>NC_135882.1:129927235-131127235 GCF_964194155.1 Cetorhinus maximus | reverse complement strand
TGTTTGTACCAAGGCTGTAATGAGGTCAGGAGCTGACTAGCCCTGGCGGAACCTAAACTGGGCGTCAGTGAGCAGGTTATTGCTAAGCAAGCACCACTTGATAGCACTGTTGATGACCCCTTCCATTACTTTACTGATGATCGAGAGTAGCCTGATGGGGTGGTAATTGGCTGGGTTGGATTTGTCCTGCTCTGTGTACACAGGACATACCTGGGCAATTTTCCACATAGCCGGGTAGATGCCAGTGTTGTAGCTGTACTGGAACAGCTTGGCTGGGGGCGCGACAAGTTCTGGAGCACAAGTCTTCAGTACTATTGCCGGAATATTGTCAGGCCCCATAGCCTTTGTAGTATCCAGTGACTTCAGCCATTTCTTGATATCACGCGGGGTGAATCGAATTGGCTGAAGACTGGCATCTGTGAGGCTGGGGACCTCCGTAGGAGGCCGAGATGGATCATCCACTCGGCACTTCTGGCTGAAGATTGTTGCAAATACTTCAACATTATCTTTTGCACTGATGTGCTGGGCTCCCACGGCATTGAGGTTGGGGATATTTGTAGAGCCTCCTCCTCCTTTGAGTTGTTTAATTGTCCACCACCATTCACGACTGGATGTGGCAGGGCTGCAGAGCTTAGATCTGATCCGTTGGTTGTGGAATCTCTTAGACCTGTCCATCACTTGCTGCTTATGCTGTTTGGTATGCAAGTAGTCCTGTGATATAGCTTTACCAGGTTGACGCCTCATTTTCAGGTATGCCTGGTGCCGCTCCTGGCATGCCCTCCTGGGCTCTTCATTGAACCAGGGTTGATCCCCTGGCTTGGTGGTAATAGTAGAATGGGGGATATGCTGGGTCATGAAGTTACAGATTGTGTTCGAGTACAATTCTGCTGCTGCTGACTCATGGATGCCCAGTCTTGAGTTGCTAGATCTGTTCGAAATCTATCCCATTTAGCATGGCGGTAGTGCCACACACATTGATGGAGGTATCCTCAACGTGAAGGCTGGACTTCGTCTCCACAACGACTGTACGGTGGTTGCTCCTACCGATACTGTCATGGACAGATGCATCTGCGGTAGGTAGGTTGGTGAGGATGAGGTCAAGTATGTTTTTCCCTCTTGTTGGTTCCCTCACCACCTGCTGCAGACCTAGTCTAGCAGCTGTGTCCTTTTGGGCTCAGCCAGCTCGGTTAGTAGTGGTGCTACTGAGCCACTCTTGGTGTTGGACATTGAAGTCCCCACCCAGAGTACATTCTGCACCCTTGCCACCCTCAGTGCTTCCTCCAAGAGCTGCTCAACATGAAGGAGTACTGATTCATCAGCTGAGGGAGGGCAGTACATGGTAATCAATAGGAGGTTTCCTTGCCCATGTTTGACCTGATGCAATGAGACTTCATGGAGGCAACTCCCTCCTGACTGTATAACACTGTGCCACCACCTCTGTCTGTGTCTGTCCGGCCGATGGGGCTGGACATACCCAGGGATGGTGATGATGATGTCTGGGACATTATCTGTAAGGTATGATCCCATGAGGATGACAATGTCAGGCTGTTGCTTGACTATCCTGTGAGACAGCTCAACCAATTTTGGCACTAGTCCCCAGATGTTAGTAAGGAGGACTTTTCAGGGCCGACAGGGCTGACATTGCCGTTGTTATTTCCGGTGTCTAGGTCAATGCCAAGTGTTCCATCCGGTTTCATTCCTTTTTTGTGACTTTGTAGCGGTTTGTTACAACTGCGTGGCTTGCTAGGCCATTTCAGGGGGCATTTAAGAGTCAACCATATTGCTGTGGGTCTGGAGTCACATGTAGGCCAGACCAGGTAAGGACGACAGATTTCCTTCCCTACACCTTTATTTTGAAACAATGAAAGAACACATATGATTGAATGAATCATTACTTTGAGGAACAAAAGCAGAAAATGCTGGAAAAACTCAGCAGGTCTAGCAGCATCTGTGGAGAGAGAAACAGAGCTAATGTTTCGAGTCCATATTACCTTTATTCAGAGTCTCTTTGAGGATTCTGGCAGGACAACACTGAACGATGAAAAGATCCGTGCCTGTGACTGCCAAGTAAATGTCAAGTTTAATTCATTTACTTCCTTTTGGAACAACTATGTATGACTCCTTCTGACATTACATAAACATTTCTGACCAAATTTTTTGCCTTTATTAGACAGGGAGACATCCTGGGTTTAAAAAGTATCAGCATTGTCATGGGGAAAACTAAAGAGCCCTGAAACTGAATTAGATAGATTACAGCATTGCTGGGCATTGGAGGAAATATTAGTTTGTTTAGCTTTCAACAACATTTGTACATTCTAATCATGCCAGATACTGACTAACTCGAAAGAGCTTGTACTCAGAAAGAGAGAAAGATTAACCAGGCAAATAAATTAATAGGAGAAAAAAAAGTCTGTTGAAGTTTAGATAGAATCAAATTTCTTGTTTTTTTTCCAATTGACCCATAGTTTCCATCTCAGTTTGATACAGCAGATCACCAGATTATGAAACTGGGTTTTGAAAGTTCACTTTTCTTTTTGCAAATTGATTTTAAGTGCTGCTGATAAAAGAACTATGCTGTCAAAGCTTTTTGTCTTGTACTCGTCAGGACAGACCACTGAAGAAGGAGAAGTGTCTGCCTGCCAAGTAAATGTCAAGTTTAACTCATTTATTTCTCTTTGGAACAACTATATATGTCTCCTTCTGACATTACATAAACATTTCTGACCAAGTTTCTTGCCATTATTAGACAGGGAAACATCCTGAGTTTAAAAAGTATCAACGTTGTCATGGGGAAATTAAGAGTCCTGAAACTGAATTAGAATACCAAAGAATACCAAATTTCAATAATCTATACTGGGTGAGAAAAGGATGCTGATTGGTTGGTAAGTAGACTCTGATTGGTTGAGCCATTGCCATGGAGAAAGCATCAGGGAACAGTTATTTCCCCCAAGCTTTGTTTAAATTTTTTAAAACAGGCAAGTCAACTCTGATTGGTCAAGGCGTTGCCATGGAGAATGCATCAGGGAGCAGTTGTCCTCCAAGCTTTTGCTAATTGAAAAAGGTGCAATGGCTGGTCATAGTCTTTTGTTTGCAAAGGACAGGGCCCTGCCTATGAATATACATAGCTTCTAGCAAGCATAAGTGAGCCCGACTCATGATCTTAAATTGGTTGTTAGTATAAATCTTAGTACTTTCTGGATTGTTCAGTTAGTGCTGTCCAATCATGGAATCACAGCTAATGTTGGACATTATGTTCTGAGGTTTGCAAGCACAGGTTGGTTATGGTCAGTAGTCTGTCTGTTGTGAACAGCCAAATGGACATGCTTTTTGAAGCAATCCACCAGTCGTTGGAATGCAACCTACATACCAGACATCACAATAGCACTGAACTTCATATACCACCTTATTCATTTGTCAAGCCAAAAAGATGATCTGCATACCACACAAATGAGTTAGTGTTTTCTGTTTGGCAGTTCAGAACACACAGAGAATTTGTGCAAGGAGGAAACAAACATGGCGCTCTCCAAATCAAACAGTTTTTTGTTTGAAAGTCTCTGAACAGATCCTGGTGTTGAAGCAAGTCTTTAAGAATAAAGCAGAGACTGTTTTACTGTGTGTGTTTAACAGTTGGAAAGAGCAGAGAGTGGAAGACAGGAAGGGCAATGGATTGTGAATTGAACAAGACCCATTGCTGCCTTCTCAGCGTTGGAAGAGCCTACCAAACTGGTTAAAGGGTTCAGAGAAGGGAGTCTCTGGGGATGTTGTGTCATCAGGACTGACATGAGCCAAGTTCGTAGAATTGCACCTTGTTGGTTATAACCTTGTCAGGGGACTTCAGATGGAATACAGCTGCTGGTGATTGTGACTCAAGGGCTGAAATGGTTGGATGGGAAGTGAGAAATCCTACAAAACCAATGCTTAGTTGGAAAGACTGTAAGATTGTATGTGGTCCCACATTTGTGTGGGAAGAAATGCTACTGTTTGTAACTACCTGAGGCATATTTTTGTTGTATCGACTAAAGTGAAACATCTTTTTATTTGAAATATCCGTCACCAGTTAACTAATATTTGAATTATGGCTGATTTTAGTTGCTGTGTTGCAGTAAAAATTTTCTTGTCCATCGGTCTCCTTTTCTTTGGTTTCGTAGGGATTCCATTCTTTTAAAAATTATTGGTGTCTACGGGGATTGTAACTGCAGTTATATGCTGGCTTAAATCTCTGAAATGTATGGGTACCTCTTGCCAGGGTGAAGCCACATATTGAGTCATCTGCATCTTAACTACCCTGTAACTGCTTCACAGTCAGGGATGGCTATATTACTGCATATAGACCCACTGCCTGCTACCAGCAATTGTTATTTCAAATTTTCACAGTTTGCAGCTCTATTGCTTGACTCACTATCATTTCTCTTTATAGGTCTGTACTCATGAACATATTTGGCTGCTGAGTTCATCTTGATTTTGGCCTCACTTTTATTATTAACCCTTTCCATTCTTGTTTGTGGCTTTATTCCTCCAAAATCCAACATCCTCTTTATGAAAGTACAGATTTGAACCCTTGGGCTGGGATTTTCCATGCCCATTGGCATCGGGCGTCATGGCGGGCATGAGTGGACAATATGGCAGTAAGGCCAAATATCAGTTTCACACCGTCGTGAAATCAGTTTGCCATCGTCCACTCCAGCTGTCAATGATGGTCCCACCCTTCCCGCTGCCACACATCGGGACCGTCATTTTAATACATTTGCATCCAATTATAAGCCCTGCTCACCAGAATCATCCCACCACTTCAAATTTACTGCCCACATCAGTGGGAAAACACACCAGCCAGAACCCATCTTAACAAGTGTGATATACAGAAGTTGGGACTTACCACCAGGGCCTTGCTCACATCGTGAACATTCAAGGAGCAGAAGATGCTGGAGCTCTGCAGCAACCAGACCCTGGGGGAACTGGGTAGATTTTCATGAACATCAGCTCACAGAAGGCGGAAGGTCATCGTTGATGTCTGGGGTCGGCTTTGGGACATCAGTGTCCTGGGCATGGTCTGCTACAGATGATCGTTGAAGGGGTGGAGAGGAAGGTATAAGTTTGACTGAGAGATGAAGGTGTACCGGGTGTGGGGGAGGTTGTGGGGGGGCGCGGGAATGATGGTGTTGGCGGGGGGGCTGTGAGGTTGGGAGTGGCGGACGGTTATGTGGCAGAGGGTGTAATGGTGGAGAATGCAACAACTGAAGAGGTAGGTGTAAGGGGGGAGGAGTCCAGTGGGAGGAAAGAGTTCAGAGGGGGAAAGGGGTCCAGGGGGAGGAAGGAGTTTGGAGGGGGGAAGGGTCCAGGAGGAGGAAGTAGTTTGGAGGGATGGGAGAGTACAGGGGAAGGGAGGAGGTCGGAGGGGGAAAGAAGACCGGGGCGGGGGGCATAGTTAGGGGGGAACAAGGAGTAAGGGGGGAGGGATGTCCTGGTGAACGTGTAAGGGAGGGGTCTGTGGAGTCGATTACTGCCTCCTGGGGAGCGAAATGAGGGTGGGCTTGATACGAGGGAATGGTGAGAATGAGAGAGGGCAGAGTGAGCCAGTAGGGTGGGAGGCTGAAGGTGTGATGGTAGCGATAGAAGGGGTGGTGAGGGTGGCTGGTGGGGACTTGGAGGCAGACACAGACCCTGGTGGAGGGGGGAAGGAGAAGATTGGGGCGGTCAATGTGGATGGGGGTGGGATTCTCGGGAAGGTAGGGAACGTCAATGTTCACCTGGACATCCTGGAAAGAAAGGGTTCTGGCTGGTACATGATGATGGGGAGGAAAGGTGATGCCTGGGTGAGGTGGGGGGAGGTCAACAGTGATGGGGAAAGGACCTGCTTGACTAGAGGAGAGGAAAGAACTGGGAGCTGAAGACTTACTTAACAACCGCCATGTTGCTAAAATCAAAAGTGAAAGGCGCCTCCTGGTGGATGGGCACAGGTGCTGCATGGGAGTGCGACCAGTGGGTGGGCGGAGATACAGGTCGGTTCAGATGGACAACAGAAAGAGAATCCAGCAGGCAGCATTGAAAATGCTCAGGGCTTTGAGCTGAGAATGATGGAGGAAGGCTCCCCGTACGAGAATAATTGCACAAGGCTCCGAAAGGCCCTGCCACAGACACACTTCTCCCTCCAGAATCACTCCTGGTCCAGCTGCGTCCAGCTGAACAGCTAGTGGGGGATTGGGGGTGCAGCGGAGGACTGGCAAAGCCTGTGAATGAAGCTGAAAGTGAATATGTGTTCAGATTATAAAGAGAGAAATATGTTCACCTGTACAACCACGTGTGATCAGAAATTCATAACTTTTCTCAGCCTATCACTTCTTCTAGGTGCTACCCTGACATCCGCAGCAGGAGTGGAGACGGCCTGTGCAATGGTTGACCCTGTTCCTTCTGATGAATTCAGTGTGGGTCCTCTGGAGAGCTGAGGCCTTGGAGGCCCCAGCTTGCTTTGGCTGCCCTCCTGTGGGCCAACTGCTCCCTCCGCTGTGACAGCGGATGAGGTTGAGTGGTTTACAGGCAAAAGGGACTCAGAGGGAGAGGACAGCCTCTGAGATTCCAAAGTGGATTCCCCAGGGCTGTCCAGCTGCCACTCCCTCTCCCTTCAGGTGCCCGAGGGCCCCGGCCTGACTCCTTGAGGTGAAGGAGCACTTGGAGGGATGTCGAGGTGCCCTATTTCCCTCTTGTGTTGCCACAGTAGGAGCTCACCCATGGCTCCCGCAATGGAATGCAGGTCTGCATGCATCTCTGCATCCTGCTGGACTAGGTTATCCGCCATCCTCCCCATGGAGATCTCCATATGTGCACATGTGGGCACAACTTCAGCAGAAAGCAGGCAGCTGCACTCCTCCGACTAGTGTGCCACTCTGTTGAGGGTTTCCAACAGCACCGCATGATGTTCCCCCGCCTTCTGCTGACTCTCCACAATGATTTGGAAGGGCAAATCCAGAGGCTCATCATATGACTCGGATCTCACAGATGCCCCTTCCCCAGCAGTCCACCGAGTGCCAGGGAGCTCGGCTGAACCTGCCTCCTCCTGCTGCATACAAGTGTCCATGTGGTGACCGCCAGGTTGTGAACCCGAGCATGCTCTAGATCTGGGTCTCATCGAGGTTTGTGTCTCTGCGCTGGCGGAGGGTGTAGGTAAGCGCTGTGACGGGTCTTCCAGGCTGCTCATTTCCAGCTCTTCAATGGAGGAGGTGTCCTCTTGGCTGGAGGTGCAGACCTGGATGTAGCTGAGGGACTGTCCAGCTGAGGGTGTCAGTTGCATGGCAGAACTCCTTGTGAACCAAAGTAGAGATGATTAGTGCATGGCAGCTGAGTCAAAAGCAGGAGAGAGAGCACTCACAGTTGCGTTGAAAGAGGGATAATGTGGTGCAGGATCCTCACGTGGGTGTTTGTCGCTGACATCACTGTCGTCGCAGGCACGGTCCATGTCCTCACCAGTCAGTGCAATGGCACTCTCCTTAAAGTGAGTGAGGGGCCTAATGTGGGCTACTCCACGCCTGGTCTGGGACCTTTCCCTGTTGTTATGAGCCAGCTTCTCCTGCATGAATGCAGATGGAAAGAGTGTGAGCAGGACACATGTCACTGTGTGAAATGTTTGTGTGGAGAGTGGAGCCATGGACAGGATGAGGACACGAGCTCCAGAGGATATGAGCCTGATGGAGATGTGAGGGTGTGTGTGAGAGTTAGTGGTGTTGTCCCTTGAGGTGTGAGATCCCTGTGCATATGTGATGGGTTTGTGAGTGTGTGAGCTGAGAGTGATGAGAAGACTGACCTGGTGGAATGGATGAGCCCATTCATCCTCTTTGGGCACTGGGTGGCTGTCCTCTTTTGCAGGGTGTTGCCGCTGACAGCCGCTGCTACTGCCTCCCATGCTGAATTGATGACCTTGCTTGCTGGTCTTCACCCAGAGCAGTGGTAGAGGACATCTCGGTGGGCCTCCACTGTGTCCAGTAGGCGCTTCAGGCAGGCATCGCTAGGTCTAGGGGGAGCATGTTTCCTCCTTTTGGCAGCCAACAGTTCGCAGCAGCTTCCTATCCCTTGAAGAGTGTTTGCTCTTTGCTCAGGCGGCCTGTAAATGGGGCACCTGGTTTACTGAAGGCCTGAGGTGAGGGCGGGTGAATCAGAGGACACCCCACCAGCAACCCGGCGTGTTTCCTGGGAATG
This sequence comes from Cetorhinus maximus, assembly GCF_964194155.1. Classification (NCBI taxonomy): domain Eukaryota; kingdom Metazoa; phylum Chordata; class Chondrichthyes; order Lamniformes; family Cetorhinidae; genus Cetorhinus; species Cetorhinus maximus. The sequence goes on along the minus strand of NC_135882.1, from coordinate 131,119,051 downwards.
CATGATTAGTGAGGCGGGAATGGAACAATATGGCCCAAAAACCTGCCATTGCGGCCAGTGAGTAAAATGTCCTTTTTCCTGCCTGCTATCACACGTAGTGGAATTCTAGGACAATTCTACCCTTGGTGTTCTCCCATTAATATAAAGAATTGCTCTCATCTGATTATGCCAGTTTTTATGGAGGGTCCCTTAATATATTATCCCTTGATACATTAATCCCTCTTTTCCCAGATGTCGAATGACCTGCTCTGCATTTCTAGTGTTTGCTGCTTTTATGGCAAACCCCAAGGGCTCATTAGAGAAGTTCCTGTGAGGGGAAGTGCGAGTCAATTAACTTACAGTAACTCCTTTCATATCCTTGGGACATCCCAAAACATTACATAGGAAATCAATTATTTTTGAAGTGTAGTCACTTCTGTGCTGTATACAAATGGAGCAACCTATTTGCACACAATCAAACTCCCACATAAACAGCAGAGACATAATGACCATTTAATCTGCTTTTAGTGTTGTAGGTTAAGAGATAATTGTTGGCCAGTGCACCTCTGTTGGTTTTTTTTAAACATAGTGTAAGGACACCTTTTATGTCCACCTGAACAGGCAGAAAGAGCCTCAGTTTTGCATCGATCAAAGACCACACCTAATGGTGCAGCACTCCAGCACTACTGCAATGAAAAATTAGTTTGGAATATATATGCTTAGATCCAGGAGTAGCAGATGAAGCTATGATCCACTAACTTTGTGGCAAGCGTGTTATTAACACTGAACAAATTGCCACAATAAAATACACTCTTATTAAGTTCTCAGAAAACCTCTAATAGTCATGTAGCTCTTACAATCTTCCATGTCAGCTGCAATCTGTTTCTGCAACTTATTGTTCATTTGCATTTTATATGCAGATGTTTATAGCTCTGAACTAACCCTTCATTTACGAAAATACCAAATATTCTGTCTCTTTATTCCCTCCAGTCAAAAGCCACCTTGAGCCACTGTCAGTATTATTTCCTTTGTAATTGTTTTGCTTCATCGCTTTTGGAGTTCTGTATTAAGCTTCAACACACTTTGTATTTATATAGCACCTTTAATGAAATAAAACGTCCCAGGTACTTTGTAGGAGTGTTATGAAACAAAACGTGACACCGAGCAATACAAGGAGATATTAGGGTAGATGACCAAAATCTTGGTCAGAGAGGTAGATTTTACAGAGCATCTTAACAGAGGAAAGACAAGCAGAGAGGTGGAGAGGTTTAGAGAGGGAACTCCACAGCTTTGTGCCTTGGTACCTCTGGCAGAATGATTAAAATCACGGATGTAGTAACAGGTAGTGCAGAGGATATAGAGAAATAGGAACTTAGAACAATCACCATCACTAGAGAAAAAGTACTGAGCAAACTATTGGGATTAAAGGGAGACAAGTCCCCAGGACCTGATGGCCTACATCCCAGGGTCTTAAAGGAAGTGGCAGTGGAGATAGTGGATGCATTGGCTATAATATTCCAAAATTCCCTGGATTCTGGAAAGGTTCCAGTGAATTGGAAAAATGCTAATTTAACGCCCTTATTCAAAAATAGAGGGAGGCAGAAGGTAGGAAACCATAGACCAGTTAGTTTAACATCTGTCGTTGGGAAATTGTTGGAATTATTAAGGAAGTATTAATGGGACATTTGGAAAGTCAAAATGCAATCCATCAGAGCCAGCATGGTCTTATGAAGAGTAAATTGTGTTTGACTAATTTGCTAGAGTTCTTTGAAGATGTGACAAGCAAAGTGGATAATGGTGATCCTGTAGAAGTAGTATATCTGGACTTCCAGAAGGCCTTTGATAAGATGCTGCACAAAAGATTAATACATAAGATAAGATCACACGGAGTTAGGGGTAATATATTAGCTTGGATAGAGGATTGGCTAATCAGTAGAAAGCAGAGAGTCAGGATAAATGGGTCTTTTTCTGAATGGCAAGCTGTAACTAGTGGGGTGCCACAGGATTTGGTCCTTGGGCCCCAACTATTTACAATCTATATTAATGACTTGGATTCAGGGGTAGAAGGTACTATAGCTAAATTTGCAGATGACACCAAAATAGGTGGGAAAGAAAGTTGCAAGGAAGAAATGGATATGGACAGGTTCGGTGAATGGGCCAAAATTTGGCAGATGGAGTTTAACGTGGATAAGTGTGAGGTTATCCATTTTGGTCGGAAGAATAAAAAGGCGACTTATTATTTAAATGGAGTTTAATTCAGAATGCTTCAGTGCAGAGGGATCTGGGTGTCCTCGTGCATGAATCGCTGAAAGCTAGTATGCAGGTACAGCAGGTAATAAGGAAGGCAAATGGAATTTTGGCATTTATTGCTAAAGGAATAGAGTATAAAAATAGAGAAGCGCTGTTGCAACTTTACAAGGCATTGGTGAGACTGCACCTGGAGTACTGTGCACAGTTTTGGTCTCCTTACTTGAGGAACAATGTAGTTGCACTGGAGGCGGTTCAGAGGTGGTTTACTAGATTGATTTCAGAGATACGGGGCTTGTCTTATGAGGAAAGATTCAACAGTTTAGGCCTATACTCGCTAGAGTTTAGAAGGATGAGAGGAGATCTAATTAAGGTATATAAGATGCTAAAGGGAATAGACAAAGTAGACGTGGAGCTGATGTTTCCCCTTCTGGGGCACTCTAGAATGAGAGGCCATAGTTTTAGGCTAAGGGGTGGTAGATTTAAATCAGAGATGAGGAGGGATTACTTTTCTCAAAGGGTCGTGAATCTGTGGAATTCACTCCCTCAGAGTGCAGTGGATGCCAGGACGCTGAATAAATTTAAGGAGGGGATAGACAGATTTTTAATTAATAACGGGTTGAAAGGTTATGGGGAGGGGGCGGGAAATTGGAGCTGAGGCCGGAATGAGATCAGCCATGATCGTAATGAATGGCGGGACAGGCTCAAGGGGCTGAATTGCCTACTCCTGCTCCTAGTTCTTATGTTCTTATGTTCTTTAGGCAAGAATTGGGGGAGAGCAGATACCTCGCAGAGTTGTAGGGTTTGTCGAGGTTAGAGTTAGGGAGGGGTGAAGCCATGGAGAGATTTGAAAGCAAGGATGGGAATTTTAAATTTGGGCCATTGCTTAAGCGAGAGCTAATGTACATCAGTGAGTACATAGGTGATAGGGGAACGATGCTTTGTGCGAGTCAGGACATGGGCAGTAAAGTTTCAGATGACTAAGTTTTTAAGAGGGCAGAAGGAGCAGCCAGGAGTGCATTGAATAGTCAGGTATAGATGTAATAAAAGCATTCGCATCAGTTGCAGATGAGCTGAGGCAGAGGTGGAATAAGATGATGTTGTGGAGGTGGAAACAGGTCATCTTCATAATGGTGGTTGGAAGGTACCTCTGGTCAAATACGGCACCAAGGTTGCAAACAATCTGGTTCAGCCTCCAGTTGCCAGGGAGAGGGCTAGGTTCAGGGGCTAGAGAGTAGAGATTGTAGTAGGGACAAAGACAATGGGCGGAATCATCTCAGATTTGCACTAAGTGCAGTAGCAGGGGGAGAAAGGACATTTTACGCGCTGGCCGCAATGGCGGCTTTTCACGCTGTATCAGCCTAATCCTGCTTCATTAATCATGCATTCCCGGGAAACATGCCGGGTTGATGGCAGGGCGTGCTCTCATTTGCCCACCCCAGCATCACTTCAGGCCTTCAGTAAACTGAGCACCATAGTTAAAGGCCACCTCTGCATAGAGCTACCACTCTTCAAGGGATAGGAAGCTGCTGCAAACTGATGGCTACTCGAGGGAGGAAACACGCTGCCCAGATATAGAGATGCCTCCCTCAAGTGCCTGCCCCCACTCTGGCAAAGACCAGCAAGCAAGGTCACCAATCCAGCATGGGAGGCGGTGGTCAGCGCCAACCCCCTGCAAAAGAGGACAGCCACCCAGCTCAGAAAGAGGGTGAATGGTCTCCTCTGTTCTGCTACGGTAAATCACTCTTCTCATCACTCTCAACTCACACACTCAAACCCATCACACATCCATAGGGATCTCACACCTCAACTAACACTAACTCTCACACACACCCTCATATCTCCATCAGGCTTACATCCTCTCGAACTCGAATCCTCATCCCATCCATGGCTCCGCTAACTACACAAACATTCCATGCAGTGCCATGTGTCCAGCTCACACTCTCTCCATCTGTTTTCATGCAGGAGAAGCTGGTCCACAGCAGCAGGGAGATGTCCCAGACCGGGACTGGAGTGGACCACATTAGGCCCCTCACTGTTGACCCCCCCGGCATCACCTTCGTCACCTACCAGCCAGAACCCTTTCTTTCCAGGATATCCAGGTGAGTGTGCACATCCCTTATCTTCCCGAGAATCTACCCCCATCCACATTGAAGCTGGAGGAGCGTATCACCGCGCTGACTGGTGAGGACATGGACCGTGCGGTGACAGTGAGGTCAGCAGCGAACATCCAATGTGAGGATCCTGTGCCATATCATCCCTCTCTCAATGCAACTGAGTGCTCTCTCTCCTGCTTTTGACTCTGCTGCCACGCACTAATTATCCCTACTTTGGTTCACAGGGAGCTCTGCCAAGCAACTGACACCCTCAGCCATCCAGTGCCTCAGCTCCATCCAGCTCCTCACCTCCAGCCAAGAGGACACCTCCTCCATTGAAGAGCTGGAAATAAGCAGCCTGGAAGACCCCTCACAGCGCTTACCCACACCCTCCACCAGCGCAGAGACACACACCTCAGTGGGACCTAGATATAGAGCAGGCTCGAGTTCACAATCTGGTGGTCACCACACAGACACGTGTCAGCAGCAGGAGGAGGCAGGTTCAGCCGAGCTCCCTGGCACTCGGAGGACTGCTGGGGCAGAGGCATGTGTGAGGTCCGAGTCAGATGATGAGTCCCTGGATTCGGCCTTCCAGCTCATCCTTGAGAGTCAGCAGAAGACGGGGAACATCATGCATCAATAGAGTGGCATGTGAGGAGTGTGTCTGCCTGCTCTCTGATGAAGTGGTGCCCACATGTGTGCGTATGGAGATCTCCATGGGGAGGATGGTGGATGCCGTGGACATCCCGGTCAAGCAGAACGCGGAGATATCTGCAGGCCTGCACTTCAGCGCGGAAGCCATGGGTGAGTTCCTATAGTGGCAACATGAGAGGGAAATGGGGCATCTCGACCTCCCTCCAGGTGCTCTTTCCCCTCCAAGGAGTCAGGCCGGGGCCATCAGGCACATGAAGGGAGGAGGAATGGCAGCTGGACACCCCTGGGTCATCCACTCAGGAATTTCAGAGGCTGTCCTCTCCCTACGAGTCCCCTTTGCCTGTGACCCCCTCAACCTCATCCTCTGTCACTGCAGAGGGAGCAGCTGGCCCACAGGAGGGCAGCCAAAGCAAAGCCGGAGCCCTCAAGGCATGCCAAAGTCATCAGTGGCAACAGAGCCAACCATTGCACAGGCTGTCTCCACTCCTGCTGCAGATGTCAGGGAAGCACCTAGAAGAAGTTAAAAGCAAAAAACTGCAGATGCTGGAAATCCAAAACAAAAACAAAAATAAAAATACCTGGAAAAACTCAGCAGGTCTGACAGCATCTGCAGAGAGGAACACAGTTAACGTTTCAAGTCCGTATGACTCTTCAACAGAACTAAGTAAAAATAGAAGAGAGGTGAAATATAAGCTGGTTTAAGTGGGGGTGGGACAGGTAGAGCTGGATAGAGGGCCAGTGATAGGTGGAGATTGCCAAACGATGTCATAGACAAAAAGACAAAGAGGTGTTGACGGTGGTGATATTAGCTAAGAAATGTACTAATAGGTGACATTAAGGGTAGAAAGCAGGACGAGCAAGGTACAGATAGCCCTAGTGGGGGTGGGGTGGGGGGAAGGGATTGAAATAGGCTAAAAGGTAGAGATAAAACAATGGATGTAAATGCATTTAAAAATAATGGAAATAGGTGGGAAAAGAAAAATATATATAAATTATTGGAAAAAAGGGGGATCGGAAAGGGGGTGGGGATGGAGGAGAGAGTTCATGACTTTGTTGAACTCAATATTCAGTCAGGAAGGCTGTAAAGTGCCTAGTCGGAAGATGAGGTGCTGTTCCTCCAGTTTGTGTTGAGCTTCACTGGAACATTGCAGCATGCCAAGGATGGACATGTGGGCATGAGAGCAGGGTGGAGTGTTGAAATGGCAAGCGACAGGGAGGTCTGGGTCATGCTTGTGGACAGACCGAAGGTGTTCCGCAAAGCAATCACCCAGTCTGCGTTTGATCTCTCCAATGTAGAGGAAACCGCATTTGGAGCAGCGAATGCAGTAGACTAAATTGAGGGAAGTGCAAGTGAAATGCTGCGTCACTTGAAAGGAATGTTTGGGCCCTTGGACGGTGAGGAGAGGGGAAGTAAAGGGGCAGGTGTTGCACCTTCTGTGGTTGCATAGGAAAATGCCGTGGGAGGGGGTTGAGGTGTAGGGGGTGATGGAGGAGTGGACCAGGGTGTCCCGGAGGGAATGAACCCTGCGGAATGCCGCTGGGGGGGTGAAGGGAAGATGTGTTTGGTGGTGGCATCATGCTGGAGTTGGCAGAAATGGCGGAGGATGTTCCTTTGAATGCGGAGGCTGGTGGGGTGATAAATGAGGACAAGGGGGACCCTATCATGGTTCAGGGAGGGAGAGGAAGGTGTGAGCGCGGATGCGCGGGAGATGGGCCGAACACGGTTGAGGGTCCTGTCAACCACCATGGGTGGAAAACCTTGGTTAAGGAAGAAGGAAGACATGTTAGAGAAACTGTTTTTGAAAGTGGCATCATCAGAACAGATGCGACGGAGGCGAAGGAACTGAGAGAATGGGATGGAATCCTTCCTGGAAGCGGGGTGTGAGGAGCTGTAGTCGAGGTAGCTGTGGGAGTCAGTAGGCTTGTCATGAATATTGGTGGACAGCCTATCACCGGAAATTGAGACTGAGAGGTCAAGAAAGGGAAGGGAAGTGTCAATGATGGACCATGTGAAAATGATGGAGGGGTGGAAATTGGAAGCAAAATTAATAAATTTTTCCAGGTCAAGACGAGAGCATGAAGCAGCACCAAAGCAGTAATCGATGTACCGGAGAAAGAGTTGTGGGAGAGGGCCGGAGTAGGACTGGAACAAGGAATGTTCCACATACCCCATAAAGAGACAGGCATGACTGGGGCCCATGCGGGTACCCATAGCCACACCTTTTATTTGGAGGAAGTGAGAGGAGTGTAAGGAGAAATTGTTCAGTGAGAGAACAAGTTCAGCCAGATGGAGGAGAGTAATGGTGGATGGGGATTGTTCGGGCCTCTGTTCGAGGAAGAAGCGGAGAACCCTCAGAGCATCCCGGTGGGGGATGGAGGTGTGGAGGGATTGGACGTCCATGGTGAAGAGGAGGCGGTTGGGGCCAGGGAACTGGAAATTGTTGATATGATGTAGGGTGTCAGAGGAATCACGGATGTAGGTGGGAAGGGACTGGACAAGGGGAGAGAGAATGGAGTCAAGATAGCAAGAAATGAGTTCCGTGGGGCAGGAACAGGCTGACATGATCGGTCTGCCGGGACAGTCCTGTTCGTGGATTTTGGGTAGGAGGTATAAGCAGGCCTTCCGAGGTTGGGAGACTATGAGGTTGGAAGCTGTGGAAGGAAGTTCTCCAGAGGAGATGAGGTCAGTAACAGTCCTGGAAACAATGGCTTGATGTTCCGTGGTGGGGTCATGGTCCAGGGGGAGGTAGGAAGAAGTGTCTGCGAGTTGACGCTCAGCCTCCGCGAGGTAGAGGTCAGTGCGCTAGACCTAGAAGAAGTGGTAGGCTTAGAAATGTTAAGAATTTCTGATCACAAATGGTTGCACGGGTGAACACATTTTGACATTTTATAATCTGAAAACATATTCACTTTAACTGAATAATGTGTAATGGTGTATTTCAGGTTAATTTACAGGCTCCGTCAGTCCTCCCCCTGCATCGCCCCACCATTAACAGTTCAGCTGGACGCAGCCAGCCCACGAGTGATTCTGGAGGGCGAAGTGTGTGTGTGTGGGGCAGGGCCTTTCAGAGCCTCGTGCAAGCCCTCTCCCTGCACACGTGGATCCTTCCTCCATCACACTCATCTTAACACCCCAAGCATTTTCAATGCTGCCTGCTGGGTTCTCTTTCTGTTGTCCATCTGAGCTGACTTGGAGCTCCAGCCACCTGCTGGTCACACTCTCATGCAGCACATGTTCCTGCCCAACACAAGGGTCCGCTCACTTTTGATTTTGCAAGATGGTGCTGGTGAAATATGTCTTTAGTTCCCCCATCCTTTCCTCTCCCCCAGTCACCCATGTCCTTTCCCCCAACATTGTTGGCCCCCGCCCCCCCGCCGGCATCATCTTCCCACCTCCCGCCCGTCACCTACCAACCAGAACCCTTTCTTTCCAGGATGTCCAGGTGAATGTGCACGTTCCCTACCTTGCCGAGAATACCACCCACATTCACATTTACCTTCCCGACCTCCTCCTTCCAACCTCCAGGGTCCGTGTCTGCCTCCGAATCCCCACCAATCACCCTCGACGTCTCTTCTACCGCTACCATCTCCTCTCACCCACCCACTCTACCGCCGCACTCATTCTCACCATTTCCTCTACCACGCTTACCCTCATTTCACTGCCCAGGAGACAGTCATCGACTCCACAGACCCCTCCCATGCACATTCACCTGGACACCACTCCCCCTCTTACTCCTTCCTCCACCCTTCCTCCTTCCTCCATCCCCCCCTAGACTCCTTCCCCTCTGCAAACTCCTTCCTCTCTCCTGGATTTCTTCCTCCTCCTGGACTCATTCCCCCCTCTGAACTCCTTCTCTTACATCTTACTCCCCCCCTTACACCTACCTCCCCAGTTGCTGCATTCCCCCCATTACACCCTCCTCCACCTGTACTTCCTCCCCCCCTCCAATCTTATGCCCCCCCGATACCATCTTTCCGCCCCCACAACCTCAACATCCCAACACATCCTTCCTTCTTCCCAACTTCACCCCCCACCGACACGATCGTTCCCCCATCCCAACTGCTGCAACAGCACCGAAGACTTTTGCTCCGAAATTGCCGCACCCCTAGCGAAGCTGTTCCAGTACAGCTACAACACTGGCATCTACCCGGCTTTGTGGAAAATTGCCCAGGTATGTCCTGTGCACAAAAAGCTCACTGACACCCAGTTTGGGTTCTGCCAGGACCACTCAGCTCCTGACCTCGTTACATTCACGGTTCAAACATGGTGAGGTGAGAGTGACTGCCTTTGACATCAAGGCCGCATTTGACAGAGTGTGGCATCAAGGAGCCCTAGCAAAGCTGGAGTCAATGGGAAAACTCTGCTGCTTGGAGTCATACCTAGCACAAAGGAAGACGGTTGTGGTTGTTGGACATCAGTCGTCTCAGATCCAGGACATCACTGCAGAAGGTCCTCACGGTAGTGTCCTCGGCCCAACCATCTTCAGCAATGACCTTCCTTCCATTATAAAGTCAGAAATGGGATGTCCGCTGATGATTGCACAATGTTCAGCATCATTCGCAACTCCTCAGATACTGAAGCAGTCCATGCCCAAGTGCAGCAAGACCTGGACAATATCCAGGCTTGGGCTGGAAGGTGGCAAGTAACATTTGCACCACACAAGTGTCAGGCAATGACCATCTCCAACAAGAGAATCCAACCATTGCCCCCTGATGTTCATTGGAATTACCATCACTGAATCCTCCACTATCAACATCCTAGGGGTTACCATTGACCAGAAACTGAACTGGACTAGCCATATAAATACTATAGCTACAAGAGCAGGTCAGAGGCTGGGAATCCTGTGGCAAGTAACTCACCTCCTGACTCCCCAAAGCCTGTCCACCATCTACAAAGCACAAATCAGGAGAGTGATGGAATACTCCCCACTTGACTGGATGTGTGCAGCTCCCACAATACTCAAGAAGCTTGACAACGTATAGGACAAAGCAGCCCACTTGACTGACACCACATCCACAACATTCATCCCCTCCACCATCGACACACAGTAGCAGCAGTGTGTACCATCTACAAGATGCAATGCAGGAATTCACCAAGACTCCTTAGACAGCACCTTCCAAACCCACGACCACCACCATCTAGAAGGACAAGGGCAGCAGGTAGATGGGAACACCACCACCTGGAAGTTCCCCTCCAAGTCACTCACCATCTTGACTTGGAAATATATCAGCATTCCTTCACTGTCGCCCGGTCAAAATCCTGGAACTCCCTTCCTAACAGCACGGTGGGTGTACCCACACCACATGGACTGCAGCGGTTCAAGAAAGCAGCTCACCACCGCACTAGGGATGGGCAATAAATGCTGTCCCAGCCAGTGAAGCCCACATCCCATGAATTAATTTAAAAAAAACCCCACTACCCGACATCATCGATTCCCTCCCTCTCCCAACCTCACCCAACCCCCACCACCCCACCGGCACACCTTCCTCTCCTCTCAGAGCTGGGCCTTCCTCTCCACCCCTTTGACAATCATCCATAGGAGACTATGGCCAAGACACTGATGTTCCGAAGCAGGCCCTCAACAGTGACCTTCTGTGAGCTGCCTCGTGGCGGGGCCATGTCCGTATAAATTCACCCAGCATGTGATGCACATGTTCCTCCAGGGACCAGTCGCTGCCACGCTCCAGCATCTTCTGCTCCTCAGATGTCCACGATGAGAGCAACGCCTGACGGTAAGTCTCAACATCTGAACGTCACTGTTGTCAAGATGTGTGCTGCACTGGTGTGTTTTCCCGCCGACATGGGTCGTAAATTTGATGTGGGGGGATGATTCTGGCAAGCAGGGTTTATAATGATATGAACATGTATTAAAATGAAGTTCCCAATGTCTGGCGGCATTGACGGGCAAAGCAGATAATCACAAACTGGTTTCATGATGGCGCGAAACTGATTTTTGGCCTTCCTTTGGCATATTGTTCATTCACACCCACCATGACGCCCGACGCCAACGGGCACGGAAAATTCTGCCCAACAACTTCAGTTTTCCCAATATTTGATTGGAGGAAATTTCTGCTAATTTAGTATTGGGTAAAGGACAAGCAATGTGACAATTTAGAGCCAGAGAAAGGAACGAGAGAGTCGGTGGTGAGGTAGAGCTTTGTGTTGTCAGTGTACATATGAAAACTCATGCTGTGGGCTGGATAGTCATGCTGTGACAGAGTGGGCTTAAGGGGGGCAGATGTTGTGTTTTCCTGTGGCCGAGCAGCTTGCCAATTTCCCAAACTGATCCTGCCTCTCATTGATTTTGGTGGAGGTGTCATATCGAGGGTAGTGGTACCCTTCCTAAAAGAGGCAGGCCATCAATTGAGGAAATCAACACACCACTACAGAACTCGGTGCAGGGCCACATGAGGTTTTGAAGAAGAAGCACAGGAAACACCTCCAGGAAGAGGAGGAGACTGCACAGCTGGGAGCCAGTCAGAGGAGAAATTCTTGGCATTGTAAAAATGGTGGAAGGAGCAGAAAGGAGCCCCTGTGTTGACACACAGTGGCCATTACATGAGCAGAGCTTTCAGATTGCTTCAGGTGGAGGCGTTAGGGCAACTGCAGGAAAGTACACCTGCCGGGGTCAGTGGGGCACAGCAGGGGGGCTGGTGGCCAGGCAGCAGTTCGCGTGCAGCTTGAGTGAGACCATCCCTGGACATGAGGCTTAGTTGGCCTGAGTTGGTGGCAAATTGTGATGAGGAGCAGCAGCAGCAACAGCACACGTAGCTCCTTGGTGCAGAAGGACACAGAGGCAATGTCTGAGGGATACAAATTACTCTCTGTATTGGGTATACCATCAAAGAATGGACATGTCGAAGCATCAGGGATACCGGAGGCTGCAACTATTGAGGCAATTGATTAATGACTTGTATGTACTTGTGGAGCAGGGCTGCAGTATTAAGCTGTTTGGAACTGTAAGGCTTAACGTGGAACTGGGGAAACAGTACCACCCACATTATGATGTAGACAGTCACATGGGTGTAGTAGTGAGTCTGGTAGAAGTCGGCATGAAGATAGCACCTAGTCAGGACTGTATTCTCCATACATGTATATAGTTTGGTGTTATAATAAACAGTTATTGTTCAACCATAGAAGCCTCTAGACCTCTTCTTGATTGGCTGGCTAACAGGAAATAGAGGGTAGCCATAAATGGGACTGGTTGGCAGGATGTAACCAGTAGTGTGCCACAGGGATCAGTGCTGGGCCTTAACTTTTACAATTTATATAAATGACTTGGATGAAGGGACAGTTGGTATGGTTGCTAAATTTGCTGACTACACAAAGATAGGTAGGAAAGTAAGATGTGAAGAGAATGTAAGGAGGCTACAAGGTGACATAGAAACATTTAGCGAGTGGGTGAAGACCTGCAAATGGAGTATCATGTGGGAAAATGTGAAATTGGCCATTTTGGCAGGAAGAATAAAAAATATTATCTAAATGGTGAGATATTGCAAAGCTCTGAGATTCAGAGGGATCTAGGGATCCTAGTGCATGAGTTGCAAAAGGCTAGTATGCAGGTACAGCAAGTAATTAGGAAAGCTGATAGAATGTTACTGTTTATTGTGAAGGGAATTGATTGCAAAAGTAGGGAGGTTATGCTTCAGTTATACAGGGCACTGGTGAGACCACATCTGGAGCATTGTGAACAGTATTGTTCTCCTTAATTGAGGAAAGATGTAAATGTGTTAGAAGCAGTTCAGAGAAGGTTTACTAGATTAATAACAGGAATGGGCGAGTTGTCTTATGAGGAAAGGTTGGACAGGTTAGGCCTGTATCCACTGGAGTTTAGCAGAGTAAGAGGTGACTTGATAGAAGCCTTTAAGATCCTGAGGGGTCTTGACAGATTGGATGTGGAGAGGATGTTTCCTCCTGTAGGAGAATCTAGGGCAAGGGGCCACGGTTTAAAAATAAGGGGTCGCTCACTTAAGTCAGAGGTGAGATTTTTTTTCTCTCACAGGGTCGTGAGTCTTTGGAAATTCCTTCCCCAAAAGGCAGTGGAAGCAGGGTCTTTGAATATTTTTAGGGAAGATGTACATAGATTCTTGGTAAGAAAGGGGGTGAAAGGTTATCAGAGGTAGGCAGGAGGTTGCAATCAGATCAGCCATGATTATATTGAATGGCAGAGCAGGTTTGAAGGTCCAAGTGGCCTACTCCTGCTCCTAATTCGTATGTATGTTCGTAGGAAGAAACAGAAAATCTCATAAAAATAATAGGGAACCAAAGAACTAGTGAAAATGAGCTACTGAAAGAAATTAGTATTAATAAAGAAGTAGTACTTTAAAAATTAATTGGATTATAGGTCGATAAATCCCCTGAACAAGATGAGCTGCATCCTAGAGTGTTGAAGGAGGTGGCTATAGAGATAGTGGATGCATTGGTGGCTATCTTCCAAAATTCTATAGATTCTGGAAAGGTTCCTGCAGACTGGAAAGTAGCAAATGTAACCCCATGACTTTAGAAGGGAGGGAGAGAGAAAACTGAGAACTACAGACCTGTTAGTTTGATGTCAGTAGTAAGGAAAATGTTAGAATCTATTACATAGGATGTGATAACTGGACACTTGGAAAATCATACGACTGGGAAAAGTCAATATGGGTTTATGAATGTGGAATCATGTTTGACAAACCTGATGGAGCTTTTGAGGATGCAACATAAAGGAGAACCAGCGGGTGTGGTGTATTTGGATTTTCAGAAGGCTTTTGATAAGGTCCTATACAAGAGATTAGTAAATAAAACTACAGCACGTGGGATTGGGGTAATAAACTGGTATGGATCGACAATTGGTTAACAGACAGAGGACAGAGTAGGAATAATGGGTCATTCTCACGTTGGTAGGCTGTTACGAGTTGAGGGGGAGGGACGGTCACAGCTGTTCACAATCAATATAAATGATTTAGATGTGGGGACCAAATGTAATATTTCCAAATTTGCTGATGATACAAAACTAAGTAGGAATGTGAGTTGTGAGGAGGATGCAAAGAGGCTTCAAGGGGATTTGGACAGACTAAGTGAATAGGCAAGAACATGGCAGATGGATTATAATGTGAATAAGTGTGAAGTTATCCACTTTGGTAGAAAAAACAGAAAGGCAGAGTATTTCTTAAATGGTGGGAGGTTGGGAAGTGTTGATATCCAAAGGGACCTGGGTGTCCTTCTTCATAAGTCACTAAAAGCTAGCATGCAGGTGTAGCAAGCAATTTGGAAGGCAAATGGTATGCTGGCCTTCATCACAAGGAGATTTGAGCACAGGAGTAAAGATGTCTTGCTGCAATTTTATAGAGCCTTGGTGAGACCGCATCTGGAATATTGTGTACCGTTTTGGACTCCTTATCTAAGGGAGGATGCATTTGCCATAGAGGGAGTGCAAGAGAGGTCACCCGGCTAATCTCTGGGATGGCAGGATTGTCTTCTGAGGAGAGATTGCGGAAATCGGGCATGTATTCTTTCGAGTTTCGAAGAATGACAGGTGATCTCACTGAAATTTACAGAATTCTTACAGGGCGTGACAAGGTAGATGTAGATAGGATGTTTTTCTGGCTGGTGAGTCTAGAACTAGGGGAGGCAGTCTCAGAATAAGGGGCAGGCCATTTAAGACTGAGATGAGGAGGAATTTCTTCACTCAGGGAATGGTGAATCTTTAGAATTCTCTGCCCCAGAGAGCTATGAAAGGTTAGTCATTGAGCATATTCAAGACAGAAATTGATAGACTAGTGGATACCAATAACACCAAGGGATATGGGGATAGCATGGGAAAACGGTGTTAAGAGGTAGATGATAGGCCATGATCTGTTTGAATGGTGGAGCAGGCTCGACGGGCCAAATGGCCTACTCCTGCTCCTATTTTTTATGTTCCTATATTACAAAAGTGAAGGTTTTATATCAGGTTAATTCAATCGAAGTTTCTGCAATTACACCCTATTCATAAAAAAACAGTAATAGCCTAAAAGGGGAAAACTAACTCCCGGGTGGGTTGTTAGCAGGAATCACAACTGCCTGCCTGGACGCTACAGTGCGTGACCTGGTCTCATCAGCATGCTCCTAGCTGGCTCCCCAATGAAATAGGCAACCAGAGGCAGCTTGCTCGCTATGGATCCATGAAAATTGGGCCATGCCAAGAAGTTGCTGTGTCGACAAGTCAGGCCAGGTGAGAGCTGATCCCAGGGTAGACTTTAGCATTTTTGCTACAACTGAGTGGCTTGTTAGGCCATTTCAGAGGGCGTTTAAGAGTCAACCACATTGCTGTGGGCCTAGAGTCACACGTAGGCCAGACCAGGTAAGGACAGCAGATTTCCTTCCTTAAAGGACATTAGTAAACCAGATGGGTTTTTACAACAATCAACAATGGTTTCATGGTCATCATTAGACTTTTAATTCAAGATTTCTTTTTTATTGAATTCAAATTTCACCAGCTACTGTGGTGGGATTCGAATCCAGGTGCCCAGATCATTACTCTGGATCTCTGGAGTACTAGTCTAGTGACAATATCACTGCCTCCACTGTGGGGCAATGGCCCAAACTTTCTTTGTGACACTTCCTGCTCCTCGGGACCCCCAAAGGTAAGTTTTACACTTACCTCTACTGCCTGTGCCCACAGTTCAAGTTGCATCAGGGTCCTATCTCAGTGTTAAGACCCTGATTTACAGTATTTATGAGCCACAGCCATTCAAGCAAAATACTGTTAAAATGTCCATGGGATGGGTAAAAAGCTGTAAGTGTAGTGCTTGAATTTTTAACTCTTGCTGCCCCTGGTTACTATTGGAAGAACAGAGGGAGTTAATTCTACCTTGTGTTCAAGTTTTGATTTTCAAAAGGAATCTAGTTATGTGGCTATAGCTGTACTTTTTTTTAAAAGGCAGTGAGTCTTAATAGGTTATACAAAAAAAAAGATTTCTCTCAATTTGAAGTACATACTGCAATTCCACTTTGGCCCTTGGATACCGAACATACATGTTTGTGAATCACAACACCTCGTTTCAAGAGTTTTGCCTCTTGTTTTTATTATAAAGAGACTGCATTGTTAATGATTGTCCCCTATTTAAATACAAGCTTAATAAGATATAATCTTTTCTTGGAAGAAGATATTTTAGCATTTATGAGAAAAAAATGGAAAGCTAAACTTGGCTTGCACAATATCATTTGAAACATATTAGTAAATATTTTATGCACCGCAGTGGATCTGGAATTAAAAGTCATACGATTCATGAAAAATGGCTCTCCCAGCAGTTTTCTTCCATGGTACCTTATTCAACAGAGTGATTGCAGAACAATGAGAAAGTCTTTTAAAAAGCATATTCACATTTAGACCTCTGGGAAAAAAATACTGCAATCTATTTAAATAATCTTTATTTGTGTTGCTGCATTGTTCACAGTACTCCTCTCTGAGGCCTTGTCAGAGGGCTGGGGCATCCAGAGGAGAGAACTACATTTCCTGTTCCTGTTATGAATTGACCGCAGTGTTCCAGTTCCCAGCATGAGAAGGTAAAGCTAAAAGTGGTTCACACACACACATTGTTGTCATCAGATACACTGCCGGTTTCTTCCTCTTTAGGTTCTCACACGGCACAGTAAAAATGTTTGTTGTCCAAGGCCTCAAGACGAATCTTAATCACTGAGCTGCCTATGTGTTCTTCAATCGTGTCTATTTGTAGAAAGGAGGGAAGGGGAAAATTGCTTTTCTGTTGAAAATTGTAATCTGTACATCATTTCCTTTGAGAAATGGATGTCTAAACAAGAAGAAATGTAGCATCTAGATATGTGGCACCATCTTCATCCCTTTATTTCTGCTCCATTTCTCTCAGCATAAACAAGTAAGGCTTCTCCAAGTGCTCCAAACATGAGGCTGGAAAGACAGAGCAAATTACATTATTAGTTCAAACTCAATCAATTAGAGGTGATAAACTGAGGTCAGGATACACTGACACCACTGGGGGTAAAAAAAAAGTAACTCATCTCTTTAGTGTCCAGTTAGCACCTTGTTAGCATACTGGCCTCTGAATTAGAAGATTGTGATCTCAAGCCTCACATAATATAGGCTAACATTTCAGTGCAGGATTGAATGAGTGCTTCCTTAACAGAGTTACTTTCTTTCAAAAATGCTAACCAAAGTCCCATCTGCCTGTTTTGGTGGATGTAAAATATTCTAATGACACTGTTCAAAGAAGAGCAGTTGCCACGATCAACATTTATTGCTCAATCAACGGCAATAAAAAGCACGAAGATTAATTGGTCATTTAGTTCATTTGTTGTTTGTAAGGTCTTGTGAGAAAACTGGTTACTATCCTTAACTATTCAAAAGTAATTCATTAACTAGAAATTTATTTGAGACTTCCTGAAGTCATGAAAGGCACTATTGAAATGCAAGTTCAAATAATAGAATGATACAGTACAAAGGTAGTCATTTGACATATTGGGCAGTATTTAATGGAGGCAACGGGGCTCTCACCCGCTGGCTGGAGAGCCGGCGAAAGCCTTAGGCACTTAACTAAGCAGTGGCGGGCCTTACCTGGGATCAAGGTCTCTGGGAGCAAAAGTCCCACCCACTAAGAGCTGCTGGCCAATCAGAGGCTGGCAGCTCTTCATTGATCGGCAGCGCCACCAGGGAGGTAGTAGCTGCTGTCAGTACTAACTCACCCGAGGCCGAGGATCGCCTGGGGGTCGTGGAGGAGGGGTGGGTGGCAGCAAGGGCAGGGGGTTGGCTCTCAGTGGGCCTCCTTTCCCAATGCATTGAGTATCTTTCAGTGAGGGACCCACGTCCCCCGCACCGCACCCCCCACCCCCACCACAACCGCCACCCCCAGGAGTCCGCAAGAATCCCTGATAGGGTTTGCTTTTTGGGCTTCCTACATGGTAACTCCCCTGCTGTCATTGGATGGATACCAGTAACGGCAGGATAGGGCCCTTAAGTGGGTAAATAATGCCCACTTAAGGGCCCCAATTGGCAACAGGGTGGGAAATCTGTCCACAGGTCTTCCCGCCACAGACTTAATCACCTGACACCCTCCCATTTGATTAAATGCTCCTCCACTGTCACCAAACTCGCCATGAGGGAGAGCATTAAATACTGCCCATTTCGTCTGTGCTCTTTGATAGGGCTGCCCAATTAATCCAATCCCCAATCTTTCCTCATAATCCTGCAAATCTTTCCTTTTCAGAATGCAGTATATTCAAGTTCTTTATTTCTTTCGAAAGAATTTCAGGACAGTGCTAGAGCAATGCTTTTTGGTAGAGAATTCCGACTACCAGCCTCCTGGTGTGTAATTCCTTCCCCCTCTCAGAAACCTTCCCATCTGGTTATTCTTGCTTCCATTTGTCCCACTCTTAATGTTGTGGGTAACACTGAAAAGCCTTGTAAGCTTAGCCTTTCCACTTATTCCTCCAATTTTCTCTCTTCCTTTGAGCATCTTACCCTTTATAGGCCTCATTCAAAGTCTCATTGATTCCTCGACTCGGCTGTGTGCCCGCCGAACTGAAAATCCAAATGACGCGCGGTGACGTCGGGACACCCGCCTGATGTCACTGCGCATCATTTTACACATCGGTGAGCGGGCCCCGCCCCCACATGGCAACAGGAAAATTCTTCCCTATGACATTATGTCCTTTGGTAGGAAAAATAGCAAAGCAGAATATTATTTAAGTCATAGAATAGGATCATAGAAAGTTTATGGCACAGAAAGAGGCCACTTGGCCCATCATGTGGTGAGAGACCAGGAAACGTTGGTATTCAGGAGGACCTGGGTGTCACTATACATGAATCATGGAAAGTTATCATGCAGGTACAGCAAGAAATTTGGAAAGTAAATAGTATGTTAGCCTTTATGTCAAAAGGATAGGAATATAAGATTAAAGAAGTCTTTCTGCAATTAAGACCCTGGTGAGACCAAACCTAGAGTACCATGTACAGTTTTGACTTCCTTACCTAGGAAAGGACATGCTTGCCTTAGAGGAGGCTTACAGAGATTCACTAGATTAATTCCTGGGATGAGGGGCTTGTCAAACACAACTGGTTGCCAATTGGCAGAGATTCTGTAGACTAAACCAATATTCCACAAAGTTTAGAAGAATGAGAGGTGATCTCAGTGAAACATATCAGATTCTTAAGGGGCTTGATAAGGTAGATGCTGGGAGGATGTTTCCCCTGGCTGGGGATTCTAGAACTAGAGGTCACTGTCTCAGAGTAAGACATCAGCCATTTAGAGCTGAGGTGAGAAGTTTATTCACTCAGAGAGTTGTGAATCTTTGCAATCCTGTGCCTCAGAGAACTGTGGATGATCAGTCAATGAATGAATTCAAAAGATCGATAGATTTTTGGATTCTAAGAAAATCAACGGATATGGTGATTGTGCAGGATATAGGAATTAAGATAGCAGACCAGCCATGATTTTAATGAATGGTGGTGCAGACTCAAAGGGCTAAATAGTCTACTTCTGCCCCTAATTCTTACATTTTTATAATTCAGGCACAGCTTTCAATTTGAAAGGATTGTAACAAGATATTGGAACTACTTTTCAAACAAGCTGCAGGTCATCATCAGTGACAAGAACAACAACTTATAATCAGAGTCTTGCAGCACAGTAGGAGGCCATTCGGCCCATTGTGCCTGTATGGCTCTTTGCAAAAACTTGTCCAATTTGTCCCACCCACCCGCTCTTTTCTGTAGTTACACAAATTTTTATTTTCAAGTAGCAGATTTGCATTCAGAATGAATAAATACTGATCAATCAGCACAATATTAATTATTATTGAGGTAATCAGTTCTAAACAGTTTAAATAATATACTTCATTTTTTGTTAGTTCAGCACAATCTGTCAGTAATTTACAATAGCAGCTAAATCACAGATAAACATTTGACCAGGGTACTCAGTATAACAATATGCGATACTGTATGGCATGAGATTATAAAATATATCTTCAGCCTGTCTGAATAGCATTTTGCTTGTAAAACCAAAAGCTGATTATTCTAAATCTTCTTACTCTAAAATGCTAATGCAGCAATCTCACATACAAATACTGTATTTTGATTTAAAATGGCTAACACATAAACATACTATGCCTAATTTAGTTTAGATTTTCTTACATTCTTCAATCAAACTATTTGCTCCCTTCTTTCAATTGTTAAATTTAGATTACATAAATGAGTTCACTACCAAATGAAAAGCATTGCAGCATGTTGCAAGTGCATAAACAGGTTCTGATCAAAAGCCAGTTCTTCTTCCTGAGTTCTCTGCCTGAAGGGAGCTCCAACCCACAGTGCCACACCTCCACCACAGGTAAGGCAAAGAGGCAGGTCCTGAATCCACCTCAACTGGAACTGGAATTGAAACCCACTCTGTTAGTACCAATTTGATCCACACTGGCCATACAGCCAACTGATCCAGCCCTCCCCCACAACACCCCCAAAATGCTGTGGCAACATACACTTTTACACTCATGCTGTAGCCTGGAGTGACAGGCAGTGATAGTAGAGGTTCCAATTTCTTTCCATCACTTGATTATGTACACATGTGGTCATCCCATGGCTGACCAGGAATCTCTCATGCTCTTACCACCTGCCACTGCCCTATGTTGGAAGAATTTACAAGTTGATACTCAGCCTGTTTGGCCACATTATGAATGCATCTTCCTTGGCCATCAAGACCTAGGGGAGAAATTTTCCCATGTTGGGGGGATTGCGTGGGGGTGGACCCGATCAGCATCCCCGATCGGGTCTGCTCCATTTTACGAGAGAGGGCCAATTAGGGTCTACCCAACGTGACGTGCGCTCGGAAGCGCTGAGCATTCCCTGGGCGGGCAGGGGTTCCCTGAGTCGGGGCCTGCACTCTTTCGCGCATGCATGCAAAAGAGCGTGGAAATTTCCCTGAGGCACAGAGCTGCCTCAGGGAGATTAGTTTAAGGTTTAAAAATTTAAATAAAGAAAAGAAAATATTTTAAGGCATGTCCCCTCATGTGACAGTATCACATGAGTTGGGACATGTCAATGAACATTAATGAAAAAATTTATTTAATTTATAAACCCTTCATGAAACCTCATCCTGCCCGTGGATGAGGTTCCATGAAAAATGTGAAGGCCGCCTGGGCTCTTCACCTGCCCGCCAACCTTAAGCTCAGAGTCAGCTGTGCGCCCGCTGAACTGAAAATCTAAATGACGTGTGGTGATGTCGGGATGCCGCCCGACGTCACTGCACATCATTTTATGCCTCGGCGGGCAGGCCCCGCCCCTGCTCGCCGTGCTGAAAATTCTGGCCCTGGAGTGGGACTTGAATTTAGAGCTTCTGGCTCAGAGGCAAGGATGCTACCCACAATGCCACAAGACCTCCTAAAGGCTACTTACCATATTCTAATTAAAGAATTAAAGGTAAACAATCTACACTGTTCCCCTTTCCACATTTGTTACTCCACCAATCTCCACATTCGACTAATCATCCTACACCACCTCCAGCACAACCTGACCCACCTTTCAGCATTCCTAATGGACTATTAACTCTCTGACATCCTGATCCAGTTGTTCATCAACCCCAATTCCTGCTCCCCTTCCACCTGCACGTTCCCAAGCAAGCGCAGGAAATGCAACAGCTACAAATTTTCCTCATTCCTTTCCTCTGTCCAGGGAGCCAAACACTCCTTCCAGGTGATTGACCTGTACTTCTTCAAACCTTATATCCTGTATTCACTGCTCCCTTTATACTGGGGAAACCGAACAAAGATTGGGTGATCACTACTGAACATCTCTGTTCAGTCCACAAGTGACCTTGAATTCTGGTCATTTGCCACTTTAGATCTCCAATCCCACTCCGACCTTGGCTTCCTACATGCTTCCCATGCAGCTCAATGTAAATTTGAGGAACAGCACCTCATCTTTCTACTAGGCACTTTATAGCCTTCATCATCATTAACAATAACTTTAGTAACTTCAAACCTTAACCGCCTCTCTGACAACAGGCCTTGTTAATATAGCATGGGTGCGCCACAGCTACTGAAAATTGAGGGTGGAGTGGGCTGGTGCTTAGGGTGGAGATGCTGGCTGTGATTTTGTCAGGCTGATGTGGGTGTCGCCCACTTGTTGGAGAACTGGTGGCAGATCCGCGTTAGGCCTGTGTGGGAGGCCCCACAAAATCAACGGCCCTTCAGGCACTTAAGTGCCACTCAATGTAGGACTCTAGATCAAAAGGCGATTGAAGGCCGGGGGGGGTGGGGGGGAGAGGGTGGAGGGGGTTCGTGGGGCGGAGTCGCGGGAAGGGGAGGGGAATCGAAGGCAAGGGCAAGGGGTGACTTTCAGCAAGCAACCCCCTGCCCGATTCCAGGTCCCTTGATCAGTACTGAGTGCTCGACTACGAGGGACCCCCACCCACCGCTCCCCAACCAGGAGGCCACTGGCATACCTGCCAGGCTTTGCTGGGCAGTCTTCTGAGGGCATGGGAAGGCCATGTGGCCTCTACTTAATCCCTGAACCACCATTAAATTTCCATGGGCTCAGGGATAACAGGTATCAATTGGCTCATTAATGAACCTAATTGGCATCCCTCCACTGGCGACCAGGAATCCGCTGTCACCCCCTTTCACCTTCCGACTTAATCTGGGGAGATTCTGTTGCTGCCGGGAGACTGATCGGGGCATCTCCCATGACCAAGTGGGCCCAGTTGCCATGGTTCCCTCTGCAATGGGCTAATTTAAATCCTGCCCACTCTATTCCTACACGGCCGAAAGAATGATCTACACCCCCAGGGCCCACCTGACTTTCTTGCACTACATTCTTGGACCACTGGATGGAGCCTTCCCTACTTTGCCAGATTTACCATGCTTCACCGATCCTCTGCATTTCTGCTGTAACCATTGACACTCTTCTGGAGCCATTGTTTGCTTCTTCTATCATTATCATCTTCTTTTGTCTGTTATTTAATAATCTCCTGCCCTCCACCCAATTACAGATTTTTTTTTCTCTTTCCTTGTCCCCGTTTCCCTGGCTCTGTATTTGATTTAAAAATTGTTCATCTTTCAGTTCAGGAAACTAAAAGAGGATAAAACCCAGGTCTCGATGGTATGCACCAGGCATAATCAAGGAAACTAGGGAGGAGATATCAGAGGTAATAATTTATATAAATAAGTCCATAGAACAGGAGGTAGTGCGATAGGTCTGGTGGGCAGCCAATGTTGTTCCCTTTTACAAAATGGAAACTACAGACCAGTCAACTTAACATCAGTGATATGAAGGATACAGGAATCTCTAATAAAAGGGGTGATGGAAGAGCATCTAGAGACAGAACATGTAATAATAAATATTCAGCATGGATTCTGAAAGGCTAAGTCATGTTCAACTAACCTGGTAGAATTCTTTGAAGAGGTAAGGGAAAGAGTAGACAAAGGAAATGCAATGGATGTCACAGACTGGGTTTTTCAAAATGTGTTTCTATGGTACCACAACATACACTCATGACAAAGGGTAGGGCATGCAGAGTTAGAGGAAATATAGCTGATTGGGGAGGCAAATTGGCCAAAAAGTAGAAAGTAGAGGGTAGGGGTAAAGGGTAGTCTTTTAGACTGGAGGAAGGTAGAGAGCAGTGTTCCTCAAAGATTAGTGCTAGAACTACTGTTATTCATAATTTACATTTATGATTTGGACTCAGGAACAAGTGACTCAATTTCAAAATTATAGGGGTAGTGGGTATGGGGGTGTAGCTAACACTGAAGAAGAATGCAACAAAATACAAGACATTAGAAAGCTTGCAGTCTGGACAGTTACTGGCAAATGAACTTTAACATAAGATAAATGTGAGCTGATGGACTTTGGTAGGAAAAATAGAAACATCACCTCAGGGAAAATTCATAAACTAAATGGCTTAGAAGAACAAAGGGATCTAGGAATACAATTAAGTGAACAAATTATGGACAACATTATTGCAGATCAGCAAAGAAATCGAAAATGCTAACAAAGCCCTGGGATTTATTTCAAGGGGGACAGAATTCAAAAGTCATGAAGTTATGTTAAACGTGTATAGGATGCTGGTCAGGCCACATTAAGAGGACCGTGCACAGTTCAGGTCTTCGCACTATAAAAACATAGCAACACTGGAAAAAGTGCAACTAAAATCCACATGGATGGTATCAGAACTGAGATATTACAGCTATCAGGAAAGACTGAACAGGTTGGGGCTTTTAAAAAAAAAACGAGCTTAAAAGACTTATACGTGACCTGATAGAGGCCTTTAAATTTATGAATGGGTAGGACAGAAAGAAATAATGTTCCCACCTGTGGGAGAATCCAAAAATAGAGGCCAAAAGTGCAAGAAAGTTATGGATAAATAAATAGACATGAATAAGATGAGATTTCTTCAATTAAAGAGTGTTTAAAACATGGAACTTGCCAACACAGGAATTGGTTGAGGCACTTCACTTGAATGCTTTCAAAAGGAAAATTGACAAGTACATGGAGGAAAAGGGGAATAGAAAGGTAAGCTGAAAGGCTGAGGTGAGGTAGATGGAATGGGGAGGGACTCATGTACAGTATAAGCACTAGCACAGACTAGTGGGCCAAATGGCCTGTTTCTGTACTGTATATTCTATGCAACTGTAATGAGAGGTTATCAACCCAAAATCCTATATTACTTTCTCCACAGATGCAAGCTGACCTGATCAGTGTTTCCAGCATTTTCTGTTTTTATTTCAGATTTCCAGCATCTGCAGTCCTTTCTCCACATTACACGGATCAGCTCCGCTGTTTCATCAGCATTCTCTTAGAAAAGAATTACCGATTACAATCTCCACCACCTATAGGGGGTAGTTTGTGCAAACAATGGCCACTACTGTGTGCTAAACCAAGTCAGGGCATATTTATCTCTGCCAATTGCCCAAGAGAATCTTTCAATGTGGCACCTTAAGAGTTTTTCCAAAGAGACACACTGTGTAAACAATGAGATTCAGCCCATGCGGGAGGAAAATTGGGCATGTTAGCCAG
The DNA here is from genome assembly GCF_964194155.1 of Cetorhinus maximus. NCBI lineage: Eukaryota > Metazoa > Chordata > Chondrichthyes > Lamniformes > Cetorhinidae > Cetorhinus > Cetorhinus maximus. The sequence continues at coordinate 131,094,084 of NC_135882.1, read as the reverse complement.
AGAGAGAAAAAGCGGGCTGGATTTATGCTGCGGGCAAGCACCCTGCACCCCAGTGTAAATGCCAGGGCATTTACTCCACTCCACAGGCTTGCCCTGCTTTAATATTTTGGTCAATGGGCCTTTAATTGTTATGAGGTGGGACCTTTGCTCATTTCTAGAGAAATCCCACCTCATGGAGCTACTGGCCAATTGGAGGCCAGCAGCCCTGCAGTACTGGCAGCGCCACTGGGGATGGTGGCCACTGCCGGTACTGCAGCTAGGCCAAGGAGGAGGCGTTAAGTAACAGACCTGGATCTCCAGGTAAGTCTGGGATCTCCCCTCAGCTGGGCTGGCAGGTCCTGTTGAGGGGGATAGGGGGCATGTTGCACAGATCGGGGCGAAGGGTGGCTATGGGCGGGGAAATCTGTCAGATGGGAGGCCTCCGATTGGCACCAGGGACCCAGAAATTAGGCACCCCTTTTACTGCCCACCACCCGTTAAATCTGGGTGGTGTTGTGATAAGGCCTTTAAATGGGCATTAATTGCCTGCTTAAGGGCTTCACTGGGCCAAGGGTAGGCAGCTCACCTGACACCTTCCCCATTGCTTGTAAAATCGCGCAGGTGGACTGGTGACAGGCATTCCATCCTATTTTACGGGTACTACTGGCTGCTTGCCCTCCCAGGTTGGTTCGTAAAATCCAGTCCAGAGAGAGAGAAATAGAAAAAAATACCATCTTCCTGTAACCTTCTGACCATAGAATCACAGAAACTTTACAGTGCAGAAGGAGGCCATTCGGCCCATCGAGTCTGCACTCAGTTCTCTGAAAGAGCATTCTACCTAGTCCCGTTCCCCTGCCTTATCCCCGTAATAGGACATCAATCATAGGCTTACTTTCCAATAAAACACTGGCCTCCACCCGTTTCTTCTCAAAATAAATGGAGTACTAGAGACACCAAAATGGGCAACTTTAATTGACATTAATGCATTTGGTTAACAATTTCATTTTTGGCCTATATCAGCAACTGCCCCTTTCAAATGTGGATAGTTTAAAGATCAGGACTGTTGCAGCAAATTAGAAGTGATTTATGAGCTCAGGAAGCACGTTTGTTCTAACAGGTTTGGTAAAATTTCACTACATTCCTTTTATCTGTCTTTATTTTGGCAGAAAGCAGTAATAACATTGTGTGTTGTTTTCATGAATTTGTTCAAAGACAATGACTAAAGTGGTGAAAATTTCTGGTAGATATGCCTGCAGTCATTACTGCATGCAAACATATTGTCAAAGAATAGGAGAGCATGCAAAGAACCATATATATTGCATTTCTGAAACATTTCTACTTCTATTTAGCTCTGAAGAAGGGTCATATGGACTGGAAATGTTAACTTTATTTCGCTCTCCACAGATGCTGTCAGACCTGCTGAGTTTTTCCAGCTTTTTCTGTTTTTATTTCAGATTTCCTGCATCCATAGTATTTTGCTTTTAGCAATCATTTTTAAACTGCTAATACAGTATTTGTATTACAGAGTCATTTTATGATTAGATCTCGCAGATCTGATACAAATAACAAGTGATTTACATTTCATAAGCAGAACTGTATTTATATCTTCATTGAAAATATGATAAGTTTTACTTGGAGTTTTAAATCTGATATTTACTGGTTAAGAATTTCCCCACAGTCCGGCATCAACAATATGCCTCTGCAATGAACATTTTGCCTGATTGGAGGCTATAATTGTTGAAGATCCCTAACCTTTAAGGGATGCCAATGAAATACTGAATGCTAATTCTGCATGCTGTACTACTTTCGTGTGAAATGATACCTGTTCATTAATAGTGGTGTAGAAATGCTATTGTTTGCAAACACAGCGTAAAATCCCAACTTGCTCAAACATGCTATATCATTCAGCCAAGTAATCAAGCTGACTCAACTACTGAAGGAAGTTAGGAAACACGTCTTCTTGCAATGGGTAGTAGAAATGCAGAATTCTCTCCCACAAAAAGCAGTCGTTGCAAGCTCAATTAATAATTCTAAATCCAAGGCTGATAGATCTTTGCTAGCTGAGAATATTAAGTGATACGGAGCCAAGGTAGATGGATGGAGTTAGGATGCAGATCAGCCAGAATCTCACTGAATGAAGGAAAAAGCTCAAGAGGCTGTATGCCCTACTCCTGTTCATATGCATGTCAACTCTGCAGGAAAGTACAGCTGTTGCTTTCAGCTCATTAATTTGTTTCTCCCCCTTTCGCTCTACATAATACATCTGGAGCAGTCAACTCTTTGAACTCTTTATCTTCTGCAAAGTTATGATTCTTGTATTTAACTAGAGGTGGGGGTAGATGATATAATACATGGAAATAGATAGCAATCTATACAATATATCTAAAAGGCCACTGTTATCATCTGATTGGGTGCAGGTGGTGTATGGACAAACCATAATGGCATCAGGCCAAATGCTTTATCTTGATAAGCCATCATGGTAATCCTGTATTGTATATATAATCACAAGTTCAGCGGCTGTAGTAGATTTAGATTTCTTTTTAATTTAAGAAAACTTTTGTGGACGGCTACATTTTACAAGGTTGGGTTAGTGGGTGTCTCCTTTTGATAGGAGCTCCTGTCGATTTGGAGGGACTGGTGTAATGATAATATTATCGTGGAGAGTTCATGGGCCGTGGTAATAAACAGCTAGCACTGCATTTATTTTATTATTTAAAAGCAGTGCATTTATAAGCCGCAATAATGCCTACAATCCACTCCGCCCACAGATGACAGGATGAGCAAACTGAGTTATCCAACCACTAAATATTGTGCAACTGTATCCTACATTGCCATAACATAAACATCAATTAGGCTATGGTGTAAACTTCAAAAGCTATTTGTGTTTATTGTTGACAGGTCTGCTCTGTGAGAAGCCCCCTTTTATAATCCACTTATGCAGTGTAACAAATATACAAAATCATTATAATATTATTTATCATCTTTGCTGCTTAGACAAGTTTTTTAAATTTCAAATTTAGTTTGGCCTAAGTAAATTACCACTTGTTCTCTCCTCCTCCTAGCATTGGCCGATAATTCATGTTTCGCTCTAGGAATCAACAATGGATAAGTCATACAATTTCCCATAGGGAATGAGCATATTTTCCCCAAAGGTTTTGAACCCTTCCAATGTCAGACACCAACAACCCTTTCACTAGTGGAAATTTGTCACATGAAGATAAATGATAAGATCCTTGGGTTGCATTTCTTTTACATGAATAGACTTCCTGGTTTCCCTCTCTTGCTCTTTTGTTTTGAAGGTAAACGGATTAATCATAACAAAAAATTGAACAACAAACTTGGTTAGAAAAAGCTTGTGCAACATTGGGTCTACAGCCGAAACATAATGGAAGCTAAAAGAAATGAAAAATGTTGGTATGGCACATGTACAAGAATTATTGGCCTGACACTCCCCCGCACCCCCCCCTCCCCCCCCAACCCCCACATTGGTGGATTTGAAATCACCTTTCATTGGCTTACCACCACGCAGAGGGAGGATAATACAGTTTTGTAAGGCCACACCTGACAAAAAACAACAAAATGGCAAAAGGAGCAGGTGTGTTAGAAGCTGAAAGCCTCCCAGATTTTCCTCCGCCACCATGGCACTGCTTGTGTGTTGGCTGATCCCACTGTCTTCAATTTTAACTGCTCTTTCAAACAGGTGTCAAGGACATTGGTCTGAACCCTTTTTTACATATAGGGCTGAATCTTCTGGCTGGCGTGTGGGTGGCGGAGTCCGCACGTCAGCACTTAAAATGTCATGCGCTGACGTCGCGCAAGCGTCCTGACATCAGTGCGCGGCATCGTGATGTTTAGGTCGGCGGGCGCGCTATGCAGCATGACGCGCGCCCGCCATTAATTAAAGGCCTTGTTAAGGCCATCAAGTCACCAATTGACGAGGATTTTGAGGAGCCTGTGCGACCTTCGGCTCGGCGCACGGGCCCAACGGGCAGGCAGGTAGGAGAATTTTTAACAAACCTCATCCAGTGGCGGGATGAGGTTTGTTTTCGGATTTAAAAAAGTTTCTGCGTAATTCATTAGCATGACCCATCTCGTGTGACTTTTTCACATGAGGGGGCATGTTAATGATTTTTTTATTGATCTATTTATATTCTTTCACACCTTTTAGCGATTTCCCTGAGGCACCACTTAGCCTCAGGGAGATGTGCGCTCTTTCGTGCACATGCGCGGAAGAGCGCACTTTCGCAGTTGGGGAATCCCCCCCTGCCCGCACAGGAAACGCATAGCTCTACCCGTCGGGCGACACGCTGGGCAGGCCTTAATTAGCCCGCCCACGTAAAATGGCGGCGGGGCCCATTTCGGCAACAGCGATTGGCTGCCCGCCCGCCGCCGGGTCAGTCAGGCCCGCCCACCCATCAAGGGCAAAATTCTGCCCATACAGTTTGGGTTCTGACTGCAATTTCAGCTGTGACATGAGCAAGGGAGCAGTTGTGCCTTTCCCATCAAGTGAAGAGTACAGGAAAAGGAATTAGAACCATAAGTGTTGAATACGTTATAATGATATAAAGGTACCAATCGTTCATAAGGGATTGTGGGTTCATTTATTAATTCTAGGCACACGTGAACAGATATACACGGGAAGAAAGCTTGAAGACATCAGAGCTGCTGGGCTGTGTCCTGCTCCAGGCCGAAGTGAAACTGAGTCTGAATTGCATGACACACTTCCCTTAAAGTGATGGCATGCTGCTATCCCTTAAAGGCATATTAAAACAAGGGACCAATTAAGGTAAGTTTCTTTACTCTCCTTGTGGGGCTAGGAGGAGTCAGCCTACACCACAAGACCTCATGATATTCAGGCCTCCTCACATTAGGCTCTCTCTCCTTCGCTACCACAAGATCCTCCCAGCCACTTACCTTTTTGCTGACAAGCCCTCCCATTGCTGCCAGCCGGTAATTTCCTGCCACTTGAAATGAACCTGCGCTCCCATTGTCAGCCAGCTGCCCCTTCCTGCCCACTATGGGTGAGCAGCTAACCAGCAACATACAGATTAGGCCTGGTAGTTAAAATTGCCTGGGCCTTACCCTGCTGAGGTTGGGATTGTGGTGCTTGTCTTCACTAGTTCAGCTGCCTGAATTCTGCACCAGATTAAAACTGGAGCTTTTGTATTCATGTCACAAAAGTCGTATAGGAAGTGGTATTTCACCCACACAGCCTCCCCAATCCAAAATACCAAGATGTAGGCCCAGGAAACAATCATCTTAGTGTCAATGAGATGCTTACCACTTGTAGAAACTAACAGGCCAGAGAATATGCCCTTGATGGAAAAAATTGCAGAAACTGGGCTTCAAATGCCAGAAACACAAGGCCTTATCCCTGCAGAATTGAAAATCATGAAGCCAGGAGAAACTGTCATGGTGGAAGAGATTGACTGGCAAAACCTTCAGTGTGATTGAGGCTAATGTGGGGTATGTTTGATATGGGGTGTGTTTGATATGGAATGTGTTTGATATGGGGTGTGTTTGTCAGTATATTTGACAAGTGCCTTCTTTTCAGTGCCATTCTGTACACCAGAACCAATTAGAAGTGCAAGTTGCTGCAAAAGTTGGAAAACAGCTAATCACTATTTGCTTTATAGAGGATTGGAAGAATTTCCTGGATAAAGTGCAGCTTGTGATGGTGTGGCAGAATATAGCTGCTGGAATAAAATAGGGTTAACCATGTTGGAACTTTGGGGTAAAAGCAAAATACTGCGGATGCTGGCAATCTGAAACAAAAACAAAAATACCTGGAAAAACTCAGCAGGTCTGACAGCATCTGCGGAGAGGAATACAGTTAACGTTTCGAGTCCGTATGACTCTACGGACTCAAAACGTTAACTGTATTCCTCTCCGCAGATGCTGTCAGACCTGCTGAGTTTTTCCAGGTATTTTTGTTTTTATTGGAACTTTGGGGTCCTCCTCATTTTCGCAAGTGCAACATGCTTCCAGTATCAAGGATGTCTAAAGGCTTGTAAGATCAGCTACTATTGCTAATTTAAATAACCTGAGATTTTTCAAAAAAAATCTCTTGTGTTCTTCAGTTTTTATTATTACCATCAAAAAATGTGAGAAAATCAAGTGGGAAAAGAACTTATAGAGCCCAAAGAAATATTAAATTTGGAGAAAATCAGGTTATGTTTTGAACATCACTAAACGTTACAGTTCCCTCGATATCACTTTTTTGGGGATTTAACTGCAATCCCACGAATGCTGGTAAGTGTATGCCCTCAGGAGTTGTGTTAAATAGCACAAGAGAGAATGAAGAGTTGAAGCTGAGTGCTTGATTTTGTCCCACTTTGCTATCTATTTGGAACGTGAACAGTAGAATTCTTGAAACCAATGATCCAGTTCAATGCTACCATTCTGTGAAACTCTCTGGGGTTCTAGAGAATACATATGCACCACTGTGATGCCATTAAGGCAAAATAATGTAGATTGATCCACTTCCAGCCGGGACTAAACTCTGTCTCCCTGGTGCAATCTGCCAGTAACACTGAGGGAGAAATTGAGTACATGCATGGGACTGCAATTCCAGGATTGATGCTCCATCTCCAACAAGATGCTAAAACATCTTGTACGTTTTAAAATGTTTTCAAGAAGTATCATTGATGTGGTTCTAATCATAGAAATGGCATCAGCAGTATTTTGGTTATACACCCACAGTGATGGTACAAACCAATCCAAATCATCCATACTGAGTAACAACTGAGTGTTCAAAAAACTTAAACTGGATTCACTCAATCTGACTCATTCCTTGGGTTAGGAATTAAGATTTCATGCTCATTCCTGGGATTCCTGGTGTTAGCGAACTTCCCTCAAGTTGCTTCTTTTCCAGAATCTAGTATGGAAAGTCAGGACCTTAAATGTTTGCACTACAGACATTATCAAGTAATGCATGTGATCACGTTACTAAATCTCACAGGCTTGAACTCTTCATATATATGCCTCTCAGGATCCCCTCAACCCATGATGGCAATGACAATTCCTCATTCTGCAGGCCAGAACTGGACTGAAATTTAGGATTTTTCCAGCACCTCAGAAAAATCTTGGAATTTATCGGGAAAATTGATAAAGCCAATTTTAAAGATTTGGAAGAATCCCTCCCATTGGAAGCTCACTACTTGTGGAGTGAGATACCTGGCACTGTTGCAGGGTTTTGAGCCTCTAAAGCACCTCAAAGTGGAGCTGCAGTCATTTATTTAAATTTAAGAACATATCCAGTTAATTTTTGGCAGATTAAAATAGAGATGGGCAAGTACCACATGTTCCAAATTTTCCTGATACTTCCATGATAAACTTATGGGAGCAAGATTGGCACCCCGTGTTCATGTGGTGCAGCAAAGAGCGCTTTGTGGCAATACACAAGGGTACCAGCTGGCGGAGCTGCCCACCAGTCAGCTAAGAAAATAGGATTTAAGAGCAGGAGTAGGCCATTCGGCCCTTCAAGCTTGCTCTGGCATTCAAAAAGATCCTGGCTGATTTGTTGGCCTCAATTCCACTTTCCTGTCTGCCCCCATAACCCTTGACTTCCTTGTCTATCAAAAATCTATCTAACTCTGCCTTGAATAAATTCAATGACCCAGCCTCCACTGTTCTCTGGGGAAGAGAATTCCACATACTAGCGACCTTCAGAGAAAAGAAATTCTCCTCATCTCAGTATTAAAATGGGGGAACAGACTCAATGAGCTGAACATCCTGTTCAAGATAAGCAGAATATTACACAAAGTAGTGCTCAAATACATATAGCACAAGGAGATTCTTCTCATAACACCATCATATATTCCACTGAATGCTTACCATATGACCATTCTACAACACAGCATACTTTATCATTTACATCATTGAAAGAATTTAGCCAAAAATCACCCTTCTAAGGTTCATGTATCTACATGATGTATATAGATGTGATTACATATATAGCTCTCTGGCTTACATGACTTGAATGGAGCACTTCCAGATTAGTGGCTAAAGGGAATAGGAGATGGTGAAATCAGTGGCTTATCCCTCACTCGGTATTAATACCATCCTTTTCTCACTCATTCTTCTCAACTACTCACAGTCACTAGTGCCTACACTGGGCATAATACAGTGTGACTCATTCTGCTGTAAGCCAGGTTTGAAAAAGTGTCACCAAGCTGCAATTGTGCTTTTCTTCTTTTTCTTCACAGGAAATTGTGCAGAAGTGGAATGACTTGCTCAGTATCTCTCAGAATCCAGTGTCACTCACTTCTCCCTACACAAGAAACTCAGGTGCACCCACCATTGGAGATTTAGAAAGTGAGAGAGCAGGTTGCAATAGGAAATGCACAAAGTACTGCCTATGTAGGTGTGAGAGGGGGAGTAGGAGCCCCAGGTTTAAGGTTCAGCTCGTGCCAATTCTCAGCTATTGAACCCCAGGATTGGGATCTAAAAGGGACCACCATTAATAGGATACTTTATAAGCAAAGAATTTGGATAGTGTCATTGGAAGCTATGCTGAAAAATTTGCAACAGTGAGGGCTTACCTAGCGGAGATGACTATCCATGGTAGTGTGCTGTGGTGATGGCGGGGTTCCCTGCACTGCAATGTGAGGTGCTTGCCAATTTCAGGGGCATCTATAGCAGCACTGCTATTGGCAGAGACCTTAAGGTCTTAGTTATTAACCTTCATGAATGCACAGCCTGCTGCTTTTGAAGCTTGGACTCCAAAATGTTTCTGGATATATATAAAAACATAAGAAATCAGATCAGGAGTGGGCCATTCAGCCCTTCGAGCCCGTACCGCCATTCAATGAGATCATGGCTGATCTTCTACTTCAACATGATTTTCCTGCACTGTCCCCATATCCCTTGATGTTTTTAATAGGTAGAAATCTATTGATCTCAGTCTTGAACATACTCAATGACTGAGCCTCCACAGCACTCTGGGGCAGAGAATTCCAAAGATTCACCACCCTCTGAATGAAGAAATTCTTCCTCATTTCAGTCCTAAATAGCCCTTATTCTGAAACGGTGTCCCCTGGTTGTCGACCCTCCCAGCAAGGGGAAATATCCTTCCTGTATCTACCCTGTAGAGCCCTGTAACCATTTTGCATGTTTGAATGACATCACCTCTCATTCTTCTAAACTCCAGAGAATAAAGGCCCAGTCTATTTAATCTTTCCTCATAGGACAATCCGTCCATCCCAGAAATTAGTTTGGTGAACTTTCGTTGCACTCCCTCTATGGCAAGTATATCTTTCCTCAGGTAAGGAGATGAAAACTCCACACAATACTCCAGGTGCGGTCTCACCAAGGCTCTATATAATTACAGTAAGGCATCTTTACTCCTATACTCAAATACTCTTGCAATAAAGGCCAACATACCATTTGCCTCTTAATTGCTTGTTGTACCTGCATGTTAGCTTTCAGTAACTCATGAACAAGGACACCCAAGTCCCTTTAAATTTCAACACTCCCCAGCCTCTCACCATTTAAGAAATACTCTGTATTTCTGTTTTTCCTACCAAAGTGGCAACCTCACATTTCTCCACATTGTATTCTATCTGCCCAATTTTTTGTCTACTTGTGTAGCCTCTCCACATCCCCTTGTTGTATCAGAAGCTACTCAAGCAAGCACCACAGGCAGATAAATAGTCACGTTTAAAATTTAATGAAGTGCGAGAACATGGGAGATTTCCTCGGCTAACATGCACGACAAATAGGTTTTCTGGATTTTCCCATTAGTCACCCTCATTTTCAGTGATGATGATGATGGGAGTTATATCTTGACCAAAATTCAGTTTGCTGTCTTCTTGCTCTTTTTAATGATTAGCTCTAAATCCAACTTATAAGTACATGGGTATGGTAGCATAGTGGGTATGTTGTGGACTGGTAAACAAGAAGCCTGGACTATTAATCTGGAGACGTGAGTTTTAACCCTACATGACAGTTTGTGAATTTGAATGCAATGAATTAAATAATTTTGGTGTGAATTATTTTTAAAAATTCATTCACGGTATCTGGCTTTGCTGGCTGGGCCAGCATTTATTGCCCATCCCTGGTTGCCCTTGAGAAGGTGGTGGTGTGCTGCCTTCTTGAACTGCTGCAGTCTGTGTGGTGTAGGTACACCCACAGTGCTGTTAGGAAGGGAGTTCCAGGATTTTGACCCAGTGACAGTGAAGGAACGGCAATATATTTCCAAATCAGGATGGTGAATGACTTGCAGGGGATCTTCCAGGTGGTGGTGTTCCCATCTATTGGCTGCCCTTGTCCTTCTAGGTGGTAGTGGTTGTGGGTTTGGCGGGTGCTGTCTAATGAGCCTAAGGCTAAATGTCCAAGGCTAAATGGTTCCTTCTGTGCCACAATAAATCTATGAATAGTACACAAGCTCCTTAAATGAATGTTTCCCACTTACTGAACCTAACTGATATTTCCACAGCAAGTATTCCAACCTGTTTCACATTTTGAGATGACATTTCGGGAACGGATTACCTCTGCTAACCATGGACATCTGATGCCTCATAGCACTAATGAGATGAATTTCAATTCCAAAAAAAGCGTGGTTTGGGATCACGTGAGATTCAACAATTTTTGAAATTTCAAACATGACCACAGTCTGCCTACTTCCGGGTTCAGTAGAGGCTGGGCATGGGGATGAAGGCCAATTCACTCCCAGGAGGTGGGATGGGTATTTAAATTTTATGAAAGGCTGGGGGCCTCACAGGATTAATGTTGGCTGGCTGGGTTTCCCAGCCCTCAGGAAATGCAGCAGTTCAAGGGAGGTGAGGATAGCTTTGGAGAAAAGACAAGTGCCTTTCTTGTACTGTTTGTGGTCAGGAGGAGCAGCAGTACCTTGATACAGCCCACTTACCACCCCTTCCTCACCCAGGCTTACCTGTTTCCCTGGGATTGAAACCCCCCCACCACCCCATCCAAAGATCAGACACGCAGCCTGGAATCGGGGATCAGACACACCCTCACCAAGCTCCCAATAGCAGCTGCAAGCTCCTGATCCAAAGCTGTGGCCTGCTCTAGAGTACACAATGCCCAATTGGAAGACAAGCCTGTCAATCCGATTGGTTTCCAGGTGGGGAGCCTGTCAAAAAAAGAAAACGTGCACGGTAACTCCAATGCATGCAGGAAAACCTAGACTTCAAGGTTTCCAAACCGAGACTCTACCTTCCCCAACCTTCCGGCTCAGATTATCAGTCAACATGTGGTCAAGACTTCTGGTTGTCCTTAGGTCATCAAAAATCTAGCTGCCACCTGGATACTTGATCCTGTTTCCCTTATCCTTAGGTACATCAAAAGTTCTGCTGTTATTTCAATGATTTCTATGCCAATTTCAACAATCACTAGCATCTCTCTGCAACAGATACCGAGCACAATGCTCAAAGTTATGGTCACAAGAAATTCAGTGTTGTTGACAGTCATTTGTAATTTATACAATAGTGCCCACTTCTGAAAGGGGAAAAAAAGGCTTTCCTGGCAGTAAAATAGAATGTTATATATGAAATAGGGTCTTAAGCTGTTTGAGGTTAGATACAAACAATATTATAAATCCAATGCATCCTGGCTCTTGAAGCATTGTTCATAATTCAACTTGATGTGAAGAATTTCCAATCACCAGGGAGCTCTTTGCTCGAAGGATCAATCACTTCAGCTTGTTCCTGCGCATCTTCTTGTGTGTCACATCACTCCTCACTAAGGAGACTGTGACTAATGTTAGGAAATAGGGATAGTTTAAATAAGTTATATTTGTATTTGTGGGTATTAGAAATGAGTTTTAGCTTTAAAGTTTAAGTTTGATTTGTATTTCTGTATGTGTGTGTTAAGAAAATGTCAAGTTGAGTTTTAGTTTCACTTTAAAAGATGCCTGCATTTCTAATGAGTTTTGTGACAGCTAAAGAGAAGTTGAGCAAACACAAAAGTAGAAAAACTGGGCTGTTGCCTAGCAACAGGGGTCTAGAGAGGCAGGTCCCTCCCACAGACACACACAGAAGAAACTAGAAACAACAGTTTGATTTGGAAGCTCTTTGAGTTTAGTTGGTTTTGAAGGCAGCTGCCAAGAAGCAGCAGCCTAGAAGGGGTAGATAGCCAGTCCCAAGCTAAAGAAGAAAGTCCCCAAGAATCCTGGGGACTTTCTCCTGTTCCACTCCCAAACAGACCTTCTCGTCAAAGGAAGGACAGGAACCTGGAAAAGGTCCTATTAAGTGAAATTAAGAATGAGGAACAGAGAAAGGCTCCAAGCTTCAAGCTTAAAGCTCCAAGCTGTAGGAAGCAGAGTCAAAGCAAGATAAAGGCTTGTGAGAAGTCAGAGGGTCCAAAGAGGCAACTGAAGGTCTGTAACTCTTTGCTATGGGCATGTGAGGCAGTGGTTGACAGCAGAGTCGGTGAAAGAGTGTGTGTGGAAGAAACCTTGAAAGCATGTGGTGACCCAGGGGAGAGGAATATCAGAAGGTGAGTTTGAAGCCCTGGAGGTGAACCCTTGCGGAAGGCAGCTGAAAGAAATTGGAAAAACTCAGCAGGTCTGGCAGCATTGGCGGAGAAGAAAAGAGTTGATGTTTCGAGGCCTCATGACCCTTCAACAGAACTGAGTAATATTAGGAGAGGGGTGAAATATAAGCTGGTTTAAGGCGGGGGGGTGGGGGGAGAGAAGTTGGGGGGGTGTGGTTGTAGGGACAAGCAAGCAGTGATAGGAGTAGATAATCAAAAGATGTCACAGACAAAGGAACAAAGAAGTGTTGAAGGTGGTGATATTATCTAAACGAATGTGCTAATTAAGAATGGATGGCAGGACACTCAAGGTACAGCTCTAGTGGGGGTGGGGTGGAAAGACTGACAGGGCATTAAAGGTATAGATTTAAAAATAATGGAAATAGGTGGGAACTGAAAAATCTATATAAATTATTGGAAAAAACAAAAGGGAGGGGGAAGAAATGGAAAGGAGGTGGGGATGGAGGAGGGAGTTCAAGATCTAAAGTTGTTGAATTCAATATTCAGTCCGGAAGGCTGTAAAGTGCCTAGTCGGAAGATGAGGTGCTGTTCCTCCAGTTTGCATTGGGCTTCACTGGAACAATGCAGCAAGCCAAGGACAGACATGTGGGCAAGAGAGCAGGGTGGAGTGTTAAAATGGCAGGCGACAGGGAGGTTTGGGTCTTTCTTGTGGACAGACCGCAGGTGCTCTGCAAAGCGGTCGCCCAGTTTACGTTTGGTCTCTCCAATGTAGAGGAGACTGCATTGGGAGCAACGAATGCAGTAGACCAAGTTAGGGGAAATGCAAGTGAAATGCTGCTTCATTTGAAAGGAGTGTTTGGGCCCTTGGACGGTGAGAAGAGAGGAAGTGAAGGGGCAGGTGTTGCATCTTTTGCATGGGCATGGGGAGGTGCCATAGGTGGGGGTTGAGGAGTAGGGGGTGATGGAGGAGTGGACCAGGGTGTCCTGGAGGGAACGATCCCTACGGAATGCCGCCAGGGGGGGTGAAGGGAAGATGTGTTTGGTGGTGCCGCAAGAAAGACCCAAACCTCCCTGTTGCTTGCCATTTTAACACTCCACCCTGCTCTCTTGCCCACATGTCTGTCCTTAGCTTGCTGCATTGTTCCAGTGAAGCCCAACGCAAACTGGAGGAACAGCACCTCATCTTCCGACTAGGCACTTTACAGCCTTTCGGACTGAATATTGAATTCAACAACTTTAGATCTTGAACTCCCTCCTCCATCCCCACCTCCTTTCCGTTTCTTCCCCCTCCCTTTTGTTTTTTCCAATAATTTATATAGATTTTTCTGTTCCCACCTATTTCCATTATTTTTAAATCTATATCTTTAATACCCTGTCAGTCTTTCCACCCCACCCCAACTAGAGCTGTACCTTGAGTGTCCTGCCATCCATTCTTAATTAGCACATTTGTTTAGATAATATCACCACCTTCAACACCTCTTTGTTCCTTTGTCTGTGACATCTTTTGATTATCTGCTCTTATCACTGCTTGCTTGTCCCCACAACCAACCCCCCCAACTTCTCTCCCCCCACCCCCCCACCTTAAACCAGCTTATATTTCACCCCTCTCCTAATATTACTCAGTTCTGTTGAAGGGTCATGAGGATTCGAAACGTCAACTCTTTTCTTCTCCGCCGATGCTGCCAGACCTGCTGAGTTTTTCCAGGTAATTCTGTTTTTGTTTTGGATTTCCAGCATCCACAGTAGTTTTTTGTTTTTATAGCTGAAAGAAATTGTCGGTTTAGAAGATTCCAAAGTGAGTTCTTGGACGGTGAAGATTGGAAGCCCTCGTGTGAAAGATGGAGTTCAGGGAGACTGATTGGCTCACGGTGTGACAAGTGCCTGGGGGAGCTGAGGAGAGATCCATAGCATCTGGTTGAGATGGCATCTGTCACTTGGTTTCAGTGTGTGGTGTGTCTGACCACAAGTTGCCAATTGGTTTATATGGATTGTATTTACTGTGAACATTAAAGTATAAAATGGCTTTTGTAATTTGTGTTATCCTTACAAATCTGTATATATCTGTAAGGGGATGTTTGTGGGTGAATATTCAAAATGTGGGTGTAATATAGTTAATCTTTTCTTATTTAATAAATGTTTTATGCTTTTGTTAAAAGTTCATTAGTGACTCTGTTCAGTGGCCCCTCTCCACATATATAAACTAACACAAGTTAGGATCTATCAAGCTGGGTTCCACCCAGGGATAAGGCTTGCCCAGTGGTAACCTCAGCTGGGGATCGCAACACTAAACTCCCAGTTCATAGGTTACTAGTTAGTGCCCATTTCTGGGTACCACATTTTAGAAATGATATCAAGGCCCTGGAGCGGGGTTGAGGGGCTTCAGTTATGTGAAGAGAAGCTAGGATTATTCTCCCTAGAGCAGAGGAGGCTACAGGAAGATTTAATAGAGGTATTCAAAATTATGAGGAGTTTTGAAAGACAGAATAAGAAGAAACCATTCCCACTCAAAGCAGGCTCAGTAATCAGAGGAGATTAGGTGATTTTCTTTTTACACAGTTAATTATGATGAACTGGAATGAATTGCCTGAAAGTGAGTGGAAGCAGATTCAATGGTAACTTTCAAAAGAGAATTGAACATATACTTGAAAAGGAAAAAAAATCAGGGCTATTCGGAAAGAGCAGGGAGTGGAACTAATTGGATAGTTCTTCAAACTACAGCCATGGTTTTTGTAGTCTCCCCCCTGCCAACCCATATGGTGGAGGAGAAACCTCTCCACAATATGCGTGCGAAACATCTGTGGGGCATATGCGGCAGAGATGGCAATGTAAGGACTCTTGCTTTAAACCTGAAAAACAATAGGCAGTCTGAAATGCAATTGTTGGAATTCACACCCATACACAAGAAAATCAGAGTGCAGCTATAAACTAACCTCACATCCATTCCGTACAAATAATCATTTCTCAACACTATAAGGCCCAACGAATCTTACGAACAGAGGGCATTTGGTCCATTGGCCCAGTACCAGCTCTTTGAACAAGCTATCCAATTAATTCCACTCCACTGCTCTTTCCCCGTGGACCTGAAAAATGTTCATTTTCAAGTATCCATCCAATTTCTTTTTGATAGTTATGATTGAAAGTGCATTCATCAGCTTTTCAGACAGTGCATTCCAGATCATAACAAGATATAGTCAAAGCTGACAAACAAATTAACCTGCCCTCAAACAGTGCAGCTACCAACACACTGACAGTGCTCTGATCCATGTGACTAAACACTACACTGACCTCATGCATGTATTTATTCATAATGAAAATGAAAACAAAATTTATTTTCACTGATTGTCTTTGTACAGAAATTACTATCACTTTAAATAAGTAACTTGAAAAGCTGGTATGTGGTCTGTTTTATATATATATATATTTACACACACACACACACAAACTGAGGTATATTAAAATAACAGTGGGAAGTTAGAGAGATTTGTTCAGACTATTATAGAAAAAGTGGATACAGCTACCTAATTAAAAATAATTTCAGATAAATACTGGCAACGGAAAACTTAAAAGACTGTGTAGGAACTGCAGATAGATGGGATTAGTGTATATCTCCAGGTGAAACACTAATATTGGTGTAAAATTTTCATGCACGTGTTGTCTGGCCCAAACAAAGGGTCTCCATCAGGAACAATAATCCATCATCTTTCTTTCAAAATCTGACAGATATGCAAACGTAGCCAACAGTTCTGCGATTTGATAATGCATTATAAGCGGTACAGATGGAATGAAAACAGTTACTGCATAGCCCATCATCACAGTAATACCAGCCTGGTGTTTAGTGGGGTGGGGTCTTGGAGCAGGGTGGGAAGAGATATGATCAGGAAACCTGGCAGTTAGGAGGCCGTGGCTGGGGCGGGGGTTGGGGGGGGCGGTGGGTTGGTGGATCTGGGTGATTGGAGGGTAATCAAAGTTTGCTGAGGGTCAGGCGAGATCAGTGAGACCAGAGATTGGAAGGAGAGATGAGGAAGAGCAGGAGATCCTGCAGGAAATCAAGAGTTAGTGATAGTTTGGGGGTGGGGAGGACAGGGCAGTGAGAGATGGCATGGGAGGGCAATGGGGATGGTAGAGTGGACGATGAGTGATGATGCGATAAGAGATAGTGTGGGGGGGGCAGTCAGAGATCATGGCAGTAGGAGTGGTAAGGTCAGTGAAAAGTGGGGTAGGGTTTGGCAATCTCATAAACAGTGCCCATACCATTGGCTCACCGTGCAAGTTTGACACCAAAATTGGGCACATCAAGGCAATTCTGTGGGAAAGTGGCTACCCCAATCAGATCATTGCTTGCTGTGTATTGCGCACATTCACAAATGGGCCTAAAACTGCCACTTTTGGACCTGAGAAGTACCCGCTCTTCCTCAAATTACCTTGGAAGGGTAAGGTATCTCAAAAAATTCACACTGCTACTATACAGTAGCAACACGAGTGGTATTTTCCACTAACAGGATGCTGCCATCACGCCAAGAAGGCGTTCTGCTTACCACACAAATGAGTAATGTGGTATATGTATTTCAGTGCCGGCATGATGCCAGGTAACTAGGCTGTATGTCCTAGTGACTGGCAGATTGTCTCAAACAGCATGTCCCTTCGGCTGTTCGCTTTGGGCAGAGTACTGACTGTACTCAACCAGCCCATGCTTGCTTACGCAGAACATAATCTTTAATTTTAGATGTAATTCTGCGATTGGACAGTGCTTGCTGAACAATCCTGAATGTGCTAAGTATTATACTAACAACCAAATTAAGATTCTCTGTTGGGCTTGCAATGTGGCTCACTTTTTTTTATTCATTCATGAGATGTGGGCTTCGCTGGCTGGGCCAGCATTTATTGGTCATCCCTAATTGCCCTTGAGAAGGTGGTGGTGAGCTGCCTTCTTGAATTGCTGCAGTCCATGTGGTGTAGGTACACCCACAGTGCTGTTAGGAAGGGAGTTACAGGATTTTGACCCAGCGACAGTGAAGGAATGGCGATATATTTCCAAGTTAGGATGATGAGTGACTTGGAGAACTTCCATGTGGTGGTGTTCCCATCTATCTGCTGCCCTTGTCCTTTTAGATGGTATTGATCATGGGTTTGGAAGATGCTGTCTAAGAAGCCTTGGTGAATTACTGCAGTGCATCTTGTAGATGGTACACGCTGCTGCTCCTGTGTTTCGGTGGTGGAGGGAGTAAATGTTTGTGGATGGGGTGCCAAACAAGTGGGCTGCTTTGTCCTGTACGTTGTCAAGCATCTTGAGTGTTGTGGGAGCTGCACTCATCCAGGCAAGTGGGAAGTATTCCATCACACTCCTGACTTATGCCTTGTAGATGTGGACAGGCTTTGGGGAGTCAGGGGGTGAGTTACTTGTCGCAGGATTCCTAGCCTCTGACCTGCTCTTGTAGCCCCAGTATTTATATGACTAGTCCAGTTCAGTTTCTGGTCAATGGTAACCCCCAGGATGTTGACAGTGGGTGATTCAGTGCTGGTAATGCCATTAAACATCAAGGGGTGATGGTTGGGTTCTCTCTTGTTGGATATGGTCATTGCCTGACACTTGTGTGGTGCGAATGTTACTTGCCACTTATCAGCCCAAACCTGAATATTGTCCAGGTTTTGCTGCGTTTGAACATAGACTGCTTTGGTATCTGAGGAGTCACGAATGGTGCTGAACATTGTGCAATCATCAGCAAACATCCCCACTGCTGACCTTATGATGGAAGGAAGGTCATTGATGAAGCAGCTGAAGATGGTTGGGCCGAGAATTTACGTTTGCTAGAAGCTATACATATGCATACGCAGGGACTTACCCTCTGCAGTTAAAAAGAACATGTCCAGGCATTGAGCCTTTTTTGAATTAAACAAAAGCCTGAGGGATAATAGTTCCCTGGTGCATAATCTAAAGCAACACCTCGAGCAGAGTCAACTTGCCAACTAATCAACACTCCTTTCTCATGCATTTTAAATTGAAATTTGGTATTCTTGTGTCTGTCCTGATGATTGTGAGATGACAAGCTTTGACAGCATGTCTCTATTCTGAGCAATACTCAGGTCCTGTACTACCAGTCGACTATTTCTATTGTGTTCCAGGAGACTGCAGAATTTTTATAACGTGGCGCTGGGAGGAAGGTGGAACGTGGGGCAGAAACACTAACAAAAAAACTAAGAAACTTTGCCATAAAGTCACTTAACTGATAGATCAGACCTTCTTGCCTCTTTTTACCTGCTGAGTTTCCTGAGGCCAGGGAAACCCAGCCGTCATGACTTAGAAACCCTGTGGAAAAATTGGAGGCATGCAGCCTCCTTGAAAGGTTTTCATTGACTAACCCACTTTCTGAGAACGGATTGAACGCTCACCTCCATTTGGAGCTGAAGCAGGTGGGTTTGAGGCGGGTTGGGTTCCTGTTTCAGAATTTTAGCATCTCAACCTTCTTACCTAACCCAGGCTCACCTGTTTTTGGGGGTTAAAATTACTCCCACTGAGACAGAACTAGGAACAGGGGGATATAAAGGAACAAAATGAAAAACAAACAGAATTAGATATGAGAATCTATGGGAAGAATTTTCCCGTCGGTGAGCGGGGGCGGGGCCCGCTGGCCGACGTGTAAAACAACGCGCAGTGACGTCAGACGGGCGTCCCAACATCACCGCGCGTCATTTAGATTGTCAGTTTGGCGGGCGCGCAGCTGACAAAGGCCTATTAAGGCCATTAACAAAGTAATTAAAGCTGTTAAGAATGCTGCCTGTCCAACCTTAAGGTTGGCGGGCAGGCGAAGAGCCCAGGCGGACTTCGCATTCTTCATGAAACCTCATCCACGGGCGGGATGAGGTTTCTTGAAGAGTTCATTAATTAAATCAAATTCTTTGAAAAAATTAATGGACATGTCCCAGCTCATATGACAGTTTCACATGAGGGGACGTGTCCTTAAAATTTTTTTTGGCCTTTATTATATTTTTCAAGACTTAAACTAATCTCCCTTTGTGCCTCGGAGATTTCTGCGCTCTTTCGCGCGCATGGTGTGCGTCCCGCTGGGCAGGCCTTAATTGGCCTGTCCACGTAAAATGGCAACGCACACCCGATCGGGTTCGTGCTTGCTCCTGCCTGCCCCCACACAACCCCCCTGACGGGGGAAAAATTCAGCCCTATATTTTTTCCCACTTTCATAAGTCAAAGGTCATGACTAATATTTAGCATCCCTGAGGAGTGAAGCATAGTGCTGTTGGAAATGGTCTCTCTTCTCAATCATTAATGCAGCAGTGTCCTTTGCTTGTCAGACAGCGCAGGCTCAGTCCTTTGAAATGGGCAATTGCCTCCACTTACAAGCCAATATAAAATTTCCAATTAGATTATAATTTTGACCTTTCCGAATCACAGTGTTGAAATAATTGGACTCTGCAAATAAGTCCTGTCAAAATCCTGGAACTCCCTTCCTAACAGCATTGTGGGTGTACCTACACCACATGGACTGCAGCGGTTCAAGAAGGCAGCTCACCACCGCCTTCTCAAGGGCAACTAGTGATGGGCAATAAATGCTGGCCCAGCTAGCGAAGCCCACGTCCCGTGAATGAATTTTTAAAAAAAAAATATTCTTTGAATGGCCAGCTCTTTGAACAGTCTCTTGCTGATAAAGTCAGCCAAGGTGGACTCTGCTCAAGTGTCAATGAAAATACATTTTTTATTAGTCTGGAGTTACTTTATGAATAGTCCAGGTAAGTAAGAAGTAAGCAAAATGAAAGATCTTTGATAGTTACTGTTTACTATTTTATATAATTTTCCTGTTTGTTCAACCTCTGGCTCCTCAGATCTG
This sequence comes from Cetorhinus maximus, assembly GCF_964194155.1. Taxonomy (NCBI): domain Eukaryota; kingdom Metazoa; phylum Chordata; class Chondrichthyes; order Lamniformes; family Cetorhinidae; genus Cetorhinus; species Cetorhinus maximus. The sequence goes on along the minus strand of NC_135882.1, from coordinate 131,073,811 downwards.
CTGCTGTGCTTCACATTAAAAGCAACAGGCCAAAAAACATGAACCTGTCGAACTTACACAATTTATGGTTAGGGTCAGCAGGAGACTTGCAATTTCCACCTTTAAAGGCCGTTTATGGTCCTCGCGATACTAAATACAAAGCTAGAAAATCTCCTCTGAGCCAACTGCTCTCCTCTTGGTTGCTAGTCTCGGGAGCACATTCCAAACCTACAGTGTTTTTATAGCTTCCTCACTCTTTCTATGTGACAAGGAGAAACTTACAGTTTCTTTTGTCTTCCTTCACAGCAAGTTCAAAGTTTTCTGCATTCTCATTCAAAATTAATATTTATATTATTCATAGAGTCATTTATGGCATAGAACACGGCCATTCAGATTCAGACCATTGAGTCCACGCTGGCTCTCCACAGAGTACTCTAGTCAGTCCCACTCTATCACTGTAGCCCTGCAAGTATATTTTCCTCAAGTGCCATCCAATTTCCTTTTGAAAGCCTTCAACATCACCGCTCCCACCACCCTCACCTGCAGCAAGTTCCAGGTCAGTACCATTCGCCGCTTAAAAAAAGAGTTCTTTCTTACATTCCCCCTGCATCTCTTGCCAAAAGCCTCAAATCTGTGTCCCCTAATCCTTGTACCATCAGCTAATGTGAATAGCTTTTCTTTGTTAACTTTATCTAAACCTATCATTATCTTGTACACCGCTATCAAATCTCCCCTCAATCTCCTTTGCTCCAAGCAGAACAACCGCGGCTTCTTCAGCCTAATCCTCATCCCTGGGACCATTCTGGTAAATCTGCACCCTCTCAAGGACCTGCACATCCGTCATAAAAGATCATTTTATCTTATTTCTTATTTATAGTCATTGTATTATCTTAGTTTTATTATATATTTTATTATAGTCATTTTATTTAATGAACAGACCATTCAGCTGTTCAGCCTCCATTTTGGTCCCACCTGGAGATCCTGCAGCCCTGCACCCACCAGGGCCTCAGGTGGTTTCATGCCACCACTTGCAGTGTGTTCATTGGATTCTCATCATAACTTGTAAAACCCCAAGAGTGGGTGATAAGGAAAAGAAAACATTGCTAGTCTAGTGGCTGATTTCCATTAGTTCACCTCAGCTGCCTGTGCTCTGCTCACCCGGTCTCCCTCAGTGCCCGAGGAGATCATTATTACAACAAGCGAAATGGGGACTGCTTCTCTTGAACTCCAGATGCCATACCCTGCTGCTTTTCACTCTAATTTGCCTTCTTAATGACAGCTTATGCTTAGGCATTTGAGCAATCTTTGTAAATGTTTAATGATCACATTCTTTGCAAATGTGTTTCAACATCGCAAGGCAGGGTTTGTTCTTAAGTAATAAAATTTATACCACAAAACAATATTGCTCTCAAGCAGCAAACAATTAAATATAACCCCAAGGTAACGCAAAGTCAACTGAAATTGCAAAATGGATGCGGTTAATGCAGAAGGAGCAGGGGATTTCTGCATTTAACAATGCCTGCAGTCTGTGACTGGGGATGAGGAGCAGTTGGCTGCTTGATCACTGGAGTCCCAAGTCTGGATTTTAACCTGGCCCACCTGGCACGAGAATTCAGGGCAAGTTTTAAAATGATGGCACCAGGTTCCTGACACATTCCCTCCCCATGCCGATTTTTACTGTCAGGGTTCCAACAGTGTGGAGGCTTGACCTCAGTCAAGCAGGGACTTATTTAAACATGGAAAGTCGCAGCCTGATGATGCCATTGGTGCCAATACATGATTTGAACTCTAGGGGTTAGGAGGCCTGCAAGTACTGAAACCGCCAGCAAAATTTGGCTGCAATATGCAGCAGATCAGAGGAGACCGGGGAAGATGATTTCTTATTTCTGGCCTAACAAAGAAACCTCGAGCTTCCTCTCCCAATCTTTACCTCTCCTTCTCCTGCTGTGAAAGACCATTCCCGCCAACCACTCATCTCACTTATCTTGCTTTCTCTAATGAACAAGGTGTCATCTGCCTCCTACCTAACTTTGGGTTCACACTATTATGTGATGGCTTCTATGTAAGTTTGTACAGTTTTGGTCTCCTTATTTAATGAAGGATGTAAATGTGTTGGAGGCGTTTCAGCGGAGGTTTACTAGATTGATACCTGCAATGAGTGGGTTGTTCAATGAGGATAGGTTGGACAGACTGGACTTGTTTCCACTGGAGTTTAGAAGACTGAGGGGTGACTTGATTGAAGTATATAAGATTCTGAATGGTCTTGACAAAGTGGTCGCAGGAATTATGTTTCCTCTTATGGGTGAGTCCAGGAATAGGGGACACAGTTTTAAAATTAGGCGTCACCCTTTTAGGACAGAGATGAGGAGAAAGTTTTCTCTCAGAGGGTTGTGCAACTTTGGAACTCTCTGCCTCAGAAGGCGGTGGAGGAGGGGGGGTCATTGAATATTTTTAAGGCAGAGGTAGATAAATTCTTGTTAGGCAAGGGAATCAAAGGTTATCGGGGGTAGATGGGAATATGGCATTAGAAATACAAACAGATCAGCCATGATCTTATTGAATGGTGGAGCAGGCTCGAGGGGCTGAATGGCCTACTTTTGCTCTTATTTTGTATGTTCTGTGAATTCCTGTTACATTCAGGATGAGGACAGCAGACACATGGGAACACCACCACCTGGAAGTTCCCTCCAAATCACTCACCATCCTGACTTGGAAATATATCACCGTTCCTTCACTGTCGCTGGGTCAAAATCCTGGAACTCCCTTCCTAAAAGCACTGTGGATATACCTACATCACATGGACTGCAGCGGTTCAAGAAGGCAGCTCACCACCACCTTCTCAAGGGCATCTAGGGACAGGCAATAAATGCTGGCCCAGCCAGCGAAGCCCACATCCAATGAATGAATGAAAAAAATTCAGGCAAATAAAACAAATCCACATTGTGTAAATAGTTTTTTGGGGTGAATTTCCATGTCAGCAAGGTGAGACAATTCAGTGGAAAATAAACTCCCTGGCATTGTCAGCACTGGAAACATTCATATCAGACATGCAGTGGTCAGGTCACAATAAAGCCCCTCTCCACAGGAGTCCCATAAAGCACGCCAAAGCCCAACTCAAAACGTCCTTATTGCACTACTGTAACAAAGTCCCTTTAATTCCCATTTGGACTATTCATTTTGGCAAACATCATGACTAATTTTAGGATATCAGGGCCACATCTACTTGAAATCCAGTGGCATTGACCTAATCTGATTTTTTTGTCAGTCTGGGTTAGATTCAAACTTTGGCCACAGAGGTGACAAGGGAGCATACAAACTCATGGTTATTCATTCCCAATTTTTTCTTTAAACATAATTCATTCCCTCAAACAATCCTCCTTTCACACATGAATCTTTCCCAAGAGAGCAGACAGAATCCTTACAAATCAGCCTCCAAATGCCTGTCGTTGTCCAGTCACACTGAATTAAGGGAATTGGTGTAGAAATTGCTTGCGTGCTATCACAAAACAGTTGGTATTACATTGGCAGCCTGTTCTGTGCTCCATTTGATATTCCACTGACTTCAACAGAGCCAAATATTTTGCGGAGTGTGTAACAGGCTGCACCACCATACAAGATATATTTCTACTCCTTCGCTTCAGGTGAGGAGCTTCCATGACTTACTCTTCCAATTTAGGGATGCTGGGTTCTTCTGTATAACATAGAAACATAGAAAATGGGAGCAGGAGGTTGTCATTCGGCCCTCCGAGCCTGCTCCGCCATTCAATATGATCATGGCCGATCCTTTATCTCAACGGCATACTCCCACGCTCTCCCCATTCTCCTTGATGCCTTTAGAGTCCAGAAATCTATTTCCTTCTTAAATATATTTAGCGACTTGCCCTCCACCGCCTTCTGTGGTAGAGAATTCCATAGGTTCGCCACTCTGAGTGAAGAAATTTCTCCTCATCTCAGTCCTAAATGGTCTACCCCGTATCCTGAGACTGTGACCCCTTGTTCTAGACCCTCTAGCCAGAGGAAACATCATCCCTGAATCCAGTCTGTCCATCCCTGTCAGAATTTTATATGTTTCAATGAGATCTCCTCTCATTCTTCTAAATTCCAGTGAATAAAGGCCTAGTCGGCCCCATCTCTCCTCATACGACCCATAGAGCTACAGGTAAGAGCAAATCTCAGGTTTACTGAAACAGGCAGTCTTAAACTGATGGCAAATTTGTAGTCCTATATTTTCATGGGTGCATGCTGTCCCCTAAGTGTCGAGTATGGAATGCAGCCATAGTCCATTCTGCCACATTACCGACCAGATTGCTGCAAGATTGGTGTATGTGGCTGCTACAGGGTTACCATCATAGGAACACAGGAACAGGAGTAAACTATTTCGTCCCTCAAGCCAGTTCCACCGTTCAATGAGATCATAGCTGATCTGCCACCCTATCTCCATATACCTACCTTTGCCCCATATCCCTTGGTATCTTTGGCTATCAATCAATCAATCTCAATTTTAAAATTAACAATTGATTTAGCATCGATTGGCACTTGCAGAAGAGAGATCCAAACTCCTACTATCATTTGTGTGGAGAAGCCTTTTCCTAATTTCACTCCTGAAAAACCTGGGGCTGTAATTTCTTGCTATGCCACCCAGTCTTAGACTCACCAACCAGCAGAAATAGGGTAGTCAGACAGAAAGTGTTGCCTTAAAATCTTGAAAGCTTCAAACAAATCACCCCTTAACCTTCTAAATTCCAGAGAATACAATTTCAGTTTGCACAATCTCCCCTCGTAATTTAACCCTCAGAGTCGAGGTATCACTCCCTTCAAAGCCAATATGTCCATCCAGACTGCTTACAGTATTCCAGGTAAGATCTAACCAGAACTTTGTATAGCTAAAGCATGACCTCTTGCATTCTAGTCCTCTAGATACAAAGGTCAGCATTCCATTAGCCTTTTGGTATGTTTTCTGGACCTGTTTGTGGTATTTTAATTATCTGTGTACCTGGACTCCCAAATCGCTTTGGTTCTCCACTGTTTCGAGTTTTGCACCATTTAGAAAGAACCCTCTTATTCCCTTGTTAGGTCCAAAGTGGGTGACCTCACATTTACTTGCATTGAAATCTATTTGCCATAGTTTTGCCCATTCACTTAATCTATCAATATCTCACAGAATCACAGAATCAGAATCACACAGTGCAGAAGAGGCCCTTCGGCCTCTTTTTGGAATTTTCCATCTACACTTCTGACAATGCTGCTTTTTTTCATTCTTTCACGGGAGGTGGGTGTCACTGGCTAGACAAGCAGCTTTATTTCCAATTCCTAATTGCCCGACTCTCTGACTCCTTCCGCTCAGCCGATTTACCTAACCAGGTCAATCATTTGTCTTCAGTTCCATGAGTTTCAACTTTAGATAACAATCTCTTATGAGGGAGCTCATTAAATGCCCTCTGGAATTCCTTATAAATAAATTTCACGGACATTCCCCTGTCACCTTTTCAAAAAATTCAATCAGATTCATCTGGCGTGACCTACTCTTTACAAATCCATGCTGACTTCCTCTCATAGCTGAAAATTTTCAAGGTGTTCAGTCACCCTATCCTTAATTATAGGCTCTAGCTATTTCCAAAGCACTCATTGTTAAGCTGTCTAGTCTCTAATTCCCTGGTTTCCCTCTCACTTTTCTTAAATAAACATCTCCTGTAGTAAGAATGCTTTAAAACATGATTTGAAGTACGACTATCAAGCTAAGTGTTGATCAGAGATTGTTCAATCAGTTTGCACTACAAATTCCTATTTTAAGAGCAGGGTTGAGCATGATTTACAACACTATTTGCTTTTAACCACAAGCAGCTCTAAATCTCAGCCCATCTTCATTATTACTGACAGTTGATTTTGTACATGTTTGAATATGTTCTTGCATGACAAATGGTTAATCATTGTGATAGCTCAAGTGAATATTATTGCACTCCCGGATCAACTTACAGCTCCCGTTTGTAAAGAGGATGGGGGCTGGTCAATGGCAGAGGGGAAGATGTGGGGGAGAGGAAAGGAGAGCAGGAGGGGAGACAGGGGCGGAGAGGAGAACAAGGGAGAGGGGAGAGCAGGAAGGGGGAGAGAAGAGAGTTGGGGGGGGGGGTGGAGAAAGAGGAAAGTGGGAGACCAAGAGGACAGTGGGAAGGGAAGAGGCCAGTGGGAGTGAGAGGAGAGGATAGTAGGGAGGGAGGAAGAGGATAGCAGGAGGGGAGGAGGAGAGGACAGCGGGAGGGGGAGGAGAGGAGAGTGGGAGGACGGAAAGTGGTAGGGGAGAGGAAGAAGAGAGGGGAAGGGGGAGAGGAGCGCAGGGGGGGAAGAGAGGACTGTGGGAGTGGGGAGGAAGTGGAGAGAAGAGGATAACTGGGGGCGGGGCAGAAGAGAAATGGATGAGTGGGGGTTTAGACTGGTGTGGGGTAAGGGGCGACTGAACTGGACAGGGAAGAGGAGCATAATAAAAATGAGAAATAACAGCAGGAGCTATCTGACCCTCCGGGCCTGCTCCGCCAATGAACAAAAGCACTGATGATCTACACCATCTTGTTCTAACTTGTGGGTGGGAGAGAAGGGGAAGGTGAGGAGAGGACATTGGGGAGAGGGAGGGGGCAGGTGAGGAGAGGATACCGGGGAGGGGGAGGAAGCAGGTGAGGAGAGGATACCGGGGAGGGGGAGGGGGCAGGTGAGGAGAGGATACCTGAATGGCAGTCCAAGGTGAGGGGAGAGGGTGGTGGAAGGGTCAGGGACAGTATATATGCAATTTGATTTTGATAGATTCTATTGAATCTGATTGCATTCTTCTTTCAGGCAGTGCATTCCAGGTCATAACAACCTGTTGTGTAAAGAAATTTCTTCTCATCACTCCCCTGATTCATTTGCCAATTATCTTAAATCATTGCCCCCTGGTTGCCAACTCTGTTGCTAATGGAAACAGTTTCTCCCTATCTACTCTATCAAAATCTCCCAATAATTTTGAATACCTCCATTAAATCTCCCCTTAACCTTTGCTGCTGTAAGGAGAACAATTCCAGCCTTTCCAGTCTCACAACATAACTGAAGTCCCTCATCTCTGGTACCATTCTGGCAAATCCTCTCTGCACCCTTTCCAAGGCTTTCACGTGAATCTTCATATGTAGTTTAGTTAGGGGGTGGGCAAAACTGCACCAGGGCATACAAAAAGAAATAAAAACAGAAAATGCTGGAAATACTCAGATCAATGAATTTTCATCAAAACTAAAGTGTGAGATGTAACAGGTTTTAACTAAGTACAGAGGCAGGGAAAGGACAAAGGAAAGGTCTGTGATAGGATGGGAGGCAAGAGATTAAATAACAACATGCAAGGCAAAAGAGGGTGGTAAAGAGACAAGCAAAGAAATGAAAGTTGAGTCTGGAGGAGGTGTAACACAAATTATAATTCAGTCCCCATTTTAACATTGGATCTTCAACTCTTATGTATATATTGCCATTATAACTTAGTTTCTAATTTATAATGGAAACTGTCTGTGACCTTTACACTTCCCCTCTGGCAGGAGGGTGTAATTATACTATTACAAGTTTGCGACTGCAGTTTCCGGAGCCTACAGACAAACACATTTATTACAGAAAATGGTTAACAGGGGATGCATATAGTTGTGAGTTTTTTTTAAAGATTATAAAGCGAAATGATGTCCCTGTTGAGCACTCTTAATTCCTGCAAATATATTAGTACAATTGGCATATCACAAGGCTGTACGATATGTACCTACAGTACAGTGGCCTGCTCTGAGCAGCTATATACCATTGTACATCTTTGTGACAAGTGCATGCATGCTATAAAAATATGAAATAATGCAGTTTAAATATATGCAAGGCAGCATTGCGATTTTGTCTGGGGAAAAGAAAGGTTTTAAATCATTATTGTGGCAATTATAGTTCACCCTTTATATGGTCAGATATGTATTAAGGTAATGAAGTGTTTACTTACCAGCAACTTGTAGACACATTCAAAAGAGTCTCAAAGACAACCAATGACAAACACGCAGTCAAAACCTAAACACACAATAAAAACATAGATATTTACATATTTAGAGTTTTCTCCTCTTCTGTCCTTTCCTTTTTCTACCTGACCCAAAAGAATGGCCTATGCAGCACGAAGATCCAATCTGGAGGAGTGATTTTGAACTGTAATAAAGGAACTGCCAATTCTTGGAATGGTCCCAACCACACCTATCCCCACCCAATGGTCCAGACAAGAGCTGACAAATCTCATAATTAGTGGCTGGAACCCATAAATCACACATATTTATATACATTGTTTTCATTTTTACAGGATGTGGGCGTCATTGGCTAGGTCAGCATTTATTGCCCATCCCTAATTGCCCTTGAGAAGGTTGTGGTAAGCTGCCTTCTTGAACTGCTGCAGTCCCTGTGGTGTAGGTACAGCCACAGTGCTGTTAGACCGGGAGTTTCAGGATTTTGACCCAGCGCCAGGGAAGGCATGGCGATATATTTCCAAGTCAGGGTAGTTGGTGGCTTGGAGGGGAACTTCAAGTTGGTGGTGTTCCTATGTATCTGTTGTGCTTGTCCTTCTAGATGGTAGCGGTTGTGGGTTTGGAAGATGCTGCCTGAGGAGCCTTGGTGAGTTTCTGCAGTGCATCTTGTAGATGGTACACACTGCTGACACTGTGCGTCGGTGGTTGAGGGAGCGAATGTTTGTGGAAGGGGTGCCAATCAAACAGGCTGCTTTGTTCTGGATGGTGTCAAGCTTTTTGGGTGTTGTTGGAGCTGCACTCATCCAGGCAAGTGGAGGCTATTCCATCACACTTCTGACTTGTGCCTGGTAGATGTGGACAGGCTTTGGGGAGTCATGAGGTGAGTTACTTGCTGCAGGATTCCTAGCCCCTGACCTGCTCTTGTAGCCACAGTATTTATGTGGCTAGTCCAGTTCAGTTCTGATCAATGGTAACCCCAGGACGTTGGTAGGGGGGAATTCCGGGATGGTAATGCCATTGGATGTCGAGGGGCTAATTCAATTTTAAATTCACAAAGAGACCGCTCTAATCAATAGAAACTAATATACCAGATTATTTTACTATCCTTAAAGTTTATTACGGTCAGAAAACTAGGATGGCAGATTTAGAATAATAAATATTCCTGATCAGAATATTTAATATACCAAAGGCAAGTGCGGCAAATGATGAAAACGCAGCAAACTATCTAAATAAAAGCAGCAACCATTGATTAAAATGCAGGTTTAAATGTTATCAATACTTAATTTGGATATAACATTTGTTTTGCTTCCTAAAATAAACCACCCCAAAAAGAAATTAACTTGTACCTGGTCATGGGAGAAGCAACAAAGCTGACCACCAGGCTATCTGACTGCATGAATAAACAAAACTCAGCTACTATACAGTCAAGATCTTTACAAGGGCTTATTTACCACACATCTAGTCTTTTTTAAACCACTAGGCATTCCTCACCACACAAATAAAAGTTATAGGCTTAAATCTGATCCCAGAGCAAATTTCATAACTTCTTGCCTGTACCCAGAGAATGGGAGTAGTTTAAATCACCCAATTTCCCTGGGTCAATGTCACAACACTTTCATAAAATATGGTATCCTAGCTCCATAAATTCTGGTACCAAGATTGATATTGAATGTTTCCAAGTACTAGTGGGACGCAGGAGTGTCATTTTCTCCTACTAGGGTCAGATTAATGCAGTCATTGGCGTTCACTCCCAGGAAGGTTTGCTTATTTCTACTGTTGATTGATACTGAATCATGCACATTAGTGTGGGCAGTTAATGAACACAAGGCACATATCTTAACATTTGCATTTTCCCAAAGTTTACATTGTGAACTTCCACCTCACTCTTGTTAACATTGGTACCGATGCTCTTATTCCTTTCCATATTTTCCCTTCTTGAAACACAAAACCTATTTTCACAGCTTCACTGCTAGGGAAAAAAACTGCAACTTCTCTACTTCTGGGAATATACAACAAGTCTGGTATAGGGTTGCCAACCCTCCAGGATTGGCCTGGAGTCTCCAGGAATTGAAGATCAATCTCCAGGACATTGCTGTGTGCAACCCTGGGAAAAATCACCAGGACATTAAAAAAGATTGGGGGTGGAATCTTCCAGGGATTTTAACTTGGCGAGAGGCCAAAAATCAGTTTCCTGACATCAGGATGAGCTTTTGGAATTCTATTCTCGGGACCTTAAAAGCCGGTTGAGCTTTCCAACGAGCAATGTTCAATGAACAAAACGAGCAATAGCATGTCATGCATGGTCATTAAAAGGCCACCTCACCGGATTTAAATTCCCTCGCCAAATTAAGTTCTCTGCCAGTCCAAAATTAGAACGTTCAGTTTTATGACTGTATGTAAGTGGTGTGCCCTTTAAATAGATTAGATTAGATTTCCCCTCGGATATCATGGTGCCAGTCACTCCCATAAACAGTCTGAGCATTTAGGGGTGTGTCCTTACTACCTAATATACTCTACAATAGCTCATCCCAGGGGTGAAATAATAGTATCCCCATGCGATCTGAACTGGATATACGTGTCTTTTGTAACATGCACTTCCTCAATCATTTCCAAAGCAGACTGAGATAACATTTGGTCAATCACCGTGCTATGCTGTGGCTGGAAGCAACAGTGCTAATCGCCAGGATTTCTTACAATAACAAGATATATTTAATTGATTGGTAGATACGCAGGTTCCTTGGAGCTGAACATTTCAACTAATGTGTCTGCTTACTTTAGTATCTGTACACCTGGGAAACCAAGTGCATTCAGACAACAAAGAAACATCTAAATAGGAGTAGCCCATTCCAACCATCCAGCCTATTCTACCATTCAACTAAATCATAGTAGATCGTACCTGAACATCATTTACCTGCTAAGATAAAAGCAAAAAACTGCGGATGCTGGAAATCCAAAACAAAAACAAAAATACCTGGAAAAACTCAGCAGGTCTGGCAGCATCTGCGGAGAGGAACACAGTTAACGTTTCGAGTCCGTATGACTCTTCAACAGAACTAAATAAAAATAGATCATTTACCTGCTTCTTGGATACACTTAAAATATTTTATCCATCTCAGTCTTGAAAAATTTTAATTGACCCAGCATCCACAGCATTTTGGGAGAGCAAGCTCCAGATTTTGACTACCCTTTGTGTACAGTGCTTCTTAACTTCACTTATACGTGATGGCCTATCTTAATTTTCAGATGGTGGCCTTTCGTTCTGGATTCCTCAGCAACGGAAGTAATTTTACTGCATCCAATCAACGGGGAAATGTGAAAACAAAAGGCAAAATAGTGACAATCCAAATAAAATGTAAGATGGCCCCATAGTCCAGCCACGATAAATTGAAATTATCCCTGTAATTCATCCCCTCTATAGCCATAATTAATTACCTCCATACTCAGGGCATCTTTAAGGTAACCACATGAGAAAGTGTGAATTTAATGAAAATCCCAAAGCCACAGGATGAAAATTAAAAAATCAAACACCTAAATCCAGTATCTATGTTTGAATTCAGTCACGTTAATTATAATTGTATTCATTCAAATATTACTTCCCCCTTATTATTTATGATATTAAAACAAAAGGAGAGGCTCTCAAATTATTGAGTTGGTCAATGCACAGCTCATCGTGTACTGAGTCCGTGAATCAAGAATTCTGAATATCTGGTCTTGATGTCGAGTTTCCTGAGGTAGAAGTAGAGCTCTAGAAATTGTTTCAGGGTCTCTCGGCTCAGGGCAGGTAGAGATAAATCAACCAAAGTTTCTATTCCTGATTTCTGTTGTGAAGCAATGCCCCTATGGGTCTAGGGGAAGGCAGGTATGGGCAGTCATGCCCCATTCCCCAAAAGACATGAAATCTACTTACATTCACCAGCAGAGCTTGGACACTTGTGAAAGATATTGGTGCATTGCTAACTCCTGTGTACTATATCCCAACAGGAGTTAGAAAGTTCAGGAGGTGAAATAAGGGAATTGCGGAGGAAATTGATAAATAACAGATTTTTAAAAAAAAGATAACTCAAATTAGAGCTTGAATTCAGTCTGGCAAAAAGCATAGAATTTTTCTCATTCTCATTTTTAAGGATTCAAAGTGTCAGTTGTCTGCATCATTTCCAGTGGCTGGGTTTGCAAAAGAAAATTACGAACATATGAATTAGGAGCAGCAGTCGAGCCTGCTCCACCATTCAATAAGGTCATGGCTGATCGGATTGTGGCCTCAACTTCACATGCCGCCTACCCATGATAACCTTTGATCTACTTGTTAGCCAAGAATCTACCTACCTTTATCTTAAAAATATTCATTGACCCTGCCTCCACTGCTTTCTGGGGAAGAGAGTTCCCAAGATTCACGACCCTCAGAGAAAAAAAATTCTTCTCACCTCCGTTTTAAATGGGAGACCTCTTGTTTTTAAACTGTGTCCCCTGGCTCTAGTATTCTCCATTTTTCTATTATTCCCCAATAATTCTCAAATTCTCCATAATGTTGCACTAATTGGCTTGTCTTGCTTAGAGAAATCTTAATGAATGGTGAGAGAGCAAGGGAGCGGAATACTACACTGCAGTAGATTAAGGAGGAGAGCGCATTTTGGGACAGTGGAAGCCAAATATCTGTGTTTGAATCCAAACTCCATTTTTTTAAGAAACTTTGTTCTCAGAATATGAATGCCATTGACAAGGTTGCATAATATGCTACCCATCCGTTGTTGCCACAAGGTGATGGATGGGCTTTCTTCTGGAACTGCTGCCTGAAGTGTGGTAATGATGCTCATACATTAATACTGAGTAGAGAATACGATGATATTAACCTAGAAAGGTCGCAACAATAATTGTTACCGCATTTTCACTCGCATAAAGATGATAAAACTTAGGCACATGATCACATTTATTCAAATAAAGCTCCAGAGCATTAATTCCCACCCGGCTAGTTTGCAAGGAGGCTAACTGATAGTCCCAGTGGTGACATTCAGGCAGCCTGGATTTGAATGCTGCTCTTAATTGACATTCAAATTCAGCTGTCAACTTCCGTGGGCTGAATTTTCCCTGTCGTCTTCTGAACCTCACCGTCAGGCTCGAATGTGGGTCAGAAGTCCCCACTGGGTGGGAAACAGTCATTGTCCCATGGCTATTAATTAATGGCCTGAGGGCAGTCACGTCATCAAATTAAAGACAACAGGCAGCCTCTTTCAAGCTAGAAGGCCTCCAGCTGTAAGGGGCAGCAGGCTGCAATGGAAGGTAAGTGAGGGGTAATAATAAGGTGCTTCAAAATGGAGGCACCTTCTCTCTCACCCCAACTTATTTAAAATTTAAACTAAAAAATGGCTTTTGCAGCCAGGTCACCACTGTGTGGGAGAACGCTTCTACAGGGCAGCCTCTGGCTGCTGCTGTACAGAGGCAGGCAGGGCCTCTAGGTCTGCCTGGCGTGTTGGAGTCTTCTGCTGGGAGGCTGTGCATCCAGGCAGTCAAACTGGCCTCTTCCTCCTGCGGTAACCTGAAGTCCGACTGGCAAAGCGGCCTCCTATAATTCGCATTAAGCAGCTTTTAATTACTTTAATCAACTACCTGCTGCATGTGGGTGGATAGCCCTGCCGTCCTGCCACCCACCACCCACACCCCTGCTCCCCCATTCCTGCCTCCCAGAAAACAGTGTGGGGTGGACTGGAGCTGGGCATGCCAGCTGGCAGTGCTACTTGTAGTTCCTGCCTGCCAGCTCTCCTGGCACCACCAGGGCCTAAAACCTCTCTTCCACTTTTGACTCACTAAAATCAAGGCTTTTAAAAGCCAAACATATCAACCAACCCAATTTCTTCATTAATCTCATCTCCTATCCTTTACAAATTTGGTGTGCCTTAATATTAAAAAAAGCTGCCTTCAATGGGAGGACATTTCACTGATTGGTAGCTGGATGCTAGATAATGGACCTTCACCTCAGCCAATGGGAAAATAAATATCATGGATATCTATGCTACCCTTTATTGACTCAAACAGAATATCAACAGCCACAGGTTTCCTGCTCAAAATATCTTTGGCGGACAGCTGATCTAAAGGTTGCCCATAGAGTGTGTGTGGTCATTGCCTCACATTTTATTACAACTGAGAAATGTATATCATATGAAAGCAGGGGTGCACTGACCTGTGGGCAGGATTTACCCGTGGTTATCGGGACACTGACATAGGGACCAAATCAGAGTCCTGAGCCCTCACTTGCCAGACAGGACCAGAGTACTATTTTCTCAGAGGCAGCCTCCTCCATGGGCAGGTTCCTGACACTGCAAGCCCAAGTACTGGGCTGGTAGCTCAGAAGCCTCGGCAGTCCCACTGGAAGAGCTGGGGGTAGGTTGGGTATCAAGGATCAGAGAGTCATTTACTGCACAGAAGGAGGCCATTTGGCCCATCAACTCTATGCTGGCTCTCCATGGAGCAATCCAGTCCATCCCATTCCCCCGCCCTATTCCTGTAGCCTTGCAAGTTTAATTCCCTCCAGTGCTTGTCCAATTTCCTTTTGAAATCATTAATTGTCTCCGCTTCCACTATTCTTGTGGGTAGCAAGTTCCAGGTCATTACCACTTGCTGCATAACAAGTTCTTCCTCACATTCCCCCTGCTTCTCTTGCCTAAATTGTGTTATCATCTAAAATTTAATTGTGGTCTATTCCTTCTTCTATTTCTTACGTTCTTAAGACATGAACCACAGGTGCCTCAATATGGAGATGCCCTTGGAGACGGGTAAGTTTAAAACAACATTTCAGAGGGGTCAAGAGGGGAAATCTCTTGGATTGAAACAGATAGCTCAGAGGGGCTGAGGGGCCTGCCTTTCCTGAGCATTCCTCTTTTGGGAATGAAGCCTGAGGCTCTGTTGGAACCCCAGGCTGCCATGGAGTGGGGGCTCTGCTGCCAGAAAAATGCCAACAAACAGGCAATACTGCCCCTAATTGGGGCCTTAAATATGCAAATTAGCTGCCTGCTTCCATTCAGCAGACAGCCAATCACTCTCCCTGCCCCCCCACTGGGAAACTTAACCAGTGGCAGGAATGCGTTGGGGAATCATCCGGTACCAGGGAAATTCTGCCCAATAACTCTAAAGCAACCAAGCAGCTGGAAGTTTTAATGGGATAGTTAGGTTTTGATTTGCTGAATGACATTTTCCTTCCTTGACTTTTCTTATGCAGAAAATGAGTTATGATTAGTGCTATGAATAATATACATATAGCTATCTCATGGGTTTTTTACATTAAATGTTAAATAATAACCAGTTAAAGAATTATGAGGATAAAATTGAGATTACTTTAATGATGCCTTTGTGGTTTGGTTCAGAGATATTGGTGGCAATGCAAATACTCATCAGCTTATTATGATGGAATGTGGGTTTTGAGTGTTTATTCCCTGAACTCTCTCTTATTCCATTATTGTGGTTTAAAATGCTTATTCTTTGAAATTGTCCAGTTGGATTTACAAAGGGAGTATATTTCTGGCATTTGGAATATGATATAATTTTCATAAAATATGTGGAAACAAAAATCTTAGAAATAATATGCATAGTAAAAAATCACATCAATTGTTATTGATAATTATATTAAAGATGTTTGTTCACAGAGCATTATCACACAATATAATTGGGGTAAATAAACTGGCAAGAGTCTAGCTCGTTAATAAGAGTCTTGGTAGAACAAAATAGGCCCCAAGTGGTGCTCCCCAGGGATCTGTACTGAGGTCTCAGCTTTTCATCATATACATCAATGATTTGAACGAAGGGATACAGAACATCAAAGTTAGCAGATGGCACTAAGTTGAAAGGCACAATACGCAGTGTAGATGGGAGCAGGGCTTTACAAAGCAAGAGACAGATTAAGTGAGTTGGCAAAACTGTGGCAAATGAAGCTCAATGTGGGGAAGTGTGCAGTCATCCACATTGGATCCAAGACAGATAAATCAGATTATTTTCTAAATGGTGAGATATAAGGAGCTGTCGGGGAACAAGAGATGCAGATGTCAGTATACAGAAATCACTAAAAGTTAGTGGACAGATACAAAAAAAGCGCTAATGGAATATTTACATTTATCCCAAAAGGCAGCAAGTGATGTTTCAGTTCCTCAGGGTCTTAGGCTTTAGTTCTAGGTGCTGCATCTCAGGAATGGCCTTGGAGGAGGTGCAGTACAGGTTTACCAGAATGAGCTGCTAGAATACTAGGACTTCAGTGGTTAAATAATGAGTGCAAGTTGCATTAACTTGGCTTGTGTTGCTTTGAGCATAATACATTCGGAATGATCTAATCAGCGTGTTTAAAATAAAAAAGATTCAATAGGGTAGATATAGTGAAAGTCTTTCCTCTTGTATAAAGGGGCATAAACTTAAAATTAAAGTTGGGCCATTCAGAACTGAAATCAAGGAACATTTGTGTTGTCAGCAAATTTAGCAACCATTCCTTTGGTCCCTTCATCAAAGTCATTTATATAAATTGGGCAAAGTTGAGGCCCCAGCACTGATCCCTGTGGCACACCACTCGTCACATCCTGCCAACCAGAAAAAGACCCAATAATGCCAACTCTCTGCTTCCTGTTAGCTAGCCAATCTTCTATCGATGCCAACATGTTACCCGCTACACTATGAGCTTTTATTTTCTGCAATAACCTTTGATGTGGCACTTTATCAAATGCCTTCTGAAAATCTAAGTACAGCACATCCACCGGTTCCCCTATATCCACAGATGTGACTCCTTCAAATTGGTTAAAAATATTTTCCTTTTCACAAAACCATGTTGACTCTGCCTGATTGCCTTGAATTTTTCTAAGTTTCCTGCTATAACATCTTTAACAATAGCTTCTAACATTTTCCCTATGACAGATATTAGGCTAACTGGCCTGTAGTTTCTTGCTTTCTGTCTCCCTCCCGTTTTTTAATAAAGAAGTTACCAATTGCTATTTTCCAATCTAATGGAACCTTCCCTGAATCTAGGGAATTTTGGAAAATTAAAACCAATGCATCAACTATCTCATTAGACACTTCTTTCAAGACCCGAGAGTGAAGTCCATCTGGACCTTGGGATTTGTCAGCCCACAGCCCCAACAATTTGCTCAACACCACTTCCCTGGTGATTGTAATTTTCCCCCGAGTTCCTCCCTCCCTTCTTTTTCCTGATTTACAGCTATTTCTGGCATGTTACTTGTGTCCTCTATAGTGAAGACTGAAGAAAAACACCTGTTTAATTCATCCGCCATCTCGCTACTTTCCATTATCAAATTCCCCAGACACACTCTCCAAAGGACCAATGCTCACTTTGTTAACTCTTTTCCTTTATAAATATCTATAGAAACTCTTACTATCCGTCTTTATATTTCTATCTAGCTTTCTCCCGTACTCTAATTTTTCCTTCCTTATTAATCTTTTAGTCATTCTTTGCTGTTCTTTATATTCTTTCCAATCTTCTGACCTGTCACTTGTCTTTGTGTAATTATGTTTTTTTCTTAAGTTTGATACTGTCTTTAACTTTTTAAGTTAACCATGGATGGTGAATCCTCCCCTTGAAAATTTTCTCTCTCATTGGAATATATCTATTCTGTGTATTTTGAAATATCCCTTTAAATGTCTTTCACTGAACTTCTATTGACATATCCCTTAACCTCATTTGCCAGTTCACTTTAGCTAGCTCTGCTTTCATGTCCTCATAATTGCCCTTACTTAAGTTTAAAAAACTAGTCTTGGACGCACTTGTTTCTCCCTCAAAACGAATTTAAAATTCAATCATATTATGATCGCTGCCACCTAAAGGTGCCTTCACTATGAGGTTATCAATTAATCCCATCTTGTTGCTCAAATTAGGTCTAGTATAGCCTGCTCTCCGGTTGGCTCAGACCAATCTTGCACTGCCACCTTAAATGTAATACATATAATACAAATGTCATGTATGTAATATTGTTCTACATTGAACAATAACTATTGCGATGACCATCTCCAACAGGAGAGAATCTAATCAGTTCCCCTTGCACACAAAAGATGGAACTCAATTATCCCACAACCAACAGATCAGATCAAAGCTCTGCAGTGCTGCCACATCCAGTGACGAATGGTGGAGCACAATTAAACAACTCACTGGAGGAGGTGGCTCCACAACCATCCCTATTTTCAATGATGAGGGAGCCCTGCATGTTAGTGCAAAAGACAAGACTGAAGCATTTGTAACCATCTTCAGCCAGGAGTACCAAGTGGATGATCCATCTTGGCCTCCTCCTGAAGTCCCGAATATCCAATCTTAAGCCAATTTGATTCACTCCAGATGATATTAAGAAATGGCTGAAGGCACTGAATACTGCAAAGGTTATGGGCCCTGATAACATCTCGTTGTAACACTAAAGACATGTGCTCCAGAACGCCATGCTCCTAGTCATGCTGTCCCAGGTATACTGTGTCGACAATAAACAGGAAAAATCAAATCTGGCCAATTACCAATCCATCAGTCTATTCAAACATTAGCAACGTGATGGAAGTTGTCATCGACGGTGGTACCAAGCGGCACTTACTCAGCAATAACCTGCTCACTGATGCTCAGTTTGGGTTCCACCAGAGACATCTGGCTCCTGAACTCATTACAATGGGCAAGAGTCGAATTCAAGAGATGAGGTGAGAATTACTGCCCTTGACATCAAGGCAGCATTTGACTGAGTATGGCATTAGCTGTAGCAAAATTGAAGTCAGTGGGAATCAGGGGGGAAGCTCTCCAGTGGTTGAAACTGTACCTAGCACAAAAGGATGATGGTTGTGACTATTGGGAGGCCAAACGTCTCAGTCCTAGAACATCACTGCAGCAGTTCCTCAGAGTAGTGCCCTACTTCCAACCATCTTCAGCTGCTTCATCAATGAACTTCTTTCCAATGTAAGGTCAGAAGTCGTGGAGTTTTGATGATTGCAGTGTCCAGTACCAAATTTAACTCCTCAGATATTGAAACTGTCCATGTTTGCATGTAATAAGACCTGGACAACATTCAGGCTTCGGCTGAAAAGTGGCAAGTAGCAATGGTGCCAGATAAGTGCGAGGCAATAGCCATCTCCAACAAGAGAGAATCCAACCATCTCCTCTTGACGGTCAATGGCATTACCATTGCTGAATTCCCACCTTCAACCGTCATCTCTGTGGTTTTGATTTTGGACAGCTTCTTAAGTCAAACAGGGATGACATTAAGTATTCTCATAACATGTTTTACTTAAGTCCTTTGTAACTAAAAAAGGAGAATTTAAGTCTAGTCTTGGTTGTAACAGAACTTGGGTTTTAAAGTTGAAAGGATGGCACTCAAATTCACTGTAGTCCACTTCATTGCCCTTGACAATCAAACTGTGCGGCACATCTCTATCAGCTTTATGTGGCAAGCTACCTTGAGCTGATGAAGTCATCTATTTCTGCATAACTATCCTGGATAGTACATGTCATCTGTCTCAAAACACATAAGCAAAATTATGTTTTTTTAAATTACAGAACTCAAGTACAATAACTTCCTGTTTTTAGACCATTTGAACTAGAATTATGGGCAGTCAAGATAGTTTATAAGTCTGTAGTTTAATTTCAGGCTTCAAATGGCATCACAGACTCCTGAGAACCTGGAGATTAAATTCTAGCATTTAACTCATTCCCCCTCATCCATGTTTTATCTGTGGTAAATAGTATGGTCTTAATCATAAAAACAGTGATAACATCAGTTACAAGGGGTAATCAAATTACATGGATTGGACAGAGTGTGTAACTATATTGCCATTACTGCAGAATTCTGTGACCTTATTTATCAGTAAGGTATAATAAGAGAAATATTTTGCAATCAGGAAGGAAAATTATTTGAGAATCAAAATCAAAGTACGTCATTACATAATATTTATTTGCTACAACAGCAAAACATGAATTTATAGGATGAATCTAAATTAGCACATTCGGGTAAATTCTCACAAACTCACATCTGCCCTATGGGAAAGAAAGTTTAAAGAAAAATAGCACTCGTCAAATGTTGAAGAAATTATATAATTTGCTTTATATTTTGAAAATTATTCATGTTAAAGACATAATTTTATCACTAGAAAAGTTAGCAAATGTGCCATTTTTATTAGTCATTGAAACTTTCATTTTCTCCTATTCTCTCTAACCATACTGGAGAATAATTTCACGAGTGCTGGATACCTCTTCTAGTTCTTACGTAGTTGGTTTTCATGTAGTAGCCCATTCATCATCTTAGGGCATGATCTCTGAGCCACATGCTGTCGAACATATGGAATAGGAGCTGAAGTAGGCCATTCAGCCCCTCGAGCTTGCTCCGCCATTCAATAAGATCATGGCTGATGTTTGTGTTTTGAGTTGTACATTCTCAGCTACCCCCGATAATCTTTGATTCCCTTGCCTAGCAAGAATCTATTTACCTCTGCCTTAAAAAATAGTTAATGACCCTGCCTCCAATGCCTTCTGAGGCAGAGAATTCCAAAGTCACACAACCCTCAGAGAAAAAGTTTCTCCTCATCTCTGTCCTAAAAGGGCAACCCCTAATTTTAAAACAGTGCCCCCTAGTTCTGGACTCACCCACAAGAGGAAACATCCTTTCCACATCCACCTTGTCAATAATGTTCAGGATCTTATATACTTCAATCAAGTCATCTCTCACTCTTCTAAACTCCAGTGGAAGTAAGACCA
The DNA here is from genome assembly GCF_964194155.1 of Cetorhinus maximus. Classification (NCBI taxonomy): domain Eukaryota; kingdom Metazoa; phylum Chordata; class Chondrichthyes; order Lamniformes; family Cetorhinidae; genus Cetorhinus; species Cetorhinus maximus. The sequence goes on along the minus strand of NC_135882.1, from coordinate 131,053,147 downwards.
GTCTGTCTAATCATTCCTCATAAGACAACCTGCTCATTCCAGGTATGAATCTAGTAAACCTCCTCTGAAACACCTCCAATGCATTTACATCCTTCCTTTAATAAGGAGACCAAAACTGCACATAATATTCGAGATGTGGTCTCACCAATGCCCTGTGTAACTGAAGCAGAACATCCTTACTTTAAGGAAAAATACTGCGGTTGCTGGAAATCTGAAACAAAAACAAAAAATGCTGGAAAAACTCAGCAGGCCTGACAGCATCTGTGGAGAGAAAGACAGAGTCAACGTTTCGAGTCCGTATGACTCTTCTTCATACGGACTTGAAACGGTGACTCTGTCTTTCTCTTCACAGATGCTGTCAGATCTGCTGAGTTTTTCCAGCATTTTTTGTTTTTGATCCTTGCTTTTATGTTCAATTCCTCTCGTAATAAAGGATAGCTTTCCATTAGCCTTTTTAATTGCATGCTGTACCCTCATATGGACTTTTTGTGACACATGCAATAGAACACCTAGATCCCTCCGCAGCTCGGAATTCTGCACCTGTTCTCCATTTAAGTAATACTCCGCCTTTTTATTCTTCCTGCCGAAGTGAACAACTTCACATTTTCCCACGTTACACTCCATGAGGATGTTCTGCAGAGCAATTAAACAATGACTTTAGTTCTGTCTTCACAGAGGAAGAGACAAATAACTTCCCAGAGATACTAGGGAACCAAAGGTCTAGTGAGAAGGAGGAATTGAAAGAAATTAGTATTAGTAAAAAACAGTGCAGGAAAAATTAATGGTACTGAAAGCCAATAATTCCCCAGGGTCTGATAATCTACACCCCAGGGTGCTAAAGGAGGTGGCCATGGAAATATTGGGTGCATTGGTTGTCATCTTCCAAAATTCTGTACATTCTAGAATAATCCCAGCAGATTGGAGGGTGGAAAATGTAACCCCACTATTTAAAAAAGGAGGGAAAAAACATGGAATTACAGACTGGTTAGCCTAACATTAGTGGTAGTGAAAATGCTAGAGTCTATTATAAAGGTTGCGATAACAGGACACTTAGACAATATCAACGGGATTAAACAAAGTCAACATGGATTTATGAAAGGGAAATCACGTTTGACATATCTGCTGGAGATTTTTGAGGATGTAACTAGCAGAATAGATAAGGGAGAACCAGTGGATATGGTGTATTTGGATTTTCAGAAAGCTTTTGACAAAATCCCACATAAGAGGTTAGTGTGTAAAATTAAAGCACATGGGATTGGGGTAATACATTGGCATGGATTGAGAATTGGTTAGCAGACAGAAAACAGCGAGTAGGAATAAATGGGTCTTTTTCAGAGTGGCAGGTGGTGACTAATGGGGTACCGCAGGGATTAGTGCTTGGGCCCCAGCTATTCACAATGTATATCAATAATTTGGATGAGGAAACCAAATATAATATTTCCAAGTTTTCTAATGACACAAAACTTGGTGGGAATGTGAGTGGTGAGGAGGATGTTAAGAGGCTTCAAGGCGGTTTGGACAAGTTGAGTGAGTGGGCAAATACATGGCAGATGAAGCATAATGTGGATTATTGTGAAGTTATCCACTTTGGTATGAAAAACAGAATGGCAGAGTATTATTTAAATGGTGATAGATTGGGAAATGTTGATGTACAAAGGGACTGGGTGTCCTTGTAAACCAATCACAAAGTAAGCATGCAGGTGCAGCAAGCAGTTAAGAAGGCAAATAATACGTTGGCCTTCATTGTGAGAGGATTTGAGTACAGGAGCAAGGATGTCTTACTGCAGCTATACCGGGCCTTGGTGAGACCACACCTGGAGTATTGTGTGCAGTTGTGGTCTCCTTTCCTAAGAAGGATATACTTGTCATAGACAGAGTGCAGCGAAGGTTCACCAGACTGATTCCTGGATGGCAGGATTGTCTTATGAGGAGATATTGGGCTGACTATGCCTGTATTCACTGGAGTTTAGAAGAATGAGAGGGGATCTCATTGAAATGTATAAAATTCTGACAGGGCTAGACAGATTGGATGCAGGGATGATGTTTCCTCTGGCTGGGGGGGTCTAGAACAAGGGGTCATAATCTCAAGATACAGGTAGGCCATTTAGGACTGAGATGAGGAGAAACTTCTTCACTCAGAGGGTGGTGAACCTGTTGGATTCTCTACCACAGAAGGCTGCAGAGGCCAAGGCGCTGAATATATTTAAGAAGGAAATAGATAGATTTCTAGACTTTAAAGGCATCAAGGGGTATGGGGAGAGAGCAGGAGTATGGCGTTGAGATAGAGGATCGGCCATGATCAAATTGAATGGCGGAGCAGGCTCGAAGGGCTGAATAACCTACTCCTCCTCCTATTTTTCTATGTTTCTATCTGCCATGCTTTTGCCCAGTCACTCAACCTATCTATATCTGTCTGCAGCCTCCTTATGTCCTCTTCACAACATACTTTCCTACCTATCTTTGTGTCACCTGCAAATTTAGCTACCATGTCTTCATTCCCCTCATCTAAGTCATTGATATGAATAGTGAAAAGTTGAGGCCCCAGCACAAATCCCTGCAGGACTCCACTCAACACATCCTGCCAACCAGAAAAAGGCCCATTTATGCATACTCTCTGTTTTCTGCCAGACAGCCAATCTTCTATCCATGCGAATACGTTAGCCCTACACCATGAGCTTTTATTTTCTGCAATAACCTATGATGTGGCACCTTATCAAATGCCTTTGGGAAATCCAATTACAGCATGCCTACAGGCTCCCTTTATCCACAGCGCATGTTACTCCTTCAAAGAACTCCAATAAATTGGTTAAACATGATTTCCCTTTCACAAAACCATGCTGACTCTTCCCGATTACCTCGAATTTCTCTAAATGCCCAGCTATTAATTCCTTGATGATCGATTCTAACAACTTCCCCATGACAGACATCAAGCTAACTGGCTTATAGTTTCCTGTTTTCTGCCTCTCTCCCTTCTTGAATAGAGGGGCTATATTTGCCACTTTCCGGCCTGATGGAACCTTTCCAGAATATGGGGAATTTTAACATCAACACATCTACTATCTCATTAGCCATCTCTTTTAGGATGATGTCCATCAGGACCCGGAGACTTGCCTACTGATTGCAATTTCACGAAGTTCCCCTCTCCCTTCCACCTCCTGATTTATAGTTATTACTGGAATGTTTTTTGTATCCTCTGTAGTGAAGACAAAAGCAAAATATTTGTTCATTTTATCCACCATTTCCTTATTATCCACCATTAACTCCGCATTCTCACTCTCTAGAGAACCAACACTCACTTTACTTACTCTTTCCTTTTTAAATACCTGTAGAAACTCTTGCTATCTGTTTTTACATTTCTTGCCATCTTCTTCACACTCTAATTTCTTATTCCTGATTAACCATTCTGACTTGGAAATATATCGCCGCTCCTTCACTGTCGCTGAGTCAAAATTCTAGAACTCCCTGCCTAACAGCACTACACCACATGGACTACAGCGGTTCAAGGCAGCAGCTCATCATCACCTTCTCAAGGGCAACTAGGGATGGGCAATAAATGCTGGCCCAGCCAGCGAATCCCACATCCTGTGAATGAATAAAAACGTTTGAGTCACTCTCTGCCGTTCTTTAAATTATGACCAAATCATCTGATCTGCCACTTATCTTTGCACATTTATGTGCTTTTACCTTAAGTTTGATGCTTTCCTTAACTTCTTTAGTTAACCATGGATAGTGGGTCCTCCCTTTAGGACTTTTCTTTATAGTAGGAATGTACTTATTCTGAGTATTCTGAAAGATTCCAAACAACCTGCTCTATGTTTGGTTCCAGAACATGCTGCTCTAAGCAACTTTCTCAAAAGCATTCTATGAACTCCTCATCTAGATTTGTACTGCCAAGCTGATTCTTCCAGTTTGTATGTAGATTAAAAGCACTCATGATTATTGCCACCACTTTATCACAAGCACCCAATATTTCTTATTGCATACTTTGTCCTAAATTGTGGTTAATGTTAGGGGGCCTGTAGACCACTCCCACTGGTGACTTCTTTCCCCTACTATTCCTCATCTCCACCGAAACCGATTCTACATCCTGATCTCCTGAAACAAGGTCATCTTTAACTATTGAACAAATGCCACCCATAATCAACAGTGCTACCACTCCACCTTTACCAGCTTCCTAGTCTAGTTCTGCGATTCACAAGAACACTCGTCCCAGTACGGTTCAGGTGCAGACCATCCCAACAGTACAGCCCCCACCTTTCCCCAGTACTGGTATCAGTGTTTCACAAGCTGGAACTCACTTCTCCCACACCAGTCTTTGAGCCACGCATTCATCTCTCGAATCTTATTTGCCCTATGCCAATTTGCACCTGGCTCAGGTAATAATCCAGAGATTATTACCTTTGAGGTTCTGCTCAAAGGTAAGGAGGGCATGAGGAGGTTGCAGATGGGTATAGATAGGTTGAGTGAGTGGGCAATGATCTGGCAGATGGAGTTTAATGTGGGAAAATGTGAAGTTGTTCACTCTGGCAGGGAGAACAAAAAAGCAGAGTGTTACTTAAATGGAGAATGGCTGCATAATTCTAAGGTGCAGAGGGATCTAGGTGTTCTAGTACATGAGTCACAAACATTTAGTATGCAGGTACAGCAAGTAATTAAGAAGGCTAATGGAATGCTATCCTTTATTACGAGAGGGATTGAACATAAAAGTATGTTATGCTTCAGTTATACAGGACATTGGTGAGACCACACCTCGAATACTGTGCAGTTTTAGTCTCCTTATTTAAGGAAGGATGTAAATGCATTGGAGGCGGTTCAAAGGAGGTTTACTAGATTGATACCTGGGATGAGTGGGTTGTCTTATGAGGAAAGGCTGGACAGAATGGGTTTGTTTCCACTGGAGTTTAGAAGAGTGAGGGGTGATTTGATCCTGAACGGCCTTGACAAGGTGGATGTCGAAAGGATGTTTCCTCTTGTGGGTGAGTCCAGAACTAAGGGACACTGTTTTAAAATTAGAGGTCGCCCTTTTAGGACAGAGATGAGGAGAATTCCTTTCTCAGAGTCGTGCGACTTTGGAATTCTCTGCCTCAGAAGGTGGTGGAGGCGGGGTCATTGAATATTTTTAAGGCAGAGGTAGATAAATTCTTGTTTGGCAAGGGAATCTAAGGTTATCGGGGTTAGATGGGAATGTGGAAATCAAAACACAAGACGATCAGCCATGATCTTATTGTATGGCGGAGCAGGCTCAAGGGGCTGAATGGTCCACTCCTGTTATTATTTCTTATGTTCTTATACTTCTTAATTTGATACCTAGCTTCTTATACTGACTAGGCAGAACCTCCTTCCTTGTGCTGCCTATGTTGTTGGTAGCTACATGGACCATGACAGCTCGATCCTCCCATTCCCACTGCAAGTTCCTCTCCAGCCTTAAGCAGATGTACTGAGCCCTGGCCCCGGGATGGCAAAGTAGCCTTCTGGGCTCTCGCTCTTTGCTGCAGAGAACAGTGTCAATCCCTCTCACTATACTGTCCCTACTACCACTACATTCCTGTTTGCTCCCCTGGCTTTAATGGCTTCCCGTACCATGGTGCCTGCTCATCCACCTTGCAGACCTTGTTTCTGTCCACATAGATTGTGAGCACTTCAAACCCGTTTGACAACTGCAAAGTATGAGGCTCCTCCACTACTGTCTGCTCGGTCCCATTACCTGCCTCATTCATGGTCACATCCACTTATCCCTCACTGCTGACCAAAACAGACGACCCTATTCTAAGAGACATGAATGTCTTCTGGAACAAAGTGTCCAGGTATTTCTCCCCCTCCCTTATGTTACGCAGTATCTGCAGTTCGGCTTCCAGATCAATAATCCTGATCCTGAATTCCTCTAGCTGCTTACACTTCCTGCAGACGTGTTTGTCACAGATTGCCTTGGCGTCCAAAAGTTCCCACATCTCACAGCTGCCACACATCTGTCCTGCCATTGTTACTTAGTGTTATTTAGTTAACTTAATTTAATTACTCACCTAATTAACTTAGAATAATTCCTATGTATACTACATCTCTTTCCCCCATGCACCGAATTCCCAAGTGAACCTAATTCGCAATTCACTCAGTCTGTCTCACTCAGGCATAGTCACCTGTCTCCTCACATGTCCTTTACTGGTTGTACGGCTTGAAAAGCCTGTCTCCTTTATAGACCCTCTGCTGCGTCAATAAGTAGTTTCACTTCCTGCTACAGTAATTAACATCACTTGAACCAACTGCTTTCAGGTGATTGACAGATAACTACCACTCTAGCCAGTTCTCTACTTAACAAGCTAACCTAACTTACTGGAACAAAGCAGAAAATGCTGGAAAAACTCAGCAGGTCTAGCAACATCTGTGGAGAGAAACAGAGTTAATGATTCAAATCCTTCTTCAGAACTGAAGAGAAATAGAAACGTAATGAAATTTATACCGTTTAAAGGGGGTGGGGCAGGTGGAGCTGGATAGAAGGTCAGCAATAGGTGAGGACAAAGGAGGGATTGACAAAGATGTCCTGAACTAAAGGACAAAGGGAGTGTTAATGGTAGTGATTAGTGCTAAAAAAAGGTGCTGATAGTGGCATAAAGGTAAGAAAGCAGAATGTGATAATAATCACTACCATTAACACACTCTTTGTCCTTTAGTTCATGACATCTTTGTCAATCCCTCCTTTGTCTTCACCCATCGCTGGTTTTCTATTCAGCTCCACCTGCCCCACCCCCCTTAAAACAGTATAAATTTCATCACATTTCCACTTCTCTTCAGCTCTGAAGAAGGGTCAGATGGACTTGAAATGTTAACTCCGTTTCTCCCCACAGATGCTGTAAGACCTGCTGAGTTTTCCCAGCATTTTCTGTTTTTGTTTCAGATTTCCAGCATCCGCAGTATTTTGTTTTTACTTTTGCTTCTAACTTACTGGAAGGTTAGTACTATGTCAAATCTTGAGTCTTAATCTATAGTTAAAGCCTGAAAAGGACTTACCAGAACTTAGCATGTGAACCTAATTTGCTACTCACTAAGTTTCCATCTCACTCTGGCATAGTAGCCTGTCTCTTCGCATGCCCCTTGCTGTCCTCAACCAATGCCCAAATATACACATTTCAAGCAGGGGTCACTGGACAGTGATGTATGGTGAAAACAAGCGATTTCACCACATTTGCCCTGTGGCGCTCAGGTCAACTGGTGGTGCCCACACCACTAATTTCTGGCTGAAATCAAATGACTGTGGATTAAACCTGTGAACTTTCTGACTGGGGTATCTAAAACTCAGGAGAATTTGCTGTGATTTTACAATTTTGAAAGGAGGTACTTATTTCTATAACACCCTTCACAACCACAACTTGTATTTATGTAGCAGCTTTAATACAACAAAACATCCCAAAGCACTTCACGGTGGCATTATAAAACAAGATATGATACTGAACCACATAAGGAGAAATAGGCCAAATGACCAAATGCTTGGCAAGGAGGTAGGTTTTAAGGAAAGTCTTAAAGGAGGAAAATGAGGTAGAGGGGTGAAGAGTTTTAGGGAGGGACTTCCAGAGCTTAGGGAGCTGAAGGCATGGCTACTGATGGTGGAGTAATTAAAATCAGAGATACTCAAGAAGCTTGAATTGGAGGAGTGTGGATTCTTGGAAGGTTGTAGGGCTGGAAGAGATTACAAAGATAGGGAGAGTTGAGGCCCTGGGGGGATTTGAAAACAAGGATGAGAATTTAAAAAATCAAGGCACTGCTTGACCAGGAGTCAATGTAGGTCGATGGGAAAATGAGACTTGGGCCAGCATTATGCATGTGGAAATCTGGGTGGTTCCATGTGTAGACTGGGGGCAGCATCTCCAACATGGTAACCTTTTTGTGCCTCTCTACTCCTCTCCAAAACCTGACACCTTTGCCACTCCTTTCTTGGATGTCTGATCCCTCCCCGCTCAAAAACACTGGACTTACACGAATTCGGGATCCATGCTGTCTTCCTCATGGATCTGCCTACAGCCGCAGCAATGCCCAATCAGATTGGCTGGCAGCTCCTGAGGGCGGAATCTCCTTCCACCGAGGAGTGCAAGTCCCACATTGAGCTTGTTAAGGCTGTCAGCTCGCTGCAGGGTGGCCTTTCCTGAAGTCAGGCAGTTTGCGGCAATTTTTCTAATGGGGGGTTGGGGTTGTGAGCAATATGCGCGCCCCACGCCATAAGATCCCGACCTTGGTGTGAGTAAGGTCACAAGCGGCAGAGTTCCGGATGACCTCAAGTTTACGAAGTGTAGGAAGCTGACCAGCAGTATGTCGCAATAGTCAAGCATAGAGGTAGCAAATACAGGGAACAAGGGTTACAGCCAAGGAGCTGAGGCAACAGAAGCATCAGGTGATGTTACAGAGTGGAAAATAGACGGTTTTAATGTTGGCATGGATATGTGGTCAAAAGTTCATCCTGGGGTCAAATACAAGTTGAGTATCCAAAACCCTTTGGGCTGATTGCATTTCGGATTTCAGATCATTTCGGCTTTCGGATGTTGCATATAAACTTACATTGCAATAGCCTAAGCCTAGGCTAGCTATAGTCTAAAATAAATAAAATGGCTAGAAAAGTAAGATGCATCACTGAATAATAATTACAGGGTACCTGTAATAAGTTTCTTTTTGACATGTTCACCACAAAAGTTGCAAGTCAACAGTGCAGACAAACACTGAGATTTCCTGCACTAAAGGTCAATGAGGTTCAAAAAAAGTGTGGTTTTATTTGATGTGTTTGGTTTTCGGATTTACGGATAAAGGATACTCGGTCTGTATGACACCAAGGTTGTTAACAGATTAGTTCGATCTAGAAAGCTGCCAGGGAGACGCATGGAATTGGTGGTGAGGAAGTGAAGTTTGTGGTGGTGACCAGAGATGATGGTTTCACTTTCCTAAATTTTTCTGCTCAGTCAGCACTGGATATCAAACAAGCAGTCTGAAATTTAGAGACAGTGGAGGGGTCAATTGAGAGAGATGCTGGTGAGGTAGAACTTGAGGTCCTCAGCATGTGTGCGCAAACTTCAGTTTTTGTCAATGAGGAGCACATACAGATGAGAAATAGGAGGGGACCAAGTATAGAATCTGGAGGACATCAACGGTAACTGTGATTGTGAGGACTGAAGCCATTGCAGGTAGATAAGAAAAGAAATAAGTAAACATGTTTCCATCCAGCTGGGTAATGGTGAAGAGGCATTGGAGAAAGATGGTATGATCAACCATATCAAAGGCTACAGACAGATCAAGAAAGATGAGGAAGGATAGACTACCTTTACTACAATTGTATAGGATGTTTCAGTGCTATGTCAGTGGCACACACCTGATTGGAGAGATTCAAACAGACTCCTGGGAAAGATGGCCAGGAATATGGTAGCTGACAACTCATTTAAGGGCACCGGAGAGGAAAAGGAAGTTGGAGATGGGTGGCTGTTTTGAAGGGGCCAAGATTTGTTCTTTTTTGAGAGGGACAATGATGGCAGATTTGAAGGAAAGAGGACAGTATCTGAGCAGAGAACACCATTCACAGTGACAGCTAATATGGGGCCCAGGAGGGGAAGCTGGGTGATCAGCAGTTTAGAGGGAGCAGGGTCAAGACAGCATGGACAAGCTGAGCACTGAGAGAGCAGGAGGGGAGATAAGACAGAAAATAGAGCAAGACACAATTTCAGATCTAGGGCAGAGGGGAGCCTTGGAGGAAGTTTAGCTCAATAGATTAGAAGAAATGAGGGAAGTGGCAGAGAGCTGATCAGACGATCTCAATCTTAGTAACAAAGAAATCTATGAGCTCCTCACACTTGTTGGGGGTAAGGGGAGAGGAGACAGGGGAGAGGGTTTAATAAAATGAATGTCTTCAGATGACCCAAGTACTTTCCAGCTAATGAAGTACTTTACAACAGTGACTACACTTCAATTTGCACACAGCTCCCACAAACAGCAATGCGATAATGACCAGATGTTGATTACAGGATAAATATTGGCCAGGTTACTGGGGATAACACCCCTGCTCCTGGATCTTTTACATTCACATGAGAGCACAGATGGAGCTTTGGTTTAATGTTTCACCTGAACGTCAGTACTTCTGACAGTGCAGCTCTCTCCTAGTACTGTACTGCACTAGAGCATCAGCCTAGATTTTTGTACTTAAGCTGCTGGAGTGAGAAAAATTGAACCCACACACTTCTGTCACAGAGGGGAGAGTGCCACCCAGTGAGCCACAGTTGACACTTTCTGGAGATTGGAGATAGAGGCACAGACATGAATGTTTAATGCAGTGTGCTGTAAGCAAACATTCATACCAGATGTCAAACATGCATTTGTTAAGATATCACAGGCTGAAAATTGCTTTTGGCACTCTTATTTTTAAAAATCCCTACTGCAACAAAATAACCTTGAAAATCCAAAATCATTTAAATACAGGTAATTTTAATCAAATGCATCAGCCCTTTAATTGCAAACAGCCATCCTGAACATGAATAGAAATACTGCAAAAGCATTCTGGTACTATGAGTGACTTCATGTTTATATTTAGTGATAGACACATTAAGTGTTAAGAGAGTTTGATGAAAACTGATTAGGAATTGATTAAAAAGACAGTACTTTTTTCTCTCTCTAATATTATGATATACAACGTGCACATGATAATCACAGGCTAAAAGCAGAAACCCACATGAACAGGAAATCCTTCTGTGTTGTAAGATTGTATCATTCTAAGGCCAAACCCTTAAACTTCTAGCAGATTGAGACTTGCCACCCCACACTGCAGTCACCAAATTGGTTTGTTTTTAGTTGACCTGAGAGGCTGAAATCAAAGAGAAAAGACGTGGTTTACATAGCACTTTTCACTGCCACTAGAAGACTCAAAGTGCTTTACTGCTAATGAAGTGCTTTTTTAAGTGTGTTAACTGTTGTAAAACAGGAGCACACAGAAAGGCTGCAAAGTGATACAAACAGGTTAAGTAAGTGGGCAACAAGATGGTAGATGGAGTATCATGTGGGGAAGTGTGAGGTTATTCACTTTGGTCGTAAGAATAGAAAAGCAAAATATTTTTTACGAGGCATGAAACTTGGTATGTGTTGATGTTCTGAGGGACTTGGGTGTACTCGTACAAGGAACACAAAGTTAGCATGCAGGTACAGCAAGTAATAGGGAAGGCAAATGACATGTTGGCCTTTATTGCAGGGAATTGGAGTGCAGGAATAAAGAAGTCTTGCTACAATTGTACAGGGCTTTAGTGAGACCAAACCTGAAGTACTGTGTGCAGTTTTGATCCGAATATTTATCAAAGAATGTACTTGTGCTGCAGGGAGCACAGCGAAGGTTCATGAGAATGGTCCCTGGGATGAGAGGGTTGTCCTATGATGAGACGCTGAGTGAACTGGGCTTATATTCTTTGGAGTTTAGGAGAACGAAAGGTGAACTATTGAAACCTACAAGATTCTGAAGGGACTCGAGAGGATAGACACAGAGAATGTTTCCAGTGGCTGGGGAATCTAGAACATGGAGGCACAGTCTCAGGATAGGGGGACAATCATTTCGGACTGAGATGAGGAGAAATTACTTCACTCAAAGGGTAGTGACTCTTTGGAATTCCCTACCCGAGAGGGTTGTTGATGCTCCATGATTGACTATATTTAAGGCTGGGATGGAGAGACTTTTGGACTCTTAGGCAGTCAACGGATATCGGGTGCTGGTAGGAAAGTAGAACTGAAGCCCAAGATCAGTCATGATTACACTGAATGACAGGGCAGGCTCAGCAGGCCATAGATTCAACTCCTGTTCCAATACCTTATGTTCTTCTAATGTGGAAAATGTGGCAGCCAATTTGCACATAGCAAGCTCCCACAAATAGCAATGTGATAAAAACCAGATAATCTGTTTTTAATTTGACATGGATTCAGGGATAAATATTGACACCAAGGATAGCTTCACTGCTCTTCTTTGAAATAGTGGAATATTTTATCTCCCTCAGAGGGCAGATGCGGTCTCCGTTTAATGCCTCGTCCAAAAGACAGCATCGCTGACAGTGTAGCACTCTTTCAGTACTGAACTGGAGTGTCAGCCTTGAAATAAACCCCATTAATATAGTAACAAAGCAGTTGGCTACTGGAGTATAAACACCAAACTACTAAATGAAGAGTTGTACAGTTCCTTGAAGCTGATCCCAACGCTGCCACCATAACATTGCTGGAAGAATGCCAGAATCCCTGTTCCACGTATAAATGAGTTTCTGCCAGATGTTCGATGCAGTTAATGGCAGCAAAATGTGAACAGCTCTGGAGGAAATTCATGGCCACAATTTTACATGAAAACAAAAAAAACTTTGGATCGCCTTGTGATCCCTTATCTCCCCAGTTCTCTATTTGCCTTTTTTTTCATTTTAACTTTACTCTTTTTATACCCTAATCTGTTTATTCTAATTATCTTTCTCATTACTTTGTAAACTTTCAGCGACCTTTTCTCTTTTTTGCTTCACTGATCCTGTCATCACTTAGGGAGATGGGAACAAGATTTTTCTTGCAAAGATAAAAGCAAAATACTGTGGATGCTGGAAATCTGAAACAAAAACAGAAAATGCTGGAAAAACTCAGCAGGTCTAGCAGCATCCGTGAAGAGAGAAACACTGTTAACGTTTCGAGTCCATATGACCCTTCTTCAGAGCTGAGGTATGGTGACCCTTTCTTGCAAAGGTCATTTCAACAGCTTAAAACCAGTTGAAAGACCAAATTCTGAAAATGGACATGATCAACGTAACCAGATCAACTTGCATCAAGAAAATACATCCAAACAAAAAACACTGCGATTATTAAATCATCCACAGCTTCAAAAGGGTTTTTTTTAAAACAAGCAGTGATTTTGTTCAGAAGATATAGTTATGGATGAAGAGAGCCATTTGGTTTCTCTCAAAGTCCCTCCAACAGTAGCATCCAATTGCTACTTACATGATTGCACCTTCACTGTCACATCCAAGAGTCTATTCAGCAACAGTGTGCATTCATATAGGAAAAATGTCCCAAAATGCTTCACAAACATTACTTATTTCACTTAGGGCGTTACACCTGTCAGAGACTGAAAACTTTCACTCAACTGTTTTCCCTTGATTTAAACTCAGATTTTGTGGTAAATAAGCACTGTGCTAGCTAATTCACACACTAGGTTCAGGGGGTTGGTTAGCTCAGTTGGCTGGACGGCTGGGTTGTGAAACAGTGATGCCAACAGCGTGGGTTCAATTCCTGTACTGTCTAAGTTCATCCATGAAGGCCCTACCTTCTCAACCCCACTCCTCGCCTGAGGTGTGGCGACCCTCACCACCAGTCGTCTCTCTCTAATGAGAGAGCAGCCTATGATCTTTCGGGACGACGACGACTATCACACCAGATTCATTGGAGCTCAAGTAATTGTAGGAATGAGAAGAAAAGAGCATAAGGAAGCAATAAATCATGGGGACAAACTTCTTTGATCATAAAAATGTGATGTTTGCGATATTACAAAATAAGCCAATGGTTGCAACCAAGCCAAAACAATAACTGATTTCCATAAACAAATCCAGTACCAAGCCACTCATGCAAACAGAATACAGAGATAATGATCTAACATGCTCCATATATCAGGTTTTAAAAAAGGAGGAAAAAAAAACTTGGCCAGCTGTTAAATCTTCAGGATCAGAATTGGTAGATGAAGCATGGTTTATAGATGGCTCAAAATGTCTACTAATATAATAGTCAGTAAAATAAGTTAAATATCCCAGTGTTACAAGGGGATGTACTGTTTCTACTCTCTCTCCTGCACACAACTATTAGGTTTTCTAATCTCAGACGATACAGAATCATATTGTCACTGTAAAGAATTAGCACATCGTAATGAAATAATAATGTGACTCAGGTTAAATTTGTTTGCTAATGCTCCTGTGAAAGGCCATGGGATATTGTTACTATGTTAAAGGCACTATGTATTTTTGATATACATTACACCTGCTAGCACTGTGCATGAGGCAGGTCTCTGATTCCTGAAGCAGGAATCTTCTAGGAGTTTAATGAGGAACGTTTTTTTAAATAAAAGGCAGAGCTTCTGGAATTTAATTGAACTGGAAAATAATTAAAAAACATGCAAGCTATCAAATCAGTCTCTGCATTCTTTATAGCAGACGCCTGCAAGACCTTATGGAACAATTAAAGTGACAGTAGTGAACAATTATCAGTCTAGAGGGGGCTATCATTTCTGCACATTACCCCTTCAGGATACTTGTCATTTATGCCAGCCAAAATTAATACCCAGCACTGCCAAAGGCATAGCACATTTTTCTCAAGTCCTTAACTCTTCTTACACTATCAATCTAAGCAACATTCAAAATAAAATTACAGCTAATACAGAAAATAAAGTGGTAGCATTGTTACAATTTAAAAGTTGAGCCTGGTGTTGTATGTTTATGCATAGCAGATAGGATACTTGGATCATTAATATATACTTCTTATATAATTACTTATATACTTAATGGCAAAGTTCTAAAACATGTTCAGGGACAGAACGACGCGGGGGCTCATGTGCAAAGGGAGTTTTGAAGGCGGCAAAATATATTGAGTGGCTAGCAAGGCATATGGGACCTTGGGCTTCAAAATGGAGGTACTGAGGACAAAAGCAAAACAAAGGTTTTGAGGAGGTTATGCTGAACCTTTATAACTCTCTGGTTAGGCCACAAAAAGAGTATTGCATTTAGTTCTGGCCACCACACTGTAGGAAGGGTGCGAAGGCCCTCGAGAGTTTACCAGAATGCTCCGGGGATGGGGGAATTTAGTTACAAGGCTGGGTTGGAGGAGCTGGGGTTTTTCTCCTTCAATTAAATGAGGCTGAAGGGAAAGCTACAGGTTGAGATAAGGTGGGCAAAGAAAATTTGTTCCCCTTAATTGATGGTACAAGGGCTAGGGAACACAGACATAAGGTTTTGGGCAAAAAGAAAACTTTTTTTTTAATGCAGTGAGTGGGAATGACCTGGAACTTTGCCTACAAGGGTAGTGGTAGCAGAGATGACCAATGATTTCAAAAGGAAATTGGATGGGCGTTTGGTGGAAATAAGTTTGCAGAGTAAGGGGATAGGAGGAGGAAGTGGGGCCAATTGGATTGCTCTCCAGAGTGAGTCAGCATGGGCCTGATTGGCCTCCTTCTGTGCTATAATGATTATGACAGGATCCTCTGTTTCGTATCTGTTGCAGTGATTCAAGTCATGCATCAGGTTTACACAATATGCAATGTGGCCAAAAATAATTCTAAGAGTGTGAATACGCTTTTTAAAAAAAAGCAAAATGAGGCTCTGGACCATCCAGCAGGGAGAGCAAAATAAATCAGGGCAGAGAGTCATACTGGTGGTCTAGTGTTCACAACAGCTAGTTACAGGGGTGATAATTCATATATGTGTCCATATGTTAAAAGTCTTGCACACTTCTTTTAAGTGTCAAATTTACTTCCTGACACACTTCAGCCATCACACTTTGTTGACTGGTTCAAAATAAAGAATCAACAAATCAGAAATGGGAAGGAAATGTTTGATTAAAAAGGAGAGGGGCTGGGAAAAAAATCAGTGGGCCAGATTGGTATAAGATGTTCATTTCTTAAAAAACAAATGTTGTCTCCAACTTAACATGAGCAGTGTCACAAGAGGTCTGCGAATAATATAATATAAACAGCACGTCTGATGCACATTTCCTGCAAATATAGTCATGCTTTCAAAAAAATTGAAATGAAAACAGTCATTTGAAATGCATAAAGGCCCTCTGCAATTTAAAATATCTTAATTGACACAACAACTTAGATTTATATGTTTGCATAAGAACCAGAATGTCTATAACCCATGACTGACCTTACCAATTATATATTTAAAAAAAGAAAGGAAGCCAGGATTCTGACCTGCAAACTGAAAAGCAATAACATCACCCAGGCTTTATGGTTTTAAAGAGGCAAGGCTTCACCCCAAACGCAGAACATTGTAATACATTGTGTACTATATATTATAATGGTATAATACTGTGTTCCTTATGAAACAAAAAGTTGCCTGATTCAGTTTACTGTGAGCAACCTATGTAAATTCACTAATGCATAAACCAAAGTCTTGAATCTAGCTCTCCTTCTGTTTATCCAACTTCAGATATCACACTTACCATCTCTACAAATTTTAAGTCCCACTTGCTTCCAAATGGCTCAAACAGCAAATCATAACTGACAGGGGGTTAAAACATACCAGAAAAAAAGGGAGAAGTAAGAGAACTAAGAACGAAACACTGTTTAGAATTTATGAGAAGCATCAAAACCAACACCAAGAAAACAGCTACCAAAAATACTCCAGCAAAAGCAGGGATAGTACAACGAAACAACTGAAATACGTTTTTGAAAATCTCCATCATCTTATTCGAATCTGATGGTAATAAACATGAGATTGTTTAGTAAAAGAAAAATTTTATACTTGTGGATTATTTAAGTTTTACAAAAGCATCTAATTTTGGTACCAAACAGGTTTGCCCCTATAGTGTTTCCAGTGTGCTCTGTCCTCTAGATCCCTATAAGCTCTATGCCCCAACACTTCTCCCTATGTGTTCTACTCCCGAGGATTTCCCCTCATTGCAAACCATTTCCCAGAACCTTCTCTCATCATTCTCTGTGTCTCAGTCCCAACATCAATCCGCCTGTAATTATCGCCATCTTGATGTACGTTGTTTCATCTTGTGTGTGCTTCCTCTCAGCTGTGTTCAGTTGCCCAGTCCCCATCCAACTCTGCTCAGCTCTCTGACGTTACACTGTGCACAGTTTACCATCTTGAAATGAGATTATGCTGAAAATAGAAACGGGAAGCAGCCGTTCAGCCTCTCAAACCTGTTCCACCATTGATTTAGATCATGGGTGATCTGCATCATAACCTCCTTTAACTGCCTCATCACAAATCTATTCAAGATCACAGGTGACCTACTGATTCTTAGCGATCAATTCCTCTTTTTCCCCTTTGAGGAGAAAATACAAAATACATTGAATGAGATTTGCTGATACCTCTTTCACAATTATGCAAGTGCTTCTTAAGCCAAAAGTTAAATGTTTTCAAACTCAACTGCCCTAATTTCCTCTCATTTCACCAACCACACAACAGAACTTGAATGGTATGTAGGTGAATAAAGATTGCTTCCTACATTCTACATAATACTGTCATTAAATTTCTCTTGCACTTTGTTTAAACCTGGCTTGCAAGAAGGTGCTGGCTTTTACATGGGTACGAGTCAAAGGACAACAGCTGCCCTTTGAACTTAGGCAATGTAGCCATTCTTACATGTAAACCTGGAAACAAAGGCCTTGAAAATGTGTCCTTTCCCCAACCATAACTTTTTCAGTTAGTTTTGCTAATCGGGATACAGCTGTGGTAGATCAAGGCTGCAGGATTTCCCTTATAAGGGAACGTAACCTCCATATATCCCCCTCAAATGATGTTGCACGGGTGCAAACTCCCTACTACATTTCATTGGTTCAGGTTTGGGGCCTGATGTTGCTCTGCAGGCTGGTATCCATCAAATTGTAGCCAGAAAACCATTTGCAATGGCTCTTCTTCCCACACTCACATCGTTACAGGAGTCCCCAGAGATCTTTACTTGGCCCTCTATTTCTGATTTACATGCTGTCCCTCAGGAGACCATCTGAAAACACAATCTCAGGATCTACTGATGCCACCCAGCGATTGTCTTAATTCTAAAATTCTTGTCCTTCAACTTCCTCCATGGCCACGCCCTTCCCAACTCTAACTGCCTCCAACCAAAGGGTGCGAGGCATAGGCCAGAAAATTATTGGCTGGTCAGTCTGACTTTGATGGTGGGCAAATTACTGGAAACAACTCTGAGAGACAGGATAAACTGCGACTTAGTAAGGCATGGATTGATCAGGAATAGTCAGCAAGGTTTTGTTAGGGGAAGATCATGTCTTACTAACTTAATAGAATTTTTTGAGGAAGTAACAAGGAGGATTGATGAGGGTAGTGCAGTGGATGTTGTCTACATGGATTTCAGTAAGGCATTTGAAAAGGCCCCAAATGGCAGATTGGCCAGGAAAGTGAGATCTCATGGGATACAGGGGAAGGTGGAAGGTTGGATCTGAAATTGGCTCAGTGACAGGAAACAAAGGGTAATGATCGATGGATGTTTCTGCAAATGGAAAACGGTTTGTAGTGGTGTTCCAAAGGGCTCAGTGTTGGGGCCCTTGCTGTTTGTTGTATATATTAATGATTTAGACTTAAATGTGGGGGGCATGATTGGGAAATTTGCAGATGACACAAAAATTGGCTGTGTACTTGACAGTGAAGAGGATAGCAGTTGACTCCAGAATGATATCAACGGTTTGGTTGAGTGGGCGGAGAAGTGTGAAGTAATGCATTTGTGGAGGGCAAACAAAGCAAGGGAATACTCAATAAACAATTATTGATTAGGGTAGAGGAAGTGAGAGACCATTGAGTGCACGTCCACAGGTCCCTGAAGCTGACAGGACAGGTGGTTAAGGTGGTAAAGAAAGCATATGGAATGCTTTCCTTTATTGGGCGAGGTATTGAATACAAAAGCAGGGATGTAATGATGGAACTGTATAAAACATTGGTTAGGCCACAGCTGGAACTTGAGTAAAGTTCGGGTCACCACATTACAGGAAGGGCCTAATTGCTCTGGAGAGAGTGCAGAGCAGATTTACAAGAATGCTGCCAGGGCTTGAAAATTGCAGCTATGAGAGATTGGATAGGCTAGGGTTGTTTTCCTTAAAAACAGAGGAGGCTAAGGGGTGACCTAATTAAGGTGTACAAAATTATGATGGGCCTAGATAGGATAGACAGCAAAGGCACGTTTCCCCAAGCTGAGGGGTCAGTTACCAGGGGGCATAGATTTAAGGTGATTGGTAGAAGGTTTAGGGGGGGATGTGAGGAAAAATCTTTTCACCCAGAGGGTGGTGGGTGACTGGAATTCACTGCCTAAGTTGGTGGTTGAGGCTGAAACACTCAACTAATTTAAAAGGTACCTGGATCTACATTTGGGGCAGAACTTTCCTGTTGGCGTGCAGGGGTTGGCCCCACACGTCTGCGCGTAAAATGACGTGTGGTGACGTCGGGGAAGTGTCCCGACATCACTGTACACCATCGCGATATTTCGCTGGGTGGGCGCATGATTTTTGCCATTCATAAATGGGCCACTTAAGATCCTTCACTCACCAATCGACGCCGGTTTGTTGGCGCCTGTGCAATCTTTGGGTCGGCGCATGGGCGCAATGGGCAGGCGGGTAGGACACATTTGATTTAACCTCATCCACTGTCGGGATAAGAGGGCTCAGTGGGGTCGCGAGTGTGCAGAGTCAAGTATTTATTTTTGAAAGTTTTTGAAACTTGCCTGTGTGATCTGCAGTACTTCAAAATGCATTCCAGCTGCTTTTTCTGGACTCTTAATCTTCAGGTCAGCACACTGCAGTGAGTAATCTGTTCTGGGCCTGCAGGTTTCAGGAAGCCTTCTCTTAGCCTGGGAATGGGAGCTGAACTGTCCACTGGAGGCAGCTCCTCTGAGGAGGAAGGGAGGGCTAGAAGGGGGAGGAGGCTAGGAGTGTACATACAGCCTCCAGGGTGACAGGCGCAGGCACAAGGGGCACAGGGTCAAGAGGTAGTCCAAGGCGGAAGGGGCCGCAGAAGACGCCACTATCCTGCTGCCAGGGTTTACAGGCGGCGAAGCAGCTACCTCAATATGTCTGAGGTGCAGTGCTGAAGGGGGCTCCATCTCTCAAGGGAGATGGTCAACTATGTCTCTCAGGTGATAGGGCCTGAGATCTCCGCTAACTGTGTGGGTGGACACCCCATGCCAGTGGCTCTAAAGGTCACAGCTGCCCTCAACTTCTATGCCTCTGGTTCCTTCTAGGGGTTGGTGGGTGATCTTTGCGGTGTCTCCCAATCTGCTGTCCACACTTGTGTCAAGCAGGTCACAGACACTCTGTTCAGGCGTGTATTGATCTTCATCCACTACTGTTGGAATCAGGCAAGTCAGGCACAGCGAGCCAGAAGCTTCGCGGCCATTGCTGGCTTCCCCCGTTTCCAGGGTGCTATAGACTGTTCACATGTGGCCATCAAGACACCAGCAGGTGAGCCCGGGGCCTTCGTCAACAGGAAGGGCTTCCACTCCATGAACGTGCAGATAGTGTGTGATCACACTGATTCTACAAGTCTGTGCAAGGTACCCAGGCAGCTCCCACGACGCCTACCTCTTCAGCCGGCACTCTTCAGTGCTCCAGCCCAGCTTGATGGATGGCTGCTTGATGACAGGGGCTACCCCCTCAGAAGGTGGCTCATGACGCCTCTCCACCATCCAAGAACAGAGGCAGAGCAGCGCTACATTGGAGCCACGGCTCCACGTGGGCTGCGGTGGAGAGAACCATCGGTCTTCTCAAGCTGCTCTTCCGATGCCTGGACCTTCAGGAAGCGCACTCCAGTACCCCCCACAATCTTGCGCTGGAAAGGGAAGGGGCAGTGGATAATGAAGACGTTGATGCAGTGGCTGTGGCTGCACACGATGAGTCCAACAGTGAGTCCGTGGATAAGCACGCACAGGGAAATGCTGAGGGGGTAGACGCTGACCCGGGCATACTCCAGGGAGGCAGGGACACCCGGGAGACATCAATCCAATGAACCTTCAGCTAGCCCACCACAGATGGACCACCAGGACAAGCCTGGACTGTAGGCTCGATACTCGACACCTAAGTGCAAAATCTGCCAGGTTAGGAACAGTCACTAAGGGCCTTGTTAATAAAGCCAAATGTCCAACAAAGCACTCATTACAGTTTTGGAAACCATACACATGCAGAAGAAAAGAGGCACCCTCAGCCATGGTGACATGTCTGAATTTAATGTGTCATGCAAGCCAACTTATTCCAAAAAAAATACAATAGTGTTAAAAATCAAAACAAATCATAAGGACCTCATCTCGGGCAAACACAAAAGCACCAATGAAAACCCCATGGTGTGCCTAAGGTGCCTTATGTTTTCATTTCCGGATGTTGCGTCATGGTGCTGCCTCATCGCTCTGAGTGGCAATCTGAGGCAGCCTGCTGACTCTGCTGTCCTGTTGGCCTCAATAACCTTGGCGGTCATCCTCTGGCCAGTGGAGCCTGTGCTTGCCCCGCCTGGGAGGGAGCTGCCAGTTCCACAGCTGGCATCTCCCCAGTCGTCACAGCCTCACCGGATGCTACAGTCACTGGGAGAGGGGTGGAGGAGCTGCTGCCCTCATCCAAAGCGCCCTGAGAAGTGCCTGCAAAGACGCCAGGCAGCTGCTGCGCCAACGTGAGGTTGCTTCGGACCTCCCTGCTCACCATGGATGGATGGGCACCGAGCTGGGAAAGTTGATACCCGGACCATCTTTCACACTGGCACTGGCCAGCTGAGGTCAATGCCGACGTGATGGCTTGCTGGTCAGAGCACATCCCCAGGAAGCCCTGATGCGTCTCCTGGAGGAGACTCTCCACGACAGTCGCCACTTTCTCCCTGGAGGAAACATGGCGCTCGGCCATGAGGCTCATTGCTTCGGCGATCGTCCCCGTAGACTCCACCACCACGGAGACCAAGCCAAGCATGGCCTCATGTATCACTCCCAGATGCTCCCGCACACCCGGCCACATTTCCTGACCCTGCTGTGTCGTGGACAACTCCAGAGGCACATCATCAGGCACCGACTGAGCACGTGCCTGGTCCCCTGCAGTCCTCCGGCTGCTGGTGCCATGGGCACTCTCTGTCTCTGTCAGCTTTTCCAGTGACTGCGAAGTGCCATCACCGCTGTGCCCCGGGACACTAGCCGATCTTTGAATTCTCACCGAGGTGCTCTTATCTGTGCTGGTGCCTGCCTGGCAGAAATGGTTTGACGCTGGTGAGACTTCAGGCCCCTCAGGTGTGAGAGGAGTCCTCTGCTGCTCCTCCTCCCGGCCCTGCTCCGATGATGCTGAAAGGAAGAACAAGGACAGTGGATAAGTTAACGTGGAGACAATGACAAAGTGCATCCCTGTCCCCCAGATCATTATGTGCTCATCCTTCCATAGCCAATGGTCAAGCAATGTTGCAAAATTAAATCAATTAACATTCAGCAGTGCTATGGCTGTTGTGAGAACAATGCTGTCCTCACTGTTGGGCATAAATACCTGGCTGTGGCACCCCAGCCTCATCGATACCAGTGGACATTGGCGCATGGTGCCTCTCCAGAACCAGGGCCTCCTGCTCGAAGTGGCTAAGAATGGCGATCTGTGTCTGGCCGCCACCAGTCCTCGCACGCTCTGCCGCTTTATGAGCATTCTTCTCCTGAAAATGTGGGACAAGCATTGATTCGTGAAAATTGCACATGGACTCTCTTCGCACATGGCCCACCCCAACCAGAGTGCGACATATCAGGGCTCCAGTTCCTTCTCAACCTGCTGCTGCCAAACACTCTCACAAAGATGCCAGGCCTGCTCCACACACCCCGACCCCTCCCTTGACCACATGCTGCCTACATCACATTAGGCACCACACGGTATATCCTTCCATAGCAAGGAAGCGCAAGCATGTGGAGCGCAGAGCGCAGCAGATGGTTTGTTGCCACGCCACCTTGAGGCTCCCCTCCCAGCATGTCATCACTCTGACTTGGACATGTCCTGGAGTTCAAACACAGCACCTAGGTGCAGCTCCTCCAGGTTGCCCCCAAACCAGTCACATGGGACTCAGTGTACCACATGCTGTATGTGCAGAACCCATCTCTTAATCACCCTCTCAGGCTGACCTCAGCATGGATAATATCTGCTGGCCCACCCAGCAAAGGACACATGCCGTCAATGATTCAATGCAGTCACTACACTCAGACTTGGGGGTTGGGGGCCAGCAGGGGGGAAAGCCAATCTGCTGGGTTAAATGACCAGCATTGCCCTCACCCTGCCAGAGCACAACAAGTCATTGAAGCGCTTGCGACACTAGATCCAGGTGTGCCACACCATGTCGCGGCAGCTTACCACCTCCGCCAGCTCCTCCCAGGCACGTTTCGTCATGTGGGGAGGGCCTCCTCCTCCCATCCTGGGGAACCAGCACCTCCCGCCGTGCAGCAAGGCAGTCATCTGAAAAACGAGGGGCACACTGGCCCCCTGCCCTACCCTCCGGCCTGGCCTGTCCCGCTGCCCTACCCTCTGGACTGGCCTGCTCACCAGAAGCCCTCTGGTGAGCCCTTCCACTTGCCATTGTGAGCAGCATTGCAAAGGCTGCCAGCGCTTCTGACAAAACAGGCTGCCGGGTCGCCGGTGGACAGCGCACTCCCGCCGCCGCCGCCCACCCACTCCCACTATCCTCGGGAGTTGTGCAATACACTGGGCAGGCCTTAATTGGCCCGCCCGCGTAAAATGGCGGCACAAACCTGATCGCGAGCGGCGATCGGGTCCGCGCCCGCCTGTGCCCACTCCCACTCCGCACACCTGCCAAGCAGAAAATTCAGTCCCTGAAGTGCTGCAACCTGCAAGGCTACGGACCAGGTGCTAGAAAGTGGGAATACAATGGGCGGCTCGTTTATGTTTTCTCTTTTTGGTCGGCGTAGACACGATGGGCTGATTGACCTCTTTCTGCACCATAACGTTTCTATGGTTCTATGGTTTTAACCCTCTGCCCATTTTGGCCTCTTGAACTTCCACAATTTTAATCAATCCACCAATGGTGATCATGCCTTCAACTAAATAAACTCTGGAATTTTCTCCTTAAGCCTCTCCACCTCCCTTCTCCCTACTTTAAACATTGTCCAATACTACATTCAAGGTGCTATATAATAGTAAGTTGTTGTATTTAAGCACAGTGAATTGAAGTCTATCAGACTGAGTGGTAGCAGATCCCACGGGAAGCATCCAGATGAGGGAAGTAGCATTATGTCCCAAAAACATAGTGATCAGCCCATTTGTATTGGGGTGGGGGGGAGTAATGGACAAAGTTTGGAGGGCACCCTTTCAAACCTCACACCCCTAATGGGCTCCAGGATTGCATCCCATTTCAGAGCCTAAATATCACACATTTGAACATACGAAATAGGAGCAGGGGGTAGGCCACTCAGTCCCTCGAGCCTGCTCTGCCATTCGATAAGATCATGGCTGATCTGATTGTAACCTCAACTCTACATTTCCACCTTCCCCAATAACCTTTCACCCCCTTGCTTATCAAAAATCTAAATGAAGCAGCGCATCGCGCCAGCTGTCCGGGACACTTCGGTAAAGGGCTTTGCAGGACGTATCGTCTGAAATTTTGGCAGCAGTGGGATTTGAACCCACGCCTCCACAGAGACTGGAACCTTAATCCTGGACCTCAGAGTGCTCAGCACACCAGCAGGCTCTTTGAAAATGTAGGCGTTATAGACGAGCCTATTTCATCTGATATTGAAATATGCACATTGTCTAGCAGGGATCATAGGAAAATTAGCAGCAGCAGCAGGAATCCCGGCTCACTGCACCTCTTCCCCTACACACCAACATCTTCCCAGGGACCTCTCAGGCCAGTTTTCATTGGCGTTTCTTTTTAAAAGCACTCATTCCAGTTCAGATGCAGTAATCAGCCTTAAAGTCACAGTCCTTCCATGAGGTGCACCATTAATTTAATGTCAGGATCCGCGACCCACAACAGGCTTATTCACTTCATCAGTGAACTTGAACTCACTGCTTTCTCAGTTTTGAGCAGTACTAATGCTCATTAAGTTATGAAGGCACATATGGTACACAACAGATCAACTCAAACTAAGTTCTAGAAGAATTTACCAAAACTGCAGTATCTCAATAAATGGGTCAGGAAATGGGCTTCAGATTTTCTGTTTTAAAAGAAGAGGAGCAAAATATATTCAGACAGTTTAAGCTCCTACAACCGAGTGATAGCTAAAAATGCATCAACAGGAACTTATCTGAGGCCTTTTAGGTCTAAAGATCTTGTCCTCTTCATACATCCTCTGGGAAACAAGTATTTAAAAATAAACAGTTCTCAGCCCAAATGGCTAAGTATGTACTGTCAGACTTTGACATACTCCAATACAAGCTGGGACTACATTTTGCAGCAGCCCATGTTGTCTATGTTTATTTCCTTTTATTGATGTAATGGAAAGATGATGATATGGTAAAGATTGGTAGAAAATATTGGATAGTGTGCCTGAAACATTCCATTGAGGAGCATGGATTTCATCATGTCGAACAAGGCTTAAAATAGACAAATGTGAACAGATGGTTATATAATTAAAAGCCAACATGTCAAACCTGAGAATTACTGTTATTTTAAAGGAAACTGAGTTATTCATATACAAAACATCAATAAACAAAAACATAACTTACAATGCAGTCATTTGCCAAAAAGGAACTTATGAGAATCTGAATAAATTGGCCTCAACGCTCTGGAGCTTAGATGAATGAGAGATAACCTTATTGAAAAACAGGGCTGGGTTTTACAGCTTCCTCGCCAGCATCTTTGAAGCCACGGTGGGTCAGGAAATGGGCTTCAGATGGGGGGGGCGCAGGGTGTGGGGGGAGTCTCGTCAAATGCAGCACATGGCCTCCCCACCTGTCCCCAATATCATGGTGGGTGGGGGAGGTGTTAGGCAGTCCAGTTGCCCTTAGACCTATTGGAGCCCTTAAGTAGCCAACTAATGGCCACTTAAGTGTCTCATTTCACCTCTGCCACAATTTTACCAATGCTGGGGGAGACCAACACCTGGTGAATAGCCCGGTAAGTTTTGCCTGACCAGCCAGCACAGTAAGAGTTGACAGGGAGTGGGATGGGGGGTGGTGGGAGAAGGTCCTTCTTTTGGGGGTCACCTGTAACCACTGGAGGTATCTCCTCCTCTCAAGTCATACCCACCCACCCCCCTTTAACATAACCTCTCAAACCGGGCACTTGACCCCCCCCCCCGCCCCTCACTGCCAGCCAGGCCCTGCCCCCCTCCCCCCCCCTCTTCACTGCCAGCCAGGCCCTGCCGATACCCCAGTCTCAGCTTGAAGTCCAGCATCCATTGCTTCCACTTGATGAGGGCTGCCTGTAGTACCAGCAGTGACCACCACTTGAACCTGGCGCTGCTGGGGCTACAGAGCTGCTGCCCATCTGATTGGCCGGCAACTCTCGCAGACAAGACTTCCTCTCGTCCTAGGCAATTAATCCTGTTTCCAGGTAAGATTTTTGGTAGGCGGGCTCCTTACCGAATTTTTAGGGGAGAAATGTGGCATCCTGTAAAATCCAACACATACAAGATTTGAAAGGGGCTTGACACAGAGGTTGCTTCCCCTGGCTGGGGTATTGAGAACATGGGAGCACAGTCAGGATAAGGGGACAATTATTTAGGACTGAGATGAGAAGAAATTTCTTTGCTCTGAGGTTTGTGAATCTTTGAAATTCTCTACTTCAGAGGGTTGTGGATGCTCCATTGTTCAGTATATTTACCTCTACCACCGAAGATGGAAGGAAGTAATATTTTCACCAATTTGTTAGTCTGTTTGCCTGCAAACAATATATCTCAAAAACTAATGGGCAGATTTCAACAAAACTTGGTACACAGATAGAGAATAGCCCAAGGAAGAACTGATTAGTTTTTGGCGAAGATGCAGATCTAGATCCTGTAATTTTTTTTTAAAGGATTCATTAACATTGGGAGATAGAGCGAATTGACTTTTTCTTTTAGAATGTTGTTAATTGTTTTAGAATGTTGTGACTTATCTAGCTGCTGCGGTGAAATTTGTCACAGCTGTCACAAATGTGAGCAGAGTTTTAATAGCAGGTTGTTGGATATGGAATGGTCTGGCGTCTCCTCAGTGAGATTGAAACTCTTAATAAAAAGATTTGTCTTCTCAGCTTTGTAATTACAGTGCATTAACCAGGCAGGGAAAAGCCTCAAGAAAGAGCTGCGTAATTGTAATAATGTTGAATTAACACAGCATGGCGGACATGTGCATTATGAATGCTCTCTTCATTTGTTCAGTCTGAGAAGGCAGATTCTTGATCTCTCAGCAAATCAAGAGATATGGGGAGTGGGCAGGAAAGTGGAGGTGAAACAGGAGATCAGCTGTGAGTAGTGAGCGCAGTTTTGGTCTCCTTATTTAAATAAAAGATATAATTGCTTTAGAAACAATTCAGAGAAGATTCACTGGACTCATTCTTGGGATGAAGGGTTTGTCTTATGAAGAAAGGTTGAACAGGTTAGGCTGATACCCATTGGAGTTCAGAAGAATGAGAGGTGATCTTATTGAAACATAAAAGATCCTGACGGGGCTTGTTTGGGTGGATGCACAGAGGATGTTTCCTCTTGTGGGAGAGGCAAAAACTAGGGGACATAATTTAAAAATAAGAGGTCTCCCTTTTAAGACAGAGATGAGGAGGAATTTTTTTCTTCCATATGGTCATTAGTGTGTGCAATTCTCTTCCCCAGAAGGTAGTGGGTGCAGCGTCTTTAAATTTATTCAAGGCTGAGTTAGACAGATTTTTATTAGACAAGGGAGTTAAGGGTCACAGGGAGAAAGTGGAGCTGAGACCACAATCAGATCAGCCATGATCTTATTGAATGGTGGAGCAGGCCCGAGGGGCTGAATGGCCTATTCCTGCTCCTATGTTTCTATGTGACCATACTAAATGGTGGAACAGACTCGAGGGGCTGTATGGCCTATGCCTAAATCTGTTTATATTCTTATGCAAGAGCCTTGAGATAATTTCAAAACATGCATATTCTGCTAATGTTTAACGTCAGTACTTCAGATTGACTATGAAAAATGTACATTACTAAAGTTGTATTAATTTAGGAACACCAATAGATTTTATGGATTCTGAAATGAAAAAGAACTGTCATAAATATACAGATTAACCAGAATTCACGTTCTGACAAAGGGCCTAAACCTAATTAATCTGTATGTTCTCCTGACAGATATCAATGGAACTGCTATGTATTTTCAGTATTTCCTGTTTTAATTTTCATTAAGAAACTTTTGTCAGGTAACCTAATTATATACATCTCTTATTCAGAAATAAACTGCTCACTGCAGAGCTTTCACTGTCACTGGGTCACTTTCATTTGAATTGTTGCACCCCTATAGTTTGGCAATGTTCAAACTACTGCAGTTACTGATCTTATTTATTTTATATACAGTTAATTTTGGAATACTACTGCAATGAAACTTTCATCTCTTGGTCTTGTTATTAGCCTCGATTAGATACAATTCTCTCCACAATCACCTATCCACCAAAAAAGTACACTCGTATCATGATGCATGCCCATGAATTGCAGCCATTAAGCTCCATGCTGTAGAACGCTTTCCATGTTAACTCACTTCCATTTCAGGCTATTCTGAAATTGACCAACCAGTTAGCAAATAGATTCAGAAAAGTCACCATTACGTAGCACAAAATAATCATGACCTGTTAAGCTACACAGGATAGAATATTAGCCATCTTGCTTAGGTTGCATAAGTGGTAAATTACAAATCACTGTACCACTCTCAAAGCCCAATGGTAGAGAGGTTTACAGTGTATAAGGTTATCCAGCCCATCATGCCTATGAACTGCTCTATTCTCCACCCCTGATCCCTGCATCTTCCTGTGCTTCAAATGTTTATCTATTCCTTCCTTAAAAGATGCAATGGTTTCTGTCTTATTTCCCTGTGGCAAAATATTCAATAATCCAACCACCCTCTGCATAAATCTATTCTCTTCAATTCTATGCTCACGAGTGATAATTTTAAATGTTTTCTAATCATTCAGTCCCCAACCAGAGGAAATACTCTTTCTTTAGTCACTCTATGGAAACTTTTCCTAACTTTATAAACTTGTATTAAATCTCTTCTTAAATCAATAATGCTGTGTCTAAAACTTCACAAACTACTG
Organism: Cetorhinus maximus; assembly: GCF_964194155.1. Taxonomy (NCBI): domain Eukaryota; kingdom Metazoa; phylum Chordata; class Chondrichthyes; order Lamniformes; family Cetorhinidae; genus Cetorhinus; species Cetorhinus maximus. Next base: position 131,024,264 of record NC_135882.1, on the reverse strand, counting down.
AGACAAATACAAATTTGCAACCTCAGGTCTCTTTGTTCTCCCCACCCTACAATATTTTTTCAATCTGTTCCTATTACAGTTTTATTATTCCTTCCAAAATGCACTAAATCCTACTCTCCAAGTTAAATTGCAAAGAACACCCCCCGTTGTACATCAATTCCAATCCCACTCCAATCTGAGCAACACTCACCCATTCTAACCCTTTAACCCTTTATTTCCTGTCTGTCAACCACCTGTTTATCCATTTCTCTTGTTCCATATGCTGAATTTTTCTATCAAGCCTCCTGAGAGACCCTTCTCAAATGCCTTCCGAAAATTCATACACACTAAGCTTACTGCATTCCTTTTATTGGTACAATCACTTCTTTCAAAAACTTCTAAATTGGTCAAACACAACGGTACCTTTAATATGCTGGGTTCCCCAGTTACCAAATGCATCTCCAAGTGCTCGTGAATGTTTCTTTTAATTAGAAGCACCTTATTTTTGAGGAGAGATGTATGACAGTGGTTTTGTAGTATCTTGGAAGCATGCCAGCTGTATATCACTGTTTCTTTCCTCGGCAGTCTAAACTTAGCATAGGAACACTACAATGCCCATTACTATCCCTCAAAGCTAATGGAAGCAAACTAAGTACTGAGGTATAGTCCAAAAACTTTAATAAAAATATGCAATAAAAACAAATATTTTCAAAGATTCACAACAAGGTAAGCACAACTTGGCTGAATAAGAGGAAACAGAATAGTGGTGAATGGTTGTTTTTCAGAAAGGAGGAAGGTTTACAATAGGTTCCTCAAGGGTCAGTATTAGGACCACTGCTTTTCTTGATCCATCGGTGTGCAATTTCAAAATTTGCAGATGGCACAAAACTTGGAAGTATTGAGAACTGTGAGGAGGATAGCGATAGTCTTCAAGAGGACATAGGCAGGCTGGTGGAATGGGCAAACAAGTGGCAGGTGAAATTTAAAACAAAGAAGTGCAAAGTGATACTTTTTTTTAGAAAGAACAAGGGGAGATGGTGGCATAGTGGTAATGTCATTAAACTGGTAACCCAGAAGCCCAGGGTTCAAATCCCACTATGGCAGCTGGTGGAATTTAAATTAAATTAGTAAATAAAGCTAGTCTCAGTAATGGTGACTGTGAAACTATTATCGATTGCTGCAAAAACTCATCTGATTCACTAATGGGAAGAAAATCTGCCATCCTTACCCGGTCTGGCCTACATGTGACGCCAGACCCACAGCAATGTATGTGGTTGACTCTTAACTGTCCTGAAATGGTCTAGCAAGCCACTCAGTTCAAGGGCAATTAAGGGATGGGCAACAAATGCTGGCCTTGCCAGCGATTCCCACATCCCATGAAAGAATAAAGAAGAAAAAAAGTAATATAAAGGGCACAATTCTAATGGGGTTGCAGGAGCAGTTGGACCTGGGGATATATGTGCACAAACTGTTGAAGGTAACAAGGCAGGTTGAGGAAACAGTTATTAAGGGATCCTCGGCTTTATAAAGAGAGGCACAAGAGCACAAAAATAATGAAGTTATGGTGAATCTTTGTAAAACATTGGTTCAGCTGTAATTGGAGTACAGTGTCCAAATCTGGGCACCCCACTTTGGGAGGAATATGAAGGCTTTAGAGAGGGTGCAGAAAAGATTCACGAGAATGGTTTTAGGGAAGAGGGACTTCAGTTAAGTGGATAGATGGAAGAAGCTGGAGCTGTTCTCAGAAATGAGAAGGTTGAGAGGAGCTTTGATAGGTTTGGATAGAGTAGATAGGGAGAAACTGTTCCAATTGGTGGGGAATGGTAAGGAACCAGAGGATACCAATTAAGGTGAATGGCAAAAGAATCAAAGGTGACATGGGGTAAACCTTTTTTTTTTAATGTAGCAAGTGGTTAGGATACAGGATGCACTGCTTAAGAGAATGTGATGGAGGCAGGTTCAATTGTGGTTTTTAAAAGGTAACTGGATAATTATCTGAAGAGAAAAAATGCAGGGCTAGCGGGAAAGGTAGAAGTGTCGGAATAGCTGAATTGCTTTTGCAGGGAGCCAACATGGAAACAAAATGTCAAACAGCCTCATAATGTGCTGTAGCCATTCTATGATTCAATTTATTATGTAAAATCCTTAGCCGGTTCATTTAAAAATCATGATACCAAATGTAGCTTTGACAAGGATAAAAGCTGTGATGATTAGTTTGGTGACTAAAATTACAGTCCATTTAAAAAGAATGAATTTAAATTTCTATAGCAGGGTATCATGCCCTCAGGAAGGCTCAAAGTGCTTCATTATGAATAACTTGTAATTGCAGATGCTTCTAGCAAAAAAAATGACAGCCACTTTGCACACTGCATGCTCCCACCGACAGAAAATGTTAAAAAAACAGAAAGAAAAATTTCATCTTTTTTTCTTATAAAGCTTACTACAGTACATACTACAGTATTCTCTGATAGCTGTCTGACATCACTGTGGGAACACCATCAGCAGGACTGCAGCGATCGAAGAAGAATGTCTACCACCACCCTCTCTGAGCAACTAGGGATGGGCAATAAATACCAGCCTTGTCAGCAATACCCATATCCCCGAGAGAGAACATAAAACAAAATTACAGCCCTTGTCGCTCTTCCTGTAAAAGTAACTGTGATGACATGTTTTCTTATTATACCTTCATAGGATCATAGGCTGATACAGCACAAAAGGAGGTAATTTGGCCTATCATGCCTGTACTAGCTCTAGCTAGAAAAACATATCCAATTAGTCCCACCCAACATCCTCTACTGCTCTTTCCCCGCAGCCCTGCAAATATTTCCTTTTCACATATTGATCCAATTCCCTTTTGAAAGTTACTATTGAATCAGCTTCCACCGGCCTTTCATGCAGTGCATTACAGATCATAATAACTAAGTTTTTTTCCTCTGGTTCATTTAGCAATTACCTACAATCTGTGTCCGCTGGATACTGATGCTTTTGCCATAGGAACATAGGAGCAGGAGTAGGGCAGTCGGCCCCTTGAGCCTGCACTGCCATTTAACTAGATCATGGCTGATCTGCTACTTCAATGTCATCTTCCTGCACTATCCCCATACCCCTTGATGTCATTGGTATCTAGAAATTTATCGACTTTTGCTTTGAACATACTCAATGACTGAGCCTCCACAGTCCCCTGAGCCAGAGAATTCCAAAGATTCACCACCCTCTGACTGAAGAAATTCTTCCTCATCTTGATCCTAAATGGCCTGCCCCTTATTCTGAGGCTGTGTCCTCTGGTTCTAGACACCCAATCAGGGAAATCTTTCCTGTATCTATGTTATCGAGCCCTGTAAGAATTTTGCACACTTCAGTGAGGTCACCTCTCATTCTTCTAAACTCTAGGGAATACAGTTCCAGTCTTCTCAATCTCTCCTCATAGGACAATCCCGCCATCCCAGGGATTAGTCTGGTGAATTTACGTTGCACTCCCTCTACGGCCAATCCTTCTATATCCTTCCTTAGATAAGGAGACCAAAGCTGCACACACTGCTCCAGATGTGGCCTCACTAAGTCTCTATAAAACTGCAGCAAGGCTTCCTTACTGCTGTACTCAAATCCCCATGCAATAAAGGCTAACATACCATTTGAGTTTCTAATTGCTTCATGCACCTGCATGTTAGCTTTCACTGACTTATGAACAAGAGCACCCAGGTCTCTTTGGACATCAACATTCCCCAATCTCTCTCCATTTAAGAAACACTCTGCATTTGTTTTTCCTACCAAAGTGGACTTCATATTTTTCCACATTATATACAATCTGCCATGTTCTTGCCCACTCAGTCTGTCTAAATCCCCTTGAAGCCTCTTTGCATCCTCCTCACAACTCCCATTCCCACCAAGTTTTGTGTCATCAGTAAACTTGTAAATATTACATTTGGTCCCCACATCCAAATCATTGATGTAGATTGTGAATAGCTGGGTCCCAAGAACTGATCCTTGCGGTACCCCACTAGTCACAGCCTGCTAACCTGAGAATGATTTGTTTATCCCTACTGTCTGTCTTCTGTCTGTTAACCAATCCTCAATACATGTTAGTATATTACCCTTGGTCTCTTGTGCTTCAATTTTGCTTACTAACCTTTTGTGTGAACCTTATCGAAAGCCTTTCAAAAATCCAAATACACCACATCCATATCCAAGTTCTCCCTTATCTATCCTGCTACTACATCTTCAAAAAACTCCAAAAGGTTTATCAACCATGATTTCTCTTTCATAAATCCATGCTCACACTGCCCAATCCTGCCATTATTTTCTAAGTGCTCAGTTATCCCATCCTTTAGAATACATTCCAGCATTTTCCCTACTACTGATGTCAAACTAACAGGTCTGTAGTTCCCTGTTTTCTCTCTCCCTCCTTTCTTAAATAGAGGGGTTACATTTGCTACCTTCCAATCCACAGGCACTGTTCCAGAATTTATAGAATTTTGCAAGATTATCACCAATGCATCCACTATCGCCATAGCCAACTTTTTCAACATGCTGGCACTTGGATCATCAGGTTCAGGGGATTTATCAACTTTCAGTGCCATTAATTTCTCCAGCACTACTTTTTTTACTAATACTAATTTCTTTCAAGTCCTCAATCCCACTAGCCCCTTGGCTCCCCAATATTTCAGGGAGATTTTTTGTATCTTCCTCTGGGAAGACAGACAAAAAATATTTGTTTAGTTTTTCTGCCATTTCCTTATTACCCATTAAAAATTCTCCATTCTCTGCCTGTAATAGGCCCACATTTGTTTTTATTAACCTTTTCCTCTATACATATCTATAGAAGATTTACATTGTTACATGTTCCTCGCTAGTTTAATTTCATATTATATTTTCTCTTTCTTTATCAATTTCTTGGTTCTCTTTTGCTGAATTTTAAAATGCTCCCAACACTCAGGCTTACTGCTTTTTTTTGGTGACTTTATATGCCTCTTCCTTTGATCAAATAGAATCCTTAACTTATTAGTCTAAACCATATATTAATTCTTTCAATGCTAGCCATTGCCTGTCTAATGTAGTTCCCCAATCTACCTCAGCCAACTTGCCCCTCATACCTTTGTAGTTTCCTTTGTTTAAATTAAAGACCCTCGTTTCGGACTGAACTACATCACTATCAAACTTAATGTAAAATTCCACCATATTATGGTCACTCTTCTCTAAAGGCTCTTTTACAAAGATATTATTAGTTATCCCTTTCTTATTGCACAATACAAGACCATTCTCTAGTTGGTTCCTCAGCGTACTGTTCTAGAAAACAATTGTGTATAAATTCCAGGAATTCATTCTCCTCACCATTAGTGCTAATTAGTTTTACCCAGTCCATTTGAAGCCCCCATGATCACTGCATTACCCTTGTTACATGCACATCTAATTTCCTGACTGATACTGTGCCCTACATTACCACTACTATTTGGTGGCAACCCCTTGATGTTTCTTAGCTCCACCCAAACTGATTCTATATCTTGATCTTCCAATGTAAGATCCTCTCTCACTAATGTATTGATCCCATCCTTTATTAACAGCAATGCACCACCTCCTTTTCCTTTTTGCCTATCCTTCCTAAATGCCGAATATCCATGAACTTTCAGTTTCCACCCTGATGCCATGTCTCTGTAATGGCAATTAGATCATATCTGTTTACTTCTATTTGTGCCATCAATTAATCTACCTTGTTGTGAATGCTGCATTCATTCAGATAGAGTGTCTTTAATTCTGTCTTATTGTTTATACAATATCTAGCCTTATCTGCTGGCACACTCCTATGTTCGTATGCTCTTTCCCTTCCAGCCACACTCTGGTTACCATTTATTGTTATCCTGCTCTCTTACCTTCTCCTCTCTCTTTAGTTTATCACATTTTCCTCACCTAGTTTAAAGCCCTCTTTCTTGCCCTAGTTATATAACTTGGCAGAACACTGGGCTCAGCCCAATCGAGGTGAAGACTGTCTTACCGGTGCAGCTCACACTTTCCCCAATACTGATGCCAGCACCCCAGGAATTGAAACCAATTTCTCCTAGGCCAATTTGCTTGTGGCTCAGGCAATAATCAGGTTGATTGCATCGGTGTAGTCTATAGACCGCTAAATAGTGAGAAGGACGTAGAAGAACAAATCTGCAGGGAAATTGCAGAGAGATGCAAGCATTTTGAAGTTCTGCTTTTTAATTTAACCCCTAGCTGTTCATACTCTCGAAGCAGAATCTCCTTCCAAGTCCTACCTATGCCATTGGCACCAACCTGGACCATGACCACTGGATCTTCCCCACCCACTGCAAGTTCCTCTCCAGCCCTGAGCTGATGTCCCGAATCCTGGCACCGGGCAGACAACACAGCCTTCTGGATTCTCGCTCTTGACTGCAGAGAATGGTGTCTGTGTCTCTCCCCCTCACTATACTGTCCCCTACTACCACTACATTCCTGTTAGCTCCCCCTGCTTGAATGGTTCCTGTATCATGATGCCCTGCAGTCCCCACTCTCATCCTTACAGGTTGCAAGCACCTCGAATCAGTTGAGCAATTGTAAGGGCTGAGGCTCCTCCACTTCTACCTTTTCAATCTCCTTCCCCTCATTGACTCTATCAAGGCCATTCATGATTTTGAACACCTCTATCAAGTCTGCCCTTAACCATCTCTGTTCTAAAAAAAAGTAGACAACCCCATTTGCTGGTCAAAAGAAATTGTCTTCATAACACGGAGTATAATACGGAGCGTAGTAAATAAGATTTGGGAGTTACAGGCGCAGATTGCCATGTGGAAACATGGGCCAGGAATTTCCCCCCATTGGGGGGGGGATTGTACAGGTGTGAACCGGATTGGCGTCCCTGATCGGGTCTGCGCTGCCATTTTGCGTGGGTAGGCCAATTAAGGCCTGCCCATCGTGATGCTCAACCGGAAGCGCTGTGCGTTCCCTGTGCGGGTGGCTGGGGGTTTTTTGGGGGGGGGGGGGGGGGGGGGGGGGGGAGTTCCCTGAGTGGCTCCCTACGCTCTTTCATGTGCATGAAAGAGTGCAGAGATCTCCCTGAGGCAGATTTGTTTCAGTGTTAAGCTATTAAATAAAGGATTTTTAAACTTTTGAAACATGTCTCATGTGACAGTGTCACATGAGCTGGAGCATGTTAATGAAATTTTGGAAAAAAATTTACTGATTTTTTAAACACTTCATGAAACCTCATCCCGCCTGTGGATGAGGTTCCATGAAATAGGCGAAGGTCACCTGTGTTCTTTGCCTGCCCGCCAAACTTAAGGTTGGACAGGCAGCTCATTTAATTGTTTTAATTCGTTTTCAACAAGCCTTAATAGGCCTTTGACAGTTCTGCGCGCTCGCCGAACTGACAATCTAAACGACGTGCGGTGACGTCGGGACGCACGCCCGACATCAACACGCATCATTTTATGTGTCGGCGAGAGGGCCCTGCTCCCCGCTCGCCGACGGGAAAATGCTTTTCCTCATGTTGTGGAGATAACAGAGGCCTGGCTTGAGGATGGACAGAACTGGGTGTTAAATATTCCTGGGTACAAAGTGTTCAAAAATTATAGGAAAGGAAGGAAAGGAGGAGGGGTGACGGTATTGGTTAAGGGGAGCATTGCAGTGCCGGAGAAAGATGATGTCCCAGAGGGTCCAAGGATAGAATCAATTTGGCTAGAGCTAAGGAACAAAAAGGGTGCAATTACATTGCTCGGTATAGTCTATAGACCGCTAAGTAGTGAGGAAGATATAAAAGAAAAACTCTGCAGGGAAATTGCAGAGAGATGCAAGCATTATATAGTTATAATGGGGGACTTTAATTAACCAAATGTAGACTGGGACAGTGGCAGTGTAAAGGGCGGAGAGGGCAAAAGTTCCTAGATTGTGTTCAGGAAAATTTTCTATAGCAGTATGTGTCCAATCCAACAAGAACAGATGCACTGTTGGACCTGATTCTTGGAAATGAGGTGGGCCAAGTAGGTCAAGTGTCAGTGGGGGAGCATTTAGGCAACAGTGATCATTGTATTGTACGTTTTAGAATGATGATAGAAAAGGACGATAGGCAATCTAGAGTAAGAATAATTAACTGGACGAGAGCCGACTTTGATGGGGCAAGAATGGAGCTGGGCCAGATAGACTGGAGCAAAAGATTGGCAGGAAAAACTGTCGCTGAACAATGGGCTACCTTCAAAAAAAGAATTGGTTTGGGCACAATCAAGGCAAATTCCATGGAAAGGGAAAGGTAGGGTAAATAAATCCAGAGCTCCCTGGATGAAAAAGGAGTTAGAAATTAAGATAAAGAAGAAAAAGTGTGCTTCTGACAGGTGTCAGGTAGAAAATACAATTGAGAACCACAAGGAATACAGAAGGTTCAGAGGGGAGGTGAAAAAGCATATTAGAGAAGCGAAGAGGGATTATGAGAAAAGACTGGCAGCCAACATAATCCCAAAGTCTTCTATAGGCATATAAATTGTAAAACGGTGGTAAAAGGAGGAGCAGAGCTAATTAGGGACCTAAATGGGAATTTACACATGGACAAAGGGGCCATGGCTGAGGTATTAAATGAATACTTTGCATCCATCTTTACCAAGGAGGTAGATGCTACCCAGGCCATGGTGACAGACGAGGAAACTCTGTCACTAGAACTGCTTAAAATTGATAAGGAAGAAGTGTTGAATAGACTGTCAGTACTTAAAGTTGACAAGGCACTGGGTGGCACCGGACGAGATGCATCCAAGGATATTGAAGACAGTGAGAGTAGAAATTGCAGGGGCATTGGCCATAATTTTTCAGTCTTCCCTAGACTCAGAGGAGGTGCCAGAGGACTGGAGAATTGTAAACATTACATCTCTGTTCAAAAATGGTTGTAAGGATAAGCTCAGAAATTACAGACCAGTCAGTTAAACATCAGTGGTGGGCAAGATTCTAAAAAGAGTTATTTAGGATAGAATTAGTAGTCACATGGAAAAATATGGGTTGATATGGAAGAGCCAGCATGGATTTCTAAAGGGGCAATCATGTTTAACAAACTTGGAGTTTTTTGAAGAGGTAACAGAAAGGATTGATGAGGATAATGCTGTTGATGTGGTGTACATGGACTTTCAAAAGACATTTGATACAGTGCCACACAACAGAATTGTGAGAAACGTTATCGCTCATGGAATAAAAGGGACAGTAGCAAAGTGGATGCAAAATTGGCTGAAAAATAGGGACAATTTCAGTTTCCAGATGATACTTGGGAGTGTTGTAAATTGCTGACATCTCCTCCTCAGACCAGAAAGGAAAGTTCTGAGGGTGGGAGTGACGCCTGAAAGCTTAAGTGTTTCCATTGTAACAAAGTGGGACATATTCGGAAAAATTGCTGGAAGTTATGTGGGAAATCCATGGGACTTATTGGTGTACGTAAGGACGATTCAGGAAAAAGAGTCCCAACTGAAAATACAACTGATCAAGTTGTAATGTTAACTGCAGCTGAGAGTCCAAATGTGAACACTGCTGTGAGCGCAGGTGAGGTGAACGAGATACCTGAAAGCCACAGGGAATTCTTATCAAAAGGAAAAGTAACTCCTTATTCCTCAAGTGAAGCAGATAAACCTATAGTTATACTTAGGGATACAGGGGCTACTCAAACTCTTTTGCTGGGGAAAGGCCTGCCTTTTTCACCACAGTGTTCACTAAATGCCAAGATTTTAGTGAGTGGTATTGGGGGGGGAGTATATATCCATACCTTTGTATTGGGTACATCTGGAGTGTGACCTAATGCCTGGAATTGTAACAGTAGGAGTTGTTCATAGTTTGCCTGTGGATGGTGTTGAATTACTCCTCGGAAAAGATTTGGCCGGAACTAAAGTAGTAACTTCTCCAGTAGTTATGGAAAGACCAAGTGAAGTCAAGGAGTCAGAGCAGTTGCAGGAAAAGGTTCCAGGAATTTTTCCTTCTTGTGTAGTGATCCAAGCAATGACTAAACAAGTTCCATTATCAGAGATAAAATTGGCACCACAAACAAATATTTGGCTATCTGAAACTTTCTTTGCGGATTTGAACAATCTGAAGGAAATATTCAGTAAGTCTTCTCTGAATGGGGCTCAGTAAGCCTATCCAGAATTAAATGGCACAATCAGCTCAAACCAAAGCTGAAGCAGAAGAGGTTCCGGAATGCTACTATATTAAAAGTGGGATTCTGATGTGGAAGTGGAGACCTCCTCACAGACCTGTGGACGAAGAGTTGATGGTTGTTCATCAGGTAGTGGTACCGCCCAAATATTGTCAGGAAATATTGAGGGTAGCTCATGAGATTTCTATGGCAAGATATGTAGGGATCTGAAAGACCCTAGCACGTACAAGTCAATATTTTTACTGGCCAGGTCTTCACAAGGACGTGGTGCAGTTTTGTAAAATATGCCATACATGCCAGATTGTGGGAAAACCACAACATGCAATCAAACCGGCATCTTTAATCCTCATACCAGTTTTAGGAGAACCATTTAGTAGAGTGTTAACAGACTATGTGGAACCGTTACCGAAAGAGAAAGCAGGACACCAATTTATCATTAATATTATGGATATGACAACTCAATTTCCAGAGGCCATCCCTTTGAGAACAATACAGCAAAGGTCATGGTAGAGAAGCTAACCCAATTTTTTACTAGGTATGAATTACCAATGGAGAATGAGTCAGATCAAGGTTCCAATTTTATGTCTAAAATTTTTCAAAACATAATTGCCTGAATTTTTCAGTCGGCGTGCAGGGGCGGGCCCGACACGCTGTCGCGTAAAATGGTGTGCGATGACGTCGGGCATGTCCTGATGTCATCGCGCTGTCTTGCTATGTTTTGTTCAGCAGGCGCGAGCGGGATGAGGTTTCCTAAAGCTTTTAAAATTTAAATTAAAAGTTTTTCTGAAAAATAAAAACATGTCCCATCTCATGTGACACAGTCACATAAGGGGACATGTTTCATTAAATTTTCATTGTTTTTTTTTAAACAATTGCTTCAATTTCCCTGAGGCAGCTCCGTGTCTCAGGGAGATTGAAGCGCTCTTTCGTGCACATGCGCAAAAGAGCACTCACCCTGACTCTCCCTCCTCCCCCCGCCAGCACAGGTAGCGCTGAGTGCCACCACCCTAGTATTACGCTGGGCGGACCTTAATTGGCCCGTCCGCGTAAAATGGCGGAGTGGAGCTGATCGCGGGCGGCGGTTGGCTACGCGACTGCCCCACCCGCTCCTGCTGAGCCTGCCCGACATGGGAAAAATTCAGGCCAATGAGTAGTTTGGGTATAAAACTGTTAAAGTCCATGGCATACCATCCATAGACACAGGGAGCTTTAGAGAGGTACCATCAAACTCTCAAAGCAATGATTAAAGCATACTGAATATTCCCATGATTGGGATAAAGGGCTGGACTTTTATTTGCCACCTGAGATTCACTGAATTAATCGACCGGTTTTGGTCCTTCAGGATTAAGCTATGGTCATGAGATAAGAGATCCTCTGAAATTCATCAAAGAGAATTTTTTTTAGGAGGGCGAGATGAATCCTGTATACTAGGTTATGTGTCCATGTTCCAGGAATGGCTCATGGGAGTTTGCAGAGTGGCTCTAGAACATCTTGAAGTTTCTCAAACAAATATTAAGGAATGGACAGATAAAAAGACTGAGAACCGAACATTTCAAACAGGGGATGAAGTGTTAAGTGTTAAACAGGAGGATCCTCTGAAAGCACAACTCAGTGGTCCATACAAGGTAGTTAAGAGGATTAGTAAAGTAACTTACTTGATAGACACCCCAGATCGAAGGAAAAAGAATCAGCTGTGTCACGCCAACATGTTGAAACCATACCATCGTAGGGAGGAGGACAGGAAGGAGCAGGTATGTCAGGTAGTAAGGAGAGTGGAGGATGAAGGAGACAGTGAGAGTGAGGCAGGAGAAGATTTAGATAGTTCACCAATTGAACCCCCTGGTATTCAATTAGCTAATTCAGAAATATTAAGACAGTTAGACACCATGTTCTCATACTTAGAGGTAGGACAACAAGATCTAGTGAGGTTACTTATGAAATTCAAAAGAATCTGCAGGGATGAACCAGGGTGTACAACTTTAGCCAAACATGATGTGGATGTAGGGAGGTCTTCTCCTATATAACAACACCCTTATTGTTTAAGCCCGGAGAAACAGGCTCAGGTGGAAGCAGAAACCCAACATGTCTTATATGTTTTCCTATACGTTTTGTAACGGTATTTGAAAATGCCGTTTTTTCCCTTACGGGTGGAGGCATGTGAGGAACCTGTTTTTGAAAAAATCAAAGGGCATTGAATTTTGGACATTCTCGCTTCTGAGTTATTTTTAAAAGGCTGCAATGTTAATTCGGGACTGTGGCTATGCCATTCTTCAAGAAATCACAAGTCAAGGCAGATGTCCAGCGGAGAATACTTGGAAAGGGAAGAGAAACTTTGTATATCTAAGTTAACAAAGAACTGCTGTTGCCAGGCTAAAGACTCTTGCTGATTGGTTAAAAACACCTGGCCTAAGAGAAGTATTCTTTGAACATCTCAGTCTTTTTTTTTGCAAAAATATACTTTATTCATAAAATATCTTCAACCACATTCCAAATCATTTCAAAAACACCATTACAAGGGTACAATCAGGTTCAACTTTTACAACATGTATCACCAGGTGCATCAGTACAAACAATATTACAATCATTTGCAGACATTCATTTTGAGCTGTACAGCCCGAGGGGATTTAAACAGTTCCCAGTCTCTCGGTGCGCTGTGGCAGAAAGGTCTTAGACAGCGACCCTTCCCCATTGCGCCTTTGCGGCAGCTGCCCCAAGCTTTAGTGCGTCCCTCAGCACGTAGTCCTGGACTTTGGAATGTGCCAGTCTGCAACACTCGGTCGGGGACAACTCTTTGCGCTGGAAGACCAACAAGTTTCGGGCAGACCAAAGAGCGTCTTTCACTGAGTTGGTGATCCTCCAGCTGCAGTTGATGTTTGTCTCGGTGTGTGTCCCTGGGTACAGCCCGTAGAGCACAGAGTCCTGTGTCACAGAACTGCTCTGGATGAACCTCGACAGAAACCACTGCATCTCTCTCCAGACCTTCTTTGCAAAGGCACAATCTACAAGGAGGTGAACAACGGTCTCTTCCCCACCACAGCCACCTCGAGGGCAACGTGCCGAGGGGGTGAGACTCCTGGCGTGTAGGAAGGATCTGACGGGGAGGGCCTTTCTCACCACCAGCCAGCTACGTCTTGGTGCTTGTTGGAAAGTTCTGGTGATGAGGCATTCTGCCAAATGACTTTGACAGTCTGCTCGGGGTACCATCCCACAGGATCCACCCTCTCCCCGCAGGGCCTCTAGGACGTTACGTGCCGACCACTGCCTGATGGCCTTGTGGTCAAAGGTGTTTCTCTGCATAAATTTTTCCACGAGGGACAGGTAGTACGGCACGGTCCAACTACTTGGAGCGTTCCGCGGCAGCGTGGCCAGACCCATCCTTTGCAACATCGGGGGCAGGTAGAACCTCAGCACGTAGTGACACTTGGTGTTTGCGTACTGAGGGTCTACGCACCGCTTGATGTAGCCACACACAAAGGTGGCCATCAGTATGAGGGCGATGTTGGGCACGTTTATTCCCCCTTCATCTAGAGGCTTGTACATCGCGACCTTGCGGACACGATCCATTTTTGACCTCCAGATAAAGCGGAAGATGGCTTGGGTGATCGCCACCACGCAGGAGTGTGGAATGGGCCAGACCTGCGCCACGTACAGCAACAGCGAGAGCGCCTCACACCTGATGACCAGGTTCTTACCCGCAATGGAGAGGGAGCGTCGCTCCCACATGCCCAGTTTCTTTTTCACCATAGACACTCGCTCCTTCCAGTTTCTAACGCATGCCCCGGTCCCTCCGAACCATATCCCCAGCACCTTCAGGCCGTCAGCCCTGACAGTGAAGGGGACAAAGGATCGGTCAGCCCAGTTCCCAAAGAACATGGCCTCGCTCTTCCCACGATTTACCTTGGCTCCCGAGGCCAGTTCGAACTGGTCGCAGATGTGGATCAGTCTGCGCACCGACAGCGGATCCGAGCAGAAGACGGCGACATCGTCCATGTACAGGGAGGCTTTGACCTGAGTGCCTCCACTGCCTGGGATCGTCACTCCTCTTATGCCCGGATACTTCCTGATGGACTCAGCAAAGGGTTTTATGCAACACACGAAAAGAACAGGCGAGAGCGGACAGCCCTGCCTGACTCCAGATTTAATCGGAAAGCTATCTGTTTCCCACCCATTGATTGAGACTGCGCTACAGATGTTAGTGTAGAGCAGTTGGATCCAATTTCGAATTCCCTCCCCAAACCCCATTTTGGAGAGCACATCCACCATGTTGGTGTGCGATATTCTGTCAAAGGCCTTCTCCTGATCCAAGCTGATGAGGCAGGTATCCACACCCCTGTCCTGTACATAGGCAATCGTATCCCTGAGCAGCGCGAGGCTGTCAGAGATCTTCCTGCCCGGCACAGTGCAGGTCTGGTCAGGGTGAATCACCAATTCCAGAGCGGATTTGACCCGATTGGCGATGACCTTGGACAGAATCTTATAGTCCACATTCAACAGTGAAATGGGTCGCCAATTTCTAATTTCCTCCCTCCCCCCTTGTGCTTGTAGATGAGGGTGATGATGCCTTTCCTCATGGATTCTGACATACTACCGGCCAGGAGCAAGTCTGGGCCGATCCAGTCCCACAGAGCCGAATACAACTCCGCCGGCAAGCCGTCGCTTCTGGGAGTTTTACTCTTCTCGAAGGACTCAAGGGCCTTAGTCAGTTCGTCAGGAGTTAGCGGTTTTTCCAGGCTCTCCCGTGTACTGTCGTCTAAGACCTCCGTGATAGAGGACAGGAAGGACTGGGAGGCCGTGCTGTCTGTGGGCTTCACGTCATACAATCCGGCATAAAAGGATTTGCTGATCCTCAAAACGTCGGACCGTGATGACTTTACTGAGCCGTCTTCTTCCTTCAGGCTGCTGATCACAGAGCTCTCTCTGTGTGCCTTTTGGAAGAAAAAACGTGAGCACGTCTCATCCTGCTCCACGGAGCGGACTCTGGAACGGAAGATGATCTTGGAGGCCTCCGAGGCAAAGAGCGAGGCTTGCTGGCTCTTCACCTCTTGGAGTTCCTCCTTGACATCGACTCCCATCGACTGCAGCCGGAGCAGATTCTGCATGTTTTTCTGGAGTCGAGACATTTCCCTCTGTTCCTTTCTAGCTTTCTGGGTGCCTTTGAGGATGAAAAACCTCTTGATGTTTCCCTTGATCGCTTCCCACCAGTGTGTCAGGGACTCAAAGAGGGGTTTCACAGTTCTCTAACCTTTGTAATCCCTCTTGAGCTCCTCAATGTTCTCTGGGGTCAGCAGTTGCATGTTTAGCTTCCATGCCCCCCTGCCCACCCTCTGGTCCTTCTCTAAATGGCAGTCAGCCAGTAGGAGGCAGTGGTCAGAGAAAAACACCAGCTTGACGTCGGTGGATCTGACTGCGAATGCACGGGACACAAACAGGAAGTCTATCCTGGAACGGATGGTCCCGTCTGGCCGCAACCAGGTGTATCTACGCTGCACTCCGTCTGCAGGGTTGCTGAAGACGTTGTGCAGCTTGGCATCCTTAACTGTTTCCATCAGGGATCTGGACGTAGCGTCCAATGTGCTGTCAGCCCTGCCGGATCGTCCAGCCGCATCGATGATGCAGTTGAAGTCACCGCCCAGAATGACCAGCCTGGAGGTCGCTAGCAGCAGTGGGAGCTGCTGAAAAACCTCCAGCCGCTCGGCCCCTTGTGACGGGCCGTACACGTTAATTAACTGGTGTGGAGCGTTCTTGTACATTACATCTGCTACAAGGAGGCGCCCGCCCACCACCTCCTTAACCTTGGAGATGGTGAAGTTGCCTCCTCGCAGCAGAATACCCAGGCCAGAGGAACGAGAGTCATTTCCGCCCGACCAGATCGATGGCCCATGGGACCACCATCGTGACCATTGCCTGTAGGAGCTGAGGTGCGGTATCGCACACTCCTGCAGAAACAACAGGTCAGCTTTGACCTTGGCAAGGTAGTCCAAGGGCGCAACACATCGCGTAGTAGATTTAATGCTATGCACATTTATGGATACAATCTTTAAACCCATTTTAAAGCATTTATTCTCCTACCAAACCTGTTGTCTCTGAGAGTCCCAGACCTTTAGTCTGCTCCTTCATACCCGTAGTGAGCTCAAATTCCTTCACTTTGGATGGGCTGAGGAAATCCTCATTGGCAGTGTTCTGCTCGGGTGGCATCTCGGGGTCCGTGCAGAGAGCGGGGTTTGAGATGACCTTTGTTGGAGAAGCTTCTCCAAACCTCACCCCCTCTGGGGCGTTGCTGTTCCCGGCTTCCCGGAGCTGGGGTGCGCTGATCGCCCCACTGCTCCCAGATTCCTGGGGCTGTGGTGCACTGGCCTCTTCGGGTGGTAGGCAAAGTTGGGGTGCGCTGGTCTCCTCGTTGTCTCCAATGTTCTGGAGCTCGGGTGTCTCGTCCTCCAACTCCCTAGAGCTTTGCCGCTTCTTCTGTCGGTGCCGTCCTGGCACTTCTTCGTCCGAAGAGCTGCTGCCTTTGTCATCCATGTCGGATGGGAGACGCTTCTTGCCACTTGTCTGGGAAATGGCTTGGTCCCTTCTTAGCCCCTTCTTCCTTTTGGCTCTCTTCACCGTCTGCCACTCCCCCTGCTGCTTTTCCACTGCTGCCTCCTCCTCCTCCATTGATTCGCTCTCCTGAGGACTGGGAGGTTCAGGGGGTAGTGCTGTTGATTGGCTATCTGTTGCCTCAATCTTTTCCTCCACCTTGTCTCTCTCTGTGTCCTCCTTTGTCCCGTTGTTCTCCCTGGGGGCCTTGGTGGTTGGAGTGACACGAAGCATTTCTTCTGCTTCCCCCTCGTTGGCTTTGGCTGCCTGTGCGTAAGTACGGCAGTGTTTGGGGCAGGTCCTGTAGAGGTGGCCTGCCTCGCCACACAGGTTGCAGCACTTAGCCTGTTTGCAGTCTTTTGTCTGGTGCCCTTCCTGTTTGCAGTTCTTGCAGAGGGAGGCGCTGCAGTTGGCTGCCACATGACCAGCCTTGCCGCATGAGCGACAATGTTTGGGTTGCCCAGCATAGACAAGGTAGCCACAGCTTCCCCCGATAGCGAATCTGGAAGGAGGGTGGAAGGTGGCTCCCTTACCGTCAGTCTTGAGCGTGACCTTAAACTGGCGTTTGCCTGTCCAGATCCCCAAATCAGTCTTTTTAAGACTCAGACAGTGTGTGTGTAGGTACCTTAGAAGCAGACTGCAAGAGAAAGACTCTCTTTCCCTCTCTGCCCCACCTTTGTGTTAAACTTTCCTCAGAAACATCTCATCTGAATAAATCATTTGTTGCTTTTGAAAGTCTGCAAAGTTGTGATAAGTAAGAGTCATAAAGGATAGTTGCACCAAAGAATCTGAAAGAACTTTTCAGACCTATTGTGACCAGAATTCTGTTAGATCAACAGCATGAGATCTCTTCAAATTTCATCCTTCTTAAAAGATAAATTCCCATACTTCAGCCTCTGCAGGGGACTGTGTTTGTTTTGTCCTGTTTTGTGTTTGTGTATGAGTGAATGGAGTTTCGAGTATCTGTTTCTTAAAAAAGAGGGGAAAATCATTACACTTCTACACTACAATTTGTATGTTAACCAGTTTATTAACTTGGTTTTTAAAAGTAGTTTGCTCTTTAATAAATCAATTTTTTTTTGTTTACTGAAAGAAGCCTGATCAGAGTCTTTTTATGCTGGGAATAACAGAATCAAAGTGTAAAAATTGGCCAGTTTTGTTGTTAAATTAAACATTTAAACTATTGCTACGACCTGTGGAGAGGTGGGGCTAGAATTAACTGTGCACTCCTCCCATCTCGGTCTGTAACACTGAAAATGCAATTATTTGCCACTGTTGTTAGTGACCATTTTAATAATCAGCTAACCTTAGATAATCACTGAACCATAATCGGCTACAAAAGTGAAGTAGAGCAGATGATGGAAATCTGAAGCTAAAACAGAAAATGCTGGAAATACTCAGGTTAGACAATATCTGTGGTGAGAGAAACAGATAATATTTTAGGTCAATAACCTTTGGTCAGAACAGGGTTTGACTGATCTGATAATCGGCCGATCTGTTCGCTGGCATTTTGGATAGCCAATTAAACGCTGTTCAAGTTCACTTCCCCAATATATTACAGAAAGAATATTAATATTTTTAATTTTATTCCACTCACTGCACTCAACCCAAAAATAAGCACTCTGACTGAAGCAACATGTGGAGCTTAGTGACACATTAACTACAAGCAATGCTTAGAGTGCCATTTTAAGTTCAGAATAATGAATAAAACAAAATAAAAATACTCACATTCCTTTTAAAGCACAAACATCACAGGGAATGAGATTGTGCAATTAATTGATCATGCTCCTAAAGTTCTTTAGTACTTGCCCCATGAGAGTAATAGCTGGCAGAAAATTAGTAAATGGAAAGCAATCCAGCAGATCGGCTAGAGGTCAATACTTAGCCGTTTGTTCAAAGCCGAAATCTGTTGTGAAACATATAGACTGTGAGATCGTAATCTGCAGGAAGGTAACAGATCCCAGCCATGAGCATCAGTGGATGGAAATCATTGGAGATCATAGATAAATACGTCAGGACTTCTCAATTTGACATCCCCAAGGAAAACAATATGGCCTCTGCAAACCATTGCCCAGAAGCTTAAATAGGCTTAGTGCAGCCACAACTTTCTTCATTGACGCGATTGAAGAACAAGAGAGTGTGTAGAAATGCAGACGTTAACAACCTGGGAATAAACATAACAGCACGGGAAATATTACAGAATGGGTTAAGGCAGTAGAACATTTTCTCATGAGTGATTCATAAGTTTATTGCTAAATAATTGTTAATGAGTGTTACTGACAACAAGGTGATGGGAAAACAAGTGTACACAGAAAAGGAACAAAGCTGTCAAAAATCTCTCTTTTCCTCCCTCTAAGGGCATGATGCAGAGGGCATTAAAACCTCAATGATCATGTGGTACAGTCTGAATAAGGTTAAGACAGACTCCCTCCTACGAATAACAAAGAATGACATAATGGCCTGGATCTTCATCCACGAGTCAGGTAGGAGGGAGTCAGGAAAATTCCAAGCTCGATCAGCCTGCCTGCCTGCCGCGGGAGAAAGTGCCCGCAGAATTGGCATTGCTAGGGGCCGGGTGCAGGCTGGAGTCAGGCCAGCCAACCCAGGAAGATGTGGGCAGGCAGCCACAGGGGCTGCTGGCTGCGGAGGTGAGCTGATTAAAAGGCCCACCTCGGTGCTGTTAGACTTTGTCTCACTGAAAAAACAACACAAAAGTCCTCCAGCCTCACCCCCTCTTCACCTTCGAAACACTCCCCATGCCCCATCCATGCCACCTCATACCCCCAGTCACCCCTCATGCCGCAATGCCAGGCTCTGCCCTTCCACTCACCCCCTCAGGCCCTTCATCCCCCTATGCCAGGCTCTGCCTTTCTACCTACCCCGCAGGTCTCTCATGCCAGGCTCTGGTACTTCCATGCCCATTGACCCACTATACACTTTCCAGAACTAATGAACATCACAGTGCAAAGTATATGTCTAAAAGAAAAAACTTTGAAAAATGTAATCTACTCATCAACTTCTCTTATGGAAAAAAAGTCTGAATGGCAAGCTAATAAAAGTGTCAATCATCCAGGCCCTTTGAAGTTTCAAAAACCACAAACACTTGAAGTTACTTGAGTTATGTCAACAAATGTTGTGCAATTGACCACAGAATTGAGACCTTGAGCTGGCAATCAAGGACTGTTTCCTCTGGGGTGCAGGTGTTCTGTATTTGAATAGATGTCTGGGTTCTCAGCCAAGCCTCATTATGTATGTTTGCTTCAGGAAAATGAGGAAAACTCGGTCACAGAGATCACTAGATCGTTGTGGGCAGCTTTATTCAAGGTCAGCAGCATGCACTATTGCTTCACTACTGATGGCAAAATTTGGGCCAATATTTCTGCGTGATACATGAATGTTAGTGGAAAGGTAGCATTTACTGCTTTGCCCAGTTTCCCCGAGAACGTGGTGTTGGGTCATCTCTTTGAATTGCTCCCTATGGCAGCAGTATTCCCACAAATGTATTAGATAGGAAATTCCAGGATATTACTCACTGATGAAGGAATAACAATATATGTCCAAGTCCGGTTGGCAACCTGGAGGGGAACTTGTAAAGTGAAGATACTCCCAAGATATTTCAAATTTTAATCATCTGTGGTTTGTAACTCCTGGTTAACATCTGGATGCATTTTGTCCAAAGTTAACAACATCTTGCATTTATTTAGTATCTCTAAATGCAGCAAAATGTCATAAGGTACTTTACAGGAGCGTTACCAAACAAAATTTGACACTGAGCTGCATAAGGAGATTTTACAGATGACTAAAAGCTTGGTCAAAGTGGTAGGTTTTCACGAACCTCTTAATGAAGGAGAGAGAGGAAGAGGTTGAAAAGTCTAGGGTTTGAGGGCTTTTGACAAATATCCCCTTTGGGACCATCCTGGGGTTAGATGTTGCAGAGGTGTGCTGTGTCTGTGAGGGGGGCACTGACTGCATTTTCCTGGTCCAACCACAGACCTCTTGCCACACACCCCCACCCCACCCACAAAGATGTCACTCCCTTAGCACAAAGGTCTGAAGGTCATCTCCCTCAGTATCCAGATGGAATGCTTTAAATATCTTTCAGCCCCACCAATCCACACAGGGTCCTGGCAGAACCATTGCCAGGTTTCCTCAAACTCCTTTTGTTTTGAAACCTGCACTTCAGAACTGAGTATATCGCAAAGAAAAATATGTCCTTGGGTTTCCAAACGTTAATCTTTTTTCCTGGAGATACTGTTCTGTAAGCTATGTATTTCCAATGTTTAACCTCTTTATTTTATGTTTGCCATATTTTCTATTTTGGAACTAACATTATACAGGTCTGCCCTGAAGCATAAATGTTGTGTTGAAGCAAATTAGATCACAACTAAATTGGGTTGTGAAAATGCCCCTTGAGTAAGCTGTTCAGTACAGACTGCAGTAAACACAAGCTCTAAAAAGACCCTCCAAGAAGATACAAGACCCGAGCAGCGAGGTTGATTCAAGACTTAGGGCTGTGTTTTCGTGGAGTCGACCCGACTCCAGAGGCCTTTAAAAATGGCAGACGGGTCCATGTTGTGGAATTCCCGCCCACAATTCTGGCAGATCCCATTTTTGCTGGCATGGAGAAGGAGGTGAGGCATGAATCACACAGGCAGGGAAACTGAACTCAGCAGGGCCATTTCAATTTAATGCCAAGTTCAAACAGACACCACTTTTGCTGTTCCACAAGCCTTAAACTGCAGTGCGGGAACCACATTTTTATGAAAGAAGTACAAATGCTCTTCAAGGGTGGATAAGGTCTGTCGAAATGTCATGAGCTGAAGCGATTCAAATTCCCAGCCCTTTAAAAATTAAAAAGGAAAAAACAGGCTGCAGCACTCAAGAGTAAAAACACAGATACCCACTGCTCCAGTACATTGATTGACAGGCCATCTGGCGTAGCTTAGAAAAAAAGTTATCCACCTGTTCCTGCAGTTTCAATAAACTCCACTGTTGGCATTTCCCATGGATTGTTATTAAAATTGATCCCATAATGAATGCTTGGCTGAGTTTCAAAATCTCCAAATCAATGTTCTCAGCAGGGGGACTGAGCTCACATTTTGACTGACAGTTTTAAGAGGCTATGAAATGATCAGATGTCTTTGATGCTGTAGGTAGATATGTGGTTATTTTTACAAAATGTTGATCACTTGAAGGGATTTAAATTTTTTGAATAGGTTTCATGAATTATAGTTTTCTTTCAGGATCAAGTGTGTATACATGAGAACTCTCTAGATTGCTAATTTTTAAAATCTCCACATAACTCCTGAGGTCTGTTCAGAGTGAATACTGGGTCTGTGGCTACAGAAAGGTGGTGTGGAGGTGGCCTAGGGATATGTATGGGTGAGGGAGTGTGAGGGGTGAGGACTAGAGAGGGCTTAACAGCCTGTTTTACAACTGGGACAAAGACCTAGAGGTGGGCCCGCACTTGCCCAACTTGAACTGCCTCCAGCAGTGGTGGGCCTGAATCCAGCCCACAGCACCTCCCCAGAATTAAGATATGGTGGCTGAGGGCCCTTTTAAAGGAGATGGGTCTGCCGAGTTAGAAAAATTCTTGACTTGAGCTTCCTGCCTCAATGACAAAAATCCAACCCTAGTGTTAAAGTCATGAAAAGGGACTTTTTAAAATTCTTTTATGGGATGTGCGCATCACTGGCAAGTCCAGCAATTGTTGCCCTTGAAATGAACGACTTACTCAGCCATTTCAGAGGGCAATTAAAAGTCAACCACATTGCTGTGGATCTGGAGCCACATGTCGGCCAGGATGGCAGATTTCCTTCCCTAAAGAAAATTAGTGAACCAGATGGGTTTTTAACAACAATTGATGATAGTTTAATTGTCACCATTACTGAGACTAGCTTTACATTCCAGATTTTATTACTCGAATTTGAATTCCACCAGCTGCCATGGTGGGATTTGAGTCCATTGAACTTAAAAAGTAAGCAACGGCACTGACGTAAGATGGCTGCCAAGTCACCTGATGTCTGGTATTACAAGTTGACCAGTTTCTGGAAGTTTCCGATGTGAATAACAATTAAGACACGACGAGGCAACCTCCTATGGAATTTCACACTTGTTGAAGTCAGGAACTACTTCAAAAGATTTACTGAAATTGCACTGGACCTCGCTATTTGCATTTCTATAAAGCTACGTCTCAGCTTAAGTAAATATCTTTGCTTGCTTTTTGAAAGTCCTTTTAAAGCAGTTCAATATATATTTAACCAGCTGATGAAATTAAAGATAATATCACAAATGCACATGCCACATCATCGTGACAATGTATATGAGGGGCGACAGTAGCATAGTGGTAATGTCACCGCACTGGTAATCCAGAGGCTCAGGCTAATACCCTGGGGACATAGAAAGTGTCTTTCCTTTCTCACCAAGGGTGATGGTGGATAATTCAGGACTAAAGGCTGGGACATTATAGAATCTATTCATCCAGGTCATAAAACAATAACCATGGTCTGTCCAGGCATGAACTAATCAATTACCTTTGGAAATCATTATGGGGAGAGGTCATGTGACCAGAATCACCATTGTTGAAATGTCTTTCACCCAAGCTGCTAAGCAGGAGTATGGAATAAATCTGCTAATGGAGCATAACACTTTTTCTCTGCACCTCCCCCTCTCTTATGTTCTATCTCGATTGCAGTTTGAAATCCAGCACAGAGATAGAGAATTCCCATTGAAAGGAACCTCAGGTGCAAAAGTCATCAACCTTTGGAAAAGATGGATTACGTTTAAGAAAAATCTGTATCCAGAAATTGCAGCTTACATCAGCTTCAACTTCACAGAAATTTCAAGACCACCGTGGAAAAATTCTGCCGCAGCCATGGATACCAGCGAAGGACTCAAACAGTGAACTCTCTATTTTTATCTTTTATAATTGAATTTTAATTTGGCTAAAACGTAACCTCCTACGCTTGTCATGTTATTCTGTATGTATGTGTGTGTGTGTTTGTGTGTGTGGGTGTGGGTGTGTGGGTGGTGGGTGTGTTGAGAAGGTCAGTCCATGGGTTTACCTTTTTAAATATCTTTGTATCTTTAACTGGGTGGGTTTTGTAACTCAATAAAAAAAAACAACCCCTTTGTGTTTTAATTCAAGGACACCTGTCAGACTGCCAATCAGTATGTTAATGGTTGAGCACAGACATTGGGCTGAATTTTGCGCTAGTCGGGCGGGCAGGCCCGACCGACTCAGCGGGAGGCAGGCAGCCGATCCCAGCCGCCGAAACGGGCCGCGCCGCCATTTTGCACGGGCGGGCCAATTAAGGCCCGTCCAGCAGGGTTCCGACTCCAGTGCTCATCGGGAAAATTAAATCAGCAGTGGGAATGGGGAACCAGCAGTCTGTATAAAGAGTGGCCAGGCAGCCTCCTTTAGGCTGTTCACCATGGCCACTCATAAGGCAGGACATGAGGTAAGGGCAGAAGAGAAGGAGGGGGGCAGGCTTCAGGGTAGGTCAGCAGGGGGGCCACTGTGCCCCTCAGTTCTCAGATGCCTGCCTTGCTGTCCTCCTCGAAGAGGTGTCCAACCATCGGGATGTCTGGTTTCCGGAGGATGGGAGGAGGAGGGCCCCCCACGTCAACAGGCAGGCATGGCAGGAGGTGGTGGAGGCTGTTAGCTCTCATGACGCTGTGCGGCGCACCAGAACACAGTGCCGCAAGCGTTTTAATGATTTGTTGCGCTCTGGAAGGGTGAGTACCATGTCCGCCTTGGCCATTTGACACAGTAGGTAGCCTTAGCATTTGAGGCCCCCCCCCAACGTCTTAGTGTCGTTACTGCATTGGGAATTTGGCGCACGCTGGGTGGGCAACTGATAGTGACCATGCTCCATGCTTACATCAGCCTTAGTGGTTGAGGAGAAGATGGGTTCTCCCTGCAGCATATGGCGTTTGTCGCATTTGAGTAGTCTGGGGGCAACCTGCAGGGAAGGCCGCTAAACGCATACCCAGGACTCCAACACGTGTCTTATTGATGGTGATGAGATGGTGGAAGGGAAGCCTCAAGGTGTCGTGGCCAAGAGCCATCTGCTGGCCTCGGCGCCGCACCTAGTTGCTCCTCCCTGCCATGGGCACGAAGACCCATGTGTTATTCAAAGTGATGGAAACCAAATGTGTCCAAGGTGTCCGTTGGGGGAGGGGGTTGGGACCAGCCGTACTATCTTCTGGGGACTGATCACCAGGAGTGTGGACAGGAGCCACTGGAGGCCTCAGATGGGCCACTGTGGTTGGGGTGCAGCGTGCGCGTGCAGAGTACATGAGCGATCAGCTCCAATAAATGCTCTTCTATGTTCTGCTGGCAAAAACAGAGCAATATGCGGGAACGGCAGTGGACTGGTGGTGGGCACACCGTGCTGCAGCGCCTCACCATGTATGAGGAGCAGGCCATGGAGGTAGGGAGGAGGCAGGTGGCCAGGTCGGCAGGTGTCGGCGAGGCTGGGGTGCAGCGGCCAGGTATTTGAGGGTCACAGTCCCATCCACTCTGTCTCCCCACCATCCAAAGCACTGATGGTTGCTGCAATCGTTAATGCAGCAACACTGTTCATTCACAGACTGATACAGTCAGACTTGTGGGTCATACACAAAGGTCCCTCAGCCCCTTAAGGATGCACGTCTCTAGGACCTTCCAAAGTCGCCTTATCCCATTTGTGACCACTATCCCCATGGCTTAACATGCCATGGCATCGCTGATGCACATCCAAAGACTTATTGCATCTTAGGAGGGTTTGTACCTCCACCACCCTTTCAGCCAGTGCGTCCCACATTACTCTGTCCAAAAGGTCCTCAGCACCTCACCTGTCAACCTCATGGCACTCAACTTAAATAAATGCCACCACGTTAGTCATCCCTGCGCCAAGGGGAAATGTTGCCTTCTGTCCACCCATTCCATGCCCCTCATAACAGTATGAAGGTCAATAATGTGACCTGTCAATCTCCTGTGCTCCAGGGCAAATGTCGCAAGTGTATGCAATGTTTCCTCAGCACTCCAACTCTCCAGGCCAGCATGCATCCAGGTCAGGAACCTCTGCACTCTCCCCACTCCAATGCCATCCCTCCCATGAAGTGCAGGTCACAACTGAACACAGATGTGTAGATGTGGCCTTGACAGCATTTTCTGCACTTGCAACATGACCTCCCTTTTCCTACATTCTATTCCTCGGCTAATAAAGGCAGGTCTGGCTTCAACCTTGTTAAACACCTTATGTTCCTGTTCTGCTACCTTAACGGGTCTGCCCAGCAAGGTCCCTGTAATCGTCATGAGTTCCCACGGTCCTACCATTACTCATGTATTCCCGTACCTTGCTTGTCTTGCCCAAGTGCTTAACCGAACACTTATCCACATAACATTCCATGTGGCATTCCTTAGGCCATCTGACCAGCCTGTCTGTATGCGCGTGTAATGTTTGGGCCTCCTCTTGACTATTTACCACCCCACCAATGTTCGTCTCCTTAGGTTCTTGAAGGGTGAGCAACTTATGAGGCTGGGGGGGAAAGGGATGAAAGGTGTTACTGACTGAATGCTAACTGATGTACTGTCCTTGTTGTTAATTTCAGCATCACTACCGCATGGCCGTCCCCAACACGTCCGGAGCCCCCCTCCACACCTGAGGGCCAAGACTTGCAACTTGCGTCACATCCTTTCAGCGAGCCAGGCACCAGCGCAGCGACAAATACTTCGGTGGGGAATATAACGTCGGCTAGTGTCCTGGCGCACAGTGGAGAGGGCACTTCACAATTGCTGGAGGAGATGGCACGGACAGAGTGTGCTGATGGTGCCAGCAGCCGGAGGACTGCAGAGGACCAGGCACATGCTGAGTCCAGCAGTGATGATGTGCCTCTTGAGATGTCAGCCATGCAGCAGCTGCAGGACAAGCGGCAGGGTGCGCAGCAGCATCTGGCAGGGTTGCATGAGGGTGTGCTTCACTTGGTCTCTGTGGTGGAGGAATCCAGGCAGAGTGTAAGTGAAGGCATGAACCTCAGGACAGAGCTTCAGGCTTCCTCCACTGAGAGATTGGTGACTCTCATTGAGGGGGGCTTCCAGCGGATTGAGAATCTTCTGATTGGGTTACACTCTGACCTGCAAACACTCACAGCGCTAATGGCCACAGGTGGTCATTCGCAATGTGGGAGATGTTATGGGCACCAAGTGTCCCAGCTCAGTGCCCATCCATCTGCGGTGAGCAGGGAGGTCCAATGTGACCTCACGTCGGCGCAGCAGCTGCCTGTCGTTGCTGCGAGCTCCTCTCAGGGCGCTCCGGGTGAGGGCAACAGCTCCTCCGCCCCTCTGCCAGTGACCGTTGCATCCGTTGAGGCTGCGACAACTGGGGAGGTGCCAGTTCTGGAACTGGCCACTCCCTCCCAGGCGGGGCCAGCACAGGCTCCACGGACAAGAGGACGCCCACCAAGGTCATCGAAGCCAACAGGACAGCAGAGTCAGCAGGCTGTCTCATAAGCCACTCCGAGCGATGGGGCAGCACCTAGACGTAGCACCCGCAAACATAAACATGAGGCACGTTAGGCACTCCACAGGTTTGTCACTGGTGATTTTGTGTTGGCCCTAGATTAGGGAATATATCATTAAGTATGTCTGAGCGACGTTTGTGGTTTATTTTTGTGGGAATAAAGTCCACTTTTCTGACCATGGCTGAGGGTGTTTCCTTTGTGCTGCATTTGTATGTTTCACAGACATCTCATGAGTATTTGAGTGGACATTGATGTTTCTGTACTAAGCCCTTAGTTACACCTGATGAGGTGGAAGATGTAGCACCTAAGTGCCACGTGTGGAAGCGCCAGGCAAGGCTGGTCCCACTGATCCATGTTTGTGGAGCTAGCTGAAGGTTCATTGGATTAAAGTGTCCCGAGTGTCCCTGCCTCCTTGGTGTAGTAGCAGGTTGGCGTGCTGCCCCTCATCATTGCCCTGTGCTTCCACATCCTCTGAGCCACTGCTGGATTCATCATGTGCAGCCTCATCCACTGCGTCAAGGTCTTCATCGTCAACTGCATCCCCCCTTTCCAGCGCAAGATTGTGCGGAGCGCAGCATGCTACCACTATCACAGGGACACGATCTGGGGGGTACTGGAGTGTGCCCCCTGAGCGATCCAGGCAACGGAAGCGCATCTTGAGAAGACCGATGGCTCTCTCCACCACAGCCCTTGTGGTGCTGTGGCTCCTATTGTAGTGCTCCTCAGCTTCTGTTCTTGGATGGCGGAGAGGCGTCATGAGCCACCTTCTGAGGGGATAGCCTTTATCGCCCACCAGCCAACCATCCAGCCGAGCCGCAGCACTGAAGAGCCCCGGCACCTGGGAGTGTCTGAGGATGTAGGCGTCATGGGAGCTGCCTGGGTACCTTGCACAGACTTGCAGAATCTGCATCCTGCTATCTGCACTATCACACACACACTATCTGCACGTTCATGGAGTGGAAGCCATTCCTGTTGACGAAGGCACCGGGCTCACCTGCTGGCGCCTTGATGGCCACACGTGTACAGTCTATTGCACCCTGGACACGGGGAAAGCCAGCAATGGCCGCGAAGCCTCTGTCTCGCTGTGTCTGACTTGCCTGGTCGCAGCAGAAGTGGATGAAGGTCAAAGCCAGACCAAACAGAGCGTCTGTAAACTGCTTGACACAAGTGTGAACAGCTGATTGGGAAACACCGCAAAGATCACTCACCGACCCCTGGAAGGAGCCAGATGCATAGAAGTGGAGGGCAACTGTGACCTTCAGAGCCGTTGGCATGGGGTGTCCACCCACACAGTCAGGGGAGATCTCAGGGCAATCATCTGACAGTTATAGTTGACTGTCTCCCTTGACAGGTAGAGCCTCCTTCGGCACTGCACCTCAGTCATATTGAGGTAGCTGCTTCGCCGCCTGCATACCCTGGCAGCAGGATAGTAGCGTCTTCCACCTTGGACAACCTCTTGGCCCTGCACTACTTGTGCCTGCGCCTGGCCTCCCAAAGGTGGCTCCCCTGGAGGCTGATTGTCCAGTCCTGGCCTCCTCCCCCTTCTAGCCCTCCCTTCCTCCTCAGAGGAGCTGTCTCCAATGGAGATGTCAGAATCCAAACCCAGGCTAAATTGAGGCCTCCGGAAAGCTGCAGACCCGATAAAGATTACTGTCTGCAGACTGCTGAGCTGAAGTTTCAAAGTACAGAGAAAGCTATTGGAAATCGATCTGAACTGCTAACAATCACACAGGCAAGTTTAAAACACTTTCTGCATTAAATACTTCAGAAAAAACACTAACAACCCCTCTGAGCCCACATATCCCGGCATACCAGAGGGTTAATAGCCTTTTCCAAGGCTTTAAAACTGTGAGATTCAACCAGTATCATCAATAAAAACAGAAAATGGTGGAAATACTCAGGTCAGGCAGCATCTGTCAAGAGAAAAGAAACAGATTTAGGTTTCTGGAACATAAACATCAACTCTGGTCTTTTTCTCTCCATAGATGCTGCCTGACCTGCTGAACATTTCCAGCATTTGATGGTTTTATTTCAGATTTCCAGCATCTGCAGTATTTTGCTTTTATATCATAAATCATAAAGGAAGGCACACAAAAGGTTAACTAAACCTTCACCATCATGGCCAAGTACTCTCCAACAACTTACTTCTTAATACAATGGATGTAGCCAGGGCCATTTTCGTTTCAAGTGGGTGTGCAGCGAATCTCTTGTGACTGGAAAGACTAAAACATTTTCTCCCTTTTGTAATCTCAGACCCCTCAATAAGTAATTGTTGTGGCTTTAAGTTTGTCTGAAGTTTCTGCTGACTCTCAGCAGAGTAGTACCAGTTCACTATAGCACTGTGGAAAGACATAGGTGGGTTTTCCCCCTTCATTTTCAAAGCAACAAGTTATCTATGCTTTGGCACAGCACAAGTACTTTATTCTGTTTTTGAAGCAGGCTGGCTCAATTTTAAAAAGTACCTGTGATAAGTTAACAGTTACTGTATTGTGAAATCTTGCACTGAGCAAGGTTGCTTTACTAGAAATTTCATAAAATTGTGGAATAGTTACAATACAGGAGGCCATTCAGCTTGTCATGTCTGTGCTGCTTAACAGCTTTGCATAGCTTCTCTTGGCTAACAGGACAATCCAAATCAGAAACATCTCCAAGGCCACCAATAACCAGACAGCAGGTTTGTACTAGCTTATACCTCCTTACACAATCAAAATTCTTTGAATGTGGTCCTTCAACAGAAAAGCAGCTTCGCACAGTAAGCAAGTCTGAGACTAAGCACAAGCACAACTTGGTTGAAAGACCAGCATTGTGCAAAGATGGTGTAAATACATGAAAGCTCATATGGAGGGAAAATTGGTGCATGGAAGAAAAAATGTCATATATAGACTAAAACAGCATACAAGTTTCTAATAAACAGGCATTTTCTCAGTGCAAGAGTTAACTCATTGTTGATGCTGGTCCACTAGACATAATATTTACTTCTTATTAAGAAGCTAACTTTGTTAGATATTAACATTTTCCTCTGTTAATCAGTAAAATAAAGTATTTTGCAATCAATAAATAACACCAAGTACAGTGGACTTATCCTGACATAGTTTAAATACAAAAGTGGTATAGTAAGTACTGGATTATGGTGATGGCATTTCACATAGGCTCCCTAGAAATAGCAGAACAACTGTGTAACTTTTAATGAAGAATACTATGATATAGTAACTGGTCAAGGATACACTATAACAAATGGTTATGAAAATTGTTTAGTGTCAGATCAGAGAGGATATTCTCCAAAATGAGGTGTCATGCTAGACCATTGATTAACACTGTGCTAAACACCAACCAAGAATGCAATTTCATTTTCATACCTTTGTTAACAGTATCCATATACCATACTGCTCTGCAGATAGATAACTCTTCACCTTTACAGAGACCAGCATCAGGGACACCCCAAGAATTCCACTAAATAAAAAAGAAAAACAGAACTTAATGTAATAGTAATCCTTTCATTTTACACAGAATACTAATTTGATAATGTACAACACATCTGATGGCAAAAGAAACAAGACAGTAAAATGTTTGCCTTAGCTATGTTTGGTCAAAACCAAATTTACTTAAACTGCCTCCTAGTGCTCTACCTATCATCTAATGAATGAAGCCACTACCTCATGTGGCTATGCAGACCAAAATATAGCAGGTTTGATTCCAGCTATTGGCAGAGCATTGAAGGCGTTATTTGGAGCCCTGCAATAAACTTAAGCATCCTGCATTTGAACAAGAAAGACCTGTCAGGATTCCCGGTCCCATCATTATGCAGCAACCCCAGTAGGAAAATGTACATACGTGACCCAGTGGGGACGGGATTGGACTTAACTCTAATGCCTCCCATGATGAAATAGCTAGCCAAAAGATCCAATGTAAATTCACACATCAAGAACGGCCACTTTGGTGAGTTAATAGAGCATGTGAAATCATATCCCAGTAATTGGGTCTTTAAAAAAAGTGATAAAACTCAGGAGTTCAGTCTAGTAAAGATGCAGCATCGGTTTTACGGTTGATTGCTGAGGAAATGTCAAGCAAGCATTACAGAAAGTCCAGATTTTTAATGGCTTACGCAGGAAACACTTAAAAGAACCTGTGTGGGATGTACAAACGTGAAAGAATTTCCACATGAATAGGCCTTTTGGAAAGTAAATTCGACATGCACACCCTTAGGTTAAGATTACTTAGGAAATGCTTATGCCAAATGGTAAAAAACTATGCTGCAGAATCCGGAAATATTTTGTTTGCCCTACAGGCTTATTTTCAGCACCTTCTAAATGAATTTTTCATTTGATTTTGTTTTGGAAATGAAACTATATCAACATTTTTAAATTGTTTTTAAAATCCTTTGTAGTATATAGTCGCTCCACGATACCACTTTATGGTCAGGTTGGAGCTGCAAGGAAACCTGTAGCTTTAGTGGGCCCAAATTAACAAAGCACATCTGTAAAGCATTTATCACATTACTCTTTGGGTTGACTGCACATTCTCACTTAGCCTCCATGTCAATCACTTAAGGAGGGCAAGCTTGTAGTTACATAGCACCCTTCACAACCTCAAGGATGTCCCAAAGCACTTTATAGCCAATGAAGTACTTTTTAAGCGTTCTCACGGTAATAATGTAGGTAATGTGGTAGCCAATTTATGTGCATCAAGCTCTTACAAACAACAATGTGATCACGACCATATAATCTGTTTTCAGCAATGTTGATTGAGGGATAAACGCTGGCCAGGTCAACAGGGATAAATCCCCTGTTCTTCTTTGAAATAGTGCCATGGGATCTTTCACATCCACCCAAGAGGGTTGGTTCAATGTAGCGTCCAAAAGACAGCACCATGAACATTGCAGCACTCCCTCAGAAATGCACTAAATTTTGTACTCAAGTTTCTGGAGTGGAACTTGAACCCAGGAGCTTTTGACTGAGAAGCGAGAAGGCTATCAATGGAGCCATGGCTGACTAAACACTTGAAATGCAAGGAAATGGAGGGTCCTTGTTCTGGAAATGATCGGCATCAGCCACTGAATGGGCCAATTCAACCTTTCCACAAGGCTTTCAGCCAGGAATATTTTTAATTGCACCCAAGGATTAACCTCCAGGCTCCAGTTTACCTACCTGACTATTGTTTGCATTAGATACTAGTAAAATCTTCCATTATCACTTATACTTAAATTTACAGAGTATGAGTAAATTCTCCCTTTGGTCTTCAGGAGACCTTTGACAAAAGATGGCTTGTGACAATTTTCTTTTGGGAAATCATGTAAAACATGTAGTACACTTCTAAATTGATCCCTTTGTAAAATACAGTTTCTGTACAGCTTTCAAAAGCAGAATTATAAAATGAGTGGAGTTCTGTTATGTTAAAGAGCTACATAAATGAAAAGACTGGTTACTGCCACAGATGAAGTAATTTTTTTCAAGGGTACTGTAAAGAAAGGAAAATAAAACACTCCAGTTTTGCTGTTAATTCAGTAAACATTATTGAGGAATATTTCCTTTCAGCAAAACTAAGCTGCTACCAAAACAGGAAGGGAGAATCGGCAGGAGAACAGAGTCCTGCCAGTGCTGCCACCATTTCTTGATAGTGTGCTTCAGCCAGTGTTTGAAATGTAAATCATTCCCACTCTTACTTTCCCCCTCTGCTATAATTTGTCTGACGGTTCTAGTTATTTCCCACCACAGGTTCTGGGACTTGACTGTTACAGCTAAATTAGGAATTTGTTTTTTTGACACAAGACTGAGAAAACGTAAGCGTTTATAGACACCATCTTTTTTCTCTTTAAGTCCATGCGTCCATAACTTAACAAGGCAGACAGACAGACAGTGAGGAGTCCAAATGCTTAATCCGGGTTTCAACTAGTGTCTTCTCTTATCAGCTCAGTGTAAGCCATCTTTAAACCATGACTCCCAGTGGTTTGGATGGGATCAAAACCTGTCCAGTGGAAGAATCACAAGCTTAAGGCTATGTCAAATATTACAATTTTGAGAGCGTCATTACTCTGCAGATACAGAAGGATCTGGATTCTGCACAGTCTGTTACTTGGATCGGTTATGTCAGTGGCTAGTGAATATGACAATGAGGCAGTGAAGATAGATAGTGAACATGGAAGATTTTCCTTCAATATCAGCAGTAAGAGATACAGCTTCCTGTCTTTTTAAAATCAGGTTTATGTTCTTGACACAAGTTCATTCCTCAGATTCATATTATTCACTGAAAATCTTGTCCTTACAATTTGCCTAAATTTGACAGCCATTCCTCTGACACCCAGTTTTCAATCCACCTCAGAATGAAAGGGTGAAAATTTTCAGTCTCTAATCCTTATCTGCTAATCCTTTACAAAACATGCTTGGGAATTTCATGCTGAACTGATGCACAGCAGGTACAGGTTAAGGCCTGGAATAGGTGCCCGTGTCCCAACATGTCTGCTTCATTTATTAGTTGGGTCAATATTTCAAAACCTAGTCCTGACTCTTTAGTGAGAAATTGCCATAGCTATGAGACAAAATAAACTTAAAGGGGGTAAAATCAGTGAAAAAGGTCTGCATTTTACAGATGGAACATGGGTTCGCAGCATAAATAATTTTGAAGTAAATAAAAACAATCCCACTCATAGTAAACGTAGTTTATCCTCAAAATAAACATCAACATTACACATTTGTCACAAGGTGAGCAGGAGAGACTGTGGTGTCGTGGCAATGTCACTAGACTAGTAATCCTAAGGCCCAGGCTAATGCTCATAAGGACATAAACTCCAATCTCATCATAGCATTTGGTTTAATTTCAATTAATTAAATCTGGAACTGAAAGCTAGTCGCAATAATGATGCCATGAAACATCTATTGTCGGAAAAACCCATCTGGTTCACTTACCTTCCATACCTGGTCTGGCCTACATGTAACTCTAGATCCACCACAATGTGTTGACTCTTAACTGCCCTCTGAAATGGCCTAGCAAGTTCAAGGAAAATTAGGGACAGGCAACAAATGCTGGACTTGCCAGTGACGCCCACATCCCATGAAAAAATAAAAGGATAATTGCAGTGAATCTAGTAAATAATACATTTTAATCCAACCTTTTTTCCTTAAATTCTATTCATATGAAAAAAAAGTAGGTTAACTATGGAGTAACAGTAATGCTGCTACAGAAAACAGTCAATGTTCTTTGCTCTCAGCCTTTAAAAATCTCATTAAAATTTCCCTTTTCAGTCATCTCTTCCAACTCAACTGCTTCTGCTCAGTGCCATTGGCTAAATGGCTAGTACCTCAGAACATTTATGAAGGGCAGCATAAAAACATAAGCCTCTGTCCCTGCTCATTACCCAGGGAGAGAAAGCAAAAAAAGGTTATTAAGAAGCAGGGCCATCCCAGAATCTGTACCGCAGGTATTTAAAGTACAGGACCTTGTCTTTACTTTTTGTTTTCCTTTTCCTGTAGGAAACCGGTTGGCTTTCATTCATTAATTCCGGACACTGACGGGTTTGGAGATCTGAAATCCAGCGTGTGGAGGACCTTCTCAAAGGCAATTAGGAACGGACTATAAATGCTCGCCTTGCCAGCAACACTCACATCCATGAAAGATTAAAAAAACTGTGGGTGCAGACCAAGAGAGCACTGGGAAGCCCAAAGTACTCCTGAGGGAGCTTTTGATCAATGGTATCTTCCCCCACCACTGGTTCACAGAATCAGAGAATCACAGAATCTTCACAGTGCAGAAGAAGGCCATTCAGGCCATCAAGTCTGCACTCGCTCTCTGAAAGAACATTCTACCTAATCCCACTCCCCTGCCTTATTCCCATAACCTTGCACATTCTCTCTTTTTGGATAGCAATCCAATTCCCCTTGGAATACCTCAATCGAGCCTGCCTCCTCCAGCACCCTTTCAGGGAGTTCATTCCACACTCCAACCACCCTCTGGGTGAAAAAAGTTTTCCTCACTTTTACTCCTTTTGCTAATTATTTTGAATCTGTGCCCTCTAGTTTTTGATGCTCCCTTGAGTGGGAACAGTTCCTCACTATTTACCCTGTCAATATCCCTCAGGATCTTGAATAACTTTATCAAGTCTCCTCTCAGCCTTCTTTTCTCAAGGAAAGCAGTCCCAACCTCTCCAATCTATCCTCATAGCTATAGTTCTTTACCCCTGGAATCATTCTTGCGAATCTCCACTGTACTCTCCCCAAGGTCTTGAGTATCCTTCCTTAAGTATGGCACTCGGAAGGGGATACGGTACTCCAGATGAAGCCTAACTAGTGTCTTATACACATTCAACATGACCTCCTTATTCTTGTACTCAATGCTCCTATTAAAACAGCCTAGGGTACATATTCTTTCTGCCAACATATATCACGTTATACTTCTCTGCATTGAACTTCATCTGCCACTTGACTCCCAATCCTCCAATAGTCTATGTCCTTTTTAAGTTCAAGATTATTCTCATCACAGTTGACCAGGGACGGAATGGTCCCAGATTTGCACCAAGTGTGGTAGCAAGTGGGTAAAACGACTTTTTACCCGCCGGCCGCAATGGCGGCTTTTCACGCTGTATTGTCCCAAACCCACCGCATTAATTATGCATTCCCGGGAAACACGCCTTTTCCATGGCAGGCAAGCTCTCATTTGCCGACACACCATCTTCACACGCTGGACGCCACATTTAATGTCCATCTGCGTGCATGCACCTCTCAGTGCTTCCAGTCCACAACTGCAGCAAAGGAGACATAGCCCTGAAAGGCAAAAAGACTGCAGCCCCCAGATTCAGTGACGCGTTCCTCGAGTGCCTTTTGGACGCAGTGGAGGCTCGCCGTGACGTCCTCTACCCCCACTCTGACCGCAGGATGGGCAGCAACCTCACTAATCCGGCTTGGGAGGCAGTGGCCACAGTGGTCAGCACCAATGCCCTGCAAATGAGGCCAGCCACGCAGTGCTGCTACAGAATGAATGGTTTCATCCATTCTGCCAGGGTAATTCACTCTTCTCGTCACTCTTAACTCTCACACTCGCAAACCCAATGCACATCCACAGGGACCTCATACCTCAAGGGACAACACCACTAACTCTCTCACACATCCTCACATCTCCATCAGGCTCATATCCTCTCGAGCTCACATTCTCATCCTGTCCATGTCTCTGCTCACCACACAAACATTCCATACAGTGCCATGTGTCCTGCTCACACTTTATCTATTTTCATGTAGGAGAAGCCTCCTCACATCAGCAGGAAGCGGTCCCAGACCGGGGGTGGACTGGCCCACATTTGGCCCCTCGCTCATTCTGAGGAGTGTGCTATCGCACTGACTGGTGATGACATAGGTCGTGTCTGCGATGATGGTGAGGTTGTCGGCGAACAACCTTGTAAGGATCCTGTAGCACATCACTCTCTCAACGCAAATGTGAGTGCTCTCTCCTTTCTGCTTTTGACTCTGCCACGCACTATCTATCTCTACTTTGGTTCACAGGGAGCTCTGCCAAGCGACTGACACCCTCAGCCAGCCAGTCCCTCAGCTCCATCCATGTCCTCACCTCCAGCCAATAGGACACCTCCTCCATTGAAGAGGTGGAAATAAGCAGCCTGGAAGACCCGTCACAGTGCTTACCCGCACCTCCACCAGTGCAGAGACACATAGCTCGGTGGGACCTAGATCTAGAGCAGCCTCAGGTTCACAATCTGGTGGTCACTGCACAGACACGTGTCCGCAGCAGGAGGAGGCAGGTTCAGCAGAGCTCCCCGGCACTTGGAGGACTGCTGGAGTCCAGGCATCTATGAGGTCTGAGTCAGATGACGAGCCTCTAGACGTGGCCTTCCAAATCATTCTGGAGAGTCAGCAGAGACGTGGGAACGTCACGCAGAGCTGTTGGAATTCCTCAGCCAAGTGACATGTGAGTCGGAGGAGAGCCTCCGCCTGCTCTCTGATGAAGTGGTGCCCACATGTGCCCGTGAGGAGGATGGCGGACGCTCTGAAGACCCTGGTCTAGCAGAATGCAGAGATGTGTGCAGTCCTGCAGTCCATCGCGATAGTCGTGGGTGAGCTCCTGCAGTGGCAACGCGGCACC
Organism: Cetorhinus maximus; assembly: GCF_964194155.1. Taxonomy (NCBI): domain Eukaryota; kingdom Metazoa; phylum Chordata; class Chondrichthyes; order Lamniformes; family Cetorhinidae; genus Cetorhinus; species Cetorhinus maximus. Next base: position 130,987,015 of record NC_135882.1, on the reverse strand, counting down.
TCGACATCCCTCTGGGTGCTCCTTCCCTTCAAGGAGTTAGGCTGGGGTCCCCGGGGAGGAGGAGGAGCAGCATCTGGACACCCTGGGTCATCCACTCAGGATCCCAGAGGCTGTCCTCTCCCTCCGCATCCCCTTTGCCTGTGAGCCCCTCAACCTCGTCCCCTGTCACCGCAGAGGGAGCAACAAGTGATTCTGGAGGGAGAAGTGTGTGTGCGGCAGGGCCTTTCGGAGCCTCGTGCAAGCTCTCTCCCACGTAGGCGGATCCTTCACATAATCATACTCACCTCAAAGTTCTGAGCATTTTGAATGCTGCCTGCTGGGGTTTGCTTTCTGTTGCCCATCTGAGCTGACCTGCATCTCCGTCCACCCAACGATCACACTTCTGTGCAGCACCTAATCTTGCCCACCACGATCATCATTTCACTTTCAATTTGGACAGCATGGCCTTGATTCAGTTTGTCGTGCGCTCCCCCATCCTTTCCCCTCCCCCAGTCACCCATTTCCTTTCCCCCATCACAGTTGACCCCCCTGGCAACACCTTTCACCTCCCCTCTGTGACCTACCAGCTCAACCCTTTTCCTTCAGGGATGTCCAGGTGAATGTGCATGTTCCCTTCCTTCCTGAAAATCCTACCCCCATCCACATTCACCTCCCTGACTTCTTCCTTCCCACCCCCAGGGTCTGGGTCTGACTCTGAGTCCCCGCCAACCACCCTCGCCATCGCTTCTACTGTTATCACCAAACCTTCATCCTCCCACCCTACCGCCTCTCTGCCCTTGGTCATTCTCACCATTCCCTCAAACCATGCCTACTTTCAGTTTGCTCCCCAGGAGGCAGTCATAGGCCCATCAGGCCCCTCCCTTGCATGTTCATCTGGACAACCCCCCATCTCCGGACACTCTCCCCCTCCAGAGGCCCTCCCCCCGCCCCTGGACTTCCCACCTCCCCCACTCCCGTTTAGTCCTTCCCCCTCCTGACTCTCTCAGACACCTTCACTTCTTATACCACCCTTAGTCCTTCCCCCCCTACCAACTCCTTTCTCCAGTCTCACTTCTTCCTCCAGCCTTACTCCTCCCCCCTTCCTGACCCCTTCCTTCACCCTTACTCCTTCTTCTCCATACTCCTTTCCTTACACCTGCCACCCACCCATATACCTACCTCCCCAGTTGCCATCTTCTCCCCCGTTACCCCCTCCCCCCCATACTCCTCTTACCCCCTGCTCCCCTGTATTCCCTTCTCCCAACCTCACCTCCCCAGCAACTTCATTCACCCCTTCCCAACCTCACCCCTCAACACCTTCATTCCTTTTATTGTGAGCATCAATGGTGACTTTCCAACTTCCGTGAGCTGCTTCGCAATAGAGCCATGTCCATGAGAATCCACCCAGCAGGCCATGGACATTCCTCCAGGATCCCGTTGCTGTTGGGCTCCAGCACCTTCGGCTCCTCAGATGTCTGCGGTGCGAGCAATGCCCTGGCAGCAAGTCCTGATATTTTGGATGTCACAGTTGCCAAGAAGTGTTTTGCACTGCCGTGTTTTCCCGTCGTGGTGGGTGTATGATCCAGCAGGGGTGGGGGTGGGGGGGATGAGTCCGGCGGGCTGGCCTTATAACGATATGCTGATGTATTACAATGAAGTTCCTGACGTCCGATGGTGGACGACTGGAAGATTGTCACTAGTGCCTCTGCAATTTCCACTCTCACTTCCCTCAGAACCCTTCGATGCATTTCATCCAGTCCCTGTGCCTTATCAATTTTAAGTAAAGATAGCTTTTCTAACACCTCCTTCTCAATTGTAAATTCCTCGAGTGTACCAGCTACCTCCTCTCTCACCTCGGCCTGGGTAACATCTTTTTCCTTTGTAAGGACAGATGAAAAGTACTTGTTTAGTACCTCCACATGTAAATCCCCTTTTCTGTCCCTAACTGGCCCTACTCTTTCTTTTACCACTCTTCTCTTATTTATATGCATATAGAAGACCTTGGGATTTCATGCTCTCTCCTTGCTTTTCTTATTAGTTTTTTCACTTTCTCTCTAGTCCTTCTACATTCAGCCTGATTCTCCATTGCATTTTCTACTTGACATCTGTCATGCGTGCACTTCTACCTTTTCATCTTCACCTCTATGTCTATCGCCATTTAGGGTGCTCTGAATTTATTTGTCCTACCTTTTTCCCTTCAAGGGGATATACCTTGACATTGCCTGCAATACTTTTTTTTTTGGAAGGTGGCCTATTGTTCAGCCACCGTATTTCCTGCCAACATTTGATTCCAACTCACCCAACTCAGATGCATTCTCATCCCATCGAAGTTGGCTTTCCCCCAATTAATTATTCCTGCTCTGGGTTGTTACTTGTCCTTTTCCTTGACCAACCTAAACCTTATGATACGGTCCCCTAAATGCTTTCCCACTGATATTTGATCCACTTGAGCCAACCCATTCCCCGAACCAGGTCCAATTGTGCCTGCCCTCTCATTGGACTGGAAACATACTGCTGCAGAAAATTATCTTGAACACACTCCAGGAACTTGCGCCCCTTTTGTCCCTTTGCACTATTCCTATCCCAGTCTATATTTGGATAATTGAAGTCCCCTATCATAATTACTCTGTAATTCTTGCACCTCTCTGTAATTTCTTTGCAAATATGTTTCTCTACATCCCTTCCGCTGGTTGGTGATTAATGTTATTGCACCTTTTTCAATCCTTACCTCTAGCCAGGGAGATTCAGTCCTTGACCCTTCTGGAACATCCTCTCTCTCCAGTACTGTAATGTCATCTTTAATCAATACTGCCTCTTGTGTAGCCTCTTGCTTCCTCAGAATGCACTCGCTAGCACTTGCTTTCCAATCCCTTCCACCTCTAAAAACCTTCTCAAAACCTTCTAGCTCACCTCTCCTAAACCGATTTTCCAAGGTTTAACTATTTCCTTGGTGCATTTCTACATACCATGTACCATTCCTACATTAAAGGCACTACATAAATGCAGGTAGTACTCTGTAGGCACCAGGATGATTTCTGCCTTTTCCAGCACTCCATGGCAGAAGCACAACTTATTATAACTTGATTGTACAAGAAGTATCAACAAGAAGAATTAACACAAGTTTATAAATCACAGGTTAGACCTTAAATAAAGCATTGTGTCCAAATGTGGGCAGCACACTTTAGGAAAGGTGTCAAGGCCTTTGAGATGCAGAGGAGGAGATTTATTAGAATGGTACCAGGGATAAGGAACTTCGGTTATGTGGAGCAGGAGAAAGTGGGAATGTTCTCCTTAGAGCAAAGGAAAAGGAAAGTAAAAAGTGATAAAAATCATTCATGGTTTTGTAGAGTAAATAAGGGGAAACTGTTTCCAATGACAGGAGGATCGGTAATGAGAGGACACAGATTTAAGGTGACTGGCAAAAGTAATGAGGAAACAAATTTTTTATGCACCATTTATGGTGATCTGGAATGAGCTGCTTGAATTGTGATGGAAGCAGATTCACTAGTAGCTTTTAAAAGGGAATTGGATAAATACTTGAAGGGAAAAACAATTATAGGGATATGGAGAAAAAAAGAAAGCAGGAGAATGGGACCAATTGGATAACCCACCAAACAGCTAGCACAGGCACAATGGGCCAAATGGCCTCTTCTGTGCAGTATCAGTTTATGATGGTCTTTGTAATATGGGGAAGGGGAGTAACATCTTTTTTTCAATATATCAAGTATAATGCAGAGAAAAAGGGCCAGAATTAAAATCAGTAATAATTTTCATCATTCCCACATTATGTTGTTCAAAGAAAACACGGTAACAATAAGTTCTCCATCTACAAAAGTAGAATTCCACCTTTGATCACTATCTGAGTTGTTATATATGGGAAGAACAGATTTAATTTGTGAAAGAACCAACATGCCAATGCTTGCAGAGCAAGATGGCAAATTGCTCATTACCTTGCGCAACAGCTACTGTGAAATCGGTTAGAATAGAGGTGTGGGAACTCCAAAGCACCAAAAGCATCACCTGAGAGCGAAAAGGAAAATTGTCAAAACTGTGAGTAGATATTTAAGTCTTTACATCAATACTACTCTTATTAAATAATGGGCTTATAACGTGAGATGAGAATTTGCTGCTGCAGTGCACTAAAATTATTTTTTATGATCCTTTAAAAATGCACAATTGAAATACATCATTGGAAGCATTACAGATATGGCTTTTATTTCTGCTATCATGTAGCACAAAGCCGAACATTCAAAATGTAGAATGTGGGTGCCTTCATTACCTGTTATTATGGAGATACAAGTGAAGAACAGAACCATAAAGGGAGTTACTACAATTGCATATTGTCTGACATTATTGTAATTTTACATATTCTGAGGATGAATCAAAATGTAAACTGGTACAAGAAAACTTCAGGGCCCAGAATTTCCAGGGATGGGGTCTGGGGCTTTCTTCAGATCTCCTGGTGTAATACTGGCAGAAACCCTTGAGAAATAATGAAAATGGCTGTTTTCTTTCATTGGTTCATCCAAGTCCCTGGTTAGCGAATCCTCCAGAAATTTGAGACATGTCCTATCTCGAGAATGAAATACCTTTCCCTCTTTTATTTAAATGATATCAACAAACACTCTCAGAGTCAGAAATAACGCATGTTGAGTGAAGTGAAGACTCTATCAAATGTCATCCCTCTGCTATACTAATACACTTGCTCTCACACTGATCTCTCTGTCCTTGGCTTCATACTGTTTCCACTGAAGTTCAATATAAGCTTGAGGAAAAGCGCCTCATCTTTCAATTAGGCTTCACAGCTTTTCATACTAAACATTGCACTAAACAATTTCAAATTGTTACCTCTGCGCCAACTTGTTTTCATTTTCTTTGCAGTTTTGATTTTTTTTGGGTTTTTTTTGCCTTTGGCAGCAAGTGTTCATCATTCTTCCATTCACACCTCTTCTAGATACATCTCCTATTCTTTACTTGTCCCATTTGCATGGCCTTCTCCCATCACCCCTTTTATTATTTAATCTCTCCTACTTTCTATCCTTTTACAACCCTTCCTTTTTGTTCTTTTTCACCAGCCACCCCCACCTTCACTTGCTTAAAACCTATTACATTCCTAACTTTTCCTAGTTCTGATGAAAGGTCGTTGGCCTGAAATCTTAACTCTGTTTCTCTCTCCATGGGTGCTGCCTGACCTGCTGAGTATTTCCAGCATTTTCTGACATTTTGTAGTGTCTGCATGTTTGTGCCCCAATGGAGTTACTTGAAATGGAGGGAGGATCAATCGCAGTCCATGACTCCAAGTATGATTGCTGTGATGTTAAATAAAATTTACAGCCGAGAAAAAGGTTATTTGGTCTAACAGGTCCAAGCCAGTGTTTACGGTCCACACAAATATCTTCTGACCTTACTTCATCTAAACAGATCAGCAATAAGCTCCTATTCATTCCTCCCTCATGCACTTACCTAGCTTTACCTCAACCACACCTTGTGTTGACAAGTTCCACATTCTCACCACTTCCAGATTAAAGAATTGAATTTCTTGAATTTATTTTATATTTGTGACCCCTAGTTTTGGATTCCCCAAGTGGAAATAGCTTCTCTAGATCTATCCTATCAAATGAGGGAGGGAAATCTGCTCATGTTGCGGGCATTTCAATCTCATTTTTCTTCTGTAATTTTTGATGTATGATGTGAGCATATTGAAAATTTGTGCCAAGCGAATGCTTAAATCCCTTCAAAACTTTAAAAATATGCACTGCAGGAATCTAAGGCAGGATAAATGGGGTACTTTGAAATTGGAATGAAAATATGTACCAAATGATCAAACAGCTGAGCCATGAAGAAAGACTTTTAAAAAACTTAGAATATCGGCCAACATTAGTCTCAAAATGAAAGCTGCTTTAAATAGAACAGTACATGTACCTGAAGGATGAGCTGCTAAGATCAATATCACCACACTGTAATCAGAGGAAAAATAAGTAAGTTGCAAAACAATTCTTTCACTTACTATGAAGCAAAAGTAAAGCCCTACTGGATAGCCACATAACTCATTCAGTCATTGTTTTTATTAAATAGTTAGACAATACTTTGGGATGCAGAGAAGTAGGGTTAGTCCAGGCATTAAGAGATTTTCTACTGTCCAAACAGAGGGCTTAGGCGATGCAAAACTAGACACAGGAGTACCTTCCCACCAGTTCTATGGTTTAAGGTAGGTTTACAAAGGTTGTTTTCATCTTTTACAATTATGAGGTTTTGGGACTGTCTTTCAAGTATGGTAAATGAAGTGGGTCATAAGACCTGTTCTAAAGTATGCCTGGCAGCAAGCCTGAGTGTTTTTTTTTTAAAGAGATTAAAAGGGGCCCAGATTGTTTTACCGGGAAGAAAATGCAAGGTGTATACACTTGGAGACAATGGCAGCAGCCTGTGAGCTAACAATGGATAGAGGGAGTCTCCAAAGTCCCAGAAGAGTGTCGAGAATGTTGGTTTATAAACAGTTGTGTTTTAAACTGTTCATTAATTTCAAAATGAAAGAGAATTGGACTCTCAAGGATAGCTAATCAGCATTTATACCCAGAAACGAGGCCTGTGAGATTCATGTTGTCATGCTGATAGGCTTCAAGATGGGAAGGGTGCAAAGGAAGCCACTGAGATATCAGGTGACAGGCTTTCTTAAAATATAAGAACTTAAGAAATAGGAGGAGTAAGCCTTCGAGCCTTCTCCGCCATTCAATGAGTTCATGGCTGATCTTCTACTTCGACACCATTTTCCTGCCCCATCCCCATATCCCTTATGTTTTTCATAGGTAGAAATCTATTAATCTCGGTCTTGAACATACTCAACAACTGACCCTACACAGCCCTCGGGGGCAGAGAATTCCAAAGAGTCACCACCCTCTGACTGAGGAAATTCCTCCTCATCTCAGTCCTAAATGGCCTACTCCTTATTCTGGGAGAATTTAATGTCTACTTAAAGGACAGAGCAATATATACCTGATAATGGATTCTTTCAGTAATATTAAAAGTTCTGTTCTGTAGTCTAAAGTATAAGTTGCCTACAAAAATAGTGTTTAATCAATAGTGCATTTTAGCCTGTTTGTTAGGGTAATCATGTTAAAACGTGAAATCTTGTGTTATCTGTTCAGCTATTAATTGGAGGTTCAAATAAGTTATCACTCCCTACAGCGATCATGACAAATTGGGGGCACCTTGCGCAATTTCAAATCCATAGGCTGAGACGAGTACACTGGGTTTGGCCAGAATGTAAACGCAGAAGATTTCATGGTGACCTTTGCTGTATTTATTGAAAAGTTAAAATGGTTATGTCTATTGCTGAAGCTTTCCTCGAAAGAGGGGTGCCTATCAGAGTGTCTTGCAACAGTTAACAAAGGTTAATTTAAAAGTGGTGGGACAAAATTAGGAAATAGATTTAAAAGTCGGTGCTGAAAAGATATTGAGGTATTGGCTCAACATTTGAACTTTGAGAAAAAAAAAGGTAATCTAGATAAAACGCAGATTGAGTTGGGTAGGATTCAGTTACAAATAAAGCAACATGAACTTGAACGAGCAAGAAAAATGAAAAAGCTTGAACTCCTAAGAGAGGAAAAAGAAAAAGAAAGGAAAATCAAAAAATTTGAACTGGAAAGAGAAGAAAGGGAAGTGTAAAAACCAAGTAGAATTCCAAAGGGAAGAAAGAGAAAAGAAAGGAAAGGAAAGCCTTGAATTGTAAAGAGAGAGAAGCCAGAAAATTTGAGTTGGACAGAGAAAGGGTTCAATTACGTGAACAGGGAGTAGCAGATAGATTTGACGATGGATCAGGTTTAATTCCATATTTTGATTTGGCAAGTAATATTCGCTCAGTGCCTAAAGTTCAGTGAGGAAGGAGTTAAAATGTATTTTGTCTCAATTGAGAAAATTGCTACAAAGTTACAATTGCCTAGAGAAATTTGACCGATTTTGTTACAGGTTGTTTTGTTAGGGAAAATGTTGGAGGTTTATTCAAACCTTTCTGATGAACAGTCTTCAGACTATGACATGGTTAAGACTGTTGTGTGTAACTGAGTTAATTCCAGGAGTTTACAGTCAAATATTTTGAAATCTGAAAAAGAGACAGGACCAGATTTTTGTGGAATTTGTTACAGAAAAGGAAATGGTATTCAATCGATCATATAGGGCAATGGAGATTGATGAAAATTTTGAAAAGGAAGTGTTGTTACTGGAAAAATTTACAAATAATATTCCTTTAGGAATGAGGTTCCACCTAGGAGACTGTAGTTTCTAAATTAAGGAAAACAGCAGTTTTGGCTGATGGTTACAAATAGTACCACACACAGGTGGCTGCAAGCCTTTGTTTGCAAACCCACGCAGAAATTGGAGAGATAAAAGAAGTGATAGTGAACAGAACGCTAATTATCATAGGGCAACCAGCTTCCTGCATCAGCCAGAGCCTGTAAGAGCGGAGCGGGGGTTGGGGAGCTATAGCAATCTCTGGCGCCTCTCTGGGAATGGGAGACCAAGCCACTGGGAGATCACAGTGCGCATGCACAGATGCATACTGTGGATGCGCAAAATTCACTGATACAGAATACAGGACAAACAGTGTCCTGAATGCAGGACGAACGGCATAAATACGTGACAATCCTGTATTTCACAGGACAGTTGATGACCCTGAATTGAGGCAGACAGTAGAAATGAAAAAACATGCTTCTCAGGGTAGTTGAAACAGACAGTATAGTAGGCAAAATTGATTCAACAAGACCAATATGTTACTTTTACTATAAGACAGGGCATGTGAAGGTAAACAGCTGCTATGCCACTCCCATCAACTATATACTGTAACAAAGCTAGATGTCTCTCAGATTTGACCCTAGTGGTAGTTGTCTGATAGACTAATATGAAAGTGAACTTTCAGACTAACTGTACTTTGGATAATCAATTATTTCTTTTGATACATCACAATCTTTATAGTATAAATTAAAGGGGCTCATTAATTTGCAATTGTGGATGCTGTGAATAAACCTTTTCCAATAATGGTTATTATTGCTATTAAAGCAATCTGACTGATTTTCATGGGTTATGGATGACATTGGAAGGCACACTGGGAAGTTCCTTTGAGAGGAAGTGAAGGGATATGGAAACAGACTGGGTAAATGCAATTAGTACCCTTTGCCCACGTAGAGGGTAAAACATGACATAGATTAACTGAGTTGAATGTCCTACATCCATGTGGTAGAGTCTATATATTTTAAAGTGATGCTGTAAGTGTTAAAACATTTTCTGACATTAAATAGCTTCCACCCCCCAGTACAGCCATGTAACGTCAGTATTTCAGCACAAACAGTGTTAAGAATATAACTAAGTTATCATAAGTTAACTGACCCACAAATGTATGGTTAATCCAATGTTTTGGAGACAAAGTTCTTCCAACATTTAACCAGCTTGTGAAAAGATATAACATATTTCTCCATTAATCACAGGTTATTCACAGATTAAATTACCAAATTCTTCAAAATCATTTTAGAAACAGGTCACTGCACTGCATCCAATGACATGAGCTTCATGTTCCAAAAAGTTATCAGACATTAATCAGGGTTGACAGATTAAATGTTTTTCTCAGTTTTACTTTCCCTTTAATTTATACCATTTCCCAATGGTGGGTACACTTCAGTTCATTAAAATTCATGCAAACAGCAAGACTCAGTGGACTGAGGGCCAACTGTGGATCAGGACCATACCAAATACGGGTCATTGAAGGATCAGTTAAATAACTTCAAAATAATTCTGAAAAGATGACCTAGTTGAGCTTAATTGAAAGGCTGGCTATTGTAGATTGTAGGCCTAAATTTTCATTTTATTTTAAACCTAAAAAGCAGGATATGAAATGGTGCAATTTAAAGAAATCATTACAATTCACTGATTAATTACTCTGTCATTAGATTGTACTGGGTAGACATTAAACAGTTACTGCAATGACACTGAAGTACCTGCACTGTAAGTGCACTGTTAGACAGTCACAAAAATCAACATTTGGAATATGGAACAGAATCATAGAATGGAGGCCATTCAGCCTGCCATATCCATGCCAGCTCTCTGCAAGGGCAATTCATCTTATCCTACTCCCAGGCTTTTTCCTGGTTTTAGAAATACAAGCAGAAAAAAAAGGGACTGGAAGCAATATACACACCGAAATAGTGGCGGTGATACAAACGACTAAAAAAGGAAGGGGAGAAAAAAGAAACCTGTGCTTATAAAGTATCTTTTATATCTACAAAATTCCCGAGTTTATCCAACAATGGTGAGTTCTTAATGCAAAATGTTGTTATATTCCAGAAAACTAGGTGGTGAAGGATAGAACAGAAGTCAATCTCAACATACTTTCATATGCATTTATTTACAAGATCTGCATATTAAAAACATGTACCTCATTACCCAAAAACCACAGTTTCAGTCTGTTGCTTTTTAAAAGGGCACAAGTGAATGCCTAGTTAATACCCATCAACAGTAAAAGGCCACATCAAAGGCTGCGGAGAGGCTGCTGATGGATGGTGTACTATGGTCACAGTAAGAGGTGACCTTGACACGGTCTGGTTTAGGGCTAAGGCATGGAAATCTTATTGGAAAAATTCAAGCAGACAGTATTGTGTGGAACTTGGATTCAACAAGCTGAGGGAGGCTGGAAGGGGGTGTGGGGGTTGAGCAGGAGACTGGAGTGGGGGTGGAAGGGATCATGACAGCAATTTTATAAGTGTCTGAGGAGAGGAAATTATATTTATAATGTCAGGCTTGGCGTCACGCCTCATCTGAAAACATGCTTAAAAAGTAAAATTTTTCTCTAGTCCGGAAGGCAAAAACGTTTTCTGGTTACAGATGATAGCAAACATGTTTGCACTGGCCCCGTTCTTTTTTTTTCAATCTATTCTTCCACTATGTTTTAGACATAACAAGCTCCAGGAAGTGTGCCAAGAGTTAGGAAACAGTGATGTATAATATCTGCCACATTTGTACCTAATTTATCTCCGAAATGTCACAACAACATTTTTAGAGAACAGGTAACTTTAAACCCCTTGTCTATGATAGCTCAGTGAGCTATCAAGTATCATAATGAGCCATACAGCCCTGGGTGAATTAGGCTCAGTCTTTTCTGTAAAATATGTTAGTTGGTTTGACACAAGTACCTGAGAAACAGGGTCAGAAAGGTGATGTTAATTAAAAGTGTTAAGGTTAAATGTGTACAGGTGGGAGACAATCATTGGATACGAAGAGACACTTGTTGACACTGGTGGTAGGTTGTAGAGTTAGGAGCTATTCGTAACATTTCATTTTGTGAATAAATCTAAAACTGATTGACTTCTGGTCTTTTTATTTGTTTCTGGGATGTGGGCATTGCTGGCTAGGCCAGCATTTATTGCCCATCCTTTTTTTAAGAGTCAACCATATTACTGTGGTCTGGACTCACATCTAGGCCAGACAAATGAGGGTGGCAGATTTCCTTCCCTAAAGGACATTAGTGAACCAGATGGGTTTTTTTTTTACAATAATCGGCAATGGTCATCACTAGACTTTTAATTCCAGATATTTATTGAATTCAAATTCCACCATCTGCCATGGTGGGATTCAAACACTGGTCCCTAGAGCATTAACCTAGGTCTCTGGATTACCTATCCAGTGACAATACCACTACGTCACCACCTCCCCTTGCCAACTGGCTATAAAATGGTTAACAAGGAGGAGGGTGGGTGAAGAGAATCTTCATGTTAGTAATTGCTATCCGGTGACCAGTACTGGAAAGAGCACATGTTTTCAGTGAGGCCAGGATTGCTCTTGTCTTTATGATAAATAGCCCTCCCCTCGCTATGCAGGTTCATGAGAATAGAAAAAAGGAAAAAGAAATACGAAAAGAAGAGGGGAGAGAAAGAAAAGAGAACCTGAAGATACTCAATTTTGTGGAATCTAACGAGTTTCCTGGCATAAAATTGAACACAATCTAGGTGCTTTTTTGTAGTTAATAATATTTACCTGTACAAGTAGTTTAAAAACTGTTGCTCAAGCTTGCTGAAAAAGAGAAAAAAACTCAATAACTTTCTACTGTTAAACCATCAGCAATAGGACTTGAGCACTAAAACAGGATTTACAATACTTTGTTTCTGGAAAATATGAAAGTAAATAATAATTAGTGTCCTTTCATTACATAACTCGAACTAGGTAACACTCTTCTGGCGAAGAGAGCCACGTTTGCTCAAGTGATTTAAAAAAAAATTCTTTCACAGGATGTGGGCATTGCTGGCTAGGCCAGCATTTATTGTTCACCCCTAACTGCCCTTGAAGGTGGTGGTGAGCCGCCCCCTTGAATCACCACAGTCCATGTGTTGCAAGAACAGCCACAGTGCTGTTTGGAAGGGAGTTCCAGGATGTTGACCCAGCGACAGTGAAGGAGCGGTGATTTATTTCCAAGTCAGGATGGTGTGTGGTATGGAAGGGAATTTACAGGTCGTGGTGTTCCCATGCATCCGCTGCCCTTGTCCTTCTAGGTGGCAGTGGTTGGAGTTTGGAAGGGCTGTTGAAGGATCCTTGGTGAGTTGCTACAGTGCATCTTGTAGATAGTACACACTGCTGCCACTGTGCGTCGGTGATGGAGGGAATGAATGTTTAAGGTGGTGGATGCGCTGCCAATCAAGCAGGCTGCTTTGTCCTGGATGGTGTCCAACTTCTTGAGTGTTAAAAAGCTGCACTCATCCTGGCAAGTGGTGAGTATTCCATCACACTCCTGACTTCAGCCTTGTAGATGGTGGACAGGCTTTAGGGAGGCAGCAGGTGAATAGCTTGCCCAGAATTCCAAGCCTCTAACCTGCTCTTTTAGCCACAATATTTATATGGCTGGTCCAGTTCAGCTTCTGGTCAATGGCAACCCCCAAGATGTGATGTCCCAGAAATAGGCAAACATCCTTCAACAAATAGGTCAATAAAAGGTGACTGCTTTGCAGAACACCTTAGGTCTGTCCGTAAGCATTATCCAGACCTCCCTGTCGCTTGCCATTTCAACACTCCACCCTGCTCTCATGCCCACATGTCCGTCCTTGGCCTGCTGCATTGTTCCAGTGAAGCTCAATGCAAACTGGAGGAACAGCACCTCATCTTCCGACTAGGCACTTTACAGCTTTCCGGACTGAATATCGAGTTCAACAATTTTAGATCATGAGCTCTCTCCTCCATCGCCACCCTCTTTCCGATCCCCCCCTTTTTCTCCCAATAATTTATATAGATTTTTCTTTTCCCATCTATTTCCATTATTTTTAAATGTATTTCCATCCATTGTTTTATCTCTACCTTTTAGTCTATTTCGATCCCTTCCCTTCACCCCACCCCACCCCCACTAGGGCTATCTGTACCTTGCTCGTCCTGCTTTCTACCCTTAATTAGCACATTCCTTAGATAATATCATCACCTTGAACACCTCCTTGTCCCTTTGTCTATGACATCTTTTGGCTGTCTCCACCTATCACTGGCCCTCTATCCAGCTCTACCCCTCCCCCCTTAAACCGGCTTATATTTCACCTCTTTTCTATTTTTACTTAGTTCTGTTGAAGAGTCATTCGGACTCGAAACGTTAACTGTGCTCCTCTCCACAGATGCTGCCAGACCTGCTGAGTTTTTCCAGGTATTTTTATTTTTGTTTTCAATAAAAGAAGTATTGTCTAGTTATGATGAATGAAATAAGGAAAACTTAATATAACAAAGTACAATTTCACCAGAAAATTAAAACATTTGGATATGGTGCCACTAAACCTTGAAATACACTCAGTTTGTTTTTCCACTAATAAAAATTTGAACCAGTGCCGGGAATTGGAGAGCGCAGATCTTTGCCCCAGCTACTTGGAGTTCTTAATCTTAACCATGCTGTAAAGGAAGGCCTCAATCAACATCTTATAGCCTATTAAGGTTCGGACAGGTGGAAACAAAGCTATCAGCTGCTCACTCTGCCACAGAAGCTCAAGGCATGATTCATGCAGAGAGTTAGAGGAAAATGAGATTCTGCACCCTTTACTGGAGAGTAGCTGCCCCTCAAATGTATTTTTTTTTTTGAAGATGACCTTATTGCTCCCAGCATGAACTGGCTTCTTAAAAACAACAGATTGTCCTTGCTCCAGTTTGTTCCCTTGCTCTGCTATGATGTTGATTCCTTGCTAGAGTACATTTCAAGGATGCCAGTTGCCTTCTGTACTTTAGCTATAAGAGCATGTGTGAGCCTCAACATTAAGCGCTGCACAGCTGTTCAACCTTTGGGGCCCCAGGCCCTGCCCTCACCAGACATCTATATGCTGGAAGGTTTCTGAATAAAACAGAGTTTAAACTTTTCCAGAATATATCAAATCCAATCCCAATGAAGCTGCAGAATCATTCTTGATTGGATACTATCACAAGCCTGTCTTTATAATAAATTACAACATGTTGTCAGAAAGTTCAACTCAAGATTTCGCAAAGAGGTGCTTTGCTCAGAGCTACAACAGGGAATTTATATACACAGCGGCCAAAGGAAACTTTTCAAAGACAATCTCAAAGCCTTGGTGAAGATTTGCACTATTAACATTAACACATGGGAAGCAGATGCCCAATTGTGACCAAAACGATTTTTTTATTTGTTCATGGGTTCTGGGCATTGCTGGCTAGGCCAACATTGATTGCTCATTCCTAATTGTCCTTGAGACCCATCATTGAAAATGGTGTCAAGATTTTCCAAAGGCTACTCTTGCTGATTGGGAGAGAATGACGAGAGAGATGGAAAGAGATGGCAGTTGCTCAAGCCAAAAATCTGCCACTGCCTCTACCAGCTAAAAACTGATGCCTTCACTGTGGGACAGCGTGCAAGCCTAGGTTAGGGCTCACAAGCCATCTGTGAACCAACACTGGCATATTACTACCATCCAGCTCTCACTTCCGAGGAATAATCATCCTCGACATGAGGGATTGCGAATGATAATAAATTAATTTAAAACGTTTTTAGAAGCGGGGGGGCGGGGGGGTACCATAGATATTGCAGCCCTCTTGCAACCTCATAGAAGCTTCCCCTCAAATGCTAGCAAACTGTTTGTGTGCCAATGTCCTACTCAAATGTCCTCACAAAAGGTATTCTCAGCAGGAATCAATGCACATTGATAGTGAAAACCTGAGCTGATCTATCCCCGCTTTTATGTGAGGGGCAATGATGGAAACAGCTGCTCCCATACCAATTCCCAGCTGAGGTAACCAAATGTGCATGGATTCTGGGACCTTCCTGCTCTATATGACCGATTTACTCTATTAAGCAATCAGAAGAAAAAGTAGCTTTTTAAAACAAATTCTACAAGCTAGGACTGCTACTGTGAGGCAAAGAAAACAAGAAAAGGGCAGAAAAATATGAAAATGTTCTTTAAAACTTAGAAGTCAGTTCAGAGTTCAATTGAAGAACAAGCAACAACAACCTCTATTTATATAGTGTCTTTAACATAATAAAACATCCCAAAGGGCTTTACAAAGGCATTAGAAAACAAAATAGAATATAAGGAGATATTAGGACAAATGGCCAAAAGCTGGGTCAAAACAGTAGGTTTAAAGAGTGTCTTAAAGGGAGAAAGTTAGGTAGAGAAGGGAGAGGTGCAGGGAGGGAATTCCCGAATTCTGGGCTTAGGCAGCTGAATGCATGACCACCAATGGAGGAGCAATTAAATTCAGGGTTGCTCAAGAGGACAGAATTAGAGGAGCGCAAGTATTCAAGAGGTTTTGGGACTGGAGGAAACTACAGAAATAGGGAAAAGGCCACGGAGGGATTTGAAAACAAGGATGAGAATTGTAAAACTTGAGGCATTTAACTGGGAGCCAATGTAGGGCAGCGAGTGCAGGGTGATGGGTGGATGGGATTTGGTGAAAGTTAGAACATGGGCAGCAGAGTTTTGGATGGCCTCAATTTTATGAAGGGTAAAACGTGGGAGATTATCCAGGAGTGCGTTAGAATAGTCAAATATAGAGGTAACAAAGACACAGATGAGGGTTTCAGCAACAGAAGAGCTGAGGTAGGGATGGAGTCAGAAAATATTACCGAGGTTGAAATCGGCCATTTTGGTGATGGCACAAAATTGTGGTTGAAAGGTCAGCTTGGCTTCAAATATGACACCAAGGTTGTGAACCAACTGGTTTAATCTCAAGATTGTTGCCAGGGAGAGGAATGGAGTTGATAGCTAGGGAATGGAGTTTGGAACAGGGGCAGAAAACAATGGCTTTGGTTTTCCCGATATATAATTGGAGGAAGTTTCTGCTAATCCAATATTAGATGCTAGATAAGCAGTCTGACAAGTTAGAGACAGTGGAGGGGTGGGGACAGATGCTGGTGTTTGCATACGTGTGGAAGCTGACATTGTATTTTCGGATGATGTCACTGAGGGTGCAACAGGCAGATGAGAAATAAGGCGGGATAGATCTTTGGGGGCCAGGGGTAACTGTGCAGGAATAGGAAGAGAAGCCATTGCTGGGGATTCTTTGGCTACAATGAGATAAATAAGAATGGAACCAGATGACTGTAGTCCCATCCAGCTGGACAATGGTAGAAAGGAGTAGGAGGATGATAGTCTGATCAACCATGGCAAAGGCTGCAGCCAGGTAGAAAAGGGTGAAGGACAAATAGTTGCCTTTGACATCCTGTGATAGTGGCATTTGCAACTTATATAAAAACTGTTTCAGTACTGTAGCTGGGTGGAAATCAGATTGAAGTGACTCAAACATGGAGCTCCAGGAAAGATGGGCATGGATTTGAGAGGTGACAACACATTCAAGGACTTTGGAAAAGGAGGTTGGAGATGGGACAGTAGTTTGCAAGGACAAAAGAGTCAAGGTTTGGTTTTATGAGGAGAGGGGTGATGAAGGCAGATGTGAATGAGGGGAGCAACACCTGAGGAGAGAGAACCATTAACAATATCAGCTAACATGAGAGCCAGGAAGGAAGTTGGGTGGTCAGTTATTTAGTGGGAACAGTGTCAACAGAGCAGAAGATGGGTCTCATGGACAAGATGAACTGGAAGTGCATGAGAGGAGATAAGAGAGAAACTAGAGAAGGAAACAAGTTCAGGGTCAGGCAGAGGGGAGACTTAGAGGAAATTTGGCCAGGTTGTCTAGCAGAAAGGGAGACAGTGACAGAGCAGACTACTGCAAAACATGTCACAAATGAGGAAAAGGCTACATCATTTAAAATGCAACTGGACAAATATTTGTAAAAGAATACAAGAGAATATGGTGAAAGAGCAGGGAAATTGGATTAGATATTTTAGATAGCTTCAACTGAGTGGGACAGAGGATACAGGATCAAACTATTTTATTGGTAACTTAGTCACTGCTAACAGGAAGTTCTTGTAGAGAATGGTCAACTTTGAATCTACACTGGATAATGGTAGAGCTGAAAAACCGGCCATCTTTCGAAATAATTGCAGGGGGTGTGGGGTGGGGAAGTGTAGGATTATTCCGAGTGACAATAAAAACAACCTGGATCTATAAGCAGTTAAGTGTCGTAAAACATCATATGGTGCTTCACAGGAATGTCATCAAGAATTTGACACCAAGCCACATAAGGGGTTATTGGGACAGGTGATCAAGAACTTCGCAAAAGACGTTGATTTTAAGAAGCACCCCGAGGAGGAGGTAATTCAGGGTCTTAGAGCCAAAGCAGCTGAGGGTACACTGCCAGGGATTAAAATTGGGGATGCAGAAGAGGGCATAATTAGAGGGGCGCTGATATCTCAGAGGGTTGTGGAGCAGGAGGAGGTTACAGAGATATGGAGGTGCAAGGCTATGGAGGGATTTAAAACATGGATGAAAATGTTAAAATCAAGGCAATCGCATAGTGGTAACCATTGTAGGCTAGTGAGCTCAGGGGTGATAGGTGCAGGTAACCTGGTGAGACTCAAGAATTTAGGATGAGTCCAAGTTTACAAAGGATGCAAGGTGAATGGCCAGACAGGAGAGCATTGTAATAGTCAAGTGTAGAGCTATCAAAAGTATGGATGAGGGTTTCAGCAGCAGATGAGCAGAGGCAGGGGAGGATATGGGCGATGTTATGGAGGTAGAACTTGGTGATAGGGTAAATAGAGGGTAGGAAGCTCAGATGCTGAATTCAAATATGCTGAATGCCCTTCCTAATGTATTTTGCGATCTAGCATTGGCATAGTCAATGACCAGAAACTTAACTTGACCAGTCATATAAATAATCTGGCCAGTTAGCCTATCACCTGTCATTGGGAAAATGGTAGAATCCATTATTAAAGAGATAATAGCAGGACATTTAGAAAATCATCATACCATCAGGCAGAGTCAACATGGTTTTGTGAAATAGTATTTAACAAATTTATTGGGGTTCTCAGGGGACATGATAAGAAGGGTGGATAAAGGGGAATCAGCAGATGTAGTGTTTTGTAGATCATTGAGTGCAAATCGAGCTGGCATGCAAGTTGGCCACATTTTTCCAGCCCCAAAAATCATGTTTTTGCATATACTTGGCAAATAAATAAACCCACCTTTTCAACCATGACATGTGTAATGAAAATTATATTTGCCTTGTTGGAGACCAGGAGGGTCGGAACCCCAAGGCCCAACAGGCCTCAGAGTTTTTGTGCATACGCAGACCGGGAGAGGGCTGCATATGTGTAATTCAGCAATGTGTTCTCTTTGGGCTGAGGACAGGCCCAGAGCACCTGCGCAGAGATGGAAAGCAGCATGTAAACCCGAGTCATGTGACCAAGAGCAGAGTGCCATTGAAGACAACAGTTCTTGGCAAACGACAGGGAGAGGCCCCAAAAGGAGAGTCCCAGACAGGGGACACGGTCAGGAAGAGGTCCCAGTTAAGTTAAAAAGCAGAAAAAGGACTACAGTTAGCAGACTGTAAGTGAAGTGGGCCCAGGAGAAGCCCTGACAATTGAAGAAGACTCAGGAGAAGCCCTGAAGAACTAAGAGGGCAACAGAAGGTTGGTAACTCTGTGCTGCAGGTTGTTAGGGCAAAGGTACCCCTTTGGGGCAGTAGTATTCTGCTTGGCACAGCCAAAGAGCTGAAGTTGTGCTTGTGAGTTGCTATTTGAGCGCAGACTCAGGAATCAGCTCCAGAAACTTGTCCTCTACAGCATTAGTGCTCATTAGATTTACCCAGCCTGTAGGGGAATGGAATCTCAGAGACAATATTGAAACCCTGTGAGGTGGGCCGTTGTAAATACCATCCTAGTTGGAGACTTATAGAGAGAATTCCAAGGTGAGATCTTCGAAGATGAAGACTGGAAACCCTCGTGATAGAGGCGGAGTTTCAGTGAGATTGGTTGACTCACAGTATTTACTGATGCCTGGGTGGGTTGTTGAGAAAGCTATGGACTCTGTCTTGTTTGCATTTGCCATTTAGTGAGCAGTATGGTATGTTTGACCACAGTTTGCTGGTTAATTCACATGTACCTCACATTAACCCTGAATATTAGAGCATAAGATAGATATTGTAAATTGTTTTATCTTTCTAACCTTGTATAGTAGTTTATTTTTGTTTGGCAATAATTATGGATGATTTTAATCTAGACATAGATAGAACAAATCGGATTGGCAAAGGTAGCCTGGATGATGAGTTCATCATGTTTTCGGGACAGTTTCTTGGAGCAGCATGTTTTAGCACCAACCAGAGAGTAGGCTATACTAGGTCTGGTAATGTACAATGCGACAGGATTAATTAATGATCTCATAGTCAAGGTGCCCCTAGGTAGCAGTGACCATAATATGACTGAAATTCAGAGTTACAGGGAGAGAGGAGTGGATCTAAGACTAGTGTTTTAAGCTTAAATAAGGGCAATTGTAGGGGCATGAAGACAGTGCTGGCTGACGTTAACTGGGAAATCAAGTTAAGGGGGTAGACTAGTAGAGATGCAGTGGCAGACATTTAAGGAGATATTTCAGGCTACTCAGAAAATATATTTTCCAGTGAGAAAGAAAAACTCTAAGGGAAGGGCACACCATCCATGGCTAACTAAAGAAGTTAAAGATAGCATCAAATTAAAAGAAAAAGCATATAATTTCGCAAAGATGTGGCAGGTAAGAAGGTTGGACAGAATATAAAGAACAGAAAAGAATGACTGAAAGATGAATAAGGAGGTAGAAATTAGAGTATGTGAGAAAGCTAGCTAGTAGAAGAAAACAGATAGGAGTTTCTACAGGTATTTAAAGAGAAAAAGAGCAAATAAAGTAAGCTTTGGACCTCCAGAGAGTGAGAATGAGGAATTAATAATGGGAAATAAGAAAATGGCAGCTAAATTGAACTGATATGTTGCATCTGTCTTCACATCCCAAAGTAATCATTTAGCTTCTCTGCAATTCCTCTATTCCCCATTATGAATTCTCCTGACTCGTTCTGTAATGGGCCCACATTTGTTTTAGCTAAAAGTTTTCCTTTTTACATACCCATAGAAGCTTTTACAATCCGTTTTTATGTTTTTTGCTAGTTCACATTCATATTCTATTCTCCTTATATCAGTTTCTTGGTCCTCCTTTGCAGTATTCTGGAATGTTTCCAATCCTCAGTTTTACTTCTATTTCTGGCAACTTTATAGGTCTTTTCTTTTAATCTTATACAATCCTTAGCTTCCTTTGTTAGCCACGGTTGACTGACTTTTTTGGGTTTTGTGCCTTGAAGAACGTATAATTGCTGTGAACTATGTAATAATTATTTAAAGACTATCCATTGCCTATATACCGTTATACATTTTAATGTATTTTCCCAATCCACCTCAGCCTTCATGCCTTCACAATTTCCTTTGTTCAAATTTAAAACCCTGACTTCAGACTGAACTACTTCACTTTCAAACATAATGTAAAATTCTATGACATTCACTCATCCCTAAAGGTTCTTTTTACAACAAGATTATTAATTAGCCCTTTCTCATTACATAATACTAGATCTAAAATAAACTGTTCTCTTCTTGGTCCCTCAACATACTGCTCTAGAAAACCGTCCCCAACACACTCTAGAAACTCGTCCTCCACAACATTAGTGCTCATTAGATTTACCCAGTCTATATGCAGATTGAAGTCACCTATGATTACTCTACTATCCATGCTACATGCTTCTCTAATCTCCTGATTAATACCATGCCCCACATTACCACTACTGTTTGGTGGCCTATAAACAATTCCTACCAATGTTTGCTGTTTCTTAGCTCCACCCAAACAGATTCCACATTTTGTTCTTCCAATCCGAGATCTTCCCTTACTAATATACTGATCTCATCCCTTATTATCAGTGCAACACCGCCTCCTTTCGTTTCTGCTTGTCCTTCCTAAATGTCGAATATCCCTGACCAGTCTTGACCACCCTGTAGCCATGTTTCTGAAATGGCAATTAGATCAAGCCCATTTACCTCTATTTGTGTCTTTAAATCATCTACCTTGTTGCAAATGTTGCGTGCATTCAGATAGTGTCCTTAACTTTGTATTTTTGACATTATTCCATATGCTAAGCTTAGTTGATGTTCACCTTTGTTTCACCTGTCCTCCAATGTCACTTGCTACTTTTCTACTTCCTGTTACCAGCTTTACTTCCTTCCAATTTGAGCTACCCCTTGGGTTTCCATCCCCTGACAAGCTAGTTTAAAATCTCCCCAGCAACACTAGCAAATCTCCGTGAGGATATTAGTCCCTGTCCTGTTAAGGTGTAACCTGTCCATCTTGTACAGATCTCACCTGTCCCAGAACTGGTCCCAATGCCTCAGAAAACTGATGCCCTCCTTTCTACACCAGTTCTCCAGCCACGTGTTCAATCAATCAATCCTCCTATTTCTATGCTCACTAGCACATGGCACTTGGAGTAATCCTGGGATTACTGCTTCTGAGGTCCTGCTTTATAATTTCTTTCCTAACTCCCTAAACTCTGCTTTCAAGACCTCATCCCCCTTCTTACTTATGTCATTGGTACCAATGTGGACCATGACCTCTGACTGTTCATCCTCCCCCAGAAGGTTGTCCTGCAGCCGCTTGGTGATATCCTTGACCCGGGAACCAGGGAGGCAACATACCGTCCTGGAGTCACACTTATTGCCGCGAAAATGCCTGCCTGATCCCCTGTCTATCGAATCCCCTTTCACTATTGCTTTTCAACTCTTTTTCCTCTCCTCCTGTGCAGATGAGCCACCCGTGGTGCCATGGACTTGGCTCTGGCTGCACTCCCCTGAGGAGCCATCGCCCTCACCAGTATCCAAAGTGGAAAACCGATTAGCAACCAAGATCGACTCAGGGAATTCCTGCACTACCTGCCTGGTTCTCTGAGATTGCCTGGTGGTCACCCATTCAGTCTCTGCCTATACGCTCCCAACCTGTGGCCTGACCACCTCCCTAAACATGCTACCCACATAGTTCTCAGCCTTGCGGATGCACCACAGCGACTAGAGCTGCTGCTCGAGCTCCGAAACCCAGAGCTCAAGCTTCTGCAGCTGGTGACACTTCCTGCAGATATGTTTGTCTAGGACACATGGTGCGTTCATAACTTCCCACATACTACAGGATGTACATTCCACTGGGCTGAACTGACCCGCCATACCGTAACTTTAAAAATTATTTATTACAATTAGAATAAGTGGAATAACTTACCAGTTACTCACCAATCAGCTTCTTCCCCTGTACCGAAGTAAGAGCCATCTACTAGAGGCTGAAAGAATGGTAGAAAAAAAGGAGCACCTTCCTCCTCCCTCTACCAAACCCCCTCACTCACCAAGCTCCCACCTTGCACTCTATGCACCCAAAGCAGCACTAAAAAAGGCCTCTTTTTATGCCCCCTGAAAAACAACCGTTTCTTCTGATCTTATGAAGTGCAGGTCAGAGGCTGAGATTTCCAAGGTGAGTGACTAACTTCCTGACTCCCGAAAGCCTTTCCACAATCTACAAGACACAAGCCAGAAGTGTAATGGAACACACTCCGCCTGTCTGGAAGAGTGCAATTCCAACAACGCTCGAGAAGCTCAATACCAGCCAAGACAAAACAGTCCACTTAATTGGCATCCATCCATCACCTTAAATATTCACTCCCTCCACTGGCACATTATGACTGCAGTGTGTACCATTCACAAGATGCACTGCAGCAAAGCTTCTCCATCAGCACCTTCCTAAACCCATGACCTAGGATGTCAAGGACAGCAAGTGCATGGGAACACCACCACCACCACCACCACCACCACCTTCCCTCCAAGTCACACACCATCCTGACTGGGAAATATATTGTTGCTCCTTCATTATCACTGGATGCAAATCCTGGAATTCCCTACCCTACTCAATTGAACTTTAAGAATACCTTCACCATAGGACTGCAGGGGTCAAGAAGGCAGCTCACCAAAAACTTCTCAAGAGCAATTAGGGATTGGCAATAAGTGGAGTAACATTCCCATCTCTGCATGATAAAACATTGGACATGATAAACTGAATAGTCTCCAATCCTCTAAATAATATTATTTACTGAAGAGGGCAGTATTTTACTGAATAAGATCTCAATACTGAAATTGAATAAATGCACCAGAGCTCTACAAATGAACTGTATGTATCATTTCACAAATATCTTGTCACTTGGAATTGAAGCGGTTTTTAATCTCCACCAAAATTCTTTCTACTTAAACAAGAACCACACTTCAAAACCAATTCATTGTTTGAAACTATTTAAGACATTATTATAAGGAGCCACATAAATGCAGGTATACAATTGAACAAATGGGATTTCAAGGGATACAATTGTTATCTGTTCTATCCAATATGATTCCCCTCATCCACTAGGGTCCTGAATGTTGTTGTATTCGGGGATAAAGCTGAAATGTTTATCAGATGCATGCACATGCAATAGTCTGAACAAATTTACCTTAGTGAATAAGATTTTGATAATTTCTGAAATACTTTGTATCCACCTGCAGCACAAAGAGAACACTGACAGTAAACTTCACTCTTATAAATATCACATTGAAAAAAATTGAAATTCAAGTTTTGCTGGGAAATAAAGCTTTAAATTGCTGTGTCCTTATCATATTACAAATTGTAGCTGCACAAAAGTGCACTCAGCTTAGTAAATTCAAATTAAAAAATTAGTACATCCATGGTGACATTTGAAATAAACTGCTGACATTAAACAGTAAGAAAAAAATAATTATTGTTATTTCAAATATAACATCTATGTCACGTTCACAGGTGAACTTTCAGTTAAACATCCAAATAAAGTTCCAATGTACCATGCGCAAACAATTTACGAGCAGATAATCGAAGCTGAAATACTGTGTAGCACTGAGGGAGTGCTGCATCAGAGTTTCAGTCCTTCAGGTTAATGATAAAGATTCCATGGCACAATTTGAAAAAAAAAGTTTTCCCTGAGATCCTGGTCAACATTTGCCTCATCAGCTATATTAGATATTGTTCTGTAAAAAAAGAAGCAATTGTATGCAAAGTGCTTTGAGACAGGTGGGAGAGGTGATGGGTACTGTATAAATCTGTCTGTCCCTTTACACAATATCTTTGGATTATGTCAGGTTTTGTAATTCACATTATAATCATTTTACAGAAAGCAAAGTACAGATTGGGACATACACAATGGATTAGGTTAGAAGCCAAAATATCTAACAAATTTTAAAAATAAAATCAAGATGAATTGTTTTAAAAATAATGGAATTTTAAAATGTTCTGCTGAGGTAATGACACAATACACTTAAAAAAATTAGTTTGTCAAAGGCAGAGAGGTTGTTCAGCAGTAGTTATGAATTAGTATGCAGTTAAAAACTCAGTTATACCTCATTCAATATGGTTTAACATTTTCAATGGTTTTTACAGTGAGAATAGTGCATAAAAAGTTAAGTTCACAACAATTCACCAATCACATCTGTGAAGATTACAATAGCACACCCCACAGAGGAATAGGGTATCAATGACAGCAAATACCTGATTTCCACATATAAAGGCATATAGTGCAGATGCCAGAAGTTGCTATCAGTTTACAGAGTAATAACGGCGAACATTGACAGTTACCACCATTATTAGAAGTGCTAATTCTAGACCATTATGATTTTTGCATCAGAATTACATTGTTGGGGTGTGAATTTTCTGAAAAAATTGTATTATGATGTAGGCATTAAATAGTAGATCTTGAACCACAACCAAACCTTCCTTAATCAATCTATCCTTACAAACTGTCAATGATTGTCTCCATCATCTCAACCCCACTCCACTTGGAAACAACAGTGGATCACAACAGCCTCATCACTTGCCTAGAAGGTGTGAATTCTACTAAAGCTCTTTTCTTTCCTACCACACCACCATTTCCCTCCCCCCCACCCACCCCTCCCAAATTTTGCTTGGATTGAAATGCAGAAGGAACAAGGCTATAATACAAAAATTTGAAATTGCTTATTTTTTCCCTTTCAAGTTCATTGCGAACCTGATCAGATTTCTTGGCAAAGTGGCTGCGCATTTATCAGGTTTCTTTGCGACCCTGTTTAATAAACAATTGGGTGCAGGCAAGTCACTTTGTTGGTTGGATTTACTACTGATTTTATTTTAAATCAAGGTGCTCACTTGTCAAACTAAAAATGAGATATTCAGAAGCAGCACTCTATTTAAAGGAACACTTTGAGTTTAACATCTATTGAATACATGGGTACACCTCAGTTAGCCAGTGTCCTGGACTAATCCACATTATCTAAAAAGATCAAGGTAGATTGTCGAGACACCAGCAAGTAGCTGCAGAAAATGAATATATCAATCTAGCCAGGTTTTCAGGTTATAATAAGACAGATATTGCTTGCAATTAGACAAGAGTTGCTTTGAGCTTTCAACTGACAATGGAAATTTTTTCCCTTCCTTTCTCTGCTGCACTAACTCATGACAGCTCTACAAAGACCACCTTCTGAATAATGGTTCTTACTGAGCAACAGAAATTGTGCAGCTCAGAACTTGGGCTTTATATTAACCTTGAAGCAATAAAAGGGAATTAGTGTCAGAGACTGGGTGTTGAAAAATTGTGTACATTGAATAAGAGTCTGAAATTTGAAGGCTCCCTTGAAGGTGCTGATGAAACGTGATTTGCAGACCCAAGTGACAATTTTTCTTTTTAAGACAGTGAACGCTAACAGATAAATTGATCATGGCCACATACACACACTTTTCTGGTGGATACAACAGATCCCATGGCAATATTTAAAAGTACAGCAGGGGAATTCTCTCAGGTGTCTTGGCCAATATTTATTCCTCAACCGACATCACTAAAAACAGGCTATCCAGTAGTCATCACATTGCTACTTCAGGGATCTTGTTGTGCATAAATTGGCTGCCATATTTCTTGTGCTACAAATGGCTACGCTTCACAAATACTGCATTGCCTGTAAGTGCTTTGGGGCATCCTTGAAAGGTGCTGTACAAATGTAAGCCTTTCTTTCTGATCTTTTTGCAGAGATCACTGTCCAACAAGGGCAATTTTTGCCAACCTTCGGTGCTAAAGCCAACTGTGGAGCTCTTCAGCCATCTCAGCAGAGGTCATTGGCTGGGTTTAAAGCTAGAAGCTTCCCAGTTTCTTTAGCTCAGCATCACAATAGTGGTATATTTAATCTTAAGTACTGGGGAGATAGCGCCACGCAGTTCAACCAGCAGTAAACAGTATGACTGCATCAAGTAATACAACATTATCATCAGGCGATACAAGACCCAAAACTTCATTTTCCAAATTAAATAACGATTCCTATCAAGCAGTGGATATTGTGCAGCTCAGGACTTGGGCTGTATATTACTGCTGAAGCAATAAAAGGAAATTAGTGTCAGACTAGACATTGAAAAATTGCATAAGTTAAGTTAGAGTTTTAAATCTGAAGATTTCCTTGAGGTGCTGATGAAACATGACATGGGGGAGGGGAGTTCCCTATTGGAACCAGACTTTGGTTGCTTTTGCCTCTATTACAAGCAATGAGAATTTCCTTCTTATTTGCTTCCCACTGGGATGAAAAAAAGGCTCATCCTTCACTTCTGTGTACCTCCTGCTGCCTAATACACGGGACGGCTTTTGATTTTTATCTGATTTATGCCTCCATGAAGTGGTCTGGGACCTTTTCCTACTTTAAAGGTGCTGTAGAAGTGAAAGTTGTTGTTGTAGAGCTACGCACTCACAGCCTGCCCACACATGTTCTGAGCTGCTGCCGAGTCACTGAGGGTAAAGGATGGATTTAAAAGTGTAAGAGCTGTCAATTAGGGGAAAAAAAACGAACCTGCTATTCCATCTTCAATAAAAAA
Source organism: Cetorhinus maximus (assembly GCF_964194155.1). NCBI lineage: Eukaryota > Metazoa > Chordata > Chondrichthyes > Lamniformes > Cetorhinidae > Cetorhinus > Cetorhinus maximus. Next base: position 130,959,766 of record NC_135882.1, on the reverse strand, counting down.
CAATGTTCTTTCAGAGGACATGTGCCTTTCACCTATGGGACCAGGCCCAAGGCCAGCCCAGAACAATGGAATTAAAGTCTCCTCCTGCGGTTGCAGAGGCTTGATGTGAAGTAAGCTGGCAGTTTCTAGTTGGCACGGATTTGCTAGTCTCGCTTAGAAAAATAACAGGATGGCAGGTGTTAGATGATCATGGATGGGGTTCCACAAGATTAGGGTTGGGCTTGTGACATTCCATTCCTTGAACAGGGACAAAAATAAATACCCATATTAACCTGCTGAGAGAAATATAAATGCTAGAGCCACAACATTGATGGTGCATTGAGAGGTGGGGGCATGCTTCCTCTGTGAATTTTTTAAAAAAATGAAAATGTATATACTTGGTTTATTTTAAGTGTTTTTATACTTCACAATTAAAAGCTTTATGATGGGAACAAAATAACACTTGGATTTCAACAAACCAAACACACCATCACTTCCTCAAAGGTTGAGAACATAAGATTATAAGGAATTCATAAGTGAATATTAACACATAATAAAGATGGCAGAACAGGTGATGTGTTGCAACTGCAGAACGTAGAAGTTCCTAAACACCGGTGTGACCTACAACATACAATGTATGCGGCTTGAGGGGCTTCAGCTCAGGGCCAGTGTCTGCAGCTCGGCCTCCAGCGCAACACAACACATTAGGGAGGGAGAAAGTTACCTGGGCACTTTGTATCAAGAGGCAGTCACAACCCCTTAGGATAGGGTCTTCTGATTTGGTCAGGGACGGGAGGGTGTGACTGTGAATGAGGCAGATACATTGACCCAGAAGGTAGAGTGCAGGAGACTTCAGCCTTTGCAATTGTCCAATAGGTTTGAGGTACTTGCAGCCTGTATCAATGAAAGTGGGGGCTGCAAAGTGGATTAGCAAACTGGCACCATGGTACAGGAGGCCATTCAAGCAGAGGGAGTAAATAGGAATGTGGTGCTAGTAGTGGACAGAATGGTCAGCAGGATGGACACAATTCTCTGCAGCTGAGAGCGAGATCCCAGAAAGCTTTGCTGTCTGCCTGGTGCCAGGGTTTGGACACCTTATCTGGACTGGAGAGAAACTTGCAATGGGAGGGGTAGGATCCAGTGGTCGTAGTCCACGCAGGGGCCAACGGTATAGGTAGGACTAGGAAAGAGGTGCTGCTTAGGGAGTATGAGCAACTATGGGCTAAATTAAAAAGCAGAACCTCAAAAAGGTAATAATCTTTGGATTATTACCTGAGCCATGTACAAATTGGTGTAGGGTAACTAAGATTAAGGAGTTGAATGCGTGGCTCAAAGACTGGTGTAGGAGAAATTGGTTTCATTTCATAGGGAACTGGCACTAGTACTGGGGAAAGTGGGAGCTGTGCCTCTTTGGGAGGTCTTCGCCTGTACCATGCTGAGACCAGTGTTCTGGTGAGTCGTATAACTGGGGCAGTAGAGAGGGATTTAAACTAAATAATGGGGCAACAGATCAATTGTGGAAAGGTGTGATCAATTAAGGAGCAAAGACAAGGCAAGAGAGCAAGTAGCAATAAGAGAAGTGATAGTCAGATTGTGGCAGGAAGAGACAGAGTGTACAAACTTAAGAGTGCACCAGCAGATAAGACCAGATATTGAAAAAATGGTTAAAAGCTCTGTGTCTGAAAGCACATAACATTAGTAACAAAACAGATGAATTGAGAGCTCAAACAAAAATAAATATACATGCTCTGATAGCCATTACAGACACATGGCAGCAAGATGACAAAGGCTAGGACCTGAATATTCGAGGATGCATGACATTTAGGAAGGGCAGGAAACTAGGAAAAGGTTGAGGGGTAGCTCTGTTAATCAAGAATGACATTAGTACAACAGAGGGAGATGACCTTAGCTCTAAAAATCAAGCCATAGAATCAGTTTGGGTGGAGATAAATAGTAAAGGTAGGAAGTCACTTGGGGGAGTAGTTTAAAGCTCCCTAACAGTAACTACACTGTAGGATGGAGCAGATGGGAAGAAATAACGTGGGCTTGTGAGAAAGGTATGACGATGATCACGGGTGATTTTAATCTACATATAGATTAAACAAATCAGATTGGAAAAGGTAGCCTGGAAGATGAGTTCATAGAGTGATTTTGGGACAATATCTTGTGTTAGAGCCTACCAGAGACCGGGTTATTCTAGATCTGGTACAATGCAACGAGACAGGATTAATTCATGACTTCATAGTGCAGGCACTCCTAGATAGCAGTGATCATAACATGATTGAATTTCACATTCAGTTCGAAGGAGAGGAGTGGGTTTAAGACTAGTGTTCTGAACTTAAATAAGGGCAATTGTGAGGGTATGAAGACAGAGCTAGTGAAAGTGAACTGGGAAATTAGGTTAAGTCAATAGAGATGCAGTGGCAGACATTTAAGGCGATATTTCGCAACACTCAGCAAAGATACAGGCCAGTGAGAAAAAAAAGACTCCAGGGGAAGGTCGTACCATCCATGTGAACTAAGGAAATTAAAGATAGTATTGTCAAGACAGCAGACTACAGCTGCCAACTACCTATGGGCATACTGAACATTTTTTTAAAAAAAGGAATATAAGTAAAGACTGATCAAAAGATGGCTGATAATGTAAAGTGACCACTTTCTGGAAAATTCCTATGTGGATTATACTGAGAGAACATGGAATGTCACACCTGAAGAGCTGTCAAAGCCTATTTCAAACAGACACACTTGAAAGGAAGACACTGAAAATGCAAAAGACTGGGCTTTTAATCGCCTGCGTTTGTGGAGACAATGGAGACTGGTTCCCACATCTCAGCAGTCATCCAAAAATTCATCTCTTGTTGATTTATTTCTCAATGTGTAAAATGGTCTGAGATGAAAGAAAAATGGACACCGGGCACAAAGCATGACTGTTTTCCCTCCCGGGAATACACAAGGCAAAATGGCTAGCTGCAGACCAGTGTGTGAGAGTGACAGAAACAAGAGGAGACACTAGTCAGTCACCGCTGCAAAGACAAGCAGGCAATTTCTCTCTCTCTCTCTCTCTCTCTCTCTGACAACCAAGATTCCTCCCCCAGTAGAAGCCAACAATTGTCTCCAGCAGACTGAGAATCTGCCAAAGTCAACTCTACTGAAATCACGCAACTTAATGGCCACAACCCACCATCATCTACGCCTCACGGAAAAACCAAGGACTGATTTGTGTATTTTTTAACTTTTATTTGGACTCTTAGCTTCTCATTTCTGGTGTGTGTGTCTGTGTGTGTGTGTGGCGTAATTTCATTACTTTCCCTCAGGTTTTAGTAACTAATAAACTTACTCTTTGACTCAAGAAAGCCTGGTTAAATTGGCTCCTTCTAAAAAGTAAATACATTTGGACTGGGAAAAGGTATCCACAGGGAAAGAATTTTAAACTAACCTTTATTGCGACCGACTGAGGGAGTTGAACAAAAAGCGGAGCCAGCTTATTCCTCCTCACCCAGAATCATAACAAACGGGGGTCCTGTCCCGGTCGTAACTGATTGGAAATCTCATTCAGGAATTTAACATATTGGGGACCTCATCTGGGACTGGTCATAACAGTATAAAATTGGAAGGATAAGTGTCCAATTCTGCAAACATTAGTGGCAGGTTAGAAGATTGGACAGATTATAAACATCAACAAAGAGTTGCTGAAAAAAAGGAAGAAATTAGAGCACAAGAGAAAGCTAATTAGAAATATAAAAACAGAAAGTAAGAGTTTCTACAAGTATTTAAAAAGGAATAACAAAGTGAACGTTGGTCCTCTACAGAGTGAGTCTGAGGAATTAATAATGGAAAATAGGGAAATTACGGATGAATTGAACAGATATTTAGCATCTGCCTGCACTGTGGAGGATACAAATAACATCGCAGAAATAAGTGGGCATCAAGAGGAAAAAGGGAGGGATGAACTTAAAACAATATCAACCACCAGGGAAAGAATACTGAGAAATTATTAGGGACTAAAAGCTGACAAGTCTCCAGGTCCTAAGATAAAAGCAAAATACTGCGGATGCTGGAAACCTGAAACAAAAATAGAAAATGCTGGAAAAACTCAGGAGGTCTAGTAGCACCTGTGGAGAGAGAAATAGAGTTAACTTTTCGAGTCCCCTTCTTCTCTGAAGGTCCCTTCTTCTCATACGGACTTGAAACGTTAACTCTGTTTCTCTCTCCATAGATGCTGCTAGACTTGCTAAGTTTTTCCAACATTTTCTGTTTTTGTTTCAAGTCTCCAGGTCCTGATGGGCTTCAACCTAAAATCTGAAAAGAAGCAGCTGCTGAGATAGTAGTTGCATTGGTTTTAATTTTCCAAAATTCCAGAGATTCTGGAAAGGTCCCATCAGATTGGAAAATAGCGAATGTAATTTCTCTATTCAAGATATTAGGGAGACAGCAAGCAGCAAACTACAGACCATTTAGCTTAACATCCATCATGGGAAAATGCTGGAATCTATTATTAAGGTTATATTGGGGCACTTAGAAAATCTCAATGCAATCAGGCAGAGTCAACATGGTTATGTGAAAAGGAAATCATGTTTGATTAATTTATTAGAGTTCTTTGAGGAAGTAACAAGCAACGTGGATAAAGGGAACCTGTGAATGTGATGTTCTTAGATTTCCAGAAGGCACTTGATAAGGTGCCACATCAAAGGCTATTACATTAAATAAGAGCTTGTGGTGTAGCGGGTAACATATTAGTATGGGTAGAGGGTTGTTTTCTTTTTATTCATTTTTGGGATGTGGGCTTCATTGGCTGGGCCATCATTTATTGTCCAGCCCTAATTGCCCTCAAGAAGGTGGTGGTGAGCTGCCTTCCTGAACCACTGCAGTCCCTGCGGTATAGGTACACCCATAGTGCTGGGGCAGGGGGGGGTGGGAAAGAGTTCCAGGATTTTGACCTAGCAACAGTGAAGGGGTGGCAATGTATTTCCAAGTCAGGACGGTGAATGGCTTGGAGGGGAACTTTCAAGTGGTGGCGTTCCCATGTATCAGGAAACAGGAGAACAAAGATAAATGGGCAATTTTCAAGTTGGCAAGATGTAATGGATGGAGTGCCACAGGGAATCAGTGCTGGGGCCTTAACTATTTACAATCTATATTAATGAGCTGGATAACAGGATTGAAGGTATGGTCACTAAATTTACTGATGTCACAAAGATGGTAGGGAAGGAAAGTAAGTTGTAAAGGGGATATAAGGATTCTGCAAAGGGTGTAGAAAGGTGAAGTGAGTGGGCAAAAATTTGGCAGATGAAGCTCCTCTAAGCCACTCACCATCCTGACTTGGAAATATATTGCCGTTCCTTCACCGTCACTGGGTCAAAATCCTGGAACTCCCTCCCTAACAGCACTGTGGGTGTACTTACACCACTTGGACTGCAGCGATTCAAGAAGGCAGCTCACCACCACCTTCTCAAGGACAATAACTGCTGGCCTAGCCAGCGACGCCCACATCCCATAAATGAATAAAAAACTGTGGGAAAATGTGAACTTGCCCACTTTGGCAGGAAGAATAAAAGGTTGCATATTATTTAAATTGAAAGAGATTGCAGAACTTTAAGGTAGAGTGATCTGGGTGTCCTGGTACATGAATCGAAAAATTAGTATGCAGGTACAGCAAGTGAATAGGAAGACAAATGGTATGTTGTCATTTATTGCAAGGGGAATGAAACATAGAAGGAGGGATGCTTTGCTCCAGTCATATAGAGTATTTGTGAGACCACATCTAGAGTACTGTGTACAGTTCTGGTCTTCTTATTTAAGAAAGGACATAATTGCATTAGAAGCAGTTCAGTGAAGGTTCACATGTCTGATTCCTGGAATGAGGGGGTTATCATGTGAGGCAAGGTTGGACAGGTTGGGCCTGTAATCAATGGAGTTAAGAGAGTGAGAGGAGATCTTTTATTTAATTTATTTGTTCATGGGATCTGGGCATCATGGGCTAGGCCAGCATTTATCACCTATCCCTAGTTGCCCTTGAGAAGGTGGTGGTGAGCTGCCTTCTTGAACCACTGGAGTCCATGTGTTGTAAGAACATGCACAGTGCTATTAAGAAGGGCGTGCCAGGATTTTGATCCAGCCACAGTGAAGGAATGACTATACAGTTCCAAGTCAAAATGGTGTGTGCCTTGGATGGGAGCTTGAAGGTGGTGGTGTTCCCATGCATCTGCTGCCCTTGCCCTTCTAGGTAGTAGAGGCCACGGGTTTGGGAGGTGTTGTTGAAGAAGCCTTGGTGAGTTGCTGCAGTGCAACTTGTAGATGGTACCCACTGCTGCCAGTGTGTGTCAGTGGTGAAGGGAGTTAATGTTGAAGGTGATGAATGGGGTACTGGATGGTGTCCAACTTCTCTTTGGAACTGAACTCATCCAGGCAAATGGAGAGTATTCTATGACACTCCCTGACTTGCGCTTTGTAGATGGGGAGTCAAGAGGTGAGTTACTCACTGCAGAATTCTCAGCTTCTGACCTGCTCTACAGTATTTATATGGCTGGACTAGTTCATTTTTTCATCAATGGTAACACTCAGGATGTTGATAGTCAGGGTTTCAGTGATGGTAATGCCATTAAATGCCAAGGGAAGATGATTGGATTCTCTCTTGTTGGAGATGGTCATTGGCTGGCACTTATGCAGCATGAATGTTACTTTCTACCTATCAGCCCAAGCCAGAATATAGTGCAGGTCTTGCTGCATATGGACAGAGACTGCTTCAGTATCTGAGGAGTCAGGCATGATGCTAAACATTGTGTGATCATCAGTAAACATTCCCACTTCTGACCTTATGATGGAAAGAAGGTCATTGATGAAGCAGCTGAAGATTTTTTTTTTTTTTTTTTGTAAAAATATACTTTATTCATAAAATATCTTCAATCACATTCAAAACCATTTCAAAAACAACATTACAAGGGTACAATCCAGGGTTAAACTTTTACAAAATGTATCACCAGGTGCATCAGTACAAACAATATTACAATCATTTACAGCTTTTCATTTTGATCTGTACAGCCCGAGGGGCTCTAAACAGTTCCCAGTCTCTCGGTGCGCTGTGGTAGAAAGGTCTTAGACAGCGACCCTTCCCCATTGCGCCTTTGCGGCAGCTGCCCCAAGCTTTAGTGCGTCCCTCAGCACGTAGTCCTGGACTTTGGATTGTGCCAGTCCGCAACAATCGGTCGGGGACAACTCTTTGTGCTGGAAGACCAACAAGTTTCGGGCAGACCAAAGCGCCTCTTTCACCGAGTTGATGATCCTCCAGCTGCAGTTGATGTTTGTCTCGGTGTGTGTCCCTGGGAACAGCCCGTAGAGCACAGAGTCCTGTGTCACAGAACTGCTCGGGATGAACCTCGACAGCAACCACTGCATCTCTCTCCAGACTTTCTTTGCAAAGGCACAATCCACAAGGAGGTGAACAACGGTCTCTTCCCCACCGCAGCCACCTCGAGGGCAACGTGCAGAGGGGGTGAGCTTCCTGGCGTGTAGGAAGGATCTGACGGGGAGGGCCTTTCTCACCACCAGCCAAGCTACGTCTTGGTGCTTGTTGGAAAGTTCTGGCGATGAGGCATTCTGCCAAATGACTTTGACAGTCTGCTCGGGGAACCATCCCGCAGGGTCCACCCTCTCCTTTTCCCTCAGGGCCTCTAGGACGTTACGTGCTGACCACTGCCTGATGGACTTGTGGTCAAAGGTGTTTTTCTGCATAAATTTTTCCACCAGGGACAGGTGGTACGGCACGGTCCAACTACTTGGAGCGTTCCGCGGCAGCGTGGCCAGACCCATCCTTCGCAACACCGGGGACAGGTAGAACCTCAGCACGTAGTGACACTTGGTGTTTGCGTACTGAGGGTCTATGCACCGCTTGATGCAGCCACACACAAAGGTGGCCATCAGTATGAGGGCGATGTTGGGCACGTTTTTTCCCCCTTTATCTAGAGGCTTGTACATCGCGTCCCTGCGGACACGATCCATTTTCGACCTCCAGATAAAGCGGAAGATGGCTCGAGTGATCGCCATCGCGCAGGAGTCTGGAATGGGCCAGACCTGCGCCACGTACAGCAACAGCGAGAGTACCTCACACCTGATGACCAGGTTCTTACCCGCAATGGAGAGGGAGCGTCGCTCCCACATGCCCAGTTTCCTTTTCACCATAGCCACTCGCTCCTTCCAGTTTCTAACGCATGCCCCGGTCCCTCCGAACCATATCCCCAGCACTTTCAGGCCGTCAGCCCTGACAGTGAAGGGGACAAAGGATCGGTCAGCCCAGTTCCCAAAGAACATGGCCTCGCTCTTCCCACGATTTACCTTGGCTCCCGAGGCCAGTTCGAACTGGTCGCAGATGTGCATCAGTCTGCGCACCGACAGCGGATCCGAGCAGAAGACGGCGACGTTGTCCATGTACAGGGAGGCTTTCACCTGAGTGCCTCCACTGCCTGGGATCGTCACTCCTCTTATGCCCGGATCCTTCCTGATGGACTCGGCAAAGGGTTCTATGCAGCACACGAAAAGGACAGGCGAGAGAGGACAGCCCTGCCTGACTCCAGATTTAATCGGAAAGCTATCTGTTTCCCACCCATTGATTGAGACTGCGCTACTGATGTTAGTGTAGAGCAGTTGGATCCAATTTCGAATTCCCTCCCCAAACCCCATTTTGGAGAGCACATCCCCCATGTAGGTGTGCGATATTCTGTCAAAGGCCTTCTCCTGATCCAAGCTGATGAGGCAGGTATCCACACCCCTGTCCTGTACATAGGCAATCGTATCCCTGAGCAGCGCCAGGCTGTCAGAGATCTTCCTGCCTGGCACAGAGCAGGTCTGGTCAGGGTGAATCACCAATTCCAGAGCGGATTTGACCCGATTGGCGATGACCTTGGACAGAATCTTATAGTCCACATTCAACAGTGAAATGGGTCGCCAATTTCTAATTTCCTCCCTTTCCCCCTTGTGCTTGTAGATGAGGGTGATGATGCCTTTCCTCATGGATTCTGACATACTACCGGCCAGGAGCATACTCTCGTACACTCCTAGCAGGTCTGGGCCGATCAAGTCCCACAGAGCCGAATACAACTCCGCCGGCAAGCCGTCGCTTCCGGGGGTTTTACTCTTCTCGAAGGACTCGAGGGCCTTAGTCAGTTCATCAGGAGTTAGCGGTTTGTCCAGGCTCTCCCGCGTACGGTCGTCTAAGACCTCCGTGATAGAGGACAGGAAGGACTGGGAGGCCGTGCTGTCCGTGGGCTTCACGTCATACAATCCGGCATAAAAGGATTTGCTGATCCTCAGAATGTTGGACCGTGATGACTTTACTGAGCCGTCTTCTTCCTTCAGGCTGCTGATCACAGAGCGCTCTCTGTGTACCTTTTGGAAGAAGAAACGTGAGCACGTCTCATCCTGCTCCACGGAGCGGACTCTGGAACGGAAGATGATCTTGGAGGCCTCCGAGGCAAAGTGCGAGGCTTGCTGGCCCTTCACCTCTTGGAGCTCCTCCTTGACATCGACCCCCATCGACTGCAGCCGGAGCAGATTCTGCATCTTTTTCTGGAGTCGGGACATTTCCCTCTGTTCCTTTCTAGCTTTCTGGGTGCCTTTGAGGATGAAAAACCTCTTGATGCTTCCCTTGATCGCTTCCCACCAGTGTGTCAGGGACTCAAAGAGAGGTTTCACGGTTCTCCAACCTTTGTAATCCCTCTTGAGCTCCTCAATGTTCTCTGGGGTCAGCAGTTGCACATTTAGCTTCCATGCCCCCCTGCCCACCCTCAGGTCCTTCTCCAAGTGGCAGTCCGCCAGTAGGAGGCAGTGGTCAGAGAAGAACACCGGCTTGACCTCGGTGGATCTGACTGTGAATGCACGGGACACAAACAGGAAGTCTATCCTGGAACGAATGGACCCGTCTGGCCGCGACCAGGTGTATCTACGCTGCGCTCCGTCTGCAGGGTTGCTGAAGACGTCGTGCAGCTTGGCATCCTTAACTGTTTCCATCAGGGATCTGGACGTAGCGTCCAATCTGCTGCCGGCCCTGCCGGATCGTCCAGCCGCATCGATGATGCAGTTGAAGTCACCGCCCAGAATGACCGGCCTGGAGGTCGCCAGCAGCAGTGGGAGCTGCTGAAAAACCTCCAGCCGCTCAGCCCCTTGTGCCGGGCCATACACGTTAATTAACCGGAGTGGAGCGTTCTTGTACATTACGTCTGCTACGAGGAGTCGCCCGCCCACCACCTCCTTGACCTCGGAGACGGTGAAGTTGCCTCCCCGCAGCAGAATACCCAGGCCGGAGGAACGAGAGTCGTTTCCGCCCGACCAGATCGATGGCCCGTGGGGACCACCATCGTGACCATTGCCTGTAGGAGCTGAGGTGCGGTATCGCACACTCCTGCAGAAACAACAGGTCAGCTTTGACCTTGGCTAGGTAGTCCAAGGTCGCAACACATCGCGTAGTAGATTTAATGCTACGCACATTTATGGATACAATCTTTAAACCCATTTTAAAGCATTTATTCTCCTACCAAACCCACTGTCTCTGAGAGTCCCAGACCTTTAGTCTGCTCCTTCATACCCGTAGTGAGCTCAAATTCCTTCACTTTGGATGGGCTGAGGTAGATCTCCTTGGCCGTGTTCTGCTCCGGTGGCATCTGGAGGTTCACGTAGAGAGTGGGTTTTGAGATGACCTTTGCTGGAGAAGCTTCTCCAAAACTCACCCCCTCTGGGGTGTTGCTGTTCCCGGCTTCCTGGAGCTGGGGTGCGATGATTGCCTCACTGCTCCCAGATTCCAGGGGCTGTGGTGCACTGGCCTCCTCAGGTTGCAGGCAAAGTTGGGGTGCGCTGGTCTCCTTGTTGTCTCCAATTTTCTGGAGCTCGGGTGTCTCGTCCTCCAACGCCCTGGAGCTTTGCCGCCTCTTCTGTCGGTGCCGCTCTGGCACTTCATCATCCGAAGAGCTGCTGCCCTTGTCATCCGTGTCGGATGGGAGACGCCTCTTGCCGCTTCTCTGGGAAACGCCTTTGCTTCTTCTTCGCTCCCTCTTACTTTTCTTGTTCTTCACCGTCCGCCACTCCCCCTGCTGCTTTTCCACTGCTGCCTCCTCCTCCATTGATTCGCTGTCCTGAGGACTGGGAGGTTCAGGGGGTAGTGCTGTTGATTGGCTCTCTGTTGCCTCAATCTCTTTCTCCACCTTGTCTCTCTCTGTGTCCTCCTTTGTCCCGTTGAGCTCCCTGGGGGCCTTGGTGGTTGGAGTGACACGAAACATTTCTTCTGCTTCCCCCTCGTCGGCTTTGGCTGCCTGTGCGTAAGTACGGCAGCGTTTGGGGCAGGTCCTGTAGAGGTGACTTGCCTCGCCACACAGGTTGCAGCACTTGGCCTGTTTGCAGTCTTTTGTCTGGTGCCCTTCCTGTTTGCAGATCTTGCAGAGGGAGGCGCTGCAGTTGGCCGCCACATGACCAGCCTTGCCGCATGAGCGACAATGCTTGGGTTGCCCAGCGTAGACCAGGTAGCCCCGGTTTCCCCCGATAGCGAAACTGGAGGGAGGGTGGAAAATGGCTCCCTTACCATCGGTCTTTAGCGTGACCTTAAACAGGCGTTTGCCTGTCCAGATCCCCAAGTCGTCTCGAATCTCGGTGCCGCTCCCCACCTTATCGAAGTACCTGGTGAGGAAGGTGACCACGTCGGCGACAGGGACGAAGGGGTTGTACACATGCACCATCACCTCACGTTCCCGTTGCAACGGCAGAGAAAAGTGCGGCTCCGCCGTCAGGATCTTCATCTCCGGCAGGTCTCTCTTCTCCTCGAACACCCTCAGGAGCCGGACGCAGTCTGCCACCCGCTTGAACGTCACGTCAAAATAACCGCCTTTGCGGGAGTCATGCAGGGTGAAGATCTCCGGAGCTTGGAAGCCGCACGCCTTCAACAGGATCCTCCTGGTGAAGAAGCCCCGATCCATAGGTGATCCTCCTTCGCTGTGGTTCACCGTGACTCGGACGGTGATAGGTAACCCACGGTATGGATTTGGATTGCGATTGGTTATCGCCCTTCCATCCCGACCTTGCCTTGGCAGGACCATGGTGTCGCCCCTGCAACACTTGATCTTAGCCAAAAGGCCGAGAAGATAGCCAATCAACAGCACTACCCCCTGAACCTCCCAGTCCTCAGGACAGCGAATCAATGGAGGAGGCAGCAGTGGAAAAGCAGCAGAGGGAGTGGCGGACGGTGAAGAACAAGAAAAGTAAGAGGGAGCGAAGAAGAAGCAAAGGCGTTTCCCAGAGAAGCGGCAAGAGGCAAGAGGACATTACCCTGAGGAACTCCGGCAGCGATATTCCAGGGCTGAGATGTCTGACCTCCAACAACCACAACCACTTTATGCTAGGTATGACTGCAAGTCAAAACTCTCCAGTGGACAGTTTTGCCCCTGATTTTCATTAGCTTCAGTTTTGCTAGCACTCCTTGAGGCCACACTCGGTCAAATGCTGCCTTGATGTCAAGGGCAGTCATTCTCACATCGCCTCTCGAATTCAACTCTTTGTTCCATATTTGGATCAAGGCTGTAATGAGGTCAGGAGCTCAGTGGCGCTGGAAGAACCCAAATTGAGCATCAGTGAGTAGGTTATTGCTGTGTAAGTGCTGCTTGAGAGCACTGTTGACATATTGAAACATATAAGATCATGAGCGGACTTGACAGCAGATGTTGAAAAGATATTTCACCTTATGGGAGAGACTAGAGCTAGGGGAAAGAGTTTAAAAATAAGGGGTCTCCCAATTAAGACAGAGATGAGGAGAATTTTTTACTCTGAGGGTCCTGAGTCTGTGGAGCTCTCTTCCCCAGAGAGTGGAGGAGGTAGGGTCGTTGAATATTCTTAAAACCGAATTAGATAGATTCTTGATTGACAAGGGAGTCAAAGGTTATCAGGGGCTAAGAAGGAAATTGGAGTTGAGGCCACAATCAAATCAGACATCGTCTTATTGAATGGCGGAGCAGGCTCGAGGGGTTGAATGGCCTACTCCTGCTCTTAATTAAAAATAAAACACTGTAGATGTTGGAAATCTGAAATTAAAACAGAAAATGCTGGACAAACTCAACAGGTCTTGCAGCATCTGTGGAGAGAGAAACAGTTATCGTTAAGTCCTAAGTGACTCTTCTTCGAATAAGGATCATATTGGACTCGAAACATTAACTCTGTTCCTCTCTCCACAGATGTTATCAGACCTGCTGAGTTTTTCCAGCATTTTCCATTTTTATTCCTGCTCCTAATTCGTATGTTGGTATATAAATAGAAACAGGAGCAAGCCATTTGGCCCTGTGAACCTGCTCTGCCATTCAATAAGGTCTTGGCTGATCAGATTGTGGCCTTAACTCCATTTTCCAGTCTGCCCGCCATAATCCTTGAAACCCTTGTAAACTCCATGAACTTGAGGCCGTCCAAAACTCTGCTATGCATATCTTAACTCGCAGCAAGCTCCATTTCCCTATCCCCCCAGTAGTTGCTGACTTTATTGGATCCCACTCAAACAACATCTTGATTTTAAAATTCTCATCCTTGTTTTCAAATCCTTTCATAGCCTTGCCCCTCCCTTTCATCTCCTCCACCCCCCACAACCCTCCAAAATATCTGCGTTGCTCTAATTCTGGCCTCTTGTACATTCCCAATCACAGTTGCTCCATCATCGGTGGCTATGCCTTCGGTTCACCCCAAGCTCCGCAATTCACTCCCTACACCTCTCTAAGTCACTTTAATCATTTAAGGCACTTCTTAAAACCACCACTTTGATCAAGCTTTGTTCCTCTGACCTAATAACTCCTCCTATATGACCCAGCCTCCACTGCTCTCTGGGATAAAGAATTCCAAAGATTAGTGACCCTCAGAAGCATACACTGCTCATCTCCATCTTAAATAGGAGACCCCTTATTTTGAAACTGTGCCCCCTGGTTCTTGACTCCCCCACAAGGAGAAACATCCTCTCAGCTTTCATCCTGTCAAGTCCCTTCAAGACCTTCTATGTTTCAATCGGATCATCTCTCATTCTTCTAAACTCCAACCTGTTCAACCTTTCCTCATTAGATAACCCCTTCATCCCAGGAATCAGCCTAATGAACTTTCGTTGAACTGCTTCCAATGTAAGCATATCCCTCCTAAAATAAGGAGACGTAGACTGCACATACTACTCTAGGTGCAGTCTCACAAATGCACTGTACAGGTGTAGCAAGACTTCACTACTTTTATAGTCCATCCTTCTTGCAATAAAGGCCAATATCTCAACAGCACTCTACAAATACAGCGAACCCACTAACTGCAGTTCACAGAGGCACTCTATCCCTCTGCATTCAGTTCAAAGGCACTATACTATCCAAATTCACATTTTGAAAGAGACACTCTCTCTTCCTTCAGCTCTCCCAGGACATACTGGCATTCTCGCTTTAACTTCTCAATTCAACCTGACACTCTTCCCTACCAGTGTATCCTGGCATTTTTCTCCTCCAATCTCAAATTAACCTCATGTCTCCCTCTCCCACCTGACCTCCTGCCCCAATTTAAGTTGTCATTTTCATTCCACCACCTCAATTCAATCTAGCAACGTTCTCTTGCTCTAGTCAGGTGTAAGATGGCATTCATCCTCCACTCACATCTTATTCAAGCTGCCACTATACTTCATTGTTCCTTTAACAGACATACAGGGGTTGAAGAGGTAGAAGTGATGCTCAAAGAGAAGTGGCCGGGCACATGATGGCTCTTTTGTCAGTAAACAACGACAGGTGGTCTAGGCCCCTGAAACATGTATGCTTAGTGTGTGGTTGACTTCCCATAACTCAACTTGAAAGAGCATAAATCCATTAAAAAAATGAGTTGAGAGAGAGAGAATTTCAAATGGGAGTCCCAGGTCATCCTTAACTAATGGAACATAACCGCTCCATTAGACTTTATTGGAATCTTCAGGCAGAGTGTGATTTATTTTCCTAATAGAGTTTGTGGAAATAATGAGACTTCTGGCACAGTGACTCGGCAAATGGGCAACTGGGAAACTGGAACCGGTTCAAGGAAGAACTCTGGGAAAAAGCAATCTGCAAAATGCTTGGATCAGTGGACGTTACAAATTAGCATCCAAGAATGAGCTGCCGCAGATTTGATGTGCAAGTGTTTTAATTTGTGACCACTGCATCAAGCTGTTCCAAAATACCAGGGCATTCAGTAAACATGTCTCAACCTCACATTTCACCTTGCACAACTTGCACCCACTCATCAAATGCAAACACTATCTCATCTTTGTGAAGTGCTTCCCAATTCTACAGAACTATCTCTGCACCTCTGGGTGAGATGTTGTATGAAATCTTACTACCATTATTTATCACAATGTAATTTTTTTTACTGACATACAATAACGTATTTGTGCCATGCTTACTCTGTATTGCAAACAAGATCAACTCACAGTTATGCAGTGCTTAGATGCTCACAAAGATGCCTCAAGTGCCTAAATTAATATTAGCAATGAAGATTGTCGAGAGACTGAAACTGGGATTTTGTGTTAAGGATAATGGTGAGGCTATCAGCACTTGCTGTTATTAAAGATTAAATCAGACAGCAGCTTCCAGTGTCCCACACGTGCAGTTAAATAAGGAAATTAGAAAGTCTCTGTCCGAGTTGCCCTATTCTTCCACAGCTTAATTACTCCAGTACTTTTGCCAAGAAACTCAGCATTCACATACATGGAAGAGAATGAATTTGTGGTACTTACTGAGTTAGAAAAAGCTAAGGGTTGTTCTTTCAAGGATAAGTGAATTTTTAACAGTACAATTGTCTTTGTTATTGCAGACAACCTCAATGGAACTGAATTTTTTTTTTTGTTGGCATGGAGTCTTGTTCTTCTGAATTTATATTATTGTTGAAACTTAAAAGTAATTTTTGTGTCTTATTGTTCCCTCTCTCAATCCCATCTTTCCTTTCTTCTTTTATTTCTATATGTCATTTGCCACAGAATTCAATAGCTTACATTTCCTGGTTTGGACTTAGGGGAGGGGGTCCTGGGGGAAGATGAAAGCTTTTGTTCATGGGACTTAGGAACTGGAGTAGGCCATTCAGCCCTTCAAGTCTGCTCCTCCATTTGATAAGATCATGGCTGGCCTATTGTGGTCTCAGCTCTGCTTTCCTGTCTGCCCCCCATAACCCTCAACTCCCTTGTCTATCACTAATCTATCTAACTCAGCCTTTTATAAATTCAATGACCCGGCCTCCAAGGAGTCCACATACTAATGATCTGAGAAAGAAAACAAATTCTCCCCATCTCAGTCCTAAAAGAGAAACCTTTCATTCTTCAACTGTGTCCCCTGGTTCTAGTCTCCCCCATAAATGGAAACATCCTCCCTGTATCCAGCCTATCAAGTCCCCTCAGGATCTTATATGTTTCAATTAGGTCACCTCTCATTCTTTTAAACTCCAATGGGTATAGGTCCAACCTGTCCAACCTTTCTTCACAAGGTAAGCCTTTCATTCCAGGGGTGAGTAGAGTGAACCTTATCTGAACTGCTTCTAATGCAATTAATTTTTAAAAATATGATCAAAACTGTACACACTACTCCAGATGTGGTCTCACCAAGACAGTGTGCAGCTGCAGTAAAACTTCCGTACTTTGTTCTGAGAATGTGTTTTCACTGCTTTGGAGGGAATTTCCAATACTTTGGAGGTTATTTTTGCTACCTTGGAGTTTTTTGGCTTTGATTTGTTCTTCCTAGCTGTCAGTCTTCACACCAGCCTGGGAACCATTTCCACAGCTCTCCTTGGACCTCTGATGAACAAGAGCAGTAGGATCAACAGCAGCCTGCTCCTCAATCATCTGCCACTCCACAGGGCAGAACAGATGACCAGAGGAGATCCAGTTCGCTGGACGTGATACTTGCAACCCTGGGTATATAGGCAGGGGTTTCTTTCTGGATATGAATGAGCAGCAGTGCTTTAGGAGGGTGAGACTTTCCTGTCAGGTGGTTGCTGACATTTACAGCTTCCTGGAAGATCTCCTTCCCAGTGGACCAGTCGAGCATGCGTGGCCCATGGTGGCCAAGGTCATCAAAGCCCCGAATTGCTTCACTTCGCTCTTTTCATGGATCTGCTGAGCAAAAGAGCTTCTTCCAGGTGACCAATGCTATGTTTGCCACTTTGCTACTGATGATGCCAGTCAGAATGAGAGCGCCCATGGATTTGCTGCTCTGGCTGGATTCCCACAGGTATTGGGAGTCATGGACAGAACACATAGCAATCAAGGTGCCCTCATAACTCAGCAGCATTCACCAACTGAACCATCATTATTTATGGGAAGACAGTGGCATGGTGGTAATATCACTGGACGGGTAATGCAGAAGCCCTGGCGAATGCTCTGGGAACACGGATTCAAAACCCACCACGGCAGCGAAATTCAATTAATAAAATGTGGAACTGAAAGCAAGTCTCAGTAGTGGTGACCATGAAACTATTATTACTTTTCTAAAAACCCATCTGGTTCACTAATGTCCTTTAGGTAAGGAAATCTGCCATCCTTAATTGGTCTGGCCTACATGCGGCTCCAGACCCACTGCAATGTAGCTGACTCTTAACTGCCCTCTGAAATGGCCTCAGAAGCCACTCAGTTCAAGGGAAATTAGGGATGGGCAACAAATGCTGGCCTTGCCAGCAATGCCCACATCGCATGAAAGAATAAAAAAAAATATTCAGCTGGTCTGCAACCATCAAAATTTCACCATGCATGTCTGTGCAAGATTCCCAGGAAGCTGCCACAATGCCTTCATCCTATATCACAAATATCCGCACCCTCAAGTGGAGTCAGTGGATGGGCCTTGGAGACAAGGGCATGACTGATGACCCCTGAGAGGAGCCATACCAATGCCATCCAGGAAAGGTTTAACCAAAACCATATAAGCACACGAGCGGTTACTGTATGCACCAGTAAGGGTGATAGTGGTCTGCTGTGCCCTGCACAACAGTGTGCTGCAGAGAGGAGCCACAGGAGGAGGAAGGTGATGGCTGCTCTGCATCTTCAGAGTAGCAACAGCAACCAGATGAACTGGAGGTGGAGGAGTCTGACGTGGCAAGGCCACCAGTAACCACTCACCCAGCTGCCAGGGATGCCCAGTGTGGAATGATTCAAGCAGGTTTTAGCTAAGCTAAGGCAGTGCAGCTATCTGGCACACCAATACTGATCCACAGTGAAATCCTATGCCCAGCATTAAGCTGTCCCACAGTCTCACCAGCCAACAATCCATTTTTAACTTATCATACCACTTTTCACAGGGCAACAGCCACTTAGGGAGAATACAAAAATGGACACTTGAAATAATGTTGATGGTTCTCAAACATTGAGCATACCTTTGACAATCCAACAGTATAACACCCAAACGAATACCTTTGTGCAACTACAAATCCTTTTTCTATTACTCCTACATGGTAAAACTCTCGGCTCAAAAGAGCTAGAGGCTCGTTTCCCTGATCTTAACTGTTCAGGTGCTCTTGGCTGTTGCCCGCTGGATTTTCAGGGCCCCAACAAAGACTGGTACACCCACACAAGGAACTGGGCTATCAAGACAGAAGGCAAGCAGCATTTAGGGCTCTGGCTGAGGGGGGATGGGGGTGGGGGAAGGGGAGGAGTGGAAGAGCTTTGAACAGAGTTCCAACTGCATCTACCCTTCTTCATCTTCCCTCACATGGGGGAGTGGGGCCTGGTGTTGGAGATAGTGGCTTGGTAGACTAGTAATCCAGAGGCCCAGGCTAATGTCCTGGATACACAATCCCACTACAGCGGCTGGTGGAATTTAAATTCAATCAATAAATAAATTTTAAAAATGGAATGAAAGCTAGTCTTAGTAAAAGTAACCATGAAACCACTGCCGATTGTTGTAAAAACCAGTCTGATTCACTAATATTCTTCAGGGAAGAAAACCAGCCTGTCCTTACCCGGTCTGGCCTACATGTGGCTCCAGACCCACAGCAATGTGGATGACTCTTAACTGCCCTCTGAAATGGCCTAGCAAGCCACTCACTTCAAGGGAAATCAGGAATGGGCAACAAATGCGGTTATTGCCAGTGACGCCCACATCCCATGAGAGAAAAAAAAACATGGCCCACCCGCATCACCCTGCTAGCCAAGAGCAGGAAAGCACTTTACTGCACTTCACTTTGTCCAGCTGAGCAAAGCATGGAGGATCCACTGCTGTCTGTTGTCACCACATCCTCCTGCGCGTGTTGTGTGCTCACCATAGGACAACCCAACTGCCTGGGCTGAATTTTCACTTTGGGCATTGGAAATAGTCATGAATTGGGATTTTGACAGGGGCACCCCGTTAAGCAGCATGGAGACAAGTTCCCTGCCCAATTAAGGGTGGTAAGTAGACAGCCAAAGTTGGAGGGCCAATCACAGGCCTTCCAGCTTCAGAGGAGCACTCAGCTGAGGTAAAGGCTAAGTAACTCAGGGAGCGTTTCAACACAAAGATGCCCTCTTACTAACTTTTAAAATAATCAAATAAAAAAGAAAAAGCAGCCAAGCCACGACTGTGGGGGGGGAAAGTGAGTAGGAATCCCTCTACAGGGCAGCCTTTAGCTACATCCATGCCCAGGCAGACAGGGAAGGCCTCTAGGACAGTCTGAAATGCTAGCATCCGTGAACTGCCACTGGGTGTCCACCTCCAGCAATTAAACTGCTGCTCCAATTAGGAAACTGGGGGCCAACTAGAAAATCCCTGTCAACTCCTTCAACCGCCCATAACAAGGCTCTTAATGAGCCTGATTGGCTGTTTGCCTCATAAGGGGCAATGCTAGTCTCAAACCCACCTCAACAAAATGGCTGGTGCCGGGAATGAGGTCAGAAAACCAGCAACTGGCTGGTGGCATTGTTTTCAGGCCCCTTACGTCTCCGTTCCCAAAAATCCTGCTCCATCTTGGCAGCCCTGGCAACGTCTATGTGTATCCAAGCTGGAGGCGGATGCACAAAAGTTCTGGGAAGCTGTTTTCTCAGTGTGTGTGACCACCTGAGAGATATTTGTAGGACCTGTGTGAGTTTAGAGACAAAAGACTGTAACTGACAAGGATTCAAAGTCAACATTGTGCAGATCATCACCTTTCAGTGACTGCTGACATCAAGTGAACATGAGTGAGTGCTGTATGGTGTGTGGCAGTCCGATATTTAATTTTGTCACTTGGTAGCTAGGAGGCCCCATCTCTCCATCGCTGCCAACCTTCTCTGCTACTTCCACCCATGCCTGCTTGTTCTCGGAGGTTGCTTTCTTCCTCCCATCTGCCAGGAACAGAAGCTCCCTGCAGGCCCTTTCAGCCCTCAGCACAATGTCCAGGGACACATCCTGAAATTGAGGTGCAGCCTGTCTACGTTGACACTCCATCTGCCAAGTTGCTGGCTTGGTTTTGACACTTCAATGTTTCCATTCTGATCCTTGCAGGGTCCTGTTAAATAGTGCAGCTGAAATAGTGTTGCTGGTCTTCACAATGTCCTCCTGCCCCAATTCGTCAGGAAACCCGGAAGTCAGATGCAAATACTGTGGCTGAGTGAAAATAGCTGCAAATGCACTGCTGAAACAGTCAGGCTCCCGACACGCTGCCAATCTGGTCTCCCCCATACTCCCCACCCCCCTTATCCCCATCACAAGTGAGCCTGATTGTTAAAATTCAGCCTTGTGTCTTGCAGCAAGCATTATACTATTTTACTGACTGCTTTGCTGATGCAGGTCCCAGGTACTCTCCAGAGAGTGCGCCATATTGCTTCGTCTGACAACCACAAATCACAGTGTAAAAGCTTACAAAGTCTGTGGCAAAGTATAAGTGTTATGACTGACCTCAGGCTGATCCAGGCCTAAATCAGCTTTTAAAAACATACTAGTAGGCAAATGTGACATCTTTACATTCTGTTTTACCCACTCCTATTTACAGCAAATTTACATAATGGGATTTAGAGATAGAAGCAGCATTTACTTCCAAATACATAAACATTACATACACTCACGAACACAAACACACTTTAGCAATTACTGTTTCTGATGTAGTGGACAAATGCTTAATGAGTTTGTATAGTGTTAACTAGTTTAATTTAAAAAGATTAATGCCTCTGCTAAAATAGCAAGTGAAGGAAAGTTGTACAAACACACTAAGCATTTATTTAACATTGCAAACAGTAAATTCTAGGCTACAGTAACAGTGTAATCCCTGCAAAGATTTAGTTAATCTATACTACTGTAGTGTGGTGGTTATAGCATTAGTAACCCAAATCCATCGTGGCTAATTTAATTCAATAAACCTGGTAATTTTGTGGGCTAGCAGCAGGGAAAATAAAATGATTAGCAAAGTTGCTGGATCATTATTAAAATCTAACTGGTTCTTTAATATCTTTCATGGAAGGGAACTGCTACCCCTATCTCCGACTACAGTTCAACCCAGGCTATGTTCTTGATTCTTAATGCTCTCTGAAGTGGTCCAGCATGCCACTGAGATTCATATAGCACAGAAGGAGGTGGTCATTTGGCCCACTGTGGTGATGCCAGATCTTTGAAAGAGCTAACCAATTAGTCCCCTGCTCCTTCTCCATAATTGTTTCAAGCACACATCAAATTCTCTTTTGAGAGCCACTATTGCACCTGGTTCCACCACCCTTTCAGGAAGAGTGTACACCAAAAGAAAAATTCTCATTTTCTCCCCTGAATTCCTTTGCCAATTATCTTAAATCTGTGTCCTCTGGTTGCTGGCCCTCCTGTCAGTGGAAACAGTTTCTCCCTCAGTTTACCCTCAGCTGTTAAAAAAAAGGAACAATTGATACAGAAGGCATCACTTCCTTCTCAGGACCAACAGGATGAACAATATACCAACACTGCCCACATCCCAAGAATAAATAATCATAAAAGCAAAAGAAGAGGTTTATATGCAGAATGGATAAAGGTAACTGTAATAAACATGTAAAAATACTGCAATATTTAATTGCAAAACTGGCAATATCAGGGGGCAAAGTGATCCAGATTAATTTTGCTGGTGAGTATCAACAGCAAGATTGTACACTAGCTCTCTTTTAAAATAAAACATCCTAATATATTATGCACTTTAATATCATTGTTCATGCATAGTTATTTTTTTTAAAATGTGAAACACTCATATTACAAGTTTAATCATATAGTTTGGCAGTATTGTGGTCTACTGTAATACTAACCAATATGCTCTAAAACAAGATTGTGTTAATCACAGTGACTTTGCACACTAACAGTCTGCTTTGAAAAAGGTGTGTTAAATGATTTGACCAGAAACATGATGCCCATAGCACTTTCTTCGAGGGGTCAGATGAAAATGCTCCACTCACTGTCTTACAGTAAAAATAGCTTTTCAGCACGGATTGGATTTGTGTGTCTTCTTTTGATGAGTTAATACATCAAAGCATTTAATAATTTCAAGAAAAAAAAATCAATGTATAGCTATCCTGCAGATTAGCAGGTGAAATCATAATCTGATAAACTGAGTTAGCCGATTGCAGTCGGGATAGCAAATGGGACAATGCAATAGTCCTCAGTGCCCCTGAGCTCAGGAATGGTTGTGTTTGTGTGTGTGTGCGTGTGGTGGGGCGGGGGCGGGTGCAGGTGAAGTTGGTGCGAAAAGGGGCAAGAGAAAATTGGCCAGAGGTTAGAGCTTCTCAAAGCCATTCAGTGACTTCAGTTGGAGAGTGCATCTGCGTGGCTGTCAAGCGAGAGCAGGGCTGTGTTTAGCTCCAATGCCCCCCTCTGGTAAAATAGCTTCCTGACAGTTGACAGCAACTTGGAAAATGCACTGGATGCTGGCAGCACCTGTGGAACCGTATGCGACAAGCACTGATGACTTCATAAGCATAGCAAATCAGCAAAAATAAACATACCAAACTCAAACTAAGATATAAAATAGCATAATGCAAGTATACATTTCTTCTAAAAAAAAATACAGAACGTTTAGAATATAATATCGATTTCAACTTCAGTAAAGGAGTACACAAGGACGTGGTAAAATCATTTAACTCACCAGCACACACACAGTGCATCACTGCCCAAAAATAGCCTCCTGGGTCAAACTGAAACAGAGGAAGTACATTTTTTTTTGGTTTGTGAAAATTCATACTCGTTGCTCTGTAGCTCCCCTACATGGGGATTCTAGGAAACTGCAGTAGAAGCAAACTAAATAACAAATCAGAAATATGTACATGCCTGATGAGAGGTCACAGACCTGAAATATTAACTCTGTTTCTCTCTCTACACAAATGCTGTCTAAGCTGAGTTTTTTTCCAGTGTATTGTTTTTGTTTCAGATTTCCAGTATTCACAGTATTTGGCTTTTTGATGTACGCTGCTCTCAAAATACTGCATATAAATTTTAGGAATAGGAAAAAGCTATTAGGGCCAACAAGCCCATCCCTTTCTTGACAAATCCACCCCATTTGTCTTCTCGCCACAACTTAGTTACACCACATTAACTGCGTCAAAACTCAAGCACTGCTAACGTGCAGATTTATCAGAATAATCTAAAGTAACTGTTATATTGGTCAGAATATAAGTAGCATACCATCCACATGCAATGCTTTCCAGAACATTTAAACTCAAAATACACTGTGAAGGCTTAAATTAAAATACCCCAACAATATCAGCCAACAAATCTGAAATCAATAGATATTGTTAAGCCAATGACTGGAAGCAGGAAGAGAACACTTTAAGCATTAACTCATCTCTCACGGGCACAGTAATTGGCTGTAAGTGGGTGTACATTATTACATCATGTATACTTGTAGCCACAAGCCAGTGTTCGGAGGCCCTGGAGATTATACATTCTTAAAGTTCTCATGTAAGGCTACTGCTTTACTTTACGCAATTAGTACTAATCCTAACCAGGATTGAGATGGATGGTTTAATGTTTTTACAATACTTTTAAAAAATGGATAATACTAGTTGAAACACCAGAAACCTGAGCATTTGTGGACCCAATTTAATGTGGAACTTGCTGTAGCGACCTCATTCTAAATAACTAGATAATTAAAAGAGGTGTTCACATTGGCAAGGAACTTAACCATACAAATCAAATGGTCTCAGATTCAAACCGGTCAACCTTTGATGGTGACAGTGGGCCTCTGCGTTCCTGAGTCAAAGGTGGAAGAAAAACTGTGCAAGTTTCTCACTCTTATCCAAGGATGTTTGTCAGAAGCACAAGCAGAGGCCTGGAATCAGGTCTTGCTCACACAGGAAGTGGATTACAGCATGGGGAGACATGAGTTTACACATTTGAATTTCACACTATGCACACAGAAATATGCCATGCATTCTCAAGGCCCGATTAGAATCGTTTTGGCTTAAAAGGCTATGTAATTAGTACTTCAGTACGTGGGCTTGCTGTGGCCTGAAGTAATAAGCTACCGCTTCTTTAATACAATTGCCCACACAAGGTGCTCCAGTTTTCAGCTGAGGTCATATGGGGGGGTTGGGGGTGGGGAGACAAGGATCGGATCTCGTGTCAGAAATCAGTTCAACTCGATGATGCAATTAATTTAGACAGCATGGAAATGAATATTAATTCATTATCATCTAGGCTTAACTTTCCCTAATTCTGCTCCTGCGTGCATTTGAGCCAAGTTCATTCAAGGAGATTGTCTCCTCCTGGGATTTCATTGTTAATAAGATTTGGTACCAAGCTGGGCACAATTTTTATCTCCATAATATACTGAGCACTAAGAGATAAGCACGTTTAACCCTTCCAGTGTTGAAAATGAGTTTATTCTGGATCCTGAAAGCAGGCTTTGCCTATGGTCAGCTATTATATCACCTCAGGAGTTTTACTCATTGGTAGATTTCTCTTCCTGTTCTGCCAGGTGAGAAAATCTCAAACTTTTAACTCCGTGCTTATGAATTTTCTGATGGATGAAGAAAGGTTTTATTTTCTAAAAAAAAGCTGATTCCACCTCATTAATTAGATAGTGGGAGCCCAGAGGGAAAGAAAATACATTATTATTGGAGATAAAGAGATAGGATAGTTTCAATTAAACAGGAAAAAGGTCAAATTAAAGTCAGCAAAATAAAAGTAGGACAAACAGGCAGTAGGGGAAGGAATGAGGGAGCAAGCTGAATAGTGTGCAAATATTTAATTGTGTTTTAAAATGTTTCTTTTCGATCTGAAGGATTGATGTTACTGAAATAAAGCCACTCAGATGGTGGCAGAGGGGTAGCTTTATTATAATGACTAAGTGTTTATTACAGTTACTTGTGGGCAGGGGAGGGCAGTAATTTACTTTATCCTGTCAACAATATCAGAATAATGAAGATCCAAGTTAAAAAGCAAAATACCGCAGATCCTGGAAATCTGAAATAAAAACAGAAAATTCTGCAAATACTCAGCAGGGCTGGCAGATGTGGAAATAAAAAGACAGTCAATTTTTCAGGACGATGATCTTTCCTCGGGACAGAAACCTTGAGCTGCGTTTGCATTCCAGGGTCCCTATACTGGGTTAGAATTTTGGGTTGGGAACCCAGGGGTGGTGATGGCAGGACCCTGGGAGCAACTTTGGAGGAGGTGGCCAATAAAGCCATCGCCTCGGGAAGCCTGGCCAACTAAAGATGATGGGTGGCCTCCCAAGGCTGGAAGCCTCCAAGCGCTGAAAGGTTGGCATCCCCGCTGTCAGAGGTGGGAGCTGCCGGGACAGGAAGGAGACACAGCGATTGAGCCCCAAGTTGGAGAGACCCTCTGAGTGTTCTTATATAAATACAAAGAGGCCACAGCTGCCAAACTGTCATTGTGGAAAGGTGACCCTTCCTCTAGATGGCCAGTGGCCACAGCTGCTATGACCAAGGTGGATGCAGGGTGGAGGGGGTTTCCTTGTAGGGTGGATGCAAGCACCTCTGCCACCCTCAGGTTTGCTGCTCAGTGGCAGCCTCCATCCCTTGGCTGTGTTTTGGCCTCAGTGGGGGACCTACGTGCCAAAGGGAACATTGCAGTCGGTATCAGCAGAGTGACCTGATTAGGCTCTTTAGGTTGTCATCCTGAAACCCCCAATCCAGTGCGTTTCAAAATGGTATGGAAACAGGTGGTAAAATGCTGGTAAACTGGCATACCCATCGACACAGACAAAAGAAATTTCAGCTCGGTAACTCTGTTTCCCTCTCCACAGATGATGCCAGACATGCTGAGTATTTCTAGTATTTTCTGTTGCTATTTATTCTGGTTTAGAAAGTGTTGTCTTTTATTTCATGTGAAGGAAGTCCACTTTACTGCATCGCCAACTACTAGATTTTTCTGCAGTTTTAATCCTTAAAGCACGAATCCAGCAATTAAAAAATCCAAAAAAGTATAAATTTAGATTAAGTACCAGGATCTAATTATAGCAGCAATGTGTGTTATGGATAAAGAATCATTCTAAAGTGCACAGACATTGTTCATCCTGACTGGCTTTTTTCTCAAACTAACATATTTGGGAACAGTGGCATAATTCAATTTATCCCGAGTTACTCAGTCCGTAAACTTGATACTAAACAAGAAATTATTTTTGATTTGTTGGGGAAAATGAAGAAAACCATCATTGCTGAAAAATGAGACAAGCTATCAAAGCACATATCACGGTAGTTTACAAGAAATTACCAACAGTAATGGGGAAACGATAATTTATACAGCATTTTAAAAAAAATTCTTTCATGGGATGTGGGTGTCACTGGCAAGGCCAGCATTTGCTGCCCATCCCTAATTACCCTTGAATTGAGTGGCTTGCTAGGCCATTTCAGAGGGCAATTAAGAGTCAACCACATTGCTGTGCGTCTGGAGTCACATGTAGACCAGACTGGGAAAGGATGTCAGATTTCCTTCCCTGAAGGACATGAGTGAACCAGACAGGTTTTTACAACTATCACCATTACTGAGACTAGCTTTATTTTCAAGGTTTATTAATTGAATTCAAATTCCACCAGCTGTTGTAGTGGGATTTGAACCCATATTCCCAGAGTATTAGCCTGCGCTTCTGGATTACTAATCCAGTGACATTACCACTACACCATCATCTCCCCAAGAGGAGGATGCTGATTGGTTGGCAAGCAGGTTGGTTGGATACGGTTAGTACTTTGCCTGTTGCAAACAGCCAAATGGACCAGCTGTTTGATCTGATCCGTCAATCATTGGTACATATGTCCCATTTAGCCCTTGCTTGCAAAACTCAAAACACTGGGCAGAATTTTCTGCTTGACATGCGAGGGGGGGGGGGGGGGCGCATGTCTGCGCGTAAAATGACACGCGGTGGCATCGGGCGGGCGTCCCAACGTCACCTTGCACCATCGCGATATTTTGCTGGGCGGCCGCGCGATGAAGTTCGATATGCGCCCACCATTAACAGGCTAGTTAAGGCCCTTAAATCGTCAATCGACGGTGATTTTCAGCTGCCTGTGCGATCTTCGGGTCGGCGCACGGGTGCAACGGGCAGGCGGGTCAGAGACTTTATGATGAAACTCATCCACGGGTGGGATAAGAGGGCTCAGTGTGGTTGTCAATTTGGCCTGTGAGTATTTATTGCAGAAAGTTTTTTAAACTTGCCTGTGTGATCTGTAACAGTTCAGAACGAATTCCAGCAGCTTTCTGTGCACATCGAACTTTCAGGTCAGTACTCTGCAGTCAGGAATCTTTATCAGGCCTGCAGCTTTCTGGAGTCCTCCATTTAGCCTGGGTACGAGTTCTGACATCTCCACTGGAGGCAGCTCCTCTGAGGAGGAAGGGAGGGATAGAATAAGGAGGCCAGGAGTGCACAATCAGCCTCCAGGGGAGCCACCTTTGGGAGGCCAGGCGCATGCACAAGGGGCGCAGGGCCAAGAGGTAGTCCAAGGTGGAAGGGGCTGCAGAAGATGCCACTATCCTGCTGCCAGGGTATACAGGCGGCGAAGCAGCTACCTCAATATGACTGAGGTGCAGTGCCGAAGGAGGCTCTGGCTGTCAAGGGAGACAGTCAACTACAACTGTCAGATGATTGGCCCTGAGATCGCCCCTAACTGTGTGGGCGGACATCCCATGCCAGTGGCTCTGAAGGTCACAGTTGCCCTCCACTTCTATGCCTCTGGTTCCTTCCAAGGCTCGGTGGGTGATCTTTGCGGTGTCTCCCAATCAGCTGTCCACACTTGTATCAAGCAGGTCACAGACACTTTGTTCAGGCATGCATTGATCTTCATCCACTACCATTGGGACCAGGCAAGCCAGGCACAGTGAGCCAGAAGCTTTGCAGCCATGGCTGGCTTCCTCCACGTCCAGGGTGCTATAGACTGTACACATGTGGCTATCAAGGTGCTAGCAGGTGAGCCCAGTGCCTTTGTCAACAGGAAGGCTTCCACTCCATGAATGTGCAGATAATGTGTGATCACAGGATGCAGATTCTGCAAGTTTGTGCAAGGTACCCAGGCAGCTCCCACGATGCCTACATCCTCAGATACTCCCAGGTGCCGGGGCTCTTCAGCGCTCCGGCTCGGCTGGATGGATGGCTGCTGGGTGACAAGGGCTAACCCCTCAGAAGGTGGCTCATGACGCCTCTCTGCCATCCAATAACAGAAGCTGGGCAGCGCTACAATAGGAGCCACGGCTCCACAAGGGCTGTGGTGGAGAGAGCCATCGGTCTTCTCAAGATGCGCTTCCGATGCCTGGAGCGCTCAGGGGGCGCACTCCAGTACCCCCCAGATCGTGTGTCGGTGATAGTGGTTGCATGCTGCGCTCTCCACAATCTTGCGTTGAAAAGGGGGGACGCAGTGGATGATGAAGACATTGACGCAGTGGATGCAGCTGCACACGATGAGTCTAGCACTGATTCTGAGGATGAGGAAGCACAGGGGAATGATGAGGGGCTAAACGCTGACCTGGGACTACACCAAGGAGGCAGGGACACCCGGGACACTTTAATCCAATGAACCTTCAGCTAGCTCCACACAAATGGATCAGGAGGACCAGCCTTGCCTGGCGCTTCCATACTCGCCATTTAAGTGCTAAATCTGCCAGGTCATCAGCTGCAACTAATGGCTTTGGACATAAACTTCAATGTCCACTTAAACACTCATGACATGTATGTAAAAACATACAAATGCAGAACAAAGGAGCCACCCTTAGTCAGGGTAACACATCTGGTTTAATTTTCACTATCAGAAGTTCTCACAAAGCCAAAATAAAATGTTATTCAAGCAGAAAGAAATAATAAGTCTCTAATCTAGGGCCAACACAAAAGCACCAGTGAGAAACTCGTGGTGTGCCTAAGGTGCCTTATGCTTACGCTTACGGTGCTACGTCTTGGTGCCGCCCCATCGCTCGGAGTGGTATCTGAGACAGCCTGCTGACTCTGCTGTCCTGTTGGCCTTGATGACCTTGGCAGTCGTCCTCTGGCCCGCGGAGCCTGTGCTGGGCCCACCTGGGAGGGATCTGCCAGATCCACAGCTGGCATCTCCCCAGTCGTTGCAGCCTCACCCAATGAAGCGATCACTGGGAGAGGGGTGGAGCAGCCAGTGCCCTCATCTGAAGCGCCCTGAGAGGAGCCCACAGAGACGACAGGCAGCTGCTTTGCCAACATGAGGTCGCCTCGGACCTCCCTGCTCACCGTCGATGGATGGGCAATGAGCTGGGAAGCTTGAAGCTCACACCACCTCCCACATTGGCAATGACCAGCTGTGGCCACTGGCGCTGTGAGGGCTTGCAGGTCCGAGCGTAACCCCAGGAGAACCTGCTTGTTCTCCTGGAGGCCCCTCTCCACGAGAGTCGCCACTCTCTCCACGGAGAAAGCATGACGCTCTGCCATGAGGCTCATTGTATCAGTGACGCTCCGCATGGACTCCTCCACCACGGACACCAAGTGAAGCATAGCCTCATGTAACACTCCCAGATGCTCCCGCACACACGGCCGCTTTCCCTGCAGCTGCTGCGTTGCACACGACTCCAGAGACACATCATCAGGCACCGACTGAGCATGTGCCTGGTTCCCTGCAGTCCTCTGACTGCTGGCACCATCCTCAGACTCTGTCTCTGCCAGCTCCTCCAGCGATTGTGAAGTGCTCCCTCCACTGTGCCCCGGGACACTAGCTGATGTTGCAATGCCCACTGATGTGCTAGTATCTGCGCTGGTGCCTGCCTCACAGAAATGGTGTGATGCAGGTGACACTTGAGGGGCCTCAGGTGTGAGGGGGGGCATCTGGAATTCCTCCTGGAGGACAGGCTCTGATGATGCTGAAATTGACAATGAGGACAGTGGATCAGTTAGCATGCACACAGTGACACACTTCATCCCTTTCCCCCTGACTCTTTATGCATTCAACCTTCCAAAACGTATGGACACGAATATTGGTGGGGTGGCAAATAGTCAGGTTTACATTACAGGTGGATACAGACGGGCTGGTCAGATGGCCTAAGGAATGCCAAATGGAATGTTATGTGGATAAGCGTGAGATGATGCACTTGGGTATGAGAAACAAGGCACGGGAATACACAAGGAATGGTAGGACCCTGGAAAGTAAGGAGGATCAGAGGGATCTTGCTGTGCATGTCGACAGGCTCGTTAAGGTAGTGGGACAGGTACATAAGGTGTTTAAGAAGGTAAATGCCACACTTGCCTTTATTAGCCAAGGAACAGAATATAGGAAAAGGAAGGCCATGTTCCAAGTGCAGAAAATGCTACCTAGGCCACAGCTATAGTTCTGAGTGCAGTTGTGAAATGCGCTTCACGAGAGGGATGTGATTGGAGTGGAGAGAGTGCAGAGGTCGCTGACCAGGGTGCTGGCTGGGCTGGAGAGTTTTGACTTATGAAGAGACATAGCAGAGACTGGGGTTATTTCCCCCGGAGCAGAGGAGATTAAGGGGCAACATTATTGAGGTTTATAACATTATGAGGGGCATAGATAGGGTTGACAGAAAGGAACTTTTTCCCTTGGCGGAGGGATCAGTAACCAGGTGGCATAGATTTAAGGTAAGGGGTATGAGGCTGACAGGTTATGTGATGAAGAACTTTTGCACACAGTGCGTTAGGAATGTGGGACGCACTGCCTGAAACCCTCCTAACATGTAATAAATAATTGGATGTGCAGTTGCGATGCCATGGGGATAGTGCTGGGAAATGGGATAAGGTGACTTTGGAAGATGATTGATGCACGCATCTTCGAAGGGCCGAGGAGCCAAGGGAGGTGTCTATGATCCACAGCTCTGACTCTATCAGTCTGTGACTGAGCAATGTTGCAACAATAACAAATCAAACAATCATCAGTGCTATGGATGTTGGGAGGACCTAGCGGATGTCACTGTTGGCCTCAAATACCTGGCTGTTCCACCCCAACCTCACTGACACCAGTTGACCTGGACGCATGGCGCCTCCAAGCTCCAGTGCCTCCTGCTCGAAATGGCTTAACATCATGAGCTGGGCCTGGCCGCCTCCAGTCCTCGAATGCTCACACACATTGTGAGCATTCTTCTCCTGAAAAACAGAGAACACCGTTCATTGCGGCAAATTGCACATGGACTCTGCACCCGCACGCCGCACCCCAACCACAGTGGCCCATATCAGGCCTCCAGTGCCTCCTCTCCCCGCTACTGCTGTTCAGTCACACAAAGATAGTATGCCTGCTTCCAACCCCTCCACCCCCCCCAACTAAAACGGCCACCTTGGACACATTCTGCGTCCATCACTTTAGGAAACACATGGTTTTAGCTCCCTTGCAAGGAGGCGCAACTACGTGCTGTGTCAAAGGCAGCAGGTGGTTCTTGGCCACGAGACCTTGAGGCTCCCCTTCCACAATCTCATCACCGTGAGTAGGACATATGTTGGGGTTCTGAGTATGCGCCTTGCTGCATCTCCTGCAGGTTGCCCCCAGACTAGTCATGTGCGACTGAGAGCAACACAAAGTGCGGGGGAGAACTCATCTCCTCATGGACCACTCAGGCTGATCTAAGCATGGGCACTATCTGCTTGGCCACCTAGCGTACCAGAAATGCACAACATGACTCAATGCAGTCACGACAGTAAGACTTGGGGTGGGGGGGTGACCTCAACGGCTAAGGCTACCTGCTGGGTTAAATGCCCAATGCTAACATGGTACTCACCCTTCCAGAGCGCAATAAATCG
This sequence comes from Cetorhinus maximus, assembly GCF_964194155.1. Classification (NCBI taxonomy): domain Eukaryota; kingdom Metazoa; phylum Chordata; class Chondrichthyes; order Lamniformes; family Cetorhinidae; genus Cetorhinus; species Cetorhinus maximus. The sequence continues at coordinate 130,927,705 of NC_135882.1, read as the reverse complement.
CTGAAGTGCTTACGGCACTGGACCCAGGTACACCGCACCACGTCACGGGAGCTCACCACCTCTGCCACCTTCTCCCAGGCACGTTTGGCCATGTGGCGGGGGGGCCTCCTCCTCCCATCCTGGGCGACCAACACCTCCCGCCGTGCTGCCACCTCCTTGAGGAGGGCAGCAAGACAGTCATCAGCCTTGATTGCGGGCGCCGATCGGGTCCGTGCCCGCCCAACAGGCAGAAAATTCTGCCCATAGTGTCCAACATTAGATGTGATTCTGCGATTAGAGAACACTTGCTAAACAATCCTGATTGTGCTAAGTATTACGCTGAAAACCAATTCAAGATCATCAGTCGGGCTCACACGGTAGCTCACTTACACATGCTAGAAGCCACATATATTCACACAAGGTCCTGCCCTTTGTAGACAGAAGGAACATGTCCATACCCTGTGCCTTTTTTTAACTAAACAAAAGCTTAGGGAACAGTAATTCCCTGGTTCTTTCCTCAGAGCAAGGCTTTGATCAGAGTCAACCTGGCCAGTTTGAATTTGAACAAAGCTGGGCAGCTAACTATTCCATGCCACATTCTCCATGGCAATGTCTTCACCAGAGTCCACTTGTCAACCAATCAGCACTATCTTCTCATGCAGTATAAATTGTCGTTTCCCGTCATCATTGGTAATTTCTTACAAACTATCTTGATGAGTGCAAGACAAAATGCTTTGATAGCATGTCTCTTTTTTTTCAGCAATACTCAAGTTCTGTACTACCAAACAGCTATTTAAAATCATCTTTCTTCAAGCATCTTCGATTAATTGATAGAGCACAGATAGAAATATCATTCATAAATTGTTTTCAAAAGTTTTTGCATCGCAGCACAATGTAAAGCACACCGATAAACGTTAACAGCATATGGACATGATGCATGAAACATAATGTATGACTGAGAACTTGTTTCCTCTGAACATTTGAATAGTAACAAACATAGTGACTGAAGTAAATAGTGCATGGGCAGAGGCCACTCACTTACCTGAGGGTCACTCAATGGCAAAATGACAGCAGCTATGAGAATCATCAACTCGCTGAAAGAAAAGGAGTCAGTTAGAAAAAAATTAGGAAGCTCCAGCTGTGTTTTTTTCCCCTATACCACTGAGATCAGGAGCTAATAATTCCTTAGCAATGGAATTCAGTATAGTCTGTGTGGTATAGATAAATGGTTAAAAGGTTGCTTTCACAAAATAGCCATTTGGCCCATCAAACTTGCTCTGCCAGTTTTTAAATTTGGCAGGATTTTATCTTTTACATGCTAATACTGTGCCCCTTTTGCTGAAACAATAATTTTTGTTGCAAGTCTGTATCTTGTTTGCCGACCTCAATTGCTCTGCATCTATCGTCTGCTGTGGTAACTCACTCCAGATCCTCAAAACTGTTCGAAGTTTTTCTGGATTCACCTTTAACTGGTTTAACCTGCAATAAGGTTCTGACTTATACTATGGTGTAGTTCCAAGGGTTCAAGCAGCCCTCCAGATATCTTGCTTTGGTGGGTACACCACATAAGCCTGGACAATGCCTGCTGACATGATTGTATTGTACTGGGTATTAGCACAAAGGTCCACTGTATTCACTCACCTACATGCACACAGGATTTTCCAGCAAGGGTTACTGTAATCAAGAATGGGGATCCTGGTGATATTTTCTTATTCCCTGTCCATTGGCACCCATGACAACAGCACTGGGGTGAATTGTAGCTTCCATGCCTTGAATCCAAGATCAACTAACTGAGCACAGATCAAAAATTACACTTGCATACCCCTCATTACATAGATCATCTGCATCCAGGTATAGATTTACCCACTGACTTGAGGAAAATCTTGATCAAACTGAATTTAACAAATTGAACATTGTGTGGAAAAATCAAGATATTGACTCCAGATTCTTTTTTAAAAGCACAGACTGCTTTAAACTGCTGGTTCCAAAAGCCTAAAAGCCTTTTGGCCATCAGTCCAAGACTTTATAATTTGAGCTTGCATCTGAAGGTCACACAGTTAGTTTTCTCTTACTTCTTCTGGCATTTTCCGAGGTTTACTCCATTTTATACTACAGTGCTCTCCCAAAACAGTTCAACATTCAACAAAAATCCATTCACTGGTAATCCTAATAATGACATTTGACAGACATGGACAATGGTACTGAACAAACTTACCTGAGGAATTTAATCAAAGACAATTTCTGTGTAAAAGAAATTAAAAATCACAATTAAAAGCTGCAGCCAATGATCGTTTTTAAAAAATTTTCGTAAGCACAAGATCAGCATTTAAGAGGAACATGTCCAAATGTGAAACATAGAAATCATAACACAAGATGAGAAAATCTGACCTATCTGGTGGTACTGACTCTACAGTGAAGCCATCTATTATAATCACATTTCCTTACTTTTTTCAAATATCGTTTAATAGTTTTCTTCAAGTGTTAATCTAATCCCCACTTGACTGTCAAAATTCACCCTGTTTTAAAGGCCACTTGTTGTAACAGACTCCACATTTCAATAACCCTTTGAGAGAATAATTTCTTCTAACCTTCCCACATAGTTTTTGTGTTCACAAGGGCAAGGAATGTAAGTACAGACAGCAGGGGCAGAATTTTCCCCCCATCGGAGGGGGGGGGGGGGGAGTTGATGTGCTGGCGCGTGCGGGCGCGTTTCCAATTGGCGCCCCCAATCGCGGGCCGTGGCACCATTTTTCGCGGGCGAGCCAATTAGGGCCCGCCTAGCGTGACGTCTGCAGGGAAGCGCTGTGCTCTCCCTGTGCAGGCGGGAGGGGGCGGGAGGGAATCCTTAAAATCGAGAATGTGCTCTTTCGCGCATGCACACGAAAGAGCGCAAATCTCCCTGGGGCTAAGCGCAGCCTCAAGGAAATCGGCTCTACTTTCAACAATATTAAAAATAGAAAAAAAAAATTCCCTTACATGTCTCCTCATGTGGCAATGTCACGTGAGTTGGGAGATGTTCATAACTTCCATAACAACTTTATTAAAATATTTAAAACCCTACATGAAACCTTGTCCCGCCGGTGAATGAGGTTTCATGTTTTCTCTATTTGCCACCGGGACTCCTGGCCTGCCCGCCAACCTTAAGGTTGGACGGGCTGGTCCTTTAATTGCTTAATTGATCTAGTCAATGGCCTCATTTGGCCACTGACAGGTCGGCGGGCACCCAGCTGATTTTGCTGCGCCCCCGCCTTCCTGAAAATTTAAATGGTGCGGGGTGACGTCAGGAGTTCTGCCCGACATCATCCCGCGTCAGCAAGCGGGCCCCGCCCCCCCCACTCGCCGATGGCAAAATCCTGCGCTTTGCAACATGTCCTGATCCTGCTCAAAGAGAAGCACCATCTTGTACAACAGCACAACACTTTTTATTGGCTATTCTTCTGGCTCCTGCAAGGGACAAGTGCTAATTCAATCCTGGACTCTGCATTATTTGGCACTGTCAATTTGTACTTATCAGAAACTAGATTGAGGCTGCCACATTTTACTATGAATCCTAAAAATCCTTAGTGAGAGAAGGTGCTCTGCAAACAAGTGCAACAGATTCAAAACCATGTCCCAGAACCATATTGTTGCATTCATTTTCTATTGTCCATTTTCCAAGTGTGTATGATTCTGTCACTGGCATGTGGATGATGCTGGGAAGAACACTTGTACTCTCCTTCTCTAGCCTCCCCAAAGGTAGTGATTGTGATGACTGCTGTCCTTGTAATCTTTTGTGGGAGCATTATAATATTAGACAGGAAATTGCAGGCATTTGACCCAATAACAAAGAAATGGCATACTTCCAAGTTAAAAATGACATGTAACTTGAAGGAGAGTGGTGGTGATGGTGTTCCTATCATATTGCTGCTTCTATCCTTTTTGGTGGGACTGGGATGTGCCATTGAATTAAGCCACAGTGTGCTTATGGTGGAGGTGGGTTGTGGGGGTTAATCAAACTCAGTGACAGAGTTTTGTCCTGTACAGTGTTTACTTTCTCAAGTGTTGTTTCAGCTATACTGATTCAGGTAAGTGCTGAATATCAATCATACTCCTGACTTGAGCCTTGCAGATTATTTAGAATCTGAGAATCAGGCTGTAACTTACTCATTGCAAAGCATCCAAACTCTGTGCTTGCTCTTGTGTAGATCATTGTTGATATGGCTGGTTCAATTAGCCTTCTGGGCAATGCTGGCAGTGCCACTAAAGTTCAAGCAAAGGTGTTTTGGCCTTTTCTTGTTAGAAATGCTTATTGCTTGGCATTTGTGCTATGAATATCACCCGTCACTAGTCAGCCTAAGCTGTATGTCATTGGCTGCTGTAGGCTGGCATGGGCTTCTTCATTATTGGTAGAGTTCTAACGGAGCTAAACACTATGGAATGATCAGCGAATAACTCAGCTTCTCACCTCAACAGTAGGAAGGGTCAGCTCTGACTTTCTCACAAGTCCCAACAACTTTCCTCTGAGGTACATGTGTTTGCATGTGACCGAGCAGGGCAATTCTTGTCTCGAAGATCATGGTACATGGGATCTGGAGTGCAGGATTTGCTTCCTTTTCTTTTCTTCTCTGCTGCCACTCTGCCTCATCATTGAGAAGTTGGGACACAAAGCGTGATGCAGCTTGATGGATGAATGTCGCCATTCTGAACAACTGGGAGCACGCTCCTCCCAGTCGTTAACATCAATGCTGCCCCGCCACAAGGAGAGCTTTAGAAGCATTTTCTTTACCCTCCCCTGGAACATTGGCCACTTGAGAGTTGAGTAAACAGGACCTGACAGGGGAGACAGTTTTCAGCCATCCGGATACAGTGTCTGGCCCAAAGTTGATTTTGCAGGAGCTTTGCCCAAATGCTTGTGGACTGGCTTCAACAAGTACACTAGTATTTGTTTGACGGTCCTCCCGTTGAATCCAGAGGATGTGGCTGAGGCATTGCTGCTGGAATTTCTCTCACGCTCTTTTATGTGTCGCTGATACACAATCCAGATCTCACTGCAGCACCGGAATGTGGTGACGCCGGCTGCACTGTACACTAGAACTTCTGTTGACTTGAAGAGGTCTTTGTTGTCAACAAGGACTTTGTTTGTAGAAGGCCAGTATTGGATCTCCTCATTGATGGCGGCCTTTTGAGAGAGGTGGCTGTCAAGTTATGGGAAGTGCTCAACAAATTCCAGAGTCTCTCCTTCAAAATATATGGGATGTGGAATATTTGCCTCACCAGGTGTGGGTTTAAACTTATTATGGACCATGGGTTTTCTTTACGCATCATTCAAGGACAGGGCAAGTTTCTTGTATGCAGAATCAAAGAAATCAAGAGTGGCTTGCAAATCCGGTGCAGAGTGAGCATTGACACCGCAGTCACCCGCTAACAGTAGAACATGTATATCTATGGTGATTGGTTTAGTTTTTGGCATGGAGACGACTGAGGCCAAACTGCTTATGTCTGAACATAAATTGCTTGTAATTCCTCCCAATCTAACATACTTTATTTGATAGTCACAGTTGCTGCTCTCCTCTAGCCTGGCAAGGCCCAATGCACGTTCATGTTCCATTCACCTCAGTTTTGGATTTTATTTGTGTGTGAGACCCTTTAATTATCTTATGCGAGCTAATTTCATGCCCTTTTGTTCTTTTAATATCTTTCCACTGCCTCGCTGAGAGACTTCTTCTATGGTACCTCATTAGAAAAGCTACTCACCATTAAACCTCTCTGTGACAGGGTCACACTTAATTTCCACCTCGTTCTCTCTCTCTCTCCCCCCTTTCCATTTTGTTCAGTCCTATTAAGGGTGTTGGGTATTTAATGGTTCAAGTTCTGACAAGCGTTCTAAACTTAAAAATGCTAACCTGTCTTTTCCCTTCATGGCTATGGCCAAACTTGCTGCCCACACGCAGCATTTTCATTTCTTTAATTTTAGATTTCCAGTGACTGCAGGGTTTTTCTTTTCAGTGTCACAATGTTGGTTCGGCAAAAATGAAATGGCATTTTAAATGGCACAGCTTCACTGATAGCTGGCAAATTATACTGACCCACTTTGAATATTGGATCACATGAAAGCTTGCAAAGGGTTTAACTCACCTTCCTTAGTGCACATACATTAATTCATTACCAACATCAGTCTAAAAGCCCAAGGGTGGCAGATTACACTTGTACTTTTAATGAGGTTCATGAGACTCCATTCATGTGCAAGCAATAGCTGTTATACTGGAGCTAGCGTTACATGAAAGGATATTCAAGCTATTGTTTGTGCAGGATGTGAGTGAAAGTTAAACGGGGACAAAATTCTAGAAGAACTGGTACAGCCGGCTATACTAAAGTTAGGAGTTCAATCTATGGTGAAACCAGGGTCAATTGTAGCAAACTGATAGCACATCAACATTTGGATATTTAAACCACCAAAACATCATTCTCTAGAAATACGGAAGCACTTGCCAATATATTCAGGAATTTCAATTTAGTTAATAAAAAATGGTCCAACATATGGTGAGGGAGACAGGAACCCAGAAGGAAAAAACAGTTCAAACCAGTACTCTTATTTCACAGTTTTACTGGTGTTCCATTTTAAGATATACAAGACCAGCTTGGACCAGTATTCTCATTTCCCAATTTTTACTGTTTTTCCCTTCTGGGAAGTGCTTAGACAGCTCTGGCTATCATGGTGTGGGGCAAGCTTAATGGAGTAGCTAGTCTTTTCCTGCCCAATCTCATACTGAATGTTTAAAACAAAAAAAAAAATTCTGTCCCAATACAGCTCATCAATAGGAAAACACTACCACTATTAGTCTGTACCTCTTTCCTGATAATTTTCAAGAAGATGCTGACAATAACCTCTGATGTATTCTGAAGCAGCAAGAAGAACGGAATAGGCTGGAAGACATAAATAATAAAAGTTAATGAAGAGGTCAAGGTCATCACTTTCCAAACTAACAGTAGCCTGCTGCAATTCTGCTCCAAGGCTCAAATCTCAAAAAAACAGCTGAATGGTTTATGAAAAGGGGGATTTAAGAAAGAGTCATGACCTGACTAGAAGTGCCCAGTCTTTTGCAGATGCACTACACTTGAATAGTGGAAAGGGAGGGTGGAAAAAAGAGCTTTAAATGTATTTGGATATGTACACACATGCACAATTAAACGACCTTAAATAAGCCCAAGCTATTTTCATTTTTAGTATCAGCATGAAGCAGGCCTCTTGAATTGAGAGGACGTTAAGCTATCAGGAATGCTTGGCACTCCACCTAATGGCACTGTTAAGAACTGAAAGCAAACTGAGACATCTATAGTGCTGGCAACCAACAAGAGGGACAGCCTATCCAGACACAGAGTAACATCAAAGGCCACAGGAAATAGGCTACGCATGCAATAAGAGAAACCTGGCCTGGCACATTTTTATATACTGGCCTTTTTAAGCCACAGGTTAATGGAATCATAACAATAGAAGAATGGAATGTGAAGTATTGTTACAAGGAGGCAAAAATGGAAGACATATGTACCCCATGAATGGTGTTGACATAGCTCCGGTTGGAGTTCAAAGAGATTTATAAGTTTTAGGAGACTCGACACATCCAGCCAGGCTGCAGCAACAATCTATAAAACTAATAGGATATCAAGCTACATAACTAAAACTGTAGAATATAGGTCAGAGGAAGTCTGTAAATACTCCGGTCAAACTGCACCTTAAATGTTGTATCTCATTGCGGTCACAAAGGTATAAGTGAGACCAGTGCCAGGAGAGTGCAGAGAAGCACCAAGAAGTGGATTGGTAATATCAACAGTCTAAGATATGTGGAAACTTGGGCTTTCCTCTCTGAAAGGAGGCATCCGAGAGGTAACTGAATCAACATTTGTAAAAGGTGGTTAGGGATGGGAAAGGTAACTCCAGGATATTACTTTAAAGCAAATTGGGCGAATAAGACGGGATCAATCTAGTAAAAAATAAATTCAGGCCTGACCAGGATATTCTCCTTCACACAGAGTGATCAATGCACGGAATGATCACAAATAACTGTAATCATTGAACAAATACATGGCTGCAATGGGGAGATTTTAAGGTCTTCCTGGATGGGTGAATTACAATGGGCTGAAAGGCCTTGCTCATCTGTAATATTTTGTGATCACTTGAGATGAGAAGCTGCCTTTACATCTGTAACTAAATGATTCTGCTGGGCTTCCCAGGTTCCTGCTGATGGTGAACACTAGAAGTGACCCACTTAAACAAATATTTCAAAGTGAAGCAGTTCCACTTCTGACTGGAGATGGGCATCTTTAATATTCATCTTTAAAGTGGCGTATATAATATGAACACACTCTAACCAAAGAATACTTTTCCCTCTTCCAAAACAGATCATTAGACTGTCAAACAATTCCATTTACAGGGCTGCTGCATGGAGCTTTCCAGGATAACTATTGTGTTAGTGATACAAGAGGCATAGATTTGTTAAGTGCAATGTTTGACTCAAGGGCTTGGCTGATTGGATAAAGAAAATGTGGTAGATGCGGTGTATATGGCTTTTCTGAAAATACTGTGTCTAACAGGAAACTTGTTACAAAAACCTGGTGTACATTTAGATGCCGTCAGTGCTTAAAATGAGGGTTTAAACAATGTGTCAGGCTTTTCTTTTATTTATTCTTTTAGGCCATCATTTATTGCCCATCCCTAGTTGCCCTTGAGAAGGTGGTGGTGAGCTGCCTTCTTGAAGTGCTGCAGTCGAGTCCAAGCTAGTCAGTGTTTTACAAGAAAAATCACTTTACACCATTGGTGTTGGATGTTGTCACTGTCATCCAATCAGACATGGGCTGAAGGATAGGGGCCCATTCAGAATAGTCAGAGGGTGGAGCTGAAAGGAACAGAACCAGGCCAGCAGGAGTGAAAATGCCACAGCCAATCAGGATTATTTGGATGGCAGGTCTGAAACCAATCACAAACTTGACATAGAAAACAATTAAGATGAGCTGACAGCTCAGAAGATACTTACGGATTAGGAAGGCTATTTGAATATATTTATCCAGAACAACCTTATTTTCTCCCCATTGCTGTATCTAATTGTTTCTTAAACGATTCTAGGGATTCTGTTAGAACCATTCTGCTCAAAATCTAGATGACATGTTTGATCTCACTCCACATGAAGACAAATCTCTTCATGCCTCACCTTTTACTAATTTGACCTAATAGAATCATAGAACTGTTACAGCACAACAGGGGGGATTCAGCCCATTATGTCCATGCTGGCTCTCCTAAGGAGCAATTGGCATATTGCCACTTCTCCGGTCTCTCCCCACATCTCTGCACATTCTTCCTTTTCAGATATATAGAAAACTTAGAAAATGTATAGCACAGAAGGAGGCCACTCCACCCATTATGTCTGCACTGGCTGAGAAATTAGCCACCCGGCCTAATCCCATTTCTAGCACTTGGTCTGTAGCCCTGCAGGTGCTCTTCCAGATAACTTTTAAATGAGTTGAGCATTTCTGCCTCTACTACCCTTTCAGGCAGTGAGTTCCAGGCCCCTAACACCCTCTGGGTGAAAGCATCTTTTCCTCATCTCTCCTCCAATTCTTTTACCAATCACTTTAAATCAATGCTTCCTAGTCACTGACCTCTCTGCTAAGGGAATAGTCTCAATCTAGTCTCTCACAACCTTGTACACCTCAATCAAATCTCCCCTCAGATTCCTCTGTTCCAAGGAAAACAACACCAACCCTTAATATTGCTACTGAATTCCAGGTAGGATCTTGCCTTAACCATTTTGCTCAGCATAGAATTATCTTATATATCTCAATAAGGCCACATCTCAAATGCCTCCAATCCACATTGAATATACAAAGTCTCTGTAGTCTTTCCTCATAACACAAGGTTCCTGGCACTAGGAGTCACTAGGAGTCATGGTCCTTCTCGGTGTGCCTCCGGCACTTAATTTTCTCCCCTACTCCTTGATAGCAAGGGCTGAACACTGTACTAGAAACAAAGTCTGACTAAACTATTGCACAGCTTAGTAGCAAGGGAGTGTGAGAGGAGTATTAACAGGTAGGGCCATTAACAGGTAGAGAGCGCGAGAGGAGCGGGGCCATTAACAGGTAGAGAGCGCGAGAGGAGCGGGGCCATTAACAGGTAGAGAGCGCGAGAGGAGCGGGGCCATTAACAGGTAGAGAGCTCGAGAGGAGCGGGGCCATTAACAGGTAGAGAGCTCGAGAGGAGCGGGGCCATTAACAGGTAGAGAGCTCGAGAGGAGCGGGGCCATTAACAGGTAGAGAGCGCGAGAGGAGCGGGGCCATTAACAGCGAGAGAGCGCGAGAGGAGCGGGGCCATTAACAGTGAGAGAGCGCGAGAGGAGCGGGGCCATTAACAGGTAGAGAGCGCGAGAGGAGCGGGGCCATTAACAGGTAGAGAGCTCGAGAGGAGCGGGGCCATTAACAGGTAGAGAGCGCGAGAGGAGCGGGGCCATTAACAGGTAGAGAGCGCGAGAGGAGCGGGGCCATTAACAGCGAGAGAGCGCGAGAGGAGCGGGGCCATTAACAGCGAGAGAGCGCGAGAGGAGCGGGGCCATTAACAGTGAGAGGAGTCTGAAGACAGCTTGAAAGGAGAGAATAATAATCAAAGTGAGAGGTCACAGGGCAACAGGTAAATGATTTGTTCCTGAATATTTTGCTCCTTTATCTTTCAGAAGTATGTAATTTGTCAATAATTTTAAGGTTTTATTGGAACTATTAAGGTCTATAGGCAATAGTAAAGATTATAGGGAGTAGTAGGGTCTATTAATTATAAATTAAGTAATTAATTAACTAACACATAATAAAGATGGCAGGACAAGTGATATGTTGCAACTGCAGCATGTGGGAATTCTTGGACGCTAGAGTGATCCAGGGTAAACACATCTACAATTAAGTGTCTGTGACATGAGGAGCTTCGGCTCAAAGTCTTTGAGGTGGAGGCAAAGCTGCAGACACTGTGACAAATCAGGGAGGGGGAAAGTTACCTGGTGCTTTAGTCCAGGAGGCAGTCACACCCCTTAGGATGGGCAGAACTTTAGAGTTGGACAATGGTCAGGGACAGGAGGGTGTGACTGCAGGTCAGACAGGTGTGAGGATCCAGCATGTAGTGATGGAGGAGTTTCAGCCCCTGACTTTGTCCTATATGTACGAGGTGCTTGCTACCTGTGTGCATGAGGAGAAGGACTGCAATGTGGATGAGTGGACTGACCATGGCACCGTGGCAAAGGATGCTGTTCGAATGGGTGGAGTGAAGATGGTGATAGAAGACAGTGTAGTCAGGGGGATAGAAACTGTTCTCTGCAGCCGCAACAGAGAGCTCCGAAGGTTGTGTTGCCTGCCCTGTGCCAGGTTTAAGGACATTTCCTCGTGGATGGAGAGGAACTTGGAGTGGGATGGGGAGGAACCAGCTGTCGTGGTCCATGTGGGAACTAACAACATAGCACCAGCAATGATGTTCTGCTCAGAGAATTTGAGGAGTTAGAGTCCAAATTAAAACAAAGAACATCAAAGGTAATCATCTCTGGATTGTTACCTGAGCCATATGCAATTGCCATAGGGTTATAAAGATTAGAGAAGTAAATGTGCGCCTCAAAGAGTGGTGTGGGAAGAATGGATTTCAACTCATGGGGCATTGGCATCAGTACTCAGGGAAGACTGAGCTATTCTACAGGGATGGGCTCCACAATTGGGATAGTATAAGGACGTGCGACAGGAAGGGACAGAGAGTTTACAAAAAATGCCTATCAGCGGATAAGGTCACTGCAGGGAATAGAAGTAAAAAAATGAAATTAAAAGATTCTTTATATGAATGCGCAAAGCATCTGCAATAAAATGGAGGTAAGTGATTTAGAACTAATCACCACTACTGAAATATGGTTACAACGTGATCAAGATTGGGAAATAAATATTACAATATTTTGGAAAGACAGACAGAATGGCAAAGGAGGCGGGGTGGTCCTCATAGTAAAGGATGACATAAGGACATCAGTGAGAAAGGATCTGGCCTCCGAAGATCATGAAGTAGAATCAGTGTGAGTGGAAATTAGGAATAGCAAAAGTCAGAAAACCATGGTGGGAGCAGCTTATACACCTCTAACAGTAGTTATACCGTTGGGCTGAGCATTAAACAAGAAGCTTTTGGAGCCTGTAACAAAGGAAATGTAATAACTGTGGGGGACTTTAATCTTCATATAGACTAGGACAGTCAAATTGGTAAGAATGGTCTAGAAGATGAGTTTGTAGAATGCTTTTGTGACAGTTTCTTGGAGCGACATGTAGTAGAACCAACTAGGGATAAAGCTGTCTTAGATCTAGCAACGAAGCAGGGTTAATTAGTAATGTCATAGTAAAAGACTCACTGGTAAATAGTGACCTTAAAGCACTAAATTCCATGTTAAGTTGGAAAGCGACATGATCCAAGCATGAATGAAAATCTTAAACTTAAACACGTCAATTACAAAGTACAAGGAGAGAACTGGCTCGGGTAAATTGGGTAAATAAATTAAAAGATATGGAGGTAAAGAAACAATTGGAAACATTTAAATAAACAATTCAAAACGTTCCAACAAAAATATATTCCATTGAAGAATAAGAACTCAGCAAGAAGGACCCATCCATAGCTCACTCTGGAAGTTAAGGATAGCAATAGATTAAAAGAGGCTTACAATGTTGCATAAAACAGTAGCAAGTCCGAGGGTTGGGACTGTTTTAGAAACCAGCAAAGGACCACCAAAAAGTTGATAGAAAGAGAAAAAATAGAATATGAAAATAAACTGTCCAGAAATATAAGAACAGTTGGTAAGAGATTTAATAGTAAGGAATTATTCTAAGTCGGGAACAAGAACAGCTGAGCAGAAACGAACTTGGGTATAAACCTCACGTTCGGAGCCAAGTTTGGAAAAAAAATGAACCATAACATCACAGGAAAACTAAATTCATTGGTAAGAAACTGCTGTTAGGGAGTGTCTTTAAATAGCTGTAAATTAGAAAGGCATGTTTTTTTTAAAGAAATAGCTACTTGGATTTGAGTAAGAAACACCAGGAGTAAGGAGAAGTCAGGGCCAGCAAAGTACGGTAATATAAGTAAACCAAAGTAAAATAAAGTTAACGTAAGAGAAGTAAAGTTAAGACAGTTAATAGCGAGAGAGTGCAAGAGGAGCAGCGTGGCCTTTAACAGTGAGAGAGTGCGAGAAGAGTGAGAGACTATTAAAGAGCACGGAGCGAGAGGCGAGAGACCATTAAAGAGCGCGGAGGGCATCTGATTAGTGAGTAGGATTGGTGAATATTTCTAGTCTTTAAAGTAAAAGTAAGGTCTTTAGTTTGTGTCCAGGTCTCTAGTTCTTTTATTCTTTTGTCTCTTTTTCTTAAAATGAGCTTGTTAAGTATAAGATCGATACTGCTGTGCAAAAAAATTACAATTAAAGAGCGGGGGCTTCAAGTGTAAAGAGCAGGGATACTAGAGTAAATTAATAAGTAATTAAATAAAGTACGATAGCGATGGCAGGACAGGTGATGTGTTGCTGCTTCAGTATGTGGAAGCTGCTGGACACCAAAGTGATCCAGTGCGAACACACCTGTAGAAAGTGTTTGCAGCTCGAGATGCAAACATTATAGAGTAGTTATAATGGGGGATTTTAATTACCTGATTATAGGCTGGGATAGTGGTAGTGTAAAGGTCAGAGAAGGGCAAGAATTCCTAGAGTGTGTTCAGGAAATTTTTTTTTTTTTAAACAGCAGTATGTGTCCAGTCCAACAAGAAAGGTGGCATTGCTAGACCTGATTCTTGGAGATGGGCCAAGTAGATCAAGTGTTAGTGGGGGAACATTTAGGAGACAGTGATCATTGTTTGATAAGGTTTAGGGTGACCGTAGAAAAGGACAACGGGCAATCCTGAGTAAGAATAATTAGCTACAGGAGAGCCGACTTCAATGGGGCAAGAAGGGAGCTGGGCCAGATAGACTGGAGCCAAAGGTTGATGGGGAAACGGGTCGGTGAACAATAGGCTACCTTCAAAGAAGAAATGGTTCGGTCATAGTCAAGGTTTATTACCTCAAAAGGGAAAGGTAGGGCAAACAAATCCAGAGCCCCATTGTTCAAAAAACGTTGCAAGGATAAACACTGCTATTACAGCCCAGGTCAGTTTAACTTCGGTGGCGTGGAAGCTTCTAGAAACAATTATTCAGGATAAAATTAATAGTCGCATGGAAAAATGTGGGTTGATTAGGCTGAGTCAGCATGGATTTCTTGAAGGAAAATTGTGTTTAACTAACTTGCTGCAGCTTTTTGAAGAGGTAACAGATGAGGGTAATGCTACTGATGTGGGATACACAGATTTCCAAAAGACATTCGATAGAGTGCTACACAACAAACTTGAGAAAAGTTATTGTTCATGGAATAAAAGGGTCAGTAGCAATGTGGATACAAAATTGACTGAGTAATAGGAAACAGAGAATAATGGTTAATGGATATTTTTCAGGCTGGAGGAAGGTTTGTCCTGGAGTTCCCCAGGGGTCAGTATTGGGACCCTTGCTTTTCCTGATATTTATTAATGAACTAGATCTTGGTGTGCAAGGGACAATTTCAAAGTTGCAAATGATACAAAACTTGGAAGCATTGTAAACTGTGAGGACAGTGTAGAACGTCAAACGGACATAGACAAGTTGGTGGAGTGGGAAGATAGGTAGCAAATGAAGTTCAATGTGGAGAAGTGTGAGGCGATTTATTTTGGTAGGAGGAACATGGTGAGACAATATAAAATAATGGGTACCATTCTAAAGGGTGTGCAGGAGCAGAGAGACCTCGGTGTATATGTGCATAAGGTGGCAGGATGGGTGGAGAGAGCAGTTAATAAAACATACAGTCTCTTGGGCTTTATTAATAGGGGCATAGAGTACAAGAGCAAGGAGGCTATGCTGAACTTGTATAGGACACTATTTAGACCTCAGCTGGAGTATTGTGTACAGTTCTGGGCACCACATTTTAGGAAGGATCTGAAGGCATTTGAGAGTGCAGAAGAGGTTTACAAAAATGGGTCCAGAGATGAGAAACTTCAGTAATGAAGGCAGATTGGAGAAGTTGGAGAAGAGGCTAAGAGGAAATTTGGTAGAGGTGTTCAAAATCATGAGGGGGCTGGACAGAGCAGATAGGGAGAAATTGTTCCCGCTTGTAAAAGGAGCGAGAACGAGAGGCCACAGATTTAAAGTGATTTGCAAAAGAAGCAAATGCAATGCGAGAAAGAACTTTTTCACACAGCGAGTGGTTCGGGTCTGGAATACACTGCCTCCAAGTGTGGTGGAGGCAGGTTCAACTGAGGCATTCAAGAGGGCATTAGATGATTATTTAAATAGAAACAATGTGAAGGATTATGGGGAAAAGGCAGGAGAATGGCACTGAGTCATAAAGCTCATTTGGAGAGCCAGTGCAGAAATGATGGGCGGAATGGCCTCCTTCTGCACCATAACAATTGTGATTCTATGAGTATATAAAAAGTAAAAGAGTAACTAAAGTAAATGTTGGTCCCTTAGAAGCAGAGAAGGGGGAAATTATCATGGGAGAAAATAGCAGAGGCACTGAACAAATATTTTGAGTCTGTCATCACAGTAGAAGACACAAGTTCCATGCCAGGAATAGGTGATAACCTCAGAGGAAATTAGGGAAATTAAGATCAGAGAGATAAAGTATTGGAGAAACTTAAGGGACTAAAATCCAACAAATCCACAGGACCTGATGGTCTACACCCTAGGGCTCTAAAAGAGATAGCTGCAGAGATAGAGGATGTGCTAGCTATGATTTTCCAAAATTCCTTAGATTTGGGAACGGTCCCACCAGACTGGAAGTTGGCAAATGTTACACCACTTTTCAAGAAAGGCGAGTAGGCAAAATAAGGGCTCATGGAGTCGGGGGGTAATATATTAGCATGGATAGAGGATTGGTTAAGAGATAGAAAACAGAGAGTAGGCATAAACATTTTTGGGAGGCAGTGAATAGTGGAATGCCACAAGGATCAATGCTGGGGCCTCAGCTATTTACAATCTATATTAATGACTTAGATGAAAAGACAGGGAGTAGTGTATCAAAGTTTGCTGATGATACCAAACTAGGTGGAAAGGTAAGCTATGGGGAGGACACAGAGAGGCTGCAAATGGATTTAGACAGGTTAGGTGAGTGGGCAACAAGATAGTTGATGGAGGACAATGTAGGGAAGTGTCAAGTTATTCACCTTGGTCGTAAGAATAGAAAAGCAGGATATTTTTTAAAAGGTTTGAAACTTATAAGTGTTGATGTTCAAAGAGACTTGGGTATGCTTGTACAAGGAACACAAAGTTAGCATGCAGGTGCAGCAAGCAATTAGGAAGGAAAATGGCATGTTGGCCTTTATTGCAAAGGGTTTGGAGTACAGGAATAAAGCAGTCTTGCTACAATTGTACAGGATATTGCTGAAACTGCATCTGGAGTACTGTGTACAGTTTTGGTCTTCGCATTTAAGAAAGGATATACTTACAATGGAGGCAATACAGCAAAGGTTCACTAGATTGGTCCCTGGGATAACGGGGTTGTCCTGTGATGAAAGGCTGAGTAATCTGGGTTTACGTTCTCGGGGGTTTGGGAGAATGAGAGGCGCTCTCATTGAAACCTACAAAGTTCTGAACAGGTTTGGTAGGGTGGATGCTGTGAGATTGTTTCCATTGGTTTGGAATCTAAAACACAGAATCTACAACAGCCTCAGCATAAGGGGCCTATCATTTAGGGCTGAGATGAGGAGAAATTTCTTCACTCAAAGGGTTGTGAATTGTTGGAATTCTCTACCCTAGAGGGTTGTGGATGCTCCATCGTTGAATACAGTTAAGGCTGGGATAGTCAGACTTCTGGTCTCTCAGGGAATTAAGCGATATGGGGAGATGGCAGGAAAATGGAGTTGAAGCCCAAGATCAGCCATGATGGTATTGAATAGCGAAGCAGGCTCGATGGGCCATTTGGTCTACCCCCGCTCCTATTTCTTATGTTATGTTCAGCACAACTTTCTCTTAGCTGAATTTTTACTGGTGCATTTTGCCTCCACAATTATGCTTTTTCTTAAATACCTTAATTCCTCCGATGAGCTTTTTAAACTTGTTTTTGTTTGTTCCTAACATTCAACACTTTAGGCACTTTCTCCCTGCAGGAGTAGGTCATTTCTTACTGTTTCTTTGATCTGTCTATTTAATATTTGTCACTAAAATTTTTATAATAACTGACAAGAATGAAGCTTTTAAAAAATAATTTTTCTCAAAAGGAATTTTCTATGGTGAGCCATATCTGTTCCATTACATGGATGTTTATTTTTTTTGTTAAGATTGGCTACAGGCACCTTTTCAGAAATAAAGAGAGATTCCCCTTGGTGTGAATGCAATATCCGTCTTTACCTGACCATTCCTGTCACTTATGCAACAGTCCAAATTTGGAAAGCAAATGGGAAGTGGAGGTCTGACATTAAAGCAGGATTGGAAGAGATAGAAACATGGTCAAAGAGGTTAAGTTTTAAGGACACACTTCCAATGAGCAGAAAGGTAACTAGGTAGTGGAATTTAGAGAAAGATTTGCATAATGGGCAGGTCCCTGATGCTGAAAGCTCTGCTGCTAACCAGTTGGTAGCACTCTCACTTCTGAGTCAAAGTTCTGGGTTCAAAATCCACTCCAGAGCTCGAGTATTAAAATCAAGGCGGACACTCCTGTGCAATACTGAGGAAGCAATGCACTGTCAGATGTGACGTTAAACTGAGCCCCCAGCTGGCTGCTCGGCTGGACATAAAAGATCCCGTGGCACTACTTCAAAGAAGACCAGGGGAGTTATCTCCAGTGTTGTAGTCAACATTTATCCCTCAATCAATACCACAAAAATAAACAGATTATCTGATCATTACCACATTGCAGCTTGTGGGAGCTTGCTGTGCATGTTGACTCTCATTTCCTACATTACAACAGTGATTACACTTCAAAAGCTGTAAAGCGCTTTGAGACATCAAAAGCACAATGTAAATGCAAGCCTTTCTTTCTAATGGTGGTGTAGAGGTGGAGGCTGCATTGTTGACCAGAGCATGAAGAGACAATCTGTTAAGACTGGAGGAGGTGCAGAGATGGGGTGGAACAAAGTCTCAGGAGATTTGTAAATGAGGAAGAGGATTTTCACGCTGGAAGATGGTTGGAGTCAGCAATGGCAGAGGCAATAGGCAAGAACAAGGACATAGTATGGGCTAAGCTGTGACAGAGTCCTAAGTGAACTAGAGTTTGTGTGGGGTGGTGCTTGGAAGGAACCTATAAGAAAAATCAAGTCTGAAGGTAATGGAACTTGAAAGAGGCAGTGGGGTTGGAATAATTACTCAGGTGGGAAATGCTGCAATAATGGAAATAGTCAGTCTGGAGTTACATGAGCCATGATCTGGGGCAGGTGAGAAGTCCATGACGGTGCCTGTGCGAGGCCCAGGTCATTTTCACTCCCAGGGTCTATTACAATGTTGCAGCATGGACTCTGACCAAAGCCAGTGGGAGTGGTGAATAGACTGGCAGAGGCAGGAGGCTACCACTGGCAACCAGAGGAACAGTCACTAGCACCAAAGTAAATTGACACTGGATATTTGCTGGTTTTTCGTCACCAGTTTCTCCTTTAAGCAAATTTTGATTCCCTTATGATCCGAAGCATCCATTTATACTCAATAATAGGATGGTCAGGAAATCTTAAGAGAAACCTACTCCAAACGCTGGTTGTTGAAATATAGCACATGCACACTTACGAGTTTCTCTCTCCTTACAGAAAACAGACTAAGTAAGCATTTTACCAGGATCGGTTCAGACCAATTACCAGTTATTTTACATGAAATACATCAGTAAAGTGTACAGTTTACATAGCAACTATCTCAGAGTAGTGTCCTGGGGTCAACCATCTTCAGCTGCTTCAACAACCTTCTCTCCATCAGAAGATCAGAATTGGGGGTGTTAGCCGATGATTGCACAATGTTCAGCATCATTCGTGACTTCGCAGATACTGAATCAGCCTGTGTCCGTGTGCAGCAAGACTCAGACAACATTCGTGCTTGGGCTGATAAGTGGGCAAGTGAAATTCACAGCACAAAGATGCCAGGCAATGACCATCTCCAAGAAGAGAGAATATAACCATGTTCCCTTCACATTCAACAACATTGCCATCAATGAATCCTCCCATCAACAACATCCTGAGGGTTACTATTGACCAGAACTGGACAAGCCATGTAAATACTGTGGCTATGAAAACAGGCCAGAGGCTGGGAATTCTGTGATGAGTAATCCACCCCCTGCCTCCCCAAAGCCTGTCCACCATCTACAAGACACAAGTCAGGAGTGTGATGGAATACTCCCCACTTGTCTAGGTTAGTACACTCTGACCAATACTCAAGAAGCTCAACACCATCGAGGACAAAGCAGCCTGTTTGATTGGCACCCCATCCAACTACCTTAAACACTCACTCCCTCCACTATCAGCATACAATGGAAGAATCTACAAAATGCACTGCAGCAACTCATCAAGCCTCCTTCAACAGCACATTACTAGCCTGCAACCTCCACCATCAAGGACAGGGGCAATAGACCCATGGAACCACCACCATCTGCAAGTTCCTCACCAAACCACACACCATGTTGACTTGGAACAATATCGCCGTTCCTTCATGGTCAGTGGATTAAATTCCTGGAACTCCCTCCCTAACTGCACTGTGGGTGTACCTACACCACATGGATGCTGCGGTTCAAGGCGGCTCACCACCACCACCTTCTCAAGGGCGATTAGAGAAGGGCAACAAATGCTGGCCTAGCCAGCAACGCCCACAACCCGTGAAAGAATATTAAAAAAAATACATTTCTCTACATTCTTTAGGCATGAAGATAATAAAGATGTAAATTGCCTTCTTTCTAAACTTAGGCCCAACTTTTCAAACTTGAAATCATGCTGGTTCAGACTTTAAAATAGAGGCAACCCTTTCCTGCTGACTGCCCAAATTCATGATAGTCCAGCACAAAGACAGAGCATCAGACCGTTTGTCCTCGGAATTAAGGGTAGATGGTATATTTTCATTCGATGTTGAATAAAGGTGAAACAATATTGATAAACCATGATGCTTAACACTGAATGTGACCAAAATAAAAACAGAAAATGCTGGTAAACCTCAGCAGGTCTGGCAGCATCTGTGGTGAGAGAAACAGAGTTAAAAGTTTGAGTCCGTATGACCTTCCAAAACGGAACTTCTGACACGTCTTCCTTTTTCCTTAACCAAGGGTTTCCTCCACCCTGTGGTTGACGGGGCCCTAAACCGTGTCCGACCCGCCCCACCAGGACGGTTTGAGGGTTCTCCACTGCTTCATTGAACAAAGGCCCGAACAATCCTCATCCACCATCATCCTCCTCCTTCTGGCTCAGCTTATTCTCTCACTGAACAATTTCTCCTTAAACTTGTCTCATTTCCTCCAAATAAAAGGTGTGGCTATGGGTACCCACATAAGTCCCAGTTATGACAGTCTTTTTGTGGGGTATGTGGAACATTCCTTATTCCAGACCTACTCAGGCCCCCTCTCACAACTCTTCTTTCTGTACATTGATAACTGTAACAGTGCCGCTTCATGCTCTGATCTGGACCTGGAAAAATTTATTGATTTTGCTTCCAATTTCCACCCCTCTCTCACCTTCACATGGTCCATCACTGACACTTCCCTTCCCTTCCTTGACCTCTCTGTCTCCATTTCTGGTGATAGACTGTCCACCAATGTTCATTACAAGGCCACTGACTCCCACAGCTACCTCAACTATAGCCCCCTCTTACCCTGCTTCCTGTAAGGACTCCATTGCATTCTCTCAGTTCATCTGCCTCCGGCTCATCTGTTCTGATGATGCCACTTTCCAAAATGGCGCTTCTGACATGTATTCCTTTTTCCTTACCCAAGGGTTCCACCCCAACTGTGGTTGACGGGGCCCTCAACAGTGTTCGACCCATCTCCCGCACCTCTGCCTTCACACCTTCCCCTCCCTCCCAGAACCATGATAGGATCCCCCTTGTCCTCATTTTTCAGCCTCCCAGCCTGTGCATTTAAATGATCATTCTCCGCCATTTCTACTAACTCCAGCATGATGCCACCAGTAAACACATCTTCCCCTCACCACCCCCTGTCGGCAATCCATAGAGACCGTTCCCTCTGACACCCTGGTCCACTCCTCCAGCACCCCAAACTCCTTATCCCCTTCCCATGCAATTGCAGAAGGTGCAACACCTGCCCCTTTACCTCCTCACAATCCAAGGCCCCAAACACTCCTTTCAGATGAAGCAGCGATTCATTTGCACCTCCTTCAATTTGGTCTACTGTATTCGCTGCTTCCATAGAACCATTGAAAAGTTACAGCACAAAAGGAGGCCATTTGGCCCATCTTGTCCATGTCAGCCTGAGGACACCCAGGTGCCCTTTCTAATCTCACCTTCCTGCACCCGGCCCATAGCCCTGCAGCTTACAGCACTTAAGGTGCAGATTCAGGTACTTTTTAAAAGAGTTTAGAGTTTCTGCCTCTACCACCAATTTGGGCAGCGAATTCCAGACACCCACTACCCTCTGCGTAAAAAAGTTCATCCTCATGTCCCCCTTACACCTTCTGCCACTTATCTTGAATCTATTGTGGTCTCCTCTGCATTGGGGCGCAGACTGGGTCACCGCTTTGTGGAATATCTTCCATCAGTCCGCAGGCCTGACCCAGAACTTCCTGTCACTTACCATTTCAACACACCACCCTGCTCTCATGCCCACATGTCTGTCCTTGGCCTGCTGCAATGTCCCAGTGAAGCCCAACGCAAACTGGAGGAACAGCACCTCATCTTCTGATTAGGCACCTTACAGCACTTTAGGGACTTAACATTGAGTTTAACAACTTCAGACCATGAACTCTCTCCTACCTCTTACCCCCTTTTTTAATCCAATTTTATTTAGTTATTTATAAATTTTATTTTTATTTATTTGTTCATTTTTTAAATCCTTCCCCCCTCCCGCCCCCCCCACACCACACAGGGCCATCTGTCACTTGTTTTTATTTCTTGTTTTCACAGAGCACTGACCCTTGTTCTGCTTTTAACACCTTCTGCTATCTTAGCTTTATGCCACGATCAGCACCTTCTTTACTCTTTACCACTACCATTAACACTCCCTTTGTCTTGTGTCTATGACATCTTTGTCAATCTCTCCTTAGCTGTCACCTACCTCTTGACCTTCTATCTTGCTCCACCTGCCCCACCCCCTCTTAAACAGTATAAAATCCATCACATCACATTTCTACCTCCCTTTAGCTCTGAAGAAGTCATATGGACTCGAAACATTAACTCTGTTTCTCTCACCACAGATGCTGCCAGACCTGCTGAGCATTTTCTGTTTTTTGTTTCAGATTTCCAGCATCCGCAGTATTTTGCTTTTAAATGAATGTGACCATTTCAGCTAACTGATCCCCAGGAACTTCACAATGTTCACATCCACAGGGGCTCACATAAATAAGCAACATCAATGTTGTTATGCCTCCATTTGAATTACTCTGATCTACCCCTCTTAATAGCTAATTTTAAAAATATCTTTTAAAATTATTTCACAGGACGTGGGCATCGCTGGCTAGGCCATCATTTATTGCCCATCCCTAACTGCACTTGAGTTAATTGCCCTTCTCAAGGGCAATTAGCGAGGGGTAATAAAAATGCTGGCCCAGCAGGTGACACCCAAATCCCATGAACGAATAAAAAAAAAACTTAACCTGATCTTCCCTTGGTAGAGGAGTGGTGCCAAAGAATTGGAAAGTGGCAAATGTGACACTCTATTCAAGAAAGGGTGTAAGGACATTACCAGTAACTACAGGCCAGTTAGTTTAACATCAATGTTGGGTACAGTTCTAGAAACAATAATCAAGGAAAAAATCAACAGCCACTCGGGGAGGTTCAAGTTAATTAAGGAAAGCAGCACAGATTTGTAAAAGGCAGATTGTGTTTGACTAATCTATTTGAATTTTTAAATTAAATAACAGAGAAGGTTGATGAAGGGAAAACTATAAACATCGTCTAAATTAATTTTAAGAAAACATTTGACAAAGTACCATATAAAATGCTGGTTAACGAAACTGAGGCTCATGCAATAGGAGGATCAGTGTCAGCTTGGATAAAAAAAATGGCTGAAGGACAGGAAACAAACAACGAGTCATGGTAAATGGTTGTTTTTCCAGACTGGAGGTTGATAAACAGTGGTGTTACCCAAGCTTAAATTCTGGGACTGCTGCTTTTTTAAAACATATAAATGACTTGGATATTGGAATACAGAGTAAAATTTCAAAATTCACCCATAACATCAAACTTGGATGTGTGGCAAATAGTGAGGATGGCACTAATTGACTGCAACAGGCCATAGATAGATTAGCACAATGAGCAAATAAGTGACAGATGGAATTTAATAAAGAGATGCGTGAGCTGATGCATTTTGGAAGAACGGATGGGTAGAGGTACTAGACTAAATGGCACAATTCTAAGAGTGTGCGTGGACAGGGGGACCCAAGGAGTTACGCACATGGACCTTTGAAAGTGGCAAGACATGCGGAGAGTAGTTAGCAAAGCATATGAGATCTTGAGCTTCATAAATAGAAGTAATGAGCACAAAACTGGGGAACTATGCTTGAACCTTTACAAAGCTCTGGTTAGGCTACAACTATACTACTGCTTCCTCTTCTGGTCACCGCACTTTAGGAAGGATGTAAGGGTCTTCGAGCGTGCAGAGGAGATTTACCAGAATGGCTCCAGGAATGAGGAATTTTAACCACAAGGTTAGGTTGGAGAAACTGAGGCTGTTCTCCTTGGGGGAAAAGGAGGTTGTGGGGAAATCCAATAGAGGTGTACAAAATTACGATAGTAGGTAAGGTAGACAAAGAAAAGCTGTTCCCATTAGGGGATCGGACAAGGGCTAGAAGATTTAAGGAATGGGCAAGAGAGACGGTGGGGAGGGGGGGCAGTGGGGGCAAGGAACTCACTGCTTGTGGAAGGTAGTGGAAGCAGAGATGATCAATGATTTTAAAAGGAAATTGGATAGGCACTTGAGAGAAATAAACTTGCAGTGCTATGGGGATACAGTGGGGAAATGGAACTGACTGGATTGCTCCACAGAGAGCCGGCTTAGACTCGATGGCCTAATAGTTTCCTTCTGTATCATAATGACTCTGTACTTAAATGTTGAAATTGATATGCACTTCAGTGCCTGTAAGGTAGAAATAGTGTTTTGGTTTGTAATTTTAATTCAATATTACCTTTATTTTAATATTCTTTCCACAACTTCCTTGTATATGAATTTTTCAATGCACTGCAATTCAGCCTTCAGGCTGTGAACATATTTCTTGAATAAAATACCACTATTATTACTGTAATCAGACTGGTTTTACATGGCTGGTTTGTTGTGACAAAACAATGCTGCACCCAACTTAACTCCTCATATGTTGAATCTAATATTGCAGAAATACAATTAGAAATTAGAACTGAGCAACTCAGACAAATTCCAATTTACCACAGCTTAAATAAAAAGATACTGCAAAACATTATGTTTGTGCCACTTCACAGTATTGAGAGGGAGAAAAGGAAACTGCAGTGAATTGTACAATATTTCCAAATTCACATCTGCACAAAACTAACAACTGAAGAGTTGTTTTTTAGTGTTTCCAGTGACCAAGAGTTTGTCCTCAGCCAGGGTTCAATCTAGTGAATCAACAATAGACACACTACAGAATAAAACCTAATTGCTGATTTTCCAAATTTGTGCTTCTGGTGAGGAGCTTCACCCAGAAATACGTGTGCCGGGAATCGCTGGCATGATGCTTACAATTTTGGTGCGTAGAAAATCATGGGCAGTAGTCCCTTGGTTTTCTGATAAACAGGTTGGTGCACAAAGCTTCCTGCTTACAGCACCAATTCCAAAACTCTATAAATACAAACCACAATGATTGGCATCCTTCCATCTGCGAGAGATGATGGGAATGCAGCCTCAGAACTTGGGTGAGGTCAGGTGAGATCATCTGCTGCACTTCTTTTGACCACAAACCACAATAATTTGTATTTATATAGTGCCTTTAACCTGATAAAACAGCAGCTAAAATGCCTGACCTGGCTATTCTGGTGCAGTTAGCTTCATATGAAGTTGCAAAATATTAGATCACAATGTTTTGAATATAAACACTCCATTTAGCATTTGATTTTCATTGCTGTGCTCAAATTGGCTGCCTCATTTCCGACTTTACAACATTGATTACATTTCCAAAATAGTCCATTGGCTGTAAAGCACTTGGTGAATCATCCTGAGGCTTTGAAAGGCGCTATATAAATGCAAGATTTTAACATAGAAAATAGAAGCAGGAGTAGGTCATTCGGCCCTTCGAGCCTGCTCTGCCATTCAACATAATCATGGCTGATCCTCTATCTCAATGCCATACTCCGCTCTCTCCCCATACCCCTTGATGCCTTTAGAGTCTTTTAGTTTCTTTTACTACGGCATGTATATATATATATATGTAAGTAAACTGCCTCAACATGATATGCAAATGCCCAATACAAAACTTCATCTAAGTCATCCTCCTCATCCCAAATCTCCCCTTCCTAAACCAAAGAAAAGTCCTTACCAGTTTAGATAATGCCCGGGAACCTGCATAAATATTACCCACAAACAGTAATGCACCAGGGATCCAGGAAACCTTGGCAGACCTATCAAAGTTTAAATAACATGGTTAGCTACAAAATCAAATGTTATTACTGTAATGTAACTAGATGTGTCATTCCTTGGATCTAATGCCACTTGACTAACAGTGTTCTTTTTGTCACTTAGCTGTTTAGAAGTCCATTTCCCAGCTATATTTTGCTAACCAGGTTTATAACATTTCCGCTTCGAGATTCACTAGGATATAAATGCTAAGAATTTCCTCAAAGTTTTTCCAATCAGCCACCATAACCTCAGCAAATTGGCAGAAACTCCATTATGGAGTCAATCTGGGCTTTCAACCCCATCAGAGTTAAGGTGGGAGACTCCAAGGAAATTCCCAATGTAAATCTATCTTCCCTTGACTATCCAAAATAGATGGGCTGCTAGTGATGGGTCCCAAATACACACAAGGTGAGCTACACCAGACTTGTTTATAATTAATTTGCATGATGTACATTCATTACCCATCGCTAATGTTCCTGAGGAGGTAGTGCTGGACCGTCTTACTGAAAGCGGTTTGAAATAACTGAGTGGTTTGCTCTGAACTGGGAGTTTATGCTTAAACTTGAATTGTGATTTATGCATTAAGCTTAATTCTAGGCAATGATGGTAAAAGGTGTGTGACCGCTGGATCCGAAGCCTGAATCCAGCACGTGCTTTAGTTGGAGTGAATATTATCATTACAATTTCCTTACCATAGAACATTACTTCTCATCTCCACCCTTCCTAGTTTCCAGGCTATCTGAAGAAACATACTTCCCACAAATGTCTGCCAGCTGTAAAAGAAAAGGGAGTGAAGAAGGAATTACATTCAATCCAAATTACGAACCAATTCAAAAGTTCTAAATTCTACAAAATGACCTGTGGAAAATACTCACCCTTGAAAAATTGTGGGATAGGTAAACTTCAGAAGTGAAAGGACATACTGAAAAAAAATGAAGGATCAATAAGATACTTTTGTGTTGCAATAAAACCAACATTTCCAATAAAAATATTTTAAATGGTGCAGATCTGGAAACATGGATGTTGAAACTCTGACATTCTATTGGGTGAGGTTTATCAATTGGAGCAATGCCATCTCCTGCCCCTAATTCAGCATAGAAATTAACCACTCAGTGCTGCATATCTGGCTTGTAGCTCATTGTCTTATGCTTACGGAAGATTATCCAGAAATTATCAGTGGTACAACCTTTTTAGTACTGAGTGAACAAACACAATTATCAGTTTTCAGTGGCTGAACTAACATTTATATGGTGCTTTTAATGTAGGGAAACGTCCCAAGGTACTTCACAGGAAAAACTAGTAACCAAGCCAAAGGTGGCAATATTAGGCCAGGCGACTGAAAGTTTGGTCAATAAAGTAAGTTTTAAGAAGGATCTTAAAGGTGCAGAGAAAAGTGAAGAGATGAAGAGGTTTAAGGAGGGAATTCCAGAGCTTAGGGCCTAGATGGCAAGAGTGGGAATGATGGATACACGAAAAGCCAGATTTGAAGGAAGCATTGCTCTCTGAGGGTTGTAGCATGAGAAGAGGTTGGAAGTACAGAGTGACAAAGCTCTGGAGAGATTTGAACATAAGGTTGAGAATTTTAAAATTGCGACATTGCTTAGCTGAGAGTCTGATGGGGAAATGGGACCTGGTGTGAGTTAGGGCACGGGCAACGCAGTTATGAATGAGTTAAGTTTACAGAAAGTGGAAGATGGGAGACCAACCAGGAATACATTGTTTACCTCTAAACTTGATTATGCCATAGGCATGTTTCAGTATGGTAGCATAGTGTTACCAGACTAATAATCCAGAGGCCTGGACTAATGATCCAGAGACACAAGTTCAAATCCCACCACATAAGTGGGGAATTTAAATTCAATTGATAAAATAAATATGGAATACAGCACTAGGATCAATAATGGTGACCATGAAATTACCAGCACAGTGTCTCAAATCCAGCTGTTCAACAACAAGGGTTGTCCGAAAAACAGACACTTTTATAATGGTCTACACATCAATTTTAATTGAGTAAAATTTAAAAAAAAACTTGCCTGGACAATTCAGCTAGTCACTGCATTGGCATGGTGTGGCTCCAGACTAGTTAGTTATTGGCTTCGCGCGCTGCTGTATCCCACGGTCCAAGCAACACTTGACCCCACACAGCCTGGCGTGAC
Source organism: Cetorhinus maximus (assembly GCF_964194155.1). Lineage (NCBI taxonomy): Eukaryota > Metazoa > Chordata > Chondrichthyes > Lamniformes > Cetorhinidae > Cetorhinus > Cetorhinus maximus. Next base: position 130,899,803 of record NC_135882.1, on the reverse strand, counting down.
CTGACTTGCTCATGGCCTGAACCACACCGCTAAGAGTTGCACATGCTTTGGTTTGTTCCTCCCAGAGGGCCAAAACGAAATCCGGCACGGTCTCAGTCCCGAGATTGCTGGATTTGAGGGACTGTACTTGTACCAGGTTGTCGTAAAACTCCATCTGTTTCACTAATGCTCATTAGGGAAAGAAATCTACTGTTCTGGCCTATATTCGATTTCAGACCCACATTAATGTGGTTTACTCTTTCAACTGCCGTATGAAATTGCGCAGTAAGCCACTCAGTTGTATTCACAAAGGCAGCTCCCCATCACCTCCTCAGGGACAAAGAGGGATGCCAATAAATACCAGCCTTGCAAACAAAATGTGTTTTCCTATGAATGAATTTAAAAAACCATTCAGCCTGAGACACTGGTTGGGGAGGGGTATCAAATCAGTAGTGAGGAATTGGGAGTTTAGAGCAGGAACCGGCCTTGGTTTTCCCATGTTTAATTGAAGGAAACTGTGGTTCATTTAGGGCTGAATGTCGGACAAGCAGTCTGACAACACAGAGCATGGATTTGTTAAAGGAAAGTCTTGCCCAACTTAAGGAAGTAAGAAGGAGGATCACAAGGGTAGTGAATTTGATGTAGTTGACATGGATTTTAATTGCACATGGTAGACTGGTCAGAAAATTAAAGCTAGTGGGGTCCAATGGAAAGTGACAAGTCAGATCCAAAATCGGCTCAGTGGTAGAAAGCAAAGGCGTTTTTGTGGCTGGAAGGCTGTTTCCAGTGGGCTCCCAGAGGGCTCACAACTGGGTTCCTTGCTGTTTGTGGTATATATCAATGAGTTAGACTCAATGCAAGGGGTATGATTATAAAATTTGTAGATGATACGAAAATTGGCTGTGTGGTTCATGATGAGGAAAAACAACTTTTATCGTTGTGGGCATCGCTGGCTCGGCATTTATTGCCCATCTCTAATTGCCTTTGTTCAGAGGGCATTTAAGAGTCAAACACATTGCTGTGGGTCTGGGGTCACATGTAGGCCAGACCAGGTAAGGAGGGAAGATTTCCTTCCCTAAAGGACATTAGGGAACCAGATGGCAATGGTTTCTTGGTCATCATCAGAGTTTCAATTCCAGATTTTTATTGAATTCAAATTTCACCATCTGCTGTGGTGAGACTCAAACCTGGGTCTACTAGTCCAGTGACAATACCATTATGTCACCAGCTTCTACTAGACACTGCAAAAAGATATTAATGGTCAGGTGGGCAGAAAAGTGGCAGATGGAATTGTGAAATAATGCATTTGACAAGGGCAAACAAGGCGAGGGAACACAATAAATGGTAGGAAGTATAGAGGAACAGTTGACCTTTCTGTCCATATCTAGCAATCTCTGAAGGTAGCAGGATAGGCAGAAAAGGCGGTCATGAAGGCATTCAGGATACTTTCCCTTTATGGCCAAGGCCTAGAGTACAGGAGCAGGAAGGTTATGCTAGAACTGTGTAAAACAGTAGCTGGACAGCAGAGAGAGTACTGCCTACAGTATGTAATCACACTAGAGAAGCTACTGAGGAGATTTATGAAGATGTTGCCATGAACAGAGAATTTTAGCTTTTTTTAAAAAATCATTCATGGGATGTGGGCTTCGCTGGCTGGGCCAGCATTTATTGCCCATTCCTGGTTGCCCTTGAGAAGGTGGTGGTGAGCTGCCTTCTTGAACCGCTGCATTCCATGTGGTGTAGGTACACCCACAGTGCTGTTAGGGAGGGAGTTCCAAGACTTTGACCCAGCGATAGTGAAGGAGCAGCGATATATTTCCAAGTCAGGATGGTGAGTGACTTGGAGGGAACTTCGAGGTGGTGGTGTTCCCATCTATCTGCTGCCCTCGTCCTTCTAGATGGTAGTGGTTGTAGGTTTGGAAGGTGCTGTCGAAGGTGCTGCAAGGAAAGTTTGGATGGGCTGAGGTCATTTTCCTTGGAACCGAGGAGGCTGAGGGCAGATTTAACTGAGGTGTATGAAATGTTGAGGGGTCAAATAGAATGGATAGGAAGGACCTATTTCCATTAAAAGGGGAGATCAATAACTGGGGGCCTTGAGTTAAGTAATTGGTGAAAGGGTTAGCTGGGATTTGAAGAGTAACTTTTTGTTCCAGTGGGTGGTGGGGGTCTGTAACTCACTGCCTAAAAGAATGGGCAGAGGCAGAAATCTTAATCGCATTTGAAAAAAAATACTCTGGAACATGCACTTGAGCTGTCGTAACCTACAGAGCTATGGGCCAATAGTGGAAGGTGAAATTTGGTTGGATGGCTCTTTTCTGCCTGGCATGGAAATGATGGATCGAACGGCCTCCTGTGTTGTAAATCTATGTTTATGTGCGAAGGCCAGTCAAGTTGAAACAAATCACAAAAAAAAAAATTAACTGCTCTAGGCTAGTTGTACATGTAGGAAATTGATTTTTTCAAAGAATGAATTCTTACAATAGGATAATTTAGTTTCTACTACCCGAACTTAGCATTCTTTCTTATAGATGCAAACCGATTTTAAAATGTGTTTTTACGAAGAGTATACCAATTCAACAACATGCACAGTATTCAACAAAAAGCCAGGACAATTATCTGCAACCTAACCCATTACTCCTTTCTGTGCAATGACACCTCCTGGCCTTAAAGGAGCACACAGCTGCATTTAATGTTATATGCCACAACCTTTGGGAAGAGCAGTCAGAGAGGCGAACCTAAGGGAGAAACACGGAGTGGGGAGAGAATAAAAACAGCCCGGGGAACGTGGCCTATGTCACTCACCTTCGGAAAGAGCAGTCGGAGAGGCAGATCTGTCAGCTGCTCGGAATCGACCCGCGCTGAGTTCGAAAGGAGAGCAAACAAAAAAACAAATTGTGACTGCACAGGAAAGAAGCAATTTGATTGGTTGGAGAAGAAGCTAGCTGCTTGGTAAGTATCTGGTGAGCGTTTAAGGTTTATTCTATTCCTAAGGTTTAAAATAAAGTAGGAACTGTACTCTTTGGTAAGGTTTAAGTAGGACGAGCTAAAATAATTTTCTACTTGGATGAAACAGCGAGAGTGCGGGGGACAAAACAGCCGGAGTTCGGGGGACAGTTGGGAACTGAAAACAGCACCAGTACAGAAACGTAAATTTCTAAACAAGCACAGGGAGAGTAAGAATTTATAGGCAGAGGAGAGGGAGCTGATTTGTGAGTAAGAGCGAATAATTTCTACTTTCTACTAATCTCCAGTTTATAGTTAATAGTACAAAAGTAAGGTTAAAGTAAGTAAAAGTAATTAAAGTTTAAGCAAAAAAGTGATTTAAAAGTTTAAGATTAAGGCATGGCAGGACAGCTCAGCCAAGCAGAATGCCCGTCCTGTGGCATGTGGAGAGTCGTGGACACTTCTCGTGACCCAGACGAATCCACGTCACCGGCTGCATAAGCTTGAGCTCTGCGTTTCAGAGCTTGAGCAGTGGCTAGAGTCACTGAGGTGCATCCGTGAGGCAGAGAACTACATGAATAGCATGTTCAGAGAGGAGTTCACACCGCAGGTTGGGGCAAGCAGGGAGATAAGGAATGGGTGACAGCGAGGCAGTCCAAGAGAAACAGGCAGGTAGTGTAGGAGTCCCCAGAGGTCCCGCTCACTAACTGGTTTTCCATTCTGGATATCGCTGAGAGCAATGGATCCTTGGAGGTGTGCAGCAGGAGCCAAACCCGTGGCACCATGTGCTGTTTTCAATTCCCAACTGTCTCTCCACTTAGCTGTTTTATCCCCGGTACTCCTGCTGTTTTATCCCTGGGACTCTCGGTGGCCCAGCTGTACAGGAGGGGAAGAAGAAGAGCAGAAGGGCAGTACTGATAGAGGATTCTTTAGTTAGGGGAGCAGACAGACGTTTCTGCAGCTGTCAACATGACTCTAGGATGGTTTGTTGCCTCCCTGGTTCTAGGGTCAAGGATGTCACAGAATGGCTCCAGGACATTCTTGCGGGGGAGGGCGAACAGCCAGAGGTCGTGGTCCACATTGGTACTAACGACCTAGGTAGGAAGGGGGATGTGGTCCTGCAATCAGAATTTAGGGAGCTAGGTAGAAAATTAGCAAGCAGGACCTCTAAAGTAGTAATCTCCAGATTACTCCCAGTGCCACGTGCAAGTGAGTACAGAAATAGGAAGATAAGACAGATGAATGCGTGGCTGGAAAAATGGTGTATGAGGGAGGGCTTTAGATTCCTTGGAAACTAGGACTGGCTCTGGGGAAGATGGCACCTCGGCACAAGCCGAGCGGGTTGCATCTGAACAGAGCCGGGACTGAGTTCCTTGCAGGTCGTTTTGCTAGTGCTGTTGGGGAGGGTTTAAACTAACCCAACAGGGGTTTGGGAACCAGGAAAGAATATTAGAAAGTAATACCAGGGTGCACGGAATGTTGGGGGAGGCAGATAGCACTAAAATGGAGGACAGTAAGTTAGTAGATGGAGTCGGAGTAAAGGAGTAAGTAATGAAGTCTAAATCAGGATTACACTGCGTGTATCTGAATGCACAGAGTATAGTTAATAAAATTGGGGAATTACAGGCACAGGTTGCCTTGTGGGATTTTGATGTTGTAGCGATAATGGAGACCTAATTTAAGGAAGGGCAGATCTGGGTGTTAAATATTCCTGGTTACAAAGTGTTCAGAAAAGATAGGAAAGGGACAAAAAAAAGAGGAGGGGTGGCGTTTTTGATTAATGGCGAGAATTGCAGTACTGGAGTAAGAGGATGTGTCAGAGGATTCAAGGACAGAATCGATTTGCCTAAAGCTAAGGAATACGAAGGGTGCAATTACATTGCTCGGTGTAATATATAGACCACCAGCTAGTGGGAAGGATATAGAGGAACAAATCTGCAAGGAAATTACAGAGAGGTGTAAACACCGTAGAGTAGTTCTAATGGAGGACTTTAATTACCCGCATATAGACTGGGATAGTGGTAGTGTAAGGGGCAGTGAGGGACAAGCATTCCTAGATTGTGTTCAAGAGAATGTCCAGTCCAACAAGAAAGGAGGCACTGCTAGACCTGGTTCTTGGGAATGAGGCGGGCCAAGTAGATCAAGTGACAGTGGGGGAACATTTAGGGGACAGTGATCATTGTATCATAGGGTTTAGGATGCTGGTGGAGAATGACATTGATCAATCCAGAGTAAGAATCAACTGGCAGAGAGCGGACTTCAACGGGGCAAGAACGGAGCTGGGCTGAATAGACTGGCACCAAAGGTTGTTGGGAAAAACAGTAGCTGAACAATGGGCTACCTTCAAAGAGGAGATGGTTTGAGCACAGTCAAGGTATGTTCCCTCAAAAGGGAAGGGTAGGACCAACAAATCCAGAGCTCCCTGGATGACAAAGGAGATAGAAATTAAATTAAAGAAGAAAAAGTGTGGTTACGACAGGTGTCAGGTAGCAAATACAATTGAGAACCAAGCTGAATACAGAAGGTTCAGAAGGGATGTGAAAAAGCAGATACGGGAAGCAAAGAGGGATTATGAAAAAAGACTAGCAGCTAACATAAAAGGAAATCCCAAAGTATTCTATAAGCACATCAATAGTAAAAGGGTGGTAAAAGGAGGAGTAGGGCCGATTAGGGCCCAAAAAGGGGATTTACACATAGAGGCAAGAGGTATGGCTGAAGTGTTAAATGAATACTTTGCATCTGTCTTTACCTACAAGGCAGATGCTGGCAGGGCCATGGTAATATAGGAGGAAATTCAGTCACTAGAAGGGTTTGAAATTGATAAAGAGGTGGTATTGGATAAGCTGTCGGTACTTAAAGCTGATAAGGCACCGGCACTGGATGAGACGCATCCAAAAATATTGAAGGCAGTAAGAGTGGAAATTGCAGAGGCACTGACAATAATCCATCAATGTTCCCTGGATTCGGGGGAGGTGCCCGAGGACCGGAGAATAGCCCTTGTTCAAAAAAGGTTGTAAAGATTTGCCCTGCAATTACAAACCAGTCAGTTTAATTTCAGTGGTGGGAAAACTTCTAGAAACAATTATTACGGATAGAATTAATAGCCACATGGAAAAATGTGGATTGATTCGGAAGAGTCAGCTTGGATTTGTTAAAGGAAAATCGTGTCTAACTAACTTGCTGGAGTTTTTTGAAGAGGTAACAGAGATGGTTGATGAGGGCAAGGCCGTTGATGTGGTGTATATGGACTTCCAAAAGGCGTTCGATACAGTGCCACAAAACAGACTTGTGAGGAAAGTTATAGGTCATGGAATAAAAGGGACGGTACAAAATTGGCTGAGGGATAGGAAACAGAGAATAATAGTTAATGGGTATACTATTCTGAAGGGTGTGCAGGAGCAGAGAGACTTGGGTGCATACGTACATAAGTAAAGATGGCAAGACAGGTAGATAGAGCTGTTTCTAAAGCATACAGTATTCTAGGTTTCATTAATGAGGGCATAGAGTAAAAGAGCAGGGAGGTTTTGATGAACTTATATAAGACACTGGTTAGGCCTCAGCTGGAGTAGTGTGTACAGTTCTGGGTGCCACACTATAGGAAGGATGTGAACGCTTTGGAGAGAGTGCAGAAGAGGTTTACGAGATTGGTTCCAGGGATGAGACATCAATTATGAGGAAAGATTGGAGAAGTGGGAGCTGTTTTCCTTGGAGAGAAGGCTAAAATGAGACTTGATAGAAGTTTTCAAAATCATGAGGGATCTGGACAGAGTAGATAGGGAGAAACTGTTACCGCTTGTAAATGGACTTAGAACCAGAGGGCACAGTTTTAAAGTGTTTTGCAAAAGAAACAAATGCGAGGTGAGAAAAAACTTTTTCACACAGCGAGTAGTTAGGATTTGGAATGCACTGCCTGGAAGTGTGGTGGAGGCAGGTTCAATTGAGGCATTCAAGGGGGCATTGGATGATTATTAAATTTAAATAACGTGCAGAGTTACGGGAAAAAGGCAGGAGATTGGCACCAAGTTAAAATGCTCAGAGAGTTGGTGCTGACATGATGGCCTCCTGCACCATAACAATTCTGTGAACCCCTCTCTTGAAAGGATAGTGGATCTTTTCACTTACTACAAACTGTATCACAGGTAACTCATTGATAATGTTTGATATACTTGTTGCCATTTATATAACTGCTTTTACTTAAAGGTACTCTGAAATTTCTAATATGTAAACAAGGGACTAAGATGACAGTTTTCCGAGGTGTTACAAACCCATTTAAAGCCTCACTTTATGACTTTGTCACATTATAGCCCAGAGGAAATTATCCCACTCCTACCACAAAAAGTCCTGATTTTTAAAAGAGGTTATTACCTACATTCTTCCCCCAACCAACATTCCTCCCCCAGACTCCCCCAACCAACATTCCTCCCCCAGACTCCCCCAACCAACATTCCTCCCCCAGACTCCCCCAACCAACATTCCTCCCCCAGACTCCCCCAACCAACATTCCTCCCCCAGACTCCCCCAACCAACATTCCTCCCCCAGACTCCCCCAACCAACATTCCTCCCCCAGACTCCCCCAACCAACATTCCTCCCCCAGACTCCCCCAACCAACATTCCTCCCCCAGACTCCCCCAACCAACATTCCTCCCCCAGACTCCCCCAACCAACATTCCTCCCCCAGACTCCCCCAACCAACATTCCTCCCCCAGACTCCCCCAACCAACATTCCTCCCCCAGACTCCCCCAACCAACATTCCTCCCCCAGACTCCCCCAACCAACATTCCTCCCCCAGACTCCCCCAACCAACATTCCTCCCCCAGACTCCCCCAACCAACATTCCTCCCCCAGACTCCCCCAACCAACATTCCTCCCCCAGACTCCCCCAACCAACATTCCTCCCCCAGACTCCCCCAACCAACATTCCTCCCCCAGACAACATTCCTCCCCCAGATCCCCCATACAACATTCTTATTCCTCCCCCTGAACCTCAGCATTCCTCACCCATCCCACCCCTCAATTAAACTTTGTCTTTGACACAGAACAATTCAAGGTTTGTCCCCGATCGTTCAAGCAGCAGGAAACATTAGAACCAAGACCTCATAGTCACAGCACCATTCCCTCACTCCCTCTTCAGCACAGAGCCTTGTACAATGATTCTGGCTCTGAAGAGCTGCCTTGTTGTAAGGAGCACCAATGACAAACTTCAGCAAAGGGGCAGCTCCCTCCCAGAGCCACAGTCGGACTTTTTATTCACACTGAAAGACTTGGATTATTTGAAAAAAAACATATGCCGACCCAGACTGCGGAGGACAACTGATGAGTGAGCTGAACTGAGCTATAAACTGAAGCTGAATATGGGGTATGTCGGGGGTGGGTGCTGTTTGAGCTGGAGCCAGGAGGAAGCTGAACACGGTATGGGGTTAGGCTGAGTTGTAAAGTGCTGGTGAAAGTTCAGTGCGACTCCTGCTCGCAGCCTGTCCCCATCCACCTCACCTTGTTGGTAAAATAAGAAGCGATGAAGACGAGGGTCAGGCAAAGCTCGGGTCCCTTTAACCACATCTGTTTGTTCCAAAGGCCAGGGCAAGCCCAGCCTTCCTGTCAGCCCGGAACCCAGAGCTCCTGATCTGCTGCAAGCCGCATCCTTCACAGAGAGAACAAACACTCTGAAGCCATCTTTACAGACACGTCGCTCTCTGATGAACCAATAAGCAGCACATCCTGCTCCGGGCCAAGCTCTTAAAGGGACAGCTCGACTGCATCGACCGAGCTGACAGACAGCAGTCGCCCTCGACCAGCAGAGCCCTCTGCGCCAGCACCAGCACCATCAAAACCAGCAGAGCCCTCTGCGCCAGCACCAGCACCATCAAAACCAGCAGAGCCCTCCGCACCAGCACCAGCACCATCAAAACCAGCAGAGCCCTCCGCACCAGCACCAGCACCATCAAAACCAGCAGAGCCCTCTGCACCAGCACCAGCACCATCAAAACCAGCAGAGCCCTCCGCACCAGCACCAGCACCATCAAAACCAGCAGAGCCCTCTGCACCAGCACCAGCACCATCAAAACCAGCAGAGCCCTCTGCACCAGCACTAACAAAACCAGCAGAGCCCTCTGCACCTGCACCAGCACTAGCACTATCAAAACCAGCAGAGCCCTCTGCACCTGCACCAGCACTAGCACTATCAAAACCAGCAGAGCCCTCTGCACCAGCACCAGCACCATCAAAACCAGCAGAGCCCTCCGCACCAGCACCAGCACCATCAAAACCAGCAGAGCCCTCTGCACCAGCACCAGCACCATCAAAACCAGCAGAGCCCTCCGCACCAGCACCAGCACCATCAAAACCAGCAGAGCCCTCTGCACCAGCACCAGCACCATCAAAACCAGCAGAGCCCTCTGCACCAGCACTAACAAAACCAGCAGAGCCCTCTGCACCTGCACCAGCACTAGCACTATCAAAACCAGCAGAGCCCTCTGCACCAGCACCAGCACTATCAAAACCAGCAGAGCCCTCTGCACCTGCACCAGCACTATCAAAACCAGCAGAGCCCTCTGCACCAGCACCAGCACTATCAAAACCAGCAGAGCCCTCTGCACCAGCACCAGCACTATCAAAACCAGCAGAGCCCTCTGCACCAGCACCAGCACCATCAAAACCAGCAGAGCCCTCGGCACCAGCACCATCAAAACCAGCAGAGCCCTCCACACTAGCACTAACATTGGAAAAGTCAGCAAATCGCTCCACACCAGCACTGTCAAAACCAGCAGAGCCCTCCACACCAGCATTGTCAAAACCAGCCAAGCCCTCTCTACCAGCACCAACACTGGCAAAACGAGCAGAACCCTCTACACCAGCATCAACACTGGCAAAACCAGCAGAACCCTCTACACCAGCACCAATGCTGGCAAATCCAGCAGAACCCTCTCTCTACACCAGCACCAATACTGGCAAATCCAGCAGAGCCCTCTACACCAGCACCAACGCTGGCAAATCCAGCAGAACTCTCTACACCAGCATCAACACTGGCAAAACCAGCAGAACCCTCTACACCAGCACTGTTAGCACCAACACTGGCAAAACCAATGACACCAGCATCTGTAGTAGCGTCATGGAAATCTTTATATAGCTCTGTTCCTTAACCACAAAACATTGACCTAATAAAAGATTAGATGCCTTGCTGGAGAACAGGTTTAGTAGTAGTAGGCATTTGTCCATCTTGGGAAATGATGGATTGCGTCTGAGGTGTATGTCACTTCTGGATTGAACATCATGGGTTGAATTTTATATCCTGCGGGCAGGCGCAAGTCCAACCCGGTTGGGTGTAAAATCTAGCAAGAAGACATCGGGCGAGCGTCATGGTACACTCGCGATATTTCGCTTGGCGGGCGGGCACAAAAGTTGGAAGTGCGCTCGCCGACAATTAAGGGGACAATTAAGCCCATTAATGGTGTAATTGTCTCTGATTTTTCGTGGCCCATCCAACCTTACGGTTGGCAGTTGAGCAAATCGGTCAGGCAGCCTTTGCATTTTTCATCAAACCTCATCCAAGGGCTGGATGAAATTTCTGTTATGAAATAAAATTAAAACAAATAACTGTGGACAGCATTTTTATCAGCTATATTTTCAGGCGATTGATTGTCATGCATGGACATTTTCTTGCAGCTTTTTAGTGCTTCATTTTCAGGTCTGCAGCTCCCTGAGGCAGCTGTCTGCCTTTAGCGAGCTTTCTTGCGGCACTCACCCGCGCCTGCGGAAACATCATCACCCGCCCTCTTCCAGCCCCCACCCTGGCAGCGCTGAGCTTTTCAGCACATGTTTCATTGCTGGCTGACCATTAATTGGCCAGATAGCGTGAAATCGAGGTTGGGGGCCAATCGCGGTCGGGGGCTCATTTCTCGACCGCTCCCAGGCCTGGCGATCACGTGTACCTGCCAAAGGTAAAATTCAGGCCCATCTGTTCTGGCTCTAGAGGCCCATTCATAAGGAGCTGGCACAGTGAATAATGAATAGTGTTGGCCTGAGGTTGACTTTTTTTTATCTTTCTGGTGGGCTCTCTTCCACCATCTGATCATTTCTTTGTCGTTTTCTTTTTCCACACCCTTCCTAGAAACACAGAAACATGGAAAATAGGAGCAGGAGTAGGCCATTCAGCCCTTCGAGGCTGCTCCGCCATTCATCATGATCATGGCTAATCATCCAACTCAATAGCCTGCTCCTGCTTTCTCCCCATATCCTTTGATCCCTTTCGCCTCAAGAGCCACATCTAACTCCTTCTTCAAAACATACAATGTTTTCGCCTCCACTACTCTGTGGTAACGAATTCCACGGGCTCACCACTCTCTGGCTGAAGAAATTTCTCCTCATCTCAGTCCAAAATGGTCCAACCCGTATCCTCAGACTGTGACCCCCGGTTCTGGACTCCCCCACCATCGGGAACATTCTTCCTGCATCTAGCCTGTAAAGTCCTGTTAGAATTTTATAGGTTTCTATGAGATCCCCTCTCATTCTTCTGAACTCCAGCGAATGCAATCCTAACCGACTCAATCTCTCCTCATATGTCAGTCCCGCCATCCCAGGAATCAGTCAGGTAAACTTATGCTGCACTCCCTCTATAGCAAGAACATCCTCAGATAAGGAGACCAAAACTGCACACAAAGTTCCAGGTGTGGTCTCACCAAGGCCCTGTACAATTGCAGCAAGACATCCATGCTCCTGTACTTGAATCCTCTGGCAATGAGGTCCAACATACCATTTGCCTCCTTTACCGCCTGCTGCACCTGTATGCTTATCTTCAGCGACAGGTGTACAAGGGCACCTAGGTCTCGTTGCACATTCCTCTCTCTCAAATAATAGCCATTCGGAAAATAATCTGCCTTCCTGTTTTTTCTACCAAAGTGGATAGCCTCACAATTATCTAAATTATACTGTATCTGCCATGCATTTGCCCACTCACTCAGCTTGTCCAAATCACACTGAAGCATCTCTGCATCCTCCTCACAGCTCACCCTCCCACCCAGCTTTGTGTCATCTGCAAATTTGGAGATATTACATTTAGTTCCCTCATCTAAATCATTAATATATATTGTGAATAGCTGGGGTCCCAGCACCCATTCCTGTGGTACCCCACTTGTCACTGCCTGCCATTTGGAAAAAGACCCATTCATTCTTACTCTTTGTTTCCTGTCTCCAACCAGTTTTCTACCCATTTCAATACACTACCCCCAATCCCATGCGCTTTAATTTTACACACTAATCTCTTAAGTGGGATATTGTCAAAAGCCTTCTGAAAGTCCAAACAAACCACATCCACGAGCTCACCCTCATCATCTCTACTAGTTACATCCTCGAAAAATTCCAGTAGATTTGTCAAGCATGATTTCCCTTTCGCAAATCCATGCTGAGTCTGTCCAATTCTGCCACTGTTTTCCAAGTGCTCAGCTATTAAATCTTTTATCATGGACTCTGGAATTTTCCCCACTACCGATGTCAGGCTGACTGGTCTATAATTCCCTGTTTTCTCTCTACCTCCCTTTTTAAATAGTGGGGATACATTAGCTACCCTCCAATCTGTAGGAACTGTTCCAGAGTCTATAGAATCTTGGAAGATGACCACCAATGCATCCATTATTTCTCGGGCCACTTCCTTAAGTGCTCTGGGATGTAGATTATCAGGCCCTGGGGATTTATCAGCCTTCAATCCCATCAATTTCCCCAACACCATTTCCCCACTAATACTGATTTCTTTCCATTCCTCCCTCTCACTAAACCCTGTGTTCCCCAACATTTCTGGTATGTTATTTGTGTCCTCCTTTGTGAAGATAGAACCAAAGTATGTATTTAATTGGTCAGCCATTTCTTTGTTCCCCATTATAAATTCCCCTGTTTCTGACTGTAAGGGGCCTACATTTGTCTTCACCAATCTTTTTCTCTTCGCATACCAAGAGAAAATTTTACAGTCAGTTTTTATGTTCCCCACAAGCTTACTCTCGTACTCGATTTTCCCCTTCTTAATCAACCCCTTGGTCCTCCTTTGCTGAATTCTAAAGTGCTCCCAATCCTCAGGTCTGTTGTTTTTTCTGGCCAATTTGTATGCCTCTTCCTTGGATCTAATACTATCTCTAATTTCCCTTGTAAGCCATGGTTTGGCCACCTTTCCTGTTTAACTTTTACGCCAGATGGGAATAAGCAATTGTTGCAGTTCACCCATGCGCTCTTTGAGTGTTTGCCATTGCCTATCCACCATCATCCCTTTAAGTAACGTTTCCCAATCCATCATAGCTAACTCACGCCTCATACCAATGCAGTTTCTTTTATTAAGATTCAGGACCCTAGTCTCAGAATCAATTACGTCACTCTCCAACTTGATGAAGAATTCTATCATATTATGGTCGCTCATCCCCAAGGGGCCTTGCACAACTAGATTGCCAATTATTCCTTTCTCATTACACAATACCCAGTCTAGGATGGCCTGTTCTCTCGTTGGTTCCTCAACGTATTGGTCCAGAAAAATGCCCCGTATACAGTCCAGGAATTTCTCCTCTGCGGTATTGTTACTAATTTGATTTGCCCAATCTATATGCAGATTAAAGTCACCCATAATTACAGATGTTCCTTTATTGCATGCATCTCTAATTTCCTGTTTAATGCCATTCCCAACATCACCACTACAGTTTGAGGGTGTATATCCAACCCCCACTAATGTTTTTTGCCCCTTAGTGTTTCTCAGCTCTACCCATACAGATTCTACATCATTGGAGCTAATATCTTTCCTCACTATTGTGTTAATTTCCTCTTTAACCAGAAATGCAGCTCCACCGCCTTTTCCTTCTTGTCTGTCCTTCCTAAATACTGAATACCCCTGGATGTTCAGTTCCCATCCCTGGTCACCCTGCGGCCATGCCTCCGTAATCCCAACCATATCATAACTGTTTACATTTATTTGCACGGTTAATTCATCCACTTTATTGCGAAAGCTCCTTGTGTTAAGGCATGTCTTTTTAACATTACATGTCCCGTTCCCATTATTTTTCACTGAGGCCTGTTTGATTCTTGCCCTTGATTTCTCTGCCTATCATTTTTCTTATTCCCCATTCTGTCTTTTGTTCTTGTCCTTGATTCCCCCTCCTCTGACTCCTTGCATAGGTTCCCATCCCCCTGCCATTTTAGTTTAAGCCCTCCCCAACCACTCTAGCAAATATTCCCCCTAGGACATCAGTCTCGGTTCTGCCCACGTGCAACCCGTCCAGTTTGTACTGGTCCCACCTCCGCCAGAACCGGCCCCAATGTCTCAGGTATCTGAAACCCTCCCCCTCACACCATCTCTTCAGCCACATATTCATTCGATATATCCTGCTGTTTCTACTGTGACTAGCACGTGGCACTGGTAGTAATCCTGAGATCACTACCTTTGAGTCCTACTTTTCAACTGACTTTCTAACTCCCTATATTTTGCTTTTAGGACCTCATCCCTTTTGTTACCTATGTCGTTTGTACCAATGAGTACCACGACCACTAGCTGTTCACCCTCCCCCTTCAGAATGTCCTGTAGCCGCTCTGAGACATACTTGGCCCTAGCACCAGGGAGGCAACATACCATCCTGGACCCTCGTTTGTGGCCACAGAAATGCCTATCTATTCCCCTTACAATTAAATCCCCTATAACTATTGCATTCCCACATTTTTACTCCTCTCCTGTGCAGCAGAGCCAGCTATGGTGCAACAAATTTGGCTGTTGCTGCTTTCCCCTGAGAGGCCATTCTCCTCAACAGTATCCAAAGCGGTGTATCTGTTTTGCAGGGGAATAGCCACAGGAGATTCCTGCACTGCCTGCCTAGTCCTCTTGCTCTGCCTGGTGGTCACCAATTCCCTTCCTGCCTGTGGACTCTTAGCCTGCAGTGTGACCACTTCTCTATATGTGCTATACGTAATGCTCTCTGCCTCGTGGATGCTCCAGTGTCTCCAGCCACCACTCCAGCTCCAAAACCCAGGCTTCCAGGAGCTGCAGCTGGAGACACTTCCCACACACATGCTGGCCCCAGGCACTGGAAATGTTCCTGGCTTCCCACATGGAGCAGAGGAGCACACTATGGCTTTGAGCTCTCCTGCCATGACTTACCCCTTTAAATTAAATTAAACCTTTTGGAAGATATTTAATATCAAATAATATCAATTACTCCAGGGCCCTTCTTCCCTGCTCCTCGTTGTTACAGAGTATAGCCCTCACAAACGATGGACCACAAAATAAGACCTTAAAAGCTATAAGCGATAAAAGTAGTAAATACTTACCCGACCATACTCACGGTATTCAAAGGATCACCTTGTTCCCTCCTCACCGAACCCCCAAAGCAGCACTCCAGTGCAGACTGTGATGCTGACTGCAGGACACTCTTTCCAGACCGCTTCACAGCGATGCTGACTGCAGGACACTCTTCCCAGACTGCTTCACAGTGATGCTGACTGCAGGACACTCTTCCCAGACTGCTTCACGGCGATGCTGACTGCAGGACACTCTTCCCAGACTGCTTCACAGCGATGTTGACTGCAGGACACCCTCCCCTGACTGCTTGTCTCCAGACACTCCAGTCAGCAGTGAGGAATCCCAATGAATTGACTCCGATCCCAGTTAACTTGAAGTCTCACTTGCAGACCTGTTGGTTTTGTGCCGATAGCAAGTTCGCCATAAAGCTTGTCTTTGGGAATGCGGTTGTCATCTATTCACATGACCCAGCCAATGGAGCCGCCGCTGACTGAAGAGGGCTAGGGATCCCTGTACACTGGTGTACTTTCATATCCTACATGCTCTTCTGCCAGGAGATGCCCAATATTCATCTGAGGGACTGGAGGCAGAAGCTGTTCAGCTCCTTTTCTTGGCTGCATAAGTTGTCCATTCCTCGCTACTTTATAGGAGGGTGCTGTGAACACAAACCTTGTATACACAGAGATTTGTATTTTCGGTTAGTTTGCTGTTGGTCCACACTCACCTTCTCCATTTTGACATGACAGCCACAACCTTGGTAATCCTGGCCCATAATTCTGGTCTTCCTGACCCTGATTACAGTCCAAACCACTTATAGGCCTGGAAGAACTGATCTACAAACTGTTGCACATGAACTTCAGTATCACACTCCAAACAACAACTCAGGGACTAGGACTTTTTCTGCAATTTGGTCTTAGCCAAGTTGAACAGCTTGCCATTGGCTTTGGCATACAGGTAGGTGTCCTCATTTATGTCACCGAAAACCTACAATAGCAGCATGGAGAAGAACGTGTCAAAGAGAGTTGGCACCAGGGTGCTGCCCTGCTTTACCCTGCTGCTGATCTTGAAAGCGTCAAATGTTACTACACTGTAACTGATGAAACTGTGCAGGTTCTCATGGAAAGAAGAAATGACACCCAGGAGTCCAGGGGGGCAGCCTATTTTCAGCAGCAGTCTGAACAGGCTGTCTCTGCTAATAAGATCAAAGGCCTTGGTGGGGCCTATGAAGGCAATGTAGAGTGCTCTGCGCTGTTCACACTTCTCCTGTAACTGTTGCAGTGTGAAATTCATCTTGACTGTCAACCTGTCAGCTCTGAAGCCACACTGAGACTCGGGGTAGATGAGTGATGCCAGGATCTGCAATCTGGTAAGACAGCAAGAGAAAAGGCCTTCCCCACAATACTTAACACGGAGATGCCTCGGTAATTGTTGCAGTCACTGCTATCTCCCTTGTTCTTGTACAAGGTGACTATATTTGCATCATGCTTGTCTTGAAGCACAGATCTGTCTTTCCAGCAGAAGCATTAAAGTTCAGGGAGATGCTGCAACAGTGCTAGTTTTTCACTTTTGATGATCTCAGATGGAATGCCATCATTCCCTGGGGCCTTACCACTGACAAAACGGTCAATGGCCTTGTTGAGCTCTACTATGGTGGGCTGGCTGTCCAGCTCCCTCATGACAGAAAAGTTTGGAATGGCGCCGAGAGCTTCTTAAGTGACAATGTTCTCTGTTGCATAGAGTTTGACGTAATGTGGCACCTACCTTTTCATCTGCTTGCTAGGTTCAGTGGTGATTGCCCCTGTCTTTGTCTTCAGGAGGGTTGATTTGTTTGCTGCTGGGCCCATTGCTTTCTTAACTACTTCAAACATCCCTCTAGCATCCCTGGATTCAGCAGCAGATTGATGGGCACAGTGCCGAGCAGTCTTTTTTTTTGCAAAAATAACTTTATTCATAAAATATCTAAAAGACCATTCCAAAACATTTCAAAGTGGCCATCACCAAATGCGATGACATTCAAATTTTCTACATTGATCATGTTGCACTCTGAAGTGCTTCAATACAATAAAAAGAAACATTACAAACATTTCAAAATGGACATTGCACAAAGTGCAATAATATTCAAATTTTCCTCATAGATCATGTTGCACTAATATTTGTTGTACACATTCAATGTGAGTCATACAGCCCGAGGGGATCTATACAGTTTCCAGCCCCTCAGTGCACTATGGCAGAAAGGTCTTAGACAGCGACCTTTCCCCATTGCACCTTTGCGGCAGCTGCCCCAAGCTTTAGTGCGTCCCTCAGCACGTAGTCCTTGACCTTGGAATGTGCCAACTTGGTTGGGGACAACTATTTGCACTGGAAGACCAGCAAGTTTCAGACAGACCAAAGAGTGTCCTTCACCGAGTTGATGACCCTCCAGCTGCAGTTGATGTTTGTCTCGGTGTGTGTCCCTGGGAACAGCCTATGGAGCACAGAGTCCTGTGTCACAGAGGTGCCGAGTAGTCTGCTGAGACCAGTTTTTGGCAGCTGAGAGTATCTAAGCTTTGTTTGCTGGGGATTTGCTTGTAGTTTATGAGGGCTCTCCTCTTGGTGCAGTAACTGACCCCATTTTAGTCCAAATAAGCTCAAACCAGTCAGCATTCCTCTGATTTATATCCCCATACGCAGCGAGTACAGTTATAGTTGGTATGCGCAGATGATTCCACTTTGATATTGCACTCTGGCCTTGGGCATTGTTATCCAAAAGAGCCTGATTGAGGAAGTTGAGCAATTCCTAGGTCCTTTCTGGGTCAGTGATATGGCAAGTGTTGATCCAAGGGTGACCTTTCTTCTTGGAGTAGTATATTTTCCTTGTCTGAAGCCTGTTTTAGCTACACACCAAGGAGTGGTCAGTGTCACGGTCAGCCTCGTGGCAGCAGAGGCCACTGTTGGAGGTGATATGTCTGGTGATGATGAGATCTAGCTGGTGCCAGTGGCATGATCTTGGATGCCTCCAGGACGCCTTGTGGCACGGCTTAGTTTGGAAGTAGCTATTCATCACACAGAGTCTATGGTAACAGCATATCTCCAGCTTACTACCTAGCAAAACTGAAGTCAATGGAAATCAGGGCGAAAACTCTTCTCTGGTTGGAGTTATACCTAGCACAAAGGAAGATGGTTGTGGTTGTTGGAGGTCAATCATCTCAGTTCCAGGACAAAACTGCAGGAGTTCCTCAGGGTAGTGGCCTCGGCCCAACTATCTTCAGCTGCTTCATCAATGACCTTCCTTCCATCATAAGGACAGAAGTGGGGATATTGTTGATGATTGCACAATGAAGCAGTCCATGTCCAAATGCAGCAAGACATGGACACTATGCAAGCTTGGGCTGATAAGTGGCATGTAACATTCGCGCCACACAAGTGCCAGGCAATGGCCATCTCCAACAAGAGAGAATATAACTGTCGCCCCTTGAAATTTAATAGCATTACCATCACCAAATCCCCCACTATCAACATCCTGGGGTTACCATTGACCAGAAACTGAACTGGACTAGCCATAATAATACTGTGGCTACAAGAGCAGGTCAGAGGCTGGGAATCATGCGGTGAGTAACTCACCTCTTGACTCCCCAAAGCCTGTCCACCATCTACAAGGCACAAGTCAGGAGTGTGATAGAATACTCTCCACTTGCCTGGATGAGTGCAGCTCCAACAACACTCAGGAAGTTTGACCATCCAGGACAAAGCAGCCAGCTTGATTGGCACCCCATCCACAAACATTCACTCCCTCCACCACCGACGAACAGTGGCAGTGTGTACCATCTACAAGCTGCACTGCAGGAACTCACCAAGGTTCCTCAAACAACACCTTCCAAACCTACGACCTCTACCATCTAGAAGGATAAGGGCTGCTGATAGATGGGAACACCACCACCTGGAAGTTCCCCTCCAAGTCACTCACCATCCTGACTTGGAAATATATTGCCGTTCCTTCACTGTCACTGAGTCAAAAGCCTGGAATTCCCTCTCTAACGGCACTGTGGTTGTACCTACACCACAGGGACTGCAGCGATTCAAGAAGGCAGCTCACCACCACCTTCTCAAGGCCAATTAGGAATGGGCAATAAATGCTGGCCTAGCCAGCGATGCCCACACCCCATGAATGAATAAATGAAAACATTTGTCCATTTTTGTTCATCTTTCCGATTCCTTGTGGCTGTAATAGAGAGGGTGGATATTGAGTTTAGTGACACGGGTACTGATTAAGTGAACTACTCAGTCCTGAATGTTGTTGAGCATGTTGAATGTTTTTGAAGCTGCACCTATTGAAGCTATGTATGAGCATTCCATCACACCCTTATCTAAAGCCTTGTAGATAGAATCATAGAACAATACAGCCCTACATTTTTCCCCCTGAAATAATTATCCAATTCCCTTTTGAAATTACAGGCATAGTGTCTCAAAACCAGCAACCTCAGGACCGAGGCCGTGCTGGATTTTGGATCTTGCCGGATTTCAGATCGGGCTTTGGGTGGTTTGGGGTAAGTTGGGTCAGATGGGGTCAAGGGTTGCATGAGGTGTAGGAATAGGTGGGCGTGCAAGTGGTGAAGCGGATAACTGGTCTGGTTCCACACCGTGCCAATGCAGTGCCTATCCGAATTGTTCAGGAAAGTTTTTTTTTCATTTTACTCAATTAAAATTGATGCTTGGCACATTCTAAAAATGTCTGGTTTTTTGGACAACTGAATTTTAGACTATACCTGTACTACTGAATCTCCTTCCCCCACTGTTTACAGGCAATACATTTCAGATCACAGCAACTTGCTGTAAAAAAAGTTTCCTCATGCTACTGCTATTTTTTTTAACCAATTACTTTAAATCTGCATCCTCTGATAGTACTGCCACTAGAATCAGGTTTTCTCTAATTATTCCAACGTTCATGATTTTGAACACCTCTATCAAATCTCCTCTTAACCTTCTCTTCTCTGAAGAAAGCAGCTCCAGCTTCTCCAGTCTCTCCACATCATTGAAGTCCCTCATCCCTGGTACCATTCTAGTAAATATTTTCTGCACCCTTTGGTGAAGAAAACGTTGAGAGGTCAGGAAGTTGGCCACTTGCCACAAAGGATGGAGCCACTGCCCTTCTATTTTAACAATGTTGTTGGTATGGCTGCTCCCATTAAGCTTTTATTTAATAATGATCCCCATTATGCTTATCATGGGGAACTCGGTAATAGTGGTGCCATTGAGCGACAGGGGAGATGGCTGGTCTTTATTTTGTTCAAGAGGATCATTACTTCAAGTTTAATTGGTGGGAATATTAATCGCCATTTGACAATTCAAACCAGGATGTTGTCTAGATCCTGCTTGAAAGCTGCCTCATCAATAGTGGAGTTTATATGGAGCTGGACACAGAAATTGTGACCAACCCCTGAGGTGAAGATGATTGGGCGGAAGTCTTCTGAAATGATCTTGTGGAACTGTGATGATGGTCTCTGATAACCAGAACCATTTTTAAAAATTTCAGGTCTAATCTCAGCTGACCCTTTAGCCTCTATGGAGTTCAGTTTTGCCAGTTCCCTGGAGCTGTCTTGATGTCAAGGGGACCCCTCACCTTTCCTCACATTTATTTTTCTCATCCATGTCTGGCTAAAGGCCAGGAGCTGAATGGTTCTTATGAAAGCTGAACTGAGCGTTAGTTAGCAGCTTGTTTGTGAGCAGTCATTGCTTGATGGCACTATTGATAACTCTTAGATATAAACATGCTTGTAGGAAAAAATCTTCAATTGCTTCATTATTGTTAGGATACGAACACTTCAAGAGACTGAAATTCTTGTCTTTTTAATTTTAAAAGAAAAAGTAAACATGAGTAAACTGTGTGTTAAAGTTCATAATCTCAACTAATCGAATCTATAATTCCCTTTAGATAACACAGGCTCATAGGAGCCCACGACCACTTTTGATTCAAACAAACTTCCTTAAAGTTAGTGTCTGCAGGAACTTCACCTCCCTAGGAAGGGTGTACACATCAAACAATGACAGGTATCTGGAGTACACAGGTACACCCAACAGGAGTAATATCTCATAAAGAAGAACATTTGTGCTTTCATCTTACAAAGGTGCAACCCTAATTAAATAATTTACTATAAGATATGGTAGACTGCCATCTAGTGTTAAAGACAGGAACAAAGCTTAACCCAATTCATTCTACTAAAGTTTAATCAAAAATGTGTTTGCCACAAAATTCCATTCCATTTTTATGAGTCCTTGTACTTAGGGATTAGCGTCATGCGAATTGAATGATCATATTGTAAGTTTGTTTTCTCTCTGCAATATTGGCCCAGGTCTTCCGAATAGTGACAATGATGGTCTTGGGAGTTTCCACTCTGCAGTCAACCAACTCGATGTTGCTGCACATTTCTTCAGGGATCTTCCTACTCCAGCCTACACTCGGCACCCAGCGATGAAGACCCAGCCTTTGTGAGCACTTTCTCCTGAGGCAACGGGGTTGGGGGTCAAGTTGGGCCTTTTCCTGACTCCCCCTACCTGCCTGGAGGATCAATAATCTGAAACTCCTTCCTAACAGCACTGTGGGTGTACCTACACCACATGGACTGCAGTGGTTCAAGAAAGTGGGTCACCCCCAGCTTCTCAAGGGCAATTAGGGACTTGGCTTAGCAGCAATGCCCACATCCCATGAAAGAATTTTTTTAAATCTCCAGGAGCTTCATGTGAGTTTTATAAAACAAATTTGGCCACCAATCCTCATAAGGAGATGTTAGGAAAGATTACCAAAAGTTTGGTCAAAGAGGTAGATTTTAAGGAGCATTTTAATGGAAGAAAGGGAAGCAGAGAGGTTTAGAGAGGGAATTCTAGGGTTTAGGACCTAGGCAGCTGAAGCCATGGTTGCCAATGAGGAGTGATTAAAATTGTGGGTTCTCAAAAGGCCAGGATTGGAGGAATGCAGGGATCCTAGAGAGTTGTAAGGCTGGAGGAAGTTACAGAGATAAGGAGGGAGGTTGTTGTAAGGTGTTGGATGCAGTTTGGTAAGTCTGAAATAGTCTTTGTAGTCATAACTATAAGTCTTTATTGACTCTTAGAACTATTTATAATTATACAGTAAAGGTTACAAGCTAGGAGCTGTCTCCATGCTTGCTGGTACACACGGCTCTGTCCAACACCAGACATGTGGGTCATGTGCTCTCTTACATCACTGAGTGGGCAGTACTGTACTCAGTCCCGCATTAACCCTATATGTACCAGATCTGTATGCTACAGGGGAAGGCCATTGCCAGATTTGAAAACAAGTATGGGAATTTTAAAATTGAGGTGCTCCTGGATTAGAAACTAATATGGGTAAGTGAGCACAGCAATAATGGGTGAACAGACTCAGTAAGAGTTACTCTGTGAACAATGGAGTTTTGGATGACCTCAAGTTTATTTAGGGTGGAAGACAGGAAGCAGAAGGACAGGCATACTTATCATCTGGCCTGGCAGGCATCCTGCTTACACTCTCTCAATTTCTTTTCATGCAAGGCAAGCTGGCACACAACAAGAGGGAGAGGTCGCAGGCTGGTGGAGGGATGCCTGAAACCAAGGTCCTCACGAACTTTGAAAGCAGAGCCAACCAGCTGGCCGGCAAGGATCTGGACTGTTCTTGTACAGATGGTGAGGTCGGTGCTGGTCTACCATGTGAGGATCCAGCAATGCAACACCCATCAGGCAACCATGTTGTGAGTGATGTGTACTGTTTCACAAGCCACTGCCATGCACTAATTAAATCTCCTTTCTTCTGCAGGCACATCTGGGAAACTGTCAAGAGAGCCCATGACCCAGGGCCTCCAATCAAGCCCCAAAGGAAGCTCAGCAGAGGAATCCACTGAAACCCTTCCTGATGTCCTGTCACAGTGCTCACCCACACCCTCCACTAGCACCTCGGCGGGACCTAGCTTTAGAGTAGCCTCGGGATCACGATCTGGTGAGCACATCGCACTTTCTGATCCACAGCAGGCGGCAGCAGGGACTTCTCAGGTGTCCGGTACTCAGAGGACTACTGGAGGCCTGAAATTTGATGAGTCTGAGTCAGATGACGAGCCTCTGGACTCGGTCATGTATCAGTTGCTGGAGCTTCAAAGGCAAGCTCGGGAACATCAGGAAGGGATGTCCACTGTACTCCTGGCACGATGGAGGAGTCCATCCACCTGCAGGCTGAGGTGATAGCGTCGGCATGCCAACGCACCAAGGCCAAAATGAAGACCTTGGTCCGGGTCATTGCTCCTGCACTGCTGCGCAGACTCAACTCCATTGCCAATGCCATAGTTGGCCTCCAACTGTGTGTACGCGAGAGGGGTATGGGGCAGCCCAATCTCACTTCAGCTACTGGTCTCCTCAAGGAGACAGCCAGTGGCCCTTGAGCACCCATAGGAAAGAGGATCAGCAGGTGCACCCCCCCCCCCCCCCCCCCGGCCCCCCCGCAACCCCGGGGCCATCCATCCAGTGACTCTGGGAGTGTCCGGCCCATCCGAATCCCCTCTTCCTGTGACCTCAGCAGCTCCAGCTCCATAATTTTGTAAACTTCTATCAAGTCACCCCTCAATCTCCGTCGCACAGCTCCACGATGAGCTGCTTCAATTTGCTACAACTGTTGTGCAACCAAAAATTGATGGAACTTCCAAGGCCAGTCAAAAGGAAAAACACAACACATGGTCGAATTGTCCTAGATTTACACTAAGTGTGATAGCAGGCAAGAACAATGACAATTTAGCCACCGGCCAAGGTGGCGGCTTCTCATGCTGTATCGACCCAAACCCGCCACATGCAATTTCCATGGCAGGTGGGCTATCGTTTGCCCACCACGCCATCACCTTGCCACTTCCTCTGGCTGGGCGCCATATTTAAATGATAGCTGCGGGCATACCTCTCAGCAATTCCAGCCCAGGACTGGTGCAGGGAAGACTGAAAGGCAAGAAACTGCAGCCGCCCAGGTTCAATGATGCATCTCCCAAGCGCCTTTTGGACGCAGTGCAGGCTCGCCTGTATGTCCTCCACCCCCGCTTTGGCTGCAGGAGGGGCAGAAAAATCATCAACTCGGCTTGTGAGATGGTGGCAGCGGTGATCAGCGCCAATGCCTTGCAAAAGAGGACAGCCACCCAGTGCTGAAAGAGGACAAATGAACTCCTCTGTTCGCTAGGGTAGGTCATCACTCTCAACTCACAAACCCATCACACATCCACAGGGTCCTCACTCACTGCCAGTGCAAGGGACATCTCCATTCACTTTTTCACACACACTGGAATAGGATGGGAATAGAGGGATACGGACCCCGGAAGTGCAAAATGTTTTAGTTGACAGGCAATATGATCAGCGCAGGCTTGGAGGGCCGAAGGACCTGTTCCTGTGCTGTACTTTTCTTTGTTCTTTGTTCAGACCAGGAGGACATTACAAGTATTCAAGCTTAGAGGCAACAAAGGGTTAACAAAGTTATGGATAAGGGTTTCAGCAGCTGATGAGTTGAGACAAGAGTGGAGTTCAGCATTGTTACAGAGGTGGAAGTAGGTGGACCCTAGTGATAGACCGAACATGTGGTCAGAAGCTCATCTTGAGGTCAAATACAATGCCTAGATTGTTTGGTTCAACCTCAGAGAGTTACCAGGGAGAGGGGTGGAGATAGTGACCAGGTCGTAGAGTTTCTGGTAGTGACTGAAGGCAAGCCTTCATAATATTTTGTTGGAGGAAATTTCTGTTCATCCAGTATAGGATTGTCACAAACATTATGACAGATTAGAGACAGTGGAAGAATTAAAAAAGGTGGTGGTGAGGTGGAGCTGGTTGTCAATAGTGTGCATGCAGAAGCTGAGGGTAATGAACTGCTTTGTTTGATAATAATATGTGCAGATGTATATCATGTTCTGGATGTTTCAGACAGGCCATTATGGATATTTCCATAAACCTATTTAGGCAAAGGTCAATGACAGTTCTGTCAGATAATAGTTATGGACAGCAGATGGACTGGGCTTTAAGAGGTTGTGAATAGCTGCAGTACTGATATCCAGTGCAGCATGAGCTAAACCCTGGGATTACTGGGCCCATGCGCAGCTATTTGGTGCATTCACCCAAGCAGACATGTTTGTTTTAACGAACAGCAACTAGGTGAATAGTCCAGCCATCTGTTCCATAGGGGTGCTAAGCTTTTGCAGTGCTGTTTAGGCACATATGCCACATAATGGGAGAAGAACTTCATTAATAGTTACTCATAGCTTTCATGAGGTCAGCACACATCTGGTGTGCAACTACTTGGTGCCAGAAGTCCTAGCCTACAGAGAGTTGTCGTCACCACATTCTGGTACTGCAGTGAGAATGGACTGTGTATCAGTGACACACAAGAGCTCTAGAGAAATTCCATCAGCAATGCCTCTTCCGCAGCCTCCAGATCCAATGGAAGGTCTGTGAAACAAACCTTCATGGAGCCAGCTCCACAAGCATTCAGGCAAAACTCATGCAAAATGACCCGGGTTCAAATCCCACCATGGCAGATGGTGAAATTTGAATTCAATAAAAAAAAATCTGGAATTAAAAGTCTGATGATGACCATGAAACCATTGTCGATTGTTGTAAAAACCCAACTGGTTCACTAATGCCCTTTAGGGAAGGATTTTGAAGGACCTCGTCAATTACAGGGCTAGCTCCTCAGGGACAGAGGATATCCCCAGAAGGCCTGGCTGAGGACGCCAGTTCACTATCTGCAGAGTACTGCTGACGTGAGGTACAATTCTGCACATGTCTCCAAAAGTGAGCAGACGATAGGCCTCCTCAAGATGAGGTTCAGATGTTTGGACCACTCAGGCAGGGCTCTCCAATATTCACTGCAGAGAGTGTCCCAGATCATCACTGTCTGCTGCACCCTGCACAACCTAGTGCTACAAAGGGGAGATGCCTTGGCTGAGGGAGACATGGAGGATTGAGATGTCTCCTCCGATGATGAGTATGTTGAAAGGGATGGAGCTGATGAGAGCCAGGATGTCACCGAGCCATATGGCAGGGCTACAGGCCTGTGCCGATTGAATGGCAACCAGATTCCAGGCACAGTAAGCTGCTGACATGTTTCTTTAACTTCTTCATTTTCTATCCTCTGCTGGCTGGAACGTCCCAGCTCCTTTTTGGTTACAGACATTATAGCGTTCTCCCAATGTATGCTGATTTATGACAGCTGAATTAAATTGCAGTAGTTACTGTATGCCCTGCTGATTTGATCCTTTGAATGCGCCAAATTGTGCTAATATGCAGAGCCCCGGCGCATAATGCACGCATTCAAATCTGCAAGGCACTCCATTCTCCTGTGACCTCGGGCACCTGTAAGTATAATTGAGATTTTATCTATGCCCTCACAAAGTCCATGTACAAGGCAACTTGGAAGCAATATCAAATCTTACCTCAGCAGGGATGCACTTATGTCACTCTCACACCTGCTCCCAGTGGAGGGTTAGACCTAGCAGTGATCATTTTCATACAGAACCAGATATATGGGAGGAGCAGCATAAGAACACCATTTGGCCCCTCGAGATTGCTCCTCCATGCATATTGATCAAGGAATATTGTGTTCCTGCCCCCCGATTGCCATTCGCCCATAGTAAACCCATATCCCTTGACATCTTTAACATGCTGAAAAATTTCGAGGTTACTTTGGAGTCCACTTATTGAGAGTGCCTCACCTGCACAATGGGTTGCTGAGTTGCAATCATTCCAGACTCTCCAATCGCAGAGACTCCTATAAGTCTCAGTGCTAGATGGCCTTAGCATTAGTACAAGACTGTGATCCATCATTGTGGTCACCCCAGCCAAGGGAAACATCTTTCCTGCATGGACCCTGCAGAGGCCTGTTAGCGTTGCTGATGCTTCACATGGATAGCCTCACAGTCCTCAGCATAGTCTGGCACACAGGCCCAGCTTACTCTCCCTCATCTCATGTACTAAAACATCGGTCCTTCAATGATGTCCGATGCACTTTTGTTGCAAACTGTTTATACGAACATACGAACATATGAAATAGGAGCAGAAGTAGGCTATTCAGCCCCTCGAGTCTGGTCCGCCATTCAATAAGGTCATGGCTGATCTGTTTGTGTTTTGAGTTCTACTTCCCATCTACCCCTGATAACTTTTGACTCCCTTGCCTAACAAGAATCTATCTACCTCCGCCTTAAAAATATTCAGTGACCCCACTTCCACTGCCTTCCGAGGCCGAGAATTCCAAAGTCGCACAACCCTCTCAAGGAAACAATTTCTCCTAATCTCTGTCCTATAAGGGCAATTCCTAATTTTAAAACAGTGCCCCCTAGTTCTGGACTCACCCACAAGAGGAAACATCCTTTCCATGTCCACCTTGTCAAGGCAAGGTCACACAAATCTCCATGTGAGGTATGACAAACGCTTCAGTCAACTCCATACACACCTATGAAACCCTATACTCAAATGCTGGCGAGGCAGGAACATAGTGGCATTGTCACTGGACTAGTAATCCAGGGACCCAGGGTAATGTTCTGAGGACCCAGGTTTGAATCCCACCACAGAAGATGATGGAATTTGAATTCAATAAAAATCTGGAATTAAAAATCTAATGATGACCATGAAACCATTGTCGATTGTCATTAAAAACCCATCTGGTTCACTGATGTCCTTTAGGGAAGGGAATCTGCTGTCCTTACCTGGTCTGGCCTACATGTGACTCCAGACGCTTAAATACCCTGTGAAATGGCCTAGCAAGCCATTCAGCTGTATCAAACCACTACGAAGTCTATAAGGAATAAAACCGGACGGACCACTCAGCATCGACCTAGGCACCTGAAACAACAATGGCAAACTCAGCCATGTCAACCCTGCAAAGTCCTCCTTATTAACATCTGGGGGCTTGTGCTAAAATTGGGCGTGCTGTCTCACAGATTAGTCAAGCAACAGCTTGACATGGTCATACTCATGGAATCATACCTTACAGGTAATATTCCAGACACCCCCATCACCATGCCTGGGTATGTCCTGTCTAAGCAGAGGTGGTGGCACAGTGGTATATAGTCAGGAAGAATTTGCCCTGGCAGTCCTCAGCATCAACGCTGGACCCCATGAAGTCTCATGGCATCAGATCAAACATGGGCAAGGAAACCTCCTACTGATTACCACGTACCGCCAACCTCCACCTCCGGCCCCACCCTCAGCTGATGGATCAGTGCTCCTCCATGTTGAACACCACTTGAAGGAAGCACTGGGGGTGGCAAGGGCACAGAATTTGCTCTTGGTGGGGGGCTTCAATGTCTATCACCAAGAGTGGTTCGGTAGCACCACTGCTGAGACCAAGCTGGCCGAGTCTGGGTCTAGACTGGGTCTGTGCCAGGTGGTGAGAGAACCAACAGGAGGGAAAACATACCTGACCTCATCCTCACCAACCTGCCTGCTGCAGATGCATCTGTACATGACAGTATCGGCAGGAGTGACCACCGCACAGTCGTTGTGAAGACCAAGTCCTGCCTTCACAGTGAGGATACCCTCCATCGTGTTATGTAGCACCACCATCGTGCTAAGTAGGATAGATTTCGAACAGGTCTAGCAACTCAAGACTGGGATCCATGAGGTGTTGTGGGCCATCAGCAGCAGCCGAATTATACTCAAACACAATCTGTAACCTCATGACCCAACATATCCACCATTCTCTGCCACTCTACCATTACCACCAAGCCAGGGGATCAACCCTGGTTCAAGAAGGGTGCAGGAGGGCATGCCAGGAGCTGCACCGGGCATACTTAAAAATGAGGTGTCAACCTGGTGAAGCTATAACACAGGACTACTTGCAAGCCAAACAGTGTAAGCAGCTAGTGATAGACAGAGCTAAGTGATTCCACAACCAGTGGATCAGATCTAAGCTCAGTCCTGCCACATCCAGTCATGAATGGTGGTGGACAATTAAACAACTCAGAGGAGGAGGAGGCTCCACAAATATCCTCATCCTCAATGATGGGGGAGCCCAGAACATCAGTGCAAAAGATAAGGCTGAAGCATTTGCAACAATCTTCAGCCAGAAGTGCCAAGTAGATGATCCATTTCTGCCTCCACCGGAGGTCCCCAGCATCACAGATGTCAGTCTTCAGCCAATTCGAATCACTTCACGTGTTATCAAGAAATGGCTGAACATAAGGATGTAAGAACATAAGAAATAGGAGCAGGAGTAGGTCATTCGGCCCCTCAAGCCTGTCCCGCCATTCAATAAGATCATGGCTGGTCTGCCCCAGGCCTCAACTCCTCCTTTGTGCCAGCTCCTCATAGCCGTCAACTCCCCGATATTTCAAAAATCTATCTACCTCCTCTTTAAATACTTTCAGTGATCTAGCCTCCACAACTCTCTGGGGTAGATAATTCCAGGCATTCACTGCCCTCTGAGAGAAGAAATTCCTTTGCATCTCAGTTTTAAATGAGTGTCCCTTTATTCTGTAACTATGACCCCTAGTTCGAGATCCCCCAACTGGTGGAAACGTCTTCTCAACATCTACCCGGTCAAGCTCCCTCAGAATCTTGTACGTTTCAATAAGATCACCCCTTATTCATCTAAACTCGAATGAATAAAGGCCTAACCTGTTTAGCCGTTCTTGATAAGTCAACCCCTTCATCCCAGAAATCAGCCAAGTGAATCTTTTTTGAGCTGCCTCCAATGCCAGTATATCCCTTCTTAAATAGGGGACCAAAACTGTACACAGTACTCCAGGTGCAGCCTCACCAACACCCTGTACAGCTGTAACAAGACTTCCCTATTTTTAAACTCCAACCCCCTAGCAATACAGGCCAAAATTCCATTTGCCTACTTTAATCACTTACTGTACCTGCATGCTAACTTTTTCGTTTCATGCACAAGAACACCCAAATCCCTCTCTGCTGCACTTTTTTGGAGTCTTTCTCCATTTAAGTAATAGTCTGCCTTTCGATTCTTCCTATCAAAGTGCATGACCTCACATTTTCCTACATTAAACTCCAGCTGCCAAGTTTTTGCCCACTCACCCAACCTGTCTATATCGCCTTGCAGATTCCTTATGTCCTCATCACAACATGACCTTCCACCTATTTTTGTGTCGTCAGAAAATTTGGATACATTACACTCCGCTCACTCCTCCAAATCATTAATATAGATAGTAAATAATTGAGGCTCTAGGACTGATCCTTGTGGTACTTTACTAGTTACATCTTTCCAACCTGAAAAAGACCCATTAATCCCAACCCTCTGTCTTCTGTGTGTTAACCAATCCTCAATCCACGCTAATACATTACCTCCAGTTCCGTGAGCTCTTATCTTGCACAATAACCTTTTATGTGGCACCTTATCGAATGCCTTCTGGAAATCCAAATAAACGACACCTACCGATCCCCCTTTATCAACTCTGCTTGTTATATCCTTGAAAAGCTCTAGCAAATTTGTCAAACATGATTTCCCTTTCACAAAACCATGTTGACTCTGTTTGATTGCGTTAAGCTTTTCTAAATGTCCTGCTGTTTCTTCCTTAATAATGGACTCTAGCATTTTCCCAACAACAGATGTTAGGCTGACTGGCCTATTGTTTCCTTCTTTTTGTCTCCCTCCCTTCCTGAATAGGGACGTCACATTAGCGGTTTTCTAATCCACTGGGACCCCCCTGGAATCCAGTGAGTTCTGGAATATTTCAACCAATGCCTCCACTATCTCTGCAGTCATTACCTTTAAAACCCTTGATGCAGGCCATCAGGTCCTGGCAACTTGTCTGCCTTTAGTCCCATTAGTTTCTCAAATACTTTGTTCCTCGTGATAGAGACTGTTACAAGATCTTTCCTCCAATTAGTTCCTTGCTTATCTGATATCTTTGCAATGTTTATAGTGTCCTCCACCATGAAGACCGATGCAAAATATTGACTTAAATTATCTGCCACTTCCCTGTTCCCCATTATCAATTCTCCAGTTGTATCCTCCAAGGGTCCCACACTCACTTTAGCTACTCTCTTTTTATATACCCATAGAAGCTCGTGCTGATTGTTTTTCTATTTCTTTCCAATTTACTTTCATAATCGATTTTCTCCCTCTTTATTAGCTTTTTAGTCACCTGCTGCTGGTTCCTAAAAAATTCCGAATCCTCTGGCCTACCATTAGTTTTCGCTGCTTTGTATGCCTTAGTTTTTGATTGGATATTCTCCTTGAACACCTTTGTTAACCACAGGTGGTTCATCCTTCTCATTGAGTCCTTCTTTTTGTCCAGGATAAATTTTTGCTGAGTGTTATGAAATATCTGCTTACATGTCTGCCACTGCTCATCCACTGACCTTCCCCTTAGTCTATTTTCCCAACCCACTTTAGACAACTCTTTCTTCGTACCTCTGTAATTGCCCTTATTTAAGTTGAGGACACTGGTTTGAGATCTGAGTTGCTCACCCTCAAACTGAATTTGAAATTCTACCATGTTGTGATCACTACCCCTTAGAAGATCCTTAACTATGAGATCTCCTATTAATCCTACCTCATTACACATTACTAGATCTAAAATAGCCTGTTCTTGGGTAAGTTCTGCAATGTATTGCTCTAAGAAACAATCCCTGATGCACTCTACAAATTCATCTTCCACGTTATCCCTGCCAATCTGATTTGTCCAGTCAATATGCAGATTAAAATCACCCATAACAATTGTAGCACCCTTCTTACACACCTCCATTATTTCCTGATTTATACTTTGTCCTACAGTGAGCCAACTCTTCAGGGGCCTATAGATGACTCCCACCCGTGACTTCTTCCCCTTGTTATTCCTTACTTCTGCCCAAACTGATTCCACTTCATGACCTATTGCACCTATATCACTACTTACCACCGCGCTGATACCTTCTTTTATTAACAAAGCTACCCCACCTCTTTTTCCTTGTTGCCTATTTTTCTGGAACGTCGAATATCCTTGAATATTGATTTCCCAATCTTGGGCACTCTGCAACCACATCTCTGTAATAGCTATCAAGTCATATCCATTTATTTCTATTTGTACAATCAACTCATCTATCTTATTACAAATGCTGCATGCATTCAGATAAAGAATCTTAAGCTTTGACTTTTTAACCACTATTTCTCATTACTAACTTCTGCTGCAATCCTCTGCTTATATTTTGTGCCCCTTCCTGTCACACTTTGATTATCGTTTGCCTCCTCACTACCCTGCACCTCTGCTCTCTCAATTATTTTAGGTTTTCTAAACTTCCCTTCAATTGAACCCTCCCCCCACACCCCCACTAATTAGTTTTATAGTCCTATCGACAACCATCTGCAACCCACACCAATCTTTGAGCCATGCATTTACCTGTCTAATCTTATTTAACCTACGCCAATTTGCATGTGGCTCACTTAGTAATCCGGAGATTATTACCTTTGTGGTTCTGCTTTTTAATTTAGCCCCGAACTGCTCATAGTCCCTCAGCAGAACCTTTTTCCTAGTCCTACTTATGTCATTGGTACCTACATGGACCATGACAGCTGGATCTTTCCCCTCCCACTCCAAGTTCCTCTCCAATCCAGGAGAGATGTCCTTAACCTTGGCACCAGGTAGGCAATATAGCCTTTGGGACTCTCTGTCTTTGCTGTAGAGAACAGTATCTATTCCCCTAACTATGCTATCCCCTATCATTTCTACCATTTCTCTTTTCTCCCCCACTTGAATGGTTCTCTGTATCACAGTGCTCTGGTCAGTTCCCTCGTCCTCCCAGCCGTCTGTGTCCTTGTCCACACCAAAGCAAGAATCTTGTACTTATTGAGGCTCCTCCAAAGCTAAATTCTGGATCCCCATACCTGCCTCACTCACAGTCACACCCTCCTGTCCCTGACCATGGACCAAATTTGATGTAATTCATCTAAGGGGTGTGACTGCCTCCTGAAACACAGTGTCCAGATGTGATGTCCAGTGTCCCTGATGTGTCATAGTGTCCACAGCTCAGAGTCCAGCTCATCAACTCTGAGCCGAAGTTCCTCGAGCAGCCAACACTTGCTGCAGGTGTGGTCACTGTGGATCACACCAGTGTCCACCAGTCCCCACATACTACAGCTGCAACACATCACCTGTCCAGTCATCTCTATTCTATTTAATTAATTAATTTGGATGTTAAATATTTTATAAGTGAATTTCTTAGCTGTACTCCTCAGCTGTAATAATGTCTCCTGATTTAAGCCACTTGGCCAATCAAAAGAGACATGGAAGAGATACCCACCAATTACCTACCTGTTTTCCTGTGACATCACACTTTGGCTCTGACAGGTAGAAACATGTTATAGGGGCTCCATGCTGCCGGTTTTTATCACCCGCTACCGCTGTGCTTCTCATGCAAGTCCGCTCTCCGTGTGCTCCTAACTCTACTCTCGCTGTTTTAAACCGTAAAAATCCCAGCTCTCCTCTCACTGTTTTAAACTGTGAAAATCCCAGCTCTCCTCTCACTGTTCTAAACTGTAAAAATCCCAGCTCTCCTCTTGCTGTTTTAAACTGTGAAAATCCCAGCTCTCCTCTCGCTGTTCTAAACTGTGAACATCCCAGCTCTCCTCTTGCTGTTTTAAACTGTGAAAATCCCGGCTCTCCTCTCGCTGTTCTAAACTGTGAAAATCCCGGCTCTCCTCTCGCTGTTCTAAACTGTGAAAATCCCAGCTCTCCTCTTGCTGTTTTAACCTGTGAAAATCCCAACTCTCCTCTTGCTGTTTTAAGCTGAAGGGACTGGATTCTGCAAAGGTTGTGGGCCATGACCATATCCCAGCAACAGTACTGAGGACTTGTGCTCCAGAACTCGCCGTGCCCCTAACCAAATTGTTCCAGTTCCAGCAATGTGGAATATTGCCTATGTATGTCCCGTCTACACGGAGCAGGACAAATCCAACCCAGCCATTAACTGCCCCATTAGTCTACTCATGACTATCAGTAAAGTGATGGAAGGGGCCATTAATAGTGCTATCAAGCAGCACTTGCTTTGAAATAACCTGCTCACTGAGTTTGGGTTCTGCCAGAGCCACTAAGCTCTTGACCTCATTACAGCCTTGGTTCAAACATGGACAAAAGAGCTGAACTCCCGAGGTGAGAGCGACTGCTTTTGATATCAAGGCAACATTTGACCGACTGTGGCATCAAGGAGCCTTAGCAAAACTGGAATCAATGGGAATCAGGGGGAAAACTCTCCGCTGGTTGGAGTCAAACCTAGCACAAAGGAAGATGGTTGTGGTCGTTGGAGATCAATCATTTCAGTTCCAGGACATCACTGCAGGAATTCATCAGGGTAGTGTCCTAGGCTCAACCAACTTCAGCTGCTTCATCAATGACTTTTCTTCCATCATAAGGTCAGAAGTGGGGATATTTGCTGATGATTGCACAGTGTTCAGCACCATTCATGACTCCTCAGATACTGAAGCAGTCCATGTCCAAATGCAACAAAACCTGGATAATATCCAGGTTGGGCTGACAAGTAGCAAGTAACGTTTGCCCCACACAAGGGTCAGGCAATGACCATCTCCAACAAGAGAGAATCCAACCATTCAATGGCATTACCATCATTGAATCCCCCACTATCAACATCCTGAGGGTTACCATTGACCAGAAACTGAACTGGACTAGCCATATAACTACTGGGGCTAAAAGAGCAGGTCAGAAGCTCGGAATCCTGTGGTGAGTAACTCACCTCCTGACTCCCCAAAGCCTGTCCACCATCTACAAGGAAAAAGTCAGGAGTGTGATGGGATACTCCCCACTTGCCTGGATGAGTGCAGCTCCCACAACACTCAGGAAACTTGACACCATCCAGAACAAAGAAGCCCGCTTGATTGGCACCCCATTCACAAACATTCACTCCCTCCACCATCG
This sequence comes from Cetorhinus maximus, assembly GCF_964194155.1. Taxonomy (NCBI): domain Eukaryota; kingdom Metazoa; phylum Chordata; class Chondrichthyes; order Lamniformes; family Cetorhinidae; genus Cetorhinus; species Cetorhinus maximus. The sequence goes on along the minus strand of NC_135882.1, from coordinate 130,864,781 downwards.
TTGCACAGTAGCAGCAGTGTACACCATCTACAAAATGCAGTGGAGGAATTCACCAAGGCTCCTTTGACAGCATCTTCCAAACCCATGACCACTATGATCTGGAAGGACAAGGGCAGCAGATAGATGGGAGCACCAACACCTGGAAGTTCCCTTCCAAGCCACTCACTATCCTGACTTGAAAACATATTGCCGTTCTTTCATTGTCGCAGGGTCAAAGTCCTGGAATTCCCTCCCTAATAGCACTGTAGGTGTACCTACACCACATGGACTGCACCGGTTCAAGAAGGTAGCTCACCACCACCTTCTCAAGGTCAACAAGGGATGGGTAATAAATGCTGGCCCAGCCAGCGAAGCCCACATCCCGTGAATGAATAAAAAATAAGCGTCAACCACAAGGGATTCCATTTGCTGAATGTGCAGCTGGTGTTCAACTACCACAAATGCATACTGCAGGTCTGTGCATGGTTTCAAGGGAATGTCCACGACTCCTATATTCTCAGTCTGTCACAGATCCCTGAAGTCTTCCAGGGTCCACAGAAGCTGCAGAGTTGGCTCCTCGGGGACAAGGGCTACCCACAGAGGACGTGGCTGATGACACCCATGCGGCGGCCTCAGACTGCAGCAGAGAAAAGGTATAACGAGGCTCATGCTGCAACTCGCATCTTGGTGGAGCAAATCATTGGGATGCTGAGAATGAGGTTCCGGTGTCCGGACCGGTATGGTGGAGACCTGCAATATAGTCCTCAGAGGGTGTCATGTATCATCATCGCCTGCTGCGCCCTTTACACCCTTTACAAACTGGCACTGCAACGGGGAGAGGAGCTGGCTGAGGAGGAGCTGGAGGAGCTGGAGGTCTCCTCTGATGAGGAGGACGCCAACTGGGATGAGTGTCAGGAGGTCCTTGGGGGCAATGTTGACGGGGATAAGGACCTCACACTGCCTAGACGAGGCAAGCGCGCTCAGGAGGCCCTAATAGCTGCTAGATTTCTGGAGGATGATGATGAGGTGCAGGGAGGAGACACCATAAGATCCTCACATTGCATCAATGAATGTTTGACTCCCACCTGGCTTAAGGCAACGCACATATCCTCTGTGATAATGCTCCTGTCATTGAGATGCAGTGGAGGCCCTAATAGTTGCTCTATTGCAGGAGGATGATGATGACATGCAGTGAGGACACTCCATAGATCTTCCCATAGCCTCGGAGAATATATGACTCCTGTCTGGCTGAGGGCAACCCACTTGTGCTCTGTGATCAGGGTTATATCATAGAGATGCAGCCATGAAACTTTAAAAACATCTGATCCTTTGTCTGCCTTCAGCACCTGACCTCTTCAGGAGCACAGTGTCACGAGTCACAAATGCTGAAGAGATGGGGGCCAGCTCCATCATTAAGGTGCTGAGAGCACACAGAGAGAATGATGGAACGCTGTGATGCCTGCCCACAACAGCTCCTCCATTGACAACAATGACCAGCACCGTCGAGGTGCAAGGCATCAGTAATGTGTCCAGTGAGTGTGAGGTCGGACCATCACTTTGGTCTGAAGACTGCACAGAGCACAGGGAAGGGGCCCTGGACTGGGACACCTGCCTTTTATCTTGTGAAGAATGGTTTCACATCTGAGTGACATGAACGCTGCTCATTAGAACAAGGATCCACAGGCAGGGAGACATTCTTGGGAGTTTATTGACAATAGTGAACAGTGTGTACAATTGACTAACACTTGCCCAGGCTGTGCAACTACATCTTCTTAACTTTCCTAACCCTGCTGCTACGTCTTGGTGCTCCCCGGACATCTACAGCGGAGGTGGAGGCAGCCTACTGACTGCATGACTTTGGCGGGCGTTCTCTGGAGGGCCAAGACCTGGAGGACGCTGTCCTGCTTTCAGGGCCCTGCTGTGTGGCAGTGGCACCCTCCTTGGCCTGTGGAGCTGGAGCTGCTGAGGTCACAGGAAGAGGGGATTCGGATGGGCTGGACACTGCTGTAGTCACCTGGATGGATGGCCCCGGGGGGCGGGGTACACCTGCTGATCCTCCTCCATATGGGTGCCCTAGGACCCCTGGCTGACTCCTTGAGGAGAAGAGGTAGCTGGAGTGAGGTCAACCTGCCCCTCCCCCCACTCGCGTTCACACTGTTGGAGGCCAACTATGGCATCAGCCCTGGAGTTGACCCAGTGCAGCAGTGCTGGACCAAGGTCTCCATGGCGGCTGCCATCCTGCCAGTGTTGATCTAGCTTTGTTGGCATGCTGGGGCTATCACCTCAGCCTGGAGGTGGACAGACTCCTTCATCGTGCCTTGCAATCTGAGGAGTGCAGCGGACACCCCTTCCTGATGTTCCCGAGCTTGCCTTTGCAGCTCCAGCAACTGTGACATGACCGAGTCCAGAGGCTCGTCATCTGGTTCAGACTCAGCAAACATTTTGCCTCCGGCAGTCCTTTGAGTGGCGGGCACTTGGAATGTCCCTGCCTCTACCTGCTGTGGATCAGACAGTGCGATGTACCCACCAGATTGTGGGCAGGAGTTTCCCCCCCGGTGTCGTTGGGAGTTCCACCCGACGTTACCGTGCGTCATTTTACGCGTCAGTGAGCGGGCTCCACCCCCCGCTCGCCGACCGGAAAATCCTGCCCTGTGTTCCCAAGGCTACTCTAAAGCTAGGTCCCACCGGGGTGTGTGTCCCTGTGCTGGGGGAGGGTATGGGTGAGCGCTGTGACGGGACTTCAGGGAGGGTGCCTTCAGATTCCTCTTCCGAGGTTTCTTCGGGGCTTGATTGGACGCCCTAGGTCATGGGCTCTGTCAGCTGTTTGGCAGATGTACTTGCGAAAGCAAGGGGAGATAATTAGTGCGTGGCAGTGGCCTGTGAAAGCGGACACATCACTCACAGCATGGCTGTCTGATGGATGTTGCACTGCTGGACCCTCACTTGGTACAGCAGCGCCAGCCTCACCATCAGCACAGATTGTCGCCAGCCAACCGGGCGGCTCTATTTTCAAAGTCTATGAGGACCTTGATTTCAGGCATTCCTCCACCAGTCTGCAACCTCTCTCTCTTGTTGTTGTGCCAGCTTGTCCTGCATGAATAGAGATGGAGAGGGTGTAAGCAGGACGCTTGCCAGGCCAGTTAATAAGTATAAAAAGTGAAATACTGTGGATGCTGGAAATCTGAAACAAAAACAGAAAATGCTGGAAAAACTCAGCAGGTCTAGCAGCGTCTGCGGAATGAGAAACAGAGTTAACGTTTTGAGTCTGTATGACTCTTCTGCAGATGATAAGTATGCCTGGCATTTGTGGGTGGTGAGTGGCCCCACGGGCGGGATGAGGACAATGAAGGTGTATGTGTGAGAATGAATGGTGATGTCCCTTGAGCCGGCAGTGAGTGAGGGCCCTGTGGATGTGTGATGGGTTTGTCAGTGTGTGAGTTGAGAGTGACAAGAAGAGTGACTTAGCCTGGCGGAACGGAAGAGATCATTCATCCTCTTGTGGCACTGGGTGGCCATCTTTTTTGAAGAGCATTGGCGCTGACCACTGCCTCCCAAGTCTGGTTGGCCACACCACTGCCCATTCCGAGGCCAAAGCGAGGGTAGAGGACATCGCAGCGGACCTCCACGGCATCCAAAAGGTGTTCTTTTTTACCTTTCACCAACATCTTCCTTGCAGCTGGAAGCACTGAGAGGTGTGTGTGCAACTGGACTTTAAATATAGCGCCCAGCATGTTGAAGGGGCGAGGTGATGGCGTGGCGGGTGAATGAGAGCCCGCCCGCCATGGAAATGGCGTGTTTCCTGGGAATGCATAATTAATTCTGCGGATTTAAGACAATAAGGCATGTGAGTAAAACCTCATTTTACCTGCCCGCTACCACACTTAGTACAAATCTGGTGTGATTGTGGACTTCGTCTAGCTGCAGCCCCAACATCTTCAGCTGAGGTGGAGGGGTAGCCTGCTGACTGCTATGCCCTGATGACTGTGAGGACATTGGAAGGTGTCCTCTGTTGGCCCGAGGCCTAGAGGGTCCCGGCCTGCTAAGGGTCTCCTACTGAGTTGCAGGTGCACCATCCTTGGCCTGACCTGCTGGAGGTGATGGGGTCACTGGCAGAGGGGTGGTGGAGCAACAGGGCACTCTTGGAGTGTCCTTGGGTGTAGTCCCCAGAATGCCTGGCTGGCACTCCTCCTACCTGTGGGTGCCCGATGGCACCTCCCTGACTCCTTGAGGAGAAGGGACAACTGGAGGAAAATAGAGGTGCCCCATTCCCCTCTTGCCATAGCCACTGCTGTACTGCACCCATGACTAGAGCGATTGAGTGCAGGTCCAAGCACATATCCGGCAGCCACTGTGTGTTCTGCTGGTCCTAGGTCTCCAAGGCAGCTTCCACCCTTTCCATGGAGGCAGCCAAGTGTTCGCATGCTGGAGCCACGACATCAGACAGAACATGAACAGACTCCTCCAACCTTCTGTTCAGACTGAGCAAGGCCACTGGCATCGCTGCCTGATGTTCCGCTGCCTGGGAACCTCCAACATGTCTCTTAGGGCTGAGTCCAGAGGCTGATCATCTACATGGAACTGAACAAGAGCCTGGTCTCCAGCAGTCGGCTGAGTGTCAGACACCTCGACTGTCACTGCCTCCACCAGCTGTGGACCCGTGTCAGTGACGTGTTCACCAGATTGTGACCCCGAGCCTATTCTAGAACATGGACCCACCAAGGAGACTGCATCTGCCCTGGTGGAGTGTGCAGGTGAACGCCATGATGATGCATCCTCTGAGGCATCCTCCCCCGAGGTGTGGTTGGGCATGTAGCTGTGGGTAGCCTCCCTTGTTGGCCTCCGCCTTTTCTTGTTGGTACCTGGAATAGAGAAAAGGCAGATTAATTAAATGCCTAAGCTTGGTCCCTTATTGAAGCAATGTCTTGTTCTTTGGGTGTAGCTGACAGTTGTATCCTCACTGTCTTCCTGATGGAGTCCTATCTCACCCTCAGCACATAGTCCTGTTCCTCCCAAGCTCACCTCCAACAACAATGGTGGCCTACTTGGCTGCTTTATCTATTTATGATCTGAATTGTTAAAAAGGTTACTGAGCGGGTACCTCAATATTGAAGGACCCTCTCGGTTGCTTGCCATTTCCTGCAGTCTGCAGATCCTCTCAAGCTGGAAGGCTTCTCTCTGATTGGCCCTCCATCTTCAAGAGCCTGCTAGCTGCCCTTAATTGGGAAGAGAACCTTTCTACATGCCAATTAAGGGAGCACCTCCGTAAAAATCCCAGGTCAGTAACTACTTGTGGGTTTGGAACCTAGAAACAGTCCTGACTCCTATTTCCTGCTCCCAAAGTGAAAATTCAGCCCTATGTTGTTATTCTTTTTGTTAAATAGGAACATGAATGTTGTGTGATGTGCCTGCATGCCACTTTAATGCTAAAGGTGTTCGGCAGAGCAAGGGCTAATGTGGGACTGGAGAAAAGCACCACCCATGGTATGATGTGTAGAGTTACATGGTAATAGACTGAGAGAACAGTCATCTAAAGAAACCATATTACAACATGGTTGGCATCAGTGGTCGCTTCTACAAGATATCACATCAGAGATTGTACCATAATCTGACATGATGATCCACAATGGTATGAAAGGTGGCAGCTAAATGCATTAACCCGGAACAGCATCCCAAGGTATGAAAACCTATAAGCAACTGAAGCCTAACTAGAGAGACGTGCACCTAAGAAACAAACTTGAAGAAGCTTCACTACAAACTTGGAAGTGAGGAATCCACCAGAGTAAGTGGAAGTCCATTACAGAAAATGGCAAGAACCTGAGTGACATGGTTCATGAGATGGTGAGCAAAAATACAAAAAAAGTAGCTGTGCTTACATTTTGAATAGGCAGCGGTCCCAAGGGCTCAGCATCCAGAGAACAGCTGAAAGAGAGTTGCAAGTATAAAACAAAGGTTGAAAAAAAACTATAAAAACCAGCCTTCAGAGTCAATAGAGAAACCTGCAGAGTACAGTAAATAAGAAAGGAAAATGCCTGCAGAATTTAAGAGAAAGGGAACTCTTTTTAGTTAGGAAAAGTAAAGTTTTCTCAGTAAAAAAAGTGCTGCTGTTCTTCAAGCCCAGTACAGTACACAAAGCTGGAACACTCTGTACCTGATTTGATGCATTTGTTACAAAATACAATACCTGCAAAGCAGTTTAAAAAAATTGAGCCAAAAATCTCCCCAACAACAAGACTCCAAAATAAAAGACAGAGGGAAGTCAACTGTATCCTAGCAACTACAGCCTGAGTAAAAATAAAAATGGTTACTACACTCACGGTCTTAAAGAGGCAATGCAATTTAAAGCTGTAACTACAAGAAAAGAAAACAGCCATGGACAAAAACTTGGAAGAGACCCCAGGGAGAGGGAGCTCCACCAAGGGCAACAAGAGAGAGAGGGAAACTCCCAATAAAATGCCAAGGGCAACAAAAGACCCCAGAGCGAGGGACACAGATAACAGTGCAGAATGCACAGATGGCTATGAATGAAGGAAAGCTATTTGAGGTAACTCAAAAGAAGTTAAACATGCCAAAAGTTAACGAAGCTGTTCTACAGGAAAATATTCGCATCAGAGCTGAACTGGAAGGTTTGAAGCGCAAGATTCAAGCTGAGTGTCTATGCCCTTGAAAATGCATGATAAAACTGAAGTCTTCAATGAACCAAGCTGTTTGAGATCTGAACAAACAAATTTCATAAATGATGCAAAGGAGGAGATAACGACCCTCAATTCCACAGTTGGCAAATCAGAGCTGGAGTTGGGAAAACTCAACCAGATGTACAACCAGGCGAAACAGCAGGCAGGAGATGCACACAAAGAAATTGTGACCCTGAAAGACTCTTTGAAGAATCAATATGTAGCCATGGAAAAAACATGAGGAGCTACAAAGGACATTGAATATTACGTCAGGAAAAGCTGCCTTGGAATTATTAGTAGCAACAAAACAACGCACTGAATGAGTTGGAAAAAGGTCAACAAGAAAATAAACAGCTGAAAGAACAGTGGATTGTCCTTCAAGATTAAATACAAAAGGAATGCGTAACCATTCAGCATCACGAAAAAATGGAGATAAAAGCAAAATACTGCGGGTGCTGGAAATCTGAAACAAAAATAGAAAATGCTGGGAACATTCTGAAGAAGGATCATACGGACTTGAAACATTAAGTCTGCTTCTCTCTCCACAGATGCTGCTAGACCTGCTGGGGTTTTCCAGCATTTTCTGTTTTTGTTGTTGAAGAAATGAAGACTGTCTTAAACAGCAGAATGGAAGCACAGTAGAAGAGACTCGAAGAGACTCTATGAATTACAGAAAAGTTCAGGGTGAAGCAAGCGAGCTTTGCAAAAAAAAAGAAAACCTGTTGACAGAGCTTCACGCACTACAGGAATTACTCAGGACAAAGTTTATTCCTCTGGAAAATTATGAAGAGAAGGAAAATGAATGTAACATCGCTCTGAGCAAATTGACAAACGAGTTGACAGAGAAAACTCAGCAATGTTCTATGTTTCAGGAGGAAGCAGAAAGCTACAAGAAAGAGGCTGAAGAGCTGAAGAAGCAGTTGAATTAAAAAGAGGAGACATTGAAAGGAAAAGCCATAGAACTTTCCATGTTTCGAGTGGATAATGAAGACATGAGTAACACAATTACAGAACTGAAACAAGTTAAGACTTCACTGGAGACAGACCTGGCCAACAATAAAACCAAAATGAAGGACAAGGACAAAGTTCTGTTGCAGACAGTGAAAGGAAGGACAGAAATAAGATCGGAGAATGTAATTCAAAACTGAAGAACAAGGAACTAGGAGAAGAAAGAGTACTAGATGTCTCAGCTGTACTGAAAAACATTGAGCTGAATAAAAGTATTCATAAGCTTGCAAAATATTTTGAAAATGAAACAGCAAATTAATGTTTGGCTAAAATTGTGAGACAAGGGAAATGAAGGTTCCATCTGTGAAGCATATACGTCCAGCAAGAGTGTGGCAGATACCATGGAAAAAGAAAATTCAAGACCACTCTAGGAATGAATGAGGTACACATTCCCTTCAGAAGCAACGTGACAAATCTACAGTGTCCGAAAAAAGCAGATGAGCTGTTAATAAAGAGAAAAGCAATTTGAAGGAGCACAAAAAGTGAATCAAATGAAGGTAGACAAGTACCAGAAACACAGAATACTACTACCATTTCTTCAAATGTGACAGCCAGAGATGTGGAAGAACTGTCAAGTCTCAAGACCCTCTGAATTCAGAAAGTCAGAGACTTGAGGTGGGGGTTTGGGGATAGCAAGTAAAGATTGTATTACAAAAGCCAGGATTTTCAGCTCAGCGAGCAGTTGTGCACCTGACACGCCTGAGCACGAAATAGCGCATAATGACGTCGGGCGAGCGGCCCGAGGTCATCATGCACTCCTGTGATATTTCAGTTGGCAGGCATGTGCAAGAGTCAGCAACCTGCCCGCTGACAATTAAAAGGGCTATTAAGGCCATTAATCAATTAATTAACCCATATTTTCACCTACTGTCCAACATTACAGTTGGCAGGCGGACAAATCGGCCAGGTGGCCTTTCGATTTTTGAGGGAACCTTATCCAGGAGCAGGGTGAGGTTTCTGTAATTAAATTTTAATAAAATATTTGGGCAGGATTTTTATAATCTCCATGTAAAGGTGCGTGAGTCCGCTGTGCGGATATTTGTTCTGGAATTTTAAAATCTTTAATTTTGTTTTAAAAACTTCTTCAGCTGTTGTATTGTGTGCCTGCATGCCATTGTAATGTAAAGATGTTTGGCAGAGCAAGGGTTAATATGGGACTTGAGAATAGCACCACCCTTGGTATGATGTATAGAGTCACATGGTAATTGACTGAGATAACAGTCTAGAGAGAACACTCTGGAGCCAGCCTGCGTGGAAACAACAGCTCTATGCATGACCATACCTTGGATCTGTAAATAGTTAAAGATTAACAATAAACAATTCATGTTTAAATATACAAGTCTCAAGACCTTATTGTTGAGACATCTAAAGAACCCATATGAAAACATGGTTGGCAATGATGGGATATCAGTGCTATCAGCATAGTACAACATGAACTGAGCTCTCTCAGTTGAATGCTCTGAAACTTTCTTTTTTTTTGCTTCTTAAATCTTTAATGTTCGAATATTCTGCTTCTGTGTTCATCTGCTCATGATTCTCCTCTCAATAAAGAGAATGGCCAGAAAATCATTGTCTGGTGAGTGCAGAAATTGGCAAGCCTAGCCCATGTCTTCCATAAGAACAGAGGCCAAAACAAAGCACCCCTAATATTCTACCTTTCTTTGAAATATTTTTGATATCTTCAATATGCAAGCAACTATTGCAGCCAACATCTATTTTCCAGCTGGATTTTGTTTACCATTTGTATGTCATAGCAAAGTATATGCTTTTTTAACACTGATATGTGCTTCTTTAAATATTTTGATAGTAAGACCTATTTCCTATCATAGTTGTTAAAATCAAATCTCTCAGAATGCCAGCTCTCTCGCATTGACACAGCTTTTAGCTTTAACAAAAACAGAATTACCTGGAAAAACTCAGCAGGTCTGGCAGCATCGGTGGAGAAGAAATCAGTTAACGTTTCGAGCCCTCATGGCCCTTCGGCAGAACTGAAGCATAGTTAGGAGAAAGGTGAAATATAAGCTGGTTTAAGGTGGTGGGGGCGGGGGGGGGGAAGAGAGAAGTTGAGGGTGTGGTGATTGTGGAGATAAGCAAGCCGTGATAGGAGCAGATAATCAAAAGATGTCACAGACAAAAGGATCAAAGAGGTGTTGAAGGTGGTGATATTTGTCTAAGAAAAGTGCTAATTAAGAATGGAAGACAGGACACTCAAAGTACAGCTCTAGTGGGGGTGGGGTGGAAAAGACTAACAAGGTTTTAGTTTTAGATTTAAAAATAATGGAAATAGGTGGGGAAAGAAGAATCTATATAAATTATTGAAAAAAAAGTGGGAGGGGGGAGAAACGGGATGGGGATGGGGGGAGGGGGAGTTTAAGATCTAAAGTTGTTGAATTCAATATTCAGCCCGGAAGGCTGTAAAGTGCCTAGTCGGAAGATGAGGTGCTGTTCCTCCAGTTTGCGTTGGGCTTCACTGGAACAATGCAGCAAGCCAAGGACAGACATGTGGGCAAGAGAACAGGGTGGAGTGTTAAAATGGCAAGCGACAGGGAGGTTTGGGTCTTTCTTGCGGACAGACCGCAGGTGCTCTGCAAAACGGTCGCCCAGTTTGCGTTTGGTCTCTCCAATGTAGAGGAGACCGCTACAAAAAGCTTTTAGCTTTGTTGATCATTAACAAGTATAAACCACAAGATTCTCAGAAAGAGCCCAGTGGATGGGGCTGAGTGATAACCATTCATTGCATTTGTGACTTTTGAACAGATCTTTCCCATGTTCAGATGTTCCAAAGTCATTGCCATTTTTACAAATCCACCCCCAAATCTCAATGAGTCAAATTCAAAACACCACTCTGCCATATCATGTTTTAAATGGTAGAGTTTCTATAACTTAAATGGCCATAATGTTGCCAACTCCAATTGGTTCATTTTCTAGTCATGTAACAATCTAATAGCTTTTGAATAGCATTTTCTGACTATCGTTACGCATGGACTCTTGCAATTATACTATTGGAGATTATTTCTGCAAAGAATCATCCCTTTTGAACTTCAACTCAAAATTGTGAATTGTGGGTCACCACAGTATTTTAGTCCGTGATTATCCAGGAATAAATTTTAACCACGATGCCCTGAAATTTTACCCAGCAGCATTTGGAAGTATCTATGAATAGATGTGTACAAGATGTGGAAGTGTAAAAGGTACAGTTTTGTAGAAAACAGGAGACTGGGACTGTTGCCATTACTAACATCACATGGCTCATTGCATGTAAGATAACGGTCAATCCATTTGTGTTTGTGGATTCAATTTACAATTATTGCAATTGTATATTTCAGAGGGGATAAACAGCAAAAACTTTTGGGAGAAATGTTACTAATAAAATTTTGAAGGCTGTTTATTGCCAGTTCAATGCAGACTTTATTATTGATCTGCAGTTCTAGTTTCAAACAACAGATGGCAGAAGAATGCTATCCTCTCAAGTTAGAGCCTTAGGAGAGATAAATTGGATGGTCCCAAAAATGGTTGCCTGCTGATTTGAATGATTGCAGTGTCCAGCCAGTGCCCTCTGTGCTGTTAATTGCTTGGATGTATTAGCAGAGGTCCAGTATTGTGAGTGGCAAACACCACTTAAAGCTAGCTAACACTGGTTAAAGCTAGCATTGCCAACTGTGATTAAATGTATTTCTGGAGGTTTCATCACATGACTTGCACCCACGCTCCAGCCATTTGTCGGCCAATACATCCACCCTTGTGACGTGCTGCCTTCCTACACCAATGGGAAAGCAAAATAATTCATCACCCAATTGGATGGTGCTTGGCTGACAGCTAAACAGCCTTTCCCACCCCCCACTACCCCCCCCCACCCCCACCTCCCCCCCTTTTTCAATACTTCTATAAATGGTAAAAAGTAATGTTCAAAGAAAATGACAAAAAAACTTGTTTAATGTCACAATGAGTTTTCTCCAGGGTTGCACAGAGCTATGTCCTGGAGATTGATCTTCAATTCCTGGAGACTCCAAGCCCACCCTGGAGGTTTGCACACCCTAGTTAAAGCTAACCTGCACCTCTGAAAGGGTAGGTGCTTTGTGGCTGCAGCAAAGGCTGCTGGTCATGTGGGAAGTGAGTCTGACCTGGGAAACATTGAAGAATAGCACAGCCTGGCAGAGACCAGGCTCCGAAGTTTCGGATACTGCCCTGGGGTGGAATGCAGGAGCGATGTCCTGTATCTGCAGGGAGCCAGGAGGCCCAAAAGATACATGGTCAAAAAGCAGTGGGAAGAGATGGAGCAGAAGTCAAGCCCTTAGGTCCTGAAAACAGTGCCGCAAGAATTTCAATGGCCTCACAGGAGTGGTTACGGTCAGTGAATGCATCTTAAAATGCCATATACCACTAACTGCACTCGTACTCTCACATGTGGTTCAATTCACCACACCTCTATCACTCAATCACCGACAATTGCCACCAGCGTGCTGTAAAGAGGGCTTTGAACTAAATAGTTGGGGAGAGAGTTCACATGAGGGGTGATTTGGAAAGTTAAAGAGAAAGGACATGGCAATAGTGCAGGGTCGTGATACAGGTGATGATAACCAGAATGTGACAGGAAGGGTCAGAATGTAAAAACATAAGAGTGAACCAACAAACAAGGTCAGAGTGGGGAAAAATAACTTTAAAAGTAACAGACTGGGAGGAGGATTCAGTTGAAGGGAGATTTAGAAATCCAAAGATAAAAGTTGAGCCACAGAAAAATATATTGACATGTAAAGACAAACTGAGTGGAACAAGAAGGGACAGAGTTTAACACTAATAGTTCACTAGAGAATTGGTCCATGCAGGGAATAGTACTAAAAAAATTTGAAGTTATCTAATAAGATAAATGAACTAGTGGCACAAATAGTTCTATATCAAAATTACAGAGACATTGTATTGGATTTAACGCTTCCTTGCTGGCAGGTCTTTGAAGGTGGAGTGCACATTAAATCTAGTGGGCAGCCTGCCTGCCAGCTATCCCCCGGTCCCTGCCCCAACAAGTACAATGGTGGGGGTGGCATTGGATGGCCCTGCCGGTAGGCCAATTGAGCCCCTTAAGTGGGCAATTAATACCCATTTAATTGCTTCAACCTGCCACCATTGGAAATTAATCGGTGGCAGGAGAGGCTCATGCCAAGCCACCAGCCTATCAGGTTTCCCTGCATGGGCTGGTGGTGTGTGGGGATGGTCCCTTCTCAATGGACCCCCTATGCCCATCAGAAATCCCCCCAAGGTTTTACTGCCTCTCAGGTTGCCCTTGCCCCTACCCCCGTCCTCCTCGCCTCAATCTGCCAGCTTGGTACCTGGATCGATCCCCCAAACATTCACCAGTGCTGATCCTTCGCTGACACTTCCTTCTTGATCTAAGTGCTGGAGAGTTGCTAGCCTCTGATTGCCCAACAGCTATCCTAGGAGAGAATTCCTGTCCCTGCGGGCCAGGAATCCCACCTCCAACCTATTAATGTCCAGTCGTCACATGGTTGCCGCACAGCCACTGTACCCCTTAGCGGGCTCCCCCCAAACTTTATAGCCAGGGGATCCAGCACACTGCATAATTTAGCCCATAGTTACAAAGTCCAAGGTTGGGTATAAATATTGCAGGGTACATAACCTTTTGAAAAGTAAGGCAGAAGGGAAAAGGAGGAAGGGTAGTCCTGATAATAAAGGATGACATAAGGATAATATTGAGAAACGATCTTGGCTCAGGAAATCAGGAAGTAGAATTAGTATGGATGGAGATTAGGAATAACAGATTAGGCCCCTAACAGTAATTATACCACTGGAGCAAACATTAAACAATAAAGTATTGGGGTTTGTAACAAAGGCAATGTAATGGTTGTGGGGAACTTTAATCTACATATAGACTGGACCAATCAAATTGGCAAAGGTAGGCTGGAGGATGAGTTTGTAGAATACTTTCACGACAGTTTCCTGGAACAATATGTTGTGGGACCAACTAAGGATAAGACTATTTTAAATTTAGCATTGTGCAATGAGGCAATGTTAATTAGTAATGTCATTGTAAAAAATCCACTGGAAAATAATGATCATAATACAATTACACATCAGGTTTGAAAACATATGAATTAGGAGCAGGAATAGGTTACTCTGCCCCTCGAGCCTGCTCTGCCATTCAAGAAGATCATGGCTGATCTAATTGTAACCTCAACTCCACATTCCCACCTATAACTTCCTATAATCTTTCCTCTCTGACCATTCCAGATATTAGTCTAGTAAACCTCTAAACTGCGTACACTAATCACAAGCAAGAATCTTAAATTTAAACAAAGTCAATTACATAGGTATGAGGGGAGTGGTGACTAAAGTTGATTTGGTAAATAGACTAAAAGATATGGCAATAAATAAACTGTGGAAAAATTTAAAGAAACCATTCAAAATGTTCAACAAAAGTACATTCCACTGAAAAACAAAATCTCAGTCAGAAAGATCCATCCGTGGCTTACTAAGGATGTCAAGGATACTACAGATTAAAAGACAAGGCTTATAATGTTGCAAAGAATAGTAGTAAGCCTGAGGATTGGGAATGTTTTAGAAACCAGCAAAGGGTCACCAAGAAGTTCATAAAAAGGGAAAAAATAGAATATGAGAGTAAACTAGACAGGAATATTGAAACAGATTGTAAGATCTTTTACAAATATATAAAAGGAGAGTAGCTAAAGTAAATGTAAAGTAAATTAAGTAAAGTAAATTCAGTTCTGCTGAAGGGTCATGAGGACTCGAAACGTCAACTCTTTTCTTCTCCACCGATGCTGCCAGACCTGCTGAGTTTTTCCAGGTAATTCTGTTTTTGTTTTAGCTAAAGTAAATGTTGGTCATTAGAAGCAGAGACAGGAGTAATTGTCATGGGGAATGAAGAAATTGCAGAGGCATTGAACAAATATTTTGTGTCCATCTTCACGGTAGAAGGCATAAGTTACATAGAGGGTAATTGAGGGCAACCTAGGGGATAATAAGAGTAAGGTAATTAATATCAGCAGAGAAAAAATACTTGAAAAACTCAAGGGACTAAAATCTAGGACCAGATAGCCTAAATCCTAGGGTTCTAAAATAAATAGCTACAGGTTAGTGGAAGTGTTGGCTATAATTTTCCAAAATTCTTTAGATTCTGGAATGGTCCCAGTAGATTGGAAGTTAGTAAATATAACACTGCTGTTCAAGAAAGGAGGGAGAGAGAAAATAGGGTCTACAATGTACTTAGAAAAGCATAGTATGATTAGAACAATCTTGTTTGACAAATTTGTTAGAATTTTTGAGTATATAACCAGTAGGGTAGATAGAAGGGAACCAGTAGATGTAGTACATTTAAATTTTCATGAGGCATTCAATAAGGTGGTATAGAAGAGATTAAGACACAAGATAGTGGTTCATGGATTTAGGATTTCCATCTTGTAAAACATGGTGACTTGTTCTAATCATACTATGCTTTTCTAAGTGCATTGTTAAGACTTCCTTAATAATAGATTCTAGCACTTTCCCAACAACTGATGTCAGGTTAACTGGCCTGGATTTAGGGGTGATACATTAGCATGGATTAAGGATTGGTTAAAGGACAGGAAGCAACAAGTAGGGATAAATGGGGCACTTTCAAATTGGAAGCTTTGACTAGTGGAATGCCACAAGGATCAGTGCCGGGGCTTCAGCTATTTTCAATCTATATTAATGACTTTGACAAAGAAATAGAGAGTAAGGTATCTAAGTTTGCTGATGATACAAAGCCAGGTGGGAATGCAAGCTGTGAGGAGGACACAGAGAGGCTGAAAAGAGATATAGACAGGCTAAGTGAGCATGCAACAGGCCGGCAGATGGAGTATAATGTGGGATGTGGGTAAGTGTGAAGTTATTCACTTTGGTAGTAGGAGTAGAAAAGCAGAATATTTTTAAAAGGTGTGAGTATTTAGATGAGCACTTGAAACGCCATAGCATTATGGGCTGCAGGCCAAGTGCTGGAAAATGGGATTAGAATAGATAGGTGCTTGATGGCTGGCACAGACACGATGGGCTGAAGGGCCTGTTTCTGTGCTGTATAACTCTGACTCTATGTGTGAAACTTGTAAATATTGATGATCAGAGATTTGGGTATGTGCTGATACAAGGAACATAGAAAGTTAGCATGCAGGTGCAGCAAGCAATTAGGAAGGAAAATGGTATGTTGACCTTTATTGTAAGAGGATTGGAGTACAGGAATAAAGAAGTCTTGCTACAATTGTATAGGGCTTTGGTGAGAACATGCCTGCAATATTGTGTGCAGCTTTGGTTTCCATAAATGAGGAAGGATGTACTTTCATTAGAGACTATACAGCTCACCGCACTGGTCCTGGGATGAGTGGATTGTTTTATGATGAGAGGCAGAGTAAATTGGACTTATATTCTCTAGAGTTTAAAAGAATGAGAGATGATCTTGAAACATAGAAGATTCTGAGGGGGCTTGATAGGGCAGGCAGAGAGATTGTGTGGGTCTGGTCGGGGAATCTAAAACATGGGGGCACAGTGTCAGGATAAGGGGTCAATTATTTAGGGCTTAATGAGCAGAAATTACTTCACTCATTGGTTGTGAATTGTTGGCAATGTCTACCCCAGAGGGTTGTGGATGCTCCATCATTGAATCCATTCAAGTCTGGGATAGACAGATTTTTGGTCTCTCAGGGAATCAAGGGATATGGGAAGCAGGTAGGAAAGTGGAGTTTAAGCCCAAGATCAGCCACAATTGTGTTGAATGGCACAGCAGGCCTAAAGGGCCATATGGTATACTCTTGCTCCTATTTCTTGTGTTCTTGTGTACCTATATCTCACACCTTGCACACACTGTCAGCTATTCAACCATGACAGACATCAGCCAAACAGGTTGCTCCATACTCACTAACACATTCCCTTTTCTCTTGCAGGACAAGCTGGGCTATAACTGCTAACCAGAGAGGGACATGCATGGCTGCAACTTCTTACCCCAATTGAGGAGACAATGTTGGCCAAATACTAATGCTGCATGTAATTTAGAGAAAATCAGAGAGGAGGGAACTGCAATGCGGGGTGGAAACTTGTTGAGGCACTGGGGGGTCACGCCTACCAGCTGGAGAACTGCTGAGAGACACGCACTGCCTCTTTTCCGGAAGGCCCACCAAAGCACAAGCCAATCAGGCAGTAGTGAGGTCAGCGCAGTCCTTCCCCTGGAATTAAGACCCTGGGGGTGGAAGTCTCGCCTGCTATGAGCTGCTGGCCAATCAGAGACTGGCAGATGTTGTGCTCAGTAGCGCCACTGGAGAGGCGATGGGTGCTGCTGGAAAAACAGGCACTGGAGTCCCAGGATTCTGAGTAACCCAGGCCACAGGTAATTAATATGGGATGTTGGGGGGGGGGCAGTGGTTTGTGGGTTGGGGGAAGTCGCGGGATCGAGGGGTGCAGGGGGTTAACAGCAAGGGCACGGGTTTGGCTGTCAATGGGCCACGCCTTCCAGGTGTCCAGTCCCTTTGATCAGGCATTAAGTATCTTTGATCAATGGACCCACCCCCCGGATGTGACAAGCTGGCTACATAGTTTTAGCAGCTGTGTATGCCGCATGGTGACAGGCCCACTTGTGGCTGGGCTAATACCAGCAGCAGTGGGATGAAGCCACTTACGGGCCTCAATTGGTAGAGGAGCAGGAAGGTTGACCATGGGCCTTTCCGCCCAGAGGTTAAAGGCCATGGGGTTCAGGTACACTACCCTCCCAGCCAATTAAATGCCCTTCCCACCTCCAAGCTTGCTACCAGAGAGAGCAGAAGATTCAGCTCCTTTTGACACTGAGCACAGATGATCTGCTGCCAGGGCAAGGGAAAGGAAATCACAGCTGCCAGCTCACTGGAGGGAGAGTTCACACATACAGGCTGCAGAGAACTCAGATGAAGACTTTGCTGAGGCAGCCTACAGAAAAAGGCTGATAGATGTGAATAATAGAACACCACATAACCTGTTAAAAAGCCTGCTTCAGTGTCACACAGCATGGAGGAAACCGCCACAGGACTTTACCCAGTGCTTGGAGCTCATTCTTTCCAGTGTCGAAATGGTGGCCAACTCCATTTGTGCACTTATAGACCCAATCATGATTCAATGCCTGATGGCTGATATCATAGCTTGCATTGCAGCCAAGCAGCAGCCACCCAATGTTTGAGAAGCCCAGGCTGTTGTTAGGCAGCAAGGTCAGCTTGCAGCCATGTAAGGTCATACTGCTGCGAGAATTGCTGTGGAATACAAGGAGACTTTCAGGGTGTCATAGCAGTCCAACAACCTGACCTCTGACAGATTGTTAGGATTGCTGATATGGCCCCTCCAGGGGGAGTGGCAGTGGCACGCTGTAACACAAACCATCTGTTCTGTCTCAGGAAGGCAGCATTCATCCTCCTGATCCTCTCATTCTGCTAAAGCCGTTGCTGTTTTTTTGTACGCCAGAAAGCCCAGACTGCTGCGGCCCATGCCAAGGTAGTGCAGTCCTAAAATGGGCCTTCTAGACCTAGAGTTAGTCCTCCAGGGCCGTCTGATGTCTTCTGAAAAGCAACAGCCTTCCACAAACCATACTGCAGTTACTGGGATAGCACTGTGTAGAAGGTCTAAGGACAGAATCGACCCAGATTTGCTCCAAGCGTAGTAGCGGGCGGGGAAAATAACATTTTACCTGCTGGACGCAGTAGCGGCTTTTCACGCCCTATCGTTCCCAATGCCGCCTCATTAATCATGCATTCCTGGGAAACATGCTTTGCGATGGCAGGCGGGCTTTCATTCTCCCGCCACACCGTCACCTTGCCGCTTCTTCATGGCAGGTGCCATCTTTAAAGTGCAACCGCACACACACAGCTCTCAGTGCTTCCAGCCCAGGACTGCTGCAAAGAAGACATGGCCCTGAAAGGCAAGAAGACTGCAGCCCCCCCAGTTTAGTGATACGTCCCTCAAGTGCCTTTTGAATGCATTGGAGGCATGCCATGGTGTCCTCTACCCCCACTCTGCCCGCAGGAGGGGCAGCAACATTACCAATCTGGCTTGGGAGACATTGGCAGCGGTGATCAGGGCCAACACCCTGTAAAAGAAGACAGCCACCCAGTGCCGCAAGAGGATAAATGATCTCCTCCGTTCTGCCAGGGTAAGTCACTCTTCTCATCACTCTCAACTCATACACTCATTAACCCATCGCACATCCACAGGGCCCTTACTCACTGCCAGTTCAAAGGACATCACCATTCACTCTCACACACACCTTCATTGTCCTCATCCTGTCCATAGGACCACTCACCATCCAGACATGCCAGGCATACTTATCATCTGGCCTGACAGGCATCCTGCTTACACTTTCTCTGTCTTTATTCATGCAGGACAAGCTGGCACACAACAAGAGGGAGAGGTTGCAGACTGGTGGAGGAATTCACGGCATCAAGGTCCTAACAGACTTTGAAAACAGAGCCATCCAGCTGGCTGGCGACGATTTGGACTGGTCTTGTGCTGACGGTGAGGTTGGTGGTGAGGTCGGCATTGCTCTACCGCATGAGGATCCAGTAGTGCAACAACCATCAGACAACCATGCCATGAGTGATGTGTCCTCATTCACATGCCACTGTCATGTACTAATTATCTCCTCTTGCTTCTGCAGGCACATCTGCCAAACAGCTGACAGAGTCCATGACCCAAAGACACCTAGGAAGTTGAATTTGAAGGCACCCTCATTGAAGACCCTTCACAACGCTCATCCATACCCTCCACCAATGCAGAGACACACATCTCGGTGGGACCTAGCTTTAGAGTAGCCTTGGGATCACAATCTGGTGACCATACTGCACTTTCTGAACCACAGCAAGTGGAGGCAGAGACACTCAGAAGACTACTGGAGGTCAGAAATTTGCTGAGTCTGAGTCAGATGACGAGCCTTTGGACTCGGTCATGTCACAGTTGCTGGAGCTGCAAAGGCAAGCTCGGGAACATCAGGAAGGGATGTCCGCTGCACTCCTCAGATTACAAGGCACGATGGAGGAGTCCATCCGCCTTCAGGCTGAGGCGATAGCGGCGGCATGCCATTGCACCGAGGTCAACACTGGTTGGATGGCAGCCGCCATGGAGACCTTGGTCCAGGACATTGGTCCTGCACTGCTGCACAGGCTGAACTCCATTGCTGACGCCATACAGTGTCAGCCTTAGAGGGGTGCAGAGCAGCTCGATTACACTCCAGCTACCCCTTCTCCTCAAGAAGTCAGCCAGGGGCTCTCGGACCCCCATAGGGAAGAGGATCAGAAGGTGTACACCCTGGGGCCCTCAGCACAGGTGACTCTGGGAGTATCTGGCCCATCTGAATCCCCCTTCCTGTGACCTCAGCAGCTCTAGCTCTTCAAGCCAAGGAGGGTGCCACTGCCACACAGCAGGACCCTGAAAGCAGACCGGGGCCCTGCAGGTCTCAGCCCTCCAGAGGACGCCAGCCAAGGTTATTACAGTGTGTAGCAGTCAGCAGACTGACTCCACCTCCGCTGTGGATGTCCGGGGAGCACAAGATGTAACGGCAAGGTTAGGAAAGTTAAGAAGATGTAACTCTTTCGCGTTATCAACAGTCACAGATTGTAACTCTTTCGAGTACATTCACAGTTCTTGGTTTTCCGGGAGTGGGACATGAACCCACAACCCTCTGATTCAAAGGCGAGGGTGCTATGAACTGAGCCACAGCTTTGCACAGCCTGGCCATGGGTGTTAACCACTTGTACATAATGTTCACTATTGTCAATAAACTCCCAAGAATGTCTCCCTGCCTATGGCTCCTTGTTCTGATGAGCAGCGTTCGTGTCATTCGGATGTGAAGCCTTTCTGCACAAGATAAAGGGAGGCGTCTCAGTGCAGGGCCTCTTCCCTGTGCTCTGTGCAGCCTTCGAACTGAAGTGATGGTCCAGTCTCACACTCACTGGACACATTACTGATGCCTGCACCTCGACGGTGCTTGTCATTGCTGCCAGAATGTTGTGGGCAGGCATCACAGAGTTCCATCATTCTCTCTGTGTGTTCTCAGCATCTTTAAGGTGGGGCAGCCCCCAATTCTACAGCGTCTGTGACCACACCTGAAGAAGTCAGCTGCTGAAGGCGGACAAAGGATCAAATGCATTTAAAGTTTCACGGCTGCGTCTCATGATATGACCCTGATCACAGAGCGCAAGTGAGCTGCCCTCAGCCAGACAGGAGTTAGACATTCACAGGAGCTATGTGAAGATCTATGGAGTGTCCTCACTACATGTCATCATCATCCTCCTGAAATTGAATGGCTATTAGGGCCTCCGCTGAGTCTCCATGACAGGAGACTTACCACAGAGAGTGAGTGCGCTGCCATTAGCCAGACTGGATTCAAACAGTTACAGATACAATGTGAGGATCTATGATGTCTCCTCACTGCATGTCGTCATCATCCTCCACAAATCTAGCAGCTATGAGCACCACCTGAGTGTGCCTGCCTCGCCTGAGATGCGATGGCCTCATCTCCATCATCCTTGCCTTCGCGGACCTCCTCACCCACATCCCTGTCGACGTCCTCCTCATTGGAGGAGACCTCCAACTCATTCATTGCCTCCTCAGCCAGCTCCTCTCCCCATTGGAGCGCCATGTTTTAAAGGGCGCAGCAGATGACGATGATGCGTGACACCCTCTGTGGACTATATTGCAGGGCTCCACCAGACCGGTCCAGACACTGGAACTTCGTTTTCAGCATCCTGATGGTTTGCTCCACCAAGGTGCACATTGGAGCTTGAAACTCTTTATATCTCTGCTCTGCTGCAGTTTGAGGCCTCCACATGGGCGTCATCAGCAACGTCCTCTGCGGGTAGCCCTTGACCTGATGAGCCAACGCTGCAGCCTCTGTGGACCCTGGAAGATGTAAGGGATCTGTGACCGACTGAGAATGTAGGGGTCATGCACACTCCCTGGGAACCGAGCTCAGACCTGCAGGATGCATTTGTGGTGGTCACACACCAGCTGAACACTCAGTGAGTCGAAGCCCTTGGGGGTTAACATAGTTGACTGCATGTTGCCACGGAGATCTAAGCACCACATGAGTGCAGTTGATGGTGCCCTGCACTGGTGGGAAACCTGAGATCTGGGAAAATCCCAATGCTTTTGCATCCTGGCTTTCCTGATCCCAAGCAAAATGCACAAAGTTGTGTGCCCTTGTGAAGATGGTGTCTGTGACCTCATGGATGCATTTGTGCATGGAGGCTTGCTGTGGTCACCTGTGGTGCCCTGAAAGGAGCCACTGGCATAAAACTGGCATTTTCACGGCCACAGGTAGTGGGCGCCCTCCATGCCCTTGTGCCGTCAAATCCTGCGATAGCTAGCAGATGTGACCAACCAGTTCTCTGAACATGCGCAGTCTTTGGCAACATTGGTTCTCGGTCATCTACAGAAATGAAAGTCGGGCATCTATCAGCCCTGGTTCTAGCTAAGCGACGGCTAGTGATGGCTCACTGTGGCTCTTGGTGTGCGTGGGAGCCCCAGCTACCCCTTGCTCCTGAGGGTGCTGCTCCCCCCTCCGCCCAGCCAGGCGCCTCCATTGCTCTCTTCTCCTTTGTCTCCGCTCTCTGTAAGCCATGAAGCATACAGCTAGACTCCATGCTCTTGATGTGCTCCTTCTGCAGGATGAAAGAGAGATGCATGGGTTAGTGTGGGTGTTCTAAGAACCTCTCTTGTTTAAGTCTGAAGGCCCCTTAATGCATCCAAGAGAATGCTGGCCACCACTTGTATGGCCAGAGTTAAGTGCATCGCTTGATGACCCGAAACCCCGCCCTCCTCCACCCCACTCCACCTGACCGAGTGGCAGCAGCTTTGCCCACTGGACTGCATGCTGTGCTCTCAGCTCAGGCGCAGGCATTCTCCTAACCCACACTGCAAGGCTGCACTGTTAGCTTGAACCATGAGGGAGATTGGTTCAAACTGGGATGATGACATTACAAGGGGCTGTGAGCACCTCCATCAGTGACTGCTCGATGGCCAGTTTTCGCAAGGAGATTGTACAACGTGGCCAGTCATCCAACCGCAGTCCGCTAAAATGCTCATTAGTTTGCAGTCTGTGCCCGAGAGGTGAAAAGCTCTGGAGTATTTGGTGGCACATTCATACCTCTGCGTTGCTTGAGTGGGTGGATAAGCTAGAGACCCGACAAGCATGTCAACTGTCTCAGCTGCGAAGGAATGGTCATTTTATACAGGTATCCCTAATGGCCACATTCTTCCACCCAACCCCCGCACGTGCTTGTGCACTACCCTCAACTGCAGGGCAGCCTTTGCCACCCCCACCAAATCTGCCTCAAGGGCAGGGCATCCCTTACCCCAGCACCGCACCGTCAGCCAGCTGGGAAAAATCGACTTGCCTGTGTCCTCGCCTGAATGCGCAGTGTCCCAACCTTGAAGTCCAACAGGCGACCCTGGCGAGTGCTGTGCAAAGTTACTGTGCACTCACATCCAAGTTCCCCTCGAAATGCAGCTTGACAGGTGCACGCCTTGTATATGCTTTTGTGAAACATGCTGAAATGATCCAGCTTGGGGGGATGATTCTGATGAGCTGGGCTTATAATGATATGCAGATGTATTACCATGAAGTTCCCGGCGGCAGGAAACACAGTCCCCCATTGACGGGCAGAGCGGACGATTGCAAACTGGTTTCACAACGTCAGGAAACCGACTTTTGGCCTTCCTGCAATATTGTCCGTCATGATGCTTGACGCCGGCGTGCACGGAAAATTCCGCCCTAAGACAGGCAGAAGCACACAGAAGACAGGCACTAAGGAAATATTTAAGGGTAATTAGTTGTTTTTTCTATTCAATCTGGTGTTGTTTAATTTTGTTACGGACAGGGGAGCGATGGTAAGATGGTTCCCCTCTTCTCCCACCTCTTGCCTGACCGAGACAGATGTGTTTTAAAGAGAAAAAGTGCTGTAAATCTCAAAAGTGGACAAAAGACAGGTTCTCTTGTAAGTTTTAAAAAGGAATAAATTTTTATCACTCAACACCCGAATGTATTTGAAAGAGAACGCATTCACACACAGCCACAAAAACAAACACAGACACACAGATACATAGGCACAGACACACACAGACACACACACACAAACACGCACAGGCAAAAAAACAAACACAGACACACACATACATAGGCACAGACACACACAGACACACAGATACATAGGCACAGACACACACAGACAGGCACAGACAGGCACACACAGGCACAAAAACAAACAGGCACAAAAACAAACACAGGCACACAGATACATAGGCACAGGCACACACATACATACACGCACACACACACACACACACACAGGCACAAAAACAAACACAGACACACAGATACATAGGCACAGACACAAACAGACAGGCACACACATACATACACGCACACACACACACACACACAGGCACAAAAACAAACACACACACACAGATACATAGGCACAGACACACACAGACAGGCACACACATACATACACACACACACACACACACAAACACACACAGGCATACATGCACACACACAGACACACAAACACACACAGGCATACACGCACACACACAGACACAGATACACAAACAAAGAAAAACAAACACACACAGAAACAGACAGGCACACAAACACACACAGACATACATGCACATACACGCAAACACACACATGAAAAGGTGATTACAAAAGTGACAGCATGCACTTAGGTCTTAAGAGTCCAGAAATTTTACTGTCACTCTTAGTCCTTTCGAGATGCAGTCTTGGTTTTGGTTGCTTTTAATTCACTAAAAAAATGGATGCTGGAAGTTTCTGACGACAGATTCACAGTGGCTTACTGCTTGCAGTAGCAGATTTCTGGCTTCACTCCAGTCGAGGTGCAGTCAAACCCCTTTAGTGAAAACCTGGTTTTGTTCTTCAAATCAAAAGTTAAAGGCTAGTCCCAATTCTCTACCTGCTGATGGGTCACAGTCAGATCCTTCATTTGCTGGTCTGGATCTATTCCCTCTCTCTTTCTCTTCTGTCTGTGATGCTCAAAAATATGACTTAATAAATGTTCCTTATCAAAGCCTGGTTTCTGTAATGTGACCATAGTATCTGTTTTCCATTGTCCACACAAATGGTCTCTGACAACTTGTGCATTGACATACAATAGTGTTTGAGTTTCATTCATTTGCACCTCCTTACAATAGAATGGGTTGCTTCTCCTACCCGTTCTGTGGAATTCCACTCTGAAGTCAAGAATTCTGCAAGTCCATTGTGAACTAGCTTTTGCAGCTAATTGAAAAATGGCAGCCATTAATTCACGGGAAAGGTTTGTTGCATTTTAATGTCTTCTCAATGACATGTCTGGAAAGACTATTTGCACTTTAGTGTCCTGTCCAGACCAGCGGGCTAACTTCCAGCCTTGTGTAGTTCCATGTATATTGACAGGAAAGAAAATAGATCGCCCAACCTCTCAACTCCATTTTGTTTCAAGGCAGAGTGTCTATTCTTCATTTTGCTTTAAAAGTGAAGTGCCCATTTTCCATAAATCCATTAGTATAATTACATGAGCATGACAATTTATCAATTTGGTTTGGAATGTTTTTTTTTTGTTGTGGCTTTTATTTTTGCATTGTGGCCAAACGGACGCTATGATGATCAGTGACAAAAGGAAGGTACAGGGTGGGATTGTTGCTGAATGGGAAATTGGGGTTACAGTCTCTGGTATCACACTTAAATGAGTTCTTCATGGACAACCCAAGCTGACAAAGGCTGTGTGGGTTCCTTCCTCCCTATCTCTTCCTACCCTTTCCTGCTTCCTTCTGCCTGCTCCTCGTCATGCCTTGCTCCTTAGCTTTTCACTGTATAGCTGGTGGCAAGGGCTGCTCCCTCAAGATGGCAAGGTTGTGCAGCACGAAGCAGGGCACCATGAATCGTGTCACTAAGTACTGCAAGGTTACTGAAAAAAGAGACATGCTGCTGAAGCTTTTTGTCCTGCACTCATCAGAACAGATGCAAGAACACCAAGTCTCAAAGGGAGCAACAATTTATATTGCATGAGAAATGGTTGGCAAGTTGACACTGGTTGGTCAAAGTTTCCATGGAGAATGTGCCAGGGATCTATATCCCCCAGGCTTTCATTTAATTCATGTCTGGACACTTTCCTTTTGCCTACAGAGGACAAGTCTTTATATTTGAATATATGTTACTTCCAGCAAGCACAAGCGAGCCACAATACGAGCCCAACTGATTATCTACAATTGGTTGTTCATGTAATTCTTAGCATACTTGGGATTATTCATCAAGTGCTATCCAATCACAGAATCATATCTAACGTTAAAAATTGTGTTCTGAGTCTTTCAAGCACAGGCTGGTGAGTATGGTCAATACCCTGTCTTTTACTAACAGCTGAAGGGATGTGCTGTTTGATATGATCTGCCAGTCATTGGGATGTATGGCCTAAGTACCTGGTGTCACACCGACATTGAAATACATATACCACATTACTCATTTATATGGTAAGCAGAAACGCCTAGCTTCACCTGTTGTTCAAATTTTTGAGAAACCTTCCGCTTCCCGGATAATTTAAGGTAGACGTGACACTTTTCAGGTCTGAAAGTGGGGGCCTTAAGCTCATTCATGAGTATGCGCAATAGACAGTGTCAATTATCTGATTGGGGTAGCTATTATCCCACAGCTTTGATGTACCCTATTTCTACATCAGGCTCGAACGGTGAGCCAAAGGCTTGGCACATCTTTACAAGATTGCCGATAAGGCTCCATGCCCTATATGGAGCTGTAGGAAGCCCAATGCGTATATTGACCAGTGAAGGTAGGTTTATGGTAGACAGTAGTAGAGAATCCTGGGAGACTATAGTGCCCTCATGAATTCTACATGGCAGCGCCTCGACCAATCAGAGTCAAGTTGACAACCAATCAGCACCCTTTTTATCATGCAGTATAAATGGTTGCTCCCATTGAAATTTGGCATTCTTGTGTCTGTCCTAATGAGTGCAAGACAAAAAAGGACTTTTTTTCAGCAATACTCAAATTCTGTACTACCAAGTGACTACTGCAGGGTTCCTCCAGAGCAGTCGAGGTAACGGAAGCATTGTTTCGGCATGCCATTGCTCTGCCTAATGGTCTCCATTTTGAGTGGGAGCATGGCGTTCATTGAATGCATACAATTCTGCACACATGTGCATAGGTTGCTCACTGGAGTCATGAACCATATCACTGTAGATAAAAGCAAAATAGTGCAGATGCTGGAAATCTGAAACTAATAACAGAAAATGCTGGAAAAACTCAGCACGTCTAACAGCATCTGTGTAGAGGAAAAAAACAGTTAACATTTCGAGTCCGTAGTCATATGGACTCGAAACATTAACTGTGTTTTTTCTCTCCACAGATGCTGTTCGACCTGCTGAGTTTTTCCAGCATTTCCTGTTTCTCGCTGCAGATAACCTTTACCATCCAGTAGCCAACCTTTGGTTTGCCACGGTGACTCAAATATAGCTGGCACAGTGGACTGCCACAGAACTGCAACATCATGACAACTGCCAGGGTGCCAGGCATTGACCTTCATAATTCGCTGCCTATGGTCATACACCAGCTGGAATCCCTTTCAATTGTGATAAAGGCCAAGCATTGACAGGCACTGTCTGCAAAACAATGGCCTGAATTTTACCCTTGGCAGGCATGCGCGATTGGCCCACAACCGTGATTTCATGCTGGCTGGTCAATTAAGGCCCAACCAGCGTGAAATGCGTCTTCTCAATGGTTGGGAAGGGCCGGGCGGGGCCTGTTTGGCATTGGGTCCAATGGCGACCTGGCGGGCAGTTTAAAAATGGCACAGGCAGCTCCTTGAAGGCTGCCAGGGAAGAGCATACCTTCTGCATTCTGGAGACCGAAGCTATGGCCTCAACTGCGGCTGGAGACACCAGGCGGGAGGGCAGGTGGGGTGTGCACTCAGCCCCACCCCCCCTCCACCCCCGGTTTTTGGACGAGTGGCTTGCAATGCTCTTGGAGGAGGTGGCTGCCAAGAGGGACACCCTCATCCCCAGAGATGGAAGGAGGAGGCCACCGCACCTAACAAAAAGAGCTTGAGAGGGGTTGGCAGCCCAGGTCAGCAGCCACGATGTTGTGCGGCGTACATGGGTGCAGTGCTCAAAAGGTGAAACAGCCTGCTGCACTCGGGAAGGGTGAGTTCCGTGTCGGCATGGATCTGTGTGGTGAAGTGTTAAGGTCTGGCCGTACCCCTGTGGAGATCAGGGGTGTTAGAGTTTGAGTGCCAGCTGTCAATGACGCCGGAGCTGGCCAAGGAGTGAGCCCTGGCTGCTTGGGCTGAGTGCCTCGCGGCTCGAGGGCCATGACTCGGATGTGACCAGGAAGGTGTTCCTCAGGTGGGGTTGGCCAGACTGCAATGGTGCTGCAGGTAGAGAGTGGACTAATCAATGCTCCTCTGTCCTTTCAGGGGAAGATGAGCCATGGACAGGTGAGGCTCCCGCAAACCTCCTAATCCTGAGCAGGTCGCCTTGGAGCTGGAGAGCCGCCATGCACCTCAACACACACGGACTCTGAACTAAGCACCAACGCAGATACCAGCACCGCGATGGGCGTTCGATCTTTGGCTAGAATGTTGGTGCACAGCTGTGAGGGCACTACATACTCACTTGAGATACAGGCGGAGTGCCCTGGGCGCCGGCAGTCGGAGGACTGCTGGAGACCAGGACAATGCTCAGTCGAAGGCAAGTGATGAGCCGCTGGAGCCATCTATTAGGTGGCAGATGCTGGACGTCTGGCAGGATGTGCGGGAGGATCTGGCGGAGATCCATGAGGGTATGCATGCCATGGTCTCTGTCGTGGAGGAGACCATGTGGAGCATGAGCCCTACGTTGATCCTCATGACCAAGCGCACTGCCTCGTCTATTGAGGAAGTGGCAATTCTCATGGAGAGGCAGCTCCAGGGACAGAATCAGGGGTTCCTGAGGTTGCGTTTGAACCTGCAAGCCCTCACACAGGCAATGACCTCAGGTGGTCACTGTCAGTGCGGGAGATGGATGAGACACCCAGTATCCCAGCTATGTGCCCATCCATCAATAGCGAGCAGGGAGGTCCAGAGCGACCTCACATTGGCGGACGAGCTGCTTGTCGTCTCTGCCACCTCTTCTCTGGGTGCTTTGGATGCCAGC
The DNA here is from genome assembly GCF_964194155.1 of Cetorhinus maximus. NCBI lineage: Eukaryota > Metazoa > Chordata > Chondrichthyes > Lamniformes > Cetorhinidae > Cetorhinus > Cetorhinus maximus. The sequence goes on along the minus strand of NC_135882.1, from coordinate 130,835,934 downwards.
AGCAGCTCCCCCGTCCCTCTACCAGTGACTGTGGCATCTGATGAGGCTGCAATGACTGGGGAGATGCCAGCCGTGGCACTGATACCAGCACAGGCTCCACTGGCCAGAGGACGCCCGCCAAGGTCATCAAGGCCAACAAGACAGCAGAGTGAGCGGGCTGTCTCCAATGCTGCTGCTAGCGAGGTCGGGGGGATGGGGGACGCTGGGTGGGGGGGTAGCACCAAGATGTAGCACTCGCAAATGTAAGTTTAACGCACCATGAGCATAAGAGGGACTGGTCACGTGTGGGCCAGAATTTTTCCGTCGGCAAGTTGGGGGCGGGGCCCACGATGTCATCCTGCCCCATTTAAATATTCAGGAAGGCGGGGGCACAGCGAGATCAGCTGTCTGCTCGTCAACCTGTCAATGGCCAATTGAGGCCATTGACAGGATAATTAAGACAATTAAATGCCCTGCCCGTCCAACCTTAAGGTTGGCGGGCAGGCCAGGAGCCCCAGCGGGCTTCTGAAAAAACATGAAACCTCATGCACTGGCGGGATGAGGTTTCATGTGTTTTTAAAAAGTTTAAGAAAGTTTCAGTCATATTTATTAACATGTCCCATCTCGTGTGACATTGTCAAATGAGGGGGACATATTAATAATGTCTTTATTTTTCTATTTTTGAAGTTTATAAATCTTTCACCGATCTCCCTGAGGCAGCACGTAGTCTCAGGGAGCAGTGCGCTCTTTCGCGCGCATGCGTGAAAGAGCGCACTTTGACAGTTGGGGAATCCCTGCCCCCCCCGCACAGGATGCGCATAGCGCTTCCTGTCGGGCAGCCCGCTGGATGGGCCTTAATTGGCCCGCCCACTTAAAATGGCGGCAGGGCCTGTTTTGGAGGCGGCGATCGGCTGCCCGCCTGCCGCCGAGCCGGTGGGGCCCACCCGCCCATCAAGGGCAAAATCCTGCCCATGATCTTCTGTTCTGTAATGTTTTGTTTATGTTTACTGGTGTGAAAATGAACACCAGAGATGGTAATGTTCATTTGGTTTGATTGTGAAAATTACATAAATTTTGTTTTTGTCGTAATGACCTGAGTATGCTTCATAATGTTTTTGGTGCAGGGTACACCAGTATGTAAACTTTATTGCACAGGCACTGAGTGGACTTTGGGTTCAAATGAATGGGTCATTTCAGACATCCAGGATGGGGGTGGCACCCCTGGCCTGAGGTGCAAGCAGATCTTTGGCAGCCTAGCTGAAGGAACATTGGCTTAAGGCGTCCCTGGTGTCCCTGTCTCCCTGAAGGTCTGCCTCCACGCCCCTAGCGTTCTCCTCACCGTGCTTCTCTTCTGACTCACTACTGGATTCATCCTCTGTGGCCTGTGCAGCTGTGTCAAGATCCTCTTCCTCCAGTGGGTCCCCCTTGCCAGTGCCAGATTGTGGAGAGTGCAGCATGCATCTACTATCAGTGACACCTGCTCAGTGGAGTTTTGTAGTGCGCCCCCTGAACGGTCCAGGCATCAGAAGTGCTTCTTCAGAAGACCAATGGTCCTCTTTGTCACCGCCCTTGTGGAGGCATGACTCCTATTATAACACTGCCCTGCCTCTGTTCTTGGGTGGCGGAGAGGAGTCATAAGCCACCTTTTCAAGGGATAGCCCTTGTCATCCACCAGCCATCCATCCAGTCGGGCTGGAGCACTGAAGACCGCTGGCACCTGGGAGTGTCTGAGGATGTAGGCGTCATAGGAGCTGCCAGGGTATCTTGCACAGACTTGTAGAATCTGCATCCTGTGGTCACACACTATCTGCACGTTCATGGAGTGGAAGCCCTTCCTGTTGATGAAGGCACCGGGCTCACTTGCTGGCACCTTGATGGCCACATGTGTACAGTCTATAGCACCCTGGACACGGGGGAACCCAGCAATCATTGCAAACCCTCTGGCTGATTCAGCCTGGCTGGCTCGTCCGTTCGGAAATGAATGAAAGTAATTACCTGCCTGAACAGAGCTTCTGTCACCAGCTTGACCAAACTGTGGACAACTGATTGGGAGACTCCACACAGATCCCCCACTGACCCCTGGATAAAGCTGGAGGCAGAGAAGTTGAGGGCCACCATGACCTTCAGAGTCACTGGCATAGGTTGTCCATCCATACAGTTGGAGGTGATCTCAGGCCCATTCATCTGACAAATGGAGGTCACGGTCTCCCTGGAAAGGCAGAGCCTCCTTCAACATTGCACCTCGGACGTATTGAGATAGCTGCATCGCTGCCTGTAAACCCTGGTATCAGGATAGTGGCATCTTCTGCTGCCCCTTCCACCTTGGACTACTTGCTGGCCCTGTGCGCCTTGTGCCTGAGCCTCTCCTCTCACAGGTCACTCCTCTGGAAGGTGCATTGGGACACCTGGCCTCCTCTCCCTGCTGTCCCTCTCTTCCTCCTCAGAGGAGGTGCCTCCAGTGGAGACCACAACCCCCATTACCAGGGTTACAGAAGGCTGTCTGATACGTGGAAGGGTTCACATGGTCAAAATCCTCTGGGGGCCTTGGACACACCAATGAGTCCTGAAATGAAGCCTAGAAATGCTAAGGATGAAGCTCAGAACTGAGATGAAGCTGTCAAGTTCAAATAAGCAACCAGCAGCAAACTATCTCCTAAACTCCTCACTACTCACACTGGCAATGCTGCTGACCCTTTTTATCCCGCCCTTGGATGAGGCCTTGCAAAATGTGGGCTGCCGGCCTGTCCATTTGCCTGTGCGACAAGTGCGAAATCGCACGGGCAACGTAAAATCGGGATCAATTGGCTCTTAATGGCCTGAAGCGGCCTTTTAATTGATGGCGGGCACGGTTCCAACACCTGCGGCGCCCGCCGACCTGAAGATTGTGCTCATGCAGGGTGATGTTGGGACACTCGCCCGACATCTTCTCACACTATTTTAGGCCCGATTGGGTCGGGTCTGCGCCCGCCTGCGAGGAGTAAAATTCCACCCAATGTGTGCAGTCAATGTTACCCTGCACCATATGGAAGCCTGCAACACTAATGAAGCTGCATGCTTGCACTGTCTGCTTCTCGCTGGCAAAAGAGAATGAAAAGTAGTTAACTCTCTTTGAATAGAGAGCCTCAGTGACTTCTCTTACACAACAGTGGATGGAAAACTGGGAAATATTGTAAATAATTCCAGCATTAGCCTGGAACGGGTCCGGCACATCAAAGTTCATAGTTTCGGTCACCTTCACAGCCACTAGTAGTGCCATCCTTGTCCTAGGTAGATAGTTAATTGGTTTATTGAAAAATCATCATGACGGCAAGTGCCAAATTGTGATGACAATACAAATAAAACAAGTAATCATAATTCATAACATTTATAGGCAATAATTAAAATTAAAATAAATATAAAATAATAAAAAAGGATTGCACAATTGTGAACATTTCAGTATAGAAATAATTACAAAATGCAAGTCTCCCTAATTTACAGAATAAAAATGAACGGTCTACTGCACTCTGCATTTTGTATTTGAGTCCATGGATCGTGCGTTCTCGGGTTGAGTTCATTAAATTCTCAATCATATATATGCTATTTATGAGTTTTATAAAGTAGGAGATCGGGCTGGCTCACAGTCCATTTGTTCGAGAGCTTATTTGCAGAATGGTGTCTTTTCTCCTTAACTGATTTACGTTTGTGTAGTTGTGGCAAGAGATAGTGGCAATGGGAGGTGAGATTCAAGAGTATTTTTAGTCAAGTGCAGACACAGCTTTTTCTGCTGTTCAGCAAGGGAAGACATATTCAGTTGTTTGTGTCAAGAGTAGCTTTGGTGCGCTTTACCTAGGATCAGTTTCAGTGCTCATTTCTAAACCCTCCCAAGCTTGTTCACATGGCGTTTGGTAAATTCAGCATTCCAAACAGATGCTGCTCTGAGCTTGCAGTTGGGGCTACAGCAGGTGGCAGACTTCAGTGAGCACATTCTTATTGAAGCTCAGATGTCTTAACTGTTGCTCCGTGCTGAGGTTTAGTTAGGGGAACTGCTCCCTAAACACCCTGGCTGGATTTGACCTCCTGCTGAGAGGCCTTTGCCCCCTTCTTGGGCTAACGGTCCCCATGAGGTGGGCTGGGAGGTGCAGGGGGCTGATGAAGTTGTGGGGAGCTGGGTCAGATCAGCTCTCCAATATGGTCCTCTTTTTGGGGCATTTTACCGATGGTGGGACCAGAAGCAGACCAGCTGCCTGCCCCAAGAAGGCCGGCAGCCAAGTTGCATAGTTAAAAGCCCTATTGAGGGCCATTTTACCAAACCATTGGCACTTTGTCAATAGCTGGGTCACCCCCCCCCCGCCCCCCCCCCCCCACCCCCATCCCCAGCATGTGAGGCGGTCTCCAGCTAATAGCAGCCTCTGTAAATACTATCCATGCCAGCTGGTAAAGTCAAAACTAAGATGCAGAGCCTTTCCTTGCTGAGAGAGTTTATTGACTTTGTTCAGTGTCAAAACTCCTCACATACGTCCAGTGTCCCAGCATTCCCCTATTTATATGTGTTCAAATACCCATCACCTATGTCCATTAACATTGTAATTGACATTAACAAACCTTAACAATATAATTAGTAAGAAACCGACAGTCTCCCAGTGGCAGCCTGGTAAGGAAGGCCTCCTTAGCAAAAGAAGGGACTGTGGGCAGGGAAGGCAACACCTGCTGCCCTAATTAACTTCCCAGAGGGATTTCCTCTCCAGCACTCGGCCCTGTGAATCAATAAATCTTTTTCTTTGTCTATCTGCTGTCAGCCTGAGGTCTCCTGCGTACCTCAGCAGTGACCACCTCCCCTGGTGGCGCTGCTGAGGCTTCAGAGCTGCCAGCCATCTGATTGGGCCGGCAGTGAGGTCAGCCAGCACACCATATTTAATTAGATGGCGGGCCCACACATGCCTAATTAGGAGGCTGCCTGTGGTAAAATTGCCAAGCGGGTCCCGCTGCTGGCAAGTTGGGCCTCAGGACTCGCTTTTCACTCCAACATTGAAGTCCCCACTCACCTGATACAAATCAGCCCCTCCTCCTTCCTTTTCCAGCACTTGTCTTGCTCTGTGTTACCTCTGCTCATTCTCCTGGTCTTGGGGGAGGATTTTTCCCTAATCAGGCGGGCTCAGCAGAGGAAGGCAGGGGCGGTCGGGAAGCAGACTGCCACTCGTGATTGGGGCCGAACCACTATTTCACGCTGGTGGGCCAATTAAGGTCCATCCAGCGTGAATTGTGCGCGGCAGCACTCAAGCACTCAGCGCTGCCTTGTGTGGGTGGTGGGGAGGGGGGCGAGAGCTCAAGTTCACACATGCGTGTGGGTGCACGCTGGAAAAGCTCCCTGAGGCACTGAGAGCTGCCTCAGGGAGATGAAGAGTTTAAACATTAAAAATAAAGACTTTTAAAAATGTTATTAAACATGTCCCCTCATATGACTCTGTCACATGAGCAGGGACATGTTATAAATGAAATGTTAAAATTTTTATTTGCTGTTGGAAACCTCATCCCGCCCGTGGATGAGGTTTCCTAAAAAATGCAAAGGCCGCTTGATCTTTTTGCCTGCCCACCAACAGTAAGGTTGGACGGGCAGCGAAAAATTTCTTTCAATTATAACTTTAATGACCTTAATAGGCCTATTAATTGTCATCAGGCGCACTGCCGACTTCTATGTGTGCCCGCCAACCGAAATATCATGCATCGTTTTACGCTTGGTCGGGCTGGGCGCAGGGCGCGCGCCCGACAAGCTAAAAATTCTGGCCACGGTCTATTCCAAGGGAAATGCCTACTATTGCACCCATGTTTTTGAGCAACTGGTTTATGAAAAGTCCACAAGGATAAGTTCTTTCAGCACCTATCACACTGCTCCCTACAGACATTTTCAACTTGAAACAACTATTGAAAGCACCAAATGCTTGTAGAATTGTCATTAAAAACTAGAATAAATCAGCCAGCAATGAACCTTAGCACTGGGAGAGTCTCCTGGTCAGCAACGGTTGATGCAGATGGTGCCCCTCAAGCTAAAGCCTCTGGTGACAGGCTGTTCCAGAAAATACAGAAAGAGACATAAGCACGTGCCTTGTCTGCCTCATGTGCCACTAGGCATGGAAGAAAACCAAGGAAGGAAGCTCCAGGAGTGTGTCCAAACCAGTGTTAGTAACTCTGGCTGACAGAGTGACATTGAGCATGATAGCAATTCTGCTAAATATAAATACTCCACCAACTGATGAATGGGACCACAAAAACCAAACAAGTAGCTCCATCTGTCTAAAAATGTTCCTGGGTAATATTTAAGGACATTTTGGTTCTTGGCATCAATAAAACAAATAACATACTGCAGTACCCCTCAGTTGCAGAAGGCTTCAAGTGACCCAGTGGACAGCCCCTGAACAGGCTGCGTGATCACTTGCATGTGCACTGTGGCAGGGAACAGCTGAATGTTGTCAGAGAAACCTACCCACTGATCCTTTACCAGGCTCAGGAGGTTCCCTGATCTATTTACCCCTTTGCACATCAGGTGATCAGAAAGAGAAAACTGATTTTCATTTATAACAAAATGCTGGAGACGCTGGAGAAGTAGTAGTGGGGAACAAAGAAATGGCGGAGGAACTGAATAGGTACTTTGCGTCAGTCTTCATGGTGGAAGACACGAGTAACATCCCCAAAGTTCAAGAGAGTCGGGGGCAGAGGTGAGTATGGTGGCCATTACCAAGGAGGAGGTGCTAGGGAAACTGAAAGGTCTAAAGGTGGATAAATCACCTGGACCAGATGGATTACACCCCAGTGTTCTGAAGGAGATAGCTGAAGAGATAGTGGAGGCGTTAGTGGTGATCTTTCAGGAATCACTGGAGTCAGGGAGGGTCCCAGAGGACTGGAAAATCGCTAATGTAACCCCCCTGTTTAAGAAGGGAGTGAGGCAAAAGACGGGAAATTACAGGTCGATTAGCCTGACCTCGGTCGTTGGTAAGATTTTAGAGTCCATCATTAAGGATGAGCTTTCAGAATACTTGGAAGTGCCTGGTAAAATCGGGCAAAGTCAGCATGGTTTCATCAAGGGGAAGTCATGCCTGACAAATCTGTTAGAATTCTTTGAGGAGGTAACGAGTAGGTTAGACAAAGGAGAGCCAATGGATGTTATCTACTTGGACTTCCAGAAGGCCTTTGACAAGGTGCCACACAGGAGGCTGCACAGTAAGATAAGAGCCCATGGTGTTAGAGGCAAGGTACTAGCATGGATAGAAGATTGGCTGTCTGGCGGGAGGCAGAGAGTGGGGATAAGGGGGTCCTTCTCAGGATGGCGGCCGGTGACTAGTGGAGTTCCGCAGGGGTCAGTGTTGGGACCACAACTTTTCACTTTATACATTAATGATCTAGATGAAGGAAATGAGGGCATCCTGGCTAAGTTTGCAGATGATACAAAGATAGATGGAGGGACAGGTAGTGTTGAGGAGGCGGGGAGGCTGCAGAAGGATTTGCACAGGTTTGGAGAATGGGCAAAGAAGTGGCAGATGGAATACAATGTGGGCAAGTGTGAGGTCATGCACTTTGGTAGGAAGAATAGAGGCATAGACTATTTTCTAGATGGGGAGAGAATTCAGAAATCTGGAGTGCTAAGGGACTTGGGAGTCCTCGTCCAGGATTCTCTTAAGGTTAACTTGCAGGTTGAATCGGGAATTAGGAAGGCAAATGCAATGTTGGCATTTATTTCAAGAGGACTAGAATATAAAAGCAGGGATGTGCTGCTGAGGCTTTATAAAGCTCTGGTCAGACCACATTTAGAATATTGTGAGCAATTTTGGGCCCCGTATCTCAGGAAGGATGTGCTGGCCCTGGAGAGGGTCCAGAGGAGGTTCACGAGAACGATCCCAGGAATGAAAGGCTTAACATATGAGGAACGTTTGAGGACTCTGGGTTTATACTCGATGGAGTTTAGAAGGATAGAAGGATGAGGGGGGATCTGATTGAAACTTACAGAATACTGAAAGGCCTGGATAGAGTGGACGTGGGGAAGATGTTTCCATTAGTAGGAGAGACTAGGATCCGAGGGCACAGCCTCAGAGTAAAGGGAAGATCTTTTAGAACAGAGATGAGGAGAAACTTCTTTAGCCAGAGAGTGGTGAATCTATGGAATTCATTGCCACAGAAGGCTGTGGAGGCCAGGTCATTGAGTGTATTTAAGACCGAGATAGATAGGTTCTTGATTGGTAAGGGGATCAAAGGTTACGGGGAGAAGGCGGGAGAATGGGGTTGAGAAACTTATCAGCCATGATTGAATGGCGGAGCAGACTTGATGGGCCGAATGGCCTAATTTCTGCTCCTATGTCTTATGGTCTTATGGTCTAAAAAGCCTGTTTCTGATCCATCTACAGAATATTCTAATAAAATGACTTTACGTAATTTTATTATGAATGGAGAATATAAAACATAACAGGAGTCCTGTTAATTCAAGTATCAATATAGTTGGAAAAAGTTATGTTATATTTGCAAATTAACAATTCTGGATTGCTGAATGGTTATTTAGAGTCTAGCAGTTATGTGCTGGCAAGTAACAGATTTGCATTTGGAATAGTAAGAATAGGACCACAGTAAACTTACACATAGAATAAGAGAATGATTACAGCGCAGAAGAAGGCCATTTGGCCTGTTGTGTTTGTGCCAATACTCTGCAGGAGTAACTCACCTAGTCCCACTCCTTCGTCTTTTGCCCGTAGCCCTGCAATTTTTTTTTCTACAGCTAGTTATCCAATTCCTTTTAGAAAGCCTTGATTGAATCTGCCTCCACAACACTCCCAGGCAATGCATTCCACATCCTAACCACTTGCTGTCTAAAATTGTTTTCCTCATATCGCCATTGCTTCAATTGTCAAACACCTTAAATCAGTCTCCTCTGGTTCGAGATGCTTCCATCAGAAGTGGCTTCCCTATCTACTCTGTCCAGAACCCTCATGATTTTGATTTTATTATCCTACCTATCTAATTGGTTGATAGGTAGGATAATAAAATGTGAAGAGCACACAAGGAGGCCACAAAGAGATATAGATAGGTTAAGTGAGCAGCAAAGATCTGGCAAATGGAGTCCATTTTGGCAGGAAAAGTAAAAATGAAGCATATTATCTAAATGGTGAGAGATTGCATAGCTCTGAGATGCAGAGGGATCTGGATGTCCTCATGCATGAATCACAAAAGACCAGCATGCAGTTTCAGCAAGTAATTAGGAAAGCTAATAGAATATAATCTTTCATTGTGAGGGGAATTGAATACAAAAGTGGGGAGGTTATGCTTCAATTATACAGGGCACTGGTGAGACCACATCTGGGGCACTGTGTACAGTGTTGGTCCCCTTATTTAAGGAAGGAGTTGGAAGCAGTTCAGAGAAGGTTTACTAAACCAATACCTGCAATGGGCAGGTTGTCTTATGAGGAAAGGTTGGACAGGCTAGACTTGTATCCGCTGGAGTTTAGAAGAGTAAGAGAACATACGAACATATGAACATACGATTTGGGAGTAGGCCACTCGGCCCCTCAAGCCTGCTCCGCCATTCAATAAGACCATGGCTGATCTGATTTTAACCTCATATTCCTGCCTACCCCCGATAACCTTTCACACCCTTGCTTATGCTAACTGGCCTATAGTTTCCTGCTTTCTGTCTCTCTCTCTTTTTGAATAAAGGAGTTACAATAGCTATTTTCCAGACTAAGGGAGCCTTCCCTGAATCTAGTGAATTTTGGAAAATTAAAACCAACGCATCAACTATCTCACTAGCCACTTCTTTTAAGGCCCTAGGATGAAATCCATCAGGACCCGGGGACTTGTCAATTCACAGTTCCAACAATTCACTCACTACTACTTCCATGATGATTGTAATTCTCTTGAGTTCCTCCCTCCCTTTCAATTCCTGATTTACAGCTATTTCTGGGATGTTTCTTGAATCCCCTATAGTGAAGAATGATGCAAAATACTGGTTCAATTCATCTGCCATCTCCTTATTTTCCATTATTAAGTAGAGTCATAGAAGTCTACAGCACAGAAAAAGGCCCTTAGGCCCATCGAGTCTGCGCCGGTCAAACAAGTACCATGTACCTAAACAAGTACCTAATTCCCCAAACTCATTTTCTATAGGACCAATGCTCACTTTGTTAAGTCTTCTCTTTTTCAAATATCTATCGAAATTCTTACTGCCTGTCTTTATTTCTAACTAGCTTTCTCTCGTACTCTGATTTTTCTTTTTGTCTTTTTGTCATTCTTTGCTGTTTTTTATATTCCATCCAATCTTCTGACTTGCCACCCATCTTTGCACAATTATATGCTTTTTCTTTAAATTTGATACTATATTTAACTTTTTAAATCACGGATGGTGGATCCTCCCCTTGGAATTTTCCCTTCTTGTTGGAATGTATCTATTCTGCGTATTCTGAAATAGCTCCTTAAATGTCTGTCACTGGATCTCTATTGACCCATCCCTTAACCTAAATTGCCAGTTCACTTTCACTAGCTCTACTTTCATGCCCTTGCAATTGTCCTTACTTAAGTTTAAAATACTAGTGTTAGACCCAGTCTTCTCTCCCTCAAACTGAATATAAAAGTGAATCATATTATGATCACTGCTACCTAGGGGCGCCTTCACTATGAAGTCATTAATTAATCCTATCTCATTGCACGATACCAGGTCCAATGTAGCCTGCCCCCTGGTTGGCTCCAGAACGTGCTGATCTAAGAAATTATCCCGAACACAGTCTATGAATTTATCATCTTTGCTACCTTTGCCCATCTGGTTGTTCAAGTCTGCATCTAGTTTAAAATCCCCTATGATAATCGCATACCTTTTTGATAAGCTCCCACTATTTCCTCTTTGATACCCCTTCCTACCATGTGATAACTGTTAGGGGGCCTGTACACCACTCCCACAGTGACTTCTTGCCTTTATCATTCCTCATCGCTATCCAAATCACTTCTATATGCTGGTTTTCTTCATTTAGGCCATCCTTCTCTATTGTGTTGATGTTGGCTTTAACTGACAGAGCCACTCACCACTTATTCCTAACTTCCTATCCTTAGTAAAAGTCACATACCCTTCAATCTTCGGATCCCAATCTATCCCATTCTGTTTCCATGGCCAGGATTTTGCCCTCGTCATGGAGGCTCAGCGGGGGCGAGCAGAGGAGCTCATGAAGCCAACCACTGCCCGCGATCAGGCCGTGACTGCGATACTTCATGCTGGTGGAACAATTAAGGCCTACCCAGTGTGAAATGTGTACTGCAGCACTCAATTGTGTTGATGGAGGGAGGGGGGGTAGGGGGAGGAGGGTGAGCGTGCAAGTTTGTGCATGTGTGCAGGAAAAGCTCCCTGAGGCACAGAAGATATAAAAAAATTAAAAATAAAGAATTTTAAAATGTTAAAAAACATTTCCCCTCATGTGACACTGTTACATGAGCAGGGACATGTTAGAAATTAGTTTGAAAATTTTAGATTTTTTTTTAGTGACAGATCGAAACCTCATCACGCCCGTGGATGAAGTTTCCTAAAAAATGCAAAGGTCGCTTGGCCTTTTCGTCTGCCCGTCAACCATAAGGTTGGACGGGCAGCGAAAAATTTAATTCAATTAGATTTTTAATGGCCTTAATAGGCCTGTAAATTGTTGGCGAATGCGCGTGGGAGTTGGCAGCATGCCCGCTGACCGAAATATCGCGCGTCATTTTACGTTCATTCGGGTCGGGCATACGCCCACCTGACGGGCTGAAAATTCTGGCCCATGTCTCTGTAATGGCTATTAGATCGTACATATTTATCTCTTTTGCACTATTAGTTCATCTGTTTTGTTTCAAATGCTACGTGCATTCAGATACAGAGCCTTAATTTTTGTGCTTTTATTATTTTTGTAACCTCTAGTCTTATTTTTGGTTTACACTTAGACTTGCACTCTCGATCTTTTCCTGTCATGGTCTGTTTATCATTTCCCAAATTAATATCTCCTCTCTTAGCTTGTCTCTACTCTTTAATTTACCACATCTTCCCACATTTGATTCCTTGCCCACACGATTTAATTTAAAACTCTTTTTACTTCCCTAGTCATGCAATTCGCAAGAACACTCCTCCCAGCATGGTTCAGGTGTAGACTGTCGCAACAGTACAGCCCCCACTTTCTCCAGTACTGGTGCCAGAGCCCCGCGAACTGCAACCCACTTCTCCCACACCAGTCTTTGAGCCACGCATTCATCTCTCTAATCTTATTTGCCCTATGCCAATTTGCACCTGGCTCAGGTAATAATCCAGAGATTATTATCTTTGAGGTTCTGCATCTTAATTTGGTACCTAGTTTCTTATGCTGACTATGCAGAACATCCTTCCTTGTTCTGCCTATGTCGTTGGTACCTACATGGACCATGACGACTGGATTCTCCCCCTCCCACTCCAAGTTCCTCTCCAGCCCTGAGTAGATATCCCGAACCCTGGCACTGGGCAGGCAACAAAGCCTCCTGGAATCTTGCTCTTTGCTGCAGAGAACAGTGTCAATCCCCCTCACTGTACTGTCCTCTACTGCCTCCATATTCCTGTTCGCTCCCCCTGTTTGAACGGCTTCCTGTACCACGATGCCATGGCTAGCCTGCTCATCCAACTTGCAGGCCTAGCTTTCATCCACATTTGTTGTGAGCACTTCAAACCTGTTTGACAATTACAAAGTCTGAGGCTCCTCCACTACTGTCTGCCTCAGACTGTCTGCCTCCTCCACCCTTTACCTGCTTCACTCACGGTCACATCCTCCTGTCCCTCACTGCTGACCAAAATAAATGACCCTATTCTAAAAGGCGTGACCATCTTCTGGAACAAAGTGTCCAGGTATTTCTTGCCCTCCCTTATGTTGCGCAGTGTCTGCAGTTCGGTTTCTAGATCAATAATTCTGATCCAGAATTCCTCTAGCTGCTTACATTTTCTGCAGACGATAAAAGGCGACTTGACTGAAACATAAAAGGCCTTGAGAGGTCTTAACAGGGTAAATGTGGAGAGAATGTTTTCTCTTGTGGGGGCATCTAGTGCTGGGGGCCACTGTTTAAAAATAAGGGGTCGCACATTTAAGACGGAGATGGGGAGAAATTTTTTCGCTGAGAGGGTTGTGAGTCTTTGGAACTCTCTTGCTCAAGGCGGGGGAACCAGAATATTTGAACATTTTTGAGGCAGAGGTAGATAGATTAGCGATAAGCAAGCGGGAGGTGAAAGATTATCGGGGTAGGCGGGAATGTGGAGTTGAGGTTGCAGTCAGATCAACCATGATCTTATTGAATAGTGGAACAGGCTTGTTGGGCCGAGTGGCCTACCCCTGCTCCTAATTCGGATGTTCATATGTGTGTGCACATGTAAATCTCCTCTTAATCTTCTCTGCTTCAAGGAGAGCAGCCCCAGCTTCTCCAATCTATCCACGTATCTGAAGTTCCTCATCTCTTGAACCATTCTTGTGAATCTTTTCTGCACTCTGACTAATGCTTTCACATCCTTGCTAGAGTGTGGTGCCTGAATTGGACACAATGCTCCAGTTGAGGCAGAACCAATATTTTATACAGGCTTATCGTAATTTTCTTCCTTTTGTGCTCTGTGTCCCTATTTACAAATTAAGCAGCAGAGGCTCTGGAACAGTGCCACACAAAAAGAAATAGGAACCTTTTTTAGCTTTTGATAAAAAATAGATTTAAACGTAACAGATGTACACTTAAGTGAATTAGAGTGTAATTAAATGTGTTCAAATGTAAAGAAGTATGTATTTTTCTGGAAGTAAATAGTGCATAATTAAAGACATGAAAGTGAATGTTGTTTGATGGGTTAGTTCTTAAAAATTTAAAACAAATGAACAAACTGAAGATTTTTGCATTTTATGTTTTATAAACGTTCAAATCATGTGGGGCTTGCTAAATCCTGATTACCATAAGACCATAAGATATAGGAGCAGAAATTAGGCCATTCGGCCCATCGAGTCTGCTCTGCCATTCAATCATGGCTGATAAGTTTCTCAACCCCATCCTCCCGCCTTCTCCCCATAACCTTCGATCCCCTTACCAATCAAGAACCTATCTATTTCGGTCTTAAATACACTCAATGACCTGGCCTCCACAGTCTTCTGTGGCAATGAATTCCATAGATTCACCACTCTCTGGCTAAAGAAGTTTCTCCTCATCTCTGTTCTAAAAGGTCTTCCCTTTACTCTGAGGCTGCTAAACTCTCAGCAACATTCTTGCTCCCATTCACAAACAAGCTGCTTTCAGTTGAGTACAATCCACTGTTTCATGGAGAGTGTTCTGCAGTAGGTTAACTAACCCTGAGACTCACTATTTATCCTTGTTTCTTAAAGATGCAACCCCACTTTGGTTACCGTAAACAACAGCTTATAGCTATTATACATAGTATCTATATATATCTATACTATATGTTTATATAGTACCTTAAACTTTAATAAGTGTCCTAAGTTGCTTCATAGATGCATAAGGAAAAAATGGGCATTGAGCAAAAGAACAACAATGGCTTGCATTTATATAGCACCTACAACTTAATAAAACATCCAAGGTGCATAAGGAAGGAGGGGCCTGCAAAGGTTTGCTCAAAGCGATGAAGTTTAAGTGGCATTTTAAAGTGTCCTTGGTGGGATTTTAACATCAACGGTCAGATAGTGAGAGAGCAAAACACACAAGAGGTTAGATTCAGAACAATGGAGAACTCAGGAGGAGGTACATGTGGATGCCAATCTAGAAATAAACAGGGGTGAGGCAATGGAGGGATTTAAGCACAAGGTTGAAAATTTTAAATATAAGGCAGCATTGCCAATCTTTAGTTCGCGGTGTTAAGGGAAATTTTTTAACAATGACCACATGGGTTGGCCGTCTGCTGACTCATTTTGTTCAGTGATTTACTGTTGCGAGTAGCAAGGAGTTCAAATTCAATGCAGGCTAATTATTTTACGAATCGACGATCGTGACGTTCCGAGATGCTGAGTAATTAGATTATCAACTTTGTTTTCTTCTTTTTCAAACTTGGAGGCCACGTGTTGAGGCTCGGAGTTGGGGATTGGGTTTAGTGATGCCTTTCATTCAAACAGTGCTTCTGACTCTGAGTAAGATGGGTAAAAGGGGTTCTTAGGACTAGCTGCAGCCTGGAACTTTAAAAGATTTAGCTCACCCCTGCAGGCTCTGGACTCTGCGTGCTGAAACTGGACCTCCAAGGTAGATTCTAAGGAGTCTGCTGCTGCAGTAAAATCTGTGCCTTCAGCTTCTAGGCTCTTTTCTCAGGAGCTTTTTCTGGCGAATTTTCTCAGCGTCTTCAGCTTCAGTTGGGAGCTTCTTACAGGTCAGAATTTCCTTTGGGGCAGAATTTTCAGGTTGGCAGGTGAGCGCGATTGGTGGGTCTGGGAGCAGCCGGAGGACAGACCACCGACCACGATTGGCCCCTGACCGCGATTTCATGCTGGCTGGCCAATTAACAGCCAGCCAGTATGAAGCGCACACTGAAATGCTCAGCACTGCCAGGGTGAGGGGGGGGGGGGGCAGGCGTGGGCGAGCACGGGGTGAAAGTTCCCTGAAGGCAGAGAGCTGCCTCAGGGAGCTGAGGACTTCAAAAGTATTAAAGATTTTAAAATCAGAACAAAAATGTCAATGGACAAACCAACAAAAGATGACCAAAAAAATAATGAAGAGGGAGAAAATAAACTTTGAGGGTAAACTAGCAAGTAATATAAAAACGGACAGTAAGAGTTTCTTTAAATATATAAAAAGGAAGAGAGAGGCCAAAGTGAACATCGGCCCTTTAGAGAATGAGGCTGGGGTAATAATATTGAGGAACCAGGAAATGGCAGAGGAGTTGAATAAATATTTTGTATCAGTCTTCACTGTAGAAGACACTAACAGCATTCCAAAAATACTAAATAATCAAGGGGCAAAAGGAGTAGGAGGGGGAGGAAATAAATATAATAACTATCACTAGGGAAAAAGTGTTAGGGAAACTAATGGGGCTAAAAGCCAATAAGTCCCCTGGACCTGATGGGTTGCATCCTAGGATATTAAAGGAAATAGCTACAACGATAGTGGATGGTCTGGTAGTAATCTTCCAAGAATCCTTAGATTCTG
The DNA here is from genome assembly GCF_964194155.1 of Cetorhinus maximus. Lineage (NCBI taxonomy): Eukaryota > Metazoa > Chordata > Chondrichthyes > Lamniformes > Cetorhinidae > Cetorhinus > Cetorhinus maximus. The sequence goes on along the minus strand of NC_135882.1, from coordinate 130,819,854 downwards.
GAAAAGCCCTAGAGGATTGGAAAACTGCCAATGTAACACCCTTATTCAAAAAGGAAAGGAGAGAAAAAAATCAGGTCAGTCCGGTCAGTTAGTTTAACATCAATCATTGGGAAAATGTTAGAATCTATTATAAAGTATGTAATAGCAGAGCATTTAGAAATACATAATGGGCAGAATTTTTAGCTCACCGGGCGGGCGCATGCCCAACCCGCTCAAGTGTTAAATCAAACACGTTGACGTTGGCTGAGCATGCAGACGTCAACGTACGCTCTTGCGATATTTTGCTAGGTGGACGCGCAATGGAGATGGGGCGCGCCCGCCATTAATTAAGTGGCCAGTTAAGATTGTCTCCGACTTTACATAGCCCTTATGATTTTTAGGCCGTCGCATGGGCAAAACAGGCAGGTTTATCCAAACCTCATCCACGGGCAGGATAAGAGGGGTCAGTGGCTTTGTCAAAGCGATTAGTGAGGAGTGCAGGATATCACTTGCTTCTGGTTGCTTCTGTGAATAGGACAGCTTCATCTCACTTCAGAGCTACATTCAAAGAATTTAGTGGCTTCAGTTCAGGACTAGGTGTTGTTTTCCAGGTCCCCGGAGGAGCCACACCGCGTGGGGTCTTCCAGGTATCAAACAGCCTTCCCCTACCCGGGAATGGGGATTGTGGCCTCCACTGGAAGCACCTCCTCTGAGGAGGAAGAGAGGGCCAGAAGGGGGAGGAGGCCACAGGTGTCCCTATTCAGCTTCCAGGGGAGTGACCTGTGGGCAGAGAGGCACGGGAGGGGGGTGATGGGGTAGTGGTATTGTTGCTGGACGAGTAATCCAGAGATCCAGGGTAATGCTCTGGGGACCTGGGTTCGAATCCCACCACGGCAGATGGTAGAATTTGAATTCAGTAAAAACCTGGAATTAAAAGAATGATGATAATGATCATGAAACCATTGTCGATTGTTGCTAAAACCCATCCGGTTCACTAATGCCCTTTAGGGAAGGAAATCTGTCATCTTTACCTGGTTTGGCCTACACGTGACTCCAAACCCACAGCAATGTAGCTGACTCTTAGAATGCCCTCTGAAATGGGGGCTCAGTTGTAACAAACTGCTACAAAGGCACAAAAAAGGAATAAAACCAGAGGGACCACAATGGCAATCTCAGCCCTGTCGACCCTGTAAAGTCCTCCTTGCTAACATCTGGCTAGTGCCAAAGTTTGGAGAGCTGTCTTACAGACTGGTCAAGCAACAGCCTGACATAGTCATCCTCACGGAATCATACATTACAGATAATGTTCAAGATGACACCACCATCATCATCCCTGGGTATGTCATGTCCCACCGGCAGGACGGGGCCAGCAGAGGTGGTGGCACAGTGGTATACAATTGGGAGGGAGTTGCCCTGGGAGTCCTCAACATCGACTCCAGACCCCATGAAGTCTCATAGCATCAGGTCAAACATGGACAAGGAAACCTCCTGCTGATTACCACGTACCGCCCTCCTTCAGTTGATGAATCGGTGTTCCTCCATGTTGAACGCCATTTGGAGGAAGCACTGAGGGTGACAAGGGTGCAGAATGTGCCCTGGGTGGGGGACTTCATTGTTCATCACCAAGAGTGGCTCGGTAGCACCACTACTGACTGAACTGGCTGAGCCCTAAATGACATAGCTGCAAGACTGGGTCTGTGGCAGGTGATGAAGGAACCAACAAGAGGGAAAAACATACTTGACCTCATCCTCACCAACCTGCCTGCCGCAGATGCATCTGTCCATGACAGTATCGGTAGAAGTGATCACCGCACAGTCGTTGTAGAGATGAAGTCCCGCCTTCACATTGAGGACACCCTCCATCGTGTTATGTGGCACTACCACCGTGCTAAATGGGATAGATTTTGAACAGACCGAGCAATTCAAGACTGGGCATCCACGAGGCGCTGTGGGCAGCAGCAAAATTGTACTCAAACACAATTTGTAGCCTCATGGCCCGGCATATTCCCCACTCTACCATTACTATCAAGCCAGGGCATTAACCCTGGTTCAATGAAGAGTGCATGAGGGCATGCCAGGTGCAGCACCAGGCATAAGAATGAAATGTCAACCTGGTGAAACTAAGACACAGGACTATTTGCTGCCAATCAGCATAAGCAGCAAATAATAGACATAGCTAAGCGATCCCACAACCAAAGGATCAGATCTAAGCTCTGCTGTCCTGCCACATCCAGCTGTGAATGACGGTGGACAATTAAACAACTCACTGGAGGAGGAGGCTCCACAAATATCCCCATCATCAACGACGGAGGAGCCCAGCACATCAGTGCAAAAGATAAGGTTGAAGCATTTACTACAATCTTCAGCCAGAAGTACCGAATGGATGCCGAGTCCATCTTGGCCTCCTCCGAAGGTCCCCAGTATCACAGATGCCAGTCTTCAGCCAATTCGAATCACTCCACATGATATCAAAAAATGTCTGAAAGGACTGGATACTGCAAAGTCTATGGGCCCTGACAATATTCTGGCAATAGTACTGAAGTCTTGTGCTCCAGAACTTGCCACGCCCCTAGCCAAGCTGTTCCAGTGCAGCTACAACATTGGCATCTACCTGGCTATGTCGAAAATTGCCCAGGTATGTCCTGTACACAAAAAGCAGGACAAATCCAACCTGGCCAATTACCGCCCCATCAGTCCACTGTCTATCATCGGTAAAGTGATGGAAGGGGTCATCAACAGTGCTATTAAGCAGCACCTGCTTAGCAATAACCTGCTCACTGACGCCTAGTTTGGGTTCCGCCGGGCCCACTCTGCTCCTGACCTTGTTACAGCCTTGGTTCAAACATGGACAAAAGAGCTGAACACCCGAGGTGAGGTGAGAGTGACTGCCCTTGGCATCAAGGCTGCATTTGACAGAGTGTGGCTACAAGGAGCCCTGGCAAAACTGGAGCAATGGGAATCAGGGGGAAAACTCTCCGCTGGTTGGAATCATACCTAGCACAAAGGAAGATGGTTGTGGTTGTTGGAGGTCAATCATCTCAGCTCCAGGACATCACTGCAGGAGTTCCTCAGGGTAATGTCCTAGGCTTAATCATCTTCAGTTGCTTCATTAATGACCTTCCTTCCATCATAAGGTCAGAACTGGGGATGTTCACTGATGATTGCACAATGTTCAGCAACATTCGCGACTCCTCAGATACTGAAGTAGTCCATGTCCAAATGCACAAGAGCTGGACAATATCCAGGCTTGGGCTGACAAGTGACAAGTAACATTCATGCCACACAAGTGCCAGGCAATGACGACCTACAACAAGAGAGAATCTAACCATTGCCCCTTGACATTCAATGGCATTGCCATCGCTGAATCCCCCACTATCAACATCTTGTGGGTTACCATTGACCAGAAACTGAACTGGCCTAGCCATATAAATACTGTGGCTATAAGAGCAGGTCAGAGGCTAGGAATCCTGTGACAAGTAACCCACCTCCTGACTCCCCAAAGCCTGTCCACCATCTACAAGGCACAAGTCAGGAGTGTGATGGAATACTCCCCAACAGCTCCCACACACTGAAGAAGCTGGACACGGTCCAGGACAAAGCAGCCCGCTTGATTGACATCACATCCACAAACATTCACTCCCTCCACTACCGACGCATAGTAGCAGCAGTGGGTACCATCTACAAGATGCACTGCAGGAATTCACCAAGGCTCCTTCAACAGCACCTTTCAAACCCATGACCACTACCATCTAGAAGGACAAGGGCAGCAGATAGATGGGAGCATTACCACATGGAAGTTCCCCTCCAAGTCACTCACCATCCTGACTTGGAAATATATCGCGGTTCCTACACTGTCAAAATCCTGGTACTCCCTTTCTAACAGCACTGTGGGTATACCTACACCTCATGCACTGCAGCGGCTCAAGAAGACAGCTCAGCATCACCTTCTCAAGGGCAATTAGGGATGGGCAATAAATGCTGGCCCAGCCAGCGAAACTCACATCCCATGAATGAATTTTTAAAATGGCGCAAGGGGTGCAGGGCCAACAGGAAGTCCAAGGTGGAAGGGGCCTCAGAAGACGCCATTATCCTGCTGCCAGGGTTTACAGGTGGGAATGCAGCTACCTCAATATGTCTAAGGTGCTCCATCTCTCAAGTGACCTCCACCTGTCAGAGGATCAGCCCTAAGAGCAGCTGTGACTGCATGAGTGGACACCCCATGCTAGTGGCGCTGAAGGTCACGGTGACCCTCAACTTCTATGCCTCCAGCTCTTTCCAGGGGTCAGTGGGGGATCTGTGTAGAGTGTCCCAATCAGCTGTCCACAGTTGCGTCAAACTGGTGACAGAAGCTCTGTTTAGACGTGCATTGACTTTCATTCATTACTGTACCGATGAGGCCAGCCAGACAGAGCGAGTCAGAGGCTTTGCAGTGATTGCTGGGTTCCCCTGCATCCAGGGTGCTATAGACTGCATACATGTGGCCATCAAGGCGCCAGCGGGTGAGCTGGGTGCCTTTGTCACCAGGAAGGGATTCCACTCCATGAACGTGCAGATAGTGTGTGACCATAGGATTTAGATTCTGCAAGTCTGTGCAAGGCACCCAGGCAGCTCCCATGATGCTTAAATCCTGAGACACTCCCAGGTGCCGAGGCTCTTCAGTGCTCCAGCCTGACTGGATGGATGGCTGCTGGGTGATAAGCTCTATCCCCTCAAAAGGTGGCTCATGACGCCTCTCTGCCACCCAAGAACAGAGGCTGAGCAGTGGTACAACAGGGGCCATGCCTCCACAAGGGTGGCGGTAGAGAGAACCATAGGTCTTCTTAAGATGCGCTTCCAATGTCTGGACAGTTCAGGGGAGTACTACAATACCCCCAGATCGTGTGTCACTGATAGCGGTTACATGCTGTGCTCTGCACAAACTGGCACTGGCAAAGGGGTTGCAGTGGAGGAAGAAGATCTTGACACAGCTGCACAGGCCACAGATGATGAGTCCAGTCATGAGTTCGAGGAAGAGCATGGTGAGGAGAACACTGAGGGCATAGACACTGACCTGGGCAATCTCCAGGGAGACAGGGACACCCGGGACGCTTTAATCCAATGCTCCTTCAGCTAGCCTACCGAATAAGAGCCCCCACCACATGCCAGTGCTGCAGGCTCCATACTCGATCCCTGTCAGGACCAGTTCCTTGGTCAACAACATACACTATGTGCCTTTGCAATAAAGTTTCAGGAGACACACGTCCATCATAATATCATGGCCTAATCCTGCACCTACAGAACAAATGAAGCATCCAGAGGCCAGTTGCACAAAATAATATTCATTTACTTGTGAACATGAAACATTGCAGAAATTAACACTAACCAGTGTTTTCCATCACACCATTAAAAATTTAAAGGAAAATGGGGGAACAAATATCACCCGTGAAAAGGCCGTGTTGTGCTTAAGGTACGTTAAGATTTTGCTTGCGGGTGCTATGTCTAGGTGCTCCCCCCTCGCTGGCACCGGCATTGGACGCAGCCTGCTCACTCTTTCTGTCTTGTTGGTCTTGATGATCTTGGCGGGTGTCCACTGGCCCATGGAGCCTGTGCTGGCCCTGCCTGGGAGGGAACGGGCAGTGCCACGGCTGACATCTCCCCAGTTGCCGCAGCCTTATCAGATTTATCAGATGCCACAGTCACTGACAGGGGTGTGGAGGAGCTGCTGCCATCATCGGGAGCGCCCTGAGAGGGGCCCACAAAGACGACAGGCAGCTCGTGCGCCAACATGAGGTCGCTTTGGACCTCCCTGCTCACCATTGATGGACGGGTGCCTAGCTGAGATACTGGGTGCCCAATCCATCTCCCACATGGACACTGACCAGCTGAGGTCATTGCCGGTATGAGGGCTTACTGGTCCGAGCGCAACCCCAGGAACTCCTGATTGAGTTCCTGGGGGAGCTTCTCCATGAAAGTCGCTACTCTTTCCATGGAGGAGACATTGCACTCAGCCATGAGGATCAACACAGTGCTTATGTTCCATAGGGACTTCTCCACAATGGACACCATGGCACACATTCCCTCATGTATCTCCTCCAGATCCTTCTGCACACCCTGCTGGACATCCAGCATCTGCTGCCTCATGGACAACTCCAGAGGCTCATCATCAGCCATGGGCTGAGCATTTTCCTGGTCCCCAGCAGTCCTCTGACTGCTGATGCCTTGGGCAGTCTCTGCTTCCGCCTGCACCTCAAGCGAGTGTGAAATGCACTCATCAACATGCACCGATAGACTACACAGTAATGTTATGACTTCTGATGTGCTGGTACCTGCGCTGGTGCCTGCTTGACAGACAGGGTGTGACGCAGGTATGTGGTGAGCATGGTGGCCCTCAGGGGGCAAGGGTGGGCCTTCTGGCTCTCAGGAAGATTTCTTTTTAAAAAACATTGTTTTAAATTAATGGTCGTAGTCTGACCCCTTGTTCATTGCAACCCAATTTCTGTGTTTGGACTGTTCTTTTATATCTGAAGGAATATTAAGCCTGTTTTAGATGGTTGTCAGGAACAATGGAAAACTGAGCTGACTCAATTTTGTGTTGTAGTTTTTCAAGCATTATTGAGGTGCAGAATGTTGGTCCCTGAAATTGAGCTTCATTGCACCCATTTTACACTTGCAAAGCAGATGCAACCAGATACAATTTCTTATCCATTATATTCATTTCAAATAGTCAGAATCCTATTCTTTTGCTACTCCTCCAACTACTACCACATTTTCTAGTCATCAACATGGTGCTCAAATATAGTTTAAGAAAGACTATAAGGTTCTGGATTGCATTCGTAGAGGGATAGAGTACAAACCAAATGCTTGAATTTTTCTCTGCTCATCAGAAGCTCTATGCATAATTCTGGACATCTAACCATAGCAACAGCATTATTGCCCTTAAGAGGGTTATTACAGTCCCAGGCATGACCCCCAAATTTTGTTACTATCCTGAGCGAGCGCCCAAATTTTGTTCCAATCCGGATTTACTTCCAGGACCGGTAACTTTTGTTTTAAAGTGGACAAAATTAGAAATCCCAGTTACTTACTAAGCAAATAAAGCTACAGGATTTCACGGTTTTAAACAAACAGAAGAACTTTTACTATACATAAGTCAGCATAGGAAACAGTCAACACTATCTTTCTAATACTATAAAATCCAGAATTAACCTCAGGTAAACATGAATTAACAGGTAAACAATGGTCGAACACACCACAAACTGCACCTTAAATACCAAACAGATTCCCTGAATTTCTCAGCAACCCACCCAGACAACAGTCATCACTGTTAGACAGAAAATTATTTTTAAAAACTCTGTCTTCTTCATAAGAAATTTCAGCTTCTCTTCTTCTAAAGGTTATTCTGATCCCCAGCTGATAGCAACGCTACTCCACCCAAGTTCCATAGGTACAATCCTCACCCAGAAGGCACACAATTGCCAATCTCTCTCAAATCTGCTCCCAGCTAGGTCCAGCCTTCTTGGTCTCTTTTCCAGCTGAACTGACCTACTACTGAGGCTGCATCTCCCTGTGATGGTCAGGCAAATCTAAACAGGTATGGTCTCAGCTTTTCAGCCATGCTGCTGCCAACAATTGCTCTGGGCTTCCCAGAGCCCCAATTTCCTCAGCAGCACTGAGCAATCCTTGCTCCTGGGCTTCCCTGAGGAGCAAGGAGCTAACAGCTCCTGGGGCTTCTCTGAACACCAGCCCCTTCAGCAACCTGGAGCTAACAGCAGCATTTCAGCTGCCTGGATCCCACCCTCTTCTCCAGCTGCTGCCCTTGGGCTGCTGTTCACTCTGCCTCTTGAGCTGATTTGTGACCTTTTTAAATCTCCCAACAGGGTTTCCTCCCTGTTTGTATGCTGAGTCTGATGTATCCAAGCTAGGTACATTCTGTGCCTTAAATGTTACAATCTCCAGTCAACCAGAGATCACCACCATAGCTGCTAACTTACAAAAACAAAACACACAGACCAAAACTGCAAAAAATCTTGATTCCCTCACGGGGTACAGAGGCAAGCAATGAAGATGTTTCTGGGTATTGAAAAAATGAAGTTCTGAGGAAAGATGGTGAAAGTTGGGTTTGTTTCTTTGGGAATGAGGAGACTTTGGAGGGTTAATTTTCCGAGAATTCACTGGCAGAAGCAAACTTCACCTGCCAACCAAGTGTACTGGAAAATTACACTGCCTACAATTTTCCTGTCCATATGGATGAAAAATTGCAGGTGACGTGGCGTGTTTTCCTGAGATACATTGGTGCTGAGTGAGGTTCCCCAGCAATTGTTCAGAAGATTCTGAAGGGAGCTGCCAAAATTTACTTACTCAGACTGGCTAGACATGGGTTTCACAGGGATCGGTTCTGGGACTCACTTGTGTTCATCATCTACATGAACAACTTGGACTCGGGAATTTGCAAATGACCCCAAGTTGAACATGTAAATGGCAATTTAATTTCAGTATAGATGAGGAGTGCATTTTGGTAGGAGTAATAGCAGTCCACATACACCTTGGAAAATAGAGGCTGCATTTTCATCATGATGATGGAAATATTCTCAACGTTGCAATCCAGACTCCGCCATGGCAGTGCAGGCCAGTGGGCTATTCAGCCAGAGCAGGCACGGTTGGAGTGTTGGTTGGTCCCGCCACTCCTGTGTCAGCATTGGGGCAGAAAAGAAGGCCGATAAGTGGAGGCAGGCCAAAGCCGGTACATGCCTGTTAAATTGTCTGCTTCCGCTGCCATTTTGTGCCGCAAACGTTTAATGGTTTGTAGTGGAAGTGTCAAGTGCACTTGGAATTGCTGGCTGAATTTCGAATGTAAGCAGTAAATGTCAATGTTGATATCATTGCTGGCCAATAGCTTGATGCCACTGTTGGCCCAGCATGAAGGAACCCTCAGTAAACTCCCAATCCATTGCAGGCACACCTGAGTCCCTGCTGTCCTGCCTCAGACCACGCAGCTCTAAGAGACTACTGGCCCAGCCTGTCTCTGCGCTCCCCTGCAAGTGGCTTCTCTCTTTCATGTGCAGCTGCAGCAGGTCACAGCACAATGCTGCAATTGAGCTTGGCAGCCCAGTTCAGAGATAGCTCCCACAGTCAGCACTCAACTCAACTGCCCTTCACCGGTCCCCTATCCCTATAACATCAACAGAGGAGGGCAACTCTTGAGAACTCTCCTGGCCATTCTTAACCTCATATTATCCCATTGCAAATGTGCCTCTCAAGGAGTTCTGCTGCCTGTCATGACCCAGCAGTTTGGTAAAGCTGAATTATTTAAAAATCCCAGAGGGAAAATTTAAACAACTGTCATAACCTATATTTTAAGTGGTATGTTTGAGATGCAGCTCTAAATTCAGGAACCAGACCACCAGTTCTCAAGAGGTTTTATATTAAACTAAATGAAACATTTTATTAAGTTACAATACATTAAACACACACATGGCTACAAATTATCATAACTTTTAACAAATTCCCAGAGTAATCCCCACTAAGGCAACAGCAACCCATAGAGTTTGAGCAGTTCCTTTCACTTTGGTTCCTTTGCAGAAACAGTGGTAGGCTTACAGGCTTTGATCTTACATTGCCTTTGTCCTGCACACACAAAACTGCTATAGGTTATACCCAGCACATCTCATTGAATGTAAATTCTCAATGTGTCACCAGCCCCTTTGAACTCCACCTCTTTTAACAATAAAACCCCTTTCATAGTAGCAATTTTATTAGTAATATAAACATTGCTTGGTTTCTGCTAGCTAGGTGCCAGATTTCACTCCCCTTCTTGAATGCTCGATTCAACAAAATGCAAATGCACTCTACCTCTTTTACATCTCAAAACTAGTACACATCAAAGCACCCAGACTAGCTGCCTTTAATCCAATTAAGACACAGCCACTGACTAACCCTCTATTTTAAAAAAAAAATTCCATTAACATAATCTATGTTAATAGCTTCAGACATTCCCTAGAATGATGCTGAACAATATCAACGCATGCCATGCTGCCATTCACACAGCAACGGTGAGGCCACCAAACCTACAAATGGTGATTCCCATCACTAGATTCAAACCATAATTCACCAGCCCCTCGCAATCCTGCAACATGCCAGGCTAACAATGCAACCGGTACAAGGCGAATACACACACACACACACAAACACACACACATGGACCCTTCCTTGTGCCATGTGTTACTGCTGCCGCTGCACTGCCTCGATGGCCTGCAGGCATGAGGGAGCTGGACCCATTTGCAGGGCAGCCTTGCTTCGTTGGAATGGAATTTCTGAAAGCCTGGCTGAATGGCTGTTCATGGCAGATTTTTGCCCAACCCCTGAGTTGCCACAGAGGTCATCGCTCACTCTTCCTCTCTCCCTCTTGCAACTCCAACACCTTCCCTGGAGCTTCTCTGCTCACTGTACTGCAAAGCTAGGAATACTTGCAAACTTCCCAAGACCTTTCCACTCTCCTAAATGGCCTAATGACTGGACTGTACTTCTAAAACTCACCTGGCTTCTTGAAAATCCTGGTAGTTCTGTATCAACATTCAGCACAAGGGTGCCGCCAGTGCTTTTATCGCAACATGTGGAGTTCCTGAAACGCCCTCCACTTTCCCAAGCCGCTGAAAATGGGTGTGCAAGAAATGGGGGTGGGACGTTCAAATCCACACCCCACCCACTAATTTCTTTCCTGTCGCTGGCCTTCGGGAGTCTAAATGGAGTCGAAGACCAAACGAATCCAAGGGTACACATTCACAAATCATTAAAGTAGCAAGTTTCTTAATATATAAACAAAGCACTGTGGTTCATGTCTAGAGGAATTGAATTGAAAAGCAGGATGTTATGTTAAAATTGTATTGAGACTTGGTTCAATCTAACTTAGAATTCTGTGCACAGTTTTGGTCTCCATGTTACAAAAATGATATAGGGCCATAACTTCCGAGCTCCCCAGCATCGGATTTGCCAGGGGTTTGGGGGTGGGGGAGGGGTGGTTACCCCAAAGATGCGCTGGGGAATCCCTCTTGGAGCTTCACAGGTAAGGGTTTGCTTGGTAATTGCCCAAAAGTGCAAACTTCCTCTGGGCGATTGCCCTGTGTTGGGAACCATCCAAAAATGTGATTTAAATCACAAACTTCGGATGGTTCCAGCTGTGTTACACAAATAGTTACTCAGAAGCAGTTAGAAGAATTAAAACATCTTCTCACTTCTGGGTAACGATTGTAAAGACCTACACCCCACACACCCCCGATACCCCAGGGAACTCTCCCCATGCTGCCCACCGACTAACCGCTACCTCCACGGTATTCCCCCTCTCCGCAACCCCCCACCGGCATGGGACTCCCACCTCACCCACCAACCTGACCCGACTGTACACCGCAGGCCTGACCTAACCTGAACACCCCCCTGATCTGACCTGACTCAATCCGACCCCTGCCCCCGGCAAGCCCAACAAACCCCCTACCTGACCTAATCCCTCCCCAACCTGACCCGACCACCCCCCCCACACCCCCCCACCCACCCCCGCCCCCCCCGCCACCCCCAGTAGACCTGACACCCATCCTTACTCAGCCCAACCTGACTCGACCCGACCTCTGAACCCCCAACCTCCGAACCCCTGCCCGAGGTCCAAACCCTCCCACACCGCCACTTGAGGTCTGGCAACCCCAACCCACACTCACACCCCACCCAGGGTCTGGTCCTGCCGAGGTCTGACCCCCTCCCCCCCCCACCACCAATCCACCCCCCCCACCTGCCTGACATCGGACATCCCCAATCCCTCAGTATCAGGCTGAGAGATTAGAACTATTATGAAATATTGACCAGGCTGGATTGGGAAAGGCAAAGGCTGCTGGGTGACCTGACAGAGGACTTTGAAATTATGAAGGGCCTTGATAAGGTAGCCAAAGAGAAGGCATTTCCATCTGTGGGTGACCAAAAACTAGTGCCCATCAAACTAAGACAGTTGCTAATAAATCCAATAAAGGTTTTGGAGAAATTTCTTTATCCAGAAAGCAGTTGGAATGTTGATTTTGCCATTAAATGGATTGGGTGGGACTTGCAAAGAGGCATGAGAAGGGAGAGACCAGTGAGACTTGCAAAGACGAGTGAGGGAGGAGAGGCTAGTGGGACTTGAAAAGAGGAGCAAGAGAGGAGAGAGCCAGCTAGAGTTGAAAAGAGATACAAGATGGAAGAGGCCCGGCCGGAGTTGAAAAGAGACACGTGAGGGGAGAGGTTGGTGAGCGTTGAAAAGAGGCACAAGAGGCAAGAGGCCCAGCAAGAGTTGAAAAGTGGTTGGGTCAAGACTCTGGACCGACCATATTCTAAAGAAAAATCAAAGTTTGACATCACAGGGTAACAGGTAAGTGATTGGTTGGTGAGTATTTGGTTTTTCTTTGAAAATATGTGTAATTTATGAGTAATTGCAAGGTTTTATTAGTAGTAATAAGGTTTACTAGCAGTAGTAAAGCTTACTGTGAGTACTAGGATTTATTAATTATAAATTAATTTAGAAAATAATAAGTGAACTAACACATAATAAAGATGGTAGGGCAGGTGATGTGTTGAGACTACAGGATGTGGGAATTCCTGGGTACCAGTGTGATCCAGGGCGGACATTTCTGCAGTAAGTGTCTGCAGCTTGAGGAGCTTCCGCTCAGAGTCATTGAAATGAAGGCCAAGCTACAGACACTGCGATGCATCAGAGGCTGAAAGTACCCAAACATTTTATTCCAGGAGGCGGTCACACCCCTTAAGATAGGGTCATCTGATTTGGTCAGTGGGCAGGGACAGGAGGGTGTGAGTGAGGCAGGTATGGGGACTCAGAAGGTAAAAGTCCAACAGATTTGAGGTTCTTACAGTCTTTATGGATGGTAACAGTAGTTGCAGGGTGGATGAGCAAACAGGCCATGGCATCATGGTACAGGAAACCATACAAGTAGGGGAGTTAATATGAATGTAGCAGTAGTAGAGGTCAGTACAGTCAGAGAAATAGGCACAGTTCTCTGTAGCCGAGAATGTGAGTCTAAATGGTTGTGTTGCCTGCCTAGTGCCAAGGTTTGGTCTCCTTATTTGAGAAAAGATATAATTGCATTAGATGCAGTTCAGAGAAGGTTCAGTTGACTCATTCCTGGGATGAGGGCTTATCTTATCAGTGCAAAAGATAAGGTTGAAGCATTCGCAACAATCTTCAGCCAGAAGTGCCGAGCGGATGATCCGTCTCGGCCTCCTCTGGAGGTCCCCAGCATCACAGATGTCAGTCTTCAGCCAATTCGATTCACTCCACGATATTAAGAAACGGCTGAAAGGACTGGATACTGCAAAGGGTATGGGCCTTGACAATATTCCAGCAATTGTACTGAAGACTTATGCTTCAGAATTTTCCACGCCCCTAGCTGTTCCAGTACAGATACAACACTGGCATCTACCTGGCAATGTTGAAAATTGCCTAGTTATGTCCTGTACACAAAAAGCAGGACAAATCCAACCTGGTCAATTACTGCCCCGTCAATCTGCTCTCAATCATCAGTAAAGTGATGGAAAGGGTCATCAACAGGGCTATCAAGTGGCACTTGATTGGCAATAACCTGCTCACTGATGCTCAGTTTGGGTTGGGTTCCACCAGGGTCATTCATCTTCTGACCTAATTACAGCCTTGGTTCAAACATGGACAAAAGAGCTGAACTCCCAAGGTGAGGTGAGAGTGACTGCCCTTGACATCAAGGCAGCATTTGACTGAATGTGGCATCAAGGAGCCCTAGCAAAACTGGAGTCAATGGAAATCCAGGGGAAAACTCTCTGCTGGCTAGTGTCATACCTAGTACAAAGGAAGATGTTTGTGGTCATTGGAGGCCAATCATCTCAATTCCAGGACATCACCGCAGGAGTTCCTCAGGGTAGCGTCCTCGGCCCAACCATCTTCAGCTGCTTCATCAATGACCTTTCTTCCATCATAAAGTTAGAAATAGGGATGTTTGCTGATGATTGCACAATGTTCAGCACCATTCGTGAATCCTCAGATACTGAAGCAGTCCATGCCCAAATGCAGCAAGACCTGGACAATATCCAGGCTTGGACTAACAAGTGGTAAGTAACATTCACACCACACAAGTGTCAGGCAATTACCATCTCCAACAAGAGAGATTCTAACTATTGCCCCTTGACATTCACATGCTTAACATGTTTAATCCCCCACTATCAACATCCTGGGGTTACCAATGACCAGAAACTGAACTGGACTACTGTGAATGTGAGAGCAAGTCAGAGGCTAGGAATCCTGTGGCGAGTAACTCACCTCCTGACTCCCCAGAGCCTGTCCACCATCTACAAGGCACAAGTTAGGAGTGTGATGGAATACTACCCACTTGCCTGGGTGAGTGCAGCTCCAACAACACTAAAGAAGCTTGACACCATCTAGGACAAAGCAGCCCACTTGATTGGCACCCCATCCACAAACATTCACTCCCTCCACCACCGACGCATAGTGGTAGCAGTGTTTACCATCTACAAGATGCACTGCAGAAACTCACCAAGGCTCCTTAGGCAGCACCTTCCAAATCCACGACTGTTAACATCTAGAAGAACAAGGGCAGCAGGCACATGGGAACACCACCATCTGGAAGTTTCCCTCCAAGCCACTCACCATCCTGACTTGGAAATATATCGCCGTTCCTTAAATGTCGCTGGGTCAAAATCCTGGAACTTCCTCCCTAATAGCACTGTGGGTGTACCTACACCACATGGGCTGCAGCGGTTCAAGAAGGGAGTTCACCACCACCTTCTTATGGGCAATTAGGGATGGGCAATAAATGCTGGCCTAGCCTGCAATGCCCACATCATGTAAATGAAGATTTTAAAAATGAAGAAAGGTTGAGCAAGTTGGATTTGTACCTGTTGGAGTTTGGAAAATGAGATGTGATCTTACTGAAACATATAAACCCTGAGGGGATTTGATTGGGTATATATCGGGAAGATGTATCCACTTGTGGGCGAAACTAGAACTAGGGGACACAGTTTAAAAATGAGGTCTACCATTTAAGATGGAGATGAAGGGAAAATTTTTCTCTCAAAGGGTCATTAGCATGTGGAATTCTCTTCCCCAGAAATTGGGGAAGTGACACCTGGGTCATTGAATTTATTCAAGGCAGAGTTAGGCAGATATTTGATAGACAAAGGAGTCAAGGGTTATGGTGGGCAAAGTGTTGTTGAGACCACAATCAAATCAGCCATGATCTTATTGAATGATGGAGCAGACTTGATGGGCTAAATGGCCTACTCCTGCTCCTAAGTCCTACATTCTTATGCTGAGGTAAATAGTATAGGTGTCTTTAAGGGGAAGCTGGGTAGGTATATGAGAAAGAAAGGAATAGAACGATATGTAGATAGAGTTAGATGAAGTAGGATGGAAGGAGGCACATGTGGAGCATAAATAGCAGGGCAGACTGAATGGCCTGTTTCTTTGTTATAAATTCCATGTAATGTTTTGTAGTGCAAGAAAATTGCCTACTTTGGTGAAGGGTTCAGTCACCAGGGGATGCAAGTTAAAAATTAGGAGCAAGTCGGTAGACTAGTAATGGAAATCAATGTAAATGAAAATTGGGAGAGGTGTAAAATGGACTGCTGATTTATTATTAATCAAATTATGAGTAGACCCTAATCCACCAAACTAATCACTGGTGAAACAATTGAATATTGGGAAAACTGAAGTCATTGTCCTCAGTCCTTGCTCCAAACTCCATTTCCTAGCTGCTGTCTCCATCCATCTCCTTGCTTGTTGTTTGAAACTAAACCAAACTCTTCACAACCTTGGTGTTATATTTGACTCCAAGATGACCTTCCGTCCACATAGCTAAGACCGCCTATTTCCACCTCTGTAACACCATCTCGCTTTGCCCTGCCTTAGCTCATCACCTGATGAACGCTATTCATGCCTTTCTTACCATTAGACTTTCCTATTCCAATGCACTCTTGGCTGATTTCCTACATTCTAGCCTCTATAAAGTTGACGTCATCCAAACCTCTGCTGCCCATGTCCTAATTTGCACCAAGTCCTGTTCACCTTTCATCCCTTTGCTTGCTGGCCTACATTGGCAACACCTTGATCTTAATGCCCAATATTCTCCTCCAATCCCACAACCCTGCGAGATATCTGTGCTCATCTAATTCTGACCTGAGGATCCCTGAATGTAATCGCTCCACCATGCCTTCAGCTGCCTAGGCACTAAGTTCTGAAATTCCTTCCCTGAACCTCACCGCTTCATTACCTCTTTCTTCCTTTAAGATGCTCCTTAAAACCGTTCTGCTTCACCAAGTTTTCGGCCATCTGCCCTAATATCACCTTATGTGGCTCAGTGTCTAATTTTGTTTGATCATGCTCCTTTGAAGCGTCTTGTTTAGTGGGAATTTAGAACCAAAGATCATGAATTATTGCAATTACAGGGAGGAGAATGGTGCCTAAAACATGACATTTTGATGCGCTTTTCTCAACTGAAAAATAGTTTCTCAGATAGAACAAATATTGAAGCAGCAACACTATGCTGAAACATAAAGGCTGATTATAACTCCTCTCCATTATGCCTACCAGAAACTGTGTTAGCGAAGGTGTAATATGGCATCAAACCCACCGATTTTCACTTGTTTGGTTTCAGGTGTGGCAAGGGCAATCATACAGGACCTAGTAGGAGAGTTGGGGGCTAATTTAAATGGCAGTGTTCCAACTTGATTATATTATTGGGAGATGCACTCTAGTTCAGCCTTGAGCCTGACTAAGTACTGCACAGGCTCAAACTTGCCAACGAGAGCTAGTGGCTGCAAGGATCCAAGTTATTGGAGGCACAGGAAAGAGAATTTACATTTTATTTTAAATAACAACCATTTGGGGAGGGGAGGAGCATGGTGGATCTTCCTTGGCCATTGGTAGAGCTTTCACAAGCCAGCACGAAAGTTAGAAAAAAGGCTATCATTCATAAAGGACTTGCAGCACTTGAAACCCTTCAGAGGTTATTCTTCTTTCTTCTTTTGACTCTGTGAAGGGAATGGCTGAAGAAATATCAAATATTAACGAAAATGAAGAGTTTAAGTGAAGTACATAAGCACAATGTTAATGTGCTTAGTTACAGAAAGGCAAATATGTTTGGGGATATGGACAGCTGTGTTTTAAGATGGACAGGGTTTAGCGTCACAACTACTTGCCTGTCTTCTCTTTGCAACTCTAAATTTATCAGGGCCTCAGACTGAGCTGGAGTGTTTCAAGCCAATTTATGGCTTTGGATTTCATATACTTTTGTTCACAAACAGATGTTGAATTCCTCTGAACTTACATATCGCTGCAACTTCCTTTTTGCAATGCAAATAATAAACTGGGTACAACATGTTCTGAATTGGTTTAAATATAACATTCTCAACTATAGGAAAGTTACAACTAATGTTTTAGTTAGTTTGCCAAGAATACCATAAGTTGACTCAATGTTTCCAATGTTGTGTAGGTGATATATGTGTGTGTAAATATATATATGTGTGTACATACTGGGGTAAAATGTGCGCAGGATGTGGGCTACACTAGCTGGCCCCATTTATTGCCCAAACCTTAGTTAGGGAAGAGTCAGCTCTGTGATGTGGGACTGGAGTCAGACTGATTAGTGGGTGACAGGTTTAACTTCCCAGAGGGACGTTAGTCAATCAGCTGGGTTTTTAAGATAACTCAGCAGATTTCACAATTAATT
Source organism: Cetorhinus maximus (assembly GCF_964194155.1). Taxonomy (NCBI): domain Eukaryota; kingdom Metazoa; phylum Chordata; class Chondrichthyes; order Lamniformes; family Cetorhinidae; genus Cetorhinus; species Cetorhinus maximus. The sequence continues at coordinate 130,802,155 of NC_135882.1, read as the reverse complement.
CTTACACTTGAGAATTCAATTTCATAACTTGCATGGTTGCCTTAGAAATCTATCAACTTATTTGTAGCTCTGTAATAATTAAAATATCCCCAATCTAAATGAAGGATTTATTAATGTTTTAAACCAACATTAGCTCATGCAAATTAGGATTAATACTACCGAAGTACTCTTTATGTATGTTAGCAGTTCAGGCATTAAGCAAGTATGAAATCTGTTGTCCAAAGTAGCAGTGTAAAGAAAGTTAATGAGAAAGTCACTTAACTACTCCGTGTTGAAGGCAAAGGAAAATGTAGAAGGGAATAATTCTGTTATAAGATGCTCCCACCTTACATTAATGTGGAGAATCATAACTAATCCAACAGAAGCCAATTCAATAATTCAAAACTGAAAAAAAACCTGCAGCAGTTTGAAACTGTTTATTTTTTGAAACCTCCCACTTGATGTGAAATATTTGTGCTCTGGATGCCAATAGATTACCACGTGGGCAGCAGTATTCAGCGGGGGCTACATACTCGCAGATTGTTTGATCCAACTGGAATTCACTGCAGGAAACATGCTGATCTGTAAGCTTCTTAATACCTCTGTAGTGGACATTTACTGAGATGCTTCTAACTGGGAAGGGGATTTCATAGGTGAGTATTCGTAGGGAGAAAAAAAAACTGAATTAAGCAGCATTTAAAAAAAATCTTCATGCATTACATGATGGGACCACTTTGGTTTGGAATTACATTTCCCTTAGCCTTTCGACTCCATTTATGATTCAAGAATGTGGTTATGTGTACATTTTTACAAAATAAAACCTCTCCAAAACACTTAGCAATTACTACCTTGAATGGCCAATCCTTAGAGACTGGCAATGGATAAACAAATGCAGATTCCTATTACATTTTTAATGATTACAGAGAAAAAAGAACCACTTATGTATTGATCAACAGTTATCAAAAATTGTTTGAAGATCCTCTTTCGCCCACCACAGATAAAATCTCAAATGGGACATGAACCCATGACCCTGTACCTAACAAGCGTAACATCTTAGTCTTCAGTTATTGGGCTTCCCATACTGTTGAAAGAAAGGTTATTTCCTTTGTGCTTTGTTGGAATTGTGCTCATCAAAATGTCAAAACGATTAACTTATAATTGCATGATTCGACTGAGTGGCAGGAAATAGCAGGAAATCCTGCTAGAGATTATAGCTTTGCTGACTGCAATAGAAGTCGGAGCATTTGCTAGATTCTAATCAATAGATAAAGATCCCAGCATGCATGAAATACATATAGGAATCTAATCTGCAAGCCAATTGCATATAATATTGATTTTGAGTTAATATTAATATTAATAATGATCTTGTGTTGCTAAAATGAAAAGCTTTATATCATTATTATCTGACATACACATAACTGTCATCCAATTCTTTGCATATCTTGAAATTAATTTGTTTCTTGATTTATTTTTAACGAGGTCACAGTTTATGCTCAAATTTCAAATGATTTGTGACTGATGTTATCGCTACATTCATAGCTTTGCTCCAAACAAGGTTATTAAGAAAGATGTAGTCAACTTTACAACTTGACTACACACTCCGTACACACAACCCCCGACTCTAATTTCTCAATTTATCTTCCTTTTCTGATGTATGTGTCAATTGTCACATCTGATTCACTCTTCTTTCAACTGCTTGTTTACATAACAGGTTTTATACCAACTTAGTGGATGTTAGCAGTTCTATTCACGTAGTGACTTATTATACAGAGTAGTATACAGACAATGCGTTAAATTGACACATTTTTCACTCTTTTTTATATGCCCTTAGGAATGTGCAACTTTAGGATAAAATTTTCATGGAAGGAATTGTGTGCCTTAAGACGTATCCCCATTTCAACATAACATTCTGTCTATGGTGCTCATTAAGTGTTCTATGCGAGCCTCTGGTCACAAAGTGAGTGGGCTGCACCTAGGAGCTGCCAATCAACAGATGCGACTTGTGATGCTGCAGCAGCATTTTAAAATTTATTTCTGACTGTTCAGAATAAGGTAGCAATAATCAAAGAATGAGCATGGATGATGCAGGGGACAACGACAGGGATTATCATTGGCTTCTTGACTGAGTGCATGTGGACAAAGTTTATCGAAGTGCCAGCTAAAATTCAATTCCTCCATCTGCACCATGCCCACAACCCCCCCTGCCCATTCTATTCCTCTCCTTCATCCTACCATTGGTAGCTAGCTGGATGCTCTGGAATAGCCTCCATAGCCTCCACCACTTTCCACTACCCTCTCACCCTTTAAAACCCTCCCTAAAACCACCTCTTTGACCATGCTTTTGGCTACCCAGCCTGTTATCTCCTCCTTTGTGTATGTCTATATTTGCCTAATGCTTCTGTAAAATGCTTTTGACAATATTTTGTATGCTACAGACTTGATGGCCTGGATGGCATGCTTGATTGGCAACCCATCCACCACATTCAACATTCATTCCCTCCACCACCAGTGCACAGAGACAGCAGTGAGTGCCATATCCAAAATGGACTGCAGCAACTCACCAAGGATCCTTCAACAGCACATACAGATCACTACAGTAATGTGGTTGACTCTTAGCTACACTCTGAAATGGCCTAGCAAGCAACTCAGTTCAAGGGCAATTAGTGATGGGTAACAAATGCTGGCCTTGCCAGTGATGCCGAAGTCCTATATAAGCATAATGAAAGAAAAGCTACTTGTTTGATACATCTGTGGACAGAAAATTGTTTGATTCTACAAATAATTCCTTTGCCAGCCTGGTTGGGGTAGAGACAGGGGCAGAAATGGAGGAAGTGATCTTGCCTACAATTAGCAGGGCCGCCACTCGACTATAGTCACTATGGAAGAGGTTGCAGAGGTGCCCATACAGATGCTGGAGCAGTTCTGCAGCCGCTTCCATGGTGGTCCTCAACCTGTGAAAGCAGATCCCTTTGGTCATTGCCCTATAACCACCCCGATGACTGATGTTGCAGAGATCCACTGTGACTACCTGAAATAACTGTGCCATATAAGTTGCTCCTAGCCACTGAGAATAGAGGGGGAAGTGAACATGCCTGCAGGCTGTGCAGTGGGTCACAGCAATGTGTCTTTGGTGAAACACATTTTCTTATGCAGAGTTTCTCAGAGAGATAAATGTAAGGCCAGTATCTGTAGAGATAAATGCCACAATAAAAACGGTTCAAGCTGAAGCTATTCTCTCTAATCTCCCAAATTCTTCACTTGCATTTTGATCGAGTGATCCTAAAAGTTGCTGCACTCACATCCAAGTGCCAGACAATGATCATCTCAAATAAGAGAGAATCCAACCATCTCCCCATGGCATTTAAAGGCATCACTGCCACTGAATCCCCCACTATCAATATTCTGGGGGGGTGGGGGGTGGGGTTTACCATTGATGAGAAACTGAAGTGGACCTGCTATATAAATACTGTGGCTACAAGAGCAGGGCATTCTCTGGGCATTCTACAGCAAGTAACTCACCTCCTGACTTAGAAACATAGAAATATAGGCCTGAATTTTACCCTTGGCGGGCGGGCGCCATTGGCAGGCCCACAGCTGCTCGGGAACCAGGTGCCGCCCCTGACTGCGATTTCACGCTGGCTAGCCAATTAAAGTTTGCCCAGCATGAAACGCGTACTCCCAATTGTCGGGAAGGGGCAGGCAGGGGCGGGGGTCTGTCAGCCCCCGGGACCAACGGCAACCGGGCGGCTGGTTTAAAAACGGCATAGGCAGCTCCTTGAAGACTGCCAGGGAAGAGCGTATCTTCTGCGTAGTGCACGCTGAAATTATGGCATCAATTGCAGCTGGAGATGCCAGGCGGGAGGGCAGGTCGGGTGGGCACTCGGCACCCCCCCATTGCCCCCGGTTGTTGGAAGAGAGCCTCGCGATCCTCCTGGAAGAGGTGGCTGCCAGGAGGGACACCATTGTCCGCAGACATGGGAGGAGGAGGCCACCGCACCTAACAAAAAGAGCTTGGCAGGGGGTTGCAGCTCAGGCCAGCAGCCACGACATTGTGCGGCGCACATGGCTGCAGTGCCGCAAAAGGTGAAACAGCCAACTGAACTCGGGAAGGGTGAGTACCGTGTTGGCATGGATCAAGTGTTAAGGTCTGGCTGCCCCATCCGTGGAGCTCAGGGGTGTTCTTGTCTGAGTGCCAACTGTCAATGATGCCAGAGCTGGCCAAGGGGGTGAGTCCTGGCTGCTTGGACTGAGTGCCTTGCTGCTCGACGGTCATGACTCGGATGTGCCCTGGGAGGTGTTCCCTGGGTGGGGTTGGCCAGGCTGCAATGGGACTGCAGGTAGAGAGTGGACTAATCCATGTTCCTCTGTCCTTTCAGGAGAAGACGACCCATGACAATATTGAAAGGTCACAGACAGGTGGAGGCCCCCCAAGCCTCCTAACCCTCTCCAGATTCGAGCAGGATACCTTGGAGCTGGAGAGGCACCACCCACCTCGGTCAACCAGCCGCAGAGAGGTGAGGGTGTCAGATGAAGTGAAGAGTGTACTGTACAGGGGTGAGAGTTTTAGATGGTGTAAACATTCTTGTGTAGTCTCATCATTGATGGGAGGCTCAAAACTGGAGTCCCCATTGATCGCTGGAAGACGATGGCATCGTGATGCAGATCTCCATTGTCTCACCAGGGTGCCTGGCATGGACAATGACAGTGTGGTGACTTAAACTAATGACATGCTGTTGTTCTCCCTTAGCTTCGCCAGCATGCACTCAATTGCAGGACCCTGAAGAGCTACCCCTGATGCCAGAGGGCCGCCAGGCTTCAGAGGCACCTGCATCTCACCCGCTTTCTGAACTTGGCACCAGCGCAGATACCAACACCTCAGCGGGTGTTAGATCCTTGGCTAGAATGTCAGAGCACAGCTGTGAGGGCACTTCACACTCACTTGAGGAGCAGGAGGAGGCAGGGAGTGCCCAGGGCACCGGCAGTCGGAGGATTGCTGGAGACCAGGACAATGCTCAGTCGAAGGCAGCTGATGAGCCTCAGGATTCAATCATTAAGCGGCAGATGCTGGATGTCCAGCAAGATGTGCGGGATGTTCTGGCGGAGATCCATGAGGGTATGCATGCCATGGTCTCTGTTGTTGAGGAGTCCATGTGGAACATGAGCCCTGTGTTGACCTTCATGGCCGAGCGCACTGCCTCCTCTATTGAGAGAGTGGCGGCCCTCATGGAGAGGCAACTCCAGGAACAGAATCAGGGTTTCCTGAGGTTGTGCTCGGACCTGCAAGTCCTTACACAGGCAATGACCTCAGGTGGTCAGTGCCAGTGTGGGAGGTGCATGAGGCACCCAGTATCCCAGCTAGATGTCCGTCCATCAATGGCGAGCTGGGAAGTTCCGAGCGACCTCACATTGGTGCATGAGCTGCTCGTCATCTCTGAGGGATCCTCTCAGGGTGCCCTGGATGATGGCAGCAGCTCCTCCGCCCCTTAGCCAGTGACCGTGGCATCTGATGAGGCTGCGATGACTGAGGAGATGCCAGCCATGGCACTGGCCGCTCCCTCCTAGGCAGGGCCAACAGAGGCTCCACTGGCCAGAGGACACCTGCCAAGGTCATCAAGGCCAACAAGACAGCAGAGTCTGCAGGCTGCCTCCAATGTCACTGCCAGCGAGGGGGGCACACAAAGATGTAGCACTCGCAACATGAGCACAAGAGGGACTGCTCACAGGTGATCTTCTGTTGTGTAATATTTTGTTTATGATTACTGGTCTGGGAATGAAGATCAGAGGAGGTGATATAAATTATTTTGGGTAGTCAAAATGAGATAAATTTTGTTTTGGTCATAATGGCCTGAGGATGCTTCACCTTTTTATTTTTTTGGTGCAGGCTATGTCAGTATGTAATGCTGGATGTGTGTGGCTCTAAACTCTATTGCATAGGGGTGGTGGTGGTGGTGTAGTGGTATTGTCACTGGATTGGTAGTCCAGAGACCTAGGATAATGCTCTGGGGACCAGGGTTCAAATCCCACTGTGGCAAGTGGAATTAAAAGTCAATTGCCAATATGTTGTAAAAACCCACCTGGTTCACTAATGCCCTTTAGAAGTCTGGCCTACATGTGACTCTAGGGCTTACTCTTAAATGCCCTCACCAGTGACACCCAACCCACAAATGAATATTTAAAAATAACACTGAGTGGACTTTGGACTTTGGGTTCAAATGCATGAAGTGGAAGAAGCAGACCTTTGGCAGCCTAGCTGAAGGAGTCTGCAAGGTGCCCCTGCCTCCCTAGAGGATACAAATGTATTCAGCATGTTCCTCTTCTGACTCACTACTGGATTCATCCTCTGAAGCTGCATCAACCACATCCTCCAGTGGGACCCCCTTGCCAGTACTAGATTGTGGAGAGTGCAGTCACTCTCTCTGGGAGGTGAACAGTCCAGGCATCAGAAGGCCTATGGTCCTCTCTACCACCACCTTTGTAACTCACATTGTAATGCTGCTCTGCCTCTGTTCTTGGGTGGTAGTGAAGCCTCATAAGCCACTTTTTCAGTATTGCCTAGCAGCCATCCATCCAGTTGGGCTGGAGCACTGAAGAGCTTCGGCACCTGAGAATGTAAGCGTTATGGGAGCTGCCTGGGTACCTTGCACAGACTTGTAGAATCTGTGTCCTGTGGTCACATACTATCTGCACATTCATCGAGTGGAATCCCTTCCTGTTGACTCAGGCACCCGGCTCACCCGCGCGGCGCCTTGGTGGCCACATGTGTGCAGTCAACTGCACCCTGGATGTGGGGGAACACAGCAATCGTTGCAAAGCCTCTGGCCAGCTCAGCCTGGCTGGCCTTATCTGTATGGAAATGAATAAATGTCATTACCCGCCTGAACAGAGCTTCTGTCAGCAGCTTGATGCAACTATGGACAGCTGATTAGGACACTCCACGCAGATCTCCCACTGATCCCTGGAAAGATGTGGTCACCATGACCCTCAGAGTCACTGGCATGGGGTTTCCACCCATACAATTGGAGGTGATCTCAGGTCCAATCATCTGACAAATGGAGGTCACGGTCTTCCTGGAGCCTCCTTCGACATTGCACCTCGGACATATTGAGGTAGCTGCATCACCGCCTGTAAACCCTGGCAGCAGGATAGTGGCGTCTTCTGTGGCCCCTGTCAACTTGGACTTCCTTCTGGCCTGCACCCTGCACCTCTCCTCCCACATGGCCCTCCCCTGGAAGCGGCATTCGGACACCCAGCTTCTGCTCCCTTCTGCTCCTCTCTTCCTCCTCAGAGGAGGTGCCTCCAGCAGAGACCACAATCCCCGTTACCAGCCTTTCAGAAGGCTGTCTGATACCTGGAGGTATCCACATGGTCCGGGGGCCTTGGAGACACCATGAATCCTGAAATGAAGCCTAGAAATGCTAAGAATGTAGCTCAGAATGGAGATGGAGCTGTCACGTTCAAATAAGCAACCAGCAGCAAACTATCTCCTAAACCCCTCACTACTCACAGTGGCAATGGTGCTGACCCTTTTTATCCCATCCTTGGATGGGAGCTTGCAAAATGTGGGCTGCCGGCCTGTCTGTTTTGCCCATGTAATGAGTGCGAAATCACACGGGCAATGTAAAATCGGGTTCAATTGGGTTTTAAACGGCCTTAATTGGCCTCTTATTTCATGGCAGATGTGGCTCTGACACCCACGTGCGCCCACCAACCCGGAGATTGTGCGCGTGTGGGATGATGTCGGAACACTTGCCCAATGTCTTCTCATGTGATTTTACGCTTGATCGGGTTGGGCATGTGTCCGCCCGCAAAGCATAAAATTCTGCCCAAAGGAAATAAAAGAAGGACTACATCATACGGCCTGCTCCGCCATTCAATATGATCATGGCTGATCCTCTATCTCAATGCCGTACTCCCGCCCTCTCCCCATATCTCTTGATGCCTTTAGAGTCTAGAAATCTATCTATTTCCCAAAGACTTCCCAAAGCCTGTCCACCATCTACAAAGCACAAGTCAGGGGTGTGATGGAATACTCTCCACTTACCTGGGTGAGTGCAGCTCCAAGAACATCCATGAAATTCAACATCATCCAGGACAAAGCGGCCCGCTTGATTGGCACCCCATCCACCACCATCAACATCCACTCCCTCCACCAGTGACACACAGTGGCAGCAGTATATACCATCTACAAGATGTACTGCTGCAACTCATCAAGGCTCCTCTGACAACACCTTCCAAACCTCAACCACCTAGAAGTTCAAGGGCAGCAGAAACATAGGAACGCCACCACCTTCAAGTTCCTCTCCAAGCCACGCACCACCCTGACTTACGAATATATCGCCGTTCCTTCACTGTCGCTGGGTCAAAATCTTGGAACACCCTTCCTAACAGCACTGTGGGTGTATCTACACCACATGGACTGCAGCGGTTCAAGAATGTGGCTCACCACCGCCTTCTCAAGGGCAATTAAGGATGGGCAATAAATGCTGCCCTAGACAGTGAAACCCAAATAAATAAAGAAAAGTCTCAGTCTAACTGCCCACAGTGCAAAGCAGTGGAAACCCAGAAAAATTGCCACTGCTACAGCATTGGCTATCAGTCGGACATATGCAAATAAGGTCAACCTGCATATGGTTTGACTCAAGAGAAGACTCAAGAAGCAGGAGGGGACTCGAGAAATATTCTTATGGTGCACGATGGGTGGAAATCCTTTCCACCCTTGCGCATAGAATTATCTGCAGCCTTACTGCAATGCTAATGAAAATAACTAGGAACCTTTCTAAAAATCGTAAAATATATCCCAGTGTAGGGATTTTTTTAAAGTTTTGAGATTTAGCCTTGTGACCTTAAAATAACAATCTCTCAGGGCAGACTTTTACCTCCCGTGGGCAGGCGGGCGGGCGGGCACCCGACACAATGAGGCATAAAATCACATGAGAAGACGTCGGGCGAGCGTCCTGACGTTATTGCGCACTCGCGCGATATTTCACTCGGTGGGTGCGCTTCCGACTTTTGCACAATTAAGAGGGCAATTAAGCCCATCAACGACACAATTGACTGAATTTTCGTGGCCCGTCCTACCTTACAGTTGGCGGATGGGCGAATCAGGCAGGTGACCTTGCATTTTTCACCAAACCTCATCCGAGGGTGAGATGAAATTTCCGTTATGAAATAAAAATAAATATCTGTGGACAGCATTTTTATCATTTATATTTTCAGGTGCTTGATTGTGATGCATGGACATTTTTTGCGGCTTTTTAAAGCCTTTGTTTGATCATTTTCAGGTCTGCAGCTCCCTGAGGCAGCTCTGGGTCTTCAGGGAGCTCTCTCGCAGTGCTTGCCCATGCCTGTGGAAGTGTCATCGCAAGCCCTCTTCCTGCCTCCACCCCGGCAGCGCTGAGCTTCTCAGTGCACGTTTTACGCTGGCTGGCTGTTAATTGGTTGGCCAGTGTGAAATCGCGACCAGGGGCCGGTTGCTGTCTGGGCCTGTTTCCTGACCGCTCCCGAGCCCAAAGATTGCATGCGCCTGCCAAAGGTAAAATTCAGGCCTCAGTAAACTTGTGTTCAATTCTGGGCATCACACTTTAGGAAGGATAACAAGGGGCCAGGTTTTCATGCCTCTCCGAGTCACAACAGAGGTAGGAGGGAGTTAAGAATGGGCGGCTGGGCCAAATTCTGGAATTTCTACTCCCATTCCCATCATATGGGATTTTAAGGCTAAGGGATAAGGGTGCTAGTATCAAGACTGTACACTGCAAACCTACTCCATTGCAGGGGTGGGCATTTTGGACCTCCGCTATTTTCATGCAGTCCAGCTGTTTTGATAGGGGATGTGCTTCAAGGAACCTCAGCAGAGTGAACCATGAGGGAAGCCTGGTCTGGAGTCAGAAACCTTTTGACAGCTAAGTTCAGAAGGTGTTGACAGTTTCACAATGTATTGGTGTATGGTAAGTTAAATATGTTTTCAACACAGTGATTAATGATAGGGCTTTGTTTAGAAAAGGTAAGTGACCATTAAATTGACCAGCATTGTGTAAGTGTTCAGATGCATTAAAGCACTTTATCCATTGGAAAAAGCACCTTCTGCATGCAAGAGTGTTGCCATTAAGGTTTTAGTTTGTCAATTTCCTCCTGTACTTTCATCTTTTTGTTGACTGACAGTCCAGTCATCTGTTCAGCCTTTGAAACAGTACAACAGCTAGCCATCTTTGCCAGTACATCAACAGGCTTTGATATATTCAGTCCAGCTATCTGTTCAGCCTTTGAAGCAGTGCCATCTGTTGGCCATTTGTTCTACTGCTTCAAAATACTTTAATGTAATCAGCTCTGGTGACTTAGTTAACACAACTGTACAATGGAGTTCCATTATGAATGCTTGACAGGGCTTCAAATCTCATCACTAGCTTCAGCTCAACAAGGGTTATTGATACATCTGTAAAGGGAACTGAGAGATTTGTTTTGATAGTTTTATGAACAGCTAATAAGATTAAAGTTTTTGAAACAATTTTTGAATGGCTATTTGTTTATTTTGATATTTTATCAGCACTTAAGTGTTTTAACTTTTTTCAAGTGGCATTTGAATGGCTGTCTGTTTTATTGACAATCCTGTGAGATCATGAGGGGATTGAAGATTTTGAAGAGGCTTTTGAATGGCTTTTTGTTTATTTTGACAGTTTTATGAGCACTTAAGAGGGTTAACATTTTTCAAGAGGAGTTTCAATGGCTGTGTGATTAATTGACAGTTCTATGAGCTCCTAAGGGGATTAAAGCTTTTTGAGGTTTCTGAATGGCTGTTGTTCATTTTGACACAGTTTCATGGTCATCTCAAAGAATTATCAATGTTATTAGCGAGCCCATAATTTCAGTCTAACACAGATTCTGGGTGAGTGGGCATGGGGATAGGGGTAAGAGAAGGGGAAAGAGGTTGTGAAGGGGTTATGGGGATATCAGGGGGCAGGGGTTTGGAGGGGCATGAGGGATATGAGGGTGCATGGGCATAGGGAGAAGGCATGCGAGTGGGTGGGGTGTGGTTGTGGTTGGGAGATAAGGGAGGGGAGGGGTGAAGGCTAGGGTGCCTAACACTTATTTACAGAACTGGGCTGATGTCCCAGTGAATGGAGTGGGGCCTTCTAACTTGCCTGCTTCATCATACCTCTTTTCCTGCCTTAGGAGGAGGCGTCTTTGGGAGGTGACGGCCCTGACTCCAGTCCTTCCCCCCAACACCCCCATGAAAATAGTGTAGGTGGGCACTTATGGGCAGGAAGTAGATTGTTACATTGGGAAACGGCCCGACTCACAATTCTTGCCTCGAGGATGAAGATCCAAACCAAGATCTTGGAGAAGGTGCAGAAGGGATTTACCCAAATTCCAGGAATGATGCACTTTAATTATCTGGAGAGAATGGAGAAGCTGGGATTGTTCTCCTTAGAGCAGAGATGCTTAAAAGGAGATTTGATAGAGGTCTTCAAGGTCATGAATAGTTCTGATAGAGTAAATATGGAAGAACTGTTTCCAGTGGCAGAAGGCTTAGTAACCAGTGGATACATGTATAAGGTGACTGGCAGAAGAACCAGAGATGACATGAGGAAACATCTGTTTACCCAACAACTTGTTCTGACCTGGAATGCCTGAATGGCTGGTGGAGGCAGATTATTAATAGTGAATTGAAGGAAAAGAAAATTATTGGTCTATGGGAAAAGGGTCTGAGATCAGTTGGATAGCTCTACCAAAGAACCAGCTCAGGCATGTTAGGCCGAAAGGCCTCCCTCTGTGCTGTACCATTCAATAATTGTATAAAGTGACCAGTGAATGGGAAGGTCCTCGTGATATCACTGCCCTAGAACAGGAGTCATGGAGGTGAGATTGAGTTACTAAAGTCCTTTCATATATGAGAACGACAGGTCCATCATTTTGTCATGGAATTATTTTTCTTTTAAAGGAAAGGAACCTCAAAAATTATTTGGTCGACATGGGCCAATTTCATTGTTTTTTCACAGGCTCAGCTTACAGGCTGAATTCTGTTCCTGTATTCTGACTCCCTTGTGGCAAACATAAAAGAACCACTACATAAAATGTTCTCAAACAGTGTTTACTTTGGAATTGATACAAATATTTTATGGTTCATATTAAACATACTTATGCTCTGAAAATAAATAAAGGGTACACTCTACTTACTGTTCTTTTACCAATTAAAGCAGCAAATCTTTAGGCTATCTTGTGGGCCCCTGGCTCATTTTAAGTTAGATGTGCTTATTTATGCACTGTTCCCACCCTCGCCCCTTCTCAGTTTTCACCATAGAAAGGACTACACGGAGAATTTCACTGGATCCGTGACCTTTCACTCTGACAGAATTGTATCCTTGCCCATCACACATAAGCTGCTTTAGTCGCTTGTTATTTCCAGCACTGACGTCATTACTTAGGTGGACTTCCTCCTGCTATGCTGTCCACCTCCCCAAAATAAATGACCACAAAGCTAAATTTGTGGCACAAAGCCATTAGCTGATGTCATTTTAAGGGTTAACACAATTAATAGATATTGAATAAGTGATCTGCTAGTGGGTGGTATACAGATCAGATAAAAGACAATCTAAATCAAAGCTCCTATCAATCCTCTCATTTCTGGATCAGCAGTTAATGACTCTCTTGTCTCCTTGTTACCTGAGTCAGGGAGTATTTTTAAGAACCTCCATTTTGTTGTTATTTTTATTTCCCATTGAAATTTACATACAGTAAAAACTGAAAAGCTGAAAGAATTCCGGTCTCTGTGTTTTGACATGGAAATCACACTATACAAGGGAAAGACATATATAAAAAAACAAACACAAAGTCCGTGAAAGGAATTAGCTTCATTTCCAGGTACTCTGCTACAAGTCCAACCATACTGATTGAACAAGGTTAAATTGTATAAGTTATAGAAATACCTAAACTTGAATAGCTGCAAAATAAAATGGCAGCACAAATAAAGAGGCAAATCTAACTCACTTTAATTATTTTTTCAAACAACACTGATTCAGTTCTGTAAAGGTTTCCAATAATCTCTTTTCATCTTGAAAGCTGCGTTGCTTTCTAGATTTAATCATCTAGCGATAATGACTTTGGTTTTGTCTGGTGGAAATTGAAGCTGGCAGCTGGTTTCAAACATCCAACCACCAAATTAAACTACTTAAAATAGAATATCCATGCAAACTGTGCCATCCTCAGTCAGCCTGTAATATTTTAGTGATACAACGAAGAGTTCCTAACTTGCCACCGGGAACAGATGGAATAAAAATGAAAATTCAGCTTTATTATAATTATCATTTGTTATTATCAATAACATTAACAAATTAATGAACACCATCTAAACTGCCTGCTGAATCTTCAGTTGTCCTAAGCCCTAATCCCATGTATGGTAGTGCCAAAGGTAGATTCACTGAGCGATCCCAGTCATGCTGAATGCTTCCAGCTGGGTAGATCCAAACAAACTTGTATTTTCTTTGACTTCTTTTGCCAATGCGTGCTTTTTGACATTGAGCGACACTTATGGGTTCCTTTAAACTTTAAAATGCTGCCATGATTTTGGACATTATAGCAATATGGGGTTATAGCGCTCAGAATGGCGGGGGAGGAGGGAGAAATTCAATTAATGGCTTCCTGACTTGCAGCTGAAAGTCCAGGTGTCCAGCAGTTTAAAATTGAGGGAGCACCTCAGGTGGGTCTCTAAGCAGGTGTAAGTGTACTTAAATATACAAATTGGAGTTCTATGAAGGTTGCTGGGCACTGGTTCAGGCACAAATGGGTGGAGCATGCATCAACACTGCCTCCATATTCATACCAAGTATTGAGTGACCTAATCAATGTTTCCTCTGAGCTGCATGAGTGTGTGACTGTGCGGCAACCCAGAATGTACCATGGAGGGAGCCAACACGCTGCGCACAAGTAACGTTCCCTCAAGAGGCTGCACAGTGTGAAAAGTAGTGCAACAAACAAAAGTTGGGAAGAACACTAGGCTGAACTAGTTGAGCTTTAATTTTTGTGGGCATGGATATTCCATTTTAAGGGCTGAATCTATGGGCGGGGCCTGCTTGCTAAGGCGTAAAATAACGCGTGGTGATGTCAGGCAGGCGTCCCGATGTCACGGCGCATCATTCAGACTTTCAGTTCAGCGGGCGCACACCCGAGTCGGCTGCAAGCCCGCCGAACTGTCAAAGGCCCATTAAGGCTATTTAACTCTCAAGTTAAATAATTAACGGAGCTGCCTGTCAACCTTAAGGTTGGCGGGCAGGCGAAGAGCCCAGGTGGCCTTCGCATTTTTCATGGAACCTCATCCTGGGCCTTCAAAAATAACTCTAGCCTGCTGTTGACCCATTCAAGAGCATGCCTCAGCTTGTCTCTCAAAGCCCCCTGACCACAGCTCTCTTTAGGCTTGACATAGATGCTGACCCCTTTCCCACAATCAGCGAGCTGCAGCTTTTTGCCTGTATTGGCACATGCAATTTGTCAGCGGCGTTCAAATACTCTCCAAGCCCCAATTTAGTTGGTGTCTCGTACTGGCACGGGCTGGAGCCATTGCCCCAAGAATTTTGTGGCCACTTTCGTGGAAATTGAATTTCTAGACTGAGGAATTTGGAGGTCAGAATAAAAAGAAGTTAGTTTGGATTTCAAAAGTGAGCATGAAATTAACCTCTGAGGTTACTCCAACTCCCACTGATTAGTTCAATAGCTATCATTTAGATGGGATCTACTCCATGAAGCAGGTCATTTTGTGGTAATTCTCAGCTGATCTGTTCCCTGATATACAATGTAATCAGGATAACAAAACACTTGGGGTCACTTTTTTTAATCCGCTGTTCACAGTCCAGTCTATCAATCAAAACGTCTGGGATTGGTGCCAACAGTCATTTATTTTTTTTTAAACTGAGCACCAGCCACAAATTCCAGATTCTCTCTGATCTCAGTGAATGAGACTAAGTGGATGTGACAGGAGCTGCCATCACAAACAAGAAGGCAAAGAAATTTGAGAGTTGCTGTGAACAATTATTATTTTTTCTTTCAGTAGGGAATAGCATTAAAATGGAGATTGCAGCAAAAACTTCTTATTGTTTCACTGGGCGGAATTTTCCATTGTGGAGACTAAGTCCGGTGGGAAAGTCGGCGTGATTCGCACTGGGCAGCGGGGTGGGAGAACATGTGCAATCTTCCGCTTTGAGCTTATTAATTATGCATCAGAGAGAAGCTTGGCGAATCTCAGGAAGTCGCACACCCCGCCATTACCTCACGGGGTCAAAGGTCTTGGCATCATTTTTAAAGGGCGCCTGGACAGACATTCACTCAATGCAGGCCAGGAGCTCCACATTACTCCTCCAGAGTCCTTGCGTTCGCAGCTTGTACTGGAGAAGCTGATGGATGTGAGGAACCACATCCTGGGACATATGAGGGAGCCATTGGCTTTGCCTCTTGCTCATTCCTAGATAAGAGCACAGCCGGCGATACATCCATGGTGTGGTCAATGCTTGCTGTTGCAGTGGTACATGCTCACTAGCATCTTGACCTTCTAGAGCCCAACTGCCTCTTGCTGTTCAGGCCCTTGCATTTCATGGCCCTGTGCAAATCAGTGCCGGGCCCGCCTTCTCCTCATCTGGATGAGAGCCATTACCAAGGCCGGGTTTCCTGCAGCCTGCATCATCGATGATCTAGTGGATGTGTGAACAAATCGAAGTGATAGATCAAGTGGGCATGTCCTTTACAGGTTTCCCTCCATCTCAAAGCCAGCAGGCAAATGCTAAGCCCTTCACCTGGCCTCTGTCTAGACATGGTACCCCCACCCCACCCATTCCAAGTAAAGGACATCCTGAAGAACCAGAGATGGGTGTTCCTCCCGTTCATTCATGAATGTATATGGAGACATTGCTTTTTGACTCGGGTGATGAGAGCCATGTACAGGAAGCCTCACACAGACACTTTTCCGCTTGCTACCACTACCCTCAAAACTTTATAGAGAGACCATTGCCTTGGCAGCATAGAAATACTAATTTTGTGATCCCTTGTCAGGGATTCACCATTCACCCAGAGGATGGACGTTTGGAGTCGCGAGTTGGTTGCTCTCCGTCAGCCGTGCTGATCTGTTGGAGGCATTCTACCTCCCTCCCTCCCTTCATCCCTGCTTCTAACCACAGATGCTGGCAAATGGTGCAGAATGAACGGCAGCTTTAAACCTTACTGGGATCTCAATGCAGGAAGGGCACATGGACGCTCTACTATGTCTGAGTGAGACTTAGATTGAGTGAAGAGTTGGGAATTTGGTTCAGGTGGGAATCTGGGCAGAGGGCAAAGAGGTCCTCCTTTTTCTACTTTTTTTCTGCCTCCAGTGGTTGGTGAGTTTTCTTTCTTGTCTCCAAGCTAGGTGAATGCAACTTTCCATTACTTTATCTGTGTAAATTATGAACTAATTGACTAATTAAATAAGTATAGTTGGACAGAAACGGCAGGGCTGATGGTGGGCTATGAATGCAGCAAGTGGGAATCTGGGAAATGCACTGCAATCCCAGACAACCATCCCTGCAGAAAGTGTCTGCAGCTTAGGCTACTTCGGCACCGAGTTGCTGAGCTGGAGTCTGAGTTGTGGACATTGCGGGACATTAGGGAGAGGGAGAGTTACCTGGATACTTTGTTCCAGGAGGCAATCACACCCATTAGGTTAGGCAGAACTTTAGAGTTGGTCAATGGTCAGGGACAAGAGGCTGTGATTGTGAGTCAGATAGGTAAGAGAAACCAGCATGTAGTGATGGAGGAGCTTCAGTCCCTGACTGAAGATGTGGTAAATAAAAGAGTAGAGACAAGGCAGCAGCGAAAGATATTAATATGGAAAAGGATAAACTGGCCGTGACAGGAAGGGACAGAGAATCTAAGGGTAATCAGCAGATAAGGCTAGAGATTACAGAAATAATAAAAGGACAAAATTAAAGGCTCTGTATCTGAATGCACGTAGCATTTGAAACAAAATAGATTAATTGATAGCGCAAATAGAAATATAGAAGTATGAGGTGCTTGCTACCTGTGTGGTTGAGGAGAAGGATTGCAATGTGGATGAGCGGACTGATCATAGCACCATGGTGAAGGATACCATTCAAGTGGAGGGAGTGAAGAGGAATGTGGTAGTAATAGGACAGCATAGTCATTGGGATAGATACTGTTCTCTGCAGTTGAGAGCATTAGTCCAGATAGTGCCTGCCTGGTGTCAGGATTCGGGATATTGACTCAGGGCTGGGGAACAACTTGCAGTGGGTGGGGGAGGAACAAGTGGTCGTGGTCCATGTAGGTAGCAACGATATATGTAAGACTAGGAAAGAGGTTCTGCATAGAGAGTGTGTGGAGCTAGGCACTAAATTAAAAAGCAGAACCTCAAAGATAATAAACTCTGGATTATTACCTGAGCCATGTGCAATTTGGCATAGGGTAAATAAAATTAAATAGATGAATGCATGGTTCAAAGGTGTGGGAGAAATGAGTTCCGGTTTGTGAGACACTGGCACCAGTATTGGTAAAAGTGGGAGTTGTATCATTGGGGCGGTCTACACCTGAACCATGCTGTGACAAGTGTTCAAGTGAGCTGCATAATTAGGAAAGTAGTGAGTGTTTTAAACTAAATAGTGGGGCCAAGGATCAAATTTGGTAAGATATGGTAAATAAAAGAGCAGAGACAGGCAAGAGAGAAAGATAATAATATGGGAAGGATAAACTGACCGTAACAGGAAGGGACAGAGAGTACAAATCTAAGGGTAAATCAGCAGATAAGGCTAGAGGTTGCAAAAATAATAAAAGGACAAAACTAAAGGCTCTATATCTGAATGCACGTAGCATTCAAAACAAAACAGATGAACTGATAGTCCAAATCAAAATAGCCATTATAGAGACATGGCTGCAGGATGACAGAGATTAGGACCTGAATATTGAAGGGTACATTACATTTATGAAGGACAGGAAGCTAGGAGAAGGTGGAGGGATGGCTCTGTTAAGTAGCAATGGTATTAGCACAGTAGAGAGGGGGCGACCTAAGTTCAGCAAACCAGGATGTAGATCTCTTAGCTATGTTGTAGAGATGAGAAATGATAAAGGCAAGAAGCCACTTGTGAGAGTGATGTACAGGCCCCCTAATTGTAACTAGATGGCAGGACGGAGTATAAAGTGAGAGATAATGGGAGCTTGTCAGAAAGGTATGGCAACGATCATGGGGGATTCTAAATTACATACGGACTAGAAAAATTCAGTTTGGCAAAGGTAGCCTAGATGAGGAATTCATAGAAAGTTTTTGGAATAGTTTCTTAGAATAGCACATTCTGGTGCCAACCAAGCAGCAGGCTATATTAGACCTGGTATTGTGCAATGAGATGGCACTGGTTGCACGATGAATGTCAGTCAAGACACAGGGAGAACACCTGAGTTCTTTGAAAGATTGCCAGGACTTAGATCTTTTACATCCACTGCCACTTCTTGTGCCCATCAAAGTTAAGTCTTCCCTCAATTTTATGCCTCTGCCTCTTTCTAGATTAACAGCACACTGACAGCATTGAATTAACCAACCTGCAGTCTTTCCTGGTGGTTTTTTGCTTTGTTAATACTGGCAGCTCCTAACATGTGTGTATTATGCAGCTGGTAGCAACCCAAAAGTAAACTTGCTAAATTTACTAAGGTTGGTCATCAAGAATGTTCATTTCTACATCTGAGATTTTTCCCTTGTGACATAGGGCGGAATTTTCCAGCCCCGTTGGCAGCAGACGTGTTTGTCGGCATGAGTGGACAATATGGTGAGCAGGCCAAAGATCAGTTTCACGCCATCATGAAACCAATTTGCGATCAATGGTGTACTGCGTTTCCCGCTGCCACACGTCGGGACCTAATTTCAATACTTTAGCATCTCATAAGTCCTGCTTGCTGGAATCAACCCCCCACGCTGGATCATTCGGGAATCACTCCAACGTGTTTCATAACTGTATAGAAGCAACGTGCGCCTGGCAGGCTGCACTCACTTGGGACTTTGAGGTTTGTTTGCCTACCTTGCTTCGGACAGCACTCACGGTCATTAGCGCCAGGTTTCGCAGGCAACACCACATCACTTTTAGGGGGGCTCACTGGCAGGTCTCTAGTAAGGCTTTATGGCTTTTCAAGGGCTGCAGGGCTAGGGCTTGCTTGGGGAAGGGGAAGAAGTGGCCTCAGGCAAGGGGAGAGACTGCAGGACGAGGGCTGTACTGGGGAAGGAGGGTATCGCAGGGTGTGCGTGGGCACACATGTTGATCTGTGCAAGTGGCTTCAAGATGGTGAGGGTTAAGGAGGCAGTCTCCAGAGGAGATGAGGCCAGATGGAGATGTGAGGGTGTGTGTGAGAGAGTGAGTGGTGATATCCCTTGAGCTGAGTGAGATGCCTGTGAATGCATGATGGTCTTGTGAGCGTGTGAGTTTAGAGTGATGAGATGGTTGACTTACCCTGGTGGCACAGATAGGGTCATTCATCCTCTTTCTGCACACGACAGCCAACCTCTTCTGTGCAGTGTTGGCACTGACCACCATTGCCACCACCTCCCAAACTGGAGTGGTGAGATTGCTGGACCTCCTGCAGCCAGAGCGGGGGCGGAGGATATCATGGCGGGCCTCCAAAAGGCATTCCAGTGACGGGTCACTGAACTCTTCTTGGTTTTCAGGGCCATGTCTTCACTGGAGCAGTCCTGAGCTGCAAGCATTGAGAACTGTGTGCGCGGCTGCATTTTAGATATGGCACCCGGAGTGAGGAAACGGTGAGGTAACAGTGTGGTGGGGGGTTCAGGGGCCGCCCGCCAGTGAGTCGGCGTGTTTCCTGTGGCTGCATAACTAATGAGGCGGGAAGTGGATGATATGGCGCGAATTGTGGCCGGCGGGTAAAATGTTTTTTTTTCACGCCTGCTACTGTAGTTAGTGCAATTCTGGGACAACTCCGCCCATAGAGATATACTTTTGAAGACTCCCATAAATAACACCCATTTTGATAATTGTGAATGGCTGAGTTATTTCTAGGAGTAGCGATGGATTTGTTACTCCTACAGCCAGGATTTAACCTCCCCCCAGGAGGCAGGATGGGAGGTGGGGATTGGCTGGTAAAATTGCAGGGAACCAGGTTGGATAGGCTTCCCCATGGGGTCCCACCACTGAGCATTGTGCTGCCTGTGGAACTGGATGCAGAGAGAACTTGCCCATCCCCAGGAGGCCGGCAGCTGATTCACATATATAAAGTCCCAATTACGGGCTATTTTATGTTGCCATTGGCAGTTTGCCGATGGTGGGTGATTCCACATCACGTGAGGAGGCCGCCAGATAAATGAAGGCGGCTTTCCCAGTCGCAATCCAGATGGGAAGCTCTCACAGGCTAAGAAGAGGCTGCAGGCAGGAAAGGCAGAACTCATAGTCACAATAACCTCCCCAGAGGGGTTTCCCCTCAGACACTCAGTGTAGTGGTTTTTAATTTTTTTTCACTTACTTGGCGCAGCACGTGAAGTCTCGAGCATTGCTCAGCAGCAACCACCTCTCCTGTTGGCACTGCTGAGGCTTCAGAGGTCCTGGCCCTGTGTTTGGGCTGGCAGCATCAGAATCCTACCCTCCGTCCTTAACTGTGCTATGGGTCCACAAGCAGCCAATTAGGAGGCCGCCTGTGGTAAAATTGCCATATAAGGGTCTGGCACAGACAGGGTTAATGTGGGACTGAGTACAGTACTGCACACGCAGTGATGTAAGAGAGCCCATGACATGCATTCAGGGTCAGTGTGGTATTGCACAGATCCACATGCAGACCCAAGCATGGAGACAACCTCTACTTGTACCCTTTGCTATATCCTTGTAAACAGTTCTAGTAGTTAACCTGCTAAAGGTCCCAGGTCCTGCCACCTTCAATGATCTATGCGCAGATCTTCCTGCTCCTGCAGCCCCTTCAAGATTCCACCCCTTATTTTATATTGTTTGTCCATGTTCTTCCTACCAAACTGCATCACCTCACACTTCTCCGCATTGAACTTAATCTGCCACCTATCTGCCTACTCCACCAACTTGTATATGTCCTCTTGAAGTTCCACCTTCCTCCTCACAGTTCACAACACTCCCAAGCTTCCAAGCTTTGTATGATCCGTGGCCCAATCCTCTGTCTGTTGGCCAGGAATTTCGAAGGCGATTGAAGACACCAGTACAATTTGCCAGGTGTGTATGTATGCTGCACATGCAGGACCAAAGAGAGCCCCTCACTCCCCCACAATTCCCAACCAGGCCACAGGAGAGGCTGGGCATTGACCTGTTCATCTTCAATAGCAAATCATTAATTATTCCCATTGTGGTGGGTTACTTGAGGTGAAGTAACTATACATGACTACCACAGAGGCAGTAATTAAGGCACTAAAAGAGATATTCATGAGCCATGGCATCCTGGACGAGACTGTGTCCTATAATGGCCCACAATTTTTAAATGAGTACTCTGTGCAAACTCGATGGGCCGAAGGGTCTTTTTCTGTGCTGTAGACCTCTGTGACTATGACTCCTTGCACACTTCGCCACCACATCTGGCTTCCACCACCACAGCAACTCCCTGAGATTTCCACAGTCAAATGGGGAGGCTGAAAGAGGGGTCCGTACAGTAAAAGCCCTCCTAAAAAAAGAATGAGGACCTCCCCACAGCACTGCTCACATACAATATGGCCTAGCCTCATCCTGTTACAATGTGGCCTAGCCCCATCCTGTTACAATGTGGCCTAGCCCCATCTTGTTACAATGTGGCCTAACCCCATCTTGTTACAATGTGGCCTAGCCCCACCCATCAGAGGAAACTCTGCACACAACTTCCAATCCTGCTGAGAAAATTCATACCAGGATTGGTAGCCAAGGATTACCAGGACATACAAGCAAGAGAGCAGACTTACAGGCAGAAGCAAGCTTCCACCTACAACAGAAGGTACCTTACCAGACACTTGACACAATTACAGAAAAATGACAAGATCTGGATTAACGACCTTGAGAAAGAAGGTACTGTCATTAGAAATAATGAGGGCCAACCTCGCTCCAACTGGATGGCACCGCAGAGGGCACAGTCATGGGAAACATGAGTAGTATCCACCTCATCCCTAGACTGTCCATCCCCACTGTGCAAAGGAAAAATATCGAGGAACATACCAAGATGCCAGAACAACGTCCAAACCTACAGGAAAAGCCAGCAGCCACAGGGCTTACCACTCCTCCGGCAGTAGTACAACTGAGATGTGGAAATGTCATACGGCTTCCAGGTTGCCTGAACCTTTGAATTCAGGGATTTGAAGGGGGAAGATGGGTTAGTGATAATATAGGCCAGCATTTTCTGTTTGATACGTGGGGGCGGGCCCCACACACCAGTAAAAGGATGCAAGGTGATGTTGGGCATGTGTCCTGACATCGCTGTGTGTCATTCCAATCTTTCGTTTGGCAGGCGCACACCAGAGTCGGCTCGTGCCTGCCGAGCTGTCAAAGGTCTGTTAAGGCCATTAATAAAACAATTAAACATTTTGCCAGGGCTGCCCGTCCAACCTCAAGGTTGGCGGGCAGGCGAAGAGCCCAGGCAGCCTTCGCATTTTTCATGAAACCTCATGAAGGTTTATTAAATTAATAAATATTTATTGAACATTTGATAAACATGTCCCAGCTGATGTGGCGCTGTCACTTGAGGGGACATGTGTAAATGATTTTTTAACTTTTTAAATTCTGAACTTTAAAATTCAACTTTATCTCCCTGAGGCAGCTCTGTGCCTCAGGGGGATTTCTGCGCTCTTTCGCGCACAGGCCCCGACTCTCTCTCCTAACCCCACCCGCACAGGTAGCACTGAGCGCTTCCAGGTGTGCATCACACTGGGCGGACCTTAATTGGCCCGCCCTCATAGAATGACAGTGCACAACCGATCGCAGGCGGCAATCGGCTCCATGCCCGCCTGCGCCTGCGCCTGTGCCCGCTCCTGACTGGCCCGCCCGAAGGGGAGAAAATTCCCCCCCACAGTAATGACAATGTAAATGTATAATAGTAATAACAATGTAAGACATAAGGTAAAATATAATCACTTAAAATATATTGGATAAAGACTTGGGGGACGTGTGGTATAAGGGTCTGGCGCACATAAAGTTAATGTGGGAGTGAGAACAGTACTGCCCACACAGTGATGTAAGAGATCCCATGACCCGCACCCAGGGTCAGTGTGGTGTTGGACAGAGCTGCGCACGGACCCAAGCATGAAGACTACTCCTAGCTTATACCCTTTACTATATCTTTGTAAATAGTTCTAAGAGTTAATAAAGACTTACAGTTAACCTGCTAAAGACTATGAAGACTTCATCAACTTAAAAAAAAATCACAAAAAATAGATGGAAAGCAAAGAAATCAAATCATGTCCATTGTTGATGAGCTCTTATCCAGATGTTACCCTGATAATTGGACAGCAATTGGATAACTACCACCTCCCACAGACCGCACCTCCCCCCAATCCCATCTAAAAGCAATCACCTTTAACAAGAGTGTTATATTTTCCCAGTGTTAACCCTAGCTCAGATTGTGCATGCATGTATATTGTAAACAAAATCTGGCATGGGGCTGTGACTCAATTACAATGCACATCATGTCTCCTTGCAGCTTTTTAAAAATAAAAATATATGCCCACATCTGTTCAGCATATTTACTTCAACCATTTATACTGTGAGCGAGCAGTTATCTGGCTGAACACTGTGAGGTCCATTTTTCCATTTTTGTGTGTGTATATTTTATAATTATGTAGAAATCCAACAGCTGCTTCCCATTACCCTTTATGTCTAATAAAGCAGAGAGGGGATTTACTACTGAGGAGGGAATAAATCTAGCCTCTAACTTCTTTCATTTATACCACTGATAGTTACATAGCTAAATAGAGAGGAACACCATGGCATGGGTCATTCTGTCTGCTGACTCTCTCTGATTTGTAGAACTTAATGATTGCAGTGCAACCCTGGACTTATTCGCCAATAAAGGACCCAGTCTCTGGTTGCAATATCTGGCTAATGTAGCTAGGGTTTGACAAGCCTCAAGGTGATAGCTCAGCATGCATCCCATTTGGAGATCCAGCCATTTTTATAATAGCAGGAGTAGGCCACTCGGCTCTTCAAGCCTGCTCCGCCATTCAGTAAGATGATGGCTGATCTGGTTGTAACCTCCCGCCTATCCCTGATAACTTTTCACCCCCTTGTTAATCAAGAATCTATCTACCTCTGCCTTCAAGCTATTTAAAGACACTGCCTCCACTGCCTTTTGAGGAAGTGAGTTCCAAAGACTCACGACCCTCTGAGAGAAAAAATTTCTCCATATCTCTATCTCAAATGAGCAACCCGTCACTTTTAATCCGTGACCCCGAGTTCTAGATTCTCCCACAAGAGGAAACATCCTCTCCACATGCAACGTGTCAAGGCACCCCAGGATCTTAAAGGTTTCGATCAAGTCACCTCTTACTCTTCTAAACGCCAGTGCATACAAGCCTAACCTGTCCAACATTTCCTCATAAGATAATCCACCCATTCCAGGTATTAGTCTAATAAACCTTGTCTGAACTGCCTCTAACACATTTAAAGGTGCTATGTAAATATAAGACATTGTTGAATTAAATCTAGCTGCATCAATTAAATTCACATCTTAAATGTTCATGATGTAATATTGTGTCGATGTTACTGCTTGTATCATTTTAATTTGATTCCTTTGGAGCTGGTCTGATCAGAACGGCCACTGTGTGGTCAGAATGTATCGTAATGTGAAACAGTGAAATGGAAGCGATAATTGGTTTTCCAGTGTATGCAGCCAGAAAACAATAGTTTTTTAAAAAATTAATTACCATTCAATGTGAAATAATTCTTAACAACAATTCACTGTGTACCAGACCCTAACATCACCAGAAATGGGAAAAAAGTTATGGAGGCTTCAAAGGTAATGTGTTCATGTGTTAACAGTGACAGAAGTTTTGCCTCTGTCAAAATACCATGAGTTCAAATCCTACTCCAGGAACATAAGTACAAAAGGAAAATCTAGTCTGCCACTCGAATGCAGCAGCGAGGGAATAATGTGCTCTTGGAGGAGTTGTCCTTCGGATGGGATGTTAAAGTTGTCCTCTCAGGTGGATTTGGCAAATGATACTTATTTTCAAGTAGAGTAGGGGAATTCTCCTGGTGTCGCGGACTAACATCCCTTGACCAACGTGACTAAAAGGCATTCACTGGTCATTATTGAATTGCTATTTGTGGGATCTTGCCATGTACAAATAGGCCACCATGCTGGCTGCATTACAGCATTGCAAAATTCAAAAAACTTGGATGTACAACACTTAGGGACATCCTGAGGCCACAAAAGGCACCAATGTAAATGCAAGTCTTTCTTTTTTCCCTGAGGGCTGTACCTGTTGAGATATGTGATTGCCTCTAACCTGTTTAGTTGCAAATTGCTGAACTATAGTTGGGCAGATTTGGGCAAAGTTAATTTTTAAAAATCCCTTGTTTATTTTCCTCACTTTGTTTCTCCCTGAAAACTCTGTAGCCTCACAGGGGTGTGGAAATAGGACAGTTCAGCTTGCATGGAGCAATGAGCAGCAGATTGAAGTTGATCATTTATAGGATCTAACCATTGCTGTGTCCCATCTGTGTCCCCGTTGTTTCAGCATTCCAATGCTGTGTTCCACAATAGCCAAAGAACACAAGAAATAGGAAAAGGAGTAGACTATATGGTCCATTCAATACGATTATGACTGATCTTTGGGCTTCATCTTCACTATACCATCTGCTCCCTTTTCTGACGTAGCAGGTGTGCCAAGCGGACCAAAGTCACAAGGGAAACTTCGCCACGTTATCACAATGGTTTTGCAATTTGTAGTTATTACGAGAAGATTGGTGCACGGAATTCAGAAGTAATGAGTCCACTAACACCTTTAGAGGTTTTAACACACTAAATTAAAACATTTATTAAGAAAAGAAAAGATTTTAAGCACATACGCAAGATTACAGTTACTTAATACTATAATAGATCCCAAAATTCCTAGGGCAGAAGTTTCCCCCCATAGAGGGGGAACAGGCGCATGGAGGTGCACCTCCAATCGGTGCCCCCGATTGGGGGTACGCCGCCATTTTACGTGGGCGGGCCAATTAAGGCCCTGAACCGAGAGTGTGCTCTTTCGCGCATGCCTGCGAAAGAGTGCACTCATCTCCCTGAGGCTAAGTGCTGCCTCAGGGAGATTGGCTCCAATTGTAAAAATGCTAAAAATAGAAAAATAAAATTTCCCTGACATGTCTCCTCATGTGACACTGTCACATGAGTTGGGACATGTCCATCACTTTTAGTTAAACTTTTATTAAATTTTAAAAAACCTATGTGAAACATCAACCCACCCGTGGATGAGGCTTCAAGCTTTCTCTGAAGCCCGCCAGGGCTCCCAGCCTGCCCGCCAACCTTAAGGTTGGACGGGCAGGTCCATTAATGATGTTAATGAGTTTGTCAATGGCCTCAATAGGCCATTGACAGGTCGACGGGCACACAGCTGATTCGGCTGAGACCCCGCCGACCTGAAATTGAAATGATGTGGGGTGATGTCGGGAGTTCCGCCCGACGTCATCCTGTGTCATTTTATGCGTCGGCGAGTGGCACCCCCCCCCCCGGTCACCGACCGAGAAACCCTGCCCCTAATTAACTTGACTCCCAACTATACACTCCCTCTAAGGCAACAGTCCAAAATAGATTTTAAATTTAAATATCAAGCCAGCAAGTTTATCACAGCATCCACTCGACAGTGGAATTCCAAAGGCTTTTCTCCAACTTTAGTTACTGGACACAGCAGACTTTTATATGGTTCTCTTAGATCTTACATTTCTCCCCAACACAGCCTTTCATACCATTCTCTTCATATATGTTTCTCTCTCTTCAATCTGTAAATTCCATTATTCGATATGTCTTTGTAAATTTACTTTTCCCATAATATAAAAATCCTTCATATTGTCATTATGGTAAGTACCTTTTGGGAAAAATAAAGATAATAACCTTGCCTTATTTATCTTGTTAGTTGTAAACATCCTACAATCCCTTTGAAACCCAAACAAACCCTTCACGTATCTAAAAATGCAAATTTCCTTCACACCGTACATGCTAAGACCTCATCCATGTTTACTCATTAGCATTTCAAATGCCTTTTACACCTAACATATTTTCATAATTTCAAGCTTGGAGCCTACCTGACTCTAATTTAATTAAATCGCACAGATAGAACCATCTACACTCACATCCACAAACCTGCAGAGCGGGCGGCCTCCTCTGGCCAGTGCATGGGCCTCATCAACTTCATCATCGCCTTCGAGGGCCTCCTCACCCTCATCCCCATTGGAATCCTCCTCATCAGAAGAGACGTCCAGCTCCATCTCCTCCTCAGCCAGCTCCTCTCCCCATTAAGGTTGGACGGGCAGGTTGTGAAGGGCACAAGAGGCGACGATGATGCGTGACACCCTCTGTGGACTATACTGCAGGACTCCACCAGAAAGGTCCAGGCACTGGAACCTCATTTTCAGAATCCCGATGGTTTGCTCCACCAAAGTGGGAGTTGGAGCTTGAGCCTCGTTATATCTTCGTCCTGCTGCAGTCTGAGGCTGCTGCATGGGTGTCAACAGCCACAGCCTTTGCGGGTAGCCCTTGTCCCCGAGAAGCTATCCTTGCAGCCTCTGTGGACCCTGGAAGATGTCAGGGATCTGTGAGCAACTGAGAATGTAGGAGTCGTAGACACTCCCCGGAAACCCTGCGCAAACCTGCAAGGTGAATTTGTGGTAGTCACACACCAGCTGCACATTTATCGAATGAGAGCCCGTGCGGTTGACATAGTTGACGACTTGTTGTGATGGAGATCTGAGTGCCATGCGAGTGCAGTCGATGGCACCCTGCACCTGTGGGAAGGCTGAGATCTGGGCAAATCTAATCGCTCTTGCTTGCTGGCTCTCCTGGTCCCGGGCGAAAAGCACAAAGTTGAATGCCCTCGTGAAGATGGCATCTGTGACCGCATGGATACATTGGTGGATGGAGGCTTGCGATATCCCACAGAGGTCACCTGTGGAGCCCTGAAAATTGAGCACCACGGTCACTCTCACAGCCACTGGCAGTGGATTCCCTCTATTTCTCTGTGGCGACAAATCCTACAGTAGCTGGGAGATGTGAACAACCAGTTCCCTAGACATGCGCAGTCTTCGGCGACACTGTTTCTCAGTCATCTGCAGGAATGAAAGGCGGCATCTATAGACTCTGATTCCAGCTAGGCGCTGACCAGTGATGGCTCGCTGTGGCTCTTCAGTGACGTGCGCAGGAGCCCCAGCCACCCCTTCTTCCAGAGGGTGCTGCTCCTCCTCCTGCGTAACAAGGTGCCTCTGTTGCTCTTTTCTCCATCGTCTCTACTCTCTGTACGCCACGAGGCATACAGCTGGTTCATCAGGCTCCATGCTCCTGATGCACTCCTCCTGCAGGATGAAAGAGAGAGATGTGTGGGTTAGCTTGGGTGTTTGAAGAACCTCTCTTGGTTAAGTCTGAAGACCTGTTAACGCATCCTGGAGAATGCTGACCACCACTTGGATGGCCAGAGTAGTGCACTGTATGGCTGCCCGAAACCCCACCCTCCTTCGCCCCACTCCACCTGATGGATTGGTGGCAGCTTTGCCCATTGGACTGCACGCTGTGCTCTCAGCCCAGGCACAGGCATTCTCCTACTCTGGACTGCAAGGCTGCACTGTTAGCTTAATAGAGGTGTTCAAAGGTATGAGGTAATTTGACAGAACAGAAAGGGAGAAACTGTTTCCACTGACAGGAGGCTCTATAGCCTTATTTAGAATAATTGGTAAATAAGCCAGGAGGGGGATGAGGCGACACATAGATTTGTTATTATCTGGACAGCAATTTCTGAAAGTGTGGTGAAAGCAGATTCAATAGCTGCTGTTAAAAGGGAATAGGATGTCTACATAAAAGCTAAATAAAGCTGTGGGGAAAGAGCAGGGGAATGGGAGTAATGGCAGCTCAGCACAGGCATGATGGGCTGAATGTCCTATTGCTGTGCCGTATGATTCTGTGACGATATTTTGAGTCAACTGTCACAGCAAGGAAATGCTGAGTGATCCCATGGACCAAAATAGTTGACAATGCAGAGGGGTAGAATTGCCTGCCTCCAGAACACAATTTTGCATAAAATAGCCTCATTCATGAGGAATTTACTTCTGTGAATGGATCTAAGCAGTAAAAATTACTATCCTGGCACTAGAGAATGCAATTGGCGATTAACAGTAAAAAAAAGCTACAACTTTACCATTCAGCCAGAAAAGCTTTCAGACAATAGCAAAAAAAAAGTGAAGAATATTTTCATGTAATCTCTGTGAAATCTACCAAAATGTTCCAGCATGTTACAATGAGGGGAATGACAGAGCAGAGGTGAACATGTGTCTGGGGGATTTCAGTATAAAACAAGAGTGCTTCCCTACAAATAGTTTAAGAAAAATATACCAGGCTGATTAATATGTTATTATTTACACTTACAATAGGTTTATTAAGAGAGCTCAACCTACCAGTTGTACTTCACTGTGATGACAAATACCAATATATGTTGCATAAAACGGGTCAGTTCTAGTTCAGTGCCAATTCGATATGAATGCTGACATTAAAATCATATTTTAAATGTTTAACAGTCCTGCAGAAAATATGTATTTTTTTCTGCCAAAGGCAATAATACAAATTATGTAAAAATTGCAAACAAATATCTATATCTTTTTCTTCTCCAAGAAATTGCATAATAACTGTGCTGCTCCAGATCATAACCTGGGTGGTGGCGGGGGGGGCGGTGGGGGGGTTGTTTCCAGATTTCAGGAGCAAGTGCAATTGCAAGTTTCAGTTATTAATGCCAGTAAATGCCAAGAATCATATCACTTCCTAAGATGAGGTCACTGCCCAGCAGCCCTGCTAATCAATCTACTCAACCGAGAACTTAGTTTTCTCTGTTAAAAATCCACTATAAGATTATAATTATATGTTACTCAACAGTGGGAGATATTTGCAGATTGTTGGAATGTGTTATTATTATACTTGGTTGTTCTGATAGTAAATTACAGACACTTTGTGACTTCTGGGCAGACCACATAAGAACATGTGTTGACAAGGATGGCTTCAGAACTTGTAGAAATTCAAAGTGACTCTTCCAAGAGTATTTTATAAGATATAATTTAAAACTGTAGAGGGCATGATATAGTGCAAGGTGAACTCGCCAGTAATCCACTACTAAAATGGCATTAAAGATTTTACTGTTAGGCGGAAGTCAATCAACAGAGCTCAGCTTATGTTTTTAAGTAAGTACAGAGTTTTTCTTTGCCTGAGTACAGAGGTAGCTAACTAGTAGTATAACTTAGTTCTTCTGTCTTGCATTTCTCAAAACTTAACATGGAATTTAATGCACGTCCCATCGCGGGTTTGGTGGTGGAGGGCATTTAATTGGGTGGGAGGGTGGCAGGTATGAACCCGATCATCTCTCCACCACTGCCCTGATTATGCCCATGGCAAGAAGGCTCATGAATGGCCCTCCAGCTCTGGCACCAATTGAGGCCCTTAAAACCCACTTAAGGGCATCATCCCCCCCACTGCTGCTATTCCACCCAGCGGGAGGCGGGTAGACTCACCAAAAGCAAACACTGTCAGGGTTGCTTGCAGGCTTCCAGAGTAGAGGGAGTGGGTGAAACCCTGTCATGGTTGCTTGTGGGCTTCCAGGAGAGTGGGGGAGGGGTCCCTTATTAAAAGGCACTCAGTGCCTGATCGAGGATCCCATTATCGGGAAGTGGTGGCCCTGCTGAGAGCTACACACCCTGATCTTGCTATCAACCTCTATCCCCCACAACCTCACGCTGCGAACCCCCTCCTGCCATCAGCCACCTGCGGTCTGGGTCCCTCAGTGAGCCTGGGCCTCAGGTGGCTGTATTACTGGCAGCAGCCCCCACTTCCCGGGTAGTGCTATGTTGTGGATCCAACCAGGGATCAGGCTATTTTGGATCTGGTAATATGTAATGAGGCAGGTTTAATAAATGATCTCAGGATAAAAGATCCCCTAGGAATCAGTGATCTTAACATGGTTGAATTTAGCATTCAGTCTGAGAGTGAGAAACTTGGGCTGGAAACAACTGTGCTAAACTTAAATAAGGGTAATTACAAAGGAATGAGGGCAGAGTTGGCTGGAGTGGACTGGGATAGGATTTCAGCAGAAAAGATGGTTGATGAACAATGGCAGACGTTTAAGAAAATAGTTTACGACTCACAACGAAGATATATCCCAGTGAGGAAGAAGGATTCTAGGAAGGGGATAAACCAACCATGGTTAACTAAGGAAGTTAAGGATAGTATCAAATTGAAAGAAAAAACATAGAACGTGGCAAAGCTTAATGGTAAGCCAGAGGATTGGGAAAGTTTTAAAAACCAACAAAAGGTGACCAAAAAAAAATAACGAAGGGGAAAATAAACTTTGAGGATAAACTAGCAAGTAATGTAAAAACGGTCAGTAAGAGCTTCTTTAAATATATAAAAGGAAGAGAGGGGCCAAAGTGAACATAGGCCCCTTGAGAACAAAGCTGGGGAAATAATAATGGGGAACCAGGAAATGGCAGAGGAGTTGAACAAATACCTTGCATTAGCCTTCGCGATAAAAGACACTAATAGCATTCCAAAAATACTAAATAATCAAGAGGCAAAAGTTTGTGTTGGGGGGGTGGGGTGGTGGAAATAAATACAATAGCTATCACTAGAGAAAAAGCACTAGGGAAACTAATGGGGCTAAAGGCCGATAAGTCCCCTGAACCTGATGGGTTGCACCCTAGGATATTAAAGGAAGTAGCTACAGAGGTAGAAGATACACTGGTAGTAATCTTCCAAGAATCCTTAGGTTCTGGAAAAGTCCCAGAGGATTGGAAAACTGCCAATGTAGCACCCTTATTCAAAAAGGGGGGAGACAAAAAACAGGTAACTATGGGCCAGTTAGCTTAACATCCATCATTGGGAAAATGTTAGAGTCTATTATAAAGGATGTAATAGCAGTGCACATAGAAATGCATTATATAATCAGGCAGAGTCAGCATGGCTTCATGAAGGGAAAATCATGCCTGACAAATTTATTAGAATTCTTTGAGGAGGTAAAAAGCAGGATAGATAAAGGGGAACCAGTAGATGTCATATATTTGGATTCCCAAAAAACGTTCGATAAGGTACTGCAGATAAGGCTCCTTAATAAAATAAGAGCCCATGGTGTTGGGGGTAGTATATTAGCAAGGACAGAGGATTGGCTAACTAATAGAAAACGGAAAGTTGGGATAAGGGGGGCATTTTCAGATGGCAACCAGTAACTAGTCGAGTGCCACAGGGATCAGTGCTGGGGCCACAATTATTTACGATATATTATATATATATATATATATGTGGATGACACAAAAATAGATGAGAAGGCAAGTGGTGAGGATGACACAAAGAGTCTACAGAGGGATATAGACAAGTTAAGTGAGTGGGCAAAAACTTGGCAGTTGGAATATAATGTGGGAACATGTGAGGTTAAGCACTTTGGCAGGAAGAATAGAGGAGCTGAATATTATTTAAATGGAGAAAGACTGCAGGAAGCTACAGCACAGAGAGATTTGGGGGTTCTCGTACATGAACCCCAAAAAGCTAACACACAAGTTCAGCAGGTGATGGGGAAGGCAAATGGAATGTTGGCATTTAATTCAAAGGGAATGGAGTATAAAAATATAAAACATAAAACTATACAAGGCATTAGTTAGACCACACCTAGAATACTGTGAACAGTTTTGGTCCCCTTAGCTAAGGAAAGATATATTGGCATTGGAGTCAGTCCAGAGAAGGTTCACTATGTTGATCCTGGGTATGGAGGGATTTTCTTATGAGAAGTGGTTGAGTAGGTTGGGCCTGTACTCATTGGAGTTTAGAAGAATGAGAGACGACCTTATTGACACATATAAGATTCTTAGCAGGCTTGACAGGGTAGATAATGAGAGGTTGTTTCCCCTTGTGGGAGAGTCTAGGGCCAGAGGGCATAATCTCAGAGTAAGGGGTCACCCATTTAAGACAGAGATGAGGAGGAGTTTCTTCTCTTAGAGGGTAGTGAATCTATGGAATTCTTTACAGCTGAGGGCTGTAGAGGCTGGGTCGTTAATTATATTCAAGGCTGAGATAGCCAGATTTTTAATCATTCACTGATGGGGCAGTGGAGACCTGAATCAGAAATCAGAGCGTGCTACAGGACTTTGGAAGCAAGGGTATGGAGAGGATTTCAAATTTATGAATTTTAAATTTTTGGCGAGGATTTAGACAATGGACTTCAACAAAGCTAGGTGGAAACATAAGTTGTGAGGTGGATGCAAAGAGCCTGCATAAGGATATCGGCCAGTTAAGTGAGTGGCCAAGGTGATGGGGTATAATGTGGGGAAATGTGAAATTATTCACTTTAGCAGGAAGTCTGGAAAGGCAGAATACTTTTAAAAGATGAAAGGCTAGTAAATGTTGGGAGTCAGAGGAATCTGAGTGTCCTTGTACACGAATCACAGAAGGTTAACAAATAGTTACAGGGAGCAATTTGGAAGCAAAAGATCCCCATTGCCTGTATTAAATCCCGCCCTTAGAATTTTGGATGAACTGTCGCCAAGTTTGCGGATGACACAAAAATAGATGGGAAGGCATGTGGTGAGGATGACACAGCCTCATTGTGCCTGTGGTGGCTCTTTGAAAGGCTTACCCAATTAGTCCCACTCCACAGCTGTTTCTCCATACCCTTTCAATTTTCTCCTCTTCAAGTATTAAACTAATTCCTTTTTGAAAGTTATTATTGAATCTGCTTTTACCACCATTCAGGCAGTGCATTCAAGGTCATTATAACCTCTTGCTAAAAAAACTTGTCATTTCACCTCTGCCCTTTTGCCAATTACCTTAAATTTGTGTTCTTGGGGTTACTGATCCTTCAACAAGTGTTAATAGTTTCTCCTTATTTGATCTATTAAAACTCTTCATAACCTTGAACACTTTTATCAAATCTTCCTGTAATCTTCTGAGCTCTAACAAGAAAAATCTCTGCTTCTCTAGTCTCTCCATGTAAGTGAAGTCTTCTAACACATAAACAAGATTAACTAAAGCTACTTCTCCATGGGATCTTTAGTGGTGGAGAACATCAAATGTCTGAGCATCAACTGTAGAAAAGTTATAATTCTCCAACCATTCAACATCGGAGGCTGTCTCCTCATCTGCGCAGTCTCTAAGCTCTGGTACTCCCTCCCTAAACCTGTGAGGCACCTTGGACGTTTTACGAAGTTAATGGCATTTTATAAATGCAAAGTGCTGCTGTTGTTGTTATTTGGGACAGCCTGGATAAGCTGGTCTTTTCCTGCCCAGCATCTTTTGTACATTCAAAGCTTTTCAAAGCATGCAGACACGGGTTTAAGGTGGAAGCGTTGGAGCAGGGACATTGAGACGACTGAAGGTTCATTCACTGATGGGGCAGTGGAGACTTGATTCAGAAATCAGAGCGTGCTACAGGACTTTGGAAGCAAGGG
Source organism: Cetorhinus maximus (assembly GCF_964194155.1). NCBI lineage: Eukaryota > Metazoa > Chordata > Chondrichthyes > Lamniformes > Cetorhinidae > Cetorhinus > Cetorhinus maximus. The sequence continues at coordinate 130,767,572 of NC_135882.1, read as the reverse complement.
TATGGAGAGGATTTCAAATTTATGAATTTTAAATTTTTGGCAAGGATTTAGACAATGGACTTCAACAAAGCTAGGTAGAAAAATAAGTTGTGAGGTGGATGCAAAGAGCCTGCATAAGGATATAGACCAGTTAAGTGAGTGGCCAAGAAGGTGATGAGGTATAATGTGGGGAAATGTGAAATTATTCACTTTAGCAGGAAGTCTGGAAAGGCAGAATACTTTTAAAAGATGAAAGGCTAGTAAATGTTGGGAGTCAGAGGAATCTGAGTGTCCTTGTACACGAATCACAGAAGGTTAACAAATAGTTACAGGGAGCAATTTGGAAGCAAATGGTATGCTATTGTAAAGGGACTGGTGTATAAGTGTAAGGAAGTCATGCATCACACCTGGATTTCTGTGTGCAGCTTTAGTCTTCTTACCTAAGGTAGGATAGCATGCTTAGGAAGAGTGCAATGAAGGTCACTAGATTGATTCCTAGGATGAAAGGGTCAGTCCTATGAGGAGCTATTGAGTATAATAGGCCTATATGCTCTGGAATTTAGAAGAATGAGAGGTGATTTAATTAAACACATAAAATTATTGACAGGGTAGATTCTGTGAGGCTGTGTTGCTTAGCTAGGGAATCTAGAACTAGGGGATATAGTCTCAGGATAAGGGGTCTGCCATATAGGGGACTGGGGCGAGGAAAGATTTCTGCTCTCAGAGGGTTTTTGGAATTTTTATACCCATAGAATAATGGGTATATTATTCTGTAGATGCTCAACCCATGAGTATATGCAAGACTGAGATCGATTTTTGGGCACTAATAGAATCAAGGAATGTGGGGATAGGATGGGAAAATGGAGTGGAGATAAAGGATCAACAGTGATCTTATTGAATGGTGGAGAAGGCTCAAAGGGCCATATAGCCTATTCCTACACCTATTTCTTATGTTCTTATGATTTAAAACAGGAGATAAAGTCAGTAATAAGAAATTTTTTTATATCAAATTTGTGAAGGCCAATCAAGACCTGTTTATTCTAGGACTATAGAAGTTGATGGGCAGGAAAAGACCAGCTTATCCAGGCTTTTCGTTGGTCCATTAAGGCTACCCCAACAGTGGTTGGACCATCACGATCAAACAATTCTACATGCCTACACTCACTGGGAGAGGCAAATAAAAAGATAAAGAAAACTCAGGGCCATTACGGGAATAAGTACTTAAACAAATTCCACTGAGAGCCTCCCTCAGGTGATCAAAACCAATCCAGAAGATCACATGAGTCAAGTATTATCTCGAGCAACATTTACTTTCTACATGGTGTGACCTCTGCCTCGGTAAGAAACCGGCCTAGCTACCTCTTGAAGACATACAAAGAGATAGCACCCAGCACACCAACAGAGGCTCTCAAAAGCAGCGTTTAGGAGTCTTCACTTCAACAACGTCATTGCCTGAATCACCTGGCAATAGGGAGGAAACAGCTTGCCTACAGTACATCCCAGTGATGTCCAACATAATAATAGTGTGCAATGTGCTCTGGAGTATTGCAATTAAGAAAGTCTTCAGTCTTTAAGACACTGATTGGAGCAGCAGGCGCAAGATCAAAAAGGGATTTGAGAATATGGCTGCTTTAGACAAGATATTACTGCCTGCAACCATGACATCACCAAATCATTAACATATTCTTCAGCTAAGCTCCAACATGCCCACTTAGGGTTATGATAGGGTAAAGAGTAGTTAGCCATTATCATTTATTGACACAGGTGGGACAGGTGGGTGGAAGATAATTCCAAAATAAATGAAAGGAGAAGTTAGAGAAAATAAATTCTTTACCTGGAGGGTGGTTAGAATTTGAATTAAAATCTTCTGTCACAAACCTTTGTCATAGCAGAATCCAAATTCCTTTAAACAGCTTATTAATAAGGAGGTATAAGGAAGGTTTTTGGAGGAGGGGGCAAAGTGAATGATCATGTGGAGAAAATCACCATACAATCTTAAATTATGCAGCACAGAAGAAGGCCATTTGGCTAATCATGTCCATGCCTGTTTTTTGAAAGAGCTATCCAATTAGTCTCGTTCCTGTGGTCTGTCTGCACAGCCCTACAAATTTTGCCTTTTTAATCCAATTCCCTTTCAAAAGTTACAGCCGAATCTGCTTCCACCAGCCTTTCAGGCAGTGCTTTTCAGATCATAACAACATGCTATTTATAAATATTTTCCTCATCTCATAGTTCCACTTCAAATAGTCTATAAATACATGGAGCTGTCAGTCAAATTGTAAAATGGAAGACACCATATTTTGATAGAGAATGGTTATGAAATCAGTCATGCAGCACTAATCCAGTGACAATAGCCCTCAGGCTTATTTCAACAGACAAGAGTGAAATAGTGAGAAATCATATTTTTAAACATTCTAGACATTTTTAAGAAGATTTAAAGGGCAGTAGTTTTAAATGTTTTGACAGCTTGACCATTGCCTTTAACAGTTCATTTTGACACTTCTGACAGTTGCTTCTGAAAATTCATTTTAACAATTTTGACTGAACAATGAGCTTAACAGCTAATGAGTTTATACACTTTTTATGTACATTCATGCCTACTTCCAACAATCCCACCGGACCTCTGCCAAAGGGCACCTGACCGCACCCAAAGGTGTCCCAGGACCATATCCAAAGGGGTACCCTATCTCTCCAAAAGGCGGACGGACGTGCGCCCGACCCAAGCGGGCGTAAAATGGTGCAGAAGACATTGGGGGAGCATCCCAACGTCATCCTGTGCTCATGTGATATTTTGCTTGGCGGGCGCGCACAAAAGCTGGAAGTGCCGGCAATTAAGAGTTCAAATAAGTCCATTAGCGCTGCAATTGTCTCCGATTATTCATGGTCCATTCAATCTTATGGTTGGCGGACAAGTGAATTGTCCAGGCGGACTTTGCATTCTTCATGAAACCTCATCCAAGGGCGTTTTTATCATTTATATGTTCAGGTGACTGATTGTGATGCTCAGACATTTTTTTCCTGATTTTCAAAACTTTATTTCAAGGTTTTCGGGTCTGCAGGTCCCTGAGGCAGCTTATTGCCTTCAGGGAGCTTTCTCTCAGCGCTCGCAAATGCCCGTGGAAACATCATTGTCTGTCCTCCTCCTGCCTCCACCCCAGCAGTGCTGAGCTTTTCAGTGCACATTTCAAACTGGCTGGCCCATTAATTGGCCAGCCAGCTAGCGTGAAATTGCGGTCAGGGGCTGGTCATGGTTGGCAGCCCTTTCCCTGACCACTCCAAGGCCAGCCAATCGTCTCTGCCTGCCGAGCTGAAAATTCAGGCCTATGGATTTCAATGTTTGGTTTGATAAAGGATTCGGCATTTGAGTGAAATATTTGTTTTCATAAGGGCTTAAGCACTTGAATGAAATGTTTATATTTATAATGATGTAGTTGAAGGAGTGTAAATGTAGTAAATGAGTTTCAATGAATGAATGTGTTTTTTATAAAAAATAAATTCTGCAAGAGACACTTGGAACTTTATTTTATTTAATCTCAGCACGAGTACTGATGTCTACCAATGATAGATATTGACTGTGCTGGCATGGTAAGTGTAAGGACAAAGGGGGATGGATGGGGGGGTGTTCTGGGTAGGCATGAGTTGGAACTAAATTGGCATAGGGGCTATATAAATGGCTGTGGGGGAGGGTAGATGGGCATAGGTTGGTATGGAGGGGTCATGGTGAATGAGTAGAGGGGAATACATTGGCTTGGAGTATATGAGGAACTAAGGGTGGTGGATAGGAGGACATAGGTTGGCAATGAGTGTCTGTGGGGCCATGAGGGTAGATAGAGGGCATGAGGTGGCATGGTTTGGCATGGGTGGGGCATGGGTAGTGTATGGTTGTGTGAGGGGTGAGGTCTGGGGACGGTTTTTTATTTTATTGCTTCTATAGAAATTTTGGACACCATGCTGGAGCACAGAGGCCAACCTTTCAGCCAGTGCACCTCTGCACCCTGCAGCCTCTGCATTCATTCCAGGGCAGCGGGCCCAACTCCCAGAGAACTCAGCTAACCTGGAATGAAAATCTGACCTTCCAGGGCACTGTCTCCTGCGTCGGGTTTGCAGAGATGGGAAGGGGCATGACAGGAATGAGGAACGTTTGAGGACTCTGGGTCTATACTCGATGGAGTTTAGAAGGATGAGGGGGGATCTGATTGAAACTTACAGAATACTGAAAGGCCTGGATAGAGTGGACGTGGGGAAGATGTTTCCATTAGTAGGAGAGACTAGGAATCCGAGGGCACAGCCTCAGAGTAAAGGGAAGACCTTTTAGAACAGAGATGAGGAGAAACTTCTTTAGCCAGAGAGTGGTGAATCTATGGAATTCATTGCCACAGAAGGCTGTGGAGGCCAGGTCATTGAGTGTATTTAAGACGGAGATAGATAGGTTCTTGATTGGTAAGGGGAATCAAAGGTTACAGGGAGAAGGTGGGAGAATGGGGTTGAGAAACTTATCAGCCATGATTGAATGGCGGAGCAGACTTGATGGGCTGAATGGCCTAATTTCTACTCCTATGTCTCATGTTCTTATGGGCAGTTGGTGGCATAGTGGTATTCTCACTAGACTAGTATTCTAGATATCCAGGGTAATGCTCTGGGGACCTGCATTCGAATCCCACCATGGCAGATGGTGAAGTTTGAATTTAATAAAAATCAAAAGTCTGGTGGTGACAATGAAACCATTGCCAATTGTTGCAAAAACCCATCTGGTTCACTAATGTCCTTAAGGGAAGGAAATCTACCACCCTTAATAAAAACAAAAAACTACTGCGGATGCTGGAAATCCAAAACAAAAACAGAATTACCTGGAAAAACTCAGCAGGTCTGGCAGCATTGGCGGAGAAGAAAAGAGTTGACGTTTCGAGTCCTCATGACCCTTCAGCAGAACTGAGTGAAGTTAGGAGAGGGGTGAAATATAAGCTGGTTTAAGGTTGGGGGTGGGGGGGGTGGTGGTTGTAGGGACAAGCAAGCAGTGATAGGAGCAGATAATCAAAAGATGTTACAGACAAAGGAACAGGGAGGTGTTAAAGGTGGTGATATTATCTAAGAGAATGTGCTAATTAAGAATGGATGGCAGGACACTCAAAGTACAGCTCTCGTGGGGGTGGGGTGGAAAGACTGACAGGGTATTATAGTTACAGATTTAAAAATAATGGAAATAGGTGGGAAAAGAAAAATCTATATAAATTATTGGAAAAAACAAAAGGGAGGGGAAAGAAACGGAAATGGGGGTGGGGATGGGGGAGGGAGTTTAAGATCTAAAGTTGTTGAATTCTATATTCAGCCCGGAAGGCTGTAAAGTGCCTAGTCGGAAGATGAGGTGCTGTTCCTCCAGTTTGCGTTGGGCTTCACTGGAACAATGCAGCAAGCCAAGGACAGACATGTGGGCAAGAGAGCAGGGTGGAGTGTTAAAATGGCAAGCAACAGGGTGGTTTGGGTCTTTCTTGCGGACAGACCGTAGGTGTTCTGCAAAGCGGTCGCCCAGTTTGCATTTGGTCTCTCCAATGTAGAGGAGACCGCATTGGGATTAACGAATGCAGTAGACTAAGTTAGAGGAAATGCAAGTGAAATGCTGCTTCACTTGAAAGGAGTGTTTGGGCCCTTGGACGGTGAGGAGAGAGGAAGTGAAGGGGCAGGTGTTGCATCTTCTGCATGGGCATGGGGAGGTGCCATAGGTGGGGGTTGAGGAGTAGGGGGTGATGGAGGAGTGGACCAGGGTGTCCCGGAGGGAACGATCCCTACGGAATGCCGCCGGGGGGGTGAAGGGAAGATGTGTTTGGTGGTGGCATCATGCTGGAGTTGGCAGAAATGGCGGAGGATGATCCTTTGAATGCGGAGGCTGGTGGGTGATAAGTGAGGACAAGGGAGACCCTATCATGTTTCTGGGAGGGAGGAGAAGGCATGAGGGGGGATGCGCGGGAGATGGGCCGGACACGGTTGAGGGCCCTGTCAACGACCTTGGGTAGAAAACCTTGGTTAAGGAAGAAGGAGGACATGTCAGATGAACTGTTTTTGAAGGTAGTATCATCAGAACAGATGCGACGGAGGCGAAGGAACTGAGAGAATGGGATGGAGTCCTTACAGGAAGCGGGGTGTGAGGAGCTGTAGTCGAGGTAGCTGTGGGAGTCGGTAGGCTTGTAATGGATATTGGTGGACAGTCTATCATCAGAAATTGAGACAGAGAGGTCAAGGAAGGGAAGGGAAGTGTCAGAGATGGACCATGTGAAAATGATAGAGGGGTGGAGATTGGAAGCAAAATTAATAAATTTTTCCAGGTCCCGACGAGAGCATGAAGCCGCACCGAAGTAATCATCGATGTACCGGAGAAAGAGTTGTGGGAGGGGGCCGGAGTAGGGACAAGGAATGTTCCACATACCCCGTAAAGAGACAGGCATAGCTGGGGCCCATGCGGGTACCCATAGCCACACCTTTTATTTGGAGGAAGTGGGAGGAGTTAAAGGAGAAATTGTTCAGTGTGAGAACAAGTTCAGCCAGACGGAGGAGAGTAGTGGTGGATGGGGATTGTTCGGGCCTCTGTTCAATGAAGAAGCTAAGGGCAATCTACCACCCTTACCTGGCCTGGCCTACATGTGACTCCAGATCCACAGCAATGTGGTTGACTCTTAAATGCCCTCTGAATAAGGGCATTTAAAGAGGAGACAGTTAGGGGGATGGATAATAAATGCTAACTTAGCCAGCAACACCCACATCCCATGAATGAATAATAAAAAAAATGTCCTGACTCTGCATTTCTGACCCAGGAGCCAAAATTCAGGCCAGATTGACTGTTTCTACATTATAAATTTGGTTTATGATTCTATGAATTCTCAAGTGATCACTGGTGATTGCTGTTGCTGCCTTGCAACTTACAATAAATTCACACAATCATAGAAATTACGGTATAAAAATAGACTATTCAGCCCATGGCACCAGTTCCCACATCACTCCCTTTCAGCTGTAGGTATTTAATTTAATCCCAGTTCACAGACCTCCTCCCATGGCCTCTTATGTTCCACTTTTCAAATACTTATCAAATTATTTTAAAATTATGTTATAGTATCTCTTTTTTCTCTCTCACTAGTCACTTGTGCTAAAATATTCCATTTTATAAACAAACTGTGTAAAACAGTTCTTCTACCATGTCCTTGATTTTCTAATGACAATCCTAAATTTATTTCTCCTTGTTATTAATTCGCCAAACGTTCATTATTCATTCACTGCAAAGCATTCCATTATTTTGAAAGCCTGTTATATTCACCTTCATCTTCTCTGTCCTAATGAGAAAACATCAATTTTCATGCCTTTCATCATAACCTCTGATTTGCGATAGAATTCTAATAAATATGCACTACACCCTTTGAAAGGCTGGGATTTTCTGAGGCAGCAGGGGTCCCACTTCTGGACTGAAAGTGGCTAAGTGAGGGGGGGTCATAGAGTGGGAGCAAAACTGCTCAAGTGAGCGGTGGGACCCGGGGTCACATTTTATGTGTGGCGGTTAACAAAGTGGCTGTCAAGTCCTATAAAGGCCACCTGCCCCCAAGCACTGCCAGCCCAATCAGAGGATTGGCAGCTCAGCAGCACCACTAGAAGTGGTGGCCACTGCTGGAGCTGCACCTGGAGAAAGATGCTGTTTATGCATCCTCACAACCTGGTGAGTGGGCTCTAGGTGCACTGTGGCCAATCAAGCAGGCCCCAACAAGGGAGGAGGAGAGGTCACCAAGGGCAGGAAATGCCAAATCTGTCGGTGGGGTGCCAATATTCCCACGATTCAAACTGAGATTAAGAGTGCAATTTTCTGTGCCCGCTGGCGTCAGGCATGTTTGGCGGCATAAGTGGTGAGAAGGCCAAAAATCGGTTTCACGATGTCGTGAAACCAGTTTGCAATCATCTGCTCTACCTGTCAATAGTGGGCCGTGTTTCCCGCCGTTGAACATCGGGAACCTCATTGTAATACATCTACATATCATTATAAGCCCAGCCCGCTGGAATCATCCCCCCACATTGGATCATCCAAGCACGTCTGCGCCATTGCATGCTGACATGTTTCACAACTGTACATAAGCGATGTGCAACTGGCGAGCTGCACTTCACTTGGGACATTGAGGTTTGTTTGCCACCTTGCTTCAGGCAGCACTCGCAGTCATCAGTGCCAGGCTTCACAGACAGCACCATGTCACTTTTAGGGGGGCTCTGGGGTGGCCTCTAACATCCAGACCAGGTGGGGCTGGCTTCTCAATGGCTGCAGGGCTAGGGCTTGCTTGAGGAAGGGGGAGAATTGGCCTCAGGCAAGAGAAGAGGCTGCAGGGCAAAATGGCATCCCAGGGTGTGGGTGGGGGCACAAGTAGATCTGTGCAAGTGGCCTCAAGATGCTGAAGGCTGAGGGGGCAGTCTTCAGAGGAGATCAGGAGAGATGGAGATGTGAGGGTGTGTGTGTGAGAGAGTTAGTGGTGGTGCCCCTTAAGCTGGCAGTGAGTCAGTTGCCAGTGAATGTGTGATGAGCTTGAGTGTGTGAGTTTAGAGTGATGAGATGGTTGTCTTACCCTGGTGGCACGGATGAGATCATTCGTCCTTTATCTGTATTGATTGACCAACCTCTTCTGTGCATTATTGGAACTGATCACCACTGCCATCACCTACCAAGCTGGAGTGGTAATATTGCTGCCCCTCCTGTAGCGAGAGTGGCAGTAGAGGACATTATGGCTGGCTGCCACCGTGTCCAAAAGGCACTCAAAGGACGCATCACTAACTGGGGGGCTGCAGTCTTGCATTTCAGGGCCATGTCTCCTTTGCAGCAGGCCTGGGCTGGAAGCACTGAGAGGCGTGCACATGGCTGCACTTTAAGTGTGGCACCGGGTGTGATGAAGTGGCGAGGTGACGGTGTGGCTGGCGATTTGGAGCCTGCCCGCCATCGAAACGGCACGTTTCCCGCGAATGCGTGGTTAAGTGATGCATGATGGTAGGAGTCATACCTAGCACAAAGGAAGATGGTTGTGGTTGTTGGAGGTCGGTCATCTCAGCTGCAGGATATCACTGCAGGAGTTCCTGAGGGTAGTGTTCTAGGCCCAACCATCTTTAGCTGCTTCGTCAATGACCTTCTTTCCATCATAATGGCAGAAGTAGGGATGTTCGCTGATGATTGCACAATGTTCAGCACCATTCGCGACTCCTCAGATACTGAAGCAGTCCATGTCTGAATTCAGCAAGACCTGGACAATACCCAGGCTTGGGCTGACAAGTGGCAAGTAACATTCGCACCACACAAGTGTCAGGCAATGACCATCTCCAACAAGAAAGAATCTAACCATCGCCCCTTGATGTTCAATGGCATTACCATCACTGAATCCCCCACTACCAAAATCCTGGGGTTACCGTTGAACAGAAACTGAACTGGACTAGCCATATACATACTCTGGCTACAAGAGCAGTTCAGAGGCTAGGAATCCTGCAACGAGTAACTTACCTCTGGACTCCCAAAAGTTTGTCCACCATCTACAAGGCACAAGTCAGGAATGTAATGGAATACTCCCGACTTGCCTGGATGAGTGCAGTTCCCACAACACCCAAGAAGCTTGACATCATCCAGGACAAAGCAGCCCGCTTGATTGGCACCACATCCACAAACATTCACTCCCTCTACTACCGACGCACAGTAGCAGCAATGTGTACTATCTACAAGATGCACTGCAGGAATTCACCAAGGCTCCTTCAACAGCATCTTCCAAATCCACGACTGTTAACATCTAGAAGAACAAGGGCAGCAGGCACATGGGAACACCACCATCTGGAAGTTCCCCTCCAAGCCACTCACCATTCTGTCTTGGAAATATATTGCCGTTCCTTCACTGTCACTGGGTCAAAACCCTGGAACTCTCTTCCTAACAGCACTGTGGGTGTACCTACACCACATGGACTGCAGCGGCTCAAGAAGACAGCTCACCACCACCTTCTCAAGGGCAACTAGGGATGGGCAATAAATGCTGGCCCAACCAGCGAAGCCCACATCCCGTGAATGAATAATTTTTTAAAAATGTGGCGGAATTGGGATGATATGATGTGAAAAGCCGCCATGAGGCCAGCAGGTAAAACATCCTTTTTCCAGCCCACTACTGCACTGAGTGAAAATCTGGGATGATTCTGCCCTAAGTCTTAACCACATTCCAGACGGTCAATTAAGTTAGGTTTTACACTGCTTCCAGTGCAGGGCTATCTAACTGTTATTTGCTGTGGTTATCTTTTCCTAGTGAGCTGAAAACTGCATCTGGCTTAAACGGCAACTAACTCTCTCAGCAAACACCCAGATAAATTGAAACCAGAGAAACTTCCTAAGCTCCACCCATCTCCATAATGACAATGTCTGCTCTGGGCCGTCCTCAGAATGTGTATTAATATATGTAGCTCCCAGTATTAATACACAGGGCCCTGTTCTTTGCAGGCAGAAAAACCATGTACACACATTGTGCTTGTTTCAGCTAAACAAAATAAGTTATAGGTACTAGCTGGTTCATTCCTCAGGGTAATGCCTTGACAATCAGAGTCAAGCTGCCTGGTTTCAATTCCAATCAATGCATGGCAGTTAACTGTTAGTCAACATTAACTGGTGCATTCTCCATGGCAATGCCTCTAGCAATCAGAGTCCACTTGCCAACCAATCTGCACTCTCTTCTAATACAGTATAAAGTTGTTGCTTCCCCTGACATTGGTATTCTTATGATTGTCCTGATGAGTGTAAGATGAAAATCTTTGACAAAATGTCTCTTCTCATCAATACTCAAGTTCTGCACTACCAAATGACTACTTAGATTACATATCCCTCATCTACAATTTCCTCTTTGATCTGATGAAGTAAATGGGTTTTGCAACCTTTCAGGGCTTACTGAATGCTTTTAGATTAATTTAGCCCTAAGTCTCAAAATAGAAACATCCCACTGGACTACCATTACTACAAACTTTGCAGGCATCATGGTCGAGATTATCCGTGCCTGCTGCCGTTGGGTGTGATCAGTGGTGTGAGCGGGCAATATGGTGTGATTGGTTTCATGTCAGCATGAAACCAGTTTGTGATCATCCGGTCAGCCTGCTGATGGCAGGCTGCGTTCTCTGCCATTGGACATTGGGAACTTCATTGTAATACATCACCGTATCGTTATTAGGCCTGTCCGCTGGAAATGTTCTCCCTCCCCACGCCAAGCTGGATCGTCCGTCCATGTCAGCGGGAAAACACGCTGACATGTTTCACAACAGCACATAAGTGACCTGCACGTGGTGGGCTGCACTTCAATCAGGACTTCAAGGTTTGTTTCGTTACCTTGCTTCAGTCAGCACTCGCAGTCATCAGCGCCAGGTTTCACAGACAGCATCACATCACTTTTAGGGGCTCACAGCACGTCTCTACCTACCAGATTAGCCATATGTGGTGGCTTTTCAATGGCTGCAAGGTTAGGGCTTGCTTGGTGAATGGGGAGAAGTGGCCTCAGGCAAGGGCAGAGGTTGCAGGATGAGGGCTGCACAGGGGAAGGAGGGTAACCCAGTGTGGGGCACATGTTGATCTTTGCAAGTGGCCTCAAGGTGATGAGGACTGAGGAGGCAGTCTCCAGGGGAGATGAGGCCAGATGGACATGTGAAGGTATGTGTGCGAGAATGGGTGGTGATGCCTCTTGAGCTGGCAGTGGCTGAGATGCCAATGACTGTGTGATGAGCTTGAGTGTGTGAGTTTAGAGTGATGAGATGGTTGCCATACCCTGGCTGTATGAATGAGATCATTCATCCTCTATCTGCATTGGATGGCCAACCACTGCCATCACCTCCCAAGCCTGGTTGGTCACGCCGCTGACCATCCCGCAGCCAGAGCGGGGGTAGAGGACATCGCAGCAAGTCTCCACAGTGTCCAAAAGGCATTCCAGTGACTCATCACTAAACCTGGGGGCTGCAGCCTTTTTGCCTTTCTTGGACGTCTTCCCTGCAGTAGTTGTGGCTGGAAGCACTGAGATGTGTGCGTGTGGCTAGACTTTAAATTTGGTGCCTGGTGTGATGAAATGGCGAGGTAATGGCATGGTGGGCGAATGAGAACCCACCCACCATGGAAATAGCATGTTTCCCGGGAATGCATAACTAATGCAACGGGTTTGGCATGATACAGTGTGAAAACCCGTCATTGTGGCTGGCAGGTAAAACATTGCTTTACCCACCCACTAACACACTTAGTGCAAATCTGGGATGGTTCCGCCCCATGTCTCCAGGTCTTTAGCTAAGTAAGCCCACCTGCTTTTTTATAGTTCTATTCCTTCTGACTTAATTAAACAAACATGGGTCGCCTTTTGAATTGCCATTTCTTGAGATTTTCTGGCAATCTCTAAAGCCCAGCATTTTAATTGTCTTACCATTCTAGCTGTTAGCCTCTTAAGGCAACATGGCCCCAACATTTTAAGTGTAATAGGCTCCAAGCTTGCTTTAATAGCAGTTGTTCAATTTTCTACTGTTAAACTAAATTCCTAAAACTAAATATTATATTGTAAAACACATGAACCATGAACTAGATATTTGCAACACTGTTCCTTCACTCTGTTTAGAACATGACTATTTAGGAAAGGTAGGTCCAAAAATTTCGAATCAGGGACTAATATTAGTATCAGGCTAGCAAGAGGGCTGAATAGGATTGTGCAGATATGCGAGTACTTCCCAATGTTACAGGCCTCATTTAAACACACAAGCTACAGGTTCAATACTCCCAGTTCGAATAGATGCTTCATTTTACTGTTTGTTTTCCCAAAATGCACTATTTTGTAGTTTCTTGCATTGAACTGCATCTGTTATCTACTTGTTCACTCTGCTGATCTGTCTATTGTCATGATGCTATGCCCCTTTATTTTTGAAAATACGATTTTATCAACTTTCACCTGACTGTAAATTTTGCAATCTGAACTGAGGGAGAGCAAACTGCTTAAAAATACAAAGCCACATTCCAAGGTGAAGGTGGGAAACAAACAAATCACCCCCGGGGAGTGTGAAAAGAGAGATATTTTCTATAACGCAGAAACCCATTGAAACTCATAACAGTCTAAGGAGAGACATTAAATATGCAAAGCACTGAATATTGAAATAATGGCTGCCACAGAGGGACACACCAAAAAGCCTCTTAGAAATACACAATGGGTGAAGTATTTCAAGGCAAGGCTGCACAGCCACTTGAGAGAGATTGCAAGTGACATAGGTGGTGCCAAGGAAGTCTTCAGTGAGGAAACAGGCTGAGGGCTTTGCTCTCTCCTTCTCTCTCTTTTTGAATAAGCGTGTTGCCCGATTTGAGAAGCCATCTCTACCAGAGACCTACCAGTAAACTGAGATCTCATAATAATTGCAACATGTTCTATATTTGACCGCATGCAAGGAACCAGCTAACATAAATCGGCAGCAGTGTTTAAAATTTATGCCTCAAGGACAATCAAAGGGCACTTAACTGTATATTCTTTTACTTTTTTTATTGGACTCTAACTTCCCTTATGATACCTGTATGTGTGTGTGTGTGTGTGTCTTTGCGTGTGCGTATTTTTGTGTGTTTGTGTGTGTATTTGCATGGGTGTGTGTGTGCTTGTGTGTATTTGTGTGTTTTTGTGTTTGTGTGTGTTTGTGTGTTTGTATGTTTTTGTTTTTGTGTTTGTGTGCTTTTGTGTTTTGTGTTTGTGTTTGTGTGTGGGCCTGAATGACTGCATGATGGCCGAATGTTTGAAGTCGCTATTTTATTACTTTTCTCACATTTAGTGGTTAATAAATTTTGTTTGATTGGCCCCTTATTGCTTACAGCTCAAGCAGTTAAATACTTTCTGATTTGGAAAAGGCATATCCTCATGAAAAAGAAACTTAAACCGAAGATATTGAATGGAGGGGAACCAATTCACTCCTTCTCACCTGATTGTAAAACTATGTCCTGATTCAGTCTCCCTCAGGGTTTATAGTGCTCTGTGAGATGGGATCATCAGCAAACTTCAAAAGTATTGCTCTTATTGCTAATGTCCTTTGATATCAATTATTTTTTCCATATGTCCTAATGAATCACATAAATGGAACACAAAAGAGATTCCAGCACCAATCCTTGTGGTTCACATCCTGCCAAACACTCCCTTTACTTCCAATCTTTGTTCCTGTCTCAAGCCATCTCTCTATCCATACAACTACACTTTAGTTTTGATTTGCTTTGATGTACCTTGATTTTCATGATGAGCCTCTTTTGTTGCTCTTCTTCAAAAGACTTCTGAAAATTTGCTGAGTTTGTGTTGATGGATGAGAGCCTCACCCACAGGAAGCATATATTGGATAGTCTGCCAGCAGACAAGGCCTACAGCTGCCACCAGATACTTGGACAACTATCTCCAAACCATCTGCTCACACTGAACTAAGTCCAACAGTGAAGTATGGCCTCTCACTGAAGCGAATAGCTACCAGGTGTTTCCCAGCAGTTATTGGCAACACTCCTGTAGGGTAGTACTGATCTCATCCAGCACCTTGTAAAAGTCCAGCCATTCTTCTACTATTGAAAATTTGCACATGCCTATCAATGGTGCCCTTGGCATGAATTTGATAACTGGTGATGTTGCCCAATCTGCGTACAAGTCAATGGATGTGGGTGTGGACAGTGCTTGGATAGTTGAAGAGTGACTTTTACTGCTGCACAAACCTCTGCCTTGCCTTTATAAGGTTCTCCACTCTTTTTCCCCATAGAGTCAAACCTAATCTTGACAGCTCCTTGTACTCAGATGCAATGTATCCAGAGCAGCTGTGTCTGCAGATGTTAGGCTTGCTTTCCCTTAGAGACTGTGGACGCAGTCTGAATCATTTCACTATACACCCCTGCAGGACGTTTCTAGTTAGTTAGTCTTTACAGGTGGATATTTAAGTCATGAACTCCAAAATAGATATTCACTTTGATTGTGCACCATGGAGCTCAGTGACATTTTTCAAGTTCCAACATCCCCTGTTCTAAGGATATACAGAAAGACCTTCAATCCGTAAGCAATGTAGAAATAACAGTGGATAGCATGAACCTCTGCAAAGGTTTTGCTGGCCTCACTGTATACTCCCCAGGATTGAAACCCTTTTAACTGTGCTGTGCATCCTTACTAGTATACCAGAAGGGCAAATGCCATTTTAAGCCATCCGCCAGAGGCATCTCTAGAGTGCCTGAACCAGATGGGCTTCCAATGCTGTTTGGGAATGAGAGGTTGGCCCTAATTTGAACCTCCTTGCATCCGGTTTTCATCTTGAGGTCTAATGTTACACCCAGAATAAGAGAAAAAGTGATTGAGATGTCAAGAGTGGAAGGCAAAGACTGAGAGGAGAAAACAGAAGCATTGGAAACTGTGAGAGATATAAGGAAACAGTTTCAGGAGGAGAGGCACAGATTTTTTTCTCTAGCTTTTAACCGTGAACAATGCCACAGGGATTAATGCCATTATATAATGGCACCAAGGGGAGACATTAAGGACTCCCACACAGTTGAAATAGGAAGGCAATGCCTCGAAAATTGGGAGGAATGACTTATTGGCACTAGCTTGGCCATAGCAGCCTAATACTAGTCAGTAGGCCCTTATAATATGCAGATTAGGTCTTATGATGTATGCATGGCGTAGTAAGTTCCGCTTACCCATAACCCCTGTCTTCATCGATCTTCACTGGCTGCTTGTCCTCCAACACACTGAATTCCAAGTCATTGTTCTTGGTTGAAAATCCTTTCAAGGCATTTCCACAGTCTGCCTTTACAACCTATCCCAGAGGAATGTCCCAGCACTTTGTCCACTGTCTGTAGCTTTCTACATCAAAGACGGCAAATTAACCATTTTTGCATTTGACAATTGACTGGTGTTCTTTCCTGTAACATAACCATGTACAGCAAGTTAGGAGAGTATGTTAACTTGCCAGCCCTGGCCAGGTGGAATTGAGGGTTGCTTAAAATTGTTAAAAAGGAGAAACCCAGACTCCAGGCGAATACGCTTACTTCCTATTTAACTGAGGTGGGTTTGGGGCTGGCCAAGTAAGCTGCTCTTGAGAAGTGGTTCACTAAACGCAATTATAATATTTAAGTGAGGATCCGTGCCTCAGGTTTTGCCAGTGATTTGGATTTAATGACTTTGGGCTGTGGTTTTTAAAATTCTTTATGGGGTGTGGCCATCGCTGGCTGGGCCAGCATTTATTGCCAATCCCTAATTGCCCTTGAGAAGGTGGTGGTTAGCTGCCTTCTTGAACTGCTGCAGTCCCTGTGGTGTAGGTACAACCACAGTGCTGTTAGGGAGGGAGTTCCAGGATTTTGACCCAGCGACAGTGAAGGAACGGCGATATATTTCCAAGTCAGGATGGTGAGCAACTTGGGAGGGGAACTTCCAGGTGGTGGTGTTCCCATCTATCTGCTGCCCTTGTCCTTCTAGATGGCAGTGGTCATGGGTTTGGAAGATGCTGTCTAAGGAGCCTTGGTGAGTTCCTGTATTGCTTCTTGTAGATGGTACACACTGCTGCCACTGTGCGCCAGTGGTGGAGGGAGTGAATGTTTGTGGAGGTGATGCCAATCAAGTGGGCTACTTTGCCCTGGATAGTGTCAAGCTTTTTAAGTGCTATTGGAGTTGGAATCCAGGAATTAATGGCTGTGATCGTGCCACTGATTTGGAGTTAATGGTGTGGGCTGTGATTTTGCCAGAGATTTGGATTTAATGGCTGTGGGCTGTGTTTCCCAGGGCTTGGAAAACCCAATAGTTGGAAGGAGGTGGGAGTTGTCAGGTCCAGCAGCTAAGTGTTTTTCCAGCATTGCTTGTGAGCCTGGAGGAGGAGATCCCCATGGCTTCTCACGCAAACCTGCCGCGACCTCTCTCACCCCGGCAATCCCCAGATACCCCTTTGCGGTCATCTGAATCACAGTGATCCCTCCATTTACAGTCTCTCCCCTGTGATTTCTCCCCTCCCATGATATCTCCCTCTGCAATCTTCAGACAACCCCTCCCATTTTTCCCTCCCTCCTTTTCATCATGCTTCAAGCCACTCCCCTGCCCCCACCCCGCTTCACTGACACTCCAGCTTCTCAATTGTTAAGGGCTGTTCCTCGGTGCTGCCTTCTACTGCAGGCTTACCCGGCTGGCAGCTGGCCAGCTTTCAATCTGGTTGGCTGCCAGGCAGGAAAAGGGAACTTTTAAAGCTCCAATGAGATCCTGCCATCAAATTTGACGTTTTCAGCTTCTCAGCTGCTGACAAGTGCCAATTTCATCCTCCTCCTCTTTCCTGTAAATATCAGGGGCCATTTTAGTGCCCAAAACTGACAGGAAGCTTTTTGGCCTTGCCTGGGGAAGGCCACACTGTACGTGGGGATTGGAAATTATTACGTCCAGTGATGGAGTTCCAAAAAAAAACACTTTAACTTAATTTTATTTGGCATTTAGGCACATAACAGAAAAGTATAATTATGGAGAAAGTGAAGGAATGAAGGAAAATATACTGATCTTGAATTCTTTACGGGGTAAATTGTGGTCAGTTGTTTTAATTAAGGGTAACAATTGGGAAATAGCAGAGACTCAACTTGGCTAAATATGAGTGACCTCATCTGCATTTCATTCCCACTAATTCTTTGCAAACGAAGAAAACATACTTACCTGTTACCACCTAGTGGAAGTGAAGGCAATTTCATACATGATGGAGCTTACAGCACCCTGAAGTTATATGTTAAATGATGCCTTTACTTCCTAGGCTTCTGTTTTTTAAGTCCAAATAACAGCTGCATCACACGTCATGGTATTTGTCTGCCTCCTGTTCCAAGGATCTTGTGTGGCCTGCACCTGTAAGCACTGACCCTAACCTACTCTCAGGCTCCATTCATTCAGATACATAAAGCTCTCCTTTGTTAACCTGTTTCTATAGTCACTGGCTGGCCTGGACCAGAGAGTACCATCTGGTCTACCCAGAGAAAACAGCTTTTCCACATCTGTTTTCTTAAAATCATAACAAAGTCCACAGTTAGTTGTGGCTTGGTACATTTGCAAAAACTTTCAGGAAGTTATCTCAGCATTGGATTCTTGGTCAGCTCTTTGAATACTTCAACAGGAAACAAACCCAAGTGTGCTACATTCATTGCTCATCAGAAAGTACTGTACAGTACACAGAGAATGTCAACGCTTTTGCCAAGGAAATTTATTGGAGCCAAATCATGACTACATTCTCTTGTAATGTAAGAAAGCACATTGTTTTTATTTGTTTGGTCTTTCAAAACAGCATTTATTGTCCATCATGTAGTGGCCCTGAGGGTATTAAGAATCAAGCACATAGTATGGGACCCAGAATCACATGCTTCATCTAAAAGTCAGTAATGCAACAAAGCAGAAGTGTAGCATAGAAAGACATTTTGAGAATCCAGGGCTGCATTCAAAATAATTTATTCCAGATTATTTGGTATTTGGATTTCAAGCTTTGCATTTTTACATGTCTTAGAAATTATTTCCTCATGTGGAGTGTAGGTACCAACAGCAATTGGTTAGACTGAACAGCCAGCTTCTGTGTTGCAATTTACAATGAAATGTAAAGAAAACAGAATAAATTATATAAAGGGTAGAGGGGTAATATATTTAAAGATAATGCACTAGAAGTATCTGTTGGGCTGCTGATGAGGTGCATTGAAGCTATTGCACCTTGATGTACACTCACCTGAACCAATGTGTTGACAAGGGGCGGAATCACCCCAGATTTGCACTAAGTGCGGTAGTGGGCAGGAAAAAGGATGTTGTGCCCACCAAATGCGTCCCATTCCCAGCCCATCCCACCTCATAAATGATGTAGTCAGGGGGAACACGCCAACTCCCTGGCGGCCCTGCCCGCTCCAGGCGCCATATTTAAAGCGCACCAGAACAAGTACCTACTTCATGACTTCAGACCAGGACTGTGACAGATGGCCCCGAAAGCAAAGAAGATAGCAGCCCCAGGGTCCTTGGGCACCCAAAGGGAGGAGGAGCAGCAGCTGGACACCCCTGGGTTATCTACTCAGGAATCTCAGAGGCTGTCCTCTCCCTCAGAGTCCCCTTTGCCTGTGACACCCTCAACATTGTCTGCTGTCACAGCAGAGGGAGTAGCTGGCCCACAGGAGGACCGACCAAGCAAAAGGGGCTGCCCTGGACTCCTTCCTCCCCCTGGACCCCTTCCCCACTCTGAACTTTTTCCTGCTCCCGACGTCCTTCCTCGCCCCGAGGTCCTTCCCCCCCTCCAAACTCCTTCTCTCCTACGAACTCCTTCCCTTACATCTTCCTCCCCAGTTGCCGCATTCTCCCTATTAGACCCTCCTCCCCCGTACTCCCTCCTCCCCACTCCTAACTTCACCCCCTCGACACCTTCGTCCCCCTGCTCCCAACCCTGCACCCACTCCCCCCTCCCCCCCCTCCCGGTACACTTTCCTCTCCCACTCACAGCTGGACCGTCCTTTCTGCCCCTCTCACCAATCATCCATTGCAGCCCATGGCCAAGACCATGATGTTTCAAAGCAGACCCTAGATATCAATGGAGACCCCCCACCTTCTGTGAGCTGCTTCATGGTGGAGCCATGTCCATGAGACCCACCCAGCATGTGATGCATGTTTCCCTCCAGGGTCCGGTAGCTGTAGGGCTCCAGCATCTTCTGCTCCTCGGATGTCTGCAGTGTGGGCAAGGCCCTGACGGTAAGCCGTGACTTCCGCACATATTCTGGGCTCATTTGTTTCCCCAGAGTAACGATAAATCTGGCGTTGGGGGACGATTCCAGTTGGGCCTTACTTTGCATCCCATTAGCGGGATGCAAAGCGGGTTCACGCTGGCCTCCAGTGGGATTGGTGGACACCATCGGATGATCCTGCTGTGCTTTCATGCAGGCATGACACCAATTTTTTGGCCTTCTCACCATATTGTCCCCCCCCGCCCGCCATGATGCCCAACGCCAATGGGGGCAGAAAATTTCAGCCAAGATTTCTCTTAGACTCTAGAGGGAAAGGAAATGGAAGAACTTGTACTTTTAATAATGTCATTAAGTGCTTTAAGACCAATGAAATATCTCTGAAGTATAGTCACTGCTATAATGTAGGAAAGTACATCAGTCAATTTGCACGGAGCAAGGTTCCAACATGAAAGATAATCGGCAATTTCTATTGATGTTGATGGACAACCAGTACACCAGGAGAACTCCCCTGATTTTCTTCTTCAAACAATGAAATGGGATCTCTTAAACCCAGCTGAGAGGGCAGACAAGGCCTTAACATCTTACCTGAAAGATGGTACCTCCAATAATACAGCACTCCCTTGATGCTGCGCTGAAGCTTTTGCCTGGATTATGCCCTCAAATCCCAGGAGAGCTCTGTTGTAGGGTGTTGAATACCATTCGGCAGGTCTTAAAGAAGTCTTCATAGTCTTAAGTAGGTTAACTGTATGTATTTATTAACCATATGTATTTATGAACTGCAAGAGCCAATATATATATATATATATATAGTAAAGAATTCAAACTAGGAGCTGTCTCTATGCTTGTGCACACAGCTCTGTCCAACACTAGACTGACCTCTAGATGCAGGTCATGTATTCTCTTACATCACTGTGTAGATGGTACTGTACTCAGTCCCACATTAACCCTATATGAGCCAGACCCTTATACTACACCTCCCCCAAGTCTTTATCCAATGTATTTTAAGTTATCCTAGTTTACCCCTTGGATCTACATCATTACTACTACCACATCTCCCCCTTCAAGTTTCTATGTTCATAGATTCAGGCAGTCTGGAAGCCTTATAACCTTCCCATATCTTGATCACACTACTGTCGGAGGAATGTTATGCTCTGTCATTGTAGGTAAACTCTGTTGATTTGGAGGTTGTTCTGGCCCCTGGGTATCTTTTTATCCTCTTTTCCATTCCTTGGCATTGAACTGCTCTTTGTTGATTCGGCAGCTGTGGTGACAGGTGGTTATTGTTCCATCCTGTTTCTTGCAGGGTGGACGGATGTTGTGCTCATCTCCATATTGCTTTTTCCTCTTCTTTCTTCGTGTGGGTTGATGTGATGTCGTCGGTGATGGAAGATGGCCTTTCCTGTTATGAGGATATGGCTTTTCAGTAAGATCACATTTGTGTTTGGTTACGTGGTGTGCTGTCACCAATGGATGGCTGATAATTGGTTCCAGCACCATCTGTTGCACTGTCATGCTGGCTGGGAGTTGCAGCATTTGCTCTGTGGTCACATTGTTGACCTTATCAACAACCATTGGAGCTGGAAGTTTACGCCCTTCTGGTTATTGGTTGCTCTCTTGTTTATCCTCCACTGGAGACATCTTGTTAACCATTTGAGCGGTTGGCTGGTCTGACCAATGAGGGATTTCTGGCACCTGTAACAAAAATGGACAAACCTGCTCTGCAAAGAGAGAAGACAGTTCACAGCTGAAGTCCCAGTCAGGACACTCTTTCTTGTTTCAGCTGTCAGGAACTTGCAGTTCTGTATAATTTATGGCAGTGGTTTATTGACATCTCCCGCCATTTTGAGAAGATACAGGGCTGTACAGACATCTCTGCTCAAGAGAGAAAAAGACTGGTTACAGATGACATACATCAGTCTGGAGATTTGTTTGCTACTATACCTTAATAGTTTCAGAATCATGCCTATGAATGGAAGTATGATTCTTTGGGGATCATAAAGTGGTGTGTCTGTTGTTGAAAGTCAGAGGTCTCTCAGCCATGGTTCTTTGTCCGATAGGACCATAACATTGGCTGCTGTGTCGAAGACATCCAAGGGATCCTGTGGAGTCTTCTGCAGCAGTGAGGAATTTCAAATTTCCGCCTTTAGCTTCCATGCCTTTCCCCTTGAGAGCTTTTCCCTGGTGATTTTCCTCTGCGTGTTTGCTTCTCAAGCTTTTCTTCAGGGCAGAATGCTTCTTCAAATTTTCCTTTAGTCTTGCAGGATTTTAGTTCTTCCCTGCATTTTTTGTGAGATTTTGAGTTTTTCCATTTGATGCCATATGCCGTAGGGTGCTGGATACCATTCACAGAATCACAGTGCAGAAGAGGCCCTTCGGCCCATCGAGTTTGCACCGACACATGAGAAACACCTAACCTATCTACCTAATCCCATTTACCAGCACTTGGCCCATAGCCTTGAATGTTATGACATGCCAAGTGCTCATCCAGGTACTTTATAAAGGATGTGAAGCAACCCGCCTCCACCACCTTCCTAGGCAGTGCATTCCAGATTTGGTAGCTCTTAATGAAGTCTTCATAGTCTTAAGCAGGTTAATGTTATGTGTTTATTAACTTCGATAACCATGTACAAATATACAGTAAAGGGTTCAAGCTAGGAGCTGTCTCCATGCTTGCATGAGCACATGGCTCTGTCCAACGCTTCTCTGACCCCTAGGTATGGGTTATATGTTCTCTTACATCACTGTGTGGGCGGTACTGTACTGTAACCCTATATGTGCCAGACCCTTATACTACAATCTCGAACCGATGATCGTTTGACTCCAAGTCAAAAGTGTGATCCATTGCCTACACCTCAGAAGTCTGATATCCTAATAACACACATTGTTATGGGCCAGCTTGTGATATGTCAATTTACCCTTGTCATCAAATTAAATCGTTCAATTGTTTTACTTTGCTTGAAGTATATTTAGCTTTGTGCAAATTGTAAGCTGCGTGCTTTTTAAAATTTGTTTTCAGGATGTGGGCAATGCTGACAAAGCTGCATTTACTGCTCATCTATAGTTGCTCTGAAGAGGTGGCGATGAAGCTTCTTCTTGAGTTGCTGCAGTTCTTGTCCTGATTGGACTCTCACAATGGTTAGGTAAATCCCAGCACTTTAACTCTATGATCTTGAAGGAATCATGATATAGTTACTAATCAGGTTTGTGTGTATCTTGGAGCAGAACTTTGTGTGCCCACGATTTTTCAGCACTTGTCCTTCTTGATGGTATAAGTTATAGGGCTGGAACAGCTGGAAATGTGATGAATTCTGGCAATAAATCTGTTAGATAGTACACACTGAAGCAACAGTGTGGTGGAAGTGGTGGATATGCAGTCCAGCAACAGGAACTTAACACTTTCCTGGATGGTGTAAGATTCATGAGTGTTGTTGCAGTTACACCCACCTAGTTGAGTGGTAGGTATTCCATCACACCCCCAACTTGTGCCTTGTGAATGGGTTTTGGGGAGTCAGAAGGTGAGTGTGGTAATTATGGATTTATTTAGTGTGTAGTATACCCTTAAGAAGAATGCTGTTAAAGAAGATCACATGATCTTTAGTGCCCAATAGGAGGGTAGCACAGGCTACCTCTGTAGTTAGTAGCTAGTAGTCAGTAGTTAGTAGTGTTGAGATAGAGTTTGAAGTGAAAGAACATGTTTAGTTGCTGCTGAGTACCTTTGTAAATAAACTAAGGGGAGAATTTTTCCTATGGCAGGCGGGCGGGCTGGGCGGGAGCAGGCGGAGCGGGCGCGGAACTGATCGCCACCCGTGATTGGCTGCGCGCCGCCATTTTACACAGGCGGGCCAATTTAGGCCTTCCCAGCGTAACACACGGCTGATAGCGCTCAGTGCTATCTACGCAGGCGGGGGTAGAAGGGAGAGTCGGGGCATTAGAAAGAGCGCTGCAATCTCCCTCAGGCGTGGAGCTGCCTTGGGGGGATTAAATAGTGGAGAAAACTTTTTAATCAATAAAGTAAAAATTTATTTAAACATGTCCCTTCATGTGATGGTGTCACATGTGCTGGGACATGTTTGTGAAGTTAGTAAAAGTTATTTATTTATTTTATAAAACCTTCCCGCCAGTGAATGAGGTTTCCTGAAAAATGCGAAGGCCTCTTGGGCTCTTCGCTTGCCCGCCAACCTTAAGATTGGGTGGGCAATGTTGTTAACGAGTTAAATTACTTTTTTAATGGCCTTAATAGGCTGTTGACAATTCGGCGGGCATCCAGCCACCTCTGGTGTGCACCCGCCCGCTGAATGAAATATCGAAATGACGCGGGCTGACATCGAGACCACGCCCGACGTCATTGTGCGTCATTTTATGCGTCAGCGTGTCGGGCCCAACCCTGCACACCGACCGGAAGATTCAGCCCCAAGAGTTTTCATCTAAGAAGTGTCTGCTGATCAACTCTATCAATAGTGCCAACTCAGCTACTGCTCGCAACAAACTGGTGACCAGGATAAAAGTTTAACAGAAGAAATCAAGTGAAACGAAATTGGCACTGTACCTCACACAGTAATTGTAAGTAGAAGTTCTGTTCAAATCGATTAAGTAATTCCCTCTCAGAATTCCGCAATTCAGAAGAATTGATCCTTTTGATCCAGCAACGGACAATTGGTCTCGCATTCTTTTTCCAAGTGAATGAGATTATGGGGGAAGAGAAGGGGCAGGCGATTCTCTGAAGTACATGTGGAAATAAAATCTATGGCTTGGTTCGAAGCTTGATGGCACCCAGTGCCCTGGATTCGAAAATTTTTGATGAATTCGTGGACCTGGTCATTATCAGCCAAAGCCCTCAGTAATGGTGCAAAGGTTCAAGTTTAACTCAAGAAATAGAGCCCCGGGGAGACAGTTGTTTGCTATGTGGCATGCTTGAAGCAGTTAACAAAACATTGTGAGTTTGGTGTATCCTTAAACGACATGCCCAGGGATCATTTATGTGCGGTGTGAATGAAGACACGATTCAGGAGAGAAACCGACTGCTGCCAACGGTTGGGCCCTGACAGCGATTTCACGCTGGCTGGCTAGTTAACGGCCAGCCAGTAGGAAACATGTGCTGGGAGCCTCAGCGCTGCCGGGTGGGGGGCGGGAGGAGCGTGAGCGCTGACGTGTGCACATGCGTGGGGATGCGCGCACAGAAAGTTCACTGAAGGCACAGAGCCTAACATTAACATTAACATTAACATTACAAGTAAAGAATTAAAAAATAGGGAAAACATGTCCCCACATGTGAGTCTGTCACATGAGCAGGGACATGTTAAAAATAAGATTTAAAAATTAAAAAAATTTTTTTAAATCAATGGTCGAAACCTCATCCCACCTGTGGATGAGGTTTCGTAAAAATTGCAAAGGCCACTTCGCCTATTTGCCCGTCAGCCAACCGAATGGTTGGACAGGCAGTGAAAACTTTGATTTAATTAATTGATTAAGGGCCTTAATAAGCCTCTTAATTGTTGGCGGGCGCACTGCCATCTCTCACGTGTGCCCACCGACCGAAATCTCGCAAGAGTGCGTGATGACGTCGGAACGCTTGCCCGACAACATCACGCACTATTTTACTCTCGTTCAGATCGGGAGCACACCCCCCAGCGAGGGAAAAACTCTGCCCAAAAAATAATTTCAATACAGGTGGAAACAAGCAATCTTTTAACGATTGTCAGCTTAAAAAAATCAAATGTTATTAATGTCACAGAAATGGACACATAATGAGACAGTGCAAGGAAAGAGTCAAACCCAGTGAGACCTACAATTTCGAAGAGCCTGAAGCAACAAATTCAGATACTTACTCATCGTTTAATCTGAAGGTTGGAAAGACAGAACCAATGTACGTAACAGTGAAAGTGAATGGTAGACCTGTTAGAATGGAAGTGGAGGCAGGAGCTTCCACTGCAGTAATTGGGAAAAATACCTTCAGATATCTGAATAATGGTGAACATCAGTTAACTTTAGAAGAAACAACTGCCCAATTAAAAACATACACAGGTGAAGACATTCAAGTCAAAGGCATAAGCAGAGCAACTGTCCATTATGGAAGCCAATCAGCAAAGCTACCAGTGTTGGTATTGAGAGGCAGGGGACCAAGCCTTCTAGGGCGAAATTGGCTAAGGGAAATCAACCTTGAGTGGCCACTGGGATTCCAGAAGGAAGCTGGAAGCGTTCCTGTTTTGGAAAAGGAGTGTGTAAAGACTCAACAAACTAAAGAAATGCAGGCTGTCTTAAGCCAAAACCTGGAAGAAGAGCAGAAGGAACTCGAAGAGACTGTTCTTCAGGACAGAGTCGCGATGAGGTGAGCAACCTCCGAAAGTAAAAGGAAAACCTGCTGAAAGACCTTCACAGGATACAAGATTCCCTCAGGTTTAAATATTGTAACTTTGGAAAAGTATGAAGAGAAACAGAAAGAATTCAGCACATCTCTAAATAAACTGAAGAATGAGTTGGCAGATAAGACGCATCAATGCTCAATTTTCCAGGAGGCAGCAAACAAATACAAAAAGGAGATGGAAGAACTGAAGAGTCAGCTATGTGAAGCGAAAGAGGCTTCTGAGGCAAAAGTAGCAGAATTTTCTAAGAAGCAGACAGATTTATGAAATTTTGGGAGTCTCAAATTGCAACAATTAAACAACTCACTTGAGGAGGAGGCGCCACAAATATCCCCATCCTCAATGATGGGGACCCCAGCACATCAGTGCAAAAGATAAGGCTGAAGCATTTGCTACAATCTTCAGCCAGTAGTGCCAAGTGGATGATCCATCTCGGCCTCCTCCAGCGGTCCCCAGCATCACAGATGTCAGTCTTCAGCCAACTTGATTCACTCCATGTGATATCAAGAAATGGCTGAAGGCACTGGATACTGCAAAGGCTATGAGCCCTGACAATATTCCGACAACAGTACTGAAGATTTGTGCTCTGGATCTTGCCGCACCCCTAGCCAAGCTGTTCCAGTGTAGCTACTATGCTGGCATCTATCCTGCTATGTGGAAAATTGACCAGGTATGTCCTGTACACAAAAAGCAGGACAAACCCAACCCGGCCAATTACCGCCCCGTCAGCCTACTCTCGATCATCAGTAAAGTAATGGAAGGGGCCATCAACAGTGGTATCAAGCGGCACTTGCTAAGCAATAACCTGCTCACCGACGCCCAGTTTGGAGTCTGCCAGGGCCACTCAGCTCCTGACCTCATTACAGCCTTGGTTCAAACATGGACAAAAGAGCTGAACACCCGAGGTGAAATGAGAGTGACTGTCCTTGACATCAAGGCAGCATTTGACAGAGTGTGGCATCAAGGACTCCTAGCAAAACTGGAGTCAATGGGAATCAAGGGGAAAACTATCCGCTGGTTGGAGTCACACCTAGCACAAAGGAAGGTGGTTGTGGTTGTTGGAGGTCAGTCATCTCAGCTCCAGGACATCACTGCAGGAGTTCCTCAGGGTAGTGTCCTTGGCCCAGCCATCTTCAGCTGCTTCATCAATGACCTTCCTTCCATCATAAGATCAGAAATGGGGATGTTCGCTGATGCTTGCATAGTGTTCAGCACCATTTGCGACTCCTCAGATACTGAAGCAGTCCATGTCCAAATGCAGCAAGACCTGGACAATATCCAGGCTTGGGCTGACAAGTGGCAAGTAACATTTGTACCACACAAGTGTCAGGTAATGACCAACTCCAAGATGAGAGAATCCAACCATCGCAACTTGATGTTCAATCAACCATCACTGAATCCCCCACTATCAACATCCTAGGGCTTACCATTGACCAGAAACTGAACTGGACTAGCCATATGAATACTGTGGCTGCAAGAGCAGGTAAGAGGCTAGGAGTTGTGTGATGAGTAACTCACCCCCTGACTCCCCAAAGCTTGTCTACCATCTACAAGGCACAACTCAGGAATGTGATAGAATACTACCCACTTGCCCGGATGAGTGCAGCTCCCACAACACTCAAGAAGCTTGGCACCATCCAGGATGAAGCAGCGAGCTTGATTGGCACCACATCCACAAACATTCACTCCCTCTACCACCAACGCTCGGCAGCAGCAGTGTGTACCATCTACAAGATGCAATGCAGGAATTCACCAAGGCTCCTTCGACAGCACCTTCCAAACCCACAACCAGTACCATCTAGAAAGACAAGGGCAGCAGATACGTGGGAACACCATTACCTGGAAGTTTCCTTTCAAACCCCTCACCATCCTGACTTGGAAATATATCACCATTCCTTCACTGTTGTTGGGTCAAAATCCTGGAACTTGCTCTCTAACAGCGCAATGGATGTACCTACCTATGGGCTGCAGCGGTTCAAGAAGGCAGCTCACCACCACCTTCCCAAGGGCAATTAGGGATGGGCAATAAATGCTGGCCTAGCCAGCGACGTTCACATCCCATGAATGAATAAAAAAATCTGGACCAACCATATAAATACTGTGGCTACAAGAGCAGGTCAGAGGCAGGGAATTCCTTGACAAGTAACTCACTGTTGTAAGTGGTGGCCGAGTTGGCACTATTGATAGAGTTAATCAGCAGGAACTTCTTTGGTCAGAATGGCAGAATATTGTGCTCGTCAGCCAGGAATGTGACTGACCTGAACAAGTGTAAAACGACGGTGGGCGAGCATGCCAATGTCATCATGCACTTGTGCGATATTTCGGTCGGTGGGTGCTTGAGGGAGTGGGCAGCACACCTGCTGACAATTAAGCAGTCTATTAAGCAGCACTCCTAACATGTGCCTTGTAGATGGTGGACAGGCTTTGGGGAGTCAGGAGGTGAGTTACTTGCCGCAGGATTCCTAGCCTCAGGCCTGCTCTTGTAGCCACAGTATTTATATGGCTAGTACTGTTCAGTTTCTGGTTAATGGTAACGCCCAGGATGTTGACAGTGGGAGATTCAGAGATGATAATGCCATTGAATGTTAATGGAAGATGATTAAATTCTCTCTTGTTGGAGAAGATCAATGCCTGGCATTTCTCTGCCTCTTATTAGCCCAAGCTTGAATGTAGTCCAGGGCAGAATTTTTAGGTCGGCATGCGGGCGTGTGCCTGACCTTATCGCGCGAGATGATGTCAGGCGAGTGTCCTGACGTCAGCCCGTGCTCACGCAATATTTTGGTCGGCGGACGCGCGCAAATGCTGGAAGCGCGCCCGCTGACAATGAAAAGGCCAATTAGTGTAATTAAGGTTGCGATTGTCTCCGATTTTTCGTGGTCTGTCCAACCTTACAATGGGTGAATTGGCCGGGTGGATTTGCATTTTTCATGAAACCTCATCCAAGGGCGGAATGAGGTTTCTGTTATTAAATCTAAAAAAATCTATGGACAGCATTTTATCATGTATCTGTTCAGTTGACTGATTGTGATGCGTGGACATTTTTTTCCTGATTTTATAAAACTTTATTTATTGGTTTTAAAGTCTCCAGCTCCCTGAGGCAGCTCTCTGCCTTCATGGAGCTTTCATTCAGCGCTGGCCCATGCCCATTAATCGGCCAGCCAGTGTGAAATCACGGTAGGGGCCCAAATGTGGTCGGCGGTTCGTTCCCTGGCTGATCCCAGGCCCGCCAATCGTGCCTGCCGACCTAAAAATCCTGCCTCAGGTCTTGCTGTATGTGGATGTGGACTGTTTCAGTATCTGAGGAGTTACAGGTGGTGCTGAACATTGGTGCAATCATCAGCAAACATCCCCACTTCTGACCATATGTTGGAGAGACGATTATTGATGAAGCATCCTGAAGATGGTTGGGCCTATGACACTACCTTGAGGAAGTCCTGCATCAATGTCCTAAGGGAATTGTTCAGTTCTGTCCTAATAGCGATAGTCTCTCAATCCTGGTACCATGCTTATAAATCATTTTTTCACTTTCCCTCGTGTTTCTATGTCCTTTTTATAGTATGAATCATTATCCATGTCGACTCGTTATGTTGCCCCTTCAAAGAATTCTATCAGATTAGTTAAGCATAACAGCGTTTTGGAATCCACACTGACATTTTTTTGGTTATATTTTCTGCCTCTAGACTCTCTACTATCACTGTTCTTTGGTGTAGATTCCAGTATCTGATTGGTCTAGAGCTCCCGGTATTTGTTCTGTCTCCCTTTTTGTACATAGGAGCAACAGCAGCTGTCCACTGGCACTCTAACACTATCCCCTCTTCTATTGAACTTGTAAATCTTTCGCTATCTCCTCCCTACTTTTCTTGGGTACGTGTGGGTGCTTACCATCCAGAACTTGGGTCTTACCCTCTTTTCATTTTGCTAGGTTATCAATCATTTTCTCCATTACAATCCCAAATTGAATTAATATTAATTTTAAATTCATCCTCGAGTGAAGTTTCTGTTTTGTAATCTTCTTTCATAAAAAATGAGGCAAAGTAGATTTTCAGTCCTTCTGCCACTTCCCAGTCACTGTTTTGTATTTCTTGCTCATTTTTTGGCAGCCCTATCCCAACTTTAAATTTTCTTTAGCTATTTATGTTTCTATGGAGGATTTTATTATTTGTTTCTATATTCCTTGATAATTTTATTTTGTAATTTCTCTTTATTTTGTTGATGGTTTATTTTAATAACTTCTGTTTGTCCTCCTGTCATTTAGTATCTATGTACTTGTTAGTATTCATTACTCTTTGAATGACCTCCTACCACATACTATTGTTTGAGAACTGTAACTAAATCATCTGCTGTTCAAGTATTTTAACCTAAAAAGAAAGAAGTTGCATTTAAATAGTGTCTCTAAGACATTCCAAAACACTTTACAGAAAATTAAGTACCTATGAATTGTAACCACTGTTGTAATGTAGGGAATCGCAGCAGCCAATTTGTATGCAGCAAGGTCCCTCAAACAACAATGAGATCAGTGACCAGAAAAACTGTTTTTGCAATGTTAGTTGAGGGTTAAATATTTGTCACAAGGAGAACTCACTTACGCTTCATCGGAAAATATTGTGGGATCTTTTACGTCCACCTGAGCAGTCAGATGGAATCTTAGTTTATCTGGAAGGTGGCACCAACAACAGAGCTAAACTTCAGTACTGCACTGAACTGTCAACTTAAGTTTTGTGCTCCCACCTCCAGAGTGGCGCTCAAGTCCACAACCTTTGACATTAGGTCAGAGTGCTACCACTAAGCCAAGCTGACACCCAGCATTGTGTAACTCCCCAATACTGAATCCCATAAAAGGTGCTTCATATGCCACAATCAGCTCTTTCCTTTTTACATTTTTCCCTTTACAATAATTACAGAAACAGTGCCATTCATGACATGGTTTCTCAGTCTGGTTAATTTACCACCTCCTCTTTTCTTGGGCGCACTGATTCCTTAGTAGGTACAATTCCACACACCGGAGTGCCCATTCCTCATGTGTAATCCAGGACAGTGAATGTTGATGGGCTATTTGACTGTAGGGTTGGAGAGGTGGTTTCACAATCAATGCTCAGCTTTCCTCACCTGCTGTTAATACACTTTCAGCCAGGGTAGCTGGATAGTAACCAGGATTAAGCACCCAGAACCAGTTCCTTCTTCCTAATTCAAGGAACCATCCCTACCATCAGCTCAGCTAAAATCAGCTAACTCAGCACAAGTCAATGTTAAACCTGGAACTTTCTTTGTGTGTAACTATGCTTTCCTCCTGCCTTACCAACTGACTGTAAAGTTTCTTTTACTTCTTTCAATACCTTGATATCAAGATGCTTGTTAAACAATGATAGCTTATTATCTTTAATACATTGTGAAGCATTGCTTAACTACTGGGTTAAAGATTGCTTTCTATTTTTTTTAACTTAAATTTCCAAAAAACACTATTTGAGTAGCAATCTGTCTGGTTATGCAGGTATATTTGGCCAATGTAAATAAATGCAAACTGAGGAATCTAGATAGCAAAAGATGAAGGTCTGTATAAATGGAGAATGAAGCACTTACTATGAGGAAGATAATTTCATTTTAAGCACAAGAAATGGTTCCCTGCTGTCTGGGTGACTAAGTGCACAGTGTAGTGCTGAACCATGAGAACAAGGAGATCCAGCATTCAATTGCTGGGTTGTCGTGAGCTAGCTGCGTTTAGCCAGATAGCATGGTGGGGAAGCTATAATGAGTCACACAGCCTTTAGACTGGCTGGATAAGAAGTCAGCCAGGGCTTCTGCTCTTGATTGTCATGCATTGACTCCCACTGGATGTGTGTATGTTTGGATGTTGAACAAACAGCATGATCAAGCTCTGCTATGATAGGCCCCAGAGTCGAATCACCTGGCAACAATCACTCAATGTATACGCTCATACATGGAAATAAACACTTAGGTGAAGTATCAGACAGTGATGGATCCATATGCAGCATGCCACCACCGAGAGTAAGGGGATAAAGTTAGATGTATAATTATAGGAGGAAAAAGATCAAAAAGAAGAGCAACAGATTTGATTCTTTCCAACCGTTACATTTATAATCTCAGTTATGCTGCAGTGGGGAGGAAAAATTAGAGGGAGGAAAGAGTCGTCGTCATTCCCAGACTTGCTAAGTGCTTCCAGCACCTCTTGTAGAGCAGTGTTGGTAGGGGGTCTATCTCGACAGCTGTGGCTGGTATATGATCCATGCCAATATCCAGGATTTGTGCGGGGTGGGGTGGGGGGGGGGGGGTGGAAACAGCCCTAAATATTATTATTCATAGACCATGATTTCTTATGTTATATATTTTTAAGACAAGAAAGGAGCTGTTTGTTTTAAGTTCAATGTAAACTTACACCTGCCTGGGTAAAGCGTACCGCATTCTTTGCAGCCAATCCAGTCAGTAATGTTTGGTTCAATGCAAAATGCCGAATATTAGCTTACATAGTGGCCCTTTTAAAGTGGCCTTGACACATGCCTAGTGATACTTACCGTAAGTTAAGAAAGAACTTGCATTTATATAGCTACTTTCAAAGATGGGCCGGCAAAACTAACAAAACAATGGGCTGCCCTTATAAAGGAAATGGTTCAGGTACAGTTGAGGTCTATTCCCATTAGGGAGAAAGATAAAGCAAACAAAGCCAGAGTTCCCTGGATAACAAAAGAGAGAGTAGGATAAAGCAGAAGAAAGCATACATATTACACATGAAAGGGTTGACAATACAAGTGAGACCAGACTGAAAGTTCAGAGGGGAAGTGAGGAACGTAATAAGAGAAGCAAAGAGGAAGTATGAGAAGACCCTGGCAGCTAACATAAAAATGAATCCATAAGTCTTCCATGGGCAAATAAATTATAAAAGGGTGGTAATAGAAGGAGTGGGGCCAATTGGGGACCCAAAAGGGGATTTGTGCATGGAAGCAGGGATATGGTTGAGGTACCACGTGAAAACTTTGCACCTGCCTTTAGCATGGAAGAAGATGCTTCCAAAATCTTAGTGAAAATAATAGCTGGATGGGCTAAAAATTGATAAAGAGTAGCTATTAGAAAGACTGCTGTACTTAAAGTTGATAAAACACCAGGACCTGATGAGATGCATCTAAGGATACTGAGGGAAGCAAGGGTAGAAATTACAGAAGAACTGGCAATAATATTCCTATCCTTCTTAGATACTGGACTGGTGCCAAAGGACTGGAGAATTGCAAACAATACACCCTTGTTCAAAAGCGGTGTAAGGATAAACCCTGCAATTACAGGCCAGTCAGTTTAACTTCATTGGTGGGAAAACTTTTAGAAACAATAACCTGGGACAAAATTAACAGTCACTTGGGCAAACATTTGGGATCAATTAAGGAAAGCCAGCATGGATTTGTTAAAAGCAAATCGTGTTTTCCTAACTTGACTGAGATTTTTTTACTGAGGTAACAGAGGGGGTTGATGAATGCAAAGAGGCTGATGTGGCGTACATGATATTCCAAGTGGCATTTGATAAAGCTCCATATAACAAGCTTGTGAGCAAAGTTGGACCTCATGGAATAAAAAGGACCATGGCAGTTTGGATACGAATTTTTGAGTGACAGAAAGCAGAGAATATTGGTGAATGATTGTGTTTTGGACTGTAGTAAAGACAGTGTGGTTCCCCAGGGATCAGTAGTAGCAGCCCTGCTTTTCTTGATCAATTTGCCTAGACTCAGAACTACAGGGGAAAATTTCAAAATTTGAGGATGACACAAAACCTGGAAGTATTGTGAACTGTGAGAAGGACAGTGATAAACTTCAAGAGGACATAGGCAGGGAGAATGGGCGGGCACAAGGCAGATGTAATTTAATGCACAGCAATGAAAGTTATGCATTTTGCTAAGAAGAATGGGCAGAGGCAATATAAAACAAAGGGTGCAATTCTAAAAGGGGTGCAGGAACAGAGGGGTGTAGATGTTAATGTGCACCAATTGTTGCCGTTTTAAAGCGGTAAGACAGGTTGCAAAAATTGATAAAAAGGCACAAAGGATCCTGGGCTTTATAAGCAGAGGCAAAGGGCAGAATTTAATTCAGTCACAGGAACGGGCTGGGAGAAGGGGAGGGTCGTAGAATCGGAAGAGAAAGTGTGGTGGGGAAGGGTGTGGGCTGGAGTACCCATCACCTCCTTACTGACCCCCTGCAATTCAGTCAGAGGCTGAGAAAGTGCAGGACAGCCCTCCCACCCACAGCCCAATTGGGTTCCCTACTTCTGACCATATGACAAAGGGAAGGTCATTGATGGAGTAACAAAGAGGATTGGGCCGAGGACACTACTCTGAGGAACTCCTGCAGGAGTCCCTAGGACTGAGATGATTGACCTCCAACAATCACAGCCATCTTCCTTGTGCTAGGCATGACTCCAGTCAGTGGAGAGCTTTTGCCCTCATCCCCATTGGCTTTGGTTTTGCTAGGGCTGCTTGATGCTACACTCGGTCAAATGCTGCTTTGAGGTCAAGGGCAGTCACTCTCACCTCACCTCTTGAGTTCAGCTCTTTTCTTCATGTTTCGACATGTCTATAATGAGGTCAGGCCCTAGTGGAACTCAAACTGAGCATCAGTAATCCAGTTATTGTCGCTTTATTTATTGTCAGTAAGTGTCGCTTGATAGCACTGTTGATGACCCCTTCCATCACTTTACTGCTAATCGTGAGTAGACTGATGGGGTGGTAATTGGCCGGGTTGGATCTGCCCTGCTTTTTGTGGACAGCACAGACCCAGGCAATTTTGCACATTGCCGGGTAGATGTCAGTTTTTAGCTGTACTGGAGCATATTGGCTAGAGGCATGGTTAGTTTTGGAGCACAAGTGTTCAGCACTATTGCTGGAATATTGTCAGGCCCCATAGCTTTTTCAGTATCCAGTGCCTTTAACCATTTCTTGATATCACATGGAATGAATCGAATTGGCTGGAGACTGGCTTCTGTGATGCTGGGGACCTCAAGGGGAGACTTAGGTGGATCATCCACTCGG
Organism: Cetorhinus maximus; assembly: GCF_964194155.1. NCBI lineage: Eukaryota > Metazoa > Chordata > Chondrichthyes > Lamniformes > Cetorhinidae > Cetorhinus > Cetorhinus maximus. The sequence goes on along the minus strand of NC_135882.1, from coordinate 130,732,515 downwards.
CACTTCTGGCTGAAGATAGTTGGAAAGGCTTCAGCTTTGTCTTAGGCCTTCGTTTAATATCTTATCAGACAAAATGCACACCTGGCTTGCTCCCTGTTGCACTTCAATTTCAGCTACGTGTCTATGCTCGAGTCCCTGGCTGGTCTTACAGCTTTGCATGATTTAGTCCATTCATGCTCTGATTTTAAAAATTCACTTTTGTGAGACAGAGAAAGTGGAGTGTGTTTTCTGTTTCTTTTCAGTCTGCATGCCCAGTAACATCTGCCTGATGAAATTTGTAACTTATTTTAGATAGTCTCAGGGTCGATAGAAAAGAGATGAAAATTCTTAGGTCCAAGTAGAATTAATAAATGATCTTTGGCAACTGTTTTGAATGTTGGCCCTCGATTACTCTCCCTCATACCATCCTTGAGGTCAAGCAGAAATCTGCTGCCATGTTCTTATTCACACCAAGTCCAGTTCACCTATCAGCCCTGTAATTACTAACCTACACAGGCTCCCAGTTAAGCATTGCCTCAATTTTAGAATTCTCATCCTTTTCAAATCCCTTGCCCAAGGAAAGGATATACTTGCTATAGAGGGAGTGCAATGAACGTTCACCAGACTGATTCCTAGGATGGTGAGGTTGTCCTATGAGGAGAGATGGAGGAGACTGGGCCTGTACTCTCTGGAGTTTAGAAGAATGAGAGGTGATCTCATTGAAGCATACAAAATTCTTACAGGGTTCGACAGGGTAGATGCAGGAAGGATGCTTCCCCTGGCTGGGGTAGGGTGGGCTGCGGTCTAGAACCAAGGGACACAATCTCAGAATAAGAAGTAGACCATTTAGAACTGGGATGAGGGCAAATTTCTTCACTCAGATGGTGATGAACCTTTGCAATTCTCTACCCCAGAGGGCTTTGGAGGCTCAGTCATTGAGTATATTCAAGTCAATAGATTGCTAGGTATTAAAGTTATCAATGAATTTGGGGATAGTGCAGGAAAATGACATTGAAATAGATCAGCCATCATCTAGTTGAATGATGGAGCAGGCTTATGGGTCCAAATGGCCTACTCCTGCTCCTATTTCCTATGTTCCAAGTATGTTCCAATGCATGGTCTCATCCTTCCCTGTCTCTGTAATCTCCTCCAACCCCTTTGAGATATCTGTGTTCTTCTAATTCTGACTTCATGAGTATCCCTGAATTTAATCACTGTACCATTGTTAGCCATGTCTTCAACATTCAGGGCCTAAGCTCTCTCCATACACCTCTCTGCCTAATCTACCTCACTTTCTTCCTTAAAGACTACACTTAAAACCTACCTCTTTGACCAAACCCTTGGTCATTTTGTTACGAATGCTAGACTTTAAAAGATGGTTATGTTTCAAAATGCTTCCTTTATCTGAAGGGGAAACAGATCATTCTGGAAAGGGGGATGGTGAGATCACACCAGCCAGTCCTTCACCTCCATTTGGGTCCTCAACTCTAGGCAAGATAGGTGGAGGGACATGTAGTATTGAGGAGGCGGGGAGGCTGCAGAAGGATTTGGACAGGTTAGGAGAATGGGAAAGAAGTGGCAGATGGGATACAACGTAGGGAAGTGTGAGGTCATGCACTTTGGTAGGAAGAATAGAGGCATAGACTATTTTCTAAATGGGGAGAGAATTCAGAAATCTGGAGTGCAAAGGGACTTGGGAGTCCTAGTCCAGGATTCTCTTTAGGTTAACTTGCAGGTTGAGTTGGTAGTTAGGAAGGCAAATGCAATGTTGGCATTTATTTCGAGAGGACTAGAATATAAAAGCAGGGATGTGCTGCTGAGGCTTTATAAGACTCAGGTCAGACCACATTTAGAATATTGTGAGCAATTTTGGGCCCCGTATCTCAGGAAGGATGTTCTGGCCCTGGAGAGGGTCCAGAGGAGGTTCATGAGAATGATCCCAGGAATGAAAGGCTTAACATATGAGGAACGTTTGAGGACTCTGGGTCTATACTCAATGGAGATTAGAAGGATGAGGGGGGATCTGATTGAAACTTACAGAATACTAAAAGGCCTGGATAGAGTGGATGTGGGGAAGATGATTCCATTAGTAGGAGAGACTAGGACCCGAGGGCATAGCCTCAGAGTAAAGGGAAGACCTTTTAAAACAGAGATGAGGAAAAACTTCTTTAGCCAGAGAGTGGTGAATCTATGGAATTCATTGCCACAGAAGGCTGTGGAGGCCAGGTCATTGAGTGTATTTAAGACGGAGATAGATAGGTTCTTGATTGGTAAGGGGATCAAAGATTACAGGGAGAAGGTGGGAGAATGGGGTTGAGAAACTTATCAGCCATGATTGAATGGTGGAGCAGACTCGATGGGCCGAATGTCCTAATTTCTGCTCCAATGCCTTATGGTCTTATGGTCTTATGGACACCTTCTCCATTGAAGAGATGGAAATAAGCAGCCTGGAATATCCATCACAGCACTTACCCACACCCTGCACCAGTGCAGAGGCACACACTTCGGTGGGACCTAGATCTAGAGCAGGTTCAGGTTCACAATCTGCTGGTCACTGCATGGACACATGTCCGCAGCAGGAGGAGGCAGGTTCAGCTGAGCTCCCCGGCACTCAGAGGATGGCTGGGGAAGAGGCATCTGTGAGATTCGAGTCAAATGACAAGCCTCTGGATTCAGCCTTCCAACTCATCGCAGAGAGTCAGCAGAAGGTGGGGGAACATCACACAGAGCTGCTGGAAGCACTCAACAGAGTGGCACAAGAGTCAGAGGAGCACATTCACCTGCTCTCTGATGAAGTGGTGCCCACATGTGTGCATATGGAGCTCTCCATGGGAAGGGTGGCAGGCACCATGGAGACCCTGATCCAGTAGAATGTGGAGATGCGCGCAGACCTGCACTCCATCATGGTAGCCATGGGTGAGTTCCTGAGTGGCAATGCAAGAGGGAAATGGGGCACCTCAATGTCCCTCCAGGTGCTCCTTCCCTCAAGGAGTCAGGCTGGGGTACTCGGACACCCGAAGGGAGGAGCAGCAGCAGCTGGACACCCCTGGGTTATCCACTCAGCAATCTCAGAGGCTGTCCTTTCCCTCTGAGTCCCCTTTGCCTGTAACCCCCTCAACTTCGCCCTCTGTCACCGTAGATGGAGCAGCTGGCCCACAGGAGGACAGCGAAGGCAAGCCGGGGCCCTCAAAGCCTCGACTCTTCAGAGGACCCATGCCGATGTCATCAGAGGCAACAGGACCAACCATTGCACAGGCGGTCTCCACCACTCATGTGGATCTCAGGGCAGCACTTAGAGGTGTTAGGCCTAGAAAAGTTAAGAATTTCTGATCACAATTGCTTGCACGGGTGAACACATTTTGTCACTTTATAATCTGAAAATGTGTTCAGTTTCACTGAATAATACGTAATGGTGTCTTTCAGCTTCATTTACAGGCTTCACGAGTCCTCACCCTGCACCTTCCCCACCCCCCACCACTAGCAGTTCAGGTGCACGCAGCCAGCCCACAAGTGATTCTGGAGGGAGAAGCGTGTGTGTGGCAGGGCCGTTTGGAGCCTCATACAAGCGCTCTCCCACACACGGGGAGCCTTCCTCCATCACACCACATCTCAATGTCCTGAGCATTTTCAATGCTGCCTGCTGGGGTCTCTTTCAGTTGTCCATCTGAGCCGACCTGTATCTCCGCCCACCCACTGATCGCACTCCCATTCAGCACCTGTGCCCGTCCAACATGAGGCTCCGCTCACTTTCAAATTTAGAAGCATGGTACTGGTGAAGTTTGTCCTCAGCTCACCCACCCTTTCCTCTCCTCCAATCACCTGTGTCCTTTCCCCCATTAGTGCCGAACCCCCTGGCATCACCTTCCACCTCCTCACCCTCACCTACCAACCAGAACCCTTGTCATTCCAGGATGTCCAGGTGAATGTGCATGTTCCCCGCCTTCCTGAGAATCCCACCCCCATCCACATTGACCTCCTGACCTCCTCCTTCCCACCCCCAGAGTCTGTGTCTGCCTCTGAGTCTCCACTAACCACCCTCGCTGTGCCTTGAACCCCTACCATCACACCCTCAGCCTCCCACCCTAATGGCTCACTCTGCCCTCACTTATTCTCACCATTCCCTCCTACCACATCCACCCTCATTTCGCTTCCTATGAGGCAGCCTTCGATTCCACAGACCCCTCCCTTGCACGTTCACCTGGTCATCCCCCCCTTACTCCTTCCTCCACCCTTACTCCTTCCTCCCCCCACCCACCCCCGGCCTCCTGCTCCCCTGTGAACCCTTCCTCCACCCGGACTCCTTCCTTCCCCTGGACTCCTTCCTCCCTCCAAACTCCTTCCCCTTACAGCTACTTCCATAGTTGTCGTATTCTCCCCCATAACACCCTCCTCTCCCGTACTCCCTCCCCCCTTCCCAACCTCACCCCTCCCCCCGCCCCCATCCCGGCACACCTTCCTCTCCCAGTAAAACCTACACCTTCCTCTCCACCCCTTCGACAATCATCCATGGCAGACCATGGTCAAGACACTGAAGTCCCGAAGCAGACAATCAATGGCGATCTTCCATCTTTCATGAGCTGCTTCGCAATGGAGCCATGTCCATGAGAATCCATCCAGCATACAGTGCACATTCATCCAGGATCCCATTGCCATTGAGCTCCAACATCTTCTGCCCCTCGGATGTCCGCGATGTGAGTAAGGACCTGACAGTAAGTTCCGACTTCTGCACGTCACACTTGTCAAGCCGTGTTCTGCACCGGTATGTTTTCCCGTCGATGTGGGTGGTAAATTTGATGTGGGGGAATGTTCCACCGAGCGGGGCTTTTAATGATTTGCAGATGTATTAACATGAAGTTCCTGATGTGCGGTGGCGGGAAACGTGACCCGCCATTGACGGGCAGAGCGAACGATTGGCTTCATGGCAGCGTGAAACCAATTTTTGGGCTTCCTGCCATATTGTCTGCTCACTCCCGCCATGACACCCGATGCCAACTGGCATGGAAAATTCCACCCAAGGAGTCTAAGAAACATAAGGGTTCAAATCACTTTGGTCAATAACACCAACTTATATTATACTGTACTCCTCAAACACATTTCAAGTTTTAGGATAGAGATACATTGGTCGCTGAGCATGGAAAGGGAGAGGGGGATATCAAGGTTAGCATAGGGAGCTGTTGGTACTGTTGAACTGAAGGGATCTGAGGAAGTTTTGTGACATCATTTGACCTGGGAGTAGTGACATTAATTAAAATTTATAATTACTTTACAATATGTTTAGAGAATCTGTAATTGCTTTTAGAGATGTCTAAAAAGTGCTTTTAAGAGTCTGTATCAATTGTAAAGGGATCAATTATAATTTTTGGATAATAAGAAACACTGGTCCATATGTGACCTGGCGATACTTGATCTGGAAGTAGTACCAACAGGAAGGAAATTAAAATACGGAGGCCGTGTGTTAGGCAGATAAGAACAGAGAGACCAAGAGAAAAGCTGTGAATTGAGAAGATTCTGGAAAGAAGTGCACCACATAAGGAAGAACCCTGTTTACATGGAAGCTGCTGCCTGAAGAGAATCAGCAAAGTCCTTGAAGGAAAGGAACTTGAATTCTGCTTGGAAGAACTGTGTGACTGAAAGTGGAAATCTGATTGGAAGAATTGTGCAGCTGGAACTGGAACCATATAGGTATTTGGGTTGCCTATAAGATTTGTGAGATAGACTTTACAGTGTCTGCTATTCCATATGTAATTTATAGTTTGTACCAACTGTGATTTGTCTGTTTATTTATGTTCAATTTACATTGGATTCTGATTTGTGTTAAAGTGAAAATTACAAAAAGGAAATCCTGTTTGGTAAATTTCTTCATTTGGAGGTTGTTCGGTAAATTTGGTTCTTTTGGTTTATGGATTCCTACAGGGATTATAACAGTTTCTGAAAGAAGACAGGTGGCAAGACAGAAGGAACAAATTTAGAGTTGTATCCTTCCTGGGTTGTCCTGGAGTCTCCCGGTATTAAAGGTTAATCCCCTGGACAATCCCCTGGCATTAGTGGATGGGTTTTGAGTGAGTTAGATTCTCACCCAATATTATAGCTTCATACAGCACAGAAGGTGCATTTTCTTTGGTCTCACTCCAGCCAAACTCACAATAAAGAAGAGGGCCACAGTGCATCCAGGATACAATATGCCTTGTCCTCCAGTGAAGCCACAAAACATGTAGAGAAGTTTCTCGAACACAGGTTATTCTGGGTATTGTAGTCAGCATTATTGACATCCCAGGTGACTGATGGCAGGAAAATGGGAACAGGGCAGTTGGAGGCAGGAGGTCATGTGATGTAACATGAGAGCTGGCAACCCTAAAATAGGTAGAGAATTTTCTAGGTCAACAAATGGTGGTTGAACGACTGTTGACTAATCATGGAGCAGAGACCACAAGGAGGAAGGAGCATAAAGATTTGCAGCCAATTTGAACAATACTCAGAAGATTTGTGGTCTGGAATGCACTGCCTGAGAGTATGATGACAGCAGGTTCAATTAAGGCATTCAAAAGGGAATTAGACTGTTATCTGAACAGGAAGAATGTGCAGGGTTACAGGGAGGAGGCGGGGGCATGGCACTCAGTTAATTGCTCATTCGGAGAGCTGGTGCAGACACAATGGGCTGAATGGCCTCCTTCAGTGCTGTAATGATTCTGTGATTCAGTGACTGTCTGCAGCATATCAGAAGCAAAGCTTCCTTCTCTGCTGATGTATCTATAGATCAATTCCGCTTCTGACCATTAGGTGGCTCCATTTACAGATCAGTATTTATTTCTTGGTGGAAACAGCATTTCTTTAAAATTAAACTCAAAATTTAAATTAAGTCCAAATTGCATGTTAGAACTTTATTTTTATCTATCTTTCAAGTTAATTGTAAGATGGATTTTGGGTTTGGAGAAGGTCTTGCCTTTCTGGTTTGCCAGTTTAGTTTTCTGAACCAGCCCTTCTTACACTGGCTGCAATCTTTCAGACATTTTGATAATATTCTTTCTGATGCTTCTCAAAAACTGTCTACTTGGTTCATCACTTTGTTGCAGAACAATTGTCAGTTTTACTCTGGTACTTGCATTCTCGCTGCATGTCCTGGTAGGAATGACATTAAAGGATGAGATTCCTGTTCACCGTTTGCTTTCATTTGTTTGCTTGGCCTGTTGCGAAAGCCTTTTGATGATTCTTTTGGTTTTGCACAGTTGTTCAGTGATGGAAGTGCTGCTTTCATTCTGTGGTCAATCAATAATTTTTCTGGCAACCCTACACTATAGATTTCAACTTTTGTAATGACTGGTCATTCCCAGTTTCAGTTATCATTTCCTAGTTCCTAGGTGATGCCTGGGACTCCTTATAATTGATCTAGGTGACATGGATTCAGAAATTCAATGGAAAGTAGTCAAATCTACTGATGATACAGCCAAAGAGGGGCATTGAAATCAGAAGAGGGAGCTCAGAAATTGCTGAATGAGTTGGACAATGTATTTAAGTGTGCAGAACAAGGGCCGTTGGAATTCAGTGCAGCCAAGTGTACAGTATTCCATATAGAAAGAAATAAATAGATGCATATCCATGAATGGCATTTCAGCACTTGAGGTTTAGTCACCATCATGCTAATTAAATCAATGCCACTCCATAGATGGGAATTCCTTGCTGCAGGCTCTGCTCAGCCACCAGAACTTCAGCAGACATATGGCAGAAACCCTGTTTAAATGTGTACACAGGGATTCACTACACTCCTACTGATTTTACATTGCCAAGGTAATTTCCAACCTATTCTTTATCAAGTAGAATTCCGAGTAATGCAAAGGTACTGTTTTGTTCCTTTTTTTTTAACCCTTGTTTGAATTCTTCCACCTTTCTTCCATCAGCATTGATTTATCCTTTTATTGGATTATATCATTCATTTCTTGTACTTTGCACTTCCACTTGTCCTATTCAACTTTAAATTATTCTGTCATCCAGTGTGAAATATTTCCTGTCCATTGTTTGTGCTGCTTATAATTCTTTGCGCAAATCAGGATGTCATTTAAGATAACCTCTAGATGTCATCCACATATTAGAATCATAGAGCATGATTTTAAGTGGATGGTTTTTGAGTACATTAAAATCTCACCCAGTGTTATAGCATCAAATAGAACAGAAGGAGGCTTATTCAGCTCATTGTGCCTTGATTTGTAAGAACCATCCAATTAGTCCCACTATTTTGCTCTTTCTCCATGGCCCTGCAATTTTTTCCCTTTCTTGAGGTTGGGAATCGTTTCGGAAGTGCTTCTGCCTTGTTACCATAGCTTTGCTCTGGGCCCGTTTCTCTTGTTAAAAGAGGTTTCTGCTGCACTCTCCCTGAAGTTATTATTGTGGTGGGGGAAAAGCACCCATGTGTTGGAACATTTCTGGAACTAAGGTAAGCTGAAAAAGTAGTCAGATGCTCAAGGGCTGGAGGGTTTGTGCAGGGATGCATGGCAGCTAAAGATTGCAAGGTAAAGTGCGATAATATGGAAAGAATATAAGAAATAGGAGCAGGTATATGCCATGTGGTCCCTCAAGCCTGCTCCGCCATTCAGTAAGGTCATGGCTGATCTTCTACTTCAACTCTACTTTCCCACCGACTCCCCATGTTCTTTGATTCCCTTAGGGTTCAAAAAATTATTGATCTCCATCTTGAATATTCTTAATGACTGAGAATCTACGTTCCAAAGATTCACAACACCTCTGAGTGAAGACATTTCTCCTCATCACAGTCACTTGTCCTGGGTTTGTCTGAAGTTACTCTTATAAGGCCTTTGAAACAGCGGATAAAGGAATTTCGTAAAATATGCTTAGCAATGGGTGAGTTGTGCCAGGCATCTTCAACATAGGGTCCAGCTACATGAAAATATTATTCTTTTCTGTGCCGTTCTATAGCAGTATAAAGAGTTTCTGGCTGATAACTTGTTTTTTGATATATTTTCTTGCTCCAAAACAACAGACATTAGAGGACACTTTTTGAAATTAAAGATGTTTTAAAAATGTAAGTCGTTGTTGTTATCTTGAAGGACTAACTGGCTTTGAATCTGAAGTACAATATGTCAAAAGTTTAACCAGATTCCCCTTCAACTCCCAGTAAATCATATGATTATCTTGGGGCCCAGGTTTTTGCTCTGAGGTCGAGTGCACAAAGTTGGAACATTTCGTGGCCCCACCAAACCGACCCAGGATAAAGAGGCCCGGAAGGACGGATTTCCATTCTGGAGGTGGGTTGGGTGGGGGGGTGTTGGGGGGAAAGGGCGTGTGGATGGGTTGCATCAGAAGTGGAGCCTTCTGTCCCTGGAATGAGTACGGAGGCAGCCAGGTGCAGAGGCGGGTAGGCGGAAGTTATTGCAAAAATGAACAGAACAAAAAAGCTGCCCTCCAACCCTCAACCCTTACACCCCACACAATCCCCATGCCCATTCCATGCCAACTCAAGCCACCTCATGCCCCCACCCACCCCCTATGGTCCTTCATACCCCCAATGCCACCCTATGCCCCTCTACCAACTCCTTATGGCCCCTTGTACTCCCAGGACCACCCTATGGCCCTCTACCTACCCTATTCCTCCTCACACCCCTATGCCAATCCATGCCCCCTCATCCCTGTGGCCCTTTACAGCCCCTATCTATGCCAACTTAGTGCTAACTCATGCTAACCCATGCCCCCCACCCACAACACTTTGCCCTTACCCCCTCCAACTCACCTCCTATCCACCATAGGCAAACTTCCGGAGTCATGCTGACAAAGAATATTATTGATTGATGACATCGCTATTTAAAGAAAACACCCTCATTGATAAAAACAAACCCATTCAATATATTGAAATTCCTTCAGCTAATCTCTTGTGAAAGCAAATTCTATAGCCGCTTTGATCAGTCAATCAAACTGGCACTTAACAGGCACCCACCCCACTGCGAAAATGTTACATTGTGGAATCAGTCATGCAGCACAAGTCCTACAATGACAACCCTCAGGCTTATGTCAACAGATGGAAGAATCATCAAGCGCTGATTTCCTTTTTTTAATTCCACACTTTTTTCTTAAATTTAAAGTCCATCAGAGTTAAATCCCTTGATAGCTTTGACCATTCCAATGAGCTTTGACAGTTCTTTGACAGCTTTGGCAGTTTTTTTGACAGATTGACAGTTCCAATGAGTTTATGCACTTTTTACACACAATCATGTCTAATTTTAACAATCCCAAAGGGAATCTCACCTACCCCCCAAGGGTGGCCTACATCTCCCAAAGGATGCCTTACTTCTCCCAAAGGTGTCCCAGGACCATGTCTAAAGGGGTACCTTGCCTTTTTAAAATGGTACCCTGGCTATCCAAATTAATCCATATGATTCAGACCTGCTCCTACCAGGTCTAATCTGCACACATCGGGTTTTGAACATTTACCTCACATGTGGATGGAGGCAGCTGGCTCCTTGAACCACATCGCATGACGTAAAACCTGCCCCCATTCCCCGCGCCACTGTAAAAATAGCAGAAGCCAGTTTCGGGGGCAGGACTTCTGGATTCGGGCCTCTGCTGGCATTTTCGCAGACGGAAAGCCTTTCCATCTGCACGAAAGTTCAGGCCTTGGTTTTTGGATTTGATTTATTGTTCTTTGGGAGTGCCCTTCAACCAGTGAAGAAAACATCTATTTGAAATATTCGGGAATGAGAGGTGCTGAAATGTAATATTGTTGTGCTTGTTTTACAGGTGTAGAAAAGTTGGAATGAAGGTGAATTCAGCAGAGTAATGGCCCACATTTGATTTATACATGTGTTTTGAATTACCACTTAATCTGCCAGGATTTTTTTCAGGCAGCCTTGGCATCTGCCTAAATTGAGCGCAGGCTTCATTTCAATATTTTACAGTATTTGGATTTCTTACCGGAATGGAACTTCCTTGCTATAGTTTGTGATGGTTGAAAATAGTGGTCGGGTGGGAGTGGGTTTGATGGGAGTAGAGGAACGAAAGAGGGAAGGCGAAGGGGAAAAGACAAGAGGATAGAAGCTGGGAATGTGCTTTGTGGGTGAGGGGGGTGAGAATACCAGCATTATTAGGGGGGAAGGTTGAATGGAAGATACGGTTCCAACGATCGCTGAAAGGGAAAAACAGTGCCAGCATTAACTTGGGATCTAAACCGAGTGCCAGTACTAACTTGGATTGGAAAAGAGTACAAGCATTAACTAGGGATCAGAAAAGAGTGCCAACATTAAATAGCAAAAGGGGGAAAAGTGTCAACTCAAATTGCAGAAGGAAGAAGAGTCCCAGTGTATACTTGGCAGCAAGAGAAGAGTACCAATATGAATTGGCAAGGCTAGAGCAAATCTTTTACCTCTGAAAAGGCAGGAGTTGGATTTTCATAGTGAACTGAATTTTGTCATGGAGGCAGAGGCAGATATGGAGGTGGGCATGCAGGCAATTTCATTCTACTGGCCAGCATACCAGCATTCAGGTCTGTCACCATGTCCCCGGCACTGGCCTATATTCAGGGAGGCAGCTTCTGGGGAGTAGTGCCAATGGCAAGTAGCCACCTAAGCCAATTAAAGTGCCAAATGAGGTCACTCTTCACAAACTTCTGGCAGCACAGAAGGAGGCCACTCAGCCCATCATACTTGTGCCAGCTCTTTGAAAGAGTTTTCCAATTAGTCCCACTGCTGTTTTTACACAAAATGCAAGTTGTTTTTTCCTTTTCATGCCTTAACCTTTTCCAGTTTGAAAGTTATTATTGAATCTGCTTCCATCATCCTTTCAGGCAGAACATTGCAGATCATAACAACTCACTGCATCATTTTTTACCCTCATGTCACCTCTGGTTCATTTGTCACTTACCATAATTTTGTGTACTCTGGTTACTGAATCTTCTCCTCCTGGGCACAGTTTCCCTTTATACATTCTATCAAAATCCTTTACGATCTTGAACATTTCTACCAAATCTCTCCTTAACCTTCTCTGCTCTAAAGAGAAAAAAACCAGTTTCTTAACTGAGGTCTGGAATCATCCCAGATTTGCACTAAGTGCAGTAGCGGGTGGGTAAAACGACGTTTTACCTGCTGGCCGCGATGGTGGGTTTTCACGCTGTATCGTCTCAAACCTGCCGCATTACTTATGCATTCCCGGGAAACATGCCATTTCCATGGCAGGTGGGCTCTCATTCACCCGCCACACTATCACCTCACTGCTTCAACATGCTAGGCGCCAGCCGCGTGCACACATCTCAGTGCTTCCAGCCCACAACTAATGCAAGGGAAGATGTCCACTAAAGGAAAAAAGACTGAAGCCCTCAGGTTTAATGATGCATCACTGGAATGCTATTTGGGCACATGGAGGCCCTACGTGATATCCTCTACCCCCGCTCTGGCCGCATGATGGGCCAGCAGCATCACCAATCCAGCATGGCAAGCAGTGGCAGCAGTGGTCAACGCCAATGCTGCACAGAAGAGGTTGGCCATCCAATACAGATCGAAAATCTCATCCGTGCAGACAGGGTATGGCAATCATCTCATCACTCTAAACTCACACAGTCAAGCCCGTCACACATTCACTGGCATCTCACTCACTGCCAGCTCAAGGGACATCACCACCCATCCTCACACACATACTCTCACATGTCCATCTGGCCTCATCTCCTCTGGAGACTGCGTCCTCAGCCTTCAACATCTTGAGGCCACTTGCACAGATCAACATGTGCCCTACACACACCCTGGGATAGATACCCTTCCCCAGTACAGCCATCACCCTGCAGCCTCTTCCCTTGCCTGAAGCCACTTCTCCCCCTTCCCCAAGCAAGACCTTGCCCTGCAGCCATTGAAAAGCCGCCCACATATGGCTGATCCAATAGGCAGAAACCTACCCGGGATCCCCCCTAAAAGTGATGCGGTGCTGTCTGTGGAGACTGGCACTGATGACTGCCAGGTAGGTAAATGAACATTGAAGTCCCGAGCAAAGTGCAACTCGCCAGATGAACATCGCTTATGTTCTCAGCAGGTCTGACAGCATCTGTGGAGAGGGAGACAGAGTTAAAGTTTCGAGTCCATATGACTCTTCATCAGAACTCCGTCTTCCTCTCCAAAGATGCTGTCAGGCCTGCTGAGTATTTCCAGCAATTTTTGTTTTTGTTTCAGATTTCCAGCATTCGCAGTATTTTGCTTTTATCGCTTATGTTCTGTTGTGAAACATGTCGGCGTGTTTTCCCACTGACGTGGGCGGACAATCCAGTGAGGGGGGATGAGTCTGGCAGGCTGGCCTAATAATGATATACTGATTTATTACATTGAGGTTCCTGATGTCCGATGATGGCCATCGGCGAGCTGAGTGGATGATCATGCCGTTGTGAAACCAATCACGCCATATTGCCCGCTCAGACCACCAAACACGCCTGACACTGGCGGACATGGAAAATCCCGGCCGAAGTCTTTATTCCCTGATACTCATTCTTCCGACCAAAATATATCACTTCACACTTTTATTCATTAAATTTTATCTGCCATACACCCTCCAATTTCATCAGTCTATATATGTTCTCCTGTAGTCTGTTACTATTCTCTTCATTCTTTACTACCTTTTTGAGTTTTGTGTCATTTGCAAACTCTGAAATTATGCTTTATATACCCAGGTCATTGATATAGTCCCAACACCAACCCCTGGTATATGTTACTATACCAGTGTATATGTTCTTCTAGTCCGGAAAACAACAGTTTACCACTGCTCCCTGTCCTTCTGTCCTTTCATCAATTCTGTATCGCCACAACAACAGTCCCGTTAATTGCATGAATCCTGTGTGCTTCAATTTAGGTAAGAATTCTGTTATATTGTACCATTTAGTTTATATTGCCTCTCCTTATTCTTCCAGCAAAATGAATCACTAGTGCTTCTCTCCATTTATCATGTATCTTCTCATTTCATCAGTTTGTTTATGTTTGATTGAAGTCTGTTCCTTTCCTTTTCATCGGGCAGGTTTTTCAGATGGCTGATTTTCCTGTTCCACCACCCAAAGAGTCAGTAGAGAACACAAACTCGCTAATACTGGCTGCCCTGCAGCCACAAGGAGCACTAATTGGCTGGAGATGGGACTTTTGTCCCTCAAGCCCTGCCTCAGAGAATTGAATAACACAGTCGACTCAGCACTGCCAGTGGCGCAGTGGCCGGGACTGGGAATACAAAGAGTCCCCAGATTCTAAGCTGTGCAGTCCAGGACCAGGTAAATGCTGGGGGTCTCACAGTGGGAAGGAAAGGTGAGGCCTGAGGGGGGTGGGGAGTGGGGCTGTGGTGTTCTTTGATGGAGAGGCCGGGCTGGGGTGGGATCACCCAGGAGGGAGGGGAGTGGACCTTTTGCGAGGGGGGGGGGCGTTGCGTGGTGTGGAAATAAGGCTGTTGAAAGAGGTTACCTACAATTCCTGTCTGAGGCCCCCTAATCCTGAACTCCTCCCACTAGCCTCAAAATTGAGGCTGGGTGGTAAACGGTTCTCAGGTGGTCATTAAATGCCCACCTAAGGGCCTCAATTTGGGCCAGGATGGGTGGGCTAGTCTAGGCCTTGCCTGTGCCACCATGAAATTGTGGACAAGTTAGGGCGGTCAGGAGGGTGGTGGGAAGGCCATCCAGAAATTTTTATGGGCATCCCTGCCTGCAAATCCGCCAGAGGGGCATGTAAAATTCAGCCCATTGTTTACTGCATTTCAGAGTTTTGCTTCAAGTGCCTTTTCAAAGTCCATATACACAAATCAACCATATTACCCTCATCCACCCTCTCTGTAAATTCATGGATGAAATTCACACATCCTTTCATTTATTAACATATATTTACACAAGTGCCAATAAACTTTGTCGCAGATTAATATCTCTAAAAATTTCCCCACAACTGCCGTTAAGCTGATTGGTCTGTAATTGCTGAGTTTATTCCTTTCTCCTTCTTTGAAAAGAGGCATAACATTTGTAATCTTCCAATCACCTGGCACCATTCCCACATCTAAACAGAATTGTGGCCAGGACATCCACAATTACCACTCTTAAAGTCCCTCAGCAACCTAGGTCATATTCCATCCGGACAGGGTGATTTTTCCAATTTGAGGGCTGCCAACTTTTGAAGTGCATGCTCTTTATCTATTTTTACCCTATTAATTTTTTCTTCTTCCTCCTCCTCTACAGTGACGTTGGAAGCACTGCTAATGAACATAGATACAAAGGACCAAAACAGAAAATGCTGGAAAAACTCAGCAAGTCTAGCAGCATCTGTGGAGAGAGAAACAGAGTTAACCTTTCAAGTCCACGTGACCCTTCTTCAGAGCGGTCATACAGACTCAAAATGTTAACTCTGTTTCTCTCTCCACAGATGCTGCTAGGCTTGCTGAGTTTTTCCAGCATTTTCTGTTTTTGTTTCAGATTTCCAGCGTCTGCAGTATTTTGCTTTTATCATAGGTACAAAGGACTCATTTAGTACCTCAGTCATGCCCTCTGCCTCCATAAGATTTCCTTTATTGGTACCTGAACATCATCAGCCTTCTTTTTCTGCCCTTTTATTATTTATATGTTTTTAAAAAGACTTTAGGTTCCCTTTTATGTCACTTACTAATCTATTCTCATACACTCTCTTTGCCCCTCCCATTTCCTTTTTTAGTCCTCTGCCGTACATCCATATTCAACTTGGTTCTCTACTGCATAATGAACCGAATATTTATCATAACTTTCCTTTTTCTGTTTCTTTTTAATCTTTATATCTTTATTCATTCAGGCAGTTACAACTTTGGAAACCCTTCCATTCCCCCATGTGCCTACTTTGTACCTGGCCTATTTCCATTGTGAAGGCCTCCCACGTCATATTTACTGTTTTCCCTATCAGTCTTTGATTTCAGTCCACCTGGACCAACCCTTTTTAATTTACTGAAATTAACTCTCCTCCATTTGATTACTTTCACATTTGATTTTTCCTTGTCCTCTTCCATAACCACTCTATACCTAATGATGTTCTGATCACTGTTTCCCAAATGCTCTCCCGCTGAAACATGCTTCACTTGCCCCTCTTCATTCCCCAGAACTGGATCCAGCATTGCGTTTTCTTAATTGGGCTGGAAACACACTGATCAAGAAGGTTTCCTTGTACACATTCCAGAATTGTTCTGCTGTTCACCCTTTACATTGTTACTATCATAGTCCATATTAGGATAATTGAAGACCCCATTAGCTTTACCCTAAAGTACTTGCACCTTTCTGCAAATTGCCTGCAAATTTGCTGCCTAACCCCTTTCCGCTTTTTGCCTTTAGTAGACACTCAGCCGCATAATATCTCCTTTAGTTTGCCTTAATTCTAAGCAAATAGATTTTGTCTTTCAACTCCTAGGTTGATTATCCCTTTCTATTGCTGTAACAGTGTTTTTGATCAATACTGCCATGCCAATTCCTTTTTATGCTTCCCAACTTTTCCTGAATGCATTGTAATCAGGAGTACTAAGCACCCCTTCCTCCGCTTGTTGGAGCCACATCTCCGTTATTGCCACTTTATTTTAATCCCACATGGCTACTTGTGCTTGCAGTTTACCAACCTATGTTACCATGTTGGAGGCATTTACACACATGGGTTGGGATTTTGACAACAGCATGTCATTCCTGATGTCGTAATCGGAATGGTGTACCACTTTCACTTTCTCTCTTTTTGCCCTTTCCCACGAGATTATAATCAAAGTTCTAAATGCCACAAGTGTCCATGCAAAACACATTCAATTTAGCGGCTGGGGAAGCTTTTCATTGGTGAAACCCGCCGTCAGCTGACAATGCTGCATCAACGAACAGTCTTTTAAAGAGTGTCCTGGTCAAACAGGAAGGCTCTGCATCATCGCCACAACTTTCCAGCTCAACTATATGGCTATGAATATAAGACTTATTGGGAGCATGGGAGCACAAAAATGGCATTGGTATTTTTCAAAATTAAATTTCACCTAAATATTTCATGTTATATTGGTTTCACCATGTGTGCATCATCATTATTTGTTGAAACTTGCTTAGTCAGAGATCTAAATGGACTGGCACGGCTCATGGTTGTCATCCATTGATGGTTACAGGGAAGTTATGGCATTTCCTTTAAATGGAAAAAACAATGTTGCGTTTTTTTGTTCACTCTTTATTGAATGTTTGTGTTAGTGTCCAATGTTGTCCTCACCACTCCGTGGGCCAAGGCTGAACTTGCAGGCTCAGCTGGCCCTGCTTTCTATGCATTGTAAAGGACAAATCAAAATCTTGCATCCTGCCTAAGTAAGTCACCCTGCACGCCATGTTTCCAGCTCTTCTGGGCCCCATAAAATGACCACTCCCCTCCCATGCTGTCTAAACCCATTTTAGTCTGTCTTGCATTCCCCCAAAACCCAAGTCTGATTTCTCCTATTCCTGGATTACTCTTTACTCGATTGTTGTTTGTCTCTCCCAGTTCTCTGCGCACGTTACATTTTCTCTCTAATGCTTCCTAATGGTGCCCCACTCCCTGCCAAATTAGTTGAAACTAAATGGCCATGACAGTAAAAATTTCTAGCAGCTCATATGCTTTAAAGTCTCTTTGTGGAGTGGATTTGAACGATTTCAAACTATTTACTGGAAACAAATGTGTATGTAATTAGAAACTGGCCAGCTTCATGCCCACACTGACAGAAACAGATGTTCTATTCAACAAAGGGAGGGGTTTTGGTTTGTTTCCCTAAAAGGATAGTCATCCTGAAAAGCTTCTCCATGGGCTACAATTGGGTTTAGGTTATTTTCTTGAAATAAGGTGAACAAATGAAGATTCTTAATTTGACTTACTTGAGAGAAGTGCAGTCAGTTAAAACAGTTAAAACACTGGTGGGTGCCCAACTAGAGGTTATAAGGTAAAGTGATAACTTTTAGAATATTTTAAACACTGTTTTCATTTCTGAGTAATTATTGCCATAGTCACAATTGTAACCCTAGAGGCTTCACAAAGCTAACAGTTTCCAGCTGTGTACTTGCCAGATAGATTTTCCACACCAGCTTCTTGTATAATCTATGATCAATTTAGTTGAAGGCCCCAGTTGTGCTATTAATTTACTCTTAACCATCTAGGCCTTGGCATGGTCTTGTCACTGCAACGTGGCAAATGATGAGTTATCAAACTTGGCAGCCTGTTAGCAGACTGTTCTTACTGGCAATATCAAGTATCATTCAAAATGAACCTGTCAGGACTGAGCACGTGACGTCTTTTCCTACACAATGGTAATGTGGTTTCAGGTTTTTGGCTGCATGTCAGGCTGGATACCAGGGGACACAATGTTTTATAAATAGAGCTGGCAAAACGTGTAATATGAACAAACAGATCAGATTGTCATTATTTCATTTGCAGCATGTAACTAGACTAGCATGGAGCAATAAAGCAACAGTGGAAGAACCGTTCAGTTATTAAACCCACATGCTTGACTGATTATTTTATTTGGTTAAATTGAATTTAGGTGCTGCTTATTTGAAAGCCTTTTGAAGTATACCATTTGATCTATATGTAACAATAAATATATATGTGCTTTCATTAATATTTTATGAATTGTTCAGAGTATATCTTAGCTAAAGCGTCTGCGCTTGAATCCTGTAAGATAGTTCACCTCGATAATGTTTTAGCAACAAAGCAGAGTAACAAAGTAAAGCTTGTTACTATGAGGAGAGACTTATTGTACAAGACCTTTTTCATTCCCAGCTTTGCTTTTTTTTATATCTGCAATTAGTCACATTCCAGAAGATAAGCAATCCCTTTAATTTGTTTTCAGATGGAAGTGAAGACACATCGATAATATGAACAAGATCACTTTGTAAATTGCACAACCCGCATGTGTGTAATTCTCTCCAAGTACTCAAAGGAACAGCTACTTAAAAACTCTGCGTGTATGTTGTTAATTGTGCGAAGTGAATAGAAATACATGTAACATGGAAACATATGAAGCTTTTCAAAAAAATGTGTGGAAAGAGATTTTTGTCTTTTTGGCAACCATTCTGTTTAAAGTTTTTTTCTGAGGAAATGGGTGGGTTGGTGGTGAAGGAAAATTTATTTTCATCAGAGTTTTTTATTACTTCTAAAGAAAATAAAAATTCAAAGCAGAAAATTCAATGTCTAGTCAAATTTTGAAGAAACTAAATTATTTAATTTAGGTTAGTACTTCTGGTCACTTTTGATAATAAGCATATAAAAAATACTGAATCAATATACTTTAATGTGTGAACGAACCAGTGAAATTTGGCTCAGGAGTCCTCAGTGATAGCAATTTCACACATATATTTTCGTACTCTTTGAATTTGGTTGTTGCTAAGACTCCTAGTATCCAACTGATGCATAAATATTTTTAAAAAATGAACTACATGAGTTTCATGGGAAATTAATTTTCAATGTTTATAAGTTGTCCTTACAGGAAATGTGGAGTCAAAAATCTCACCCACAAAGAATGGTGAGAATGTGCAAAGTGATGAAAGAGGAGCTCCAATAATTTCCAAGCACAGGTTACAAAATGTGAACTGCTCTGAACTGATTCAACTGTTTTCAAAAAGAAATGATTATAAAAAAACATCAATTTATTATGTTAAAAAGAAATTTATTCAATAAAGCTAACAATCTTGCTATTCAAAACAATGACTTATACATAGACAGTAAGCTAAGGAAGATGTTACTTTCTCTGATGGTTGACTGGATACTTGTGTACTTGTGTGGTAAAAAAAAGTCCATAGAAGTGTGAGATTTCATCCCTCTGAGGTAGCTGGTTGCAGCTGAAGGTGGGGAAGGGGCAGCAACAACACTATAATCCACCTCAAAACTCCCAGACCAGGGAGGAGGAAATCAAGCAAAGCTCCCATTCCTGATTACTATTCAGTAACCCCTGTTGAAATGTAGATGTGTACATAAGGGTAGGATTGGTTTCAGTTATGACTAGCCTTGTTGAATAGCCTTGCAAATATCACTGGGCAGAATTTTTTGCAGAGCCGGGTCAACACTGGAGCCATTTAAAATTGATGGGGAGGACCCAATTCCGGGATTCTCACCCTTTCTCCCCATTCCAAGAAATTTTTGCTAGAATGGGATCAGGGTGTGGTAAGCGAGCCCATATCCTGCAATCCTGGCCTGGCTGGATCCACTGCAGGGGTAGGCATCTTATACCCACCCCAAAATTTTCAGGGAGTCAGGCCAGTTTCTGGATGGCTCGTGGTTCACAAGCCCTTGGAAAAGCTGTGAATCCTTGTCTAGATTTGGGAACATTTTGAAATTTAAGTTTAAAAGGTCTTACCCATGCACCCTCCATGCCACCTCCATGGCCTCCATGTCACCTCCATGTCCCTTCAGCCAACTGCACTATGACATAAAGGTCATATGAGGATAGTGTGGGAAAAAGGCATTGAAGTGGATGATCAGCCATGATCGTGTTGAATGACGGAGCAGGCTTAATGGGCTGAATGGCTTACTCCTGCTCCTATATTCCTATGTACAAAACCAATATGCCATATAATAACAATGCGATATGTTAAAATGCTAAGGGGAAAAAAACACGCAACCAGAAATATTATTAAAAAAACTGCTGTTCCTAAAACACTATAAGAATGTCGATCACACAGGGCCATTATAGAATCAGTAACAGAAGCTTTAGCCACTTCAGACCTCTTAATCTTGTCTAAATAAACATACATACATTGACAAAATATATTACAGAAATAATAAGTTATTATAACCTCATTAAGATTTTAATCAAGCAAAGTAAACACTCTACTTCAGTTTGTCCAAACAGATCCCTGTTGAACTAATGCATTTGTGAGTCTTGGAGTTCAGCCAAGCATTCATAATGAGCCCAGGTGGAGAAACAGATGCCTAGCTATCTGCTTCTGTTGATACAGTTCCTAGAGGGGTTTACTTTGCCTGATTCACATATTTATGAAGTTATAATAAGTTATTCTTTCTGTTAGCTCTTTTGTCAATGTCTGTATGGTTATTTGGACAAGAGTAAGGTCTAAAGTGGGTGAAGCTTCTGTTACTGATACTATAATGGCCCTGTGTGATTGACACTCTTATAGGTTTGTCGGAACAGCAGGTTTTTTTTCAAAGCAGATTTCTGAATGGATGTATATCCTCAGCATTGTACACTTGTCATTGTTATTACATGGCTCTGTACATAGTGCATACAGGATGAATGGGCATGGAGGTGGCATGGAAGGCATGGAGGTGTCATGGAGGTCATGAAGGGAGCATAGGAAGTGTGTTGGGGTGAGAGTGTATGAGGGATGAGAGCTAGAGGGCCCAATTGTTTTTAATAAAACTGGGACAAAGTCCCAGAGAACCAAGGCAGGCCTTCTAACCAGCCTGCCTCAGCACTCGCCCGCCTCCATGGTCGCCTATGATCTGCTTCTGGGGTCAGCGGGCCCAACTCTCTCCCACCTCTCCAGAGCAAAGATTGTGCACAATGGGGCCCTTTAAACTGAGGCAGGTCTGCTGCGTCCGGAATTTGCCAACTTGAATTACTTGCCTTGGTAGCGAAAATCTGGCCCACTGCCTATGCTTTCTTGTGGAGAAGGATCACTTGGGTAAGAGTTTTGTCAAGTGGAGCAGAACATTGGAGGACAGAGAAACAGCTGGCGTACAGATTTTCAGCAAACAAAGTATGAAAATAATTTAGCCTGATTGGTCTTTTAATGCAGTGACTAGTGGGTTAAAGTTAGCTTTTATACAAAATCCCTATAGTAATTTAAAAAGTGAAAAAAGTCACATTATAATCACAGTGATAAAATGGAGGTTTAAATTTGGTTAATTCTGTGCCATGCTTCATTGATTTCAGACTATACAAATCCCCTCTAGTAAATTCTTTTGAAACAATTACTTAAAATGTAAAATTTTACAGATGTTTTGAATGTGAATAAAAACACTGGACTATAAAGGAAATCCACTTTCAGGTTAAAGAATGATAACAAAAAGATCATCTTATTTGGCAAAGAAACTAACTGCAGCTGGAGGAAACATGCTTATATTGTTTGCACTAAAAAACAGATCCCACTGGTTTAATCCGAGCTTGGCTACAATTCATCCATGTCAGCAACAACCTAAGAGATGACGGTCCAAACTGTTGTACACATATTTGTCTTGACACAGTTTTGGACTGTTACTCTTTCAGCATCTCTGCGGGGAAACTATTGAGGAACAGTATTGGGAAGTTTTTGGATATAGATCGACACGTCTTAAAGAAGTCTCCATAGTCTTCTGTAGATTAATTGTAAGTCTTTGTTAACTACTAGAGTTATTTACGCATGTAAAGGGTACAAGCTAGGACCTTTCTCCATGCTTAGTTCTGCACATGTCTCTGCTCAACACCACACTGACCCTGGGCCTGGGTCATGTGCCTTCTTACATAACTGTGTGGGCGGTACTGTACTCAGTCCCACATTAACCTATATATGCCAGACCCTTATACTATACCTCCCCTAAGTCTTTATCCAATATATTTGGAGTTATACTAGATTACTTCATGTCCTACAGTTATCAGTCCCATACATGTACATTGTTGTTAGTACATTATCACTATTACTTCATTATTGCTATTACTTCATTATCAATCGCCCATATCCCCCTCCCCCCTCCTTTTGGTCCTTGAATTTAAAGGTTCAGGCAGTCTGGAGGCTTTATAGCCCTTCAATATCTCATTTGCATTTCTGTTGGAGGATTGGTAGGCTCTGTCATAGCTGGTTCTTCCTGCTGGTCTGGAGGTTGAGCTGGCACCTGGGTACGCTTTCATTCTTTTCTTCCATTCCTTCGTGTTGAACCGCACTTGGTTGGTCCAGCTGTTGTGTTGATCGGTGCTTGCTGCTATTCTAACTCATTTCTTGTGGGGTGGATGAACATTGCGTTCATCTCCTTGTTGCATCTTCCACTTTTTCCACTGTTGTGCGGGTCATCTCAATGTCCTCTATGGCTGAGGAAGAGTGTTCCTATGTCAAGAAGAAGGTTTACTGGTACACTCACCTCTGTTTTTCATTGTCAGCCATAGATGGCTGCTACCAGGTTCCAGCATCTCTTGTGTCTTTGGCATGCTGTCTGGGAGTTGCAGCATATGCACAGTGGTTGCAATGTTGACCTGCTGCACTGTTGTCTGAGCTGAAGGTACAGGCTTCTCTCAGACTGCTGATTACCCTCTTTCACCTCTTCCACTGGAGGCATCATATTTACCTCCTGGGTGGTTGGATGATCTGACCGCTGGGGGTTTCCTGGGACCTGTAATGAGAATGGACAAACCTGCTCGGCAAAGATAGAAGACGGTTCAGAGCTGAAGTCCCAGTCAGAATACTTTGTTTTTGTTTGAGTACTCAGGAACGTGCAGTTCTGTTTGGTTAACGACACTGGTTGTCTTGGCATCATCGGCCGTCTTGAGGAGATCCAAGTCTACGCAGGCATCTCTGCTCAGGAGAGAGGCTGGTTATGGATGACGTACATCAGCGTGAAGATATTTGTCTCCATAGCTCAGTGGTTCCAGAATCATACTAATGACTGGAAGTCAGATACCTCCAGGCCCGTAAAGTGACGCGTCCGTTGCTCGAAGCCAGAGGTCTTTCAGCCACGGTTCTTTGTCCAACAAGACTGTCACACTGGCTCCTGTACCAAATTTAAATTTGTTACATGACCATTGACAGGAATGTCCTCATTCCAAAATGAGAAAGCAAGATCTTTGACCTTACCCAAGATGTAAGTCTGTGTCTTCTGGGTTTGCAGTCTCAACCTTGCACAGTTTTCCAAAGGGTCCAATCCTGTTGCATTGGAAGCATTGGGCTTCACTTTCAGGACATTGATCTCGCCTTGGAGGGCACTTCACTCCACAGTGCTGGCATGCTATGCTGGCCAGCTCTAGATTTGCTTTCCCTGACTTAGAGTGTCTCTGTGTCTTTGTGACCTGACAAGCTGGGCTGAGGGTTGGTCTCTGCATCGTGTTTTATCTCTCCCCTTAAGATTTTCCTGTGCTGCTCACGGAGTTCTGTTTGTCTAACTATCTGGATTGACTTTTCCAGGGTTAGATCTTCCTTTGCTTGTAGGAGGTCAGAGGGTGCATCGTCTGATACTCCCACCTTTGTTCTGCCCCTGAGCTCAGAGTCTAAAATCTCAATATTCACACCTTTCTTCCATCCTGGAATGGATGAATGAATCAACTAATTCCCTGGCAGTTGGACCCTTATTGAATTTAGCTCTTTTGAGTACTCATTGCTTCTTAGATTGAAATAAAAGTCAAATGATTTTAGTATCTCTTTGAATTTTGCAAATGATTCATTAATTCCCTGTCTTACAATGATGTCGTCTGCAATCGGCCCTATTGAGTAAAGCAGCAGGTTCACCTGCTCTTCTTCTCACTTTTTATTTAAACCTGAAGAAATGTTGTATCTTAAGAAGCTTTTCCTCCAAAGACCCCAAATTTGCGATTGACCTGGGCCTTGCTTTAGTCCAAATTGACTTGGAAGGGTCAAACTGTGGCCCATGTTAAAAATCTTTACAAGTGTACATGCAGCTTTAAGAGCTGTCTGAATTTCAAGATGGCGTCGCTGTTCACTCAGAGCGAAAGGGACTGATGCTTGCCTGTTTTGGTGGCCTCCACAAAATGAGGATAGTGCTCTTCCTGAAAAAAAATTAACATTGGCTGCCTGCCAACATTTTCTGTCGAGCAGTTTAATTTGTAAACTGCCAAGTCAGCCGAATTGGAACTTGTGCTTGGTTTTTTTTTTGTTTACTGAGCTGGACAGTTGCAACGTTCCCAAAATATTTAATTAATTCTTCCTCTTTTCTCGGATGAGCATGTATTCAGGCTCCGACTCAGGGATTGGCTTTTCGTGTCAGATTTTTTTCAAACTGCCCTTCTGACACTAAATTACTTAAAGAAGTTATCAGAGCTTGTGCAACCTGGAATTTTAAAAGGTTTAGCTCACCCTGCAGGTTCTGTTGACTCCGCACTCTGAAGCTGGACTTCCAAAGGACACTCAATGGAGTCTTCTGCTGCAGTGAGGAATTTTAAATCTCTGTCTTCAGCTTCCAGGCTTTTTTCTAGAAGCGTTTTCTGGTGATTTTTCCTCTTCACTTCTGTTTCTTTTGGAGCTTCTTTTCAGGTCAGAACGCTTTGTTGAATTTTTCTCAGTCTTCCAGCATTTTGGTTTGTTAATTTCAGCTAACGCACATTTTCAAATCGAATGATTGTGACACAAAGCTAAATATGCAGTTCCTTCAGATTCAGGCACACTTCACTCCAAATCCATCAGCCAGGCAATCTTTGTGTGCAGGCGGAAGATATGGGCATAGTTGTTAATGAATGCTTCTGTTTTCACAAATGGGAGGGATAAAGCAGGCATTGTAGTTAAGGAGGAGGAGTGTAAAATGTTGGATGGGATTAACATGGTGAGGAAGGAAATATTAAGGTGTTTCACATATTCTTGGAAGTACATAAATCATCAGCCCAGAAGAAATGTATCCCAGGCTGCCAAGGGAAGGAGGGGAAGAAATAATGGCGCCTCTGGCCATCATTTTTCAATCCTCCTTGCTGACATTTGTGGTGCTGGAAGACTTGGAGGACTGCTAACCTTTGTTGTTTAAAAAGGGAGGAATGGATAGCCTTCAATAATTTCCAGCCAGTCAGCCTATACCACTGTGCTGGACAAATTATTGGAATAAGTTCTGATATAAAGTATAAATCATCATTTAAAAAGGCGTGAATAATCAAGCCTGGGGTTGTTTTCTTTGAAACAGAGGAGGCTAAGGGAAGACTTAATTGAGGCATCTCACGTTATAAAGGACCTATGATGAGTGGATAGGAAGGACCTTTCTCAATTAGCAGTGATGTCAATGACCAGGGAACACAGATTAAAGTAATTGGCAAAAGGATCAGAGGAGGGTTGAGGAGTAACTTTTTTTCACCCAGCGGGTGGTGGGGTCTGGTATTCCTCTCTCCACTAATTTAATGAAGATTAGCCCATTTTCCAAAAACAAGTTAACTGTGTTTTATAATAGCAGATGGACTTTGTTAAGCTTCTGTCCATGAATAAAATCAATAGCAACTTCTGGATTTATATGATAACTGCAAATAATAACTGCAAGATTAACAAACTGCAAGATTAACATAACTACAAAAGCACATTAGCCTAATTTTGCCTTTTTCTTTGGAGGTGTGCCTAACCTTTATCTCTTCATCCAGCTGATAAGATCAAAAATTTATGTTGTCAGAGTAATCCCACATCCTAATTTTCCTTGTTACCGAGCTTTATTTCACAAAAGCCCTGCTATACCATTTGCAGATGACAACCCTGTAGTTTTAAAGGTGTAGTTACTGGGATCTTCCGATGCTTAAAAAGAATCCTGTGATATGTATGAGCACTTGATCAATGGAGTAAACCAATTCTTGACACCATGGCAAAACTACATTACTTCTGCCTCAAATCATTTACTATTCAATGAACCATTTCCAAGTCAACGCTTTAAGAGTAGAAATTGTGATCATTGCTGCTAAGTGGGTAATACCATTGCTAAAGTAGCACAGAGACAAATTTAGCTCAAATGCATTAGTTTTTTGTATCAGAACAGCACTAATCATAATTTCTACACCATTATTGATAGGGTAGCTAACATTAAAATCAACTATAATAAAAAGAAAGAAAATGCTAGAAATACACAGCAGGACAGGCAGCATCTGTGGAGAGAGAAACAGAGTTAATGTTTCAGGTCAATGACATGATGATCTGAGGAAAGATCATCAACCTGAAACATTAACTCTGTTTCTGTCTCCACAGATGTTGCCAGACTCGCTGAGTATTACCAGCATTTTCTGTCTTTATCTCATATTTCCAACATCTGCTGTATTTGGCTTTCGTATTAAAATAAACTGTTACGTATAACTTTGCAATGCAAGCAGGTCAATTGAAAAGGGCAATTCATTCAACATGGTTTTATTTTATTAAATTAGTGGAGTTTATTAGAATGAGATATTTTCCTTTCTGAAGGGGTGACTCATGCTGAGGTATAGTTCCCTGACTACTGGCAGCCCTCCAGTACCTTGTCTAATATTCTCTGTGAGTGAGCATCCACAGATGATTCAGCTGGAAGAGAGGGAAGGAGTGGGGCTTGACATCACTACACCAGCACTTAATTCTGACCAAGCATTGCTGGACAGTAATTGACAGTGAAAAACTGGGCTATTTCTTTCCTTGTTAATCTCTGAGGACAACTGTAATGATGTGCCAGTCCCTCTCCACATTGTCGTGGCCTCTCATGGTCTGCTGCCACCATATATGTTGAGGGTCTTGATGTAGACCTCAAGGGTTATCTAGGCTAAGCAAGATATTGAGACTGAGGAGGGTTCTGGTCAAACGCAATTACATGAAGTTTAGTACTAGTAACAACTATAAGCAGCTCTGCACAGGTCTTGATCCAGCCTGGGTCCAAACAGTTACATAGACTGATTACTTGACTATATGCCTGACTCACACATAAGGTATACATAATGTCTTACTGATACAGAGTCACAGACAGTAGTGAACATCTATAGTAGAGATCATAGGCAATAATGATTTTCTAACATGGAGGCTGTAGCTTTTATCCTTCAGCCTTAAACACAGTGATGCCATAGTAATGAGACAATATATAGATAGTCCAACTAGGGAAGGGGCAATACTGGACCTGGTATTGGGGAATGAACCCGGCCAGGTGGTCGAAGTTTCAGTAGGGGAGCATTTTGGGAAAAGTGACCATAATTCAGTAAGTTTCAAGGTACTGGTGGATAAGGATAACAGGAGTCCTCGGATTAAGGTGCTAATTGGGGGAAGGCTAATTATAACAATATTAGGCAGGGACTGAGGAATCTAGACTGGAGGCGGATGTTTGAGGGCAAATCAACAACTGACATGTGGGGGGCTTTCAAACGTCAGTTGATAAGAATTCAGGACCGGCATGTTCCTACTAGGATGAAGGGTAAGTATGGCAAGTTTCAGGAACCTCGGATAACGAAGGATATTGTGAGATTAGTCAAAAAGAAAAGGGAAGTATTCATAAGGGCTAGAAGGCTGGGAACAGTCAAAGGCCTTACTGAAATCCATGTAGATAACATCCACTGCCC
This sequence comes from Cetorhinus maximus, assembly GCF_964194155.1. NCBI lineage: Eukaryota > Metazoa > Chordata > Chondrichthyes > Lamniformes > Cetorhinidae > Cetorhinus > Cetorhinus maximus. Next base: position 130,704,426 of record NC_135882.1, on the reverse strand, counting down.
TTCCATCGTCGATCATCTTTGTCACTTCCTCAAAAAACTCGATCAAGTTAGTAAGACACGACCTCCACTTCATAAAACCATGCTGCCTCTCACTAATACGCCCATTTGATTCCAAATGGTAGTAAGTCCTGTCATTAAGAATCTTCTCCATTAATTTCCCTACCACTGACGTAAGGCTTACCGGCCTGTAATTTCCTGGATTATCCCTGCTACCCTTCTTAAACAATGGAACAACATTGGCCATTCTCCAGTCCTCTGGGACCACACCCATAGCCAGTGAGGATACAAAGATTTCTGTCAAGGCCCCAGCAATCTCCTCTCTTGCCTCCCTCAGTACTCTGGGGTAGATCCCATCTGGCCCTGGGGACTTATCCACCTTAATCTTCTTCAAGACACCTGATGAGAAGTATTCATTTAGTATCTCTCCCATTTCTTCTGGCTCCACACACAGATTCCCACCTCTGTCCCTGAGTGGGACTACCCTTTCCTTGGCTACCCTTTTGCCTTTTACATATGTATAAAAGGCCTTGGGATTTTCCTTGATCCTGGTTGCCAGTGACTTTTTATGACCCCTTTTAGCCATCCTGACTCCTTTCTTAAGTTTCTTCTATTCTCTACGGGTTTCATCAGTTCCCAGCCCTCTAGCCCTTATGAATACTTCCCTTTTCTTTTTGACTAATCTCACAATATCCTTCGTTATCCAAGGTTCCTGAAACTTGCCATGCTTATCCTTCATCCTAGCAAGAACATGCCGGTCCTGAATCCTTATCAACTGACGTTTGAAAGCCCCCCACATGTCAGTTGTTGATTTGCCCTCAAACATCTGCCTCCAGTCTAGATTCCTCAGTTCCTGCCTAATATTGTTATAATTAGCCTTCCCCCAATTAAGCACCTTAACCCGAGGACTCCTATTATCCTTATCCACCTTGAAACTTACTGAATTATGGTCACTTTTCCCAAAATGCTCCCTTACTGAAACTTCGACCACCTGGCCGGGTTCATTCCCTAATAACAGGTCCAGTATTGCCCCTTCCCTAGTTGGACTATCTACATATTGTCTCAGGAAGCACTCCTGGATGCACCTTACAAATTCTGCACCATCCAAACCTATAGCACTAAGTGATTCCCAGTCAATGTAGGGAAAGTTAAAATCACCCACCACAACAACCCTATTGCTTTTACATCTTTCCAAAATCTGCCTACATAACTGTTCCTCAATCTCCCGCCAGCAATTGGGAGGCCTATACTAAACCCCCAACATTGTGACTGCACCCTTCCTATTCCGGAGCTCTACCCATATTGCCTTGCTGCATGAGTCCACCGAGGTGTCCTCCTGTCGTACAGCTGTGATATTCCCCTTAACCAGCAGTGCAACTCCCCCACCTCTTCTACATCCCACTCTATCCTGCCTGAAACATCTAAATCCTGGAACATTTATCTGCCAATCCTGTCCATCCTTCAACCTAGTCTCTGTAATAGCAATAACATCATAGTCGCAAGTACTAATCCAAGCTCTAAACTCATCTGCCTTGCCTGTTATACTTCTCGCATTGAAACAAATGCATTTCAGATCCCCAGTCCCACTGTGTTCAGTAATTTCTCCCTGCCTGCCCTTCCTCTTAGTCCTACTGGCCATATTCACTGGTTCCCAGTCATTTATTTCACCTGCTGACCTATTGCTCTGGTTCCCACCCCCCTGCCATCCTAGTTTAAACCCTCCCGAGTGACACTAGCAAACCTCGCAGCCAGGATATTGGTGCCCCTCCAGTTTAGATGCAACCAGTCCTTCTTGTACAGGTCCCACCTGCCCCGGAAGAGATCCCACTGATCCAGATATCGGAAACCCTCCCTCCTACACCATCTGTTCAGCCACGTGTTCAGCTGCACTATCTTCCTATTTCTCCCCTCACTGGCATGTGGCACAGGGAGTAATCCTGAGATTACAACCCTAGAGGTCCTGTTTTTTAACTTTCTGCCTAACTCCCTGAACTCCCGCTGCAGGACCTCATCACTCTTCCTGTCTATGTTCTTAGTACCAATGTGTACCACGACCTCTGGCTGTTCTCCCTCCCCCTTCAGAATGTCCCGTACCCGACCAGAGACATCCTGGACCCTGGCACCAGGGAAGCAACATACCATCCTGGTGTCTCTTCCATGACCACAGAAGCGCCTATCTGAGCCCCTGACTATAGAGTCCCCTATGACAATTGCTCTTCTGTGCTTTGACAGCCCCTGCTGAACAACAGAGACAGCCATGGTGCCACTGCTCTGGCTACCGCTGTTGTTTTCCCCTGATAGGCCAGGTTCCTGTGCTGTACTTTTCTTTGTTCTTTGTTCTTTGTTCTAATGTCGCTATGTAGCATCTTAAAGGTACTTGTCATTGTCTGCATTGGCATGCATACAACATCACAACATCCCCCTTTTCCCATTTGATAAAAAGAAAAACTTTGTGAGAACAAACATAGCAGTGAATATCAGGCATAACAAGATTGAGTAATAGTATAGAGTCTTTACGCATGAGGATAACATTTTGGTGAGCATATGATATGAACATATCTTGTTCCTGTGTAGTTTGCAGGGTGTTGTGTTGTGTCCCCTGGTTGTACATTCACAGCTTGTGTTTCTTGGTTGTTCATCGCGGGATCATACTGTCTTACAGTGTTGGTGCTTGTGTGGTTCTCTGCAACTGAAACAACACTCTGGGTCTGAGTAAACATCAGTCTGATCCGTCTGCAGTTTAGCATGTGCAATATGAATGTGCCGACGATTCCTCCTGAGGATCTGTCCTTTTGGCATCTCAACCTCCTATGACCGTAGCCGTGTGCACTTTTGCAGTGCCTTTCCTTGTACCCACGTCTTTGTGTGGTGATCCAGTGTGCACACGCTTTGACCTGCATTTAACTGTGTTAACGGTTTTACTCTCTGGTCCTGCTGCTGGGACATCCTCTCTCTATTCTAATAGAAGATCATGAGCTTCCTTCTGGATTGGGGGTAGATGGGACAGGAGAGTCGTACGGACTTGCCTCCCAAACATCAAATTGGCAGGTGAGGGTAGGCCATCTCCCTGTGGTGTGGCACAAAGATTGAGAATTCGGAAATCTTGCTTCATTGCCTTACACTTTAGACGTGTTGCTTTGACTGTTTTGATGGTCTGTTCAGCTCACCCGTTGGACTGAGGGGACTGCGGGGAAGATGTGATCTTTTTTGCACCCCATTTTGTGCACATGCTCTAGAAGGGTTGCCTGCGTATTGAGGACCGTTGTCTGAGACGATGGTTTCAGGCACACCAAACATGCTGAAAATTGTGGGTCAAAAACTGTTAAAACTGGTTGTGTTCTTGATCTGGCAAACAAAAGGAAATTTGATAAAATATTCAGTTACCGAGGTGTAATCTTTGCCGTCTAGATGGAATAAATCAGTGGCTACTTTTGACCATGGGTCAGAGGCAATTTCATGTGGTAACAATGGTTCTCTGCCCTGCCTTGGTTGGTACATCTGACAGGTATGGCATGTCTGTGTCAATTTGTCAATGTTCTTGTTAATGCCTGGCCAATACATCGACTCTCTGGCAAAGAGGTTTGTTTGTTCTGCGCCCAAGTGTCTGATGTGTAGGTGACTAAACATGGTTTGATGCATTGCCTGAGGTATGAGGACTTGCCTGCCTTTGAATATAATGCTTTTGGAGATGCCCAGATCATCTCTGTAGTGCCAAAATGATTGGACACTTTTGTGAACGTCCGTGATGTAATCGGGCCAACTTGCGATAATGACTTGCTTCAGCTGTTATAGCTGCAGGCCTTATTGTGTGGCCTGTTGTATCATTTCAGCTTGACCCTGCCCGAAATGGACCAAGTCGACATGGATATTGTCTTCTGCCTCATATTCAGTAATGTCCACGTGGAGATCTAGAGGCACATCTATGTTGTTGGCTGAGTTGGGCAACTGACTCAGGGTGTCAGAGGCTACCTGTGTGTCTCTCAGGGAATCAAATGCCTCCTTGGGTTCTCTCCTGTGCAGTGGTAGTGGCCTCTGCCACGTTGTGGATGGTAACCATGTGCATGTCACTGCACGCTGGCGGACCAATGATTGCCAGGTAACTGGTCTCCACAACATAAAAAATCTCCGGTGTCCACCTGGATCATTGTACTATGAGGTGCCAATATATAGGGTGTCAGACCTGTTGTAGACGGTAAGCCTGTCAGTTGCTGACTGGACTACACTGTGCCATTGTCCCAGGTATGTGGTGTTGAGAACATGCAATGGTAAGATGTTGGCACTAGCATTGGTATTGATTTTCGCACATATAGCATGCTGTCCATAGTGTTGTGGGTATTTAATGTTTACAGTGGCAAATGCTTCAGCTCATCTGACTCTATCCACATGATGAGTGAGATTGACAGCATGTACAGTTCGGCATGGATCTGTATACTGTGGTGTATTGGGGGTGTGTCTTTCACTTCATTGACATGTTTACCTTTACAGGATAAGCCCTGGAACTGTCACTGATGTTGGATTTCTGTGGAATCTTTCTTTGTTGTGCGTTTTGTACTTGGGGCATGTCTGGTTTGTTGCATTTGCAACACGTTTGCCCAATGCCCTCTGTGAAGCTTACTTTGCACATGTCGAAATATGCTGGACATTGCCTGTGTAAGTGTGTAAGACCACATCCCATGCAAGGTTTTGGTTTCTTAATGTTTTGGTTACTGCGGCTTTGGTAGATTTGTGATCAAGGGCTTGAAGGTGCCGTTCGCCAGCCACTAATGTTTCAAATTTTCTACCTTTGTCCAGTGGTGTTTCTACTGAGTAACTTTTGGCTCTGTCTAGTGGCAGTTTCCTGAAAGACTCGATGGGCGTTGAAGCGATGACAAGTTCCATCAAACTCTCCCCAAGGTCATCAGCATTGATGTCACATTTGTCTCCTTTCTGCTGGCACCTCTTTATAAATTGATCGGTGCTTTCACTTGGCTGTTGTCGGCACGACATAAACTCTAGCCTGTGAATTCTAAAATTAACTCGGACCTTTAGTTGATTTTTGATGAGCTTGAAGCGGCCTTTTTTGATCTTCATCAGATAGACCTGACGAGTTTACATGCAGTAGCCCCTCATTGCCAAGAGCAATTAATAATTTGGTGACTTTTTTCTTTGTTCTTGTCCGCAAAGTATAAGTGTATCGTCTGTCTAAAGAGTTGAAATTCTGCAAGAAGATCTCCTCTGTGCCAATTCATAGTCAAATCTCTATTCGCCATTGTGATGTTCTTGTTTATTGACTGCGCTGGGTGCTACACAAATGTAGTGCTGAGTGAGGTGTCTCTTTGGATGTGAATTTGCCCTTGCTGTCTCTCTGTTGTCCCTGTGCTGTCGGAGAACAAATGCTGCAACAATGGGCAGGATTTTCCCCCCATTGGGGGCGAAGTTGAAGGGCAGGCGCACATATGCACGCTTCCGATCGGTGCCCCCAATTGGGGGTGCGGCGCCATTTTATGTGGGCAGGCCAATTAAGGCCCATCCAGCGTGATGTCCGCACAGAAGTGCTGTGCGCTCCCTGTGCGGGTGGGGGGGGAACCCAAAATCAAGAGTGCGCTCTTTCACGCATGCGCACAAAAGAGCGCACTCATCTCCCTGAGGCTAAGTGCAGCCTCAGGGAGATCGGCTGTAAATGTGAAAAAGCTAAAAATAGAAAAATAAAATTTCCCTAACATGTCCCCACTCATGTGACACTGTCACATGAGTTGGGACATGTCCATAATTTTTACAAAAACGTTATTAAAATTTTTTAAAACCTACATGAAACCTCATCCTGCCCGTGGATGAGGTTTTATGCTTTTTCTAATTCCCGCTGGGGCTCCTGGCCTGCCCGCCAATGTTAAGGTTGGACAGGCAGGTCCTTTAATTACTTAATTGACCCTGTCAATGACCTCAATTGCTCAACGTCACCGCGCATCATTTTACATGTCGGCGAGCGGGCCCCGCCCCCGCTCGCCAACACAAAAAATCCTGCCCAATGTATTACTGTGGGCTCATAACAGTTTGCTACTGAGGGAAGAAGCTTGCTTCTCCTTTTGCTACTATTTTAAAAGTAGCACTTTAGATGATTGGGTTCTTCCAAACTGGCTTGGAATAAGGAGAAAGACTTTTGAATTGCAGATCTTTAGATTGCAGAGATTTTGCCTTGCTTGTTGTTTCTGTTTCACTATTGAAACTGTGCCATTTAATTCTGCTGGGTTGCTACCACACCTCAGTTGTCTGGGCGGGAAAGCTGGTTTTGGTGCCATAGCGAAAAAAGCCAAAATGGCAGAACAAACCGACAGTCGTGCTGACCTCAGCCGAGAGCCGTTGCAACTTGTTTCTCCCAGCCCTCTCAGCCTGGGGTACGTTGTTTTTTTTGAACAAAGTTGATGGTCTAGCCTTCAATGTTAGGGTGAGTGGCTTACAAATAGCTGATTCCGATGTTCAGAGAAAATGAAGCCTGCTGCCCAAATCAGTGAGGTTGGGGTAAGGCCTTCACTCGGTCCAGAACTCGGATGTCTGTTGGAACTAGTCTTTATGCCTGATTTCAGATGCCAAGTTCTTGTTGCAGAAGAACTGGACTTTTTTTGTTTTTAACCCGAAGCATCTGCACTGAGGTTTCCTGTGAGTGACTTCCCTTAAAGTGCTGCACTTACAGACTATCCTTCCTCCGAGGAGTCTGGATTGGAGCTGGGTAGGTAGAATCACTACAGTTGGCTTTGCTGCTTAAGTAGTCTTCTGCCTTGTGTTCTGGTAGCTTCAGAAATTACCCTCGCTGCTGCGAGATCTTTAGAAGCGACCACTGCTGCCAATCATGTCATGGCCTCTCACAGTCTGCTTCTACCATATACCTTGAGGGTCTCTATGCTATCTATGCTGAACAAGATATTGAGAATGACAAGGTTTCGGGTCAAACACATTACATGAAGTTTTTAATGAGCAACAACTAAATACAGCTCTGCACAGGCTTGATCCAGCCTGGGTCCTAACAGTTACATAGGCTGATTACTTGACTATATGCCTGACTCATAAGGTACACATAAAGCCTTACTGATACACAATCACAGACTGTGGTTGAACATCTACAGTAGGGATCACGGGCAATAGTGAACATCTAACATGGAGGCCGTACTTTTTATCCTCCAGCCTTACACATGGCGATGTCATAGTGATGTCACTATGCAGCTTCTTAAAGTTACATGTCATTGTCTGGATTGGCATGCACACAATATCACAACACACACCCCAGCAGACATCAGTTAACTACATCAGTCAGGAATGGAATCAATGGCATTTCTTGTACGCATGGCTCAGCATCATATGGCAGACTGTGTTTTTCAAAAATACTATATTTTATATATAGAATAGCAGTTTTCAGGTTTTGAAGGAAATCGATCACCTGGAATCAAATTTTGTTTAAAAAAATAAGACACAAGTGGACTTCTGTATACAAAGGCAATCTGCACAAAACAAAGCTTCCCCTCCAACATTAGGGTAGAAGTAGGGGTGTTCAATGATTGCACAATGTTCAGTGCCATTTGCAACCCGACAGATACTGAAGCAGTCTGTGCATGCATGCAGCAAGACCTGGACAACATTCAGGTGAGGCGTGATGAGTTTCAAGTAACAACTGAGCCACACAAGTGCCAGGCAATGACCATCTCCAACAAGACAGAATCTAACCATCTCCCCTTGACATTCAATGGCATTATCATCGCTGTATCCTCCACTATCAACATCCTGGGATTACCATTGACTAGAAACTTCACTGGACTGGCCATATTAATAGAAAAGCACAATATTGTGGATGCTGGAAATCTGAAATAAAAACAGAAAATGCTGGAAATACTCAGGGGGTTAGGCTGCATCTGTTGAGAGAGAAACAGAGTTAACAGGTGGAATCTTCCATTGGGCAGCGGGACTGAAAAAGCACGTTTTTCTCACTGGAAAGCGGGTCAGGTTTTGTCCAGAGATTACACGCAAGATCAGCTCATTAGCTATGCATGCAAGGGGAAAATGGCGACTCTCGTGGTGGGGTTGGCAGGAAGTTGTTGGCTCAGCTGCTGCCTCACAAGGTCGAAGTCCTGGGTGCCATATTTAAAGGGCACCTCGACAGGAATTTGTTGTCTGCGACCCAGCAGCATCACTGTTGCTGTCAATCTCATAACCTCGGAGACGTTTTTGCACCTGAAGAAAACCAACTGCTGCTATCAGTGATATCTCAGACCAGGCAAGGGATGACCACACGGTTCAGCGATGCTTTGCTGCAGGTTCTCCTCCAGGCTGCCAGGGAAAGGCCGGAGGTGCTCTTTCCCAGCTATGGCAGCAGGAGGCCCTCCCACCAAACTAGGGTGCCCTGGATGGAGGCCGCAGTGTAGATCAGCCTCAGTGGGGCCCACAGAAGAACCTGGCTCCAGTGCCCCAAAAGGGTGAGCAATCTACTGCACTCTGCCAGGGTAAGTGCCACTGCCTACTCAATGCCAACTCACACTCATAGTGAAATCAAACATTATAAGTATGGGTGGTTTGTATCACCATCACAGGGTTCATATGTGCTGAATGTGTGTGAAATACTTAATGTTCTGGATGATAGGCACCTTGCAGGACACTGTGGGTGGGTGTCAAACACTTACAGGAGGGCACAGAAAAATATGTAATCACAAATGCACCCACGGCCATGTCACTCAATGCTTATCATGCTCTGCAGGAGAAAACTTCCCACAATAGAAGGGAGTATTCCTATACGAGTGGAGGAATCCCAGACATCTGGATCCTGACCCACTTCCAGGAGGACACAGTTGAATTAGCCGGCAAAGACTGGGAATGTGCCTGTGCAGAAGGGGAGGTTGGACTTGCCCAGCCATCCATTGAGGACGCCTCCAGTCTGGTCCTCACAACTGGACATTCTTGAGGAGAGTTATTATCACACCAGCCATGGATGCATTGAATGAATGGCTAGGCAAGAGGCAACTTGACCTCCTTCCAGTTGTCCCTTCTCCTCAAGGAGTCAAGCATGTGCCATCGCGCACCAGCAGGAAGGACAGCGGCAGTCAGACAGCCAGGGGTCTGCACCCCAGGACACTCCAAGGTTGTCCCGCCACTCTACCTCCCCTCTCCAGTAGGTCAGGCCGAGGAGGGTGCCACTGCAGCTGTGCAGGAGACTCTCAGTAGTGTAGGGTCCTTCAGGCCTCAGAACACCAGAGGACACCCGCCAAGATCATGTCAGCCAACCGGGCGTAGCAGCCAGCAGACTGCCTCCACTTCATCTGCAGGTTTGGGGCTGCATCTACGCGTAGCGGTAGGAAAAGAAAGAATAAAGAGTTTTGAAATCACACAGGAGGCCACAGGTGTACAGGCAATGTAGATGTGTAAAGCACATAATAGGCTAATGATCACACTTTAATTTTGTGTCTCAGTATTTGAGTGGTCTGTTATTTGGTGTGATGATTGCATTAATTGAAGGGCATTACGCAGCTTAAACATTCACATCTGCTTGACGTGGACCTGTGCTTGCTGCCTCATTTTGTGACCCTGCCTGATGCCCTCTGGGAGGAATTTCACCTGGGGGCAGCTCAACCTTGGGCATCAATTGTGAAAATGGGGACTTGCCAAGCATCTTCTGGCCTACAGCTGCTGTACAAATCTGAAGGAGCCCCAGGCAATGATGCCCGATAGCCGTTACCAGGCGAGGCATTGCACGTGTAGGTATTCCCCTCATGAGAGTTATTCAGGTGAGCCAATGACCACATGTTCTGAATATCTCATGGAGACCTGAGTGAATCGCTTCCCCATTACCTCAGGCTATGGCATCCAATGCAGCAGGCATATGTGCTTGCTGATAGGAAGGGACAGAAACATTTCTCCCTGCAGTGTCCAGTGGATGTGTGTGTGTTTTTATGCAGGTGGAGGACCCGGACATGCTGTCACTGATGGTACAGTGCCGTGTGTGCAGTCCTCACTCCATACTGCAGATGGCCACAATCTCCTGGCAGCCTAGTCACAAGCACAAAGCCAATTCCCTAAGGATAACAAAGTAACATTTATTGAACAAAACAGAGCAAAAGATCAATGAAACAAAACATAAAAGCCCTCCTTGCTCAAAGGAGCCCAGGCCTCCAAAGCATCATCAGAAAGGAGTCCAGAATGGCTAGCAACTAATGTGTTCCCTTGAATTATCTTGGGCCTGTGTGCCATGTCGTAGCACTCACCTCTTCCCTGACTTCTTCCATAGCTTCGGCACTGTCCTCTCCCTTATCATCACCATCGTCTGCCCCTTCGCTCTCGTTGCCTGAGAAGGCATGTGGCCTCCTCTCCTCTGCTGCACACTGTGGTTCCTTACTGAGGCTGTCAGCCAGATCTTCTGCAGGTATCCCCTGTCACCCATGAGCCAGCCTTGCAGCCAATAAGGGGAAGAGAACACATAGGGCACCTGGGCATTGGCAGAATGAAGGAATAGTGTGGGCTTCCAGGATAATGGGAACACACCTAAAGGATATGTCTCCAATGATGACCAGCCAGCAGCACATTAAGGGAGTGAAACCCTTTTCTGTTTCTGAATCATGCTGGCTGATCCCGGGGAGCTTTGAGAGCCACATGCGTGCAGTCAGTGGCCCCTTGAACCTGAGGAAAACCTGCAATTGCAGCAAATCCCATCCCTCTTTTAGCCTGGCTGGGAGGGTTGGCAGCAAAATAGATGAATTCATGTGCCATCCTGAAAAGGACATTCCTTATGCATTTTTGGGTGGCCAATTGGGATGTGCCAAACCAGTTTTCAGTTGAGCTTTGGAATGAGCCACTTGCTTAGAAGTTCAACGCCAGGCAATGACCATCTCCATTTTCAGCACCAGAGGCATTGCATTGCCTCCCAATCTGTGCAGACGCAGTTCATCTTTCAGGAGCTGGCGTATGGTGTGACTGCTTCCCATGACATGCGTAGTTGTCTTGAGCGTTGCCTCTCACTTGTCTGAAGGTAGCTGCAAAACCTTCAGTATATCTGGTTGAGGGCCAATGTTCGATGCCGCTGTTGCCCTTGGCAGGGCTCGGGAGAGGGGGGTGCAGATGGTGCTAATCACCTGGGCCTGGGCCTGTGCCTATGTGGGGGCCCGGGCTCAGGCTGCACTGCCCCTCTCTCAAGTGGCCGCCTCACAGCTTAGGGGTGGTGAACAAGTGCCGCGTGCCCTCGGGGGAGCCCGGGCTCTTGCTTTTGCTAGCAGCAGTACCAGCCCTCTGTGCACACGGCCACATCCACAGGCCTCACTGAGTGCCCTGACTCTGAAACCTGGCAGCCTTTATTCCTGATTCAGTGAAGCTCCTGGACACGGTATCCTAATTGGCTGCCTCCAGGAAGATCTATCCGACTTGCGCACCAGTGGCAGTACTCCACCCACCCCCAAACCATCCCTGCCTCCTTTCCTGGACCTTGATCCCAATTCCTGGTTCTCATCCCCCTCCTGACTGTTACTCCACATGGTTCCAACTCCCTGTGGCTATGGTCAGGTGATGTCACCCACGCACTTACACACACACACACACACACACACACAAAATGCGAGGCTAGATAGACATGCGCCCTTCCCCGCTCTTCCTCATCCCTCCCCAAAAACCTATCCACATACCGGGCTGAGTGAGAAGATAAACCCAGCTGAAAGGCAACCAGCTTCCGACCCCCACTTTCATATGGATTCACGGAGGCCTGCTTGGACTGTGTGCCATCAGTGGTGGATGCAAGGTCAGTGCTAGTTAAATCCAACTCCATAGCTCAGCCACAGTCCCCTCCCTCTTCCTTGGTGACCAGGACTTGGGGCCTTGTCTGCCTCTGATTCTTAAGCGAAAAGGCAAAAAAGGTTTTATGAGTTAACTCTGTCGCTTGGGACTTATTAGTGGTCATTTTTATTAATTACTCATTTGTATAAATTATCAATGTATTGCTTTGACATTGTTGTTTGCTTTTCCTTCATACCTGAACTTCTGTTTTGAAATTCGGGTTTAATGTTGTTCCAAACCAGACCTCAGGCAGCTGCTGGTGGGTTTCTTGCTGAAGGGGAATGAAAGGCTCACAAGAAGTCTGATTCCTTTGTGGCAAAGGGGGTTATTTTTCTCCAGTAGAAGGGGGAAGTATTGGAAATGCTCACCATGCCTGGTGGCAACTGTGCAGAGAGAAACAGAGGTCAGTGACCCTTCGGCAGAAATAGTGCAGATCATGGACCTGAAGCGTTAAACCTGTTTCTCTCTCCACAGATGCTGCCTGGCCTGCTGAGTATTTCCAGCACTTTCTGCTTACATTTCAGATTTCTGGCATCTGCAGAACTTTGCTATTATATGCTCCACGCTGGGCATTTGGAAGTGTGGTTAGTTTCAATTTAAAATGACAAAATATTTATCCCTCAATGCACAGTGTAATTTTTCTGTTAACAAAGCCCACTTGTGTGTATAGAAATAGCACATTACTGCAGCTGAATTGTTTGATGCTAATTTACTGGAAGGTTTTGCCATTTTTGAACTTGGAAGTAAAACCACGAGTCATGTGCCAATAGAACATTTTACTGATGGTTCAAGATATTCTAATTTGGACATGGGGTTGTTTATGTGGTGCTTGAGGTTCAAGTATTTTGGATGCTGCTGTCTGGATATTGCATAGGGCCTGGTTCAAAGGAGTGGAGCTGATTGCATAATATGAATGACCAAGTTGTATGTCATTGTCTTGCAAAGCCATGGTTGTAAAGGGTTCCAGAAACAGGAGAAAGCCCCAAGGCCCATGATTTCCCTCCCTGGCCTTGTCCCTTGGGTGCCATCATGTGCAGCATGTTTCTCCCCAGTTGCTGCCTCATGGAACTCTGGATGCTGTTGTTCCTGGCCCTGGAACTCCCTCCACCTGCTCCTTCTCAGGTGAGCCACAGCCAGTAGAGCTGCTGGATTGCCTTGTCCCAGCATCCCATACTGTTATGTAAACATTTTGAACGGAATATACAGTCAGTTATTTCCTGGAAACTGTCCCTCGGGCCCTTAGCATTTGTGTCCCTCGTAAGGCCTGATCAAGGCCTGGCCTACAAGCGCTGCACAGCAGTGAAGGCCATACTGGAGGCCCACAGACTAGTTCTAAACACCTTTATGCAGTCATGTGTTTGGGGACTGGGGCCAGAATTTTCCGGCTGCATTGGCATTGGGCGTCATGGCGGGCGGGGGTGGACAATATGGGGAGTAGGCCAAAAATTGGTGGTACGCCGTCGGGAAACCAGTTTGCGACCAGTGTCGCATGTTGGGAGCCTAATTTCAATACTTTAGCATCTCATTATCAGCCCTGCTCGCTGGAATCATCCATCCGCCTCAAATTTACCGCTCACGTTGGCGTGACTTCAGAACGGTGTGCTTCACGACTGCTTTTAAAGGCTGAACTTCGAGTTGAACTCGGAGGTGAGTACAAACAACCTTGCGCAGCGCTCGTGAGCTTCGTCCGTAGAACATCAATGAAGAGGCGCCACGCATTTGCGAGGGCACAGGTAAGTCGCTTTTTCCTGACTGGCTTTCAGTGCAATGCTGGGGCAAGGGCTCCAGTGCGGCTCCGGTCAGGGGTGGGGGTAGGTGGTGGGGGCAAGGCAGCACAACCTGAAGGAAATACTCAAGCAAATGCCGGATGTGTGGGGGGAGGGGGTGTGAGGGAAGTGGCCACACACTTGAAAGGCTTGTCAAAGTGAGCATTCTTTCGCAGCTGAGGCCGTTCAGCTGCAGCTCCACTGACATGCTTGGAGTCAGGCCTCTGAAGCTTTTCTGCCCATTCAAGCAACACAAAAGCATGAAAGTGCCACCAAAAGCTCCAGACCTTTTCACCCCTCAGACGCAGACTGCAATTTAATGTGCGTTTTAGGGGGCAGCAGAGCAATTGGCCAACTGAACAAGTTGTACAATCCCCTTGCGAAAGGTGGCATTTGCAGTCACTGGTGGAGGTGCTCAGAGCCCCTTGCAATGTCTTTATAAAGGTTTAGACCAGTATCCATTATTGGTCAAGCTAAAAGTGCAGCCTTGCAGTGTGGGTTAGGAGAATGCCTGTGCCTGAGCTGAGAGCACAGAATGCAATCCAGTGGGCAAAGCTGGTGCTAATCGGTCAGGTAGAGTGGGGCGGAGATGGGTAGGGATTCGGGCAGCCATGCGGTGCACTAAACTCTGACCATCCAAGTGTTGGCCAGCACTCTCCGAGGTGCATTAAGGGGCCTTCAGACTTAACCAAGAGAGGTTCTTAGGACACATAAGCTAACCCACACATCTCTCTCTTTGATCTTGCAGGATGAGAACATCAGGGCCATGGAGCCTGGTGATTTAGCGGTATGCCTCATGGCTTACAGAGAGCAGAGAAGAAGAAGAGAGCAGTGGAGGCACCTGGTTCGGCAAAGAGAGGAGCACCTCCCTCAAGATGAACGGATGGTAGGACCTAATGTGCATGCAGCTGAAGATCCACAGTGAGCTGTCACTCATCAGTGCCTCGCTAGACCCAGGGTCTACAGACAGCGCCTGTCATTCCTGCAGATGATCAAGAACCAGTGTTGCTGAAGGCTGCGCATGTCCGGGTCAGTCACATATTCTACCTGCTGCAGGATTTGGTGCCATGGGGACATGAAGGGAATCCGCTGCCAGTGGCTGTAAAAGTTCAATTTTTACGCCAGTGGCTCTTTCCAGGGCTCCACAGGTGATCTGTGCAGGATCTCACAAGCCTCCATGCATAAGTGTATCCAGGAGGCCTTGGATGCCATCTTCACAAAGGCACGGAACTTTGTGCATTTCGCCCAGGATCAGGGAAGCCAGGAAGCAAGAGCACTGGGATTTGCCCAGATCCCAGCTTTTCCACATGTGCAGGGTGCCATCGACTGCACTCACGTGGCACTCAGACCTTGGTCATAACAAGCAATTAACTATGCCAACTGCAAGAGCTTCAGCTCACTGAATGTTTAGCTGGTGTGCGACCACCACAAACACATCCTGCAGGTCTGCGCATGATTTCCGAGGAGAGTCCTCGACTCGTACATCCTTAGCAGGTCTCAGATCCCTGACATCTTCCAGGGTCCAGAGAAGCTGCAGGGTTGTCTTCTCAGGGTCAAGGGCTATCCACAGGAGACGTGACTGACTGCAGCAGAGAGACGGTATAATGAGGCACATGCTGCAATCCGGAGTTTGGTGGAGCCAGCAATAGGCATTTTGAAAATGAGGTTTCCGTGCCTCGACAGGTCCAGTGGAGCACTGCAATACAGTCCCCAGAGAGTTTCATGTATCATCATTACTTGCTGCGCGCTCCACAATCTGGCAATGCAATGAGGGGAAGACCTAGCTGAGGAGGAGATGGAGGAGCTGCACGCCTCCTCCGGTGAGGAGGATGTCGAAGGCGATGGGGTGATGAGCTCCTCGAAGGCGAAGATGAAGGCGATGAGGCCATCACACTGGCCAGACGAAGCAGGTGCACTCAGGAGGCCCTCATAGCTGCAAGATTCATGGAGAATGATGACAAGATGCAGTGAGGACAGTCCTGACATCCTCACACTGCATCTGTGAACATTTGAATCCTGTGTGGCTGATGGCAGCGCACATACACTCAGTGCTCAGGCTCACGTATTAGAGACCCAGCGGAAGCCCTAATTGTCGCTAGATTCCAGGAGGATGATGACGACATGCAGTGAGGACACTCCATAGATCTTCACATTGCCTCTGAGAATGTCTGACTCCTGTCTGGCTGAGGGCAGCTCACTTGCGCTCTGCGATCAGGGTCAATCGTGGAGACATGGCCATGAAACTTTAAATGCATTTGTTCCTTTGTCTGCCTTCAGCACCTGACTTCTTCAGAAGAACAGGGTCACCGGTCACAGATGCTGAAGAGATGGGGGCCAGTCCCACGTTAAAGGTGCTGAGAGCACAGAGGGAATGATGGAACTCTGAGACACCTGCCCACGACATTCTGGCAGCAATGACAAGCACCATCGAGGTGCAGGCATCATTAATGTGCCCAGGGAGTGTGAAGCCAGGCCACCACTTTAGTCTGAAGGTTACACACTTACAGGGAAAAGGCTCTGGACTGAGACACCTGCCTTTATCTTGTGCAGAAAGGTTTCATATCTGAGTGACACAAACACTGCTCATCAGAACAAGGAGCTATAGTCAGGGAGACATTCTTGGGAGTTTATTGACAACTGTGAACATTATGTACAAGTGATTCACACCCATGCCCAGGCTGTACAACTATATCTTCTTAACCTCCTTAACCCTGCCGCTACATCTTGGTGCTCCCCAGCCATCCACAGCGGAGGTGGAGGCAGCCTGCTGACTGCTACACCTTGTCTGTGATGACCTTGGCAGGCACCCTCCAGAGGGCTGAGACCTGGTAGGTGCCTGCCTGCTTTCAGGGTCCTGCTGTGTGGTAGTGGCACCCTCCTCGGTCTGTGAAGCTGGAGCCGCTGGGGTCACAGGAAGACGGGATTCAGATGGGCTGGACACTCCTGGAGTCACCTGGGTGGATGGCTTCAGGGTGTGCCCCTGCTGATTCTCTTCCTTATGGGCGCCCAAAAGCCCCTGGTTGACTCCTTGAGGAGAAGCGATAGCAGGAGTGAGATTGAGTTGCCCTGCACCCCTCTTGCATTGGCACTGTTGGAGGCCAACTATGGCATCAGTGTTGGAGTTCATCCTGCACAGCAATGCAGGAGTGATGTCCTGGATCAAGGTCTCCATGGTGGTGCCATCCTACCAGTGTTGACCTTGGTGCATTGGCATGCTGGCACTATCACCTCAGATTTATGGCAGATGGACTCCTCCATTGTGGCTTGCAATCTGAGGAGTGCAGTGGACATCCCTTCCTGATATTCCTGAGCTTGTCTTTACAGCTCCAGCAACTGAGGTATGACAAGTCCTGAAGCTCCTCATCTGACTCAGATTCAGCAGATTTCTGGCCTCCAACAGCTCTCCAAGTGCCAAAACCTGGGAAGTCCCTGCCTCTGCCTGCTGTGGATTAGACAGTGCGATGCGCTCATCAGATTGTGACACTGAGGCTACTCTAGAACTAGGTCCCACCGAGGTGTGTGTCTCTGCGCTGTGGAGGGTGTGGGCGACCGTTGTGACAGACCGTCAATTAGGATGTCATCAGATTCTTCTTCCGAGGTGTCTTCTGGGCTTGAGTCAAGGATCTGGCTCGTGGGCCCTCTTGGCTTCTTCCCAGATGTGCCTGTGAAAGCAAGGAAAGACAATTAATGCATGGCAGGGGATTGTGGAACAGGACAACTCACTCATAGCATGGTTGTCTGATGGATGTTGCACTGCTAGATCCTCACTTGGTTGAGTGCTGCCGACCAAACCACCAGCACAGGAACAGTCCAGATCGTCGCTGGATGACTCTATTTTCAAAGTTTGTGAGGAACTTGATTTCAGGAACTTGATCTCCACCAGTCTATGACCTCTCCCTTTTGTGGTGTGCCGGCTTGTCCTGCATGAATACAGATGTAGAGAGTGTAAACAAGACACCTGCCAGGTCAGATGAGAAGGATGTTTGGCAATGTGGGTGGTGAGTGGTGCCATGGATGGGAAGAGGAAACGATCCGCAGGGCAGATGAAGGTGAGTGTGGGAGTGGGAATGATGATATCCCTTGAACTGGCAGTGAGTGAGATCCCTGTGGATGTGTGATGGGTTTGTGAGTGTGTGAGTTGAGAGTGATGAGAAATGTGATTTATCCTTGTGGAATGGAGGAGATCATTCATCCTCTTTTGGCACTGGGTGGCTGTCCTCCTTCTCAGGGGGTTGGCACTGGCCACTGCTGCCACCACCTCCCATGCTGAATTTGTCACCTTACTTGCTGGTCTTTGCCCAAAGTGGGGGTACAGGACCTCACGGCGGCCCTCCACTGCATTCAGTAGGCACTCGAGGGAGGCGGCGCTAAATTTGGGGGCAGTAGGTTCCCTCCCTTCGGCAGCCATAATTTTCTTGCAGCTTCCGATCCCTGAGAGAGAGCTAGTTCTGTGCAGGGACGGCCTTTAAATATGGCGCCTGGATTACTGAAGGCCTGAGGTGACAGCCAGCCAGTGTGAAACTTGCTCAGAGAAAGGCTCAGCACTGCCGTTGGGGACGGGAAGAGGCTGGGCGCCAACATCACCGTGGGTACTGGTGAGTGCTGTGAGAGAGCATCCTGAAGGCAGGCAGCTGACTCAGGGAGCTGCAGACCTCCAAATAATAAAAGAAAGCACAAAAAAGCTGCAAAACATGTCCATGCAGCACAATCAAGCACCTGAAAGCAGATCTCATTAAAAAAGAGTCCCTAAATATTTCTTTTTATTTTAAATGCTAACGGAAATTTCATCCCAGCCTTCAATGAGGTTTCATCAAAAATGTAAAGTCAGCCTGGCTGATTGGCCCGTCCACCAACCATAAGGTTGGATGGGTCACAAAAAACCGCTGACAATTTGGCCATTAATGGGCTTTATTGCCCTCTTAATTGTTGGCAGATGCTCTTCTGACTTTTGCGCGCGCCTGCTGAGTGAAATATCATGCAAGTGCACAATGACATCGGGATGCTTGCCTGGAGTCATCTCACGCGATTTCACGCCCCTCTGGATTGGGCCCGCAGGACATAAAATTCTGGCCCATGAGTTGCCATCAGCACATACTTAAATGCATCACCCGACTTTGGTGGAAGCACGATATTATTGGAGCCATGAAAGTGGGGCAAAACCGGTGTTCTCAGGGATTCCATACTGAGAGGAATCCACAGCTGAGTAGCATTCTCATCAGGTTACCGCATTGCCGTAAGGGTTTGGCTTCAGTCGGCCCATGGAACTTACCCTTAACTCCGCCCACCTGAACTAACCCTCCTCCCCTTGTGAGTGCTCAATACCAGTGGGGGACTGCGTTGTGATCTTGAGGCAGTGAAAGTGGTGTGTATTACTTTTCACTGAAGGTCCACCTTCCCCCATTATCCTTGACAGTCCAAATGTTACAATCCCCCTCCCCTCCGTCACTCTTGACCCTCTCTCATTACCTTAGACCGAATTATCGTCACCATTTACATGTCTTCCCTCCCCCCATTAGCCCACACCTGTCACTGTCCCTATGCACACCCTGACCATTCAACATCTCATTATCGAGGCACATGCTCCTTTACCCCCTCAGACCCACCCATACCATTGACCTCCCTTCTATGTTCCTGGAACTCTTACTCTATTTTTGCTTATCAGGTTAGCTTTGTCCAGCGAACACTAGCTGTGTCCTTGATATTAACACATTAATTGGTGCTTGGAACAATATAGGCAGCGAGACCAATTAACTGAACAAACTCTGGTAGTTTATTGGAACTGGGAACAGAGCAGTAACACCATGTGTGCTTCTTCAAACACCTTCAGCTCTGGACTTACAGTTACCAAAGTAGTCCACGCTGTGTAACGATTGGTCAATACAGTCACATGGTCAACTAACTACGTTCTCTGAAAGGTTCATAGCACCCCACTTTACCACGTCCCTCCCCTTTACTTGAAAGTACAATTGGCAAGCATCACAACATCCCAATTATTTACACGAATAACTATTTACAACTCAAGTCTCTCAGGAGGCTTCTTCAGACGTGTTGAGCGTCGTAGCTCAACAGCCTTGGCTGGTTTTTCTGAGACCCCCTTCTCAGGGGTCACCTGTTCACCAGGTGGAAGGGGGCAAGTTTGTATCCTCGGCCCTCTCGGGTCCAACAGGCCCTACTGGTACTTCCAAATCATGTGACATTTCTTCCACGTGCAGTGCAGAATCAAACACAAATGATGAAGGCATCCCTTCTTGTGGGATTGTCTCTCTTCTCCGGAGATGATCCGCGTATTGTCTAATTTTTCGGCCGTTTACCGACGCGTTATAGGAGAGAGGTCCTGTCACTGCACTCACTTCACCTAATAGCCAATTAGGCCCATCTCCAAAACTCTTCACAAGAATGGTGGATCCCACCTTGAAGGTTCTTTCATGATTATGGCCATCATGTCTAGCCTTCTGGGTCTCTTGGCTTCTCTCCACCCTACCCCCTAAATTTGGCCTGATAAGAGTGAGACGGGTGCGAAGACGTCTCTTCATTAGTAATTCAGCGGGGGCGATACCAGTGGTTGTGTGTGGCGTCGTCCGGTATGCAAACAGGAACCGTGACAATCTGGTGCTGATGGAATTCCTGTCCAGCTTTTTCATCCTGGGCTTAAAAATTTGGACCGCCCGCACAGCTAAACCATTAGGGGCGGAGTGGTAAAGCGAGGTTTTGATATGAATCATTCCGTTGAAGGTTGTAAACCTATGGAACTCCCCGCTGGTAAATGCAATCCCGTTGTCTGACACGAGCACCTCTGGTCACCCACGCACTGCAAAGCTCTGTTGCAAACGGTCCATGGTGGCAGCAGATGCGGGTGACTGGACTTCATAGAATCCATCCACCTGGAGTGGGCGCCTTTTAGTAAAAGGAAGATTGTGCCCAAGAAGGGCCCCATGTAGTCGACGTGGAGGCGCACCCATGTCCACCCCAGCCATTCCCAGAGGTGTAATGGAGCTAAGGGGGTGGGGGGTAGCTTTTGCACCTGCTGGCATTAAAGACAACTTTTAACTAGGGTTTTGATGTCTGCATCCATCCCTGGCCACCACAAGTAGCTGCGCCCAAGTATCTTCATCCTATTAATGCCAGGCTGACCGCTATGTAATTCAGCCAGTAATGGCCTTCGCCCTGTCAGGGGCACAATAACCCTTGTTCCCCAGAGCAATATGCCGTCCTGGCAGGTGAACTCATATCTGCAATTGAAATAGGGCTTCATGCCATCAGACTTTGGCTCGCCTGGCCATCCATTCAAGACCTGTTCCTGGAAGTGAGATAAAAGTGGATCTCGGCTTGTCCACCACGGATTTGTTTGGCCTGGACAGGGGAGGAATACAAAAAATTTAGTACCAAGCAAGTTCCTGGGGAATTGGAACCTTGATGTTGTTATCTGGCAGGGGGAGGTGGCTCAGCGTGTCAGCATGTGCAATTTGGCTTCCCAATCGATGAATAAAAGTGTACTCATAAGCAGCCAATATCAGTGCCCACCTCTGGATGCGAGCAGGTGCAATGGGGGGTATCACCTTATCCTCTTCAAATAATCCCAACAGAGGCTTGTGGTCGGGTATAATGTGAAAATGATGACAGTGGAGGTATTGATGGAATTTCTGAACACCAAACACAACAGACAAGCCCTCCTCAACTTGAGAATATCATCGCTCTGCAACACTGAGCATGCAAGATGTATAACCAATGGGTCGTTCGGAGCCATCCACCATCTGATGTGAAAGTACAGCCCCGACACAATAAGGGGATGCATTGCAAGTTAAAATGAATTCTTTCTTTGGGCCAAAGTGAACCAGTAGGGCCGATGATCTTAACAATTGCTTTACCTTCAGAAGCTTATCCCGGTGTGGAGCTTGCCAAATCCATTTATGGTTATTCTTAAGCAATGTGTATAATGGAGTCTGCGCAGTTAATAGATCTGGGAGAAATCGCCCATAGTAGTTTATCATGTTTAAGAAGGCCTTTAGTTCTGTAGTGTTTCTTGGTGCAGGTGCCTCGCGAATAGCCTTGACATTTTCTTCCACGGGATGCAGGCCCTGTGCATTGACCTTATGGCCCAAGTAAACTACCTCTTTGGCTTGGAAAAGACATTTTTCTCGCTTCAAGTGCACCCCCGTTTGTGAGAAGCATTTCAGCGCTTCCTCCAAATTAGTTAAGTGTTCTTCGTTAGTTTGTCCAGTGACTAAGACATCATCCAAATAAGCAATGACATGGGGAAGTCCCTGAAGCAGATTTTCCATGCTACATTGGAATAGTAAGGCATGTATTTCTCCCTGTTTGAGAACTTAATTGAGAAGCACTTAATTCTGGCAGGCTGGTGTCTTAATGAGGATGCATGAGATGCAAATGTATGCAAAAGGATTTGCGGCCGATTGGACAGCTCAACTCATCTTAATGTTCTGAAAACTTAATTCCAAAAGTTTTTCCAGCCATTGGATTCTGAATTTTGGCCTCCCACGCAATTAAGTTCCCGTGCCTTCCCAGTCCCAGCAGCATCAGAAGATTCTGCCCAATGTTGCATGTCTGTGACCTTTAAGCAGAACTGGAAAAAGTTAAAGATGAAATAGATTTTGAGCAAGGGGTGGGTGGGACAAGGATAAAAAGAAGGGCTGTGATAGGGTGGATGACAGAACAGATTAAATGACAGAAGAGTTAGTCTTCCAGGGCCAAAGGCGATGGTGATGGGGCAAGAAAAGAAACAAAAAAATGTGTCTAGAGCAGATGTGCTGCTGTCTGAAAGCAAAAATAAGTGAAAAACTTGAAAAGTGCAAAGCAAACAAAATGGGCCAACAGAGTTTACCGTCTGAAATTGTTGAACTCAGTGTTGAGGCTGGAAGGCTGTAAAGTGCCTAATCGAAAGATGAGGTGCTGTTCCTCAATCTGACGTTGAGTTTCACTGGAGCATTGCAGCAGATCAAGGACAGAAATGTGAGTGTGAGAGCAGGGTGGAGAACTCAAATGACTTAACATGAGAATTAAAACTCGCCAAGGCTCCTTCGACAGTACCTTCCAAACCCACAACCTTTACCACCTAGAAGAACAAGGGCAGTGAGGACACCTCCAAGTCACTCACCATCCTGACTTGGAATTATATCGCCGTTCTTTCACTGTTGCTAGGTCAAAATTTTGGAACTCCCTCCCTAACAGCACTGTGGGTGTACCTACACAATATGGGCTGCAACGGTTCAAGAAGCCAGCTCAACACCACCTTCTCAAGGGCAATTAAGGATGGTAAACTAATGCTGGCCTTGCCAGCAATGCTCGCATCACAAGAATGAAAAAAATCATAACATCACCTCAGTCATTTAGTTAATGGTACAACATAAATTTTACTTAATAATCTGGTAATCTGAGGTGCAATACACCTTTAAGAGAATGTGAGCAGATTGACCATGTGACTGTATTACCCAATTGCTGTGTAGTGTGGGCTACAATGTTAATCAATTGTTTAGAATAGAGTCTGGTTGGAGAAGCACACACGTGTTAGTGCTCTATTACTTGTGTTAATAAACATTATGTGCTTCATCTTACATTGGTCTCTGCATCTGCAGTATATTGTTTATCAACTCACTCACCAGTAGACAGGCATGCAATCATGTTCACTCAGTAAAGTGACCCGACAGAAGGAACATAACTGGTGATGAGGCAAAACACGACCAGTCGATAACACCAAAGAAAGCTGCAAAAATTCAACAGAAGTAAATCAGCCATACCTTGCAAGGCGATTGTAAGTATAGCCTTTATCATTGTCATCAAAGTTATCTCCCTCTAGTGTGCCAAAGTTAGGCTATATCGAACAATTTGATCAGACCACCGATGACTGGTCACATTATACTGAATGCCTCGCGTTCTTTTTTTAGGCCAATGACATATCGGGGGGAGGAGGAGAGGCGAGCGATCCTCTTATAGACATGTGGCAGTAAAACATATGGCTTAATTCGTAGTCTAACTACATCCAATGCCCCACATTCCAAGAGCTTTGATGAGTTAGTAAATCTTGTGAAAAGCCACTTTCAGCTGAATCCCTTGGTAACAACGCAGCGTTATAAATTTAAATCGAGGTGTCGTGCCCCTGGAGAGGCAATCGCTTGCTATGTAGCAGCCTTAAAATGACTGAAAGGGCACTGTGAGTTCGGGATGTCGATTAACGACATGTTAAGAGACCAATTAGTATGTGGGATTAATGAAGATGCCATTCAAAAAGGGTTGTTGTCAGAAATGAATTTAGACTTCAGCAAGGCGCTGGAGTTAGTGCCCGCAATCGAGAGCACAGTCAGGGATTCAGAAGCAATCAAGGGAGCACAAAATGCATTCTTTGCATCGGGAGGGAAGCACCAGTTAGAAATGGTACGGAAGCGCAGGACTCTGCGGAAAGGTAGGAAACAGCCACCGTTAACAGACCAGCAAAAAGCAATAGTTTAACAGAGAAAAGCCACAATAATGATGGCAGAAGTGTAACCAGACAGCCTGCAAGTGAACGACAATTTAAAAGAATCGAGTGTTTCTACTGCCATCGTAATGGGCACATTATGTGATATTGTAAAGACAGATTAAGACAAAACTTTAAGCAAAAAGGTAGAAATCGTGAAATCCACATAATAGAAGAACCAGAAGAAACAGGGTCAGATATTTACTCACTACACAACTTAAAAATGGGTATAACACAGCCAATCTACGTGACACTGGAAGTCAACAAGAAACCCATCCAAATAGAAGTGGATACAGGGGCATCCACGCCAGTTATAGGGGAACATATGCTCAAAAATCTGAATGGAGGAGACCACTCATTAAATGTGGAAAATTCAGATGCTAAATTAAAGACATGTACTGGTGAAGACATACGATTAAGAGGTATATGCAAGGTTCCAATACAGTATGGAAATCAGTCTGTTAATTTACTCCTGATAGTGGTAGCAGGGGAGGGTCCAAGTCTACAAGGTCGGAACTGGCTTAAGGAAATAAAGTTGGAGTGGACCCAGATTTTTTCAACTCTGGATGAAAAACCTGCAAGAATTATTACAGAAATATGCCTCCGTTTTCAGGGAAGAGCTTGGGAAGATTCAGGGGCTGCAAGCTAAAATCCACATGGATCCTGAGGCAACCCCCAGATTCTTGAAGGCGAGGCCTATGCATTACGAGGAAAAAGTGATGTTGAATTAGACAGGCCGGAAATGTTGGGAGTCTTACAATCTGTACAATTTTCCAAATGGACAGTGCCCATAGTTTCAGTACTAAAGCCTGACCAGAATGTGTGAATATGCAGGGACTACAAGTTGACCGTTACAAAGTGGCCGGGCTTGACAGGCATCCTATACCGAAAATTGATGAATTGTACTCCAAGCTGCCAGGGAGGACTGCATATACAAAGCTCGACATGAGCCACGCCTACCAGCAAGTCGAGCTAGAAAAGACCTCATGGGATTTTGTGACTATCAACACACATAGGGGGTTATACCAATATACCAGGTTACCCTTTGGAGCCTCATCAGCTTGTGCCATTTTCCAACGGACAATGGAAAATTTATTTCAAGGTCTACCCTATGTTGTGGTTTATCTCAATGATGTCCTAGTGACAGGACTAACTGATGAAGAAAATCTGGCTAACCTGGAAGAGGTATTGAAGCATTTCTCACAAGCCAGAGTACGTTTGAAAAGAGAAAAAATTATCGTCCAAGAAAAAGAAATAGTTTACCTGGGTCATAGGGTCAACTCACAGGGCCTTCACCCAGTAGAAGACGAAATGAGAGCTATTCGTGAGATGCTAGCATCAAAAAACGCCATAGAACTCAAGTCCTTCTTGGGAATGATTAACTATTACGGCCATTTTCTCCCAAATTTGTCAACAGTACTGGCTCCATTGTACAGTTTACTCAACAAAATTCACAGGTGCACTTGGCAAGCTCCACAACAAGAGACTTTTACGACAGTAAAGCAGTTGCTACATTCATCGGCCCTGTTGGTACATATCGACCCAAAGAAAGAATTAATTTTGACCTGCGATGCATCACCTTAAGGAGCAGGGGCAATACCCTCCTACCGGATGGTGGATGGCTCTGAGCAGCCCATTGGTTACATCTCAAGAACACTCAGTGTTGCAGAACAAGATACTCACATCCATGGTCACCACTTTACCATTGTATCCGACCTCAAGCCACTACTAGGCTTGTTCGGTGAAGACAAGGCAATACCCCCAATTGCCTGTGCACACATCCAAAGATGGGCACTGATTCTAGCTGCTTATGAATATACTTTTATCCTCCAGTCAGGAAGCCAGATTGCAAATGCCAACACACTGAGCTAATTACCTCTAAAAGACATCAATGTGAACTTCCCAATTCCTCAAGAACTTGTCTTGTTATTAAACTTTCACCAGTACATGCCAAACAAATAAGAGAGTGGACAGACCGTGATCCAGTTTTGTCTCACGTAAGGGAACAAGTCTTAAAGGGATGGCCTAACGAGCCAATGTCTGATGAAATGAAGCCCTATTTTAATAGGAGATACGAGCTCACCTGCTAGGATGGCATCTTGCTGTGGGGAGCGAGAGTCATTGTGTCTTCAAGAGGAAGAAAGCCATTATTGACTGAATTGCATAGCGCTCACCCTGGCATCTCCAGAATGCAAATGTTGGTACACAGCTACTTATGGTGTCCAGGGATGGATACAGAAATCGAAAACTTAGTCAAAAGCTGCATACAGTGCCAACAGGTACAGAAATTGCCCCCTTCTGCTCCATTGCATCCCTGGGAATGGCCAGGAAGGCCGTGTGCCTGCTTCTAAGTTGACTAGGTGGGGTCTCTTTGGGCACAGTGTTCCTCTTGATTATAGATGTTCACTCGAAGTGGATGGATGTATACGAGGTGAGATCACCCACATCTGCCGCCACCATAGACAGATTGCGTCAGACTTTTGCGATAAATGGGTTACCGGAGATAATAGTGTCTGACAATGGAATGGCTTTCGCCAGCAAGGAATCCCAAAGATTTACAAGTTTCAAGACCTCGACATACCACCCTGCATCAAATGGTTTTCTTCAAGACCTTCAAGTCCGGAATGAATAAACTGGATGGAGACTCTATTGCAACTATATTATCATGTTTCCTACTCAACTATAAGACATGCCCCTGCAGAGTTCTCGATGAAGAGACATCTCAGGACACGTTTGAGTCTCATAAGGCCAAATTTAGGAGGAGGGTAGAGAGAAGTCAGGAGGTCCAGAAAAATGGACACAGTTACCACAGTCTTGAAAGAAACTTCACTGTTGGAGTCACAATTTTTGCAAAGAACTTTGGAGATGGGCCTAAATGGCTATCAGGTGAAGTTAGTGCAGTGACAGGACCCCTTTCCTATCACATATCGGTCGAAGGTCAGATAATTAGGAGACACATAGATCACCTCAGCAAAAGGGAAACAGGTCTACAAGAAAGGATGCGCCAAGCATTCCCGCTGGAGTCTACACCACATGTGGAAGGAACTCCACCTGGGTTGGAAGTGCCTGTAGGATCCGTTGAGCCTGAGAGAGTAGAAGAAATAAATTTACAGGTTCTTACTGGAGAGCCTAGTAGACAGATGACTCCTGAGAGGCAGGCCTCGGATAAACCATCCGAAGTCGTAGAACTATGATGTTTGACACATTTGAAGAAGCCTCCTGAGAGACCGAATTTGTAAATGGTTTATTTTTGTAAATAGTTGATATATTCTAAAGATTGTAAATTGTGCTTTCGAGTAAAGGGGGAGGGATGTGGTAATCTGAGGCGCAATACACCTTTAAGGAAATGTGAGCAGATTGACCACATGACTGTATTACCCAATGGCTGTGTAGCATGGGCTACAGTGTTTATCAGTAGTTTAGAGTACGGTCTGGTTTGAGAAGCACATGTGTTAGTGCTCTGTTACTTGCATTAATAAACAGCATGTGCTTCATCTTACATTGATCTCTGCGTCTGAAGTATATTGTTTACCAACTCACTTACCAGTAAATAGGCATGCAACCATGTTCACTGAGCAAAGTGACCCGACAGAAGGAACACAACATATAGTTTACAGAAGGAATGAATTCCTACAAATAGTTTGCTATGTAGTCCTTTTTGACAATGGCCTTTATGAACTAATCCACAAAATTAATAATGAGTACACCATTGTATTTGCAATGTATTTGAATGATCCTTTTCATTTGGCTTTTTTTTTAATCTTCAAGCCGTTTTCCTGATCCAGATTTTATATATTTTTTTGATAACAATATAATTGATTTTTTCAGTTCACTGGAGACAGCATTGCTGTATTTAGTCATGAGTGACAAGAGGTAGTAATTGCAAAGGGCTCATTTTAACTCAGGTTAATGAGCCGGTACTTCCTGCCCATTATATTCGAGGTTTAGGAAGCCATTTAGTGCCTGAAACACATTGTGCTTGGCCGAATTTATAGACCACAATTTTGAACGTAGCAGCTTACCAATTTTACCAAGGATTGCCCACTTGTTTGAAGTTCCTATTGTACAGCTAGAGTACTGGTGATGTAGCAGATAGATTAAGTCAAACCCTGATTTATAGAACGTTGATAGAAATGAACATACGAATTAGGAACAGGAGTAGGCCACTTGGCCCTTTGAGGCCAGCTCCGCCACTCAATATCAATATCAACATGGCTGACCTGATTGTAACCTCAATTCCACATTCCCATCTACCCCGATAACGTTTCACCCCTTGCTAACCAAGAATCTATCTAGCTCTGCATTAAAAATATTCATAGACTCTGCTTCCACCACCTTTTGAGGAAGATCATTCCAAAGGCTCAATACCCTCTGAGAGGAAAGATTTGTCCTCATCTCTGTCTTAAATGGGTGATCCTTTATTTTTAAAAAGTGGCCCCTAGTTCTATATTTTCCCACAAGAGGAAAAATCTTTTCCACATACTCCCTGTCAAGACTCCTAGGGATTTTATATGTTTCAGTCAAGCTGTCTCTTACTCTTCTAAACTCCAGCAGATACAAGCCTAGCCTGTTCAACCTTTCCTCATAAGACAAGCTACCCATTCCAGGTATTAGTCTAGTTAACCTTCTCTGAACTGCTTCCAATACATTTACATTCGCTTAACCTATCTATATCCCCTTGTAGCCTTCTTACCTCATCTTCAAAATTTACTTTCTTACCTATCTTTGTATCATCAGCAAATTTAGCAACCATATCTTCAATCCATTCATCCAAGTCATTTCTATAAATTGTAAAATGTTGAGGCCCCAGCACTGATCCCAGTGGCACACGACACGTTACATCTTGCCAACCAGAAAATGACCCATTTATGCCTACTCTGTTTCCTGTTGGCAAGCCAATCTTCTATCCATGCCAACATGTTATCCCCTATTCCATGATCTCTTATTTTTTATAATAATCTTTGATGTGGCACTTTATCAAATGGCTTCTGGAAATCTAAGAACACTATATCCACTGGTTACCCTTTATCCACAGTACATGTTACTTTTTAAAAGAACTCCAATAAATTGGTTAAACATGATTTCCTGTTCACAAAACCATGTTGATTCTGCCTGATTACCTTGAACTTTTCTAAATGCCGTGCTATAATGTCTTTAATAATAGCTTCTAACATCATCCCCATGACAGATGTTAAGCAAACTGCTTAGGTTACTAGTTTCCTGCTTTCTGTCTCTCTCCTAATCTGATAGGTTTGCTTAAAGATTCATTATAAAGACTGTAGTATAAAGGGTTAACAGATGGGATATGCTAATTTGTGATGTAGATGTTGATGTTCTACTGATTTCCGTCAGTCATGTGTCAAACTCTCTCTCGAGAGAGGTTGGAATCATGCCTATGTGCAACGTGCCTACTCTGTAACCTGTTTAGGTGTGGTACTAATCAACAAATGTTAAGCAATACCAGAGAATATCTATAGTCTGTCTAAGAACCTAGTCCCAGGCCTAGAGTCAAAGCAGAAGGACCCAATTTCAGAACAAAGACTAAAGAACCAAATCATAAAGCAGATTGTTTAATAGTTAAAAGCAAAATACTGCGGATGCTGGAAATCTGAAACAAAAATACCTGGAAAAACTCAGCAGGTCTGACAGCATCTATGGAGAAATAGTTTAATAGTTATTTTGGCCTGGCAAGGAAAATACAAAATGTATTTGAAGATGTTTGCTACTCATGGCATTTTCATTAAACTAAACTTAACCATAATATTTAATAATATCCAGTGGAAATATTTAGTGGCTTAAATTCCACAGACATTCTGCCAGTTACTGCTGCATGAGATCAGCAACATTCCCAAACAAAATCAAACGCCTAAGCCACCACACAAGCATTTAGGTGGCAACTGAGGGGCAGAAGCAGGAACTCCTGACTTAGCCAGTCTCTGCTCATGGTCTATTATTTTAAATATTGTCACAAATTGCACCCAAAGTTTCAATAATTTTGAGAAGTGTATTTATGCTCACATTCATTTGCATATTGCTGAATGTAAAATCTACTATGAATCATGGCAATTAGGCTGCACTTTAGAGAATAATTATTTTGAAAGTGTTTTAGCTTAAAAAAAATCCTTGATATATTTAAGAGTGGTAACTTGATGTATATTGATCAATATAGATAAAAATGGATTTCCCACAACAAAATAACCATTTTTAATCAGAATGGCTGGTCCACTGACTATGGGCAGAACAATCCCAGATTTGCACAAAGTGTGGTAGCAGGCAGGAAAAAGACGCTTTAACCACCTGCCGCAATGGTGGCTTTTCGCACTGTATTGTCCCATTCCCAGCCTTATTAATAATACATTTGTGGGAAACACGCCAGCTCGCTGGTGGGCAGGCTCGGATTTGCCCACCACGCCATGACCTCAGCATTTCCTCGCTCCAGGCGCCATATTTAAAGTGCACCAGAACAGAGCCTACTTCATTTCTACTGACCAGGACTGCTCCAGACAACGGATGGGCCCAAAAGGAGATGGCAGCCCCAAATTTAGTGACGCCTCTCTGGGCACCTGCTGGACACAGTGGAAGGCCACCGCGATGTCCTCTACCTGCGCTTTGGCCGCAAGGGATCCATCAGAGTCACCAATCCGGCCTGAGAGGCAGTGGCAGCAGTGGTCAGCACCACTGGAGCACAGAGGAGGTGAGCCATCCAGTGAAGGAAGAGGATGAATGCTGTCATCCATCCCAGCAGGGTAAGTAAACCACCTCATTACTCTCAACTTATACACCCCCAAACCCATCACACATCCACTGGGATCTCACAGCTCAAGGGACAACACCACTAACTCTCACACACACCCTCACATCTCCATCAGGCTCATATTCTCTGGAGCTGGTGTCCTCAACCCGTCCATGGCTCTGCTCATCACACAAACATTCTAATCAGTGTCATGCGTCCTGCTCACACTCTCTCTATCTGTTTTCATTCAGGAGAAGCTGGCTCATAACAGCAGGGTGAGGCCCCAAACTGGGGGCGGAGTAGCCCACATTAGGCCCCTCACTCACTTTGAGTAGTGTGCCATCACGTTGGTGAGTGATGAAGATGTGGTGAGTGGTGACTGGTAAGGACGTGGACCATGCCTGCGACAATGGTGAGGTTGGCGGCGAACACCCATGTGAGGATCCTGCACCATATCATCCCTTTCTCAACGCAACTAAGGGTGCTCTCTCTCCTGCTTTTCACTCTCCTGCCATGCCCTAATGATCTCTACTTTGGTTCACAGGGAGCTCTGCCAAGCGACCGACACCTTCAGCCGGCCAGTCGCTCAGCTCCATCCACGTCCTCACCTCCAGCCAAGAGGACACCTCCTCCATTGAAGAGCTGGAAAGAAGCAGCTTGGAAGACCCATCACAGCATTTACCCACACCCTCCACCAGTGCAGAGGCACACTCTTTGGTGGGATCTAGATCTAGAGCAGGTCCAGGTTCACAATCTGGTGGTTACCAAACGGACATGTGTCCGCAGCAGGAGGAGGCAGGTTCAGCCGAGCTCCCCAGCACTTGGAGGGCTGCTGGGGAAGAAGCATCTATGAGGGCCGAGTCAGATGATGAGCCTCCATCTCATCGTGAAGAATCGGCAGAAGGCAGGGGAACATCATGCAGAGCTGTCGGAAGCCCTCAGCAGAGTGGCACGCAAGTCAGAGAAGTGCGTATGCCTGCTCTCTAATGAAGTGGTGCCCACATGTGCACGTATGGAGGTCTCCATGGGGAGGATGGCGGACACCATGGTAACTCTGGTCCAGCAGAATGCAGAGATGCGTGCAGACCTGCACTCCATCGCAGTTGCCATGGGTGATTTCCAGCAGTGACAACACGAGAGGGAGATGGGGCACCTCGACTTTCCCTCCAGCTGCTTTGTCCCCTCAAGGAGTGCCACTGGGGCCTTCGGACAGCCAAAGAGAGGAGGGGCAGAAGCTGGACACCCCTGGGTCATCCGGTCAAGAATCTCAGAGACTGCCTTCTCCCTCCGAGTCCACTTTGCCTGTGACCCCCTCAACTTCATCCTCTGTCACTGCAGAGGGAGCAGCTGGCCCACAGG
The DNA here is from genome assembly GCF_964194155.1 of Cetorhinus maximus. Lineage (NCBI taxonomy): Eukaryota > Metazoa > Chordata > Chondrichthyes > Lamniformes > Cetorhinidae > Cetorhinus > Cetorhinus maximus. The sequence continues at coordinate 130,672,331 of NC_135882.1, read as the reverse complement.
AAGGCTGCCAACATAAGCCGGGGCCCTCAAGGCCTCTGCTCTGCAGAAGATTCACGCCAAAGTCATCAGAGACAACAAGGCTGTCTCCACCCCTGCTGTGGATGTCAGGGCAGCACCTAGAAGAAGTGGTAGGCCTGGAAAAGTTAAGAAATTTCGATCACAATTGGTTGCATGGGTGAAAACATTTAGCCACTTTAGAATCGGAAGCCCTCAAAAGGCCCACCATTCAAAAGGCGCATCAGCTTCAAGAAGGCCGATTGGAACGGGTTCATACGAGCACTTGACTGCAAGATTAAATGCATTAAACCATTACCTGAGCACTACAACCTGTTTGCAAAAGCTGTCCAGAAAACAGCCAGACGGAAGATCCCCCGAGGTTGTAGAGCGCACTACATCTCTGGTCCCACCAAGGAGAATGCTGAACTCTACTGGGAGTATGTCTCAATGCTTGAATCTGACCCCTTCTCAGAGGAAACAATATCTACCGGTGAGAGGGTGATGTTAATTATCTCTCAAGAACGTCAAAATACCTGGGACACCTTGATAGAGACAACAGATCTTACAAAAAACAGCAAGAAGGCATGGTCTCTCATACGCAAACTTGGAGGCGATCCCAAGAAAGCTGCCCAAAATCCAAATGTGTCTGCTAACCAAGTTGCACACCAGTTGCTCCTAAATGTAAAAATCAACAAGAAACAACCAAGAGCACAACTAGTTTGGAAGAAGTACAGTGATGACCCTGGCTTCACTGGACCATTCACCAAGGAACAGCTGGAAACTGGTATATCTAGTCTAAAACACAGGAAAGCAATTGGTCTTGACAACATAGCAACGGAGCAGATAAAGCATTTTGGACAGCAAGCAAAGAAATGGCTCCTACAATTGTTCAACCACTGTCTGGCAACATACAAGCTACCTAATTTTTGGCAGAAGGCACATGTAATAGCACTATTAAAGCCCGGAAAAGATTCCTCAGATCCTAAGAGTTTTCGGCCAATTTCACTGCTTTGCCACACCAATAAGCTGTTTGAACACCTGATACTCAATAGGATAGCACCAACTCTGGAATGAGAAGATCATTCCAGAGTAAGCAGGTTTCCACCCCGGCAAATCAACAACAAGCCAACTGCTCAACCTCACACAACATATCGTAGATGGTTTTGAGCGAGGGATGGTAACGCGTGCTGTTTTTATAGACCTGTCAGCAGCATACGATACAGTGAACCATAGACGTCTCCTCTGCAAGATCCTAGAGATGACAAAAGATATTCACTTAACAGAGCTGTTAGAAAGCATGCTTCAGAATCACTGGTTCTATGTTGAACTAGGTGGGAAGCGCAGCAGGTGGTGTATTCAGAAGAATGGTCTTCCTCAGGGAAGTGTGCTTGCACAGCTGCTGTACAATATCAACACGAATGACCAACCTATAGGCGGTGTTACACGCCGTTTTATATATGCTGATAACTTATGTGTCACTGCCCAAAGCACTGATTTTAACACCGTGAAGAAAATGCTTTCTGAGGCCTTGGAGGGGTCCTACTATGAAGAAAGCCACCTTTGCACAAACCCATCAAAGATGCAAGTTTGTGCATTCCACCTCAGAAACCGTGAAGCCAAACGCCAGCTTAAAGTAACCTGGTGTGGAGCAACACTGACGCATTGCGAGCACCCTATCTACTTAGGAGTCACCCTTGACAGATGCCTCACCTCCAAGAACCATATCGAAAAGACAAAGGCAAAAGTGAGCGCACGAAACAACATCCTGAATAAGTTCACTAACACAAAATGGGGAGCAAGCTCAAAAACATTGCGAACCAGTGCACTTGCTCTTTGCTATTCCACTGCTGAATACGCCTGCCCTGCATGGGAAAGATCTACTCATGCTAAGAAGATGGATGCCATTCTGAATGCAAGCTGCCGACTTATCACAGGTTGCTTAAAACCAACAAACACCAGCAGCCTATATATCCTGGCAGATATCGCTCCCCCTGATATAAGAATAACGTTAGCCAGCAAGAAAGAGCGACTCCATCAAACATCTGAAGAGAGGCACCCTCTACATGGTCATAAAGCCTAAAGTCAAGGAAGAGCTTCATGAACAGTGTTGTTCCATTACAATCAACCCCATCTGAAGCCCACATCGCCTTGTGGAAAGACCAGCTCGCCAGTCTCGAACAACCCCCAGCGATGGAAATTCTACCGGATGAAAGCCTTCCCCCAGGAGCTAATTGCAACTGGGCAACCTGGAAGTGCCTTAACAGACTTAGGACTCGTGTAGGTCATTCAAAGGTGTCACTAAGCAAATGGGGATATACATACAGCCCGACAACTTGTGAATGTGGAACTGAGCCACAGACTATGCAACATCTCCTGCAATGCCTATCGCTAGAGGAACCCTGCACTGTTGCAGATCTTGCAGAATTCAACAACAAGGCACAAAAATGTGTCCAGTTCTGGCTGGGCCATGTATAGACTGTCCGTGGACACGATAAGAAGACTTTAGAATCTGAAAATATATTCACTTTCACTGAATGATGTGTAATGTTGTCTTTCAGGTTCATTTACAGGTTTTGTGGGTCCTCCCCCTGCATCGCACCCTCCCCTCACCCCCCCCAACTAGCTGCATGTAGCCGGACCACGAGTGATTCTGGAGGGAGAAGCATGTGTGTGTGGCAGGGCCTTTCGGAGCCTCGTGCAAACACTCTCCCATGCACACAGATCCTTCCTCCATCACACTCATCTCAATGTCCTGAGCATTTTCAATGCTGCCTGCTGGGGTCTCTTTCAGTTGTCCATCTGAGCCGACCTGTATCTCCGCCCACCCACTGATCGCACTCCCATTCAGCACCTGTGCCCGTCCAACACAAGGCTCCACTTACTTTCGATTTGAATAACATGGATGTAGTCAAGTTTCTCAGAAGTTCCCCATCCTTTTCCCTACCCCAGTCACCCATGTCCTTTCCTCCATCACTGTTGACCCCGCTGTCATCACCTTCCACCTCCCCACCGTCACCTACCAGCCCAAATCCCTTTCTTTCCGGGGTGTCCAGGTGAATGTGCATGTTCCCTACTTTCCTGAGAATCCCACCCCCATCCACATTGACCTCCTCGACCTCCTCTTTCCCACCCCAGGGTCCATGTTTGCCTCTAAGTCGCCACCAGCTACCCTTGCCATCCCTTCTACCACTAGCATCGTTCCCTCACCCTTCCAACCTTCCAGCTCACTCTGCCCCTTTTCATACTCACCATTAACTCCTACCATTCCCGCCCTCGTTTCACTCCCGAGGAGGCAGTCATTGACTCCACGGACCCCATCCCTTTCACGTTCACCTGGATCTCCCTTACTCCTTCCTCCATCCTTACCACTTCCTCCCTCCGAACTCCTTCCACTGCCTGAACTCCCTCCTTCCCAAGGATTCCTTCCTCCCCACCCCAGACTCCTTCCTCCCCCCGGACTCCTTCCTCCCCCCGGACTCCTTGCCCCTCCGAATTCCTTTCCCCCTCTGAACTCCCTCTCTTACACCTACCTCCCCACTTGCCGCATTCTCCCTGATACACCCTCCTCCCCAAGTATTCCCTCCTCACCTCTCCCGACCTCACCCCCCGGACACATTTCCCCCCCCAAACTTAGCCCCCCTAACACCTTTGTTTCCCCCCCTACCCCGCCCCGGATTCATCCCCGCAACCTCAACCTCACCACCTCCCACCCCGCCCCGGTACACCCTCCTTTCTCAGCCAAACCCAGACCTTCCTCTCCCACCCACCCCAGATAACCTTCCTCTCCCACTCACAGCTGGACCTTCCTCTTCCCCACCCTCACCAATCATCCATAGCAGCTCATGGACAAGACTGTGACGTTCCAAAGCAGACCCGAGACATCAACGGAGAGCTCCCACCTTTCGAGAGTTGCTTCACGGTGGAGCCATGTCCGTGAGACTCCACCCAGCATGTGATGCATGTGTTGCTCCAGGGTCCGGTCGCTGTAGGGCTCCAGCATCTTCTGCTCCTTAAGGCCTGACTTCTGCAGATCACACTTGTACAAATGTGTTCTGGACCGGCATGGTTTCCCGCTGGCATAATGGGAAATCTGGCGTGGGGGGACGATTCTGGTCAGGCCTTACTTTGCATCCCATTAGTGGGACCATGTAAAGTGGGTTCATGTTGGCCTCCAGCAGAATTTGTGTTCTGCCATGATGGGCGCCATCAGATGATCCTGCTATGCTTTCATGCCGGCGTGAAACTGATTTTTGACCTTTTTGTCATATTGCACCCCACCCGCCCACCATGACACCCGACTCCAATGGGTTCAGAAATTCTGGCCCATGATTCAATTTTAAATAACTGAAAATCACTTTAAAAACTATTCAGAATCTTCTGCTTGTTATACTGGGTTACTGTAGTCAGAATGTAAGAGCCCATGGGATCCAAAGAAATTTGGCAAATTGGATCCAGAATTGGCTGAGTGGCAGGAAGCAGAGGGTGATGGTCGAGGGGTGTTTTTGTGACTAGATGCCTGTGTCCAGTGGGGTTCCACAGGGATCGGTGTTGGGTCCCTTGCTGTTTGTGGTATATATAAACGATTTAGACTTGAAAGTAGGAGGGTTGATCAGCAAGCTCGCGGATGAGATGAAAATTGGTGAGGTGGTAAATAGTGAGGACGTCAGCCTTAGATTACAAGAGGATATAGACGGGCTGGTCAGATGGGCTGATCAGTGGCAAATGAAATTTAATCGGATAAGTGTGAGGTGATGCACTGGGACAGGACAAACAAGGTACGGGAACACACGATGGATGGTAGGATCCTGGGAAGTACCGAGGTCAGAGGGACCTTCGTGTGCATGTCCATCGGTCCCTTAAGGTAGCAGGACAGGTAGATATGGTGGTTAAGAAGGCATATTGGATACTTGCCTTTATTAGCTGAGGCATAGAATATAAGAGCAAGGAGGTTATGCTGGAACTGTATAAAATGCTGGTTAGGCCACAGCTGGAATTTTGCGTGCAGTTCTGGAATCCGCATTATAGGAAGGATGCGATTGCACTAGAGAGAGTGCAGAGGAGATTTACCAGGATGTTGCCTGGGCTGGAGAGTTTTAGTTATGAGGAGAGATTGCATAGACTAGGGTTATTTTCCCTGGAGCAGAGGAGATTGAGGGGGGACATGATTGAGATATATAAAATTATGAGGGGCATAGATAGATAGGGTAGACAGGAAAGAACTTTTCCCCTTGGTGGTGGGATCAATAACCAGGGGGCATAGATTTAAGGTAAGGGGCAGGAAGTTTAGAGGGGATGTGAGGAAGAATTTTTTCACCCAGAGGGTGGTGGGAACCTGGAACTCACTGCCTGAAAGGGTGGTAGAGGCAGAAACCCTCATAACATTTAAGAAGTATTTGGATGTGCACTTGCAGTGCCATGGCATACAAAGCTATGGGCCTAGTGCTGGAAAATGGGATTAGAATAGTTAGGTACTTGTTTGACCGGCACAGACTGGATGGACCAAAGGACCTTTTTCTGTGCCGTAGACCTCTATGACTATGACTATGAGTTGCTTATGATTTTTAAAATATATATTCAGCATTTTTTATAATATTCATATAATATCCTTGAATCCTAAAGAGCCTGTTTAATTTTAAGAGCCTCCTCTAAAGCCTGCAAATAGATGCATTTATCATAAGCTTGCATTGGTGATAATTCGAACTGGGTATGTGGTAAGTTTTGTGATGAGGGCCAGCTTCTGGTGTGATGTTTTTTACACAAGTACAAAAAATCAAGGAGAGTCGGTTTGTGCTCGATGTTATTTGTGCATAAAAGTCCTCAACCTCTTGCATGTGAGAACTCCAAGCTTTTTTGAATAAAAACATTTCAAGGATCTATCCCCTTGCTCATCAGCCAATTGGACCAGTGCCTGGGTTACAAATTGTCAGGTGGCATGCACAAAATATGCAGAAAGTGCAAAATATGCACTTTCACCGTCTGGACTGTACTTAGATGATGCCATCTCGCAAACATTATTGGAATTGGTGCTGGAGCAGGGCACTGTCAGATGTAAAGTCAGTGAAACTGCTAGGATCAGGGCCCAAGGGCTTCCAGAGTCAACATATTTTCAGCCCTGCTTCTTCCATAAATAGTTCCTGTGTCATGTATCCATCCTTGATTGAGATTGCAGGTTACAACCTCTTCCCAAGCTTGGTCAATGGCTTCCTATAATTAGTTTTAAAGAGTGGGTGTGTATGATGATTCAGCTCTCCCCTGTGTTTTTAAGGCAAACTTTCCAGATGGCTTCACTTGAGATCAGCAGCTCACTACATCAAAAATATCAGATTGTGACAGAGTTCCAACACTCTTTGTCACATTGGGTCAGAATACTATTCAGTTGCTCTGCCATCCTGGCAAAGTAAAGAAATTTGAAGTTATCTTAAAGATACAGACAGAAACCAATATGGTAGATTCCGTTTAATGACGACTTTGATGTAATGTGCTCTTCTTGCAGATGGATGCAATGGAATTGCATCTAAGTTCATGTAACAAAATAAAGATTAGCAATAAATTACTCATTAATTGAATGAATTGCTTGAATATTCAGGAGCCAATGTAACAAGGTGGAATACATTGAAGAATGCTTATTATGCAAATTAAAGTGGAAGTATAGTGTGGAATTTTATGGCCCCATCGCGGCCAAGGGCGGGGTCATAAGACGCGGCGAGCCGTTCAAAAGTCCACTGATATTGGCAGGACCGGAAAATCCCATGAGTGTTAAATTCCACCCATAGAATCGGTGACTCAGATTTTCCACAGCTGCTTAGTTAGAGTGTAGTATCAGAAGATTGAAATGTAGTTAGTGTAGTTCCAATTTTCTTTTTGTAATACATAAGAGATCAGGAACTTGATCCTCAGGAATTGTTTGAAAAATCGGCCGCCCCAATTTTGAGTTGGACATTTTTCAGTTGTCCTTGTGGCACAAGGTGACGGTCTCTGAAAATGGCCTTTTCTGCAACCATAAAGTGGGCAGAACAAGGTTGAATTACTACCCAAGAGGTTGCAATATGTATCCTGTCTTTCAGGAGAGATTTCTTTTATTATTTGTTCATGGGATGTGGGTGTTGCTGGCTAGGCCCGTATTAAGTGCGCATCCCTGATTGCCCTTGAGAAGGTGGTGGTGTGCTGGCTTCTTGAACCACTGTGGTACATATGTTAAACCAGATGTTAAGCCAGGTGGACATAAAAGATCCCATGACACTAGTTTGAGGAAGAGCAGAGAAGTTATCCGGAGTGTCCTGGTAAATATTTAGTCCCTCAGTTAACAGCACAAAAACATTACCTGGTCATTATCACATTGTTGCTTGCGGGAGTTTGCCGTGCTCAAATTGGCTACCATGTTTCCTACATTACAGCAGTGGCTATACTTCAAAAAGTAATTCATTATTGGCTGTAAAGTGCTTTGAGATACCTGGTTGTGATGGGTGCTATATAATGCAAATCTTTCTTTTTAATGACCCTCAACCTGGCCTACTGACTGCAATATGAACATACATATGAGCTTGAAATTATCCCAAAACAGCCTTATCCCACAGAACCTACACTTCGATGGAGTAAGAATTGCTGAACTGATAAAAAAAATTGTCAAATATATTTCTCTGCCTAGGTTAAAAACTGTCAGTTATTCAGAGAAAAGGAACATCATGGCCACAAAATTGGGCTTGGTAGTGTGTGTTGCTTGGGTGCTAGGATGCTGTTTGGAGACCAAAATAGCATCCGTGCTTGTGCACACACCTCAGCTGTGAATTGCGCTGGATGCCACCTTCGTGAGGACGTCAGCATGCAGAAGCTAACACCCACAGAGTATGCAGAGCAAGCAGATCATGATGTCAATCAGGATGCAGCACAGATTGGAAGCCATCTACAGCTCCCACAACATTCAAGAAACTTGACACCAGCCAGGACAAAGCAGCTGCTTGATTGGCACCACATCCACGAACATTCAATCCCTCCATCACCGATGCACAGTAGCAGCAGTGTGTACCATCTACAAGAAGCACTGCAGGAATTCACCAAGGCTCCTTAGACAGCACCTTCCACTCCCATGACCACTAGAAGGACAAGGGCAGCAGATAGATGGGAACACCACTACTTGGAAGTTCCCCTCCAAGTCACTCACCATCCTGACTTGGAAATATATCGCCGTTCCTGGATCCTGAAATATATCACTGTTGCTGGATCTAAATCCTGGAACTCCCTTCCTAACAGCACTGTGGACGTACCTAAACCACATAAACTGCAACGGTTCAAGAAGGCAGCTCACCACCACCTTCTCAAGGGCAACTAGGGATGAGCAATAAATGCTGGCCCAGCCAGCGAAGCCCACATCCCGTGAATGAATACATTTTTAAAAAGCTAGCACTGCCATTTTGTAGCTCAGCACTCCAACCAACACCCTCTCTTAACCTTTAAAGAGATTGTCAACTACTTACTGGTTAATTGCTGGTTGATTTATGTTGGTTGTTAATATGATTATACATGTATTTAGTGCTTTCCATTGTTCTTTCATGGTGCAAAAGTCTTCGAGAAGTGGTGACGGGTGCTGAAGGACTTTCTCCTGTCCTCGAGGCTTCTGCACAAACCAGTTGCTCTCAGACATGGGTGCAGTAGCAGGCATGTCCGCTGGAATACAGCTTGACTGGGAGAATAAGCAGAGAGCATGCAGAGCAGCACAAGCTGCTGCAAGAGGAAAGACGATGAGGGGGGAAGGGCTCTCGGCATGGGGCAACATCTACCCAGGATGTTCAGAGAGTACCAGTGAGCCTATCAGCAGCAATTTCAGGAGAGAAGCAGTATCTGATTGGAGGAGCAGCGAGCAGTGGGATGCTGAGTGGCTTTGCTTTGTTTTCACAGTGCTCGCTCTCTGCCTCTGGCCATGTGCTCTCTCTATCTCCCCCTCCCCTTCACTCGCTGGTCCCCAAAAGGAGCTAAGGGGTCAAGATGGCAGGGTGGGCTGGGGAGGCCATGAGGAACAGCACTCACAGCAACAGGGCAGCTAGAGTCTCCAGCAGGGCTGAGTGAGGAAATGCTTCTCTTCCCAGCTTCCCAAATGCCTCCTCGGTAAGATTTCCAAACTTCCTAGGCCTTGGTGAAGAGTGAGTGAGTGACTGAGTGAGTGAATCTGTGTGAGCGAGTGAGCCTGAGTAAGTGAGTGAATCTGTGTGTGAGTCTGAGTGAGTGAGTGAGTGAATCTGTGTGTGAGTGTCTGAGTGAGAGTGAGTGAGTGAATCTGTGTGAGTGGGTGAGTTTGAGTGAGTGAGTGAGTCTGAGTGAGTGTGTGAGTCTGAGTGAGTGTGTGAGTGAGTGAATCTGTGTGAGTGGGTGAGTTTGAGTGAGTGAGTGAGTCTGAGTGAGTGTGTGAGTCTGAGTGAGTGAGTGAATCTGTGTGTGTGTCTGAGTGAGTGAGTGAGTGAGTGAGTGAATCTGTGTGAGTGGGTGAGTTTGAGTGAGTGAGTGAGTCTGATTGAGTGAATCTGTTTGAGTGGGTGGGTCTGAATGAGTGAGTCTATATGATTGGGTGAGCCTATGTGAGTGAGTGAGTTTGAGTGAATGAGTGAATCCGTGTGAGTGTGAGTCTGAGGGCAGGATCGTCCCAGAGTTGCACTAGGTGCGGTAGCGGGTGGTTAAAACAACATTTTACCCGTTGGCTGCAATGGTGGCTTCTCATGCCGCATTGTCCCAATCCTGCCACATTAATTATTCTCGGGAAACATGCCGTTACCATGGCGGGCAGGCTCTCATTCGCCTGACACGCCATCCCCTCGCCGCTTCATCACGCAGACGCTGTATTTGAAGTGCAGCCGCGTGCACACCTCTCAGTGCTTCCAGCCCAGGACTGCTGCACGGAAGACATGGCCCCAACAGGCAAGAAGGCTGCAGACCCCAGGTTCAATGACGCATTCCTTGAGCGCCTTTTGGACACAATGGAGGCGGCTGTGATGTCCTCTACCCCCCGCTCTGGCCACAGGATGGGCAGGAATATCATCAATCTGGCTTGGGAGACGGTGGCAGCCGTGGTCAGCACCAACGCCCTGCAAAAGAGGACAGCCACCCAGTGCCGAAAGAGGATGAATGATCTCCTTCGTTCTGCCAGGGTAAGTCACTCTTCTCTTCACTCGCAACTCACACACTCACAAACCCATCACACATCCACAGGGACCTCACTCACTGCCAGTTCAAGGGACATCATCATTCACTGTCTCACATACACCTTCATTGTCCTCATCCCGTCCATGGGACCACTCACCACCCACAAATGCCAGGCATACTTACCATCTGGCCTGACAGGTATCCTGTTTACACTCTCTCCATCTCCATTCATGCAGCACAAGCTGGCACACAACAAGAGGGAGATGTCGCAGACTGGTGGAGGAATGTCTGAAATCAAGGTCCTCACGGACTTGGAAAACAGAGCCATTCAGCTGCTGGTGAGGATCTGGACTGTTCCTGTGTTGACGGTGAGGTCAGCGGTGCTCTACCAAGTGAGGATCCAGCATTGCAACATCCATCAGACAACCATGCTGTGAGTGATGTGTCCTGTTTCACAGGCCACTGCCATGCATTAATTATCTCTCCTTGCTTTCGCAAGCACATCTGGGAAACAAACAAGAGAATCCATGACCCAGGACCTCCAATCAATCACTGAGGGAAGCTGAGAAGAGGATTCCGCTGAAACCCTCCCTGAAGACCCCTACCCACACCCTTCACCAGCACAGAGACAGACACCTGTTGTAGGGTGGCCGAGTTGTGCTATTAATGATAGAGTTGATCCACAGACACTTCTTGGGTGGAAACTTTAAGTTTATTTACAATATACTCGGCAGCAACTACACGTGTGCTTTCAACTCCAACTCTATCTCTACACTGACTGCTGCGGTAACCCGCGCTGCCCTCCTATTGGTTACTACAGATCATGTGATCTTGCCTAACAATAAGTATTATTCTTAAAGATACATTACACACTAAATAAAACCATAATTACTACATGCCCCCCCCCTTTAACTCGGTTATATATATTATATTTACAAGTACACATTTTTCAAGACAACATAATATTTACACTGGGTAAGGAATTTACAAGTTCAGTCTTTCAGGCGATTTCCTGGTACGTGTGGAACGTCGCAGCTCCACAACTTCGGATTGTTTGTCAGGAACCTCCTTTTCTGGAGGTGCTTCGGTGGGCACTTGCAGTTCTGTATCCTCAAGTCTTACAGGAACATCAGACATGTCAGTCCTGGGTTGAGTATCCTTAACAGGAAATGCAGACCTGGTCATGATCACTGATGGAACCAAATTTTGGTGATTTGTCTCTCTCTTCCTTAAGTGGTCCACCTGTTTATGAATGATCTAGTCTTCCACCTCCACGTGGTAAAACAGAGGTCCAGTCACAGCAATTATTTCACCTGGTAACCACTTTATCCTTCCCCGAAATTTTTAACGTATACTGGCTTTCCCACAGTAAATTTCCTCTCACGACTATGCCAGTTGTGCCTAGTCATCTGGCTTCCCTGATTCCTTTCCACCTTCCCCCCTAAATTCGGCATTATTAAGTTCAATCTTGTCCTGAGACAGCGTTTCAATAATAACTCCGCATGTGTGACATCTGTTGTTGTCTGAGGGGTAGTCCTGTAATGAAAAAGAAAGCTTGCTAGTTTAGTTGCTAAGGAATCCCCTGTTAGCTTTTTTGTGCTGCCTTGAATGTTTGAGCCGCCCTTTTGGCCAGTCCATTTGAGGAATGGTGGTACAGTACAGTTTTCACGAGTGATACCGTTGAGGCTGATAAACCGTTGAAACTCAGCACTCGTAAATGCTATGCCGTTATCGGAAACAAATACTTCCGGTAGTCCATGAATGGCAAAACTCTGAGGTAGTTTCTCAATTGTAACGGCCGACGTTAGTGACTTCACCTCATATATGTCCAACCATTTGGAATGGGCATCAACAATGAGCAGAAACATTGTTCCCAGGAAAGGTCCAACACAGTCAATGCGTAACTGCACCCATAGAACCATAGAACACTACAGCACAGAAAAACAGGCCATTCGGCCCTTCTAGTCTGTGCCGAAATATTATTCCGCTAGTCCCATTGACCTGCACCCAGTCCATAATCCTCCAGATCTCTCCCATCCATGTATCTATCCAATTTATTCTTAAAACTTAAGAGTGAGCCCGCATTTAACACGTCAGATGGTAGCTCGTTCCACACTCTCACCACTCTCTGAATGAAGAAGTTCCCTCTGATGTTCCCCTAAACCTTTCCCCTTTCACCCTAAAGCCATGTCCTCTCGTGTTTATCTCTCCTAATCTAAGTGGAAAGAGCCTACTCGCATTTACTCTGTCTATACCCCTCATAATTTTGTAAACTTCTATCAAATCTCCCCTCATTCTTCTACGCTCCGAGGAATAAAGTCCTAACCTGTTTAACCTTTCCCTGTAACTCAACTCCTGAAGACCCGGCAACATCCTAGTAAATCTTCTCTGCACCCTTTCAATCTTACTGATATCCTTCCTGTAGTTAGGCGACCAGAACTGCACACAATACTCCAAAGTGGGCCTCACCAATGTCTTATACAACCTCACCATAACATCCCAACTCCTATACTCAACACTTTGATTTATGAAGGCCAGTATGCCAAAAGCTTTCTTTACAACCCTGTCTACCTGTGACGCCACTTTCAGGGAATTATGTATCTGAACTCCCAGATCCCTTTGTTCCTCCGCACTCCTCAGTGCCCTGCCATTTATGTCCTACCTTGGTTTGTCCTTCCAAAATGCAACACCTCACACTTTTCTGCATTAAATTCAATCTGCCATTTTCTGGCCCATTTTTCCAGTTGGTCCAGATCCCTCTGCAAGCTTTGAAAGCCTTCCTCGCTGTCCACAACGCCTCCAATCTTAGTGTCATTAGCAAACTTGCTGATCCAATTTACCACATTATCATCCAGATCATTGATATAGACAACAAACAACAATGGTCCCAGCACAGATCCCTGAGGCAGACCACTAGTCACAGTCCTCCAGTCTGAGAAGCAGTCATCCACTAACACTCTCTGTCTTCTCCCATACAGCCAATTTCAAATCCAGTTTACAACCTCTCCATGGATACCAAGTGTCTGAACCTTCTGAACTAACCTCCCATGTGGGACCTTGTCAAAGGCCTTACTAAAGTCCATGTAGACAACATCCACAGCCTTTCCTTCATCTACTTTCTTGGTAACCTCCTCGAAAAACTCTACAAGGCTCGTTAAACACGACCTACCATGCACAAAGCCATGCTGACTATCCTTAATCAGCCCTTGGCTGTCCAAATAATTGTATATCCGATCTCTCAGAACACCTTCCAATAATTTACCTACTACTGACGTGAGGCTCACTGGCCTGTAATTACCTGGTTTACTTTTGGAGCCTTTTTTAAACAACGGAACAACATGAGCTACCCTCCAATCCTCCGGCATCTCACTCGTGGCTAAGGACATTTTAAATATTTCTGCCAGGGCCCCTGCAATTTCTACACTAGTCTCCCTCAAGGTCCGAGGGAATATCACGTCAGTCCCGGGGGATTTATCTACCTTTATTCGTTGTAAGGCAGCAAGCACCTCCACCTCTTTAATCTCTATATGTTCCATGAAACTACTGCTTGTTTCCCTTTCTTTCTTTAAACACTATGCCAGTTTCCTGAGTAAATCCTGATGCAAAAAAACTGATTAAGATCTCCCCCATCTCGTGAGGTTCCACACATAGATGACCACTCTGATCTTCAAGGGGACCATTTGTGTCCCTTACTATCCTTTTACTCTTAATATACTTGTAGAAACCCTTCGGGTTTACCTTCACATTATCTTCCAAAGCAACCTCATGTCTTCTTTTTGCCTTCCTGATTTCCTTCTTTAGTATTTTCTTACATTTTCTCTACTCTACAAGTACCTCATTTGCTCCTTGTTGCCTATACCTGCTATACACCTCTCTCTTCTTCTTAACCAGATTGCCAATATCCCTTGAAAACCAAGGTTCCCTGTGCCTGTTAACTTTGCCTTTAATCCTTACAGGAACATGCAAACTCTGCACTCTCAAAATTTCGCCTTTGAATGCCTTCCACTTACTGAACACGTCCTTGCCAGAAAACAACTTATCCCAATCCACTCTTCCTAGATCCTTTCTCATTTCCACAAAATTGGCCTTTCTCCAATTTAGAATCTCAACTCGAGGACCAGACCTATCCTTATCCATAATTAACTTAAAACTAATGACATTGTGGTCACTGGACCCAAAATGTTCGCCTACACATACTTCTGTCACCTGACCTGTCTGGTTCCCTAATAGGAGATCAAGTATTGCATCCTCTCTCGTTGGTACCTCTATATATTGATTTAGAAAACTTTCGTGAACACATTTGACAAACTCCAAGCCATCCAGCCCTTTTACAGTATGGGAGTCCCAGTCAATATGTGGAAAGTTAAAATCTCCTACCATCACAGCTTTCTGTTTCTTACATCGGTCTGCTATCTCTCTACAGATTTACTCCTCCAATTCCCTTTGACTATTGGGCGGTCTATAATACAACCCTATTAGTGTGGTCACACCTTTCCTGTTCCTCAGCTCCACCCATATGGCCTCTGTAGACGAGCCCTCCGGGCTGTACTGCCTACGCACAGCTGTGATATTTTCCCTGACTAGTAATGCCACTCCTCCCCCTTTCATCCCTCCCCCTCTATCACGTCTGAAACAACGGAATCCCGGAACATTGAGCTGCCAGTCCTGCCCCTCCTGCAACCAAGTCTCACTAATAGCAATAATGTCGTAATCCCACGCGCCAAACCACGCCCTAAACTCATCTGCCTTTCCGACAATACTCCTTGCATTGAAATTGATGCACCTGAGAACATTTCTATCACGTACAAACCTTTGATTTCTGTCTATACATGCATTCCTCGCTTGACCTTTATACTCCTCCACCTCACTATCTGCTCCAACACTCTGGTTCCCCTCCCCCTGCAAATCTAGTTTAAACCCCCTGGAGCAGCACTAGCAAACCAACCGCAAGGATGTTAGTCCCCCTCCAATTCAGGTGCAACCCGTCCCGTCGGAACAGGTCCCACCTTCCCTGGAACAGAGTCCAATTGTCCAGAAACATGAAGCCCTCCCTCCTGCACCATCTCCTTAGCCACGTATTTAGCTGCATTATCTTCCTATTTCTAGCCTCACTAGCATGTGCCATGGGTAGCACTCTTGAGATCGCAACCCTGGAGGTCCTGTCCTTCAACTTTGCACCTAACTCCCTAAACTCTCTTTGCAGGACCTCCTCCTCCTTCCTATCCACGTCATTGGTCCATACATGGACCACGACACCTGGCTGCTCACCCTCCCTCCTGAGAATACTGAGAACTCGATCCGAGATATCGCGGACCCTGGCACCAGGGAGGCAACAGACCATCCGGGATTCTCGATCTCTCCCACAGAACCTCTTATCTGTTCTTTACTAAAATCTCTATTTCGCCTTCCATCCCAGGCCACCATAGATAGCTGTGTGCTCTGGTCTTCATTCGGGAAATTCCTGGATGGGCACAGTGTAGTTTAATTAAAAGTGGTTCCCTTCCCTCTGGAGGAACTATCACTCATGCTTCCCACAATAAGATGCCAACCTGGCTGGTTATTTCCTGCCTTTTGTCGAAGTACGGTCTCATTTCATCAGACACGGGCTACTGTGACTAACCATGTAGCTCTTGTTTTCATACTTGAGATAGGACTGGGTCCCGACTTGCCCAGTCTCTGATGTGTTGAGCACATACCGGCAAGGAATCTAAGAAATTTAACAGTAAAACAAGTTCCTGTGGAACTGGGACATGCTCATCATTTTCTTGTAATGGCAAATGACTAAGTGCACCAGTGTTTGCGATTTGATTGCCAGGCCTATGTACAAAAGTGTATTCGTAGCTGCCAGAATTAAAGCCCTTTGTTGTATTCTTGCTGAGGCTATGGGTGGTACAGCCTTGTCCTCACTAAACAATCCTAGCAATGGTTTGTGATTTGAAATGATTGTAAAATGGTGGCTGTGTAAGTACTGGTGGTATTTTTTGACAACAAAGATGATGGACAGGCCTTCTTTTTCTATCTGTGAATATCCCTTTTCCACTGTGGTGAGCGCTTTTGATACATAACTTATTGGCTGTTCTGTGCCGTTGTTCATCCAATGAGAGAGCACAGTTCCCATTGTGTAGGGAGATGCATCACATGTCAGCACCAATTCTTTCTTCTGCTCATAATGCACTAATAGATTGGACAAGTGCAGCAATTGTTTCACCTTTATGAAAGCTTCTTTCTGGGGCGCCTCCCAAGACCAACTTTGGGTCTTTTTGAGTAGAGAATGCAGGGGGGCCAGCACTGTCGACAAATTGGGTAAGAACCGCCCATAATAGTTGATCATTCCTAGGAATGATTTGAGCTCTGTGGTGTTCTTTGGTACACGTGCCACTCTTACGGCTCTCAATTTCTCCTCAACCAGGTGGAGGCCCTGTGAATCTACCCGGTGACCCAAATAGATTACCTCCCTTGCTTGGAACGTGCACTTTTCCTTTTTTAAACACACTCCAGCCGACAAAATTCTTTGGCTAGTGGGGGTTGTTTCCCACTTCTCGGCGGAGTCTCGCTTTTTCGCCTCTCTTTCCGCTGAGGTTTCCTGCCCGATGTGAAGGACGGCGCCACTTTTTATTACTTTTGAATCCCTTTCCGTGCTTTCCATGGCCAGCGCTATCTCTAGCGCCTTCTTGAAATCCAGATTCACATCAGACAATAATCTTTTCTGAATCGAGTCCTCTTTCACACCACACACTAAACGATCTCTGAGCTTGTTCGTTCAGAGTAATGCCGAACTCACAATGTTCCGTTAAGTTCCGTTAACAGTTTCAGATATGCCACGTAGCATGCAATTGTCTCACCTGGGATTCTATTTCATGAATTAAACCTGAACCTCTGCCCCAGATTTGAATCAGACTGTAGGTTTTGCCCCCACAAGTGCCCAAGAGGATCACTCGCCTCTTCTCTTCCCCTATAATCTCGTTCACTTGAAAAAAGAACGTGAGGTATTCTATGTATCGAGACCAATCGTCTGTGGCTGGTTCACATGGATTAGTTCTCCCAAACTGTGGCATTTTGAGATTGGGATAACTTCTTCAATTTTTATGGAATTTGTTACTTACAATCACTGGGCGAGGTACAGTGCCAATTTCTTTTTAGCTTGATTTTCCTGTTCAATCCAATCCCATCCTCATCAGCAGTTTGTTGTAGGGTGGCTGAGTTGTACTATTAATGATAGAGTTGATCTACAGACACGTCTTGGGTGGAAACTTTAAATTTATTTACAATATGCTCGGCAGCAACTACACTTGTGCTTTCAACACCAACTCTATCTCTACACTGACGGCTGAGGTAACCCGCACTGCTCTCCTATTGGTTACTACAGATCATGTGATCTTTCCTAACAAGTATTATCCTTAAAGGTACATTACACACTAAATAAAACCATAATCACTACAACACCTCGGTGGGACCTAGCTTTAGAGTAGCCTCGGGATCACAATCTGGTGAAAATGTCACACTTTCTGATCTTCAGCAGGTGGCAGCAGGGACTTCCCAGGTGTCCGGCACTCAGGGGACTGCTGGAGGCGAGAAATTTGCTGAGTCCTAGTAAGATGACGAGCTTCTGGACTTGGTCATGTCACAGTTTCTGGAGCTGCAAAGGCAAGATTGGGAACATCAGGAAGGGATGTCCACTGCACTCCTCAGATTGCAAGGCACGATGGAGGAGTCTGTCCGCCTTCAGTCTGAGGTGATAATGCCGGCATTGCCAATGCACTGAGGTCAACACTGGCAGGATGGCAGCCATCATGGAGACCTTGGTCCGGGGCATCACTCCTGCACTGCTGTGTAGGCTCAACTCCATCACTGATGCCATAGTTGGCCTCCAACAGAGTGTACGTGAGAGGGGTGCGTAGTAGCTTGATCTCACTCCAGGTTCCCCTTCTTCCAATGAGTCAGCCAGGAGCCCTTGGGCACCGATGGGGAGGAGGATCAGCAGGTGTACTCCCCAGGCCATCCATCCAGCTGAATCCGGGATTGTCCGGCCCATCCGAGTCCCCTCTTCCTGTGACCTCAGTAGCTCCAGCTCCATGGGCCAGGGAGGGTGCCACTGCCACACAGCAGGACCCCGAAAGCAGGCAGGGGCCCTCCAGTTCTCGGCCCTCCAGAGGATGCCCGTGAAGGTCATCACAGACAACAGGGCATAGCAGTCAGCAGGCTGCCTCCACCTCTACTAAGGATGTCCGGGGAGTACAACGACCTAGCGGGAGGGTTAGGAAAGTTAAGACCATAAGACATAGGAGCAGAAATTAGGCCATTCAGCCCATCGAGTCTGCTCTGCCATTCAATCATGGCTGATAAGTTTCTCAACCCTATTCTCCCGCCTTCTCCCATAACCTTCGATCCCCTTACCAATCAAGAACCTATCTATCTCCGTCTTAAATACACTCAATGACCTGGCCTCCACAGACTTCTGTGGCAATGAATTCCATAGATTTACCACTCTCTGGCTAAAGAAGTTTCTCCTCAACTCTGTTCTAAAAGGTCTTCCCTTTACTCTGAGGCTATGCCCTCGGGTCCTAGTCTCTCCTACTAATGGAAACATCTTCCCCACATCCACTCTATCCGGGCCTTTCAGTATTCTGTAAGTTTCAATCAGATCCCCCTCATCCTTCTAAACTCCATCGAGTATAGACCCAGAGTCCTCAAACGTTCCTCATATGTTAAGCCTTTCATTCCTGGGATCATTCTCGTGAACCTCCTCTGGACCCTCTCCAGGGCCAGCACATCCTTCCTGGGATACGGGGCCCAAAATTGCTCACTATATTCTAAATGTGGTCTGACCAGAGCCTTATAAAGCCTCAGCAGCACATCCCTGCTGTTATATTCTAGTCCTTTTGAAATAAATACCAACATTGCATTTGCCTTCCTAACTACCGACTCAACCTGCAAGTTAACCTTAAGAGAATCCTGGACTAGGACTCCCAAGTCCCTTTGCATTCCAGATTTCTGAATTCTCTCCCCATGTAGAAAATAGTCTATGCCTCTATTCTTCCTACCAAAGTGCATGACCTCACACTTCCCCACGTTGTATTCCATCTGCCACTTCTTTGCCCATTCTCCTAACCTGTCTAAATCCTTCTGCAGCCTCCCCGCCTCCTCAATACTACCTGTCCCTCCACCTAAGAAGATATATTTACACAGCCTGGGCATGGATGTTAATCACTTGCATATAATGTTCACTATTGTCAATATGTTTGTTTCCATTAATGTTTCCCTGCCTCTGGCTCTTTGTTCTGATGAGCAGTGTTTGTGTCACTCAGATGTGAAACCTTTCAGCACAAGATAAAGGCAGGTGTCTCAGTCCAGGGCTCCTTCTGTGTGCTTTGTGCAGCCTTCAGACCAAAGTGATGGTCCAGCCTCACATTCCCTTAACATAATAGTGATGCCTGCCCCTCGGCGGTGCTTGTCATTGCTGCCAGATTGTTGTGGGCATGCATCACAGAGTTCTGTCATTCTCTCTGTGTGCTCTCACCACCTTTAAGGTGGGGCTGGCCCCCCTCACTTCAGCATCTGTGACTCATGATGCTGTGCTCCTGAAGGGGTCAGGTGTTCAAGGCGAACAAAGCATCAGCATTTAAAGCTTCACAGTTGCATCTCCATGATATGACACTGATCACAGAGCACAAGCGAGCTGCCCTCAACCAGACAGGAGTCAAACATTCTGAGGCTATGTGAAGATCTATGGAGTGTCCTCACTGCATGTTGTCATCATCCTCCTGCAATCAAGCGACTATTAGGGCCTCCGCTGTGTCTCAATGCCATGAGCATTATCACAGAGGGTATGTGCGCTGCCGTCAGCCAGACTGGAGTCAAACATTCATAGATGCAATGTGAGGATCTATGCTACCTCCTCACAGCATGTCGTCATCATCCTCCACAAACCTAGCAGCTATGAGTATTTCCCAAGAACGCCTGCCTTGTCTAGCCAGAGCAAGGCCCTCATTGCCGTCATTATCACCTTCAAGGATCTCCTCACCCTCATCACCATCGATGTCCTCATCAGAGGAGACCTCCAGCTCCTGCATCTCCTCCTCAACCAGCTCCTCTTCCCGTTGCAGCGCCAGGTTGTAAAGGATGCAGCAGGCGACAACGATGCGTAACACCCTCTGTGAGCTATATTGCAGGGCTCCACCAGACTGGTCCAGGAACCGGAACCTCATTTTCAGCATCCCGATGGTCTGCTCCACCAAGTTGCGAGTTGCAGCTTGAGCCTTGTTATACCTTTGCTCTGCTGTAGTCTGAGGCCGCCGCATGGGCATCATCAGCCTCATCCTCTCTGGGTAGCCCTTGACCCGGGGAGTTAACCCTGCAGCCTCTGTGGACCCTGGAAGGTGTCTTGGATCTGTGGCTGACTGAGAATGTAGGAGTCGTGGACACTCCCTGGAAACCATGTGCAGACCTGCAAGATGCATTTGTGGGAGTTGCACACCAGCTGCACATTCAGCAAATGGAAGCCTTTGCAGTTGACATAGTTGACCCCTTGTTGCGACAGAGATCTGAGCACCACGTGAGTGCAGTCGATGGCACCCTGAGCCTGTGGGAAACTCGAGATCTGGGCAAATCCAATCGCACTTGCATCCTTGCTTTCCTGGTCCCGGACAAAATGCGCAAAGTTGTGTGCCCTTGCGAAGATGGCATCTGTGACTTCGTTGATGCATTTGTGGGTGGAGGCTTGTGGTACCCCACAGAGGTCACCTGTGGAGCCCTGAAAGGAGCCACTGGAGTAAAAATTGAGCGCCACGGTCACTTTCACGACCACTGGCAGTGGATGCCCTCCATGTCCCCTTGGTGCCAAATCCTGCAGTAACTGGCAACTGTGACCAACCAGTTGGTTGTTGGTCATCTGCAGGAATGAAAGGCGCTGTCTATAGACCCTGGGCACTGACCAATGACAGCTTGCTGTGGCTCTTCAGCAGCATGTGTGGGAGCCCAGGTCACCCCTTCTTCCTGAGGGTGCTGCTCCTCCCTCTCCACAGCCAGGCACCTCTGTCACTGTTTTCTCCTTCATCTCCGCTCTCCGTACGCCACAAGGCATACAGTTAGTTCACCAGGCTCCATACCCCTGATATACTCCTCCAGCAGTATGAAAGAGAGAGATGCTTGGGTTAGCAAGGGTATACTAAGAACCTCCCTTGGTTAAGTCTGAATCCCCTTGATGCATCCCGGAGAGTGCTGGCCACCACTTGGATGGCCAGAGTTTAGTGCGCTGCATGACTGCCAAAAGCCCTAACGACCTCCACCCCACTCCACCTGACCGATTGGCAGCACTGTTAGCTTGAGCCATGGGGGAGACTGGTCTAAACCAGGATGATGACATTGCAAGGGGTTATGAGCACCTCCACCAGTGACTGCTCCATGGCTAGCTTTAGCAAGGAGGTTGGACAACGTACCCAATTGTCCAACTGTTCCACAGTCCACTAAAACACTCATTAGATTGCAGTCTGTGCCCAAGGGGTGAAAAGCTCTGGGGCACTTGGTGGCCCTTTCATGCCTCTGCATTGCTTGAGTGGGCAGATGAGCTTGAGACCTGACTCCACGCATGTCAATGTGACTGTGTCTGAACAGTCTCAGCTGCAGAGGTATGGTCACTTTTTGCAAGGTTTCCCTAATGCATGGCCACTTTCCTCCCCACCACCCCACACGTGCTTGTGCACTACCTTCAACCGTAGGGCATCCCTTGCTCCCACCCCCAAGTCACCTCGACCGCAGGGCAGCCCTTGCCACCCTGTCCCCCACCCAATGCACCTGAACCTTGAAGTCCAACAGGTGACCCTGGCAAGCACTGCACAACATTACTATGCACTCACCTCTGAGTTCCCCTCAAAGTGCAGCCCGCCAAGTGTACACCTTATATATGTTGTGGTGAAACACACTGACGTTGACAGATGATCCAGCAGGGGGGATGATTCTGGCAGGCTGACCTTATGATGATATGCAGATGTATTACAATGAGGTTCCCGGCGACTGTAGGGAACGTGGCCCACCATCAACGGGCTAAGCGGATGATCGTAAGCTGGTTTCACAACATTGTGAATCTATTGTCCGCTCATGCCTGATGCCAGCGGGCACAGAAGATTCCACCCTGAGTGAGTGAGTGAATCTGTGTGTGAGTGAGTGAGTCTGAGGGAGCGAGTGAGTCTGAGTGAGTGAATCTATGTGAGTGAGTGAATGAGTGAGTCTGGGTGAGTGAGTGAGTCTGGGCGAGTGAGTGAGTCTGGGTGAGTGTGTAAACCTGGGAGAGTGAATGGGTAAGAATGAGCATCCTGGGAATGGGAGTGAGCCAGGCACACAAACCTTGCCCTCTTCCTCCTCCCTCCCCAAAAATGTATCCGAAAAGCAGGCCAGGAGAGGAGGAAAACCCAGGCTGAAAGGCAACCCACTTCCCACCCCCACTTTCGTATGAATTCTGCAAAGGCCACCTCGGAGTGGGTGTCACCACATCTGAATGCAAGGTCAGTGGGGCCGAGTCTGTCTCTCTAGCTCTGATTCTTAAGCAAAAGGCAGAAAATATTTTGTTGGTTAACTCTGCTGCTTGGCACTTTTTAATGGTCATTTTTATTAATTACTCTTATTTAAAAATTAATAATTGCTTGCTTTGATATTGTTTTTTCTAAAAATTCATGTTTAATGCTGTGCCAAACCTCATCTTTCCAAAATTTGATCAGTGTGATAAAATAGAAATGTGGCCCCCCCCACCATACAAAAAGGTTCGATAAGCCTGTTGTAGATGATTCACACGACAGTTACCATGTGTGCTTGGGTGTGAAGATTGAATGTTCAAGCTAGTGAATGAGGTACCAATTAAGCGGGCTACTTCGTCCTAGATGAAGTCAAACTTCTTCTTGAGCTGCACTCATCCAAGCAAGTGGAGAGTATTCCATCATACTCCTGACTTGTGCCTTGCAGATGTTGGAGAGGCTTTGGGAGATGTGTTACTCAATGTAGAATATCCAGCCTCTGACCTTCACGTATGATATTTGAAGATGCAATTTGACTACTCGTGTGACGTCATTGAACTTTTTTGCAGCACAGTATTCAGGTCATCTGAGCTTGACTTCTGGCATTGGCCTCCATGGCTAAATGCTTCCATTGCTTTTTGACCAGCAGTCTGGGGGATATCCTATCCTCCTGTGCATAAAGCGCATCTCTCCTCCCCACCTCCACCAGCAAGTCATTCAAGTGCAGTGTCCAAAAACTTAGAATCTGCTCTGAGCCACATCGTACCATTTCTTAATGTTGTGTGACTTCCAGCTCCTGCTGCAGCCACAATGTATCTCCCGTTTAAGAGTTGCAAGCTAGTTTTAAGTAGTGCCAGGGTACTATTTTGAGCATCCTGCTGATAGGTACAGCCAATCATAAGTGCAATTATGTGCATAGTGCCGGCTTAAAGCTGAAATAATTCTAATGAGGCAGGCAACACAAATTTTGTACTTGCATTCAACCAATGGACATGGGTTAACCATAGATTGTGTCATAGAGACACAGAGTTATAGGCATCTACAGCACAGAAAAAGTCCCTTCGGCCCATTGAGTCATCACCAGTCAAACAAGTACCTAACTATTCTAATCCCATTTTCCAGCACTAGGCCCATAGCCTTGTATGCCATGGCATTGCAAGTGCACATCCAAATACTTCTTAAATGTTATGAGGGTTTCTGCCTCTACCATCCTTTCAGGAAGTGGGTTCCAGGTTCCCACCACCCTCTGGGTGAAAAAATTCTTCCTTACATCCCGTCTAAACCTCCTGCCCCTTACCTTAAATCTATGCCCCCTGGATATTGATCCCTCCACCAAGGGGAAAAGTTACTTCCTGTCTACCCTATCTACGCATCTCATCATTTTATACACATCAATCATGTCCCCCTTCAATCTCCTCTGCTCCAGGGAAAATAACCCCAGTCTATCCAATCTCGCCTCATAACTAAAACTCTCCAGCCCAGGCAACATCCTGGTAAATCTCCTCTGCACTCTCTCTAGTGCAATCACGTCGGATTCCAGAACTGCACGCAATACTCTAGCTGTGGCCTAACCAGCATTTTATACAGTTCCAGCATGACCTCCCTGCTCTTATATTCTATGCCTTGGCTAATAAAGGCAAGTATCGCATATGCCTCCTTAACCACCTTATCTATCTGTCCCGCTACCTAAAGGGATCGGTGGACATGTACACCAAAGTCCCTTTGATCCTCAGTACTTCCCAGGATCCTACCATTCATCGTGTATTCCTGTACCCTGTTTGTCCTGCCCAAGTGCATCACCTCACACTTATCTGGATTAAATTCCATTTACCACTGATCAGCCCATCTATATCCTCCTGTAATCTAAGGCTATCCTCTTCATTATGTACCACCCCACCAATTTTCGTGTCATCCGCGAACTTGCTGATCAACCCTCCTACATTCAAGTCTAAATCGTTCATATATACTACAAACAGCAAGGGACCCAACACTGATCCCTGTGGAACCCCACTGGACACAGGCATCCAGTCACAAAAACACCCCTCGACCATCACCCTCTGCTTCCTGCCACTCAGCCAATTCTGGATCCAATTTGCCAAATTGCCTTGGATCCCATGGGCTCTTACCTTCATTATCAGTGTCCTATGTGGGACCTTATTAAAAGTCTTGCTGAAGTCCAAATAAACTATGTCAAATGCATTGCCCTCATCTACACACCTGGTTACCTCTTCGAAAAATTCAATCAAACTGGTCAGACATGACCTCCCCTTAACAAAACCATGCTAACTGTCCTTGATTAATCCCTGCCTATCCAAGTGTAGGTTAATTCTGTCCCTCAGAATTGCTTCCAATAGTTTCCCCAACACTGAGGTTAGGCTGACTATCCTGTAGTTCCCTGGTTTATCCCTTCTTCCCTTCTTGAATACCGGTACCACATTGGCTGTCCTCCAGGCCTCTGGCACCTCTCCTGTGGCCAGAGAGGTATTGAAAATTATTGCCAGTGCCCCTGCTATCTCTTCCCTTGCCTCACTCAACAGAAATTTTACTGGGGGTGGAGAGGTGTTGGGAGGACCATCCGCCCTTGGGCTTATTGAAGCCCTTCAGTGGCCAACTAAGGGTCCCATCCCATATCCACTGCTACTTTACCAATGATAGGGAGAAGCTCACAACAAGCAGGTAGCCTGACAGCTTTAGCTGCACAGGCTGGTTTCGGGCAAGGGTTAGCGAGGGGAGGGGTGGGTGGGGGCGGGTGTGGCTGGGGGAGAACACCTTCTTTGTGGGTCTTGTCATGTGGCCCATCGGAGGCATCTCCCACCCAGATCACACTCCCCCCTTTACCCTCCCCACCATGGCCACTCAAATCCAGCTCCTCATCCCCCTTGCCGGGGCCTGCCAACCTGACCCCGGTGAAGACACTCCCCAATTACCAGCGATGATCTCCACTGGGGCTGCCTATAGCCCCAGTAGTGACCACCGCTCCCACCTGGTGTTGCTGTGGCTACAAAGCTACCAGCCATCTGATTGGGTGTGGCTCTCTGAGGCAGGACTTCCTGTCCCTGAAGGTCATAAATCCCACCTCCAACCTAATGATGGCCAATTGACCATTCAATGACAGTGATGCAGCCATTCTTCCCATGGACTGACTTTCCAGGTCTGACTTTAAGGATATCTCTCGTTTTCACCTTTCTCCTCCGTGTCATCTCCAACAGAGTCGACATGGTCCTCCTCCTCCTCCTCCAATGCTGTTGCTTTTTCATGGCCTCTCGCCCCTCGATGTGAGGCCTTTGGCCCCTCCCCTGCAGCATATGATGGAACCTGCAGCAAATGACCACTATCCTTGATACCCCTGCAGGTGAGTACTAGAGTGCTCCTTATGAGTGGTCAAGGCATCTGGACTGCATCTTCAACAAGCTGATAGCCTGCTCGATGACATTTGCAAGTGGCTGTTGTTGTATCGATGTTGTGCCCCTATCTCAGTGCGCCCCAAGTGAGTAAGCAGCCACCCTCTTAATGGGCACCCTTTGTCCCCCAGATGCCAACCACACATCTGGGGTGTGGGCTGGAAAAGTTTCATGGATGCCTCAGAATAAAAGAGTCATGGCAACTATCATGCAAACACGCACATACGAGCAGGAAGACCTTATTATGGCCACGCACCTGCATGTTGACAGAGTGGAATGATTTTCTTTTCACAGAAGTCCCTGGTTGCTTCACTGGGGGCCTTATAATGATGTGGGTAGAGTCTACCACTCCTCTAACTTGTGGCAATCCGGTTATGGAGGCAATGTCCCTTGTCCTTTGCATCTGTGAGACTACATCTGCGGGGAAGTCAATGTGCTTCCCCACCAGAGCAAAGAGTGCCCGTATGTGGGAAGGTGCCGCGCCCATTCCCGTCAACTTCCTTTGCTACACACTCTTCATCCAGCGAGCCTGGCAGTTTATCGTGTCTCCCACTTGGCTGCCTGTAGCAAGGGGCCAAACAGATATGTCCTCCCACTTTCACAACCCCACCCCCTTTGTGGACTAGCGCCATCCTCTGCTTCTGAAGTAAGGCTCCCGTGTTCAAACTTAACTTTGCAGAGCTCTGCAATAAAAATCTGGAATTAAAAGTCTGATGATGACCATGAAACCATTGTTGGTTGTTGTAAAAACCCATCTGGTTCACTAATGTCCTTTAGGGAAGGAAAATCTGCCGTCCTTTCCTGGTCTGGCCTACATGTGACTCCAGACCCACAGCAATGTGGTTGACTCTTAAACACCCTCTGAACAAGGGCAATTAGGGATGGGCAATAAATGCTTGCCTTGCCAGCGACACCCACAACCCATGAACAAATTTAAAAAAAGGGTAACACACCTTTTATGGGGCCTTCAGATGCACTTATGACTCCGCCATAAATCCGAGACTGTGGGTTAAGGCACTTGCAGCAGTGGAATTGCATCTGTTTAAATCTCAACTCGTTTTAAACGAACCACCAGATTTGTGATTTGCCCCTGTGTAAATCTCACCCAGCACCCGTTCCCCTATCGCCGAAAATGGTTTTGGCTTGACATGGGGGGGCGGGACTTCCACATACAGGTCCTGCCCACTATATTTAATGGTCAGGAAGACACTGTAAAAATTCAGTCCTTCGTGCAGCATAAAAGCTAGGTTTAGTCTGCTTGGAAACTTTCCCTACACCGTTATTGGCCCACCTTGGCTGAGCACCAGAATGAAGAGAGCAGCTATTGTCGTGAAGGCCTGCTGCATCAATAGACTGAAGTAACAGCAGCTCAAGCAGACTTGTGTTAGTGGGCAATGTGCCCTTTATCGCAGGGATTAGATTAATAAATTCTGCCTGTGTTTCAGGGTCTCGGCCAGGACCTAAGCCTAAACACCAGTAAGGGTGGGGTTACAAAAGCAAGATGCTGGAAATCTGAAATAAAAACAACAAAGGCTGGAAATACTCGCAGGTCTGGCAGCATCTAGAGAGAAACAGATTTAATGTCTCAGGTCCGTGATGCAATCAATTTTATGTTTTTATTTCAGGGTGGGTCTAAATTCTGCTCACCAGGAGGCCAATATAGGCTCATAGAGTCATAGAATAATACAGTGCAGAAGGAGGCCATTCAGCCCATTGTCTCTGTGCTGGCTCTCTGAAAGAGCTGTCGAATTATTTCTACTTCCCTGTCCTTTCCCCAGAGCTCTGCAATCCTTTCTCCTTAAAGTATTTATTCAATTCTCTTTTGAAAGTTACTATTGAATCTGCTTTCACCACCCTTTCAGGTAATTATATTCCAGATGATAACAACTCACGATGTGGAAAAAAAATGTTTCCTGATGTCACCCTCTGGTTCTTTTTGTCAATCAATGAAATCTCTGTCTGCTGGTTATTAACCCTTCTTCCGCTGGATATATGCCAGTTTGTATCTGGTTTACCAGATACCCAGAGGATACCAGGCTATGGATGAGAAAATTCCGGGCCCAGGATTTCCCTCTCTCCAGTCACATCCACTCTGAGGTAAACGGGGTAAATGAAGGTTCTGCTCCATAAGGACCCCTGAGGAAATGCTCAGCTAGGTCATGACCCTGCATATCCAGCTCCAGTTTAATTTACAGGCCTCCTGCTGCACTCCCATCTGGATTATGCCTCTTCATCTTGTATGCTTTGAGTAGCAGCTAAATCCCTTCTATCTAGGCAGGAAGATAATCCTCTCTCAGCACTACATTGTTTCAGAGAAGGATGTAAAGTTAAGCTATTTGTCCAATTTAACTGCATTCTAAGCTCTGACACCTGCTGTATCATGAAAATGCATATGCCATAATCACCCCATATACATAGTAAATGGTGAATAAAGTATAAATACACAACTTTGAAAATTATACTTGGCAAATGTAATAATATAAACTATTAATAATAGCAGAATACATTTCTTTGCCAGAAAGCAGTTAAACAGCCTGGGATTTTTTCATGTTTTAGGGTATTCACCCTTTTGCTGTCATAATTCATTTGAGGATTGTGACTTGTGAAGCACAATGGACAACAAAACTGCCAGACTATTATGAAATACGTTTCAAAATTAACCTTGTGAAGGGAGAAAAATCATAAGGAAATCAAAAAATATAATTTGCAGTTTTCTTCCTCAATCACCGGCTGTTTATATATTCTGAGGTAATAAATGGAAACTAACAACAGTACCTAATGCCCAGCCGGCTCTCTCACCCTCAGCCATGGTAAGTAAAGTGGACTTTATTATGTCCAAAATATAACAGAGACTTCTCCATTGCAAACATAAGTATTTTGTTCCCTATTCTAAGGCCAACACAAAATCACCAGTGACAAACCCGTGGAGTGCCTAACGTGCCTATGCGTACGTTTGCGGGTGCTACGTCTAGGTGCCACCCCATCGCTCGGAGTGGCTTGTGAGACAACCTGCTGACTCTGCTGTCCTGTTGGCGTCGATAACCTTGGCCCGTGGAGCCTGTGATGGCCCCACCTGGGAGGGAATGGCCATTTCCAGAACTGGCACCTCCCCAGTTGTCGCAGCCTCAACGGAAGAAACGTTGACTGGCAGAGGGGCGGAGGAGCTGCTGCCCTTATCCGGAATGCCCTGAGCTCGCAGTGATGACAGGCAGCTGCTGCGCCGACATGAGGTCCCATTGGACCTCCCTGCTCACCGCAGATGCATGGGCACTGAGCACCGACGCTTGGTGCCCACAACATCTCCCACATTGGGAATGACCACCCGTGGCCAGTACCACTGTGAGGGCTTGCAGGTCAGAGCATAACCCAATCAGAAGATTTTCCATCCGATCGAACCCCCTCTTCATGAGAGTCACCAATCTCTTAGTGGAGGAAGCCTGAAGCTCTGCCCTGAGGTTCATGCCTTCACGTGCACTCTGCCTGGGCTGCTGCATCGCAGAGACCAACTGAAGCACACCCTCATGCAACCCTGCCAGATGCAAACGCGATTCCTGCTGCTTGTCCTGCAGCTGCAGGTGACAACTCCAGAGGTATGTCATCAGTGCCGGACTCAGCATGTGCCTCATCCCCTGCAGCCCTCTGGCTGCTGGCGCCTTCGGCACTCTCTGTCCGTGCCATCTCCTCCAGCGATTGTGAAGTACCCTCTCCACTGTGACCTGGGACACTAGCCGATGGTAAATTCCCCACCGAAGTGTTTGTGTCTGCGCTGGTGCCTGGCTGGCTGAAATGATGTGCCACAAGTTGCACGTCTTGGGCCTCAGGTGTGGAGGGGGAGCTCCGGTTTTGTTGGCCATGGCCGTGTGGTGGCGATGCTGAAATTAACAAGGACAGTGCATCAGTTAGCGTTCAGTCAGTTAAACCTTTCATCCCTTTCCCCCCAGCCTCATAAGTCACTCACCCTTCAAGAACCTAAGGAGACGAACATTGGTGGGGTGGAAAAGAGTCAAGAAGAGGCCCAAACATTGGATGCGCATACAGACAGGCTGGTCAGATGGCCTCAGGAATGTGATGTACCATTGGAGTGGGGAGAGTGCAGAGGTACCTGACCTGGATGCATGCTGGCCTGGAGAGTTGGAGTGCTGAGGAAACATTGCATACACTTGCAACATTTGCCGTGGAGCACAGGAGATTGACAGCTCACATAACTGACCTTCATACCGTTAGGAGGGGCATAGAACAGGTGGACAGAAGGCAACATTTCCCCTTGGCGCAGGGATGAGTAATGTGGTGGCATTTATTTAAGTTGAGTGCCATGAGGTTCACAGCTGAGGTGCTGAGGACCTTTTGGACAGAGTAATATGGGGTGCACTGGCTGAAAGGGTGGTGGAGATCCCAAACCCCCTAAGATGCAATAAGTCTTTGGGTGTGCAGCAGCGATGCCATGGCATGTTAGGCCATGGGGATAGTGGTCACAAATGGGATAAGGTGACTTTGGAAGGTGGTGGGGTCGCGAATCCTCAAGGGGACGAGGGACTTTTGTGTATGACCCAAACGTCAGAGTGTCTCAGTCTGTGAATCAGCAGTGTTGCAGCATTAACGATTGCAGCAGCCATCAGTGCTTTGGATGGTGGTCAGACAGAGTGGATGGGACTGCGGACCTCAAATACCTGGCCACTGCACCCCAGCCTCGCCGACCTGGCTGCCTGCCTCCTCCCCAGCTCCATGGCCTGCTCCTCATAGGTGGTGAGGTGCTGGAGCACGGCGTGCCCACCTCCAGTCCTCTGGTGCTCCTGCTGATTGTGCTCGGTTTTTGCCTGCAGAACAGAGAAGAGCATTTATTGGGGCTGATCGCTCATGTACTCTGCACACACACGCTGCACCCCAACCACAGTGGCCCATCTGAGGCCTTCAGAGGCTCCTGTCCACACTACTGGTGATCAGTCCCCAGAAGATAGTACGGCTGGTCCCAACCCCCTCCCCCAACGGTCACCTTGGACACATTCGGCGTCCATCACTTTGAATAACACACGGGTCTTAGCGCCCATGGCAAGGAGGCGCAACTAGGTGCGGCGCCGATGCCAGCAGATGGCTCTTGGCCATCACATCTTGAGGCTCCCCTTCCACCATCTCATCACCATCAATAAGACATATGTTGGAGTTTTGAGTATGTGTCTAGCGGCCTCCCCTGCAGGTTGGCCCCAGACTACTCAAATGCGACAAACACCAACATATGCTGCGGGGAGAACCTATCTTCTCCTCAACCACTAAGGCTGATGTAAGCATGGTCAGTTCCCCTTTTGTTCACCCAGCAAGCGCCAAATGCCCAATGCAGTAAAAACAGCAAGACGTTGGGGGGTGGGCGGTGGTGGGTGCGCAAAGGCTAAGGCTACCTTCTGGGTCAAATGGCCAAGGCTGACATGGTACTCACCCTTCCAGAGCGCAGCAAATCATTGAATCTCTTGCGGCACTGGGTGCCTGTGCGCCGCACATCATCATGGGTGCTGACAGCGTCACCAACCTCCTCCCACACCTGGCTGGTGACATGGGGGGCCCTCCTCCTCCCATCATCCGGATACAATACATCCCGACAGCTGGAAACCTCTTGGAGGAGGACAGCAAGGCAGGCATCAGAGAATCGGGGGGCACACTGGCCCCCCGCTGGCCTCTCCTGCAGCCTGCCCCCCTCCTCCTGCTCATGCTCCTGTGGAACCACAGCTGCCTCTCTCTCTCCCCGAGTGGCCATGGTGCACTTCCTCAAGCAGGCTGCCTGGCCACTCTTTATACAGGCTGCCGGTTCCCCATTGGAACCAGCAGTCTGAAGCCGCCCGCCTCAACGACTATTTTCCCCTTCTCGACGGGAGTCGCTAACCTGCTGGGCGGCCTTAATTGGCCTGCCCGCTGAAAATAGCGGCGCAGCCGGTTTCGGCGCGGCAATCAGCTGCCCGCCACCACCGAGTCAGACGGGCCCGCCCACCCGTCAAGGACAAAATTCTGGCCTATATGTTTCAATTACATCACTTCTCATTCTTCGAAACTCCAATGAGTACAGGCCCAACCTACTCAACCTCTCCTCATAAGAAAATCCCTTCATGCGAGGGATCAACCTAGTGAACCTTCTCTGGACTGACTCCAATGCCAGTATATCTTGCCTTAGATAAGGGGACCAAAATTGTTCACAGTATTCTAGGTGTGGTCTCTCTAATGCCTTGTGTAGTTTTAGCAAGACTTCCATATTTTTATACTCCATTCCCTTTGAAATAAAGGCCAACATTCCATTTGCCTTGTTGAACTTGTATGTTAGCTTTTTGGGATTCATGCACAAGGACTCCTAAATCCCTCTGTGCTGCAGCCTTCTGCAGTCTTTCACCATTTAAATAATATTCAGCTCCTCTATTCTTCCTGCCAAAGTGCATAACCTCACATTTTCCCATGTAATATTCCAGCTGCCAAGTTTTTGCCTACTCATTTAACCTGCCTATATCCCTCTATAGACTCCTTGTGTCATCCTCATCATTTGCCTTCCCACCTATTTTCGTGTCATCCGCAAACTTGGCAATAGTACATTCACTTCCCTTATCTAAGTCATTAATATATATTTTAAATAATTGAGGGCCCAGCACTGATCCCTGTGGCACTCGACTAGTTATAGGTTGCCATCCCGAAAATGCCCCCCTCATCCCAACTCTCTGTCTTCAATTAGTTAGCCAATCCTCTATCCATGTTAATATACTACCTCCAACACCATGGGCTCTTATCTTATTAAGTAGCCTTATGTGTGGTACCTTATCGAACACCTTTTGGAAATGCAAATATATCACATCTATTAGTTCCCCTTTATCTATCCTGCTTGTTACCCCCTCAAATAATTCTAATAAATTTGTTATTTCATGACCTAGAATTTTGCTCACAAGTCTGTTCTGTGACACATTATCAAATGCCTTTTGAAAATCCATGTACACCACATCAATAGCATTTCCTTTATCAACTTTCTCTGTTACCTCCTCAAAAAACACCAGCATGTTAGTTAAACATGATTTTCCCTTGATGAATCCATGCTGGCTTCTTTAATTATCCTGCACTTGTCTAAGTGATTATTGATTTTATCCAATATTATAGTTTCCAGAAGTTTCCCTACCAGTGAGGTCAAGCTGACTGGCCTGTAGTTGCCAGCTTTATCTTTGCACCCCTTTTTGAACAAGGGTATAACATTTGCAGTTCTCCTGTCCTCTAGCACCTTCCCTGTGTCTAAGGAAGACTAGAAGATTAGCACTAGTGCCTCTGCAATTTCCAATCACACTTCCCTCAGGACCCTTGGATGCATCTCATCCGGTCCTGGTACCTTATCTATTTTAAGTAAAGATAACCTTTCCAACACCTCCTTCCTCTCGATTGTAGTTCTTCTAGTATATCAGTTACCTCCTCTTTCACCTCGGCCTGAGTAGTATCCTCTTCCTTTGTAAAGACAGATGCAAAGTACTCATTCAACACCTCCGCTATTTCTCTAGCCTCCACATGCAAGTCCCTTTTTTTGCCCCTAATCGGCCCTATTCTTTCTTTTGCCACCTTTTTATTATTTACATGCTTATAGAAGACCTTGGGATTCCCTTTTATGTTAGCTGCCAGCCCCTTTTCATACTCGCTCCTTTC
This sequence comes from Cetorhinus maximus, assembly GCF_964194155.1. Lineage (NCBI taxonomy): Eukaryota > Metazoa > Chordata > Chondrichthyes > Lamniformes > Cetorhinidae > Cetorhinus > Cetorhinus maximus. The sequence goes on along the minus strand of NC_135882.1, from coordinate 130,638,655 downwards.
TTTTCTTATTAGTTTCTTCACTTCCCTTCTTGTCCTTCTATATTCAGCCTGATTCTCCATTGTGTTTTCTACCTGACATCTGTTGTATGCGCACTTCTTCCTTTTTATCTTTATCTCTGTTGTCATCCAGGGTGCTCTTCAAGGGAATATACCTTGACATTGCCTGCAATACCTTTTCTTTGAAGGTGGCCCATTGTTCAGCCACTGGCTTTTCTGCCAACATTTGATTCTAACTCACTCAACTCAGGTGCATTCTCATCCCATTGAAGTTGGATTTCCCCCAATTAATTATCTCTGCTTTGGATTGTTCTCTGCCCTTTTCCATGATTAACCTAAACCTTATGATACAATGGTCACTGCCCCCTATATGCTCTCCCAATGACATTTGATCCACTTGAGCCAATTCATTCCCCGGAACCAGATCCAAAAGTGCATGTCCTCTTGTTGGACTGGAAGCATACTGCTGTGGAAAATTATCTTGAACACATTACAGGAACTCTCACCCCTCTTGTCCTTTTGTACTATTCCTATCCCTATCTATATTTGGATAATTGAAGTCCCCCATAATGATTACCCTACAATTCTTGCAGCTCTCTGTAACTTCTTTGCAAATTTGCTTCTCCACATCCCTTCCACTAGTTGGTGGTCTATATATTACACCAATCAATATAATTGCACATTTCCCATTCCTTACCTCTAGCCAGAGAGATTCTGTCCTTGACCCCTCTGGAACTTCCTCCCTCTCCAGTACAATAACGCCATCTTTAATCAATATTGTCATTCCAACCCCCTCCCCCTTTCTTCCTTTCCTGTCTCTCCTAAATATTCCTGAGTACAAGGTATCTAACGCCCAGTCCTATCTTTCTTTGAGCCAGTTCTCTGTTACGGTAATAATGTCATAATTCCATTTGTCATGTGCCTGCAGTTCACCAGTCTTATTAACCATACTCCATGCATTCACATACATGCACATTAACCCTGATTTAGGCTTTTTTACTTTCCCTCTTATTCTGGCCTCATCTTATGACTTACTGTTGCCTACTCTAAATCTATCAAACTCTCCAAGTATTCTATCTACCTTGATGCAACTCTCTGATATATCCTCATTATCAATTGATACTTGACTACTTCCCACTGCCAGTTTTTCTTCTCTGCGCTCTGAATTTCCCTCCAGGTTCCCATCCCCCGGGCAATCTAGTTTAAACCCTCCCCAACAGCACTAGTAAACCTCCCCGCGAGGACATTAATCCCAGTCCTGTTAGGGTGTAACCCATCATTCTTGTACAGATCCCACCTGCCCCAGAACCAATCCCAATGCCTCAGAAACTTAAAGCCCTCCCTCTTACTCCATTTCTCCAGCCAAGTATTGAACTGCTCAATCTTCCCATTCTTATGCTCACCAGCACTTGGCACTGGGAGTAATCCTGAGATTACTGCTCTTGTGGTCCTGCTTTGTAATTCCCTTCCTAGCTCCCTAAAATCTGCTTTCAGGACCTCATCCCTTTTCCTACCCATGTCGTTGGTCCCATCATGGACCACAACCTCTAGCTGCTCACCCTCTCTCAAAAGGTTGTCCTGCAGCTGCTCTGTGACACCCTTGACCCTGGTACCAGGGAGGCAACATATCAACCTGGAGTCATGTCTACTGCTGCAGAAATGCCTGTCTGCTCCCTGAACTATGGAATGTCCTACCACTATAGCACTTCCAATCTTCCTCCTCCTGAAAGATGCACATTCCACATGGCCGAGCTGCACTGACACACCTTATACTTTAAATAAAGTGTTGAATACAATGTCTATTAATTTATTTTAACTATTATCTTAATTTGGAATAATTCCTATGTATACTACAATTTATTGTGTTTATCTTAGTCTCGCCACTTATCGCGCTCTTTTAACTCTCCGACTCCGCTATAAGTCTTGCTCCTTCTCACGCTCTTTTAACTCTCCAACTCCGCTCTCAGTCTCACCCCTTCTCACACTTTTTTAACTCTCTGGCTCTGCTATAAGTCTTGATCCTTCTTGACCTCTTTTAACTCTCTGACTCCATTCTCAGTCTGGCTCCTTCTCACGCTCTTTTAAGTCTCCGACTCCGTCCTCAGTCTCACCTGTTCTTGTGCTCTTTTAACTCTCTGGCTCCGCTATAAGTCTTGCCTGTTCTCATGCTCTTTTAACTCCAGACTCCGCTCTCACACTCGCCTCTTCTCGCACTCCTCTAGCTCTCCGGCTCCGCTCTCAGTCTCACATTTATGAGCATGTCCAATATGTGATGATGTCATTAAACATATGATCCGGCCATCTTGGTGTCTGTCTCTCTTTACATGTTGCTCCTAATATATTAAAGAATTTTGGCTATGAAAGGCGATTAAAGTGAAAAATGTTCCACAGCAAACGTCAATAGAGACCTCAATGAACAAAATAAAATAGCTCCTAGTGGCCTACCTGCTTGGGTGGTAAAGATTTTGGATGGATTGTGCAAGGCCTGAATTTCAAACTGGCTCCTCAGTGAATAGGATGCTGCAGGGTTCTGGACATTCTGCAATGGTAATGCCATTGAATGTCAATGAATGTCAAGGGCAATGGTTGGATTCTCTCTTATTGAAGATGGTCATTGTGTGGCACTTCTGTGGCATGAATGTTGTCACTTTTCAGCCCAAGCCTGGATATTGTCCAGGTCTTGCTGCATTTGGATAGGGACTGCTTCAGTACCTGAGAAGTTGCAAATGGTGCTGAATATTGTGCAATCATCAGCGAACATTCCTACTTCTGACCTTATGATGGAAGGAAGGTCATTGATGAAGCAGCTGAAGATAGTTGGGCCTAAGGACACCACCCTGAGGAACTCCTGCAGTGATGTCCTGGAACTGAGATGAATGGCCTCCAACAACTAAAACCATCTTCCTTTGTGTTAGACATGATTCCAACCAGAGGAGAGTTTTTCCCCTGATTCCCATTGACTCCAGTTTTGCTAGGGATCCTTGATGCCACACTCGGTCAAATGCTGCCTTGGTGTCAAAGGCAGTCACTCTCACCTCACCTCTGGAGTTTAGCTTTTTGTCCATGTGTGAACCAAAGCTGTAATGAGGTCAGGAGCTGAGTGACCCTGGCGGAACTCAAACTGAGCATCAGTGAGCAGATTATTGCTAAGCAAGTGCCGCTTGATAGCACTGTTGATGGCCCCTTCCATCATTTTACTGATGATCGCGAGTAGACTGAAGGGGGCAGTAATTGGCCAGTTTGGATTTGTCCTGCTTTTTACAGGACATACCTGGGCAATTTTCCACATTGCCAGGTAGATGCCAGTGTTGTATCTGTACTGGAACAGCTTGGCTAGTGGCACAACAAGTTCTGGAGCACAAGTCTTCAGTGCTATTGCCAGAATTTGGTCAGGGCACATAGCCTTTGCAGTATGCAGTGCCTTCAGCCATTTCTTGATATCACCTGCAGTGAATCAATCTGGTTTGAGCAAGCATGTCAAATTGCTTGTACCATGGAGATGGAATCAAAGAATGTTTGGGAATTACGTCCTATACAAGTGACTATTACAGCTTCTTTCCACTGTCAGAAGGCTTCTGCCAAGCCATAAACAGGGAGATCTGATCAAAAGAATGCTGATGATAGAGGTTTAGTACCTCATTATTGCTGCAGTGACAACCACATACATGGCACATTTCTGTACAGACATGCCTGTACAGAAATGCCAAATGCTTTAATTGTCAAAAGAAAGGCCATTTTGTATCTGGCTGTCAAGCAAAGGCCAGAGCAGGAAAGAGGACTCTTTCCAGTAGTAACGGAAAACAGCAACATCACAAGGGTGGAGTTCACAATCTTGAAGTGAATCCAGGTGCCTAAGTGAAGAGGGGTTGGGGCTGTACAGCATTTATGCCACTAGCAATCACTCAAATCACTCAAATTTCATGCAAAGGTGTTGGTAAGTCAACAGTTCATCAACATGAACATCGAAAATGGCTGCAGTTTGCTCCACTATGAGTAGAGACACGTATGAGAGCAAATTCAGTGACATATCTCTAAGGAGAGCCCAATTCAATAGAAAACCTATTCTGTTGAAGTGTTAGAAATGTGTGGACAAATGGAGTACAAAATTCAAATAAGGGCAAATTCCTCAATATCCATTGTTGTAGCAAGGTATGTCAACAAACCTACATTGATGGGCCAGACTAGCTTCGTGAACTGAAGTTAGACTGGAAGCATATTTTTCAAGTTGAGATGACCAGATACCCTAATCTGCCATTGACTAACTATAGCAACATTTTGAAAGACGGTTATGAAGGTATAATTGGTGTGAAAAATCCAAATTAGGCTTGATGTATGTTTGTGTTTTGAAATGCAATCATTACTAAGTGTCCTACCTGGCTACAGATGTGACATCTGTAATGAGGGAATGTCTGGGGGCAGCCATGTTACATTCAGTTTAATGAAGACATTACACTAGAAAGACTGTCGTCTTTGAGCTCATAACATGGTGTCAGAAGTTGAGCTGAGATTGAGCTTTTAAAAGATGGGAAGAGAAGCTACAGTTCTGAAATAGGAACACTGAAATGTTCCAACCTGCTAAAAGCTGCTGAAAACAAAAACACCGATAAGGAAAAGCTAACATAAGCTGAAGGCTGCAAGTAAAATACTGGGTGAGACAAAAATGGCTATAAATTTTCTACTGCCAACTTCTGTCAAAATGAAAGGAGATATATTGCAGAACTGGCAATTTTTCCACTTGCAATGGTAAGACTACGAGATTGCAACAGGTTTAATTAACAAGCCGGAGCCAATACAAGTAGCAATATATTTAACACAGCTGGGGAGAGACTGCTACAAATTGTATTCCACCCTAATCTATCCAAAGAACAGAAAAAACCAGAAAGCCTTGAAGGCACGCTTTGAACCCCAACTTAAATGTCAATTAAATGTTCAACATCAGGGCTTAAGGTGAAAAAGAGTCCATTGATCAGTATGTGACTGCAGTAAAACAGCTTGCAGAATCATGTGAATTTGGGCAACTAAAAGATCGTCTCATTTAAGATAAATTGTCTTAAGCATAAGAGATCCTGCAGTGAGAGCAAGTCTACTGAGAGAGGAGAAACTTAAGAAAACCATAAACATGTGCAGAAACATGAAGGTTGTAAAACATCAGTTAGAGCACATGTATGACAGAACAGACCAGGAGATACATTCTGCTGAGAGACATTCCAGGCTAAAAGAGCAGAACAATCGTGGACAAAGGGCAGGATACAAATACTGCGGATGACATCATACAAAGGAAAAGGAGGATTGCCCAGCATTGGGAAAGCAATATTTTAGTTGCAAGAAGCTGAATCATTTCGCACACAAGTGTTTGGCTAGAAAGAAGCAGAACAAGCCATACAGATGGCTACTGCAGAAATACCAGCCGCAGAGTCTGATGATGCACTACACACAACAGGTTGGTTCCGTCAAGTCTATAGGTGACAAATGGTTTGTGACTGTTACAATGATACCGCAGAAGGAGACCATCAAGTGAACAATAGGTGTCAAATAGACTGGTGCATCATGCAACATCAGGACCTTCGCAGACCTTGCGAAGTGGTTCAACATGGCAATCCAAAAATGAAGCCCTCGAAAGCAAGGTTGAGGCTATATGATGACACAATACTCATACCAAGAGGTCAAATTAGTCTGAGAGCCCAACGCAATGGCAAGAATGAAGATCTTGAGTTCCAGATCATAGATGATACTCAACAGCCACTCATCTCAGCTGGAGCAAGTCTAAAACTTGTCTAAACCCTAAATGTACCAACAGAGATTTACAGCATATTGCAGCACACAAAACCATTAACTGCTGAGCAGACCTAGAGGAGTACAAAGATGTGTTTCCAGGGTTTGGATGTCTGCCAGGAGAATATCATCAAGAAGTAGATGAGAGTGTAAGACTAATTCAGCATGTTTTTTTCAGTCGTTCATGGATGAGGACATCACTGGTTAGGCCAGCATTTATTGCCCATCCATAATTGCCTTTTCCTGGAGTCACATGTAAATCAGATCAGATAAACAGATGGTTTTTCACAACAATTGGTTTCATGGTCATCAGACTTAATTCCAGATTTTTATTTCAAATTGCACCATCTGCCGTGGTGGGATTCAAACCCATGTCCCCAGAGCATTACCCTGGGTCTCTGGAATACTAATCCAGTGACAATACCACTATGCCATCGCCTCCCCTAGACCAATTTGACCTCTAGGTGTGAGTATCGTGCCATCATATAGCCTTGCATTAGAGGGATTCATTTTTGGATCGCCATGTTGAGCCATTTCACACAGGTCTGTGAAGGTCATGATGTGACCTTCTCTGCTGAGAAGAGTTCCAGCTGCCCTAAAGTCAAGCCTAAAAAACAAGGTAGAAGAGTAATCAAGAAAGTGACAACTTCTACAGAGAGGATTAGCAGAACGGTAGCAGGAAACAATATTGAAAGCTTAGAGTATGCTTAGATCCAAAGTATCTATATAAAGAGCTAAAGAGATCTCACTACTCCATGCCAATCATTGAAGAAATTGTGCCGTAACTTTCAAACAAAGATCTTTACTACTCTAGATGCGAAGGATGGTTATTGGCAAGTGAAGCTGGATGAGAGCAGCAGCTTTCTAACCACATTCTTGACGCCATTCAGGAGCTACAGACGATTACACATGCCATTTGCCATTTCCATGGCTCCAGAAGAGTATCAACACAGACAGCATGAGGTAGTCAGTGATCTTTCTGGAATGGAAGCCATAGTGGATGATCTACCAGTCTATAGATGTGGAGATACAATGGAAGAAACCATAGCTGACCATGATCAGAATTTAATATGACTGCTGGAGAAAGCTCGCCAGATGAACCTGAAGCTAAACAAGAAAAAATTGCAATTGAAGCCGCCCAAAGTCACATACATAGGTCATGTGCTGACAGAAAAATTTTTTTGCCCAGATCCTGACAAGATGAGAGCTGTAGCAGAGATACAGCAACTGATAGATGTGAAAGCAGTGCAATGATTTGTCGGATTCGTGAGCTATTTAGCAAAGTTTTTGCTTAATTTGTCATCAGAGTGTGAGCCAATATGCAAGATCACTGCCAAGGATGTGCAGTAGTATTGGGGAATAGAACAAGAAGCAGTGTCGTGAAACCAGTTTGCAATTGCCCGTCAATGGCGGGCCACATTTCCACGTCGGGAAATTCATTGTAATACATCTGTATATCATTATAAGCCCAGCTCACCGGAATCATCCCCCCCATGCTGGGTCATCTGGGCCTGCACGCTGACATGTTTCAGAACTGAAACTATACTTCGCTCAGGACTGTGAGGCTTGTTTGCCTACCTTGCTTTGGGCAGCACTCGTGGTCATCAGTGCCAAGCTTCGCAGACAGACTACATCACTTTTTGGGGGGCACACAGGCAGGTATCTACCTACCAGGCCAACCATAAGGTGGGGCTGGTTTTTCAATGGCTGCTTAAGGAAAGGGGAGAAGTGGCCTTAGGCAAGGGAAGAGGCTGCAGGGCGAGGGCATTACTGGGGAAGGGGGAACGTCTCAGGGTCTGTGTGTGGGGACACGTGTTGATCTGTGAAAGTGGCCTCAAGAGGGTGAGGACTCAGGACGCAGTCACCAGAGGAGATGAGGCCAGCTGGAGATGTGAGGTTGTGTGTGAGAGAGTGAGTGGTGATGTCCCTTGAACAGGCAGTGAGTGAGGTGCCAGTGAATGTGTGATGGCCTTGTGTGTGTGAGTTTGGAGTGATAAGATGGTTGCCTTACCCTGGCAGCACAGATGAGATCGTTCATCCTCTTTCTTCACTGGATGGACAACCTCTTCTCTGAGGCACTGACCACCACTGCCAACTCCTCCTAAGGCAGAGCGGTGACGCTGATGGGCAGAGGACATTACCGCAGGCTCCAAGGGTGTCTAGAAGGAGTCTCAGGCTGTGTCACTGAATGGGGGGGGCTGCAGTCTTCTTGCCTTTCGGGGCTATGTCTTCTGTTCTTCCTGGCTGGAAGCACTGAGAGGTGTTCGTACGGCTGCACTTTAAATATGCATCCGGCGTGTGGAAGCAGTGAGGTGACAGCATGTTTCCCGAGAATGCATGATTAATGAGGTGGAATTGAGACAATATGGTGCGAAACACACCATTGCAGTCAGCGGGCAAAAAGTCCTTTCTCTTAGTGCAAATCTGGAATGATTCCGCCATTAGACTCTGGGGTCCCCTTGCAGTCCCAGTCCTGGCCAATGCAGCTTCTAGAAACATAGAAACTGGAAAATGGGAGCAGGAGTAGGTAATTCGGCCCTTTGAGCCTGCACCGCCATTCAGTATGATCATGGCTGACCTTTTATCTCAATGCCATACTCCCGCCCTCTCCCCATACTCCTTCATGTTTTTAAAGTCCTGGGGCTGAATTTTGCCGTCGGCGAGCAGGGGGCGGGGCCCGCTCGCCGATGCATAAAATGATGCGGGGTGATATTGGGGGGAACCCCCGATGTCATCCCACCCCATTTAAATTTTCAGGAAGGCGGGGGCGCAGCAAAATCAGCTGTGCACCCGCCGACCTGTCAATGGCCAATTGAGGCCATTGACAGGATCATTGAAACAATTAAAGGATCTGCCCGTCCAACCTTAAGGTTGGCGGGCAGGCCAGGAGCCCCCGGTGGCAAATAGATAAAACATGAAACCTCATCCAGCGGCGGGATGAGGTTTCATGTAGGGATTTAAAAAGTTTAATAAAGTTTTAGTGTAATTAATGAACACGTCCCATCTCATGTAACATTGTCACATGAGGGGGACATGTTAAGGATTTTTTTTTCTATTTTTAACGTTTTTAAAAGTGTCAGCGATCTCCCTGAGGCAGCACTTAGCCTCTTGTGTGCACATGCGTGAAAGAGCGCACTCTTGCTTTTGGGGAATCCTCCCCGCTCGCACAGGAAGCGCATAGCACTTCCCGCTGGACATCACGCTGGGCGGGCCTTAACTGGCCCGCCCAGTAAAATGACGGCGGGGCCCGCTTCTCTGGCGGGGATCGGCTCCTCGCTTGATGGAGATTGGGTCGGGCCCGCCCGCCCAGCAGGCAGAAAATTCTGCCCCATAGGTTCACCACCCTCTGAGTGAAGAATTTTCTCCTCATCTCAGTCCTAAATGGCCTGCCCTGCATCCTGAGACTGTGACCTCTTGTTCTAAACCCCCAGCCAGAGGAAATATCATCCCTGCATCCAGTCTGTCCATCCCTGTCAGAATTTTATGTTTCAATGAGACCCCATCTCATTCTTTTAAACTCCAGTGAATACAGGCCTAGTCAGCCCAATCTCTCCTCACACGACAATCCTGCCATCCCAGGAATCAGTCAGGTGAACCTTCCCTGAACTCACTCTATGGCAAGTATATCCTTACTTAAGTAAGGAGACCAAAACAGCATAATACTCCAGGTGTGGTCACACCAAGGCCCTGCACAGCTGCAATAAGACATCTTTGCTCCTGTACTCAAGTCCTCTCGCAATGAAGGCCATCATACCATTTGCCTTCTTAACTGCTTGCTGCACTTGCATGCTTGCTTTCAGTGATTGGTGTGCAAGGACAACCTGATTCCTTTGAACATCAACATTTCGCAATCTATCACCATTTAAATAATGCTCTGCCATTCTGTTTTTCCCACCGAAGTGGATAACTTCACACTTATTCACTTTACACTGCATCTGCCATGTGTTTGCCCACTCACTCAACCTGTTTAAGTCACCTTGAAGCTTCTTAACATTCTCTTTTTCACTCATTCCCACCAAGTTTTGTGTCATCAGCAAACTTGGAAATATTACAATTGGTTCCCTCATTCAAATCATTGATATATATTGTGAATAGCTGGGGCCCAAGCACTATTCCCTGCGGTACCCCACTAGTCACCGCCTGCCACTCCGAAAAAGACCAATTTATTCCTATTCTGTGTTTCTTGTCTGCTAACCAATTCTCAATCCATGCCAATATATTACCACCAATCCCTTGTGTTTTAATTTTACACACTAACCTCTTATGTGAGGCTTTATCAAAAGCTTTCTGAAAATCCAAATACACCACATCCACTGGTTCTCCCTTATCTATTCTGCTCGTTACATCCTCAAAAAACTCTAGTAGGTTTGTCAAACATGATTCCCCTTTCATAAATCCATGCTGACTTTGTCTAATCCCATTGATATTTTCTAAGTGTCCTGTTATCATATCCTTTATAACAGACTCTAGCATTTTCCCTACTACTGATGTTAGGCTAACCAGGCTACGATTCACTGTTTTCTCCTTCCCTCCTTTTTTAAATAGTGGGGTTACATTTGACACCCTGCAATCTGCTGGGACTGTTCTAGAATCTACAGAATTTTGGAAGATGATGACCAATGCATCCATTATTTCCATGGCCACCTCCTTTAGTACCCTGGGATGTAGATTATCAGGCCTTGGGGATTTATTGGCTTTGAGCTCCATTAATTTCTCCAGCACACTTGTTTTAGTAATACTAATCCCTTCAATTCCTTCTTTTCACTAGACCCTTGGTTCCCTAGTATTTCTGGGAAGTTATTTGTGTCTTCCTCCATGAAGACAGAACTAAAGTAATTGTTTAGTTGCTCTGCCATTTCTTTGTTCTCTATTAAAAATTCTCCGGGTTTCAACTGTAAGGGACCTACATTTGTCTTCATTAATCTTTTTCTTTTTACATACTTATAGAAGCTCGTACAGTCCACTTTTATGTTATTTGCAAGTTTACTCTCACACTCTATTTTTCCCCTCTTAATCAATCTCTTGGTCCTCCTTTGCTGAATTCTAAACTGTTCCCAATCCTCAGGCTTGCTATTTTTTCTAGCAACTTTATTTGACTCCTCTATAGATCTAATACTATCCTTAATTTCTTTTGTTAGCCATGGTAGAGCCAGTTTTCCTGTTGTGTTTTTGCACCAGAAAGGAATGTATAACTGTTGCAATGCATACATTTGTTCCTTAAATATTAGCCATTGCCTATCCACTATTGTGCATTTTAATGAAGTTCCCCAAACTGTCTTAGCCAACTCATGCCTCATACCTTTGTAGTTTCCTTTGTTAAGATTTAGGACCGTAGGGAAAAGTTTTTGGGGGAAGTGCGGGAGCGGGTGTGAGCAGGCACGCCTCTGATCGGCGCCCCCAATTGGGGGTGCACCGCCATTTTAAGTAATTAATTAAGGCCCATCTATTGTGACACCTACCAGGAAGCGCTGTGCACTCCCTGTGCGGGTGGGGGGGGGTTGAATTCCCTCAGCCGGGAGTGCACTCTTTCGCGCATGCACGTGAAAGAGCGCATAGATCTCCCTGAGGCTAAGTGCTGCCTCAGGGAGATTGGTTCAGACTTCAAATTTTTAATAAAAACCATCCTAACATTCCCCTTCCATGTACCCTTATGTGACATTGTTAGGGCATGACCATAACTTTTATCAAAACTCAATGTGCAGATTTTAAATCACTCATGAAACCTCATCCTGCCTGTGGACGAGGTTTCATGCTTTTTCCAATGCCCGCCAGGGCCCCCGGACTTTCTACCAACCTTAAGGTTGGACAGGCAGGTCCACTAATCATCTAAATTGGTTTTTTAATGGCCTCAATAGACTGTTGACAGGTCGACGGTTGCGCAGCCGACTCGGCTGCGCCCCCGCCGACCTGAAAATGGAAATAACGCAGAATGACATCGGGAGTTCCGCCCAACATCATCCTGCATCATTTTACACATCGGCGAGTGGTCCCTGCCCCTGCTCGCTGACCGGAAGATTGTGCCCGTATAGTAACTGTTCCTTAAAGCACCCCGCTCAATAAGATTATTAGTTAACCCCTTCTCATTGCACAATACCAAATCTAGGACAGCCTTTCCTTTATCAGTGCCTCGACATACAGGTCTAAAAAACATCTCGTACACACTGCAGGACTTCATCCACCACAGTATTATTGTATATGCGGTTTACCCAGTCTATATGTAGATTAAAGTCACCCATGATTACTGCAGCACCTTTGTCACATGCATCTCTAATTTCCTGTTTAATGCCATCTCCTACCTTATCACTACTATTTGGAGGCCTATAGACAAGTCCCACTAATGTTTTCTGCCCCATGTTGCTTCTTAGCTCCACCCAGACTGATTCTACATCTAGATTTTCTGAGCCAATATCCTCTCTCACAATCGCACTAATTTTATCCTTAACTAACACTGCCATGCCACCTCCTTTTCCTTTTTGCCTGTCCATCCTAAATATCAAATACCCTTGGATATTCAGTTCCCAGCCTTGGTCACCTTGCAGCCATGTCTCTGTAATCGCAATCATATCGTACCTGTTTACATTTATTTGTGCTGTTAATTCATCTACATTATTGTGAATGCTCCATGCATTCAGATACAGTGCCTTTAGACTCGTCTTTTTAACATTTTTGCACATTTTTTTTGTATTATGGCCCTATTTGCTGCTAGCCCTTGTTTCCTCTGCCTTCCACTTTTGCTTTCTACTTTTCTCTCTTTCATTCTTGTCTTTGTTTCCCTCTCTTGTGTCTCCCCGCTCAGGTTCCCACCCCCTGCCAATCTATTTTAAACCCTCCCCCACAGTACTAGCGAATACCCCTGTGAGAATATTGGTCCCGGTCCTGCTGGGTGCAACCCGTCCTGCTTGTACAGGTCTCATCTTCCCCAGGATTAGTCCCAATGCCTCAGGAATCTAAATCCCTCCCTCCTATACCATCTCTCCAGACAAGCATTCATCTGGTCTATTCTCGTATTCCTGATCTCGCTAGCATGTGGCACTGGGAGCAATCCTGAGATTATACCTTTGTGGTCCTGCTTTTTAGTATATTTCCTAGCTCCCTATATTCTGCATTTAGGACCTCATCCCTCTTTTTACCTATGTCATTGATACCAATATGGACCACAGCCTCTGGCTGTTCACCCTCCCCCCTCAGAATGTCCTGCAGCCACTTAAAAACATCCTTGACCCTGGCATCAGGGAGGCAACATACCATCCTGGTGTCACATCTACAGCTGAAAAAATGTCAATTTGTTCCTCTTACAATAGGATGCCCTATCACTATTGTTCTCCCACTCTTCGCCCCACAACCCTCCCACCCCCCACACTTTATGTAGCTGAGCCACTCATGGTGCCACAGACTTGGCTTTTGCTGCATTCCCCTGAGAAACCATCTCCCCCAACAGTATCCAAAATGGAAAATCTGTTGGAGAGGAAGGTGAACCCAGAGGGCTCCTGCAATTCCTGCCTAGTGCTTTTACTTTGCCTGGCGGTCAAACATTCCCTTTTTGCCTGTGCACTCTTTACCTCCAATGTGACCACCTCACTGTACATGCTAACCACGAAGGTATCATCTTTGCATATACTCCACAACAACTCCAGGCACAGCTCCAGCTCGAAACATGGATTTTGAGTAGCTGCAGCTGGAGACACTTCCTGCACACATGATCAACCTGGACACTGGAAGTGTCCCTGACTTCCCAGATCGCACAGGAGGAACATTCCACTTGGCCGAGCTGCCCTGCCATGACTTACCCTTAAATTACTCCCTTTACTTTTATCTCCTGTAGGTTAGAAAATACTAAGGACAGAAGAAAAACTTACCAGGTCCTACTTACCAAGGCCGCCGCTCTTCTTACTGAGGAAGGTAGGATCACCTCCTTCCCTCTTCACCGAACTCCTTCTCTCACCAAACTCTATTTGACGCACTCTAATGCAGCCCAAAGTAGCCTTCCAGTTCAGACAAAAGCTGCAATGTAGATGGCTTGCTTTTATGTTGTATGAATCTAACTTCTGAAGACCAAGTTAACTAATTTACTAGGTGCAGCTACAAGCAGAGTCTGTATAATCCCTGTTTTAAAGCTGGACTAAAATTCACCTTCTCCCAACCCAAAGAACAACTTTTAGTTAGTTGCTAAATTAAAGTAAAATTAGACTTTAGATAGAAATTAACCCTTAAAAGTCCCTCTCTCACCAAACTCCAACTGAAGCACTCTAATGCAGCCCAAAGTAGCTGGCTCTACTGGGATTCGAGAGCTGCCAACTAAACAGGTTACGGGGCGGAAGTCCCATCTCCAGTGAATTAATGCTCCTTCTCAGCAAGTGTCAGCAGCCATGAGTTCTCCACCGAAACTTCAGGTGGCGGGCTGAAAAATTCCACCATCTGAAAAATCCTGGCCCAGGAGCTTACATAGAAGATTCATTCACTTGAGGATCAGCTTAGGGTCCATAGGAAAAATTCCTGTATGTCACCATTTGGGACACTATACAGAGGCTGAAATTATGCTGTTGGTTGATCTGTGATAACGGAGCCCACAGAATTGGAATATCTTAAAAAGGTACTTTTTGAATACATAATGAGGAAGGAAACTAAGACACAAATTTTCAGTGTAGGTTTGGGGAAACATTACTTGTGCAGCTTGAGGTTTCCGAACTGCACGCTGGACCCATTTGGGACTATGCCTGGGATTTTTGTTTTTCACACAGGGTCAGGTTTGCAGTGAAGTTTGTGAGTAGTGATGGAATGCGGGAGGAGTATGGGTTCTTGGGCACAGCATCATTTAAAGACCCCCTAAACTTCATCCTCCCCCTCCTTATCTCCCTACCCACCCCATGCCACCCATGTCCTTTCAGATTTCCATGCCCCCTCCATGCCGCCCCAGATCACCCATGCTCCCTCCAAGCTCCCCATGTATCCTTCATAGCCGCCCACCCAGTATCCACTATGTATAGTCCCCAGGAGCCAAGCAATAGCAATGGGAATTATTTTCAATGGAGGTATAAAAAAATTAAACCTGTGACAATGTAATAAAATTATCATTCCAAAGTCTTTCATTGATGCTGTAAAAAAAACTGTTCACAATTGAAAAAAGGGTAATTCTTTAAGTAGCCATTAAATTGTGTAAACAAATAACTACGTACTCTGAAACAACAAAAAAGGTTGAGTATGTTGTTATAACCTCATAAAACTGTCAGTTGTTCCCCTGAACAGCTGTGTTGACAAAACTGAATAGGCCACCAGTTTTGAAACTCAGCCAAGCATTCATAATTAGCAATCAGCTAACAAAAGATTATTACAACTGCAAGAGCCTGAAGTTGAAAAAACACATGGAGTGTTTTTCAAAGCAGATTGTCTATCAATCAATTGAGGGGAGCAGGTGCTTAGATTCTTTTTACCTTTCAAAGGCAGGGAATATTTTTTCACAGTCAAAGCCATCTCTACATTTAAATACCAGTACCAAACATGACAAAGAGAGTTTATAAACACACTTTTCTACTTTTTTGAATGCATTATGACATATTCTCCAATGCAAATGTACTGCGATGCATGTCAACACTTACACAACATTGGTCAATTACTTTTGCAGGACAGATGCTATGATGAATCACTGCATTAAAAACACATCAAAACAATACAACATCTAATAGTGACATTGAAGGTGTCAAAACATTATATACTTGTCTTTCAGAATGTTCCTGAATCTTCAGCAGGCGGCTCCTCAACAGGCTTCCCCCAGACGTCACAAACTCTCTAAGGAGATGCATTTTTTTAAGGGCTTCCAGACCCACACCAGCACGTTAAACTACCATGCAGGAGGAAATGCAGTTTTCCTGTGGTCCTCATAATGGGGACTCTGACCACAGAAAAGGTGTGTGTGTATGTTCTGCACCCAAGGCCTTCCCAACCTGCCAAAAAGCCATACAAAAATGGTGTGGGATTGGGAAGGCAGGGGAAAATCGTTTTTTCAGCAAAGAAACATAAAGTTCAGCATTTTGTGACCCATTTCACAAATCCATTGGGAAAGAAAACTCAGGCCCAAAGACTTCGGTGAAAGTTATAGCCACTGTGCTGAAGCTCCAGCAGATCAGATGTTAGAACAGTAATATTCTTCATACATGGCTCCATCCAGAACTGAGGATCTGCAGCTGAAACAGAACTCCACCCTCAAACAGTTCATGCGAGAATTCACTGCAGCTCAGAAATAACAAGGGTTAGATACCTTTGTCAAAGAGTGCAAAAGCCCTTGGTAAAAAGGAAAACAAGATTGCAACTGGAATTGAACCAATAGAGGGAGGAAGACTGAAACAACATGAAAGCTAATTATGAAAATATAAGTAACCAGGAACATACATGGAAAACACAGGCTCTTGCTGAGATTATGAGCCGCAAAGTGGATCGGAAGAAAGCAAACACAGTTGATATCAGATAAAGAAAGAAACAAGATCTGCTGTAAGTCCTGAACTGAAACCAAACAGTCCAAAACCTGAGTCCACACCAAAACCTGTTCAGAGATCAGGGAGACTTTGTTAACCTGTTAAATTTAACAGGTTAAGTTTAACCTTTGTTAAACTTAATTTATAGATATCATTAAAAGCGAAAAAGTCAGTTGTTACTTTGTCAAATGTGCATAGTCTCGTAGATGTATTCATTTGTTTTTGAAGCTGGTGTGCCTGTAAATATTTCATTTCTACAAAAAGAAAACTTAGGGGAAAGAAGTGTAATGTATTAATTTGTTTTGAGCCTGCCCAATACATGGTGACATCATTAAACATGTGGTCCAGCCACCTTGGTGTCTGTCTCTTTTTACCAGCTGCTCCCAGATTTGAAAGCTACTCTTGATCTCTTCAATGCTGCATACAAAAAAACTTGGCCTGTCCTTGAATGTTGCCAAAACAAAGCTCTTATATCAACCTACGCCTGATCGGTCAAATGTTCCACCTCCCATATATGTTGAAGGAGAGACTCTGGAATATGTTGAGCACTTCCCATACCTTGGTAGCCACCTCTCAAAAGGCCACCATTGATGAGGAGATCCAATACTGGATCAGCTACACCAGTTCCACCTCCTACAAACTAATCAGCGAGTGTTTGACAACAAAGACCTCTGCAAGTCAACAAAGTCATAGTGTACAGAGCAGTTGGCATCACCACACTCTTGTACTGCAGTGAGACCTGGACTGTATATCAGTGACATATAAGAGTGCCAGAGAAATTCCATCAGCAATGCCTCTTCCACATCCTTTGGATTCAAATGGGAGGACCATCAAACAAACACAAGTGTCGGTTGGTGAAGCCAGGTCCACAAGCATTTGTGCAAAACTCCTGCAAAATCAGCTTCAATGGACTGGACACTGTCCAGATGGCCAAAAACAACCTCCCCTGCCAGGTCCTGTTTTTTCAACTCTCAAATGGCCAATGTTCCAGGGGAGGTCAAAGAAAACGCTTCATTGACATTCTGACCCGCTCCTTGAAGCACAGTGGCATTGACTTTAGTGACTGGGAGGAGCTTGCTACCAATCATTCAGAATGGCGACAAGTTGGCCATCAAGCTGCATCACACTTTGAGTTCCAACGCATTAATGATGATACAGAGCGAAAAAAGAAAAGAAAGTAAATTCTGCATTCCGGATCCCACTATCTTGTGAGATGTGCTGCTCCACATGCCCAAAGATCTCCAGGTTGAGAATTGGCCTGTTCAATCACGTAAAGACCTGTGACAGAAACTTGTGACCCTGAGTAGACGTCATCCTTGGATCAAGGGACAGCCGCCGCCATTGTCACTGTCATGCCGCTGACAATTTGCTCCCAGTAAATAACAAGTGCTGATTAGATGAACTTTTTCTTTATTCTTTCATAGGATGTGAATGTTGCTGGAAAAGCCAGCATTTGTTGCCCATCCCTAATTGCCCTTGAACTGAGTGGCTTTAAAAGAGTAAGAGGTGTCTTGATTGAAACATATAACAGTCTGAGAGATCTTGACAGGGTGGACGTGGAGAGGATGTTTCCTCTTGTGGGACAATCTAGGACTAGGGGTCACGTTTAAAATAAGGGGTCCTACATTTAAGACAGAGATGAGAAGAATTTTTTTTCTTTCAGAGGTTGTGACTCTTTGAAACTCCTCCCTCAAAAGACAGTGGAAGCAGAGCCTTTGAAAGTTTTCAAGGCAGAGGTACGTGGGTTCTTGATAAACAAGGGGGTGAAAGGTTATCTGGGTAGACAGGAGATTTCAGTCAGATCAGCCATGATCTTATTGAATGGTGGCGCAGGCTCGAAGGACTATGTGGCCTACTCCTGCTCCTAATTCGTATGTACGTATGAGTTGATAGGCCATTTCAAAGGGTAGTTAAGAGTCTTGCTGGGGTCTGGAGTCACATGTAGGCCAAACCAGATAAGGACAGCAGATTTCGTCCCCTAAAGGACATTACTGAACCAGATGGGATTTACAATAATCGATGATAGTTGTCATGGTCACCATCACTGACACTAGCTTTATATTCCAAATTTATTAACTGAATTTAAATTCCATCAGCTGCGTGGTGGGATTTGAATGCGCATCCACAGGGCATTAGTCTGGGCCTCTGGATTACTCATCTAGTGGCTTGACCACTACCCCACCATCTCACACCCTCAAGGGGAAGAATTTTCCCGTTGGCGACGTGTAAAATGACGCGGAATGACTTTGGGCGGAACTCCTGGAATCATTCCGCATTATTTGCATTTTCAGGCCGGCGGGGATGCAGCCGAGTCAGCTGTGCGCCCGCCGACATGTCAACGGCCTATTGAGGCCATTCAAAAAACAATTAAACCAATTAATGGACTTGCCCATCCAACTAAGGTTGATGGGCAGGTCGGGAGCGTTGGCGGCCACCTGAAAAAGCATGAAACCTCATCCACGGGCGGGATGATGTTTCATGACTGAATTAAAAAACGAAGATTCACTTTTATTTAAAGTTATGCCCATGTCCCAACTCATGTGACATTGTCACGTGAGGGGACATGGATGGTAAATGAAATTTTCGACAGAATACTTTTTCACTTTGGGAAGCGATTTCCCTGAGGCAGCACTTAGTCTCAGGGAGATCGGAGCGCTCCTTCGCACGCAAGTGCACGACAGAACGCACTTCCGCATTTGGCATTTCCCCTCCGCCCGCACAGGAAGTGCATAGCGCTTTTGTGTGGATGTCACGCTGGGCGGACTTTAATTGGCCCGCCCACAAAAAATGGCGGCGCGCCCCCAATCGGGGGCACCGATCAGAGGGCCGCCTGCCCATGCCCGCTTCCGCACTTCCCCCCTGACGTGTGGAAAATGTTGCCCATGATGTCGTACATGAGGGCTCTACTGTCCCACTTCAGCTGCAGATGTGGTGTGGTATAGCTGACACACTGGATTTTGCTGACCCTGGGGCAACCGGCTGAGAGGCAGGTTAACCAGTAAAACACTGGGGAGCCATTTAGGAATGGCTGCCTGACAAAGTTTTCCAGCAGCGGGTTGAGTGTCAGAATAGCTGCCTGCCTCTGTTTGGCGTGCTAAATTAAGGGCCATTATCCCTGGCCGCCAGCATTTTGCCAATGACGAAGTGCAGCCCCCCCCACCACACCATGTGGGTGCCACATAAACTATTAATACACAAGATAAGAGCTTATTGTGGTGGGGTTGATATATTAGCATGGACAGAGGATTGGCTAATTAACAGGAAACAGAGTAAGGAAAATGGACCATTTTCAAGTTAGCAAACTGTAACTAGTGGAGTGGTGCAGGGATCAGTGTTGGGGCCTCAGCTATTTACAATCTATATTAATGACTTGGATGAAGGGACTGACTGCATTGTAGCCACATTTGCTATAATTAGGAGATAGGTAAGAGAGCAAGTTGTGAAGATGATACAAAGGCCCAGATTTTCGTTCCCGGGTCAGGTTCACAGAGTCGGGAAATTTACTGGCTCAGTGAACCCGACCTTTAAAATTGGCCACCTGCAGGTTGGATTTTCGGTCAGGAGAAGCACGGGCTGAAATAGCAGGTGACCCCAGAACAAGTGCGGAGGTTGCTAGGCGTGGAAGTGGGCAGGATGGAAGGTCTGCCTCTGTGTTCCGGCACTTGGTTTAAATTTTAAAAAGTAATAAAATGAGAAACATCCTTCCAGCCCTCACTCCTCAACCATCTCACTCCACACAAACACACCCTATGCCCATCCATGCCAACCTATGTCAACCTATACCCCCATCCACTTCCCAATACCCCTCATACCCCCAATGCCAGCCAATGCCCCCACACACACCCCATGGCCTCTCATATCCCCTATGCCAGCCCGTATATTCTAGCCGCCTTCCATGGCCTCTCACAACCCTTATGCCAACTTAGTGCCAACCCATGCCACCATATACTCCCCATGCACCACCCTTTGCTGCTACCGTTCCATTTCAACTTACCTAGCATCCTTTGACAGTTCCTGAACAGCTTTGGCACTTCCTGGACAGCTGGACACTTTCTGGACAGCTTGAAAGTTCATTGACAGTATTGGCACTTCCTGGACAACTTGACAGCTGGACAATGCCTGGATAGCTTGACACTTCCTTGACAGCATTGACACTTCCTGAGCAACTTGACAGTTCCTGGACAGCTGGACACTTCTTGGACAGCTTGACATGGGTCATTGACAACCTGTCACTTACTGCAGAACTTGACAGTTCCTAGTCAGGTTGACATTTCTTGGACAGCTTGGCAGTTCTTGGATGGTCTTGACACTTTCTGAGCAGCTTGATAGTTCCTGGACAGCTTTGACACTTTCTGGCCAGCTTGACACTTCCTGGACAGCTTGACAGTTCTTTGGCATCTTTGATGCTTCCTGGACAGTTTGACAATTCCTGGACAGCATTGACAGTTCCAATGAGTTGGTGCATAAAAAGTGCATAATCATGTTTAATTCTAACAATCCCAAAAGATGCCTTACCTCACCCAAAGGTGTCCCAGGACCCTATCCAAAAGGGTACCTTACCTCTCTAAAGGTGTACCCTAGCTATCCAAAGAATCCACTACTTTTTGACTTCCTCTTTCCTGGTCTCAGCGCACTCAGGGATTCATGCAGCTCCAGTTCAAGAATCAGAAGTCAGTGCAGGCAGCTGGTGATTTAAATGGCCAGCTGCCTCCACAATTCATGCATGTGTGAACCCCAGCCTGACTCCAGTCCTGCACCCGCAAAGATGGGAATTGCCAGGTTCGGGGGCAGAAGTTGGAAATTTCACCCATTTCCGGGATTTTTGCCTCTCCATCATGGCAAAAATCCGAGCCAAAGAGTCACCCAAGTCCAGGTCATTGATATATACTGTAATTTATGGTGTATATGGCAGACTGTGTATATGCAGCTTGCTCTCCTCTCTGATCTTCTTTATGGCTTACAACTCAACGCTCTCCCTCCCTCCCTTACAGGTGTGTGGCACCACTCTCATGTTCCAAGGAGCATTGAAAGATTATGGTCAGAGCTTCTGCTATCTACACTCTTGCTTTCTTCAGCAACCTGGGATGCATCCTTCCTGGACTGGGTTACTTGTGATCTTTGAGAGATGCCAACTTGTCTAGCACATCCTTTCTATCAAATTTTATAGTATCCAATATATCTGCTCCCTCCTCCTCTACTCCTCTACTGCAATATCAACTTTGTCCTCTTCTTTTGTGAAGAGAGATACAAAGTATTCATTCAGTACCTCAATCCTGTTCTCTGTCTCCATAATAAGATTTCCTTTTTGGCTCTAACCAACACCATTCCTTTAATTATTCTTTCACAGTTCACATGTTTATAAAGAACTTTTAGATTCCCTTTTATATTATTTATTAGTCTTCCCTCTTTATATTTTTTATATCCTTTTGCAATTTCCCCCTGTACCCTTTGTATTCTGACTGGTTTTTGTCTATTTTCTGTACCTGTCATTTGTCATAAACCTCCTTTATCTGCTCTATTTCTAATGTTATCATGGACCTTGAGCATTGGATGTCCCACCTTTCCTCCTTATGGGAATATGCTTGTTTTCTACCCAAACTCTTCCTGCCTTGAAGACCTGCCACTGCTCATTTACAGTTTCTAAGTTTATGGTCCACCCGTGCCTGAGTCCTTCCACAATCATTGAAATCGGTTGTCTTCCAGCTGAGTGTCTTCACCTTTCCTTTTTCTTTGTCGCTTACCATAACTACTTTAAACCCGATTAAATTATGAGCACTGTTCCCCCACTGCAACACACTCCACTTGTCCCTTTTCACTCTTTCATGGGATATGGGCATTGCTGTCAAGGCAAAAAATTGGCTGCCCATCCCCTAATTGCCCTTGAGAATGTGGTGGTGAGCCACCTTTTTGAACCATTGCGATCCATCTGGTGTAGATACACCTGCAGGACTGTTAGAAAGTGGGTACCAGGATTTTGATCCAGTGACAGTGAAGGAATGGTGATGTAGTCCCTAGTCAGGATGGTGTGTACCTTGGAGGGGAACATTCAAGTGGTGGTGTTCTGATACATCTACAGCCCTTGGACTTCTAGGTGGTGAGGTCCTGAATTTGGAAGATGGTATTGGGGGAACCTTGGTGAGTTGCTGCAGTGCATCTTATACGCAGTTCACATTGCTGACAGTGTGTTGGTGATAGAAGGAGTGATTGTATAAGTTGGTGGATGGGATGCCGAACAAGCACACTGCATTGTTTTGGATAATGTGGAGCTTCTTGAATGTTGTTAGAGCCACACTCATCTAAGCAAGTGTAGCATATTCCATCACATTCCTGACTTGTGCCTTGTGGATATTGGACAGGCTTTGGGGAATCAGGAGGTAAGTTACTGTCTGCAGCATTTCCAGCCTCTGACCTGCTCTTGTAGCCATAGCATTTGTAAAATTGGTCCAGTTCAGTTCCTGGTTAATGGTAACCCTCAGGATGTTGATAGCCTAACTGCATACTGCATAATTAGATCCAGCACTTGTGGATGACACAAACTTGGGAATATTGTGAGCTGTGAGGAGAATAATGATAAACTTCAAAAGGACATAGATGGTAGAATGGACAGACAAGGAAAAGGTGAAAATTTAATGCAGAGAAGTGTGAAGTGATTCATTTTGGTCAAAAGAATGAAGAGATGCATTGTAAAATTAAGGGAGGTGCAAGAGTGGAAGGACCTGGGCCAAATGTACACAAAACATTGAAGGGGGCAGGGCAGGTTGAGAAAGTGGTTAATGAAGCATAGAGAATACTTGATTTTATAAATGGGGTCATAGGGTACAGAAGGAAGTTAGTTATGATAAACCTTTATAAAACGCTGATTTAGCCTCAACTGGAGTATTGTGCCCAGTTGCAGGCACCACCTTAGGAAGGATGTGAAGGCATTAGAGAAAAGATTCACAAAAATGATTCCAAAGATGGGGAGCTTCAGTTATGTGGATAGACTGGAGAAGCTGGGGCTGTTCTAAATGGAGAAGAGAAGATTAAGAGGAGATTTGATAGAGGTGTTCAAAATCACAAAGGGTCTGGACAGAGTTGATAGGGAAAAACTGTTCCCATTTGTGGAAGGATTGAGATCCAGAGGACAAAAGAAGCAATGGTGATATGAGGAAAAACCTTTTTACGCAGTGGGCAGAACTTTCTGCCTGCCGGGCGGGCGGAGCAGGAGTGGCCATGGGCGGGCACGATCGGCGCCCGCAATCAGGGCCACGGCGCCATTTTGCACAGGCGGCCCAATTAAGGCCCACCCAGCGCATTTCCGACTCCCATGAATAGCGGGAGTGTGTGGGCTGCAGCGGGTGTGCGTCCAATGGCGACCCAGCAGCCTGTTTAAAGTAAGGCCTGGCAGCCCCCTGTAGGCTGCTCACAATGGCCACGTCCAGGTCACACCACAGGGAGTTGGCTGAGCAGGGCACACTGGAGGGAAGGGCAGAGAAACAGGGCAGGCTGCAGGGTCTGCCACAGGAGCAGGGCAGGCTGCAGGGTCTGCCACAGCAGCAGGGCAGGCTGCAGGGTCTGCCACTGGAGCAGGGCAGGCTGCAGGGTCTGCCACAGGAGCAGGGCAGGCTGCAGGGTCTGCCACAGGAGCAGGGCAGGCTGCAGGGTCTGCCACAGGAGCAGGGCAGGCTGCAGAGTAGGCCAGCGGGGGGGGCCAATGCACCCCTTTCTTTTCTGATGACTACCTGCTGCCCTCCTCGAGGAGGTGGTAGCACGGCTGGAGGTGTTGGGCCCCCAGGATGGGAGGAGGAGGCCCCCCCCACATGACCAAACGTGCCTGGGAGGAGGTGGTGGAGGTGGTGAGCTCCCGCAACGTGGTGCGGTGCACCTGGATCCAGTACTGTAAGCACTTCAATGATTTGTTGCGCTCTGGAAGGATGAATACCATGCTGGCATTGGCCATTTAACCCAGCAGGTAGCCTTAGCCTTTGAGGCCCCCCTCCCATTCTTACTGCTGTGACTGCATTCAATCATGTTGGGCATTTCTCATACGCTGGGTGGGTAAGCAGATAGTGCCCTTGCTTAGATCAGCCTGAGTGGTCCATGAGGAGATGAGTTCTCCCCCGCACCATTTGTTGCTCTTTGTCGCACATGACTAGTCTGAGGGCAACCTGCAGGAGATGCAGCTCAGCACATACTTAGGACTCCAGCACACATCCTATTCATGGTGATGAGATGGTGAAAGGGGAGCCTTAAGGCCTCCTGGCCAAGAACCATCTGCTGCCCTCGACACTGCACGTAGTTGCGCCTCCTTGCAATGGGAGCTAAGACCATGTGTTTCCTAAAGTGACGGATGCAAAATGTGTCCAAGGTGGCCATTGGGTGGGGTTGGGAGCAGGCACACTATCTTTGTGAGACTGAACAGCAGTAGCGGGGAGAGGAGGCACTGGAGGCCTGATATGGGTCACTGTGGTTGGGGTGCGGCGTGCGCATGCAGAGTACATGTGCGATTAGCCGCAATGAATAGTGTTCTCTGTTTTTCAGGAAAAGAAAGCTCACAAAGCGTGTGAGCTTTCGAGGACTGGAGGGGGCCAAGTCCAGCTCATGATATTAAGCCATTTCGAGCAGGAGGCACTGGAGCTTGAGAGGCGCCATGCACCCAGGTCAACTGGTGTCGGTGAGGCTGGGGTGGAACAGCCAGGTATTTGAGGCCAACAGTGACATCCGCTCTGTCCTCCCAACATCCATAGCACTGATAGTTTTTTGATTTGTTATTGTTGCAACATTGCTCAGTCACAGAGTGATAGAGTCAGAGGTGTGGGTCATAGACAAAGGTCCCTCAGCCCTTCAAAGATGCGTGCATCAAAGTCGCCTATCCCATTTCCCAGCACTATCCCCATGGCCTTGTATGTCATGGCATCGCAACTGCACATCCAAATACTTATTATGTTAGGAGGGTTTCTGCGTCCACCACCCTTTCAGGCAGTGAGTCCCATATTCCTAACACAATCTGTGTGCAAATGTTGTTCATCACATCATCTGTCAATCTCATGCCCCTTACCTTAAATCTATGCCACCTTGCTACTGATCCCTCCGCCAAGGGGAAAAGTTCCTTTCTATCGACCCTATCTATGCCCCTCATAATGTTATAAATATCAATAATGTTACCCCTCAATCTCCTCTGCTCCAGGGGAAATAACTCCAGTCTATGCTATGTCTCCTCATAAGTCAAACTCTCCAGCCCAGCCAGCACCCTGGTCAGTGACCTCTGCACTCTCTCCACTCCAATCACATCCCTCTCATGAAGCGCATTTCACAACTGCACAGCAGAACTATAGCTGTGGCCTGGGCAGCGTTTTCTACACTTGGAACATGGCCTTCCTTTTCCTATATTCTGTTCCTCGGCTAATAAAGGCAAGTATGGCATTTACCTTCTTTAACACCTTATGTACCTGTCCCACTCCCTTAATGGGCCTGTCTACATGTACAGCAAGGTCCCTCTGATCCTCCTTACTTTCCACAGTCCTACCATTCCTCATATATTCCTGTGCCTTGTTTCTCCTGCCCAAGCGCATCATCTCACACTTATCCACATAACATTCCATGTGGCATTCCTTAAGCCATCTGACCAGCCCGTCTGTATCCACCTGTAATGTAAGGGTATCCTCCTGACTATTTGCAACCCCACCAATATTTGTGCCCTGGAAAGTTGAGCGCATAAAGAGCCGGGGGAAAGGGATGAAGTGTGTCACTGTGTACATGCTAACTGATCCACTGTCCTTGTTGTTAATTTCATCACAGCCTGTCCACCAGGAGGAATTCCAGATGCCCCCCCTCACACCTGAGTGCCCAGGCACCAGTGCAGATACTAGCACATCAGTGGGAATTGCAACATTGGCTAGTGTCCCGGGGCACAGTGGAGAGAGCACTTCACAATTGCTGGAGGAGCTGGCAGAGACAGAGACTGCCGATGGCGCCAGCAGTCGGAGGACTGCAGGGGACCAGGCACATGCTCAGCCTGATGATGTGCCTCTGGAGTCGTCTGCGACACAGCAGCTGCAGGAAATGCGGCCGGGTGTGCGGGAGCATCTGGGAGTGTTGCATGAGAGTATGCTTCACTTGGTGTCCGTGGTGGAGGAGTCCATGCGGAGCATCAGTGATGCAATGAGCCTCATGGCAGAGCGTCATGCTTTCTCCGTGAAGAGAGTGGCGACTCTCGTGGAGAGGGGCCTCCAGGAGAACAAGCAGGTTCTCCTGGGGTTAGGCTTGGACCTGCAAGTCCTGACAGCACCAGTGGCCACAGCTGGTCATTGCCAATGTGGGAGGTGGTGTGAGCTTCAAGCTTCCCAGCTCATTGCCCATCCATCGACGGTGAGCAGGGAGGTCTGGGGCAACATCACATCGGCGGAGCAGCTGCCTGTCGTATCTGCGGGCTCCTCTCAGGGCGCTCCGGATGAGGGCACCAGCTGCTATGCCTCCCTCCCAGTGACCACTTCATCGAGTGAGGCTGCGACAACTGGGGAGATGCCAGCTGTGGAACTGGCAGATCCCTCCCAGGCAGGGCCAGCACAGGTTCCATGGGCCAGAGGATGGCCGCCAAGGTCATCAAGGCCAACAGGACAGCAGAGTCAGCAGGCTGTCTCAGATACCACTCCGAGCGACGGGGCGGCACCAAGACGTAGCACCATAAATGTAAGTATAAGGCACCTTAAGCACACCACGAGTTTCTCACTGGTGCTTTTGTGTTGGCCCTGGATTAAGAACTTACTATTTCTGCTTGAATAACATTTTATTTTGGCTTTGTGAGAACTTCTGATGGTGAAAATTAAAACCAGATGTGTTACCCTGACTAAGGGTGGTTCCTTTGTTCTGCATTTGTATGTTTTACATACATGTCATGAGTATTTGAGTGGACATTGAAGTTTATGTCCAAAGCCATTAGTTGCAGCTGATGACCTGGCAGATGTAGCACTTAAATGGCGAGTATGGAAGCGCCAGGCAAGGCTGGTCCTCCTGATCCATTTGTGTTGTGCTAGCTGAAGGTTCATTGGATTAAAGTGTCCCAGGTGTCTCTGCCTCCTTGGTGTAGTCCCGGGTTAGCGTTTCTCCCCTCATCATTCCCCTGTGCTTCCTCATCCTCAGAATCAGTACTGGACCCATCGTGTGCAGCCGCATCCACTGCGTCAATGTCTTCATCATCCACTGTGTCCCACCTTTCCAGCACAAGATTGTGAAGAGCGCAGCATGCAACCACTATCACCGACACACGATCTGGGGGGTACTGGAGTGCGCCCCCTGAGCGGTCCAGGCATTGGAAGCTCATCTTGAGAAGACCGATGGCTCTCTCCACCACAGCCCTTGTGGAGGCATGGCTCCTATTGTAGCGCTGCTCAGCTTCTGAACTTGGATAGCAGAGAGGTGTCATGAGCCACCTTCTGAGGGTATAGCCCTTGTCACCCACCAGCCAACCATCCAGCCGAGTCGGAGCACTGAAGAGCCCCGGCACCTGGGAATGTCTGAGGATGTAGGCGTCGTGGGAGCTGTCTGGTACCTGGCACAGACTTGTAGAATCTGCATCCTGTCATCACACACTATCTGCACGTTCATGGAGTGGAAGCCCTTCCTGTTGGCGAAGGCACCGGGCTCACCTGCTGGCGCCTTGATGGCCACATGTGTGCAGTCTATAGCACCCTGGACGCAGGGGAAGCCAGCAATGGCTGCAAAACCTCTGGCTCGCTGTATCTGACTTGTCTGGTCCCAACAGAAGTGGATGAGGGTCAGTGCACTCCTGAACAGAGCGCCTGTAACCTGCTTGACACAAGTGTGGACAGCTGATTGGGAGACACCGCAAAGATCACCCACTGAGCCTTGGAAGAAACCAGAGGCATAGAGGTTGAAGGCAACTGTGACCTTCAGAGCCACTGGCATGGGGTGTCCGCCCACACAGTTAGGAGAGATCCCAGGGCGAATCATCTGACAGATGTAGTTGACTGTCTCCCTTGACAGTCGGAGCTTCCTTTGACACTGCACCTCAGTCATATTGAGGTAGCTGCTTCACCGCCTGTATACCCTGGCAGAAGGATAGTGGCGACTTCTGCAGCCCCTTCCACCTTGGACTACCTCTTGGCCTTGCACCCCTTGTGCCTGCACCTGTACTCCCAAAGGTGGCTCCCCTGGAGTCTGATTGTGTGCTCCTGGCCTTCTCCTTAGTATAGCCCTCTCTTCCTCTTCAGAGGAGCTGCCTCCAGTGGTCATGTCAGAACCCATACCCAGGCTAGAGGGAGGCCTCCGGAAAGCTGCAGGCCCGATAAAGGTTACTGACTGCAGAGTGCTGATCTGAAGGTTCAAAGTACACAGAAAGCTGCTGGAATTCGTTCTGAACTGCTACAGATCACACAGGCAAGTTTAAAAGACTTTGTGTAATAAATACTCACAGTCCAGATTGACAACCCCACTGAGCCCTCTTATCCCGCCCGTGGATGAGTTTTATTAAAAAGTCTTACCTGCCTGCCTGTTGCGCCCGTACGCCGACCCGAAGATTGCACAGGCGGCTGAAAATCGACATCGATTGACGATTTAAGGGCCTTACCTAACCCGTTAATTAATGGGGGGTGCGCATCGAACTTCATCGCACGCCTGCCCAGTGAAATATCGCGATGGTGCGTGGTGATGTCGGAATGCTCGCTCGATGCCACCGCGTGTCATTTTACGCGCTGACGTGCAGGGCCCCGCCCCCCCGCATGTCAAGCAGAAAATTCTGCCCAGTGAGTGGCTAAACTCTGTAATGCACTGCCTGAGAATGTGGTGGAGACAGATTCAATGATGGCTTTCAAAAGAAAATTGCACCATTATTTGAAGAGAAAACATTGACAGGGCTATGGGGAAAAGGCAGGCGACTGACACTAGGTGATTTGTGCTTGCAGAGAGCCTCCACAGATGCGATCGGCCAAATAGCCTTGTTCTGTGCTGTAACCATTCAATGATTCTGCCAGGGAATACTTTGTTGGGGGGTTGGGTGTGGGGGGGTGGGGGGCGGGGCGGGGGAGGTGGGAAGAGTGGTCTTTGAGAGCAGCAGTTGACCTGGTGAAGCCCTTTTGGAGTGGGGGGGACCAGTAATGAATGTTCTTCCTTCCCCTCAGGCCTCAAAAACCTACTTTTGTTCAGCCTCAACTCAATCCAGGCTCTCATATCAAAAAGCCCTTTGATCTTCTAGCCCATATTTCTCTGAATTTAAAATCTAACGCGTGAACTTTAATTCTGACACACAGCAAGGTGCCTCTGACAAGCTGAAATTCTCAACACAGCTGTATGAATTGAATATATTGGATTGAGCGAAAATAAAAATGCTGTCAAAAGTCAGAGATGATCAGCCAATGAATTGAACACCAGCAGATTATTTGTTCTGATGTCAGTGAGATGTGACAAGATATCAAGAAAGTGAACATGACTTGGATGTCAAACTTTTGTACATGGCTTTCAATTTGGATAAAAATCACAAGTGATGCTGGCAATGGTTTCATTGAGGCTTTGAACTGAGTCCACATGAGCTGAAAGATTTCAAAGATCATATTACTATTTCAGGCCACAGGATGGATTTTCTGGGTCCTGCCAGTGCCTGGCATCGTGGCGGGTTTGACTGGAACATTCAGAGTGCAGCCAAAAGTCAGTTTTCTGCAGGCAGGAAAACAGTTTCAATGTCCCCCTCCCAAATTTCATGGTGGGTCGGGTTGCTCACTATGCCATGTTGGGAAACGCATTTGAATACCTTTGCATCTCATGAATGCTTATTAAAAGCCCAGCTTGCAGGAATCATGTTCACACTCCCCATCTAATCACCCTGCCGGCAGATAATTAGTCCGGTGTGATTGACAACCGGATATAACTGGCATGCACCTGGCAAACTGTACTTTACTCACAACTTTGAGGTTTGTACCTGCAGCGTTTGTCCACCTTTCACTGCGCTGCTATTGCGGCTGCTCTGTCTCCGTGCCAAGGCTGCTCAGGCAAGACCAGCGGGAAGGGAAGGGAAGGGAAGGGGCAAAGCACACGCTTGACAGGGGGAGGGGGCTGGAGAGCTGGGGCAGTGGTTATCGGGGGGTTGGTGACTGGAGCACAGGAGGGAAGGGGTTGAGAGGGACACATAACTAGGGGGTGCAGTTAAAGGAAGAGGAGGGATAGATCTGAGGCAGTCCTGAGCAGTGTGCAGCATGTAGTTGAGGCCAGAAATTAAAGGCAGTCCAGGACAGTGCACATCATGCTACAAGGCTATGCGTGGCATGCATGTCCCAGCCCAGGGAAAGGGAGGGCCTGTCTGAGCTGTGTCGGTCTTACCAGCATGGTGTGCAGAGCTTGGTCAGTCCTCCACATTTTGGTCCTGGGGATTGGTGGCTTGGTACTGCATGGCAGATGGGACAGCCACAGACAGGAGAGGCCTGTGCAGCCTGTAAGTGGGGAACTGGTGAAAAGAAGGGTGCACTTGATGGTCTCATGGGGGGGTGTCTCGGTAGGTCACTGTGTATAGGACCTCAAGATAGGAGGGGTGAGGTCAAATAGGGCATCAGGACATTCAGAGAAACAGTTCATGGGAGAGGACAGGGAAAATTACAAGAATAATGATGGGCTCCAAGGTTAAAGTTTGAAGTGTTTAGATCACAGAGCTACTTCAGCCTCAAATGCTATTTGTTTCATAAAACGACTCATAGACCTATTATGAATGTTTAATTTCATGACTCACTTGTCAGCTCCCTGATTCACTACTTTGGACATTTAGCTCAACAATGGTGAACAATACTAGGTCAAAATATGCCTTTATATTTGCCAATGTTGATTGTATGGAAAAAGAAATGCAACATTTAATTTCATACATCATGCCATAATTGTGCCAATATCTGTATTATACATCTGAATATAGGTTTAAGTAAGGAGGTGGTGAAATGTGTCACTCTGGTATTAAAGTTATTGCACTATAACATGTTATTACACTCGAGCGTGGCATGAAATTTATTGCCTAGGATGTCAGTTTAATAAGCGAATGTTATTGTATTGCTATGACCTGGATGGGAGGAGTGTGCAGATTACCTAGCCCCACTAATCCACAGGTCACGTAATTAGTTTAAAAATTTAATTCACTCACCAAAATGGCCAATCATTTACCTTTGCTACTGTTAGACCCAGAATAAAAGAGAGTTTAACCAGGCTTCTTTCAATAAACTCAGAATGATTGATTTATTATAAAGCAAAACTTCTTTATTAATACAACTTGCAAGAAATGGTTAACATACAATTGTACTCTGGAAGTATGACTATCTATCCCTTTTAAAAATATCCCAGCACACAAGCACACATATGCAAACAAACAAAGGCCAAGCCGATAGTGCCTCTACAGAGATGGGCTTTGGAGGATAGGCTCTATAAAATAAAAGATAAAGTTCACAGGGTTTCAATGCTGTTGATCTGGAGCTCCCTCATGTGAAGATGGCCTGTTGGTCCCAGTAGATGCCTGGAGGTTCTCACCAATGGAGCTTCGGCATGGAGGAAAATATAGCTGGATCAATCCTTCTTGTCTCAGCCTCTTGGATTTTGAAAGACAGACAAGTTTTAATGATATGAGTATTCTTAGCTGTATACTGACTATCACATGGTTTCAGGCAAGACAAAGAGAGTGCGAGTTGTACAGCTTTTCACTTTCTCAGTTCAGCTCCAGCTAATCTTAAAAAAGCCAAGTCCAAAATTTAAGGCTTATCTCTGTCATGCGCTTTCCAGTAAATTACTAGCCTTCACCTTTAAACCAGTTTTACTTTCCATCCGTTAAAATAATTGCAGTGTAAACAAGCAAACAGCTCTTCCCCCTCAAGCACCATGCTGGTCAGGTGATTTCTTGAACAAGGCATGCTTGCTCCCGATTCATTGGTGAACTTATTGGTGAACCCTTTTAAAAAAGCCAGGTCAGCTTCCAAGTGACCTGATAATGCAGTGTCCATCCATATTTGAAAAGAAAACATATGGTTGTTAACAGTATGATTAACACACATTGGTGTAGGTATGATCTGCAACGGTTCAAGAAGGCAGCTCACCATAGCTTCACAATGGCAATTAGGAATGGGCAACAAATGCTGGCCTAGCTAGCAACATCCACATGCTGTGAAAGAATCATAAAAGACCCAATGTGTTCCTGAGGCATGAATTATGTTACCCTGTTTAGCTGATAATTTCTGCACTCTGATTTTTTTGGTTGTTTTCTAAATATGGGATTAGTTTTTATTTCATTTTGAACTAAAGCATTTTATATGCCCTTAATTAAATTCCTTGCATCGTTCATTATTCAGAAACCAATATAATCCACATGATCGTATATATTTGTGGCACCGCTGGTTGCAGCAACCACATGGCCTGCTTCATGACAGATTAAATCCTGTTTACTGCCTCCGACTGATTCTATTACCAGTCTACAGTTTAAGACGTATACTTTCTTCTGAGGGAATACAAAACAAAGTAGCTTTTACAGCAAGACATTATTAGAAAATTATACCACCGTTATTTTAACATTTTATATTGTGTATTTGTTTAGATTTATGCAGTGAGACTTTTAACATTCATGTCTTGAGTGCTGAAGGCTCCAAGAGCACTGGATATAATGACTGCAGGCAACTATATATCCAAAAACTGTGGTGAAGTGGGAAGGAGCCATCATTTATCAAAGCACCTATTCAAATGTTACTTGAATAGTGTTTCAAAAAATGACGCACAAGGAATGAAATTGCTCCTTTTAAAGAAAAACAAGAGAATGCTTGTTTTATTTGTGCAATGACCCACTAACAAATCACCTGCTCAGAAAATATAACATAAGGCATAAGAAATTGGAACAGGAAGGCCACTTGGCCCTTCGGGCCTGCTCCGCTATTTAATAAGATAATGCTGAACTTCTACCTAAGCTACCTCATATTCCTTGATTCTCTTTGTATACAATGATCCATTGTTAATAGGTCATTACACAAATACAACAAGCATTCTTTTGTTCTTCATGAAAAGAGCAACTTGCTTCTTTGTGCATCACTCAGTTACAAATAAAATTTAGATATATTTGTTGGTAAATTATATCTCTTTTCACTGCAACAGTTTCTGGGTACACAGTTGCCTGCAATCATTATAGGCGTTACTCTTATTGGTGTCTTCAGAACTCAAATCCCATGTTTCAAAGTCATGCAATTTCATTAGCAGGAAATCTGGAGAAAGATGTACATGCCTCTGTTTTGTTAAGAGGGTATTTCACCTCATAGTTTGGCACAGGGATAGAACATCTTACTGGGGCTTCACTGCTTCTTGCCATGGAGCGTCCGCAATCTGAAGTGTCACTTTGAGGGTGTGTCAAGCAGAAATCAAGTGTTTTTTTTTCCCCCAGGGAGAGAAGGAACATGAGAGGTAAGATCAACCTTGTCTATGCTGCTCTTCTCAGGGGTCAGGTATAGTGGATCATTGGCAGTGACAGGAAGCAAGCTGCTGGCCTTTCTTCTCAACAAGGTTTTGGGCACAACAGGAGGCAGCGATGGAGACAATTTTTAATAAAACATAAAACTTACTAAATTCCAAAGAAAACAAAACAATGCATCACCTATGTTGTATATTTTACTAGATTCTTCACGGGCAGGATTTTCAGGTCGGCGGGCGGGGGCAATCGGCGGGGCTGGGATCGGCTGGGGAATGGACCACCGTCCACGATCGGCCCTCGACCGCGATTTCACACTTGCTGGCCAATCAATGGCGAGCCACTGTGAAGTGCATACTGAAATGCTCAGTGCTGCTGGGGTGGGGGGGGGGGGGGGGGGGGGGGGTGGGGGGTGGGGTGGGAGGGGGGTGGGCGTTGCTGTATGCGTGGGCACGGGCGAGCACGGAATGAAAGCTCCTTGAAGGCAGAGAGTTGCCTCAGGGAGCTGAAGACTTGAAAACAGTTCTAAAATCAGGAAAAAAATGTCCGAGCATCACAATCAGCCACCTGAACATATACATGATAAAAATGTTGTCCATAGATTTTTCAAATTTAATAACGGAAACCTCATCCTGCCCTTGGATGAGGTTTCTTGAAAAATGCAAAGTCCACCTGGCCAATTCACCCGTCCATCAACCATAAGGTTGGACATCCAGCTGGTGGTGTTCCCATCTACCTGCTGCCCTAGTCTTTCTAGATGGTAGTGGTCGTGGGTTTGAAAGGTGCTGTATAAGGAGCCTTGGTGAATTCCTGCAGTGCATCTTGTAGATGGTACACACTGCTGCTACTGTGTGTCAGTGGTGGAGGGATTGAATGTTTGTGGATGTGGTGCCAATCAAATGGACTGCTTTATCCTAGATGGTGTCCAGCTTCTTCAGTGTTGTAGGAGCTGCACTCATCTAGGCAAGTGGGGTGTATTCCATCACACTTGTGCCTTGTAGATGGTGGACAGGCTTTGGGGAATCAGGAGGTGATTACTCTTTGCACGATTCCTAGCCTCTGATCAGCTCTTGTAGCCACAGTATTGATATGGCTAGTCCAGTTCAGTTTCTGGTCAATGGTAACCCCCAGGATGTTTATAGTGGGGGATTCAATGATGGTAATGCCATTGAACATCAAGGGACGATGGTTGGACTCTCTTTTGTTGGAGATGGTCATCGCCTGACACTTGTGTGGCGCGAATGTAACTTGTCACTTGTCAGCCCAAGCCTGGATGTTGTCCAGGTCTTGCTGCATTTGCACATGGACTGCTTCAGTATCTGAGGAGATGCGAATGGTGCTGAACATTGTGCAATCATCAGCGAACATCCCCACTTCTGACCTTATGATGGAAGGAAGGTCATTGATGAAGCAGCTAAAGATGGTTGGGCCTTGAACACTACCCTCAGGAACTCCTGCAGTGATGTCTTGGAGCTGAGATGACTGACCTCCAACAACCACAACCATCTTCCTTGTGCGAGGTATGGCTTCAACCAGTGGAGAGTTTTCTTCCTATTCCCAATGACTCCAATTTTGCTAGGGCTCCATGATGCCACACTCAGTCAAATGCTGCCTTGATGTCAAGGGCAGTCACTCTCACCTCACCTCAGGAGTTCAGCTCTTTTGTCCATGTTTGATCCAGGTAACGAGGTCAGGAGCTGGGTGGCCTTGGCGGAACCCAAACTGGGCATCAGTGAGCAGGTTATTGCTAAGCAACTGCCACTTGGTAGCACTGCTGATGACCCTTTTCATTACTTTACTGATGATGGAGAGTAGACTGATGGGGCGGTAATTGGCCGGGTTGGATTTGTCCTGCTTTTTGTGTACAGGACATACCTGGGCAATTTTCCACATAGCCGGGTAGATGCCAGTGTTGTAGCTGCACTGGAACAGCTTGGCTAGGGGCATGGCAAGTTCTGGAGCACAAGTCTTCAGTACTATTGCCGGAATGTTATCAGGGCCCATATCCTTTGCAGTATCCAGTGCCTTCAGCCGTTTCTTGATATCATGTGGAGTGAATCGAATTTGCTGAAGACTGGCATCTGCGATGCTTGGGGCCTCCGGAGGAGGCCGAGGTGAATCATCCACTTGACACTTCTGGCTGAAGATTGTTGCAAATGCTTCAGCTTTATCTTTTGCACTGCTGTGCTGGGCTCCTCCATCGTTGAGGATGGGGATATTTGTGGAGCCACCTCCTCCAGTGAGTTGCTTAATTGTCCACCACCATTCACGACTGGATGTGGCAGGACTGCAGAGCTTAGATCTGATCTGTTGGTTGTGGGATCGCTTAGCTCTGTCTATCACTTGCTGCTTATGCTGTTTGGTACGCAAGTAGTCCTGTGTTGTAGCTTCACCAGGTTGACACCTCATTTTTAGGTATGTCTGGTGCTGCTCCTGGCATGCCCTCCTGTACTCTTCATTGAACCAGGGTTGATCCCCGGCTTGATAGTAATGGTAGACTGGGGACCATTGTGTTCGAGTACAATTCTGCTGCTGATGATGGCCACAGCGCCTCATGGATGCCCAGTCTTGAGTCGCTAGATCTCTTTGAAATCTATCCCATTTAGCACAGTGGTAGTGCCACACAACATGATGGAGGTATCCTCAATGTGAAGCCAGGACTTCATCTCCACGATGACTGTGCAGTGGTTACTCCTACTGATACTGTCATGGACAGATGCACTTGCAGCAGGCAGATTGGTGAGGATGAGGTCAAGTATATTTTTCCCTCATGTTGGTTCCCTCACCACCTGCTTAGGCCCAGTCCAGCAGCTATGTCATTTAGGGCTTGGCCAGCTCGGTCAGTAATGGTGCTACTGAGCCACTCTTGGTGATGGACATTGAAGTCCCCCATCCAGAGAACATTCTACACCCTTGCCACCCTCAGTGCTTCCTCCAAGTGATGTTCAACAGCTGAGGGAGGGCAGTACATGGTAATCAGTAGGAGGTTTCCTTGCGCCCATGTTTGACCTGATGTCATGAGACTTCATGGAGTCTGGAGTCAATGTTGAGGACTCCCAGGGCAACTCCCTCCTGACTGTATACCACTGTGCCACCACCTCTGGGGAGGTCTGTGGGACAGGACATACGCAGGGCTGGTGATGGTGGAGTCTGGGACATTATCTGTCAGTAGGCTAGTAAGGTAAAATTCTGTGAGGATGACTATGTCAGGCTGTTGCTTGACCAGTCTATGAGACAGCTCTCATAATTTTGGCACTTGCCCCCAGATGTCAGTCAGGAGGACTTTGTAGGGTCAACAGTCAGGAGGACTTTGCAGAGTCTGCCTAGGTTGATGCCGGGTGATCTGTCCGGTTTCATTCCCTTTTTGTGTCTTTGTAGCAGCTTTGTACCAACTGAGTGGCTTGCTAGGCCATTTAAGAGTCAACATTGCCACATTGCTGTGGTCTGGAGTCACATGTAGGCCAGACCAGGATAAGGACAACAGGTGGGTTTCAATGCTAATTCCAGATTTTTATTGAATTCAATTTAAATTCCACCATTTGCTGTGGCAGGATTCAAACCCAGGTCCTCAGAGCATTACCCCAGGTATCTGGAGTGCTAGTCCAGCGACAATACCACTATGCCATTGCCTCCCCCCAGCTATAATGTAAAGAACATTATTTTAAGGGTTTCCTGTGATATCTCCAACCTGTTGCTCCGAGAAGCTGTCAATCTTCTGTTTCTGCCCAACTCTTTATTCTGAGCCATATTAATCCTTGGTCTGCTTCCCCTTTTCTAGGTCTATCTGAAGATCTGATGCCTGCATCACTGGGAGGAGAAGAATCCTCCCGAAGAAGCCCCGCACTTGATCCATTACACCTCTGACAATTCCGACACTGCCTCTGTATTTAGTTTACAACCAAAATCTATTTTAAGTGAGATCACAAAACGCATATTATCAGCTACACTTATCCCATTAGTGACTCTTTTTAGTCCAACCTATAGCGAATGATGTTAACCAGCAAGCTATATGCTACACTAGGCTAGTGTAAATCTGCCATTTGTCGAAAAACACATGTGGCATTGGCAAGTGAAGATAATGGCCAGAATTGTATGCTTTTCCAGGGGTGGATTCCAAGGATGTAAAATTGGGCATAATGCCATGGATGCCTTTCCTCATGCCTACACCCCTGCCCCCAACTGCACTGCAATTTTACAAAATGCAGAGGAAGTATCTCACCAATAGCTCACCAATCCTGGGGCCAACTGAAGCCCTTAAGTGGCCAATTAATGACTGATTAAGGACCTCTTCAGCCCCTCTGCTATGTTCCCTGTGTTGGGTGGAGGAAGGAGCCAAGTTGGAAGCTTGTCACGTCTCACTTCTCGGGCTGCTGGCGGGAAGTGGGGGGATTTCTTCCTTTACAGGCCCTCAAAGAGGCTCTCGCCAAGGTCTGAGCCACCCCATCATGCCCTTCTCCGGGTTTCCCCTTCTCCCACCTGGCCTGTGCATCCCTATTCCCATTCCTCGCTTCCTTCACCAGGGCCTCTTAGCCTGTCCCAACTGAATATCCTCCACTTACCTCCCTACTGTCCCAACTGAATACCCTCCATTTACCTCCCTATCCAGCACAGTGACGATCTTCATTGGGGACTGGGACTGGGCGCAGCCCCAGCAGTGGCCACTTTTCCCAGTGGCACTGCTGGGACCAGAGAACTGCCAACCATCTGATTGACCAGCAGTCTCGGAGGCTGGACATCCTCATCAGATGGGGGTGGAGGTCTTGACCAATTAATGTCCCTCCAAGTGCTAAACGGCTGCAGGGTAATCCACTGGAACTGTGGGTGGGCTTGACACTGACTTTTTCCGCGGGGGGTGTGGGGGGTGGTGTTGGGAACCTGGCAAAATGTTAACTCCTGCCTAATGGGTAAGAGTTCCCAGAAAACCTCCACCATCAACAGGCTCTCACACTCAGTGGATGGTTTAGTGAAAAAAAGTGTGGATCTAGAGCCTGCAATTTTCCCTCCAGATGTCTCAGTTTGTAAGACTGCAGCAGGGACAAATTCTATTTCTCATACATGGTTAGGCTGGGGATTTACACGGCTGACAGTAGATCATCCAAAGCCAGGAAAACATACCACCAGCTTATGTATACTGCTTGCTGAGTTGGTTGCACGTTTTCCAAGGATTGGGCGTCTGGATCAACATTTGAATCAGCATGAAGTCGGGGCCCTCGTTAAAACAACAACAGAAACTCTTGGACAAACCTAGCTCCTTCTCACCAGTGATGTTACCTGGGCAGCGCTTCAATATGCTGTCTGCGATGAACCTTAACTGAAGGGCTAATGATGGTGATACAATCCCTTACTGAGTGATATAGCCTGTGGTTGAAGTCCAGGAAATAAAGGAGTCACCATGATTATAGCATTTTAAATATTGCTTCAAATAATATTTCAGCTTTGGAGTGAGTTGCCTTAAATCAAAGGCACTCAACTGCTGTCAGGGGATAGCCATGAATTGTAGTCTATTAACCACAACCTTGATTTTTTTAGAACACATGATGAGAGGCAGTCATATTTAAAGTCTCATGACACCAGTTAAACAGCACTCAATCATCAGTCAAAATGCTGTGGGAATGATGGTTAAATCATGCCTGTTGTTGTCAGCCCTCATTGGCAAATAACAGTGGGAGACAGCAAGGTTTGAATTTAATTATCTATAGAGGTAGAACACTTTGCTCCAGGCTAGAGGTTCTTGCAAATTGTCTTCTTTGTGAAAATAAAATCCTTGGTGAAACTTGTTTTCATTACTGCACGCCATACAGCACAAATAATTCTGTTACTGGCTTAATGGTTTACTGTGCTTGATTTTAACAGTGTGGAAAAGTAAGGATCATAAACACTAAATTAAATTTCGAGACTCATAAACGTCATTCTTTTCACGGCATGCCCTTGTAGCTTTCTATTATTTTTCGCTAAATGACAATTGAGCATGATCACCAGAAGATACGGAACATATTTTCCAGTCTTTGGTAGTTTTAACAAAGAAATGATGATCCCGATATTAATCTGAAATTCATGCCCCACAGGGGGGCTGAAATTGCCTGGGTGAAACCCCCGAATCAAATCTGTGGGTCAGAATCTGTGACCTAAGCTCAATTATACCAATTGATTTTGATTTCTGGGTTTCACATCTCCAAGCTGCACAGCAGGCATATATGTATCCACATGCCACGATCTCTGCTCTATTTAAAGGATCAGTGCACAGATTAAATTGGGGATGTTTAAGACGGAAGATGGACATAGAACAAGGCAGCTTCTAAACTTTACTGACACCTCACTGAAACAGCTGCTGGGTGCAGTCGAGAGAAGGAGGACACACTTTTCCCCAGCAACGGGAGGAAGAAACTTGCTGCTCTCATCAAGAAGGCATGGTTGGAGATAGCTGAGGTAGTGAGCCGGATGGTTGTGCCCAGGTCATGGATACAATGGGGGAAGCGATTTAATGATCTAACCTGATCAGGAAAAGTCAGTGCATTTGCTGAATCATTGACATCCTGCTTTAAGTTCCCCCCCCCATTCACTCTGTCCTGACAATCATCTCCATTACGTCACTCCTCACAGCCACTCAACTTTCAGCAGCTCCCAGTCTTCAATTGTTATGCATTTCATCACCTCTCCATTTGCAATTCATCTCA
The DNA here is from genome assembly GCF_964194155.1 of Cetorhinus maximus. Lineage (NCBI taxonomy): Eukaryota > Metazoa > Chordata > Chondrichthyes > Lamniformes > Cetorhinidae > Cetorhinus > Cetorhinus maximus. Next base: position 130,598,348 of record NC_135882.1, on the reverse strand, counting down.
ATCCTTATGCAATGTGATACATCTCTCTCATTGTCATCCACTCTGAATGCATTGCATCCATCGGGTGAAACCTGACCTTTACCCACAGATCTGTTTCCATGTCCCTTGTAGGAGAAGTGAGCACATAATAGAAACATAGAAAACATAGAAAATAGGAGCAGGAGTAGGCCATTCAGCCCTTCAAGCCTGCTCCACCATTCATTATGATCATGGCTGATCATCCAACTCAATGGTCTGCTCCCACTTTCTCCCCATATCCTTTGATCCCTATAGAAACATAAAAAATTGAAGATCAAATGCGAGGGAACGGAACAAGACTGCAGGTAGTTCACCTCAAGTAGTCCAGACACCAGTGCAGAGGAGGAGGATGCCCTGGAGATAAGTGGCACACCTGTGACCCTCACAGTCAGCACACTCACAAATGATGGCCAGTGCTTATCATGCGCATGTGGGGTTATTGAGTAATGACTAAGTTGATAATATGGGAGAACTGAATCTATGGGAATCCATTATCAGACACTGATGGAGTCCCACATTCCAGAGTCTTAAATGCCTGTGACATTGAAGCAACTAGCAGAAAGATGAAGTCCAGGAGACTTCCAAACAGTGCAAGCAAACATATATTTAGAAGTACCAAAACATATACAATGAATGTACACCCATGCCACCTGTGTGCCTTCAATACTTACTAATCTTTCCTTGTCTACCACAAGATGCAGCCCTGACATCCGCAGCTGGGGTGAAGGCAGCCTGCTCAATGTTATGCCCTGATGACTGTGATGACTTTGGCAGGCTTCCTCTGGTGGCCCAAGGCCTAGAGGGCCCTGGCCTGCTAAGGGTCTCCTGCTCAGGTGCAGGTGCACCCTCCAGGCTTGACCTGCTGGAGGCGATGGGGTCACTGGAAGAGGGGAGGTGGAGCAACTGGGCCCCCTTGGAGTGTCCTGGGATGAAGTCTCCCTGTGGGTGGTTGATGGCACCTCCCTGACTCTTTGAGGAGAAGGGGCACCTGGAGGGAGGCTGAGGTCCCCCACTCGCCTAGCCACTGCTGCACTGTACCAATGGCTAAGCGATGGAATTCAGGTCCAAGCCACTCTGTGTTCTGCTGGCCCTAGGTCTCTAAGGCAGCCACCAGCCTTTCCATGGAGGGAGCCAAGCGCTTACATGCCAGAGCCACGACAACAGACGAAACATGGACGGACTCCCCTGCCCTTCACTCCAGTCTGCACATGGCCTCTGGCATCTCTGCCTGATGCTCCCCTGCCTGTCTCTGCATCCTTAACAGGTCTCTTAGGGCTGAGTCTGATCATCTGCATGGGGCTCAGCAGGGGCCACCAGTAGTCCTCAGAGTGTCAGAGACCTCGGCTGTCACTGCCTCCACCAGCTGTGCACTTGTGTCAGTGACGTGCTCACCAGATTGTGACCCTGCGAGCTTAGTCCAGAACTTGGACCCATCGAGATGAGTATATCTGTGCTGGTGGAGGGTGCAGCTAAACACTGTGACACTGCATCCTCTGAGGATTCTGAGACATCCTCCTCAGAGGCGGGTTTGGGGCTGCGACTGTGGCTGGTCCAGGTTGCTGTCCTCCCCTGTCTCTTGCTGGTACCTGGATTAGAGAAAAGAAAGCTTTAGTGATTAACTAAGCAGGCTCCTTAATTAAATGCATCTCTCACTCAGTACACACAGCTGACAACTGCAAACTGGAAGCATCCTCACTGGTTTCCTAGGGGAGTCCTATCTTGCCTTCAGCACAGGCACGGTCCTGCTCCACCCCAGCTAGCTTGGCAGCTGTCTCTTCATGGTGGGGGGGTGAGGACTCAAATTTCTGGGATTCTGTTTCTGCTTTAGAGCGCTCCTGCTTGTTGTGGGTGTTCTTTTGCAGGAAGACAGAAGGATTGATTATCATGCCAATGGTTGCATGAGCAGTTCAGCAGCGTGCATTGCTATGGCAGCTGCTGAGCATTCCCCAGTAAATGATTAAGAAGCTGGTTGTCCTGCAACTGTTGCGAGATTGAGAGCATGAAGTGGCTGACACACATTTAGTTCTGGTGTCCCATCTGCTGATGAGTGCTGCAAACCAAACTCATGTGTGACATCCCTGTGTACTTGCATACCTAGACTGCTTGATGCCCTCATGAGAGTTAAAAACAAAAAACTGCGGATGCTGGAAATCCAAAACAAAAACAGAAATACCTGGAAAAACTCAGCAGGTCTGGCAGCATCGGCAGAGAAGAACAAAGTTGACGTTTCGAGTCCTCATGACCCTTCAACAAAAATAGGAGAGGGGTGAAATATAAGCTGGTTTAAGGAGGGGGGGGGGGAAGAGAAGTCGGGGGGGGTGGGGTGGTTGTAGGGACAAGTAAGCAGTGATAGGAGCAGATAATCAAAAGATGTCACAGACAAAAGAACAAAGAGGTGTTGAAGGTGGTGATATTATCTAAAAGAATGTGCTAATTAAGAATGGATGGCAGGACATGCAAGGTACAGATAGCTCTAGTGGGGGTGGGGTGAAATAAGACTAAAAGGGCATAAAAGGTATAGATTTAAAAATAATGGAAATAGGTGGGAAAAGAAAAATCTATATAAATTATTGGAAAAAACAAAAGGGAAGGGGAAGAAACGGAAAGGGGGTGGGGATGGAGGAGGGAGTTCAAGGTCTAAAGTTGTTGAACTGAATATTCAGTCCAGAAGGCTGTAAAGTGCCTAGTCGGAAGATGAGGTGCTGTTCCTCCAGTTTGAGTTGAGCTTCACTGGAACAATGCAGCAAGCCAAGGACAGACATGTGGGCAAGAGAGCAGGGTGGAGTGTTAAAATGGCAAGCAACAGGGAGGTCTGGGTCATTCTTGCGGACAGACCAAAGGTGTTCTGCAAAGCGGTCGCCCAGTCTGCGTTTGGTCTCTCCAATGTAGAGGAGACCGCATTTGGAGCAACGAATGCAGTAGACTAAGTTAGGGGAAATGCAAGTGAAATGCTGCTTCACTTGAAAGGAGTGTTTGGGCCCTTGGATGGTGAGGAGAGAGGAAGTGAAGGGGCAGGTGTTGCATATTTTGCGTACGCATAGGGAGGTGCCGTAGGTGGGGGTTGAGGAGTAGGGGGTGATGGAGGAGTGGACCAGGGTGTCACGGAGGGAACGATCCCTACGGAATGCCGCCAGGGGGGGTGAAGGGAAGATGTGTCTGGTGGTGGCATCATGCCGGAGTTGGCGGAAATGGCGGAGGATGATCCTTTGAATGCGGAGGCTGGTGGGGTGATAAGTGAGGACAAGGACAAGGAATGTACCACATACCCCATAAAGAGACAGGCATAGCTGGGGCCCATGCGGGTACCCATAGCCACACCTTTTATTTGGAGAAAGTGAGAGGAGTTAAAGGAGAAATTGTTCAGTGTGAGAACAAGTTCAGCCAGACGGAGGAGAGTAGTGGTGGATGGGGATTGTTCGGGCCTCTGTTGAGGAAGAAGCTGAGAGCCCTCAGACCATCCTGGTGGGGGATGGAGGTGTAGAGGGATTGGACATCCATGGTGAAGAGGAGGCGGTTGGGGCCAGGGAACTGGAAATTGTTGATGTGACGTAAGGTGTCAGAGGAATCATGGATGTAGGTGGGAAGGGACTGGACAAGGGGAGAGAGAAGGGAGTCAAGATAACGAGAAATGAGTTCCGTGGGGCAGGAACAGGCTGATACGATCGGTCTGCCAGGACAGTCCTGTTCGTGGATTTTGGGTAGGAGGTAGAAGCGGGCCGTCCGAGGTTGGGCGACTATCAGGTTGGAAGCTGTGGGAGGAAGATCTCCAGAGGAGATGAGGTCAGTGACAGTCCTGGAAACAATGGCTTGATGTTCAGTGGTGGGGTCATGGTCCAGGGAGAGGTAGGAGGAAGTGTCTGCGAGTTGACGCTCAGCCTCCACGATGTAGAGGTCAGTGCACCAGACAACAACAGCACCACCCTTGTCAGCAGGTTTGATGACAATGTTAGGGTGGGACCTGAGAGAACGGAGTGCAGTAAGTTCAGAGAGAGACAGGTTAGAATGGGTGAGAGGAGCAGAGAAATTGAGACGACTAATATCATGCCGACAGTTCTCAATGAAAAGATCAAGAGAAGGTAAGAATCCAGAGGGAGGGGTCCAGGTGGAGGAAGAATATTGGAGGTGGGTGAAAGGATCCGTTGAACGGGGAGAGGACTCCTGCCCAAAGAAGTGAGCACGGAGACGAAGGCGGCGGAAGAAGAGTTCAGCATCATGCCAAGCCCGAAATTCATTGAGACGAGGGCGTAAGGGTATGAAACTAAGTCCTTTGCTGAGCACGGAACGTTCAGCGTCGGAGAGAGGAATGTCAGGGGGTATGGTGAATACACGGCCGGGGCTGGGATTGGAAGATGGGGTGGGGACGGAGGGACAGGCAGGGATGGAAGGTCCTAGATGAGTGTTGGTGTCGATGAGTTGTTGGAGCTTGCGTTCCTTAACACTTGAGAGAAAGAGAAAAAGTTTCTTGTTGAGGCGTTGGATGAGACGAAGAATAAAATGAAACTGGGGGCACGCGCAGCTTTGAAAAAGGGTGCGGCGGTGCTGCTGGAGGGAGAGGTTGAGTGTGTTCATATGGCGGCGCATGGCACTGAGTGTGGATCTCAGAATGCGACGGGAACAGCAGTCCAAGAAACATTTTATGTCCCGGAGATACCTGTAACCCTGGGTGGATTCGAAACATGAGGGATGGAATTTCAGTTGAAATCCACGTGGGGTAAGTTGGAGACGGAGACAGTCACTGAGAAAGGAAATATGGCTGTGAAAGCGGGTTTTAGTAAACATCTTGTCAAACACCAGGAGAGAAATGGAAGGCAATGAAGGTGAACAAGGCAAAAGAGAGATATGGAAATCCTGTCGGAGAGAAAAGCAATACTTCTTCAAGGTAGGCATTTCTTGAAGAGAAGTGGCAGTCAATTAAACACAGAGATAAAAACAAAAAAACTGCGGATGCTGGAAATCCAAAACAAAAACATGAGAGTGTTAGTTTTCAGCAAGTAGATGGTGCATTTACCCTGGTGGAGTGCAGCAGATCATTCATCCTCTTCTGACACTGTTGGGCATCTCTGCATTGGCCCCACAGGCACTAAGCCCCCACTGCCACAGTCAGATGGGAGGGCCTGCTCCTGCTGCCATATTGAGGAAACAGCACCTCCTGTCTTACCTAGCCTGGAGAACGGTCTGCAAAGAGGCTTTGCTGAACCGTGAGGCCGTGCATTGTTGTCTTTTCTGCGACATCTTGGATGAGTAATCTGGAGCTCCTGGCCTGCAGTGAGTGAATGGCTGTCTGGTTGCCCTTTAAATATGGTGCCTTCGAGCCCATGAGGTAATGGCAGGGACTGTGATTTCCTGCCAGGCCCCCATCAATAGGTTCGCTGTGCTCTGCACGGATGCATAAATAATAAGCTGAACAGGGCAAGATCTTGCCTGTTCAACAGTCCCACCCCCAAACGGGAATCACTTCCACTTCCACTCCTGCCATTGAACTTCGACTTCAGAGCAGAAGATTCATCATGTTTTCTTGAAAACTCTTTGGTAGACCTAAAAATGCAAACTCAAGTATATGATCCTCCACTAACCTCACTTTCCCAACTTAGTGTCCATCTGCACTTTGGATGTTCCTCATATCTTTATCTCTATCATAAATGTGAACCGGACTATAGATCAGAACAGAATCTTTCAAAGCAGCTAGAAATTTCTTGCAATATGTAAGTCAGAGCCAACTTAAAATGCTTCGAGGTTGCAGCACTGGCTTCAGGAGAGTGACCCCGAGCAGTGCTCTCAGCTGTTTACATTTCTACCTGTTCATTCTGGAGCAGGCAGCAGGTAGGAATGGAGTAGACAAATCATAGTAAAAACTTGCTAGACCCAGAAAGGAACAGGATCTCTGCTACCATAGGAAACAAGGTGTGTAAATTGTTTTTGTCTCCAATTGCAGCTAATGGTAGATTCCTCCAAGATGTACACCCTTTGATTTAAATTTAATTTTAATTAATTTAAAACTGTTTTCATAAGTTCAACTAAATCAACTTGAAATAATAATTTGAGTTTAACCATTTGATATTTTATAACCTCAATAGGGTTCCCCCTTCTCTCTAGAGCTTAAAAATATTTAACATATCCCCAAACTTCCTTTACACTTGGAATATCTTTTGTTGTTCCACTCCGGATATGCTGGCTAACGCATACATGTCCCCTTAATGGTGTCCTGATCAAAACTGAACAGATGAAAGAAGGTCTGTCAGTCTGCACCCAGCACACTGAATTATTTTGAAGACAAATGTTCCAATTCTCCAAATTTCCCTGTACCCAGGTGGTCCAGTATTTTTATTTATTCATTCCTGGCTAAACCAGCATTTATTGTCCATCCCTAATTGCCCTTGAGAAGGTGATGGTGAGCTGCCTTCTTGAACTACTGTATTCCATGTGGTGTAGGTACACCCACAACGCTGTTATGGAGGGAGTTCCAAGATTTTGAGCCAGCGACAGTGAAAGAATAACGATATATTTCCAAGTCAGGATGCTAAATGACTCGGAGCAGAACTTGCAGATGGTGGTGTTCACATGTGTCTACTGCCCTTGTCCTTCTAGATGGTAGTGGTCATGGGTTTGAAAGATGCTGTCTAAGGAGGCTTGCTGAGTTCCTGAACTGCATCTTGTAGATGGGGCACACTGCTGCTACTGTGCATCAGTGGTGGAGGGAGTGAATGTTTGCGGATGGGGTGCCAGTCAAACAGGTTGCTTTGTCCTGGCTTGTGTCAAGCTTCTTGAGCGTTGTTGGTGCTGCACTCATCCAGGTAAGTGGAGAATATTTCATCACACTCCTGACTTGCGCATTGTAGATGGTGGACAGGCTTTGGGGAGTCTTGAGGTGTGGTACTTGCTGCAGGATACCTAGGCTCTGACCTGCTCTTGTAGCCACAGTATTTATATGGTTAGTCCAATTCAGTTTCTGGTCAATGATAACCTCCAGGATGTTGATGGTGGGGGATTCAGCGCTTGTAATGCCATTGAACATCATGGGGCGATGGTTAGATTCTCTCATGTTGGAGATGGTCATTGCCTGGCACTTGTGAGGCACGAATGTTCCTTACCACTTGCCAGCCCAAGCTTGGATATTGTTCAGATCTTGCTGCATTTGGACACGGACTGCTTCAGTATCGGAGGAGTCATGATTGGTTCTGAACATTGTGCATCAGTGAACATCCCCACTTCTGAACTTATGATGGAAGGATGGTCTTTGATGAAGCAGCTGAAGATAGTTGGGCCTAGGACACTACCCTGAGGAACTCCTGCAGTGATATCGTGGAACAGAGATGATTGACCCCCAACATCTACAACCATCTTCCTTTGCGCTAAGTATAACTCCAACCGGGAGAGTTTTCCCCCTGATTCCCATTGACTCCAGTTTTCCCAGGGCTCCTTGATGTCACACTTGGTCAAATACTGCCTTGATGTCAAAGGCAGTCACTCTCACCTCACCTCGGGAGTTCAGCTCCTTTGTCTTTGTTTGAATCAAGGCTGTAATGAGGTCAGGAGCTGAGAATCCCTGGCGGAATCCAAACTAAACATCAGTGAGCAGGTTATTTCTAAGCAAGGGCCCCTTGATAGCACTGTTGATGACTCCTTCCATTACTTTACTGATGATGGAGAGTAGACTGATGGGGCGGTAATTGGCTGGGTTGGATTTGTCCTGATTTTTGTGTACAGGACATACCTGGGCAATTTTCCACATAGCCAAGTAGATGTCAGTGTTGTAGCTGTACTGGAACAGCTTGGCTAGGGGCGCAGCAAATTCTGGAGCATAAATCTTCAGTACTATTGGTGGAATATTGTCAGGGCCCATAGCCTTTGCAGTATCCAGTGCCTTCAGCCATTTCTTGATATCACTTGGATGGAATCAAATTGGCTGAAGACTGGCATCTGTGATGCTGGGGACCGCTGGAGGAGGCCAAGATGGATCATCTACTCGGCACTTCTGGCTGAAGATTGTTGCAAAAGCTTATCTTTTGAACTGATGTGCTGGACTCCCCCATCATTGGGGATGGGGATATTTGTGGAGATTCCTTCTCCAGTGAGTTGTTTAATTGTCCACCACCATTCACGACTGCAGAGTTTAAATCTGATCAGTTGGTTGTGGAATTGCTTAGTTCTCTCTATCACTGGCTGCTTATACTGTTTGACACACAAATAGTCCTGTGTTGTAGCTTCACCAGGTTGACACCTCATTTTTATGTATGCTTGGTGCTGTTCCACAGCACTGTGGGTGTACCTACACCACATGTAATGCAGCGGTTCAAGAAGGCAGCTCACCATCACCTTCTCAAGGGCAATTAGGGATGGACAATAAATGCTGGCCGAGCCAGGAATGAATAAATAAAAATACTGGATCACCTGGGGTACAGGGAAATTTGCACGCTTCATTGAACCAGAGTTGATCCCCTGGCTTGTTGGTAATGGTAGAATGGGGGATATGCCAGGCCATGAGATTACAGATTGTGGTTGAGTACAATTCTGCTGCTGCTGATGGCCCACAGCACCTCATTCATGCCCCGTCTTGAGTTGCGAGGTATGTTCGAAATCTATCCCATTGGTAGTGTTACTGAGTCAATCTTGGTGATGGACATTGAAGTCCCCCACCCAGAGTACATTCTGAGCCCTTGCTACACTCAGTACTTCCTCCAAATGGTGTTTAACATGGAGGGGTACTGACTTATCAGCTGAGGGAGGGTGGTGTGTGGTAATCAGCAAGAGGTTTCCCTGCCTATGTTTGACCTGATGTCATGAGACCTCATGGGGTCCAGAAACGATGTTGAGAACTCCCAGGGCAACTCCCTCCCAACTGTATACCACTGTGAAATTAGAGACGCATGGAATAAAGGAACATCTGTAATTATGGGTTACTTTAATCTGCATATAGATTGGGCAAATCAAATTAGTAACAATACCATAGAGGAGGAATTCCTGGAGTGTATACGGGATGGTTTTCGGACCAATATGTTGAGGAACCAACTAGAGAACAGGCCATCCTAGATTGGGTATTGTGTAATGAGAAAGGAAAAATTGGCAATCTAGTTGTTCGAGGCCCCTTGGTGATGAGTGACCATAATAGAACCATAGAACCATAGAAAGGTTACAGCACAGAAGAAGGCCATTCATCCCATCTTGTCCATGTCAGCCCTAGGACACCCAGGTGCCCTTTCTAATCCCATCTTCCTGCAACCGGCCCATAGCTCTGCAGCTTACAGCACTTTAGGTGCAGATCCAGGTACTTTTTAAAAGAGTTTAAAGTTTCTGCCTCTACCACCAACTTGGACAGTGAATTCCAGATACCCACTACCCTCTGCGTAAAAACATTCTTCCTCATGTCCCCCCTATATCTTCTGCCACTTATCTTGAATCTATGTCCCCTGGTTTTAGAACTCTCCACCAAGGGAAACAATTTTATCCTGTTCACTCTATCTATTCCCCTTATAATTTTGTACACCTCAATCAAGTCACCTCTCAGCCTTCTTTGTTCTAAGGAAAATAACCCCAACCTATCCAATCTCTCCTCGTAGCTACAATTTTCTAACCCTGGCAACATTCTTGTAAACCTCCTTTGCACTCTCTCCAGAGCTATTACGTCCTTCCTGTAATGTGGTGACCAGAACTGCACACAATACTACAGTTTTGGCCTCACCAGTGTTTTATACAATTCCAACATTATATCCCTACTTTTATATTCTATACCTCTGCCAATGAAGGAGAGCATTCCATATGACTTCTTTACAGCCTTGACTACTTGAACTGCTGCCTTCACGGGCCTGTGTACTTGTACGCCAAGATCTCTCACTTCATCTACCCCTCTTAGTATATTCCCATTTATTGTGTAATCCCTGTAACTGTTTGACCTCCCGAAATGTATGACCTCACACTTCTCTATGTTAAAATCCATCTGCCACTTTACCGCCCACTCCACCAACCCATCTGTAACGTTTTGGAGATTATGGCTACCCTCTACACTATCCACTACTTGGCCAATCTTTGTGTCATCTGCAAATTTCCCAATCGTGCCCCCCATGTTCACATCGAAATCGTTAATATATAACACAAACAGCAAGGGTCCCCAACACCGAGCCCTGTGGAACACCACTTGAGACAACTTTCCATTCACAAGGGAATCCATCGACCATTACCCTTTGTTTCCTGTTACAAAGCCAACCTTTTGTATGATAGAATTCTTCATCAAGATGGAGAGTGACGTAGTTGATTCTGAGGCTAGGGTCCTGAATCTTAATAAAGGAAACTACGATGGTATGAGACGCAAGTTGGCTATGATGGATTGGGAAACGTTACTTAAAGGGCTGATGGTAGATAGGCAATGGCAAATGTTCAAAGAGCGCTTGGGTGAACTGCAACAATTGTTTATTCCTGTCTGTTGCAAAAGTAAAATAGGAAAGGTGGCCAAACCATGGCTTACAAGGGCAATTAGAGATAGTATTAGATCCAAGGAAGAGACATACAAATTGGCCAGAAAAAACAACAGACCTGAGGATTGGGAGCACTTTAGAATTCAGAAAAGGAGGAACAAGGGATTGATTAAGAAGGGGAAAATAGAGTACGAGAGTAAGCTTGCGGGGAGAACATAAAAACTGACTGTAAAAGTTTCTATAGGTATGCGAAGAGAAAAAAATTGGTGAAGACAAATGTGGGTCCCTTACAGTCAGAAACAGGGGAATTTATAATGGGGAACAAAGAAATGGCTGACCAACTAAATACATACTTTGGTTCTGCCTTCACAAAGGAGGACACAAATAATGTACCAGAAATGTTGGGGAACACAGGGTTTAGTGAGAGGGAGGAACTGAAAGAAATCAGTATTAGCAGGAAAATGGAGAAATTGATGGGATTGAAGGCTGATAAATCCCCAGGGCCTGATAATCTACATCCCAGAGTACTTAAGGAAGTACCCCTAGAAATAATGGATGCATTGGTGGTCATCTTCCGAGATTCTATGGACTCTGGAACAGTTCCTACAGATTGGAGGGTAGCTAATGTAACCCCACTATTTAAAAAGGGAGGTAGCGGGAAACAGGGAATTATAGACCAGTCAGCCTGATGTCAGCAGTGGGGAAAATTCTAGAGTCCATTATAAAAGATTTAATAGCTGAGCACTTGGAAAACAGTGGCAGAATCGGACAGTCAGCATGGATTTACGAAAGGGAAATCATGCTTGACAAATCTACTGGAATTTTTTGAGAATGTAACGAGTAGAGTTGATGAGGGTGAGCCAGTGGATGTGGTTTATTTGGACTTTCAGAAGGCTTTCGACAAAGTCCCATATAAGAGATTAGTGTGTAAAATTAAAGCACATGGGATTGGATGTAGTGTAGTGAGATGGATGGAAAACTGGTTGGCAGACAAGAAACAAAGAGTAGGAATAAACGAGTCTTTTTCCGAATGGCAGGCAGTGACTAGTGAGCTACCGCAGGGATCGATGCTGGGACCCCAGCTATTTACGATATATATTAATGATTTAGACGAGGGAACTAAATGTAATACCTCCAAATTTGCAGATGACACAAAGCTGGGTGGGAGGATGAGCTGTGAGGAGGATGCAGGGATACTTCAGTGTAATTTGGACAAGCTGAGTGAGTGGGAAAATGCATGGCAGTTGCAGTATAATGTAGATAAATGTGAGGTTATCCACTTTGGTAGCAAAAACAGGAAGGCAGATTATTATCTGAATGGTTATTAATTGAGAGAAGGGAATGTGCAACGAGACCTGGGTGTCCTCGTACACCAGTCACTGAAGGTAAGCATGCAGGTGCAGCAGGCGGTAAAGAAGGCAAATGGTATGTTGGCCTTCATAGCGAGAGGATTTGAATACAGGAGCAGGGATGTCTTGCTGCAATTATACAGGGCCTTGGTGAGACCACACCTGGAATATTGTGTGCAGTTTTGGTCTCCTTATCTGAGGAAGGATGTACTTGCTATAGAGGGAATGCAGCTAAGGTTTACCCGACTGATTCCTGGGATGGCGGGACTGACATATGAGGAGAGATTGAGTCGGTAAGGATTATATTTGCTGGAGTTCAGAAGAATGAGGGGGATTCTCATAGCAACCTATAAAATTCTAACAGGACTAGACAGGGTAGATGCAGGAAAGATGTTCCCAATGGTGGGAAAGTCCAGAACCAGGGGTCACAGTCTGAGGATACGGGGTAGACCATTTAGGACTGAGATGAGGAGAAATTTCTTCACCCAGAGAGTGGAGCCTGTGGAATTCGCTACCAGAGAAAGTAGTTGAGGCCAAAACATTGTATGTTTTCAAGAAGGAGTTAGATAAAGCTCTTGGGGTGAAAGGGATCAAAGGATATGGGGAGAAAGCGGGAGCAGGCTATTGAGTTGGATGATCAGCCATGATCATAACAAATGGTGGAGCAGGCTCAAAGGGCTGAATGGCCTACTCCTGCTCCTATTTTCTATGCATTCTGCCATCTCTGCTGGGCCCGTCCTGCCGGTGGGACAGGATATATCCAGGGACGGTGATGGTAATGACATTGTCTTTAAGGTATGATGCTGTAAGGATGACTTTATCAGGCTATTGCTTGACTAGTCTGTGAGACAGCTCCCACAATTTTGGCACTAGCCCCCAGATATTAGTTAGGAGAACTTTGTAGGGTCGACAGGGCTGAGATTGCCATTGTCATTTCTGGTGCCTAGGTCAATGCCAGGTCGTCCATCTGTCTTCATTCCTTTTAGACTTTGTCACAGTTTGATACAAATGAGTGGCTTGCTAGGCTATTTCAGAGGGGATTTAAGAGTCAACCACATTGCTGTGGGTCTGGAGTCACATGTAGGCCAGACCAGGTGAGGACTGCGGATTTCCTTGCCTAAAGGGGATTAGTGAACCAGATGGGTTTTTACAACAATTAACAATGGTTTCATGGTCATCACTAGACTTTTAATTCCAGATTTTTATTGAATTCAAGCTCCACCATCTGCCATAGTGGGATTCAAACCCAGGTCCCTAGAGTATTACACTGGGTCTCTGGATTACAAGTGACAATACCATTATACCACTGCCTCTAGTATGCCTAGAGAAAGACCTAGGAAGATTTCCCCTCTTACTTTGAGTGTGGTCTGACCACTGCATTGGGAAAGCGCTTTAGCATAACCTCTATAGAGTTTTGCTCTGCACTTCAGTTGTATCATAGAATCATAAAATGTTACAGCACAGAAGGAAGCTATTCAGCCCATCATACCTGTGCTGGCTCTTGAAGGATATATCCAATTCATTCTACTCCTCTGCTCTTTCGTCATGGCACAGCAAACATCCAAACATTATCTCAACATGTGTTTTATTGGCTAGTTTCTATATTTGGTGAGGAACAGTACCAACTCTACATAAATGTAGCACAAAGTAACAGCTTTCTTTCATAGGTACTATAGGCCTTCATAAACTATAGAGTACGATGTTTTAACATCATTTCAGAAACAAAAGTAGGTTATGAAGTGTCAAAGCAGACGGTTCCTTTCATCCTCTGTGTAGTAATTATGGTTTTATTTAGTGTAATGTACCTTAAAGGATGATACTTGTTAAGGAAGATCACATGATCTGTAGTAACCAATAGGAGAGTAGCACTGGCTACCTCAGCAGTCAGTGTAGAGATAGAGTTGGAGCTGAAAGCACGCATGCAGTTGCTGCTGAGTACATTGTAAATAAACTTAATGTTTCCACCCAAGAAGTGTCCGCAGCTCAACTCTATCATTAATAGCACAACTCGGCCACCCTAAACATTCTGAGAGAGACTTTAGATGTTTTCTGTGCTCAGGTGAGAAAGGTTTGTACAAGTTATTTCCGAGTGTTGGTGCTATGTTTGAACCCAAAGCAGTAGAAGTAACTATTATCCCCCACTGTAATCTATGATTTATACTGGAAGTGACAGAAGTGTACAGTTTGAAAGAGTAACTGAAATGAATGCTTATACTGACAATGCCTGCAGATTACAAAGGGTAGGTGTTAAATGCCAATCCAAGTGAAGGATAGTGATACCACAAGAGGTTGTTTGAATTAGGACTTTTGCTCAAAGAGTCTTCTACTTAGGAAGCCCCTCTGGATCGAGGATGACTTGCTATCATTGTGGTTTGATGGGTTCTGAAATGGTTGATAAGTCCAATGCATGATCTGCAGACTTTGCCACATGCAAGCCAGGTGGTGCTTGAAGGGTTGGCTGGATGGAGTGTTTGGAGATTTGTGTGCTCCTTCCGATACCTCAACTTCAGCTCTGTATGTTTCTGATGAAGTCTCTCGATGTGTTCTGTGCCTTCCCGAGTGGTCTTTCTTCCTTTTTGTCGGTCAAGCCCTTGAGTCAGCTGGTATGTTTGACCTCTTCAGTGATGCTTTGAGGATATCCCGAAAGCATTTCCACTGCCCTCTTGGGAGTCTCTTGCTGTAACCACGTTCCATGTAGAGCAGTTGTTTCGGGAGTCTGGTGTCAGGCATTCAAATGACATGTCCTGCTCAGCGGAGTGGGTTTTAGGATTTAAGTGCTTTGATGCTGGAAAAGTTGGTTTGGGAAAGGATGCTGCTGTGAAAATGGACCTGTCGCTAAACATCCCAAAATTCAAGGCCCTCTTCCAACTGGAAAAACACCTCCCCTCTTTGATTAGCGGCTAGGAATCCTGTGGCGAGTAACTCACCTCCTGACTCCCCAAAGCCTGTCCACCATCTACAAGGCACAAGTCAGGAGTGTGATGGAATACTCCCCACTTGCCTGGATGAGTGCAGCTCCCACAACAGTCAAGAAGCTTGACACTATCCAGAACAAAGCAGCCCACTTGATTGGCACCAAATACACAAACATTCACTCCCTCCACCACCGACGCACAGTAGCAGCAGTGTGTACCATCTACAAGATGTATTGCAAGAATTCACCAAAGTTCCTTAGACAACACCTTCTAAACCCACAACTACTATCATCTAAAAGGACAAGAGCAGCAGATATATGGGAACGCCACCACCTGAAAGTTCCCCTCCAAGTCACTCACCATCCTGACTTGGAAATATATCGCCGTTCCTTCACTGTCACTGTTTCAAAGTCCTGGAACTCCCTTTCTAACAGCATGGTGGGTGCACCTACACCACATGGACTGCAGCAGTTCAAGAAGGCAGCTCACCACCACCTTCTCAAGGGCAATTAGGGATTGGCAATAAATGCCTAGCCAGTGACACAATATCCCATGACCAAATAAAAAAAAATTAAACTTAACCACAAGATCCTAGAGCATGTGGGCTATTTTCTATATCTTGGGAGTCTCCCCTTAACAAAGGCAGACATAGGCGGTGAAATTCAGCATCAGCTCCAATGTACCAGCTCAGCTTTTGGCTGACAGAGGAAACAAGTATTTGAGGACCAAAATCTCCACCCTGAGACTAAAGTCATGGTTTATTAGGCAGCAGTGATCTCCACAGTCCTTTATGCTTCAGAGTCCTGGACAACCTACAGCAGGCACCACAAAGCACTGGAGAAGTACCATCAGCCTTTGCAAGATCATCCAAATTTGGTGGCAAGAAAGGCTGCCCCATTTCTACATCATAGAGTACCTGATTACGGGCAACAAACTGGAGCCTAATTAAGCTGAGTAAGTCAGAAAAACATATTTTTTCAAAGAAATAATAATATTTTCAAAGAAATATTATTCTGTAAAATCACTCCGTCAGTATCGGACAGTCTGTAAAACAGCAAAGAGCAAAAGAAGGAATCTATTTCTGATCTCTGATGCATGTCTTCCGAAAGTACTTGGTGAACTATTTCTCCTTTTAATGTATTAAAGCAAATTGCATTCTAATATAACTCAATCTGATGTGCTTTTGAAGCATGAATGGTTCAGAATTCCTGAACTCCAACATTATTTGACCAAGCTTCTGCCTTGTCTCAGCAGAATATCTATTGAAGCCACTCTGTCAGCAAATGAGTTGGAAATGGGGTGGGATTTACAGCAGGATTCACAGCAAATTTTATTTTTTCCAAAAATCAAAGTCTATTTCCTCAGCCATTTAAATAGCGCACTGTAGGAAACAGTCTACAGAGTCTATTTAAAGAGTATCTATAAACTACAGCAAACAGAATGCATGAATGGAACTATATAGCAACATCTGCCAATAAAAGCAAAGAGATTTCCCTATAAAATGCAGTGAGTGGATGTTTTATGTGTATTAAATTCAAATCATTTACAGAAATATGGTCTTCAAGCAGGACTGATGGTGGAATAACAAAATCATTTCTATTCTGACTAGGAATATCTGCAGCCTGTAGTGTAAAGGATTAATGTGAATATGTAAATGAGAGGGTTCACATCATCTTGGGGAAGTGATTGAAGATGATTATCATGCTTGGCTTCTCTCTTGCATCCTCATGGCAAGGATTAAGTCTAATTCTAGATGTAGTTATTCATTGTTATGGTTTGCATAAACCCTACTCCATAAGTCTGCAACAATAACCATTAACAACACCGTGAACATAAGGACATTAGATGGTGGTAGCAGATAAATGGACATCAGGAAAATGAACAGCCAGCAATTGAACGGTACGTGGACAGGTAGCAGATTGAAAAAAATACAAGGAATGGAATGCAACAGTCATTGCCATTACCAGAGTGCTTTGAGCAAGTTACAGGTCCAAAAGAAGCATGGTTGAACTGGTACCGAAGATTTGCAAGGTATCAGGGATCAGGGCTCGCTACAAAGGCGAGCAAGAAGCACACTTCTGTACACAATGGGTGGTTGTGCAGACAATAGCCTAGTCAGACAAGGGGTTGATAAGGAAACCGCTGCATATGACAAAGTAACAAAAGCATTTGATGCCTGCTTCAGTCTCAGAAAAATACCATTGTTGAGTGGGCAAAGTTTAATAAGCGCACCCAGCGAGGGGGGAAAGTGTCACTTTGTTAATTAATGATTTATACCAACTGGCAGAAAATTGTGAGCATGGTGACTTAAAGGAAGAATTAATTCTAGGTAGAATTGTTGTTGGAGTCTTGGATGAAAACTTGTCAAACCTCTTGCGGTCAAGGGATGGCTTAACACTCTCCATGGCCATTTAGTTGACTAGGCAAGCTGAGATTAGGAAACAGAATCATTCAGTACTTCGAGGTGACAGCGACACTCATTTGCAAAGAAACACCAACTCATTGGAGTTTGTTAAGTTTCAGAGTAAAAACATAGCAATACAGAAACAGCAGAAGAGAAAACCTTCTAAACTCGAGTGAATACAGGCCCAGTCGAACCAATCCCTCCTCATATGACAATCCTGCCATCCCCAGTATTAGCCTAGTGAACCTACGCTGCACTCCGTCTATGGCAAGTATATCCTTTCTAAGGTAAGGAGACCAAAACTACACACAATACTCCTGGTGTAGTCTCACCAAGGCCCTGTATAACTGCAGTAAGACATCGCTACTTCCAAACTCAAATCCTCTTGCAATGAAGGCCAACATACTATTTGCCTTCCTAACTGCTTGCTGCACCTGCCTATTTACTTTCATTGACTGGTGTACAAGGACACCCAGATCCCTTTGTACATCTACATTTCCCAATATATCACCATTTAAATATTACTCTGCCTTTCTGTTTTTCACACCGAAGCATATAACTTCATATTTATCCACATTATACTGCATCTCCCATGTGTTTGCCCACACACACAATTTGTCTAAATCGCCTTGAAGCCTCCTTGCATCCTCCTCACAACTCACAACTCCGCCCAGTTTTGTGTCATCAGAAAACTTGGAAATATTGCATTTGGTTCCCTCATCCGAGTCATTTATATATATCGTGAATAGATGGGGCCCAAGCACTGATCCCTGCATTATACCACTAGTCACCATCTGCCATCCAGATAAAGACCCATTTATTCCCACTCTCTGTTTCCAGTCTGTCAACCAATTCTCAATCCATACCAGTATATTACCCCCAATCCAATGTGCTTTAATTTTGCCCATTAGCCTTTTATGTGGGACCTTATCAAAAGCCTTCTTGAAATCCAAATACACCACATCCACTGGTTCTCCCTTATCTATTCTACTAGTTACATCCTCAAAAACTCCAGTAGATTAGTTAAGCATGATTTCCCTTTCATAAATCCATGCTGACTTTGTCTAATCGCATTAATGTTTTCCAAGTGTTCTGTTACCATGTATTTAATAATATTCTCTAGCATTTTCCCCACTACTGATGTTAGGCTAACTGGTCTGTAATTCTCTGTTTTTTCTCTCCCTCCTTTTTTTAAATAGTGGGGTTATATTTGCCACCCTCCAAATTGTAGGAACTGCTCCAGAGTCTATAGAATTTTGGAAGATGACCACCAATGCATCCGATATTTCCAGGGCCACTTCCTTTAGTACTCTGGGATGCACTGTTAATTCATCTACATTATTGCAAATGCTCCGCACATTAAGAGACAATGCTTTTAGACTTGTGTTTTTCACCTTGTTAGTCATCTTAGCTTTATTTTGCACTATGACCCCATTTGTTTTTCGCACTTGTTTTTTCTGTCTTCCACTTTTGCTTCTTACTTTTCTGTATTTTGTTTCTATCCTTGTTTCCCCCTCCTCTGTCTCCCTGCTCAGATTCCCATCCCCCTGCCATTCTAGTTTAAACCCTCCCCGCCTGCACTAGCAAACACTGTCCTGAGGATATTGGTCCGGGTCCTGCTCAGATGCAACCCGTCCTGTTTGTATTGGTCCCACCTTCTCCAGAACCAGTCGCAGTGTCCCAGGAATCTGAATCCCTACCCGCTACACCATTTCTTCAGTCATGTGTTCATCTGATATATCCTATTATTTCTACTCTCGCTAGCACGTGGCATTGGTAGTAATCCTGAGATTACTACCTTTGAGGTCCTACTTTTTAATTTGCGTCCTTACTCCCTATATTTTGCTCGTTGGACCTCATCCTTTTTTTTACCTATGTCATTGGTACCAATATGCATCATGACCACTGGCTGTTCATCCTCCCTCTTCAGAATGCCCTGCAGCCTCTCCAAGACACTGGCACCAGTGAGGCAACATACCATCCTGGAGTCTCTTGTGCGGCCACAGAAATGCCTGTCTGTTCCCCTTACTATTGAATCGCCATAGCCCTGCCATTCTTCTTCCTCCCTTCTTGTGCAGCAGAGCCACCTGTGGTGCCATCGACTTGGCTCCTGCTGCATTCCCTTGAGAAGTTATCTCCCCCAACAGTATCCAAAATGGTATATCTGTTAGAGAGGGGGATGGCCACAGAGGACTCCTGTACTTCCTGCCTTCCTCTACTCTGTCTGGTGGTCACCCATCCCCTTTCTGCCTGTTCAGTCTTTACCTGCGGTGTGAGCACCTCACTGAACGTGCTGTCCACGATAATATCAGCATCACGGCTACTCCACAGTGAATCCACCTGCAGCTCCAGCTCTGAAATCCAGTTAGCCAAAGGCTGCAGCTGGAAACACTTCCTGCACACATGGTCGCCAGGGACACTGGAAGTGTCCATGGCTTCCCACGTAGTGCAGGAGGAGCATATCATGGGTGTGAGCTCTGCTGCTATGACTTCCCTTTAGATTAGGCTCATTAGTTTCTCCCTTTAAAGAATACTAATTATGCTTGGGAGCTTATTCCACTCCAAACACTCCCACTACAGTCCAAACTCCTCACCTTATTTTATTTAAGCTAATGGCCTGCAGCAGTTTAATTAGTAGAAAAAGTAGAAGTACTGAACTAACCCTAGCTGCCTCCCCTGCATCG
The DNA here is from genome assembly GCF_964194155.1 of Cetorhinus maximus. Lineage (NCBI taxonomy): Eukaryota > Metazoa > Chordata > Chondrichthyes > Lamniformes > Cetorhinidae > Cetorhinus > Cetorhinus maximus. The sequence continues at coordinate 130,578,572 of NC_135882.1, read as the reverse complement.
CATCACTTTTTTGAATTGTGATGTCCTCGCATCGCTTTCAGCCCCAAATTTCCCCAGAACTCTTGTCCTGTCCTCGTGCCACTTTCAGCCCCGAGTGGGCTGCTTTGTCCTGGATGGTGTCAAGCTTCTTGAGTGTTGTGGGAGCTACACTCATCCAGACAAATGGGGAGTATTCCATCACACTCCTGAATTGTGCCTTATAGATGGTGGACAGGCTTTGGGGAGTCAGGAAGTGAGTTACTAATCGCAGGATTCCTAGTCTCTGACTTGCTCTTGTAGCCACAATATTTATTTGTCTAGTCCAGTTCAGTTTCTGGTCAATGGTAACCCCCAGGATGTTGACAGTGGGGGATTCAGTGATGGTGATGCCATCGAATGTCAAGGGGCGATGGTTAGATTCTCTCTTGTTGGAGATGATCAATGCCTGACACTTGTGTGATGCAAATGTTACTTGCCACATGTCAGCCCAAGTCTGGATATAATCCAGGTCTTGCTGCATTTGGACTTAGACTTCTTCAGTGTCTGAGGAGTCGCTGATGGTGCGGAACGTTGTGCAATGATCAGCAAACATACCCACTTTCTGACCTTATGATGGAAGGAAGGTCATTGATGAAGCAGCTGAAGATGGTTGGGCCTAGGATACTACCCTGAGGAACTCCTGCAGTGATGTCCTGGAACTGAGATGACTGACCTCCAACAACCACTCCCATCTTCCTTTGTGCTAGGTATGGCTCCAACAATTGGAGAGTTTTCCCCCGATTCCCATTGACTCCAGTTTTGCTAGGGTTCATCGATGCCACACTTGGTCAAATATGGCCTTGATGTCAAGGGTAGTCACTCTCACCTCACCTCGGGAGTTCAGCTCTTTTGTCCCTGTTTGAATCAAGGCTGTAATGAGGTCAGGAGCTGAGTGGCCCTGGTGGACCCCAAACTGGGCGTCAGTGAGTAGGTTATTGCTAAGCAAGTGCCACGTGATAGCACTGTTGATGACCTCTTCCATTACTTTACTGATGATGGAGAGTAGACTGATGGGACGGTAATTGGCCAGGGTGGATTTGTCCTGCTTTTGTGTACAGGGTATATCTGGGGGCAATATTCCATATAGCCAAGTAGATGCCAGTGTTGTATCTGTACTGGAACAGCTTGGCTAGGTGCGTGGCAAGTTCTGGAGAACTAGTCTTCAGTACTATTGCCAGAATATTGTCAGGGCCAAATAGCCTTCCCACTATGCAGTGCCTTCAGCCGTTTCTTGATATCACGTGGAGTGAATTGAATTGGCTGAAGATTGGCATGTGATGCTGGGAACCTCCGGAGGAGGCTGAGATGGATCATCCACTTGGCACTTCTAGCATCTGCTTCAGCCGTATGTTTTGCTGGGCTTCCCCAACATTGAGGGTGGGGACATTTGTGGAGCCTCCTCCCCCAGTGAGTTGTTTTATTGTCCACCGCCATTCACGACTAGATGTGGCAGGACTGCAGAGCTTAGATCTGATCCGTTGGTAGTGGGATCACTTAGCTCCGTCTATCACTTGCTGCTTATGCTGTTTAGCATGCAAGTAGTCCTGTGTTATAGCTTCACCAGGTTGACACCTCATTTTTAGGTATGCTTGGTACTGCTCCTGGCAGGTCCTCTTGCACTCTTCATTGAACCAGGGTTGATCCCCTGGCTTGATGGCAATGGTAGAGTGAGGGATATGCTGTGCCATGAGGTTACAGATTGTGTTCAAGTACAATTTGGCTGTTGCTAATGACCCACAGAGCTTCATGGATGCCCAGTCTTGAGTTGCTAGATCTGTTTGAAATTTGTCCCATTTAGCACGGTGGTAGTGCCACACAACACAATGGGGGGCATCCTCAATGTGAAGGCGGGACTTTGTCTTCACAACAACTGTGCGGTGGTTACTCCTACCAATACTGTCATGGACAGATGCATCTACTGGTGGGATGGGACGTACCCAGGAATGGTGATGGTGGTGTCTGTAAGATATGATTCCATGAGGATGACTATATCAGGCTTTTGCTTGACTAGTCTGTGAGACAGCTCTCCCAATTTTGGCACTAGCCCCCAGATGTTAGTAAGGAGGACTTTGCAGGGTTGAAAGGACTGAATTACCGTTGTTGTTTCCGGTGCCACGGTCCAGTCTCATTCCGTTTTTGGGACTTTGCAGTGGTTTGATACAACTGAGTGGCTAGCTAGGCCATTTCAGAGGGCATTTATGAGTCAACCATATTGCTGTGGGTCTGGAGTCACATGTAGGCCAGACCAGGTAAGGACGACAGATTTCTTTCCCTCGATTGGCACCATATCCGCAAACATTCACTCCCTCCACCACCGATGCACAGTTGTACCATCTACAAGATGTACTGCAGGAATTCACCAAGGCTCCTTAGACAACACCTTCCAAACCCACGACCATTACCATCTAAAAGGGCAAGGGCAGCAGATAGGAGATGTAGTGTAAAGGGTTAACGTGAATATGTAAGTGTGACAGTTAACATCACCTTGGGGAAATGATGTAACAAAGGATTGTTTTCTCTTTCTTTGCCTTTACCAGAAGATTGCATAGTTGGAGGATGAATGAACGGTGTATATGACTACAGTTTCTGGAGGGGAAGCTTTAATGGACTTGATTTTTAATGACCTCCTTCTTGTATATTTATTTATAACTTTGCAGCTGGCACTGAAGAATGCTAGTTATGCTATGCATGGCCAATGCAGCACTAAGTCAAAATGCCAGCTATTACTATACTATTTAAGGCCCTTCAACACCTCAAGACTTTCCAAAGTTCTTTACAACCAAGTACTATGCTATTGAAGTGTAATCACTATTGTAAAATATAGGACATTGGCAATTTGCAGACATCAAGTCCATCAATGAGAAATTATCAGTTAATCTGTTTTAACTATATTGATTAAGGGATAAATATTGGCCAGGACATTAGTGAGAACTCCCTTGCTCTTCATCAAAAGATCTTTGACATCCATTTGAAAAGGCAGATTTAACATCTCACATAAAAGACAGCAATGCTCTCTCAGTGCTGCACTGTAGTGTCAGCCAAGATTACATGCTGAAGTCTCTAGAATAGGACTTAACCCCAGAAGCATTGGAATCAGAGGGCAAGAGTGCTACCAGCTGAATCGCAACTGACACTTTAGTCACGGAGTCACACAAAGTGGGTTGGCAGCTGGGTACTGGGAATGAAATGCTTGTTCTTTAAAATGCTAAAGCAGCTATACTTTGTCTAGTTTTAAAGAAGTGGGCTGCACACTAACACCAGAAAAAAATGGACGGTGATGTCTGTGCGAATGTCTACATTTTTAAATGGCCTGAGGAAGTTGCCCTGCAAATTGTGGGAGCTGAAGACCATAAGACATAGGAGCAGAAATTAGGCCATTCGGCCCATCGAGTCTGCTCCGCCATTCAATCATGGCTGATAAGTTTCTCAACCCCATTCTCCTGCCTTCTCCCCGTAACCTTTGATCCCCTTACCAATCAAGAACCTATCTATCTCTGTCTTAAATACACTCAATGACCTGGCCTCCACAGCCTTCTGTGGCAATGAATTACATAGATTCACCACTCTCTGGCTAAAGAAGTTTCTCCTCATCTCTGTTCTAAAAGGTCTTCCCTTTACTCTGAGGCTATGCCCTCGGGCCCTAGTCTCTCCTACTAATGGAAACATCTTCCCCACTTCCACTCTATCCAGGCCTTTCAGTATTCTGTAAGTTTCAATCAGATCCCCCCTCATCCTTCTAAACTCCATCGAGCATAGACCCAGAGTCCTCAAACATTCCTCATATGTTAAGCCTTTCATTCCTGGGATCATTCTCGTGAACCTCCTCTGGACCCTCTCCAGGGCCAGCACGTCCTTCCTGAGATACGGGGCCCAAAACTGGTCACAATATTCTAAACGTGGTCTGACCAGAGCCTTATAAAGCCTCAGCAGCACATCCCTGCTTTTCTCGAAATAAATGCCAACATTGCATTTGCCTTCCTAATTACCAACTCAACCTGCAAGTTAGCCTTAAGAGAATCCTGGACTAGGACTCCCAAGTCCCTTTGCACTCCAGATTTCTGAATTCTCTCCCCATTTAGAAAATTGTCTATGCCTCTATTCTTCCTACCAAAGTGCATGACCTCACACTTCCCCACGTTGTATTCCATCTGCCACTTCTTTGCCCATTCTCCTAACCTGTCCAAATCCTTCTGCAGCCTCCCTGCCTCCTCAATACTTCCTGTCCCTCCACCTATCTTTGTATCATCTGCAAACTTAGCCAGGATGCCCTCAGTTCCTTCATCTAGATCATTAATGTATAAAGTGAAAAATTGTGGTCCCAACACTGAACCCTGCGGAACTCCACTAGTCACCGGCCGCCATCCTGAGAAGGAACCCCTTATCCCCACTCTCTGCCTCCTGCCAGACAGCCAATCTTCTATCCATGCTAGTACCTTGCCTCTAACACCATGGGCTCTTATCTTACTGAGCAGCCTCCTGTGCAGCACCTTGTCAAAGGCCTTCTGGAAGTCCAAGTAGATAACATCCATTGGCTCTCTGCCTAACCTACTCATTACCTCCTCAAAGAATTCTAACAGATTTGTCAGGCATGACCTCCCCTAGATGAAACCATGCTGACTTTGCCCGATTTTACCATGCACTTCCAAGTATTCTGAAATCTCATCCTTAATAATGGACTCTAAAATCTTACTAACGACCGAGGTCAGGCTAATCGGCCTGTAATTTCCCATCTTTTGCCTCACTCCCTTCTTAAACAGGGGGGTAACATTAGCGATTTTCCAGTCCTCTGGGACCCTCTCTGACTTCAGTGATTCCTGAAAGATCACCACTAACGCCTCCACTTTCTCTTCAGCTATCTCCTTCAGAACTCTGGGGTGTAATCCATCTGGTCCAGGTGATTTATCCACCTTCAGACCTTGCAGTTTTCCTAGCACCTTCTCCTTGGTAATGGCCACCATACTCACCTCTGTCCCCTGACTCTCTTGAACTTTGGGGCAGTACGTAGAGAGAGCTTGGCAGTTTAGCAGCCCAACAAGGAAAATGCTCTCTTTAAAAACTTCTTATTTCCTTTTCAACACACTTTCTTACGAATGTGCAGGCAGACCTGTCCAGCAACAGTGGGATACTCCAAGGTATTGGTTCCGGGGACTGTGTAGGCTTGTAGTACCAAAGTAACAGATGTTCTTTTTTTGTTGGAGTCACCCAAGATGACATACCTGTCAGCAGAGAGGAGCAGATACCTGGGCCATCTCATATACATTCATCATATACTTCTGAACATCCAGTCATCACTTCAGATGCAGTAGGAGAGACCGATTGAAAGGGTCAGGAGGGAGCACCTGATAGGACAGCATATAGCAAAATGAGGAAAAGCAAGAAGAATGAAAACAGAAAGTGATGGAAGTACACAGGAGGTCAGGCAACATCTGTGAAAAGAGAAACAAAGTTAACATTTCAGCTCATTTCAGGTAGCAGAACTGTTTACATCTCCTCTAGACCCATCCTTTGTCTCTTTACTATCCCTTTTGCCTTTCACCATCATCCTTTTGTCATATCTGTCCTTGTCTTCCACCTTATCCCAGACCTTTCCTTTTGTTCATTGCTCCTTCTCCCTTCCCCCTTTCCCTACCTCTGTATTTGCTCAAAACCTGTTACTTTTTCCAGTCCTAATGAAGGGTCATCAACCTGAAATGTTCACTCTGTTTTTCTCCAACGATGCTGCCTGAGCTACTGAACATTTCCAGCATTTTCTGTGTTTATTTCATATTTCCAGCATCCACAATAATGTTGTTTTGTTACAGCAAGGGGAGATGGCTGTGGACATGCAGGAACAACTTGAAGTGAAGGCCCAGACCAAACATTCTTTTGCTGGAGTTTCACAGATCATATCCTATGGTGGGGTGAGTGAGGGACGCTATAGAAGGGAGATCCTAATTGATGTCCTTTGGGGGGCTCTACAGGTGGCTGCTCTGACACCTCACTCATTGGCCTGGATTTTCACTCCCGACATAGGTGCACAAAGCTGGGAAACCTTCTGGCTCACTGCACTCAACTTGGGAAAAAGTGCCCTAAATGTTAGGATCTTCATTCCGGGGGTGTGGGGGATGAGTGTGGAATGGAGTCAGACCTGCCGCCGCCAGATGGAGATCTGAAGTGTCCACAGGCACTGCCGAATGCTGAGGCAGCTGTTTAAAAGGCTTGCCTCGGTTCTCTGGAACTTTACTCCAGTTGTTTTCTTATACATTAAACCCTCTATCCCTCACCCCTCATACTCCATACTATTTTCTGTATTTTGGGAGACTCCTTTTGATGAAGGCTGAAATGGAAAAGTAAATTCATCGTCACCTGCAATGTGCCAGCTCAGCCTTCAGCCGACTGAGGAAAAGTGTGTTCGAGCACCAGGATCTCAAACCTGAGACAAAGGTCTTAGTTTATCAGACAGCAGTGACCCCTGCACTTTTATATGCCTCAGAGACTTAGATGACCTACAACAGGCACCTCAGAACACTGCAGAAGTACCATCAGCAGTACCTTTGCAAGATCTTCCAAATCTGATAGCAAAAAAAGTGGTCCAACAGCAGCATCCTTTCCCAAGCCAACATGCCCACTATCGAGGTGCTAATTCCTCAATAGTGGGCATGTTGGGCAGAATGTATTGTTTGTCTGTGACTATGCCTGTGTCCAATTCACATTTAGCACTTGAACAGTCTAGGGGGTGAGCTTCAATCCTAAGCACTGGCCAAGAGTCCATTGCCCACTGATCCTTCTCATATGAAACCATGGCCAGTAACCAGGGCATGGGAGAAGTAAGGACAGATAGGGACAGATTTGCACAGAATGGCAGCTCTTAGAACATTGAATAAATAACAGGTCGTGGACAGCAGGTAATCCAACGTGCAAACTGTTACGGGGCCAACACATGACTCAGTGCATGACCCAAAACAAAGAGGTGCACATTGAGGAACCATTCTCCCACTGAGGTAGCTCTTAGAGCACAAGATTAAGCAAGGGATGCCATACCGTATACTGTCACTCAGAGCTGGGAATGGAGACGTACAAAGTAAGAGGTCATAAAGAAAGAGCTGAGGTTTTGCATCATCTTTCACATTCCAAGAACATCACAAAGTGTCTCACTACCAGGAAAACATTTTTGAAGTGTAGTCACTTGTAACATAGGCAAGCATGGCAGTCAGTTTGTGCAGAGGAAGAGCCCACAAACGTAAATGACTCAATAATTTGTGTTAGTGATCATGGTTGAGGGACAAATGTTGGTCAGGATATCAAAAGCTGCTGTTCTTCAAAACAGTGCTATTGGATCTTATAGGCCCACCTGAGCATAGACAGGGTCTCAGTTGAACATAAACAGAAAATGCTGGAAAAACTCAACAGGTCTAACAGCATCTGTTGAGAGAAACATAGAGTTAACGTTTTGAGTCCGTATGACTCTTCTTCGGAGCTTTTGCTTTTATCTCAGTTTAACATGTTGGCTTCTTTTGCAAAGGGTTTCGAGTATAAGAGGGAGGAAGTGTTGTTGCAATTCACCAACATTTTGGTGAGATCACACCTGGGGTGCTGGTTCAATTTTATTCTCCTTATACCTTGTTAAATGGGAAATTGAAGTTGCAGTCACCGAAGCTGAAGTCAGAAACGCAATCACAGAAAGCTCAGCCAAGAAGTGGACGTACTGGTTGCATCCTCCCCATGCTCCTCCTCCTCCTCTCCCTCCATTGCAATTCCTCCTGCTCTACCTCCTATTTCTCCGCCTCTTCCTCATCAGCTGCTAGCTACCGATCTGATGGCAAGGGCTGTGCCCTGATGATGCAGAGCTTACACAGGATGCAGCAGGTTACAGAAAATCATGACACATTGTCTGGTAATAGTACTGCAGAGCTCCTTCAGAATGGTCCAGGAAGCAAAGCATTGCTTCAACACCCCAGTGGCCTGCTCAGTGAAATTCCATGAGGCAGCATGGCTTTCACACACTGCCTACAGGCATATGGGTAGCACACCAGAGTCATGACCCAGGTATCAGGGATGCTTTAAAAGGTGCTTCCCCAAAGTCATCCGTGAACAACATGTTTGTTTGTATTTTCTTACCCATGGAGTGAGAAATTCAATTTAAAATAACTCAGCAGAAAAACCTTTTTACTTAAAAAAAGGAAAGGTCAGTTTATTTCATTCTATTGCTCTGGAAGTTACTTAGATTAGTTACAAATGAAGATAAAATAATACTTACGAATGTAAATCAACATTAGCCCATATTCAGTGCAGGGCTGATATATTTTGAAGCTGAGATGTGGCATTGTCTGAAGTGAAGGTCTTGAGGTTGTCGAGTCATCTCTGCAGCTGCGATGGCTTCCACTGGTGAACTGCTGGAGGTTGCTTTAGCAGGTGAGCTTAATATGTGGAATCAAGGTTTACAGGGAAGAGAGACGGTTCCTGTCTCCTGATTCTGCAAGAATGGCATGTTCAAACTGTCTGGTTACAACAGAACCCATGACTGCTTCTAGATGCCTTTCTCTTTCTCTGTCTCTCCCTGGATTGATGTTTCTCTGTGGATCTGTCTTTTTCCTGCCCTTCTAAATGGTTTTTGCAGGTAAGGCAAGATGGCCACCAATATCATGTGACCTGTACAACAATGATGAGTCACTTTCCATATAAGGCAAGTGGTAATTCCATTACAGAAACCCAAAGTCTCCTTACCCCCTCAAAATAGTAAACGTTGTTCACACCTTAACGTGGCTTATCAGTTAGTGGGCGGAATCGTCCCAGATTTGCACAAAGTGTGGTAGTGGGCAGGAAAAAAGTTGTTTTACCCGCTGGCCACAATGGCAGGTTTTTGCGCTGTATTGGCCCATTTCCAACTCATTAAATATGCAGCCACAGGAAACACACTGTCTCATTGGTGGACAACCTCCAATTTTTCCAACACGTCATTACCTCGCCGCTTCCTCACACAGGGCACCATATTTAAACTGCAGCTGTGCACACACTTCTCAATGCTTGCAGCCCAGGACTGAACTGGCGAAGACATGGCCCCAAGAGCCAAGAAGAATGCAGCCCACCAATTCAGCCCCTGGGATGCCTTCTAGAGGCCCGCTGCAATATCCTCTACTCCTACTCTGGCCACAGGAGGCCCATCAGTCTCACCACTCCAGCTTGGGAGGCAGTGGTAGAGGTGCTCAGTGCCAATGCTGCACACAAGAGGTCGGTCATCCAGTGCAGAAAACAGATGAATGATTTAATCTGTGCCACCAGGGTAAGGCAGCCATCTCATCACTCCAAACTCACACACTCACAAGGCCATCACACATTCACTGGTATCTCACCCACTGCCAGCTCAAGGGACATCAGCACTCACCCTTTCACACACCCTCATATCTCCATCTTCCCTCATCTCCTTTGTAGACTGCCTTCTCAGCCCTCACCATCTTGAGGCCACTTGCACAGATCAACATGTGCCCCCACACACCCTGGGATAACCTCCCCCCACCCACCCACCCCCACCCCCGTCCCCAGTACAGCCTTCATACTGCAGCCTATGCCTTCGTCTGAGGCCACTTCTCCCACTTCCCCAAGCAAGCCCTAGCCCTGTAGCTGTAAAAAAGGCAACCCCGCCTTATGGCTGGTCTGGTAGGTAGAGACCTGCTCGTGAGCCCCCCTGAAAGCGATGTAGCGCTGCCTGCGAAGTCTGGGCCTGATGACCCCAAGTGCCGCCTGAAGCAAGGTAGGCAAACAAACCTCGAAGTCCTGAGTGAAGTGCAGGTGCATCTCACTTATGTATAGTTGTGAAATACGGCAGTCATGCCGACATGCCCAGGTGCTCCAGCATGGGGTGGGGGGATGATTCCACTGATCAGGGGGCAGAATGAGATGCTAAAGTATTGAAATTAGGATCCTGATGTGAGAATAGTCTTTTAACCTAGTCGAAGGTTTTTGTAAAATGTGACCTTTAGCTTTTCTAAAAATATGTAATATCATAACTGTGCATCATAACATAGGCATTCAGCAGATAGACATTGTCATACAGTGACCACTCTCCAGTCTCTTATGGTGGCTCAAATGCTGATAGTGCAGTAAACTGGCACAATATAAGGGTATCATGACTGCGGCCAGGGTACCAAGCATTGACCTGCATGATGCACTGAACATGGTCACACACCAGCTACAAGTGAGGGAATGGAACTCTTTGGGGTTGTGGTACTTCCCTGAACTTAGATAAAGTGCTGCAAAGCAATGTGCGTACAGTCAATGGCACACCACAGTACATCCTTATGGAATAGTGGATGGCGAATTGCGAGGAGTCCCCACTCCAATCTAATGATGCAAAGATGTTCATGGCCACGGTCACCTTCAGAAACATTGGCAATGTCATCGTTGCCCTGCTTTGAGGCACAGGCTTTCCTGCAACAGGTGGCAGATTTCGGTGAGCACCTCCTCAGTGAAACGGAGTTATCTAAACACTCACTTTGCGGAGATTGAGGTGATTAAATTTCCCTCTAAAATCCTTAGGAGGGTATGGCCTTGTGCTGTGAACTCTTCTTCCCTTCCTCCTCCTCTCTGAGCAGCATGTCCTCCTCTATGTCACCTCATTCTCCCTGTCAGGCTGCTGGCCAAGGGGGATAGAGTTCAGCACCCATGACTGGGAGCAGAACCCTTTAGGTAAGAGCAAAGGAATTCATCATATGCCACACTACTTCCTGTAGATTCATCAACTTTAAGTGATCACACAAATCCCCCCCAAACATTTCTAACTCAACAGCAGTTAGTAGAATGGCACTGGTGGGGTTTGTTTCCTGATGCAGGGCACATGTTCAGCTGTGTAAAATTAAGGGAGGGCTTTAGCTGGAGGGTTAAGGTCAAAAATGGAATTGCTAGAGTCAAATCAGATTTACACATGCTGGCTGAAGTCACAAACTGCCTACTTTACATACTTCTGATGTGTGTTCCTTATGCAGGCACTATTGATCTTATGAAAATCGAATCCTGCATAGCCAACACCATAAATATGTACAGGCACCATTTTTGATGTGTAACGATAGCTGGTGTGCCAAAAGTACAGGTGTTATGCAGTCAAATTTTGTGGTTGTTTCCAGTAGAGAGTGTGCAGCACGGATTCACCAGAATGACGCCAGGGCTAAAGGAGTTACATTATGAAGACAAGTTGCACGTACTAGGCTTTGATTCCCTTGGACATAAAAGGTTAAGGGATGATCAATTTCAAGTGTTTAAGATTTTTAATGGATTTTATAGGGTAAGAACATCAGAATATAAGAATTAGGAGCAGGAGATGACCCTATGGTCCATTAAAACTGCTGTGCCATTCACTATGAGCATGGGCTGATCTTGGACTTCAACTCCACTTTTCTGCCCACTCCCCATTTCCCTGAGAGACCAAAAATCTATCTCAGCCTTAAATATTTTCCATAATGGCATATCCACAACCCTCTGGGATAGAGAATTCCAAAGATTTATAACTCATTGAGTGAAGAAATTTATCCAGTGAAGGAAAACAAATGTTTCAGTATCTACACTGTCAAGCCCCTTCAGAATCTTTATCTCTCATTCTTCTAAACTCCAGAGAATATAGACCCAATTTACTCAGCCTTTCATCACAGGACGACCCTGTCATCATAGGGACCAATCTAGCAAATCTACCTCCTTTTTGAATGTGTTACATTTGCTAATTTCCAATCGACTATGGGCAGAATTTTATGGCTGACGTGCGGGTGGCAGAGCCCGCATGTCAGTACTTAAAATGTCGCACGAGCGTCCCGATGTCAGCGCACGGCATCGCAATATTTAGGTGGGCGGGCGCGCTATGAAGCGCGATGAGCGCCCGCCATGAATTAAAGGCCTTGTTAAGGCCCTTAACTCGGCAATTGAAGCCAATTTTGAGGAGCCCGTGCAATCTTCGCCTCAGCGCACGGACCCAATAGGCAGGCGGGTAACTGATTTCTAAACAAACCTCATCCACGGGCGGGATATGTGGGCTCAGAGGGGTTGTTAATGTTTTTTCTGAAGTATTTAATGCAAATAGTGTTTTAAACTTGCCTCTGTGATTGTTAACAGTTCAGATCAATTTCCAATAGCTTTGTCTGTACTTTGAAGCTTCAGCTTTGCAGTCTGCAGACAGTAATCTTTATCAGGCCTGCAGCTTTCCGGAGGCCTCCATTTAGCCTGGGTATGGGTTCTGACATCTCCACTGGAGGCAGCTCCTCTGAGGAGGAAGGGAGGGATAGGATAAGGAGGAGGCCAGGAGTGGACAATCTGCCTCCAGGGGAACCACCTTTGGGATGCCAGGCGCAGGCATAAGGGGCGCAGGGCCAAGAGGTTGTCCAAGGTGGAAGGGGCCGCAGAAGATGCCACTATCCTGCTGCCAGGGTACACAGGCGGCGAAGCAGCTATCTCAATATGACTGAGGTGCAGTGCCGATGGAGGATCCAACTATCAAGGGAAACAGTCGACTATATCTGTCAGATGATTGGCCCTGAGATCTCCCCTAACTGTGTGAGCGGACACCCCATGCCAGGAAGGTCACAGTTGCCCTCCATTTCCATGCCTCTGGCTCCTTCCAGGGCTCGATGGGTGATCTTTGCGATGTCTCCCAATCAGCTGTCCACACTTGTGTCAAGCAGGTTACAGATGCTCTGCTCATATGGGCATTGACCTTCAACCACTTCCGCTGTGACCAGGCAAGTCAGGCACAGTGAGCCAGAGGCTTCGCGGCCATTGCTGGCTTCCCTCACGTCCAGGGCGCAATAGACTGTACACATGTGGCCATCAAGGTGCCAGCAGGTGAGCCCAGTGCCTTCGGCAATAGCAAGGGCTTCCACTCCATGAACGTGCAGATAGTGTGTGATCACAGGATGCAGATTCTGCAAGTTTGTGCAAGGTACCCAGGCAGCTCCCATGACGCCTACATCCTCAGACACTCCCAGGTGCCGGGGCTCTTCAGTGCTCCGGCTCGGCTGGATGGATGGCTGGTGGGTGATAAGGGCTATCCCCCTCAGAAGGTGGCTCATGATGCCTCTCCGCCATCCAAGAACAGAAGCTGAGGAGCACTACAATAGGAGCCACGGTACCACAAGGGCTGTGGTGGAGAGAGCCATCGGTCTTCTCAAGATGTGCTTCCGTTGCCTGGACCATTCAGGGGGCGCACTCCAGTATCCCACAGATCGCATCCCTGTGATAGTGGTAGCATGCTGCGGTCTGCACAATCTTGCGCTGGAAAGGGGGGATGCAGTTGACGATGAAGACCTTGACGCAGTGGATGAGGCTGCACATGATGAATCCAGCAGTGGCTCAGAGGATGAGGAAGCATAGGGCAATGATGAGGGGCAGCATGCCAACCTGCTACTACACCAAGGAGGCAGGGACACCCAGGACACTTTAATAAAATGAACCTTCCGCTAGCTCCACACACATGGATCTGCAGGAACAGCAATGCCTGGCGCTTCCACACATGGCACTTAGGTGCTACATCTTCCACCTCATCAGCTGTAACTAAGGGCTTAGTACAGAAAAATCAATGTCCACTCAAACATTCATGAGATGTCTGTGAAACATACAAATGCAGCACAAAGGAAACACCCTCAGCCATGGTCAGAAAAGTGGACTTTATTCCGACCAAAATAAAGCACAAACGTCGCTCTGACATACATAATGATATATTCCCTAATCTAAGGCCAACACAAAATCACCAGTGACAAACCCGTGGAGTGCCTAACGTGCCTTATGCTTACGTTTGCGGGTGCTACGTCTTGGTGCCGCCCCATCGCTCGGAGTGGCTTGTGAGACAGCCTGCTGACTCTGCTGTCCTGTTGGCCTCGATGACCTTGGCAGCCGTCCTCTGGCCCGTGGAGCCTGTGATGGCCCCACCTGGGAGGCAGTGGCCAGTTCCAGAACTGGCACCTCCCCAGTTGTCGCAGGCTCAATGGATGCAACGGTCACTGACAGAGGGGCAGAGGACCTGCTGTCCTCATCCGGAGCGCCCTCAGAGGAGCTCGCAGTGACGACAGGCAGCTGTTGCACCAATGTTTGGTCACATTGGACCTCCCTGCTCACCACAGATGGATGGGCACCAAGCGGTGACACTTGGTGCCCATAACATCTCCCACATTGCGAATGACCAACTGTGGCCATTAGCACTGTGAGGGCTTGCAGGTCAGAGCGTAACCCAATCAGAAGATTCTCAATCCGCTGGAAGCCCCTCTCCATGAGAGTCGCCAATCTCTTAATGGAGGAAGCCTGAAGCTCTGTCCTGAGGTTCATGCCGTCACTGACACTGCCTGGATTCCTCCACCACAGAGACCAAGTGAAGCACACCCTCATGCAATCCTGCCAGATGCTGCCACGCACCCTGCCGCTTGTCCTGCAGCTGCTACATGGCTGACATCTCCAGAGGCACATCATCACTGCCGGACTCAACATGTGCCTGGTCCCCTGCAGTCCTCCAGCTGCTGGCACCATCAGCACTCTCTGTCCGTGCCATCACCTCCAGCGATTGTGAAGTGCCCTCTCCGCTGTGCCCCGGGACACTAGCCGACGTCATAATCCCCACTGAAGTGTTTGTCGCTGCGCTGGTGCCTGGCTCGCTAAAAGGATGTGACGCAAGTTGCAAGTCTTGGCCCTCAGGTGTGGAGGGGGGGCTCTGGACGTGTTGGGGGTGGCCATGCAGTGGTGATGCTGAAATTAACAACAAGAACAGTGCATCAGTTAGCGTTCAGTCAGTAACACCTTTCATTCCTTTCCCCCCCAGCCTCATAAGTCGCTCACCCTTCAAGAACTTAAGGAGACGAGAATTGGTGGGGTGGTAAAAAGTCAAGAGGAGGCCTAAACATTACACGCACATACAGACAGGCTGGTCAGATGGCCTAAGGAATGCCACATGGAATGTTATGTGGATAAGTGTTCGGTTAAGCACTTGGGCAAGACAAGCAAGGTCCGGGAATACATGAGTAATGGTAGGACCGTGAGAAGTCACAATGATTACAGGGAACTTGCTGGGCAGACCCGTAAGGTAGCAGAACAGGAACATAAGGCGTTTAACAAGGTCAAAGCCAGACTTGCCTTTATTAGCCGAGGAATAGAATGTGGAAAAGGGAGGTCATGTTGCAAGTGCAGAAAACGCTGTCGAGGCCACATCTACACTTCTGCATTCAGTTGTGACCTGCACTTCATGGGGGGGATGGCATTGGAGTGGGGAGAGTGCAGAGGTTCCTGACCTGGATGCATGCTGGTCTGGAGAGTTGCAGTGATGAGTAAACATTGCAAACACTTGCGACATTTGCCGTGGAGCACAGGAGATTGACAGCTCACATTATTGACCTCATACCGTTATAAGGGGCATAGAACGGGTGGACAGAAGGCAACATTTCCCCTTGGCGCAGGGATGACTAACGTGGTGGCATTTATTTAAGTTGAGTGCCATGAGGTTGACAGGTGAGGTGCTGAGGACCTTTTGGACAGAGTAATGTTGGACGCACTGGCTGAAAGGGTGGTGGAGGTACAAACCCTCCTTAGATGCAATAAGTCTTTGGATGTGCAGCAGCGATGCCATGGCATGTTAGGCCATGGGGATAGTGGTCACAAATGGGATAAGGTAACTTTGGAAGGTGGTGAAGTCACAAATCCTCAAGGGAACGAGGGACCTTTGTGTATGACCCACACGTCTGTGAATGAGCAGTGTTGCAGAGTGCATGAGCAGAGTGGATGGGACTGTGGCCCTCAAATACCTGGCCACTGCACCCCAGCCTCGCCAACACCTGCCGACCTGGCTGCCTGCTCCTCATACGTGGTGAGGTGCTGCAGCACGGTGTGCCCACCACCAGTCCACTAACGCTCCCGGATATTGCTCTCAGTTTTTGCCTGCAGAACATAGAAGAGCATTTATTGGGGCTGATCGCTCATGTACTCCCCACGTGCACGCCGTACCCCAACGACAGTGGCCCATCTGAGGCCTCCAGCGGCTCCTGTCCACACTACTGGTGATCAGTCCCCAGAAGATAGTACGGCTGGTCCCAACCCCCTCCCCCAACGGACACCTTGGACACATTCAGCGTCCATCACTTTGAATAACACATGGGTCTTAGCGCCCATGGCAAGGAGGCGCAACTGGGTGCGGCGCCAAGGCCAGCAGATGGCTCTTGGCCACGACAACTTGAACCTCCCCTTCCACCATCTCATCACCATCAATAAGACATATGTTGGAGTTCTGAGTATGTGTCTAGCTGCCTCTCCTGCAGGTTGCCCCCAGACTACTCAAATGCAACAAACACCAACATATGCTGCAGGGAGAACCCATCTTCTCCTCAACCACTAAGGCTGATGTAAGCATGGTCACTATCTGTTTGCCCACCCAGCGTGCGCCAAATGCCCAATGTAGTAACAACACTAAGATGTGGTGGGGGGGTGGGGGGCGGTGGGGCCTCAAAGGCTAAGGCTACTTGCTGGGTCAAATGACCAAGGCTGACATGGTACTCATCCTTCCAGAGCGCAGCAAGTCATTGAAACACTTGCGGCACTGTATTCCTGTGCGCCGCACAGCATCTTGAGAGCTAACAGCCTCCCCCACCTCCTACCACGCCTGCCTGTTGACGTGGGGGGCCTTCCTCCCCGCATCCTCCGGAAACAAGACATCCCAATGGTTGGACACCTCTTTAAGGAGGACAGCAAGGCAGGCATCTGAGAACCGAGGGGCACAGTGGCCCCCTGCTGGCCTACCCTGCAGCCTGCCCCCCTCCTCCTCCTCTGCCCTCACCTCTTGTGCTGCCCGGTGACTGGCCATGGTGAACAGCCTAAAGGAGGCTGCCTGGCCGCTCTTTATACATACTACTGGTTTCCCATTGGAACCGGCGGTCTGAACACGCCTGCCGCCGATTTAATTTTCCCGATGAACACGTGAGTCGGAAACGCGCTGGGCGGGCCTTAATTGGCCCGCCTGCGCAAAATGGCTTCACGGCCTGTTTCGGTGGCGGGGATCGGCTGCCCGCCCGTCGCCAAGTCGGTCGGGCCCGCCCACCCGTAAAACGCAAAATTCTGCCCGAGGACTGTTTCAGAATTTATGCAATTTTGGAAAATCATAGCATGCGCATCCACTATCTCTGTAGCTATCTCCTTTAGAACCCAAGGATGTAGGCCATGAGGTCCTAGGGATTTGTGGGCTTTTAATCCCTTGAGTGTCTGCAGAATTTTTTCTCTGTTGATATTAATTATGTGAATTCCTTCCTTCTTCCTTGCCCCTTGTATTTCTGGTGTTCAACTTGTGTCTTCTACTGTAAAGACAGACACAACATATTTGTTCAATGTCTTTGCCATTTCCTCATTCCCCATAAATAATTTCTCCTGTGTCTGCTTCTAAGGGACAAACGTTCACTTTAGCTATTCCCTTCCTTTTCATACGCTTGTAAAAGCTTTTACAATCCATTTTTTATTTTCCTGACTAGTCATATTCTACTTTTTCCCTTTTTATCAACTTTTTGATGGCCCCTTGCAGGTTTCTAAAATGTTCAGAGACCTCAAACTTACTACTATTCTTTGCAAAAATTATAAGCCTCTTCCTTTAATCTAATATTATTATTAGCGTCCTTAGGAAGTCTTTCTTGCCGAGATTTTATATTTCAACGTGGTGTATTTTTGTTGAATTTTTAAAAATTGTTTCTTTAAATATTTCCCACTGTTTATTTACCACCCTACCTTTTTATCTATTTACCCAATCAACCTTGGCCAGTTCTCCCCTCATATCTATGTAATTGGCTTTGTTTACATATAAGATTCTTGCTTGTGACTGGAGTATATTGTTTTCAAACTTAATGTGGAATCCATTGTACTATGATCATTATTTCCCAGTGAACCTTTTGTCATGATATCACTAACCATGCTTCATTTATTTTATTTTTAAACAAATTATTCATTCATGGGATGTCACTGGTTAGGCAAGCATTTATTGCCCATTCCTAATTATCCTCAACTCCCCGATATTTCAAAAATCTATCTACCTCCTCTTTAAATATTTTCAGTGACCCAGCCTCCACAACTCTCTGAGGTAGAGAATTCCAGACATTCACTATCCTCTAAGAGAAGAAATTCCTTTGCATCTCAGTTTTAAATGAGTGTCCCGCTATTCTGTAACTATGTCCACTAGTTCGAGATTCCCCAACTAGTGGAAACATCTTCTGAACATCTACTCTGTCAAGCCTCCTCAGAATCTTGTATGATTCAATAAGATCACCCCTCATTTTTCTAAACTCTAATGAATAAAGGCCTAACCTGTTTAGCCATTCGTAATAAATAAACCCCTTCATCCCAGGAATCAGCCTAGTGAATCTCTTTTGAACTGCCTCCAATGCCAATATATCCTTTCTTAAATATGGAGGCCAAAACTGTACACAGTACTTCAGGTGCAGCCTCACCAACACTCTGCACAGTTGAAACTGTTGTAAACTCCAACCCCCTAGCAATACAGGCCAAAATTCCATTTGCCTTCTTAATTTCTTGCTGCACCCACATGCTAACTTTTTGTGTTTCATGCACAAGAACACCCAGACCCCTTTGTGCTGCACTTTTTTGGAGTCTCTCTCTATTTAAATAATAGTCTGTCTTTTGCTTTTTCCTATCAAAGTGCATGACCTCACATTTTCCTACATTAAACTCCATCTGCCAAGTTTTTGCTCACTCACTCAACCTGTCTATATCGCCATGCAGATTCCTTGACAACATGCCCTCCCACCTATTTTTGTATCATAATTGAGGCCCTAGGACTGATCCTTCTGACACTCCACTAGTTATGTCTTTCCAACCTGAAAAAGACCCATTAATCCTGACTCTCTGTCTTCTGTGTGTTAACCAATCCTCAATCCATTCTGATACATTACCCCCAATACCATGAGCACTTATCTTGTGCAATAACCTTTTATGTGGCACCTTATCGAATGCCTTCTGGAAATCCAAATGCACTACATCTACTGGTTCCCCTTTACCATCTCTGCTTATTATATCCTCAAAGAACTCAAGCAAATTTGTCAAACATGATTTCCCTTTCAGAAAACCATGTTGACTCTGTTTGATTGCGTTAAGCTTTTCTAAATGTCCTGCTGTTTCTTCCTTAATAATGGACTCTAGCATTTTCCGAACGACAGATGTTAGACTGACTGGCCTATAGTTTCCTGCTTTTTGTCTCCCTCACTTCTTGAACAGGGGGGTCACATTAGCGGTTTTCCAATCCGCTGGGACCCTCCCGGAATCCAGTGAGTTCTGGAATATTTGACCAATGCCTCCACGATTGCTGCAGCCACTTTCTTTAAAACCCTTGGATGCAGGCCATCATGTCCTGGCAACTTCTCTACCTTTAGTCCCATTAGTTTCTCAGATACTTTGTCCCTCATGGTAGAGACTGTTACAAGATCTTGCCTCCCATTAGCTCCTTGCTTATCTGATATCTTTGGAATGTTTATAGTGTCCTCCACCATGAAGACCAATGCAAAATATTGGTTTAAATTATCTGCCATTTCCCTGTTCCCCATTATCAATTCTCCAGTCGCATCCTCCTAGGGTCCCATGCTCACTTTAGCTACTCTCCTTTTTATATACCCGCAGAAGCTCTTGCTGTTTGTTTTTATATTTCTTGCCAATTTACTTTCATAATCAATTTTCTTGCTCTTTATTAGCTTTTTAGTCATCCACTGCTGGTTCCTAAAAAATTCCCAATCCTCTGGCCTACCACTAGTTTTCACCGCTTTGTATGCCTTAATTTTTGATTGGATATTCTCCTTGACTACCTTTATTAACCATGGGTGGTTCATCCTTCTCATCGAGTCCTTCTTTTTGAATGGGATAAATTTGCTGAGTGTTATGAAATATCTGCTTAAATCTTAGCTACTGCTCATCACTGACCTTCCCCTTAATCTATTTTCCTAGCCCGCTTTAGACAACTCTTTCTTCATAACTCTGTAAATACCCTTATTTAAGTTGAGGACACTGGTTTGAGATCCAAGTTGCTTGCCCTCAAACTGAATTTGAAATTCCACCATGTTGTGATTGCTACCCCCTAGGGGATCCTCAACTATGAGATCCCTTATTAATCCTAACTCGTTACACATTACTAGATCTAAAATAGCCTGTTCCCGGGTAGGTTCTGCAACGTATTGCTCTAAGAAACAATCCCTGAGGCACTCTACAAATTCATCTTCCATGTTATCCCCGCCAATCTGATTTGTCCAGTCAATATGCAGATTAAAATCACCCATGACAATTGTAGCACCCTTCTTACACATCTCCACTATTTCCCAATTTATATTTTATCCAACAGTGAGGTAACTCTTTGGGGGCCTATAAATGACTCCCACCTGTGGTTTCTTCCCCTTGCTACTCCTTATTTCCACCCACACTGATTCCACATCACGATCTATGGCACCTATATCACTACTCATTAACACTCTAATACCTTCCTTTATTAATAAAGCTGCCCCTTTTTGCTTATTTGCCTATTTTTCCGGAACGTCGAATACCCTTGAATATTGAGTTCCCAGTCTTGGTCACCCTGCAACCACATCTCTGTAATAGCTATCAAGTCAAATCCATTTATTTCTATTTGTGCCATCAACTCATCTATCTTGTTACAAATGCTGCGTACATTCAGATAAAGAGCCTTAAGCTTTGACTTTTTACCATTATTGCTAATTCTGGTTCTTATTTCTACCGCACTCTTCAGCTTATATTTTCTGCCCCTTCCTGTCACATTTTGATTATCGTTCGCTGCACTTCTGCTCTCTCGATTATTTTTGATTTCCTAAACTTCCCTGCAATTGAACCCACCCCCCGCAATAATAAGTTTAAAGCCCTATCTACAATCTTAGTTATATGATTCGCCAGGACATTGGTCCCAGAATGGTTCAAATGAAGCTTGTCCCAACGGAACAGCTCTCTCCTTTCCCAGTACTGGTGCCAGTGCCCCATGAATCGGAACCCATTTCTTCCACACCAATCTTTGAGCCACACGTTTACCTCTCTAATCTTATTTCCCCATGCCAATTTGCATGTGGCTCAGGTAGTAATCCGGAGATTATTACCTTTTTGGGTTCTACCTTTTAATTTAGCCCTGAGCTGCTCGCAGTCCTTCAGCAGAACCTCTTTCCTAGTCCTACCTATGTTTCTGGTACCTACGTGGACCACGACAACTGGATCCTTCCCCTCCCACTCCATGTTCCTCTCCAGCCCAGAAGAGATGTCTTTAACCTTGGCACCAGGTAGACAACACAGCCTTCAAGACGCTCTGTCTTTGCTGCAGAGAACAGTATGTATTCCCCTAACTATGCTATCCCCTATTACTAGTACATTTCTCTTTTCTCCCCCGACTTGAATGGCACTCTGTACCACGGTGCTCATCCTCCCTGCAGTCTATGTCCTCCTCCATACTGGGAGCAAGAACCTCGTACCTATTGGACAAGGGCACTGGCTGAGGCTCCTCCAAAGCTAAATTTTGGATCTTCATACCTACCTCACTTGCTGTTATACCCTCCTGTCCTTGACCATGGCTCAAATTTTCTGTAATTAATCTAAGGGGTGTGACTGTCTCCTGAAACAGTGTCCAGGTAACTCTCCCCCTCCCTGATGTGTCGCAGTGTCTGCAGCTCGGACTCCAGCTCATCAACTCTGAGCCAAAGTTCCTCGAGCAACCAACACTTGCTGCAGATGTGGTCACCGTGGATTGAACTGGCGTCCACCAGCCCCCACATGCTACAGCTGGAATACATCACCTGCCCAGCCATCTCTATTCTATTTAATTAATTAATTTGGATGTTAAATATTTTAAAAGTGAATTTCTTAACTGTACTCTTCAGCTGTAATAACATCTCCTGATTTAAACCACTTGGCCAATCAAGAGAGACATGGGAGAGATACCCACCAATCACCTACCTGTTTTCCTGTGATGTCATACTTCGGCCCTTACAGGTAGAAACAGGTTGAAGGAGCTCTCTGGCGCTGGTTTTAATCTCCCACTGCCACTGCCCTCACGCAGATCCGCTCTCCGTGTGCTCCTGGCTCTTCTCTCGCTGTTTTAAAATGTGTAAATCCTGTCTCTCCTCTCATTGTTTTAAACTGTAGAAATCTTGGCTCTCCTCTTGCTATTCCAAACTGTGAAAATCCCGGCTTTCCTCTTTTTGTTTTAAACTGTGAAACTCACAGCTCTCTTCTCGCAGTTTTAAACTGATTCACCTGCCACGCCATCACCTCTAGCCTGGGACTACAGCGAAGAAGACATGGCCCCAAAAGGCAAGAGGACTGCAGCCCTCGAGCACCCTGTGGATGCTTGCTATGATGTCCTGGCCACAGAAGCAGCAGCTACATTACCACTACAGTTTGCTAGGTGATGGCAGTAGTGATCATTGCCAATGCTGCACAGAAGAGGTTGGCCATACAATGCAGATCAAGAATCTCATCTGTGCAGCCAGGGTATGGCAATCATCTCATCACTCTAAACTCACACACTCAAGCCCATCACACATTCACTGGCATCTCACTCACTGCCAGCTCAAGGGACATCACCACCCATTCTCACACACATACCCTCACATGTCCCTCTGGCCTCATCTCCTCTGGACACTGCCTCCTCAGCCCTCACCATCTTGAGGCCACTTGTACAGATCAACATGTGCCCCCATACACACAATGGGATACCCTCCTTCCTCAGTACAGCTCTCGCCCTGCAGCCTCTTCCCTTGCCTGAGGCCACTTCTCCCCCTTCACCAAGCAAGCCCTAGCCCTGCAGCCATTGAAAAGCGGATCTGGTAGGTAGAGACCTGCCGTGAGCCCCTCTAAAAGTGGTGGTGCTGTCAGTGAAGCCTGGCGCTGCTGACTGCAAGTGCTGACCGAAGCGAGGTAAGCAAACATACCTTGAAGCCCTGAGCGAAGTGTAGCCCGCCAAGTGCATGTCACTCATAAGCTGTTGTGAAACACATCTGCGTGTTTTCCCACTGACATGAGTGGATGATCCAGTGGGGGAGGGGTGATGAGTCCGGCGACAGGACTAATAATATGCTGATGTATTACAATGAGGTTCCTGACGTCCGATGGCAGAGAATGCGATGGTGGGCTGAGCAGATGATCACAAACTGGCTTCACACCCTCGTGAAACCAATTCCCGGCCTCTGTCCTTTCCTGTTCCACACAGCTTGTCTTTATCAACATTAATATATTATTCTATTGCCTCTGACATCCCAAAACTGAAAATTCTGGAATAAAATCCAATCCTAATGATTTTTTCTCTCTCGGTCTGACTGGTCTCCAACTGCCATCATCGATGCCTTAGACTCCAAGAAAGCGTAAGCTCTCTGCTCCTGTTGGACCAGGTTTTCCTCAGAGGAAGAAAGAGCACAGCCTCAGTTTGACCATCTCAAACTCACAGTGGTTGAGGCCCCTCATCCCTCAATCTAAACAGCATCTCAAGAATACACAGCAGTGTGCCTAATCATTGTGTCACAAGATTAGATTCCATATTCATTCTGTCACATAGGGCTGAATTTATGGGTGCAATTGTACCAACTAAACCACCACCACCACCCCCTCCCCACTTCCTGCTAGCTAAAAAGTCAGATGAGGAGAGCCTGCACACAATCCCAATGGCTGCCCTGCAGCAAATTAACGCAGGGGACAAATCAATAAAGATACGTTTCTGTGTACACAGCACAGCATTTTTTAGGTTAAGGCCTCACTTCCGCTCCTACCTTGGGGAGATGTCCCATCTTAGAGAATTGCTGGCCAAATGGATGGCTGGCAGGTCTGTATTCCCAGCAGCTCCACCAGGAGCGGTGAGCACTGCTGGGCTTACAAGCAGTCCCATCATGCCGAAGAGCCTTGGTATGTGGGTCATTGGAGGTCTCGGCAGGAGATGTGAGGGGTGTGGGGTGCTGGTTTCAAGAGCCTGGAGAGAGGGTTAAAGGGCTATGATGCCCCAAAGGTGGGCCCTCCCTTGCCTCACACCAGACCGAGTGGGTAAAGTTGGCAGTCTTTCCGACTGGCATGGGCCTCCTTCGCAGCAGGAAAAATACCAGCAGCAGCAGGCTCACCATTAATTGGCCATTTGAGGACCTCGATAGGCCCAAGGGTGGGTGGGCTGCCCGATGCCTGCCCCAGCTCCTGTAAAGTTTCAGATAGGTGGGCGGGCAGACAGCGGGAAGGCCACCCGCTAGATTTTATGTCACCCCTGCCCCCTGCTTTCAAACTAGCCAGCAGGGAGCATAAAATCCAGCCCACATTCACCAAGTGGAAACACGGGGTCGCAAATATTAATCATGCAGATAATTCCCATGTTAGGAAATAAAAGGTGTCTGCACTGAAGCTGTGTTGTGTACGCAGAAACTTCTCTTTATGGCATTTGATCATTTATCACTAGATGACATGAATGGAATCCTTGTTCAATAGGTGGTAATGGCAATGTAGGACAAAGCATATCCATTAAGGACATGCTGGTGCTGCAGGGAGGTTTACTCATTCATCATATGAACAGATCCAGAATTTTCTAGCATGTATCAGGGACAGAGAGGGGGGAGAGAGAGAGGAGCTGAGTGTCTGTGAGGTAACATGTTCTGAGTCAGAGAGAGAGAGAGTGTATGCATTTCTGTGTGTAGAGAGACAGTGGCATGCAAAATCTGCAGGGGTCCTCCTCATGTTCTACCCCTTTCAGCCCACCTAATATTGAAATAGGCATCATGCTGGCTATTATAATGTCTGGCTGTAGACTTAGCTGAGCCTGCTCAATAACTTTGTTTAAAATTAGAATTTAGCTTAAATTGCTAGTAAGTGGATGGCATGCTAATTGCATGTGCAGCTGTCACAATAACCATTTGCAAACTTCCTTCACTCTAAGGCAGGTTTAGAGAAGCAGAGCAGCACCCCTTTAAACTATACTAATTAAAATTAAAGTTTCAGGGTATGGCATGCCTGACGGTATAAAATAGCGGGGGGTGAGTCTTCTATTTACCACTATGAAACCAGCTGATTCCACACAACCATTCTGTCAGCATTTCATGCAGTTTTATTACTTTTCCTCTTATTTTTCTAGCATATTTCTTTGCCTGCCTGCCTGTCTAGCTGTCAGACTCATTTTCACTCTAATTCAGGTAGAGCGGTCAACCAGTTGTGATTAAAAACTAGTTATATCATAGAAATTATTTCATTAAATTCAGGCAAAAGTTGCAGCTGTCAAATAACAAGACTTTGAAAATATACTTTCTCTCAGTAGACCAAAATTGCAAATAAGAAGTCATTTTAAAGATGTCTCCGTGCTTCTCCCATAGCTAAATTTTACAAAATATATATACTGAGCCAAATTAATACTGCCATGGCCTATAAAGGTATGTATTATGAGGATATGTTTTAAAAAAAATACAATTTTTAATTCTCTTTTTTCTAACTGGATTAAAAAAAACTATAATCTGTAATCCTATTAATAAAATGGAAGACTGCTAGGTAGCCAGAATATACAACTTGCATTCCACCCAAATGGGATGAAAAGGGAATAGACACCTAAACCTTCCCTGTTGGCTTTCACACTATCTTGAAACTCTTCAAAAGTTTCTGAGATGTGATATCAGAATGCAATTACTTATTCGACAAAACAATGACCACAGCAGACATGGTAAATAAATTCCTCTGAAATATACAGCTAGCAGGACTTTTAAGAACCATTTACCAAGCCAGAGAGAGCACAAGGAAAGATCAGAATGTTGTATTGAAAAGTTGCAAGGTAACTGTTTCTCTCTCTCTCTCCCCCCCACTCTCTTGAAAGTATTACACCCAGATTTGCAAAATAACCATCCTGAGGAGAGACATCTACTGCAAACAGAGATCTTTCAGGAATAAAATGTGGAAATCTTCTCCATACAACTACACCTAAAAGACAACTGAACAAAACAGCTGCAGGGCAGAATCATTGCTTCCAGACCAGGCAAAGGACAGTTAACCATATATTTCTTTGATGGTTTTATCTTCTTCATGAACTGTAAAAATACCATTATTATGCTCTTATTCTACCATCTGTACTAGTATTTGTGTGGGTCCAGGGAATGTGTGTGAGGTATGACTGGTGATTGCAATTTATCTAATTTTTTTTAAATTCAGGAAGTAGGGTCATTAAACTTGTTTTGCCCTTTGTTTAAACTCAGAAAACCCATCTAGCTCATGCAGTACTGGCAAAGCATATCCTCTCTAAATTCACCAAAGAACCCTGTTACATTCAGACTTGGAGTGGCATAATAGGGAAGTCATTTTCATCCCTTCTCACATAGCCATAACATATGTCATATTCATAACTTTTAAAACATTACCCCTACCCAGTGTGGAAGCTTCAGGAACTTACTTTTCTTTTTTAAGTGGACATTGATGGGCTGCACAAGATAGCTGCCAAGGGTCTGACTCTTGATGTGTGCATTAAAAAATTGCCACTCCGTCTTGAAAGGAGAGAAGGACACATTCAGACTGAGAAGTGCCAATGCCCATATCATGATGCCATTCAGACTACATTCCTGACTTGAATGGGTTGTTCTGAAACCAAGACAATAATTGTCTCAAACTCCTAGGGTGAATGTCTGCAAACAATAGCCCAAGTTGTGGCTAATCAATTGAAGCCCAACACCATTTTTGGAAAAGGAAGCTGTGAGAAACCATACAGCAGCAATGTTGTTCTTCCTTTTTTTAACCTTTAAGTGCTGCCCACACAACAACAGAACTGCAACAACAGCAGTAGCAGAAAGGGCAGCTACAGCCTTAAGAATTGGAGACAGTAACATCATAAGGTCTCCAAGCCTGTTCCTTTTCAAGTTCATCAATACGGCAAACCAACCTCCTGGTAACAAGACTACCCACAATCCTTTATGCTTCAGAGTCCTGGACAACCTACAGCAGGCACCACAAAGCACTGGAGAAGTACCATCAACTTTTGCAAGATCCTCCGAATTTGGTGGCAAGAAAGGTTGCCCCACTTCTACACCATAGAGTACCAGATTACGGGCTACAAACTGGAGCCTAATTAAGCTGAGTAGGTCAGAAAAACATATTTTTTTCAAAGAAATAATAATATTTTCAAAGAAATATTATTCTGTAAAATCACTCTGTCAGTATCGGACAGTCTGTAAAACAGCAAAGAGCAAAAGAAGATCTCTGATGCATGTCTTCCGAAAGTACTTGGTGAACTATTTCTCCTTTTAATGTATTAAAGAAAATTGCATTCAAATATAACTCAATCTGATGTGCTTTTGAAGCATGAATGGTTCAGAATTCCTGAACTCCAACATTATTTGACCAAGTTTCTGCCTTGTCTCAGCAGAATATCTATTGAAACTATTCTGTCAGCAAATGAGTTGGAGGTTGGGTGGGATTTACAGCAGGATTCACAGCAAATTGTATTTTTTCCAAAAATCAAAGTCTATTTCCTCAGCCATTTAAATAGCGCACTGTAGGAAACAGTCTACAGAGTCTATTTAAAAAGTATCTATAACTACAGCAAACAGAATGCATGAATGGAACTATATAGCAACATCTGCCAATAAAAGCAAAGAGATTTCCCTACAAAATGCAGTGAGTGGATGTTTTATGTGTATTAAATTCAAATCATTTACAGAAATATGGTCTTCAAGCAGGACTGATGGTGGAATAACGAAATCATTTCTATTCTGACTGGGAATATCTGTAGCCTGTAGTGTAAAGGATTAATGTGAATATGTAAATGAGAGGATTCACATCATCTTGGGGAAGTGATTGAAGATGATTATCATGACTGGCTTCTCTCTTGCATCCTCATGGCAAGGATTAAGTCTAATTCTAGATGTAGTTATTCATTGTTATGTTTTGCATAAACCCTACCTCATAAGTCTGCAACAATAACCATTAACAACACCTTGAACATAAGAACATTAGATGGTGGTAGCAGATAAATGGACATCAGGAAAATGAACAGCCAGCAACTGAACGGCACGTGGACAAGTAGCAGATTGAAAAAAATACAAGGAATGGAATGCAGCAGACATTGCCATTACCAGAGTGCTTTGAGCAAGTTGCAGGTCCAAATGAAGCATGGCTGAACTGGTATCGAAGATTTGCAAGGTACCACACCGCATCAGGGCTCGCTATAAAGGCGAGCAAGAAGCAGGTCAGTTCACATCTGTACACAATGGGTGGTTGTGCAGACAATAGCCTAGTCAGACAAGGGGTTGACAAGGAAACCGCTGCATATGACAAAGTAACAAAAGCATTTGATGCCTGCTTCAGTCTCAGAAAAATACCATTGTTGAGTGGGCAAAGTTTAATAAGCGCACCCAGCGAGGGGGGAAAGTGTCAATTCGTTTATTAATGATCTATACCAACTGGCAGAAAATTGTGAGCATGGTGACTTAAAGGAAGAATTAATTCTAGGTAGAATTGTTGTTGGAGTCTTGGATGAAAACTTGTCGAACCTCTTGCGGTCAAGGGATGGCTTAACACTCTCCACGGCCATTTAGTTGATTAGGCAAGCTGAGATTAGGAAACAGAATCATTTAGTACTTCGAGGTGACAGCGATATTCATTTGCAAAGAAGCACCATCTCAATGGAGATTGTTAAGTTTCAGAGTAAAAACACAGCAATACAGAAACAGCAGAAGAGAAAACCTACAGAACCAAGTGTTGTCAGTGTGGCGGAAAAGGAAGTATTGACCTGGAGATTGTCCCACCAAAACCAGCAGAGTGCCTATTTTGTAAGAAGATGGGTCATTTTAAAGCAGCATGTTGTAGCAAGGAGTTTACATTGTAGAAACAAAAAGAAAACCCTCAAATGTTACCGAAATCCAACAAATTGAAGATATTAATTATTTAGAGGTAACGTTCCTGGGTGAGATTAAAGAGTCAAAATAGAGTGATCAAAGAATTTCCACCTCCTTGAAATGTCCAGACATTCCTGGGGATGGTGAATCAAGTGGGGAAGTTCTTACACAACTTAGCAAATGTGTATGAATCATTACGTCAGCTGCTAAGATAAAACCAGACTTGGTGCTGGGAAAAAGCCCAACAGATGTCCATAGAACCAACGAAAAGTTACAGCACAGAAGGAGGCCATTTGGCCTATATTGTCCATGTCAGCCCGAGGGCACCCAGATGCCCTTTCTAATCCCACCATCCGGCACCCGGCCCATAGCCCTGCAGCTTACAGCACTTAAGGTGCAGATCCAGGTACTTTTTAAAAGAGTTTAGAGTTTCTGCCTCTACCACCAACTTGAGCAGTGAATTCCAGACACCCACGACCCTCAGCGTAAAAAAATTCTTCCTCATGTCCCCTCTACACCTTCTGGCACTTACCTTGAATCTATGTCCCCTGGTTCTAGAATTCTCCACCAAGGGAAACAATTTTATCCTGTTCACTCTATCTATTCCCCTCATAATTTTGTACACCTCAATCAAGTCACCTCTCAGCCTTCTTTGTTCTAAGGAAAATAACCCCAACCTATCCAATCTCTCCTCGTAGCTACACTTTTCTAACCCTGGCAACATTCTTGTAAACCTCCTCTGCACTTTCTCCAGAGCTATTACGTCCTTTCTGTAATGTGGTGACCAGAACTGCACACAATACTCCAGTTTTGGCCTCATCAGCGTTTCATACAACTCCAACATTATATCCTTACTTTTATATTCTATACCTCTGCCAATGAAGGAGAGCATTCCATGTGCCTTCTTTACAACCTTGTCTACTTGAACTGCTGCCTTCAGGGACCTGCATACTCGTACGCCAAGATCTCTCACTTCATCTACCTCTCTTAGTATATTACCATTTATTGTGTAATCCCTGTAACTGTTTGACCTCCCGAAATGTATGACCTCATACTTCTCTATGTTAAAATCCATCTGCCACTTTACCGCCCACTCCACCAACCCATCTATGTCGTTTTGGAGATTATGGCTTTCCTCTACACTATCCACTACTCGGCCAATCTTTGTGTCATCTGCAAATTTCCCAATCGTGCCCCCCACGTTCATGTCCAAATCGTTAATATATAACACAAACAGCAAGGGTCCCAACACCGAGCCCTGTGGAACACCACTCGAGACAACTTTCCATTCGCAAGGGCATCCATCGACCATTACCCTTTGTTTCCAGTTACAAAGCCAACCTTTTATCCAGTTTGCCACATTACCCTGAATCCCATGGGCTTTTCCTTTCCTGACCGATCTGCCATGTGGGACCTTGTCAAATGCCTTGCTAAAATCCATGTACACAACATCCACTGCACTACCTTCAACAACCCTTCTTGTCACTTCCTCAAAGAATTCAATCAAATTTGTGAGGCAAGACCTTCCTTTAACGAATCCATGCTGACCATCCCTGACTAGTCCATGCCTTTCCACATGACAGTTAATCCTATCTCTCAGGATTGATTCTACTAATTTGCTCACCATCGATGTAAGATTAACTGGCCTATAATTGTTTGGCATTTCCTTTGATCCCTTTTTAAACAATGGGACTACGTTTGCATTTCTCCAGTCCTCCGGTACCTCCCCTACATCTAGTGAAGATTGGAAAATCATCCTCAGAGCATCTGTTATCTCCTCCCTGACTTCCTTCAGCAGCCTCGGAAACAATCCATCTAGCCCTGGTGACTTATCAGCTTTCAAGGATTTCAACCCTTCAAGTACTTCCTCTTTCTTTATGACTATCCCGTCCAATATCTCGCTGTGATCCTCCTAGACTACTATATCTACATCCTCCCTTTCCTTTGTAAACACAGAGACAAAATATTCATTCAAAACCCTTCCCACAGCCTCTGCATCTACACACAAGTTTCCATCTTCATCTCTGATAGGTCCCACTTTTTCCTTAACTAACCTTTTAGCATTAATGTATTGGTAAAACATCTTTGGGTTATCTTTAACTTTACTTGCTAATCTTTTTTCATGCCCCCTCTTGATTTCCTTATTTACTTTGTCCCTGCACTTCCTATATTTGTCTAGGCTATTTGCAGTGCTTAGTTATTTGTGCCTATCGTACGCTTTCTTTTTCTGTTTGATCTTCCCCTGTATTCCTCTAGACAACCAGGGAGGTCTACATTTGGCAGTATTATTTTTGTAGGGGACATGTCTACTTTGCATAATTAGGATCTCGCTTTTTAGTGCTTCCCACTGGTTTTCCACTGTTTTATCCTCCAGCAGTGCTGTCCAGTCCACCTCAGCCAAGTCCCTTCTCATTTCTGCAAAATTTGTCTTCCCCCCAGTTCAAGACTTTTACTCCTGCCATATCTCTGTCCTTTTCCATGGTAATGCCAAATCTAACTGAATTGTGATCACTGTCCCCGATATGGTCGCCAACTGTCACTTCACCCACTTGCCCTTCTTCGTTCCCCAAGACTAGGTCTAGAATTGCATCTCCTCTCATTGAGTTTGTCACTAATTGGTTGAAAAAATTTTCCTGGACACACTGCATGAATTATTCTCCCTCAGTGCCGCTTATATTGTTTGAATCCCAGTTGATATTAGGATAGTTGAAGCCCTTCGAGCCTGGTCCACCATTCAATGATATCATGGCTGATCTTCTACTTCAACACCATTTTCCTGCACAATCCTTGTATCCCTTGATGTTTTCAATATGTAGCGATCTATCAATCTCAGTGTTGAACATACTCAGTGTCTAAACTTCCACAGCCCTCAGTGGCAGAGTATTCCAAAGATTCACCACTTTCTGAATGGGGGTGGGGGTGGGGTTTCAGTTCTCTCTCATGCCTGTCTGTAACAGTACAAATTATAATATGGATATGAACATAGGAATGGTATGGACTCTGATCTGTTTCAGTATTCACTGATCATGGCTGTTCTGTACCTTTTTCATTCATTGACGGGATGTGGGCATTGCTGGCTAGGCCAGCATTTATTGCCCATCCCTAATTGACCTTGAGAAGATGGTGGTGAGCTGCCTCCTTGAACCGCTGAAGTTTTTGTGGTGTAGGTGCACCCACAGTGCTGTGAGGGAGGGAGTTCCAGGATTTTGACCCAAAGACAGTGATGGAACGGTAATATATTTCCAAATAAGGATGGTGAGTGACTTGGAGGGGAACTCCCAGGTGGTGGTGTTCCCATGTATCTGCTGCCCTTGCCCTTCTAGATGGTAGTGGTCATGGTTTTGGAAGGTGCTGAATAAGGAGCCTTGGTGAGTTTCTGCAGTGCATCTTGTAGATGGTACACACTGCTGCTGCTGTGCCTCGGTGGTGGAGGGAGTGAATGTTTGTGGATGTGGTGCCAACCAAGCAGGCTGCTTTGTCCTGGATGGTGTCAAGCTTCTTGAGTGTCGTTGGAGTTGCTCTCATCAGGCACGTAGGGAGTATTCCATCACACTCCTGACTTGTGCCTTGTAGATGGTGCACAGTATTTGGGGAGTCATGAGGTGAGTTACTCGCCATAGGGTTCCTAGCCTCTGACCTGCTCTTGTAGCCACAGTATTTATGTGGATAGTCCAGTTCAGCTTCTGGTTAATGGCAACCCCCAGGGTGTTGATAGTGGGGAATTCAGCAATGGTAATGCTATTGAATGTCCAGGGGTGATGGTTAGGTTCTCTCTTGATGGAGATGGCCATTGCTTGGCACATGTGTGACGCGAATGTTATTTGAGACTTGTCAGCCCAAGCCTGGGTATTGTCCAGGTCTTGCTGCATTTGGACATGGACTGCGTCAGGACTTCATTTTCCTGCCTTTGCTCCATATCCCGTGACATTCTTAACTAATAAAAAAATTTGTCGAGCTCAGTCTTCAAAATTTCAAATTGGGCCAGTGAAAGATGTTTCTTATGGTGCGATCTTCCAGTACTGCCTGACGACAGGATTTACCGGTGCTGCCAAAGTGAATTGACTTTTGGCTAGCTTGCCAAATCTACCCGTGGAGCTGGAGAATCCCGGCCTTAATTTCACTCCTGAACAGCCCAGCCGTAATTTTAAAATTGTGTCCCCCTTGTTCTAGATTGCTCGTAGCAAATCCTATTGTCATTTTGAACAACTCATTTACATTATTCCTCAACTTTTGACACTCAATGGAATACAAGGTAAATTTATACAGCCTGTCCTCATAATTTAACCTTTTTTCCCCAGAATAATTTTGATGAATCTGTACTGAGACAGAAAGTAATATAAGTTCGCTGCTGATACAAAGCTAGGTGGGAATGTAAGCTGTGAGGAGGACACAGAGAGGCTGCCAAGAGATATAGACAGGTTAAGTGAGTGGATAACAAGATGGCAGATGCAGTGTAATGTGCAGAAGTGTGAGGCTATTAACTTTGGACATAAGAAAAACTGAATATATTTCAAAAGGTGTGAAACTTGTAAATGTTGATGCTCAGAGAGACTTGGGTGTGCTTATACAAGGAACATAGAAAGTTAGCATGCAAGTTCAGCATACAGGAAGGCAAATGGCATGTTGACCTTTATTGCATGGGGATTGGAGTACAGGAATAAAGCAGTCTTGCTACAGTTATACAGGGTTTTGGTGAGACCGCATCTCGAGTCCAGTGTGCAGTTTTGGTCTCCACATTTAAGAAAGGATATACTTGCATTCGAGGCAGTACAGTGAAGACTCACTAGATGGGTCCCTGGGATGAAAGGCTTGTCCTCTGATGAGAGGCTGAGTAAACTGGCCCTGGAGTTTAGAAGAATGGAAGGTGATCCTATTGAAACATTCAAGATCATGAAGGGGCTTGAAAGGGTAGATAATGAGAGGTTGTTTCCACTGCTGGGGAATCTAAAACATGGGGCACTGTCTCTGGATAAGGGGATGGTCATTTAGAAGAAATTCCTTCTCTCAAAGAGTTGTGAGTTTTTTGGAATTCACTGCCCCAGAAGGTTGTGGGTGCTCCATTGTTGACTGTATTTAAGAGTAGGATGGACAGATTTTTGGTCTCTCAGGGAATCAAGGGATATGGGGACCAAGCAGGAATGTGGAGTTGAAGCCCAAGATCAGCCATAATTGTACTGGATGGCAGAGCAGGCTCCACAGGACGTATACGAACATACAAATTGGGGGCAGGGGTAGGCCACTGGGCCCGTCGAGCCTGCTCCGCCATTCAATAAGATCATGGCTGATCTGAATGTAATCTCAACCCTACATTCCTGACTGCCCCTGATAACTTTTCACCCCTTGATAATCAAGAGCCTATCTAGCTCTGCCTTAAAAATATTCAAGGACTCTGCTTCCAGTGCTTGTTGAGGAAGAGAGCTCCAAAGACTCAAGACCCTCTGAGAGAAAAAATTTCTCCTCATCTTTGCCTTAAATTGGCGACCCCTTATTTTTAAACAGTGGCCCCCTAGTTCTAGATTCTCCCACAAGAGGAAAACCATCTTCACATCGACCCTGTCAAGACCCCTCAGGATCGTAAAGGTTTCAACAAAGCCGCCTCTTACTCTTCTAAGCTCCAGTAGATACAAGTCTAACCTGTTCAACCTTTCCTCATAAGACAAACCTCCCATTTCTGGTATTAGTCCAGTAAACCTTCTCTGAACTGCTTCTAACACATTTACATCCTTCCTTAAATAAGGAGACCAGTACTATACACAGTACTCCAGATGTGGTCTGACCCGTGCCCTATACAACTGAAGCATAACCTCCCTAATTTTGTAATCAATTCCCCTCACAGTAAACAATAACATTCTATTAGCTTTCCTAATTACTTGATGTACCTGCATACTAACCTTTTGTGATTCATGCACTAGGACACCCAGATCCCTCTGAATCTCAGAGCTGTGAAATCTCTCACTATTAAGATAGGGGGAGGTGGTGGCATAGTGGTATTGTCACTGGTCTAGTAATCCAGAGGCTCTTGGGTTCAAATCCAGTATGGCAGATAGTGGAATTTGAATGCAATAAAAATCTGGAATTAAAAGTCTAATTGAAACCATTGCTGATTGTCATAAAAACCCATCTGGTTCATTAATGCTCTTTAGGGAAATAAGTCTGCTGTCCTAATCTGGTCTTGCCTACATATGACTCCAGACCCACAGCAATGTGGTTGGTTCTTATAGTGTGCTCTGAATAAGGGCAATTGGGGATGGGCAATAAATGTTGGTCTAACCACATTAAAAAAACAGCTTCTTATTATCTAAGTGGTGAGATATTGCAGATCCTGCTCCGATCTCGTGTTCTTTTGAGCAGCGCTGAACAAAGTCTAAATTAGATCTGACCAAGGCTCTATATAACTGCAGCATCACTTCCTTCCCTTTGTAGTCCAGCCCCCTGGAAAAAAAATGCCAACATTCCATTATACTATTTGATCAGTTTTTGGTCTTGTTCACTAGTTTGTAATAGTTTATGTATCGGGTCACCTGAATCTCTTTGCTCCTCCACAGCTCCTAGTTTCTCACCATTAAGAAAATATTCTCATTTGTCTTTCTTAAATACAAAGTGGATGACCTCACTTCCACATAATTTTGTTCCATTTGCTGTAGTTTTGTCCATTGACTTAATCAGTGTCAAGAGACAAATCAAATTTGGCCATTTACTGACTGATATCAAATGTTACCAAAGGCGTCCTGTTTATATTCCAGGACTGAATTTCCTTTGGAGTTTTGCATGCTTTTAATTATCATAATATAAACTGGGATAGTAATAGTGTAAAGGGCAGAGAGGGAAAGAAGTTTTTGAAGTGTGCTCCAGAGAATTTTCTTGATTAGTATGTTTGTTGCACAACTAGGAGAGAGTTATATGGTTCTGGGGGTTCAGGTGGGTCAAGTGGATGAAGTGCCAGTAGGGGGATCACCTACGGAACAGGGATCATTGGCTGGGATTTTTTTGTGCCCGATCATGATGGGCGTGTTCAGTGGTGAGATTGGAGAATCTCGCAAGAAGGCCCGACAATGTAAATCCAGTTGTGATTGTCCACTCCCCCCATCAATGCCGGGCTGCGATTCCCACCATCGAAAGTCAGGAACTTAACTTTAATAAGTTTGCATCTAATTACTGTGGTCACATGCTAAATCATTCCCATGTCAAATTTCCCATGTTGGTGTGATTTCACAAAGGCGTGATTTACAACTGCTTTTAAAAGGCGTGAACCTGGCAACCTCAACTTCGAGGGGAACTGGGAGGTAAGTGCTCTGTGCTCACGATGATCCCAGTGGCTCCGCAGATTCTGGCGGGCACAGGGAAATCTCCACAGAGGCTTCTTCGTGGCTGGCTTGTGGTGCCAGGGCCAGGGAGACAGTGCAAAGGGAGAAGGGGAACAAGGCAAATTTGGGGCAAGGGAAACAGCGCCATGGAGGTCATGGCAGCACCAACTGAAGTTTGAGCACAAACACTTGTGCGAGAAGGTGAAGAAAACGGCCGGGCTAATGGCAAAACATGCCAAAGATGAGCACTCCACCACAGCTGATAACGTTTATGCAACTGATATGCTTGGAGCCAGCCTAGTCATGCAATTGTGCCCACTCAAGCAGCACTAATTCCTCACAGTGCCAATGATTGCTCCTCGACCACTAACCCCTCATGTGCATGATGGCTCACCGTGCCCACACCCAGCACCGCCCCACACTTCAAACTCGATTGAGTGCTATGGTGCTGCAGAACCATTATGCGACTGGGCAAGCCTGTGGATCCTGTTAGGAAAGATGGCCATTGAACACTGATGCAGGGGTGTGCTCCGAGCCCCTTGCATTATGTTTCAGTTAAAATTTTAAAATCATCCTCATGGTAGAAGCAAACCATGACGCCCTAGAGTCCAGGTTAGGACAATGCCTGCACCTGAGGCGAGTTCAGGATGCAGCTGAGTGACGGAAGCTGCCGCCATTTGGCCATGTGGCGTGGGTGGTGCTGGGTTTGGGCATGGTGAGCCATGATAAGCACTAAACACAGGGCATCCGTGTGGTGGCCTGGACTCTCTGGCATACATTAAGGGGTCTTGAGAAGCAGCTGCAGGCGATGACTTGGTCCTTAGGAGCCATTTGCTGACCCTTGTCACTCCTTGATACTGCAGTGAGGAGGCCATCAGGAACATGGAGCCTGGTGATCTCGCTGTCTGCTTGATTTCTTAGAGACAGGAGAGACGGAGAAGATGTGACGGAAGCACCAGGCTCGCCAAAGGGAGGAGCAGAACCCTGAAGACCAAGGGACGGCACAGCCTCCTCCGCATACAGAGGACGAACCCCACAGAGCCATCGCTCATAGGCACCCAGGGTCTATAGACAATGTATGTGCTACCTATAGATGAGCAAGAACCAGTGTCACCTTCACCTGCGTATGTCAGGGGAACTGGTCACCCACGTATGCCACCTTCTACAGGGTTTGGCACCACTGGGACTCGGAGGACATCCACTGCCATTGGCAGTTAAAATTACCGCCACGCTCAATTTCTATGGCAGTGGCTCCTTCCAGGGTTTTACTGGGGACCTTTACAGGATCTCGCAAGCTTCCGCTCACAAATGTATCCAGGAGGTCAGCCCTTTTTGCCAAGGCACACAACTTTGTCAACTTCAACAGAGATCAAGCAAACCAGGAAGCAAGAGCGCTGGGATTGCTCAGATTTCTGGATTCCCACAGATGCAGGATGCCATCAACTGCATTCACATGGCTCTTAAATCTCCTTGGCAACAAGCAGTCCAATATGTGAACCACAAGAGCTTCCACTCTCTCAATGCTCAACTGATCTGTGACCATAACAAACAGATCATGCAGATGTGTGCAAGATACCCTGGAAGCATCCACGACTCGTACATCCTCAGCAGGTTTCAGATCCCTGACATGTTCCAGGGGCCACACAGGATGCAGGGTTGGCTCCTCGAGGACAAGAGCTACCCACAAAGCGCATGGCTGATGATGTCCATGCAGCAGCCTCAGACTGCTGGTGAGAGAAGGTACAACGAAGCTCGTGCCACAACCCGGAGTTTGGTTGAGCACACCATTGGCATCCTGAAAATGAGGTTTTGGTGCCTGGGAAGATCTGGTGGAGCACTGCAGTACATTCCCCAGAGGGTATCATGCATCATAGTGGCTTGCTGCGTACTACACAACCTGGCGATGCAAAGGGAGGAGGACCTGGATGATGAGGAGATGCAAGAGCTGCACGTCTTGCCCAATGAAGAGGAAGTCGAAGGGAATGAGGGTGATAAAGTCCTGGAAGGTGAGGGTGGAGGCGATGAGGCCATTGCACTGGCCAGGCGAGGCAGGTGTAGTCCTGAGGCTATCATTGCCACAAGATTCCAGGAGGATGACGACAGGATGCAGTGAGAACACTCCTGAGATCTTCACATTGCACCTGGGAATGCCTGATACCTGTATGGCTAAGGGCAGCGCACTTACACTCTGTGAAGAGGCTCATATCGTAGAAATGCTGCTGAGGAACAGCGGCCACATGGATTTTCAGACAACTTGATCCTCTGACAGGCTTCATCACCTGTTCCCTTCAGCACCACACCGGTACATGTCAGGAATGGTGACGAGATCGGGTGGGCAGCCCCGCTTCCAAGGTGCTGAGAGCACAAAGAGAACATCTCAGAACCCAGTGACGCTTGGATACAAGATACTTGCAGCAAACACAAGTCACATGGAGGTTCACACATCACTAATCTGGACAGTGACTTTGAAGCCGGACAATCGCAGTGCTCAAAAGGTTACACACTGCACAGGGGAGAGGCCCTGGACTGTGACAGTAGCCTTCATTTTGTGCAAGAAACAAGATTTTGCATCTGATTGACACAAACATTGCTCAACATAATGAGGAATCATAGACAACGAGACCTTCTTGGGAGTGTATTTACAATGGTCAACATTAAGTACAATGATTAACACCCATGTCCACGTTACGCAAATACATCTTCTTGACTTTCTAACACTGCCACTATGTCTTGATGCTCCACCAACATCCACAGTGGAGGTGGAGACAGCCTGCTGACTGCTGTGCCCTGTCTTTTTATGACAAGCAGATTTTATTTGTAAAATAGATTGCATTTTCTTCGGTTACCTCGGAACCAGCCTTTACCACCGCAGGCTCCTGCGGCCTGTGACCACTGATTTCCCTCCTCTCTCTGAAGACATATTTCAATTAATGAAGGAATCCTGAGGAGAGTCCACCAGAACTACCAAAAAGAGCCTGACCTAGAGAAACCAGCAAGGACAGAAACATAAGCACGGTGTGCACAGATGTCCTGCCTTAGGTTTAGGAAGAAAAATAGGCCCCGCCATGTCTAAATTTATTATTTTTGTAACTCTCATCACCTGCATAATGATAAAACAGTTCTAGGATTTCCCTCTTTTATGTTA
This sequence comes from Cetorhinus maximus, assembly GCF_964194155.1. Lineage (NCBI taxonomy): Eukaryota > Metazoa > Chordata > Chondrichthyes > Lamniformes > Cetorhinidae > Cetorhinus > Cetorhinus maximus. Next base: position 130,539,312 of record NC_135882.1, on the reverse strand, counting down.
ACATTTTCTATAGCTATTGTCGTTTTTGATCTCACTCAGACATATATCTATAATATACTAAAAGCAATAAGCCTGAATTCCACCTGTAGTTGATGCTTTCACCACAGTGTTATGTAATAAATGGGAAACAATGGAGCACCAATAATATTGTGTAATAGCCCAAATAATACCTCGAGTGAATCCCCAAACTAAATAGAAAAATTGAAAGGAGAGAATACGTCAACCATTAGTGTTGGTGGAAAAGGAAGCAGCAAATCCAAAATTGAAGGCCACGGATGGAGAAAATATTTGGTTGCCACCTCATCCCTTGCTGAGCAAGTTTCCAGCCCTGCACCCTGCCCACACCACCTCACCCCCATCCCTACAAACTGATGAACAAGTATTTGCTCTCAATCCCCCTTCAGCTGAGCCACTCTCTTGTCCTGATAGACAAGATTTTGCCCTTGCTGAGCAAATGTTCAGCTCCCACACTGGCTTCCCTAAATCTTGTTTTGGCCCTAATCAGTTTGTTTCTGAGCAGGATTTCGCCAACCACCCCACCCCTCCCACCAGCTCTGCACAGAATAACTGAAAGATACTGTCACAAATTTGTGGCAGACAATGGCTTGAAGACAGCAAGTGAGGGATAGATAGATTTGATGTGATATAAATGAAGAAAGATGTTATATGATGCTGATTGCAGAGAGATTGGATAGAATAATAATGACTCTGTTTAGATGGATAAAGTGGTGCTGCCTCTGGAGGAACAGCAGATAAGCTGAACAACAAAATTCAATCCATCAGAATTTTACAGCCCGTGCTGCCGGTGGAATTTTTTGGTTCCCGCCAAATTCAATGGACTTTTGAACAGCTTGCTGCATTTTACAGCCCCACATCCATGGCGACAGGGTGTAAAATTCTTCCCAAAGGCTCTGGATTGAGTAAATATGGAATAACGACTTGTTTTCAATCCAGTTGTATCATTTAATCAGTAATGGATCCCCTGTAGTATCCGTGAACACAAGTTGGAAGTTAAATAACAAGAGTAGCAAAGTAGGAGGATCTAATAAACTATCTTCTGTTCAACCTGAAATAGCACTTCTGTATCCATCTGAAAAATCATTATTATTCTTTCCAACCCCTCAGCAATCGGTGTTGAGAATGAGGAAAGTATGTCATATGATGCCCATAGCAATGTGCCTATCAGTCCCTAGTGACCAGCAATGTTAGGGTCTCGTGAGGGATGGTGAATTTTAAAAATTCTGCGGAGTTCAATCGAAACAGGCAATATAAAGAATGCATTTACATCCTTCCTTAAATAAGATGACCAATACTGTACTAGGTACTCCAGATGTGGCCTCACCAGTGCTCTGTATAGCTGAAGCATAACCTCCCTACTTTTGTATTCAATTCCCCTCACAATAAATGATAACATTCCATTAGTTTTCCTAATTACTTGCTGCACCTGCGGTACTAGTCTTTTGTGATTCAAGCACTAAGAAACCTAGATCCGTCTGCATCTCAGAGCTCTGCAATCTCTCATCATTTAGATAATATGCTTCTCTTTAATTCTTCCTGCACTTCTCTGGTGATTCTAATTTTCCTGAGTTCCTCCCTACCTTCCATTTCCTGATTTACAGTTGCCTCTGGGATGTCACTTGTATCATGTATAGTAAAAACTGATTGCAAAATACCCGTTCAATTCATCTGCCATTTCCTTGCTTTCCAATGTCAATTCTCCAGGCTCACTTTCTATAGAGCCAATGCCTACTTTGTCAACTTGTTTCTTTTTAAAATATTTATAGAAACTCTTACTATCTGTTTTTATATTTCTGGGTAGCATCCCCTCATTCTCTAATTTTTCCTTCCTTATTAATCTTTTAGTCATCCTTTGCTTTCCTTATATTCTGCCCAATCTTCTGGCCTTTCACTTAACTTTGTACAACTATATACTTTTTCTTCAAGTTTGATACTATCTTTAACCTTTCTAGTTAACCATGGATAGTGCGTCCATCCCTTGGACTTTTTCTTACTCATTGGAATGTACCTATTCTGTGTATTCTGAAATATCCCTTTAAATGTTTGCCATTGCATCTCTATTGACCTATCCCTTAACTTAATTTGCTAATTCACTTTAGCCAGCTCTGCTTTCATGCCCTCATAATTGCCCTTATTTAAGTTTGAAAACATAGTCTCGGACCCACTCCTCTTTCCCTCAAACTGAATGTAAAATTCTATCATGTTATGGTCGCTCCTACCTAGGGATGCCTTCACTATGAGGTCACTAATCAATCCAAGATAACTGCATGCCTCCTTTTTGGCTTCTTGTGTGTTCCCGATTTTAATTGTTCTATCATTGGAGGCCATGCCCTCAGCTGCCAGGGCAGTAAGCTCTGGAATTCCCTCACTAAATCTTTCCACCTCTCCGCCTTCCGTTCTTGCTTTAAGACACTCTTTATCATCTACCCCTTTCACCAAGCTACTTCACTAATATCTCCTTGATTTACTTGTACAGTATTGGTCTCCTTATTTGAGGAAGGATGTAAATGCGTTGCAAGCAGTTCAGTGAAAGTTTGCTAGACTAATACATGGAATGGGAGGGTTGTCTTATAAGGAAAGGTTGGACATGCTAGGCTTGTATCGGTTGGAGGTTAGAAGAGTAAGAGGTGACCTGATTGAAACACATAAAATCCTGAGGGGTCTTGACAGGGTGGATGTGGAAAGGATATTTACTCTTGAGGAAGAATCTATAACTCGAGGTCACTGTTTAAAAATAAGGGGTCGCCCATTTAAGATATAGATAAGGAGAAATTTTTTCTCTCAGAGGGTTGTGAGTCTTTGGAACTCCCTTCCTCAAAAGGTGGTGGAAGCAGAGTCTTTGTGGTATTTTTAAGGCAGAGGTAGATAGATTCTTGATAAGCAAGGGGGTGAAGGCAAGAATGCAGAGTTGAGGTTACAATCAGATCAGGAATGATCTTGTTGAATGACGGAGTAGGCTCGTAGAGCTGAGTGGCCTACTCCTGCTGCTAATTCATATGCTCTTATGTATGTTTGTTGTCAAATTTTTATTTATAATGCTCCTAAGAAGATATTTTACTATGTTAAATGAGCTGTATAAATACAAGTTACTGTTGTTGTATATTCTGATTCATCCTGAGCAACGCTACAGGATATGTGCTAATAATACATTAAAACTAGGGCTTCTAACTTACACAAGTGTCTTTTGTTACAGATGTAAAACAATCTGAAGATGCTGGAGGAGCCAAATTATACGTAGCTTCACCTTGGCAACAAAATAAGATGTTTTTGTACTAAATAGGATAATGCTCCTTATAAAACAATGTGTCATTTGACTTACCATGAGAAATGCCATGGACAGGTTGCTTATTAGATAATTGTACATTGCTACTCCTGCTATTATAATTCCCAACTCACATTCAGTAATATTGCAGGAGATCCACTAGCGATTAAAATAATAAAACTGGATTGAAAGCAGGTCATTATTCCATATTTACGCAATGTCTAGTCTTTATGTAACATAGTCACCTGATGGCCTGAATTTTTTTTTTGTTGATCAGCTTATCTGTTGTTCAGCTGGAGGCAGCACTTCTGTATCCGTCTAAACAGACAACATCATTATTATTCTTGCCAACCCCTCAGCAATCAGCACTGAGAAAATGTGTTTTTCTTTGTTGTTGGGCTAGGTTTTTGTCTTCAGTATTCTTGTTGTGTGAAGCTCTTGTGCTGGGGAAGCTAAAGATGACATTTTCCCCAACAAGTTTGCTGCAGCAATTTATCTTGCAACAACATGTTTGTTTCCCATGTTGCTACTGTAATGTTAAAGAATATTTTAAATAAACTCCAATGTTTTGTGAATTCAGAGTTCCAGCCTGTATAAAGGGCTGTACGCTTTCATTTGCTTTTAAGCAGTTTTTACAAGGTCTACCTTGCGCATGCTCCCTTTGGTGCATCAAAAGAGCAGCTAATGAAAAGGTAATAAAATGAGCATTCTCCATCTCTTAGAGAGCTGATGTAGAATATTGATGGCTGCAATTTTATATTTTCTTTTAAATGTTCTCTTTGAAGGAGCCATACCTCGGGTAGGGCCTGCTTGAAGCGCTACTTAGCTGGCAGGCAGCATGAAAGCAGCAAAGGAAGAGAGATGTGGGTACTGTGGCCAGGATTTTGCAGCCCCTCCCACTTGATGGGATACTATAATCCCGCCAAACTTAATGGGCTGAATTTTACGAGTCAGTGAGCGGGGGTGGGGCCTACTCACCGACATTGTCACATGAGGGGGCACGTAAGGGAAATTTTATTTTTCTATTTTCATCTTTTTTACATGTCTAGCCGATCTCCCTGAGGCAGCACTTAGCCTCGGGGAGATGAGAGCGCTCATTCGTGTGCATGCGCGAAAGCGCGCACTCTCGATTTTGGGATTCCCACCCACCCGCACAGGGAGTGCATAGCGCTTCTGTGCGGACATCATGCTTGGCGGGCCTTAATTGGCTCGCCCACGTAAAATGGCGGTGTGCCTCCGATTGGGGGTGCCGATCAGAAGCGCGCCTGTATGCGCCCGCCCATCAACATCCCCCCCAACGGGGGGAAATTCAGCCCAATGGAGGTCTAAATGGCTCGCCGCATCCGTCGGGGAGAGACACGCCGCCATAAAATCCTGACCGTGTCTTATTTATTGTACCACTGCAAACACGCTCCTTGTCTTCCCATTGATGAAACCACCCACCATGTTACAAAGGATAGTTTCACTAAACAAAAAACGAAATTCCAAACAGAGTTTTAAGCATAAATGAAGCTTTGAATTTTTCTTGAATGCAACTCAGGTGAACAACACATAAAGAATTGATTGAAAGGCTTCTGAAGCAGCCCAGTAGATGTTATGGACAGATGCGCATCCAATGTAACACTGAGCGACATAGATCAGTGGGGTCACAAAATTGAGCACGAGATGATGCTGAACTAATATTAGTTGGAGCTGCGGTATAAGCTGCAGAATAATTAGTCTCAGGGCAACGGACCCAAAGTTCCCATTCCTAGCTGCTATCCAGAGATCCCTGCTGGATGTAGGTATCAGGATTAAATATGAAGTGCAGCGTGAAATGACTTCACAGTTCAGTGAGGAACAGTATGATGAAGGAGCATTTGGATGAGTTATCAGAGCTGGTAATATCAATAAAGGGCTGGATTTTTTTCAGCCCATTTGCAGCAGGAACCATGGCAGCTGGGCTCACTTAATTGTGGCAGAGTACCTGTGTCAGTCTCCCACAATTGGGACAACCTAACCCCCCAATTAAGTCGGAGGGTGGAAGGGACTGTTGCAGGATTCCTAGCCAGCAATGATGGGATATCCACCAGGCTCATTAATGAGGCGATTGACACCGGTTATCCCTAAAGTCACTGCAATTTAGTGGCGGCTCTGGGATTAACTGCAGGCTGCATGGACCTCCCACATCCTCAGAAGGCTGTCCAGCTAAACCTGTCAGGTTTGCCAAATGCCTCCTGGGGATGAGGATAGGGGTGGGGGAGTAGTGGGGGAGCACGGGTGAGGGGGGGGTTCCTTACTATCACTCTGTGCCCAATTGAAGGACACGGAAAGCCAGCCCCTTTGCCTCCCACTCTCCCTTCCCCTCCTTCCACAGCTCGCAGCCAATGACCCTCATCTGTCTTCACTCAATTGTGGCCTGGGTACCCACCTCGATCCTGGGTCTCTGGTGGGCACAGTGCAGGCATTAGCTACCGTTCCCACTGGCGCTAATGGCAATATTGAGCTGCTGACTTGGTAGTTCTCGGCAGATGCAGGGAAGGCCTGATGGTGGCTAATTAAGTGCCTGAAGGGCTCCCCAACGGCACTGGTGGGGGTTCTCCACCAGTTTTACGACTGTTGGGTGAGACCCCTATCCGATCAGCAAAATCCCAGCCAGAATCTTGCCTCAACATCAATAACCACTTTAAACATGGGGTAGGTGAAGGGAGAAAATCAGACATAACACGGGATGAACAGAAAAAAAGGAAAAAAAAATGCTTTGATAAATTCTTTGAAATAATCATTCCAACATTAAATAAGAGTCCAATGCATGTTTCATACAAGAACCAACACAGAGGGTAGGTCTAAGTAGTCACTAGATTTATATTCAGACCCATTAACAGGTCAGGGCAGTGTAGAGATATGTGACAAATGCAATCCAACCTTAGTGAACATGAAGTATGAGTGGTTGATTTTTGGAAAAGAACAGAAAATGGGAACATATTTAAATGGGAAAAATTCTCAATGTGCTGGAAGGCCTGATTTTAACCTCCCCTACTTGACAGGATCTTACAATCCAGGCAGAGGATAAGATGGTGTGGGATTCACAGTGCATTCCTAACATGATCCCAACCCTCACCATCTTAACTTATGGGAATTCAGACATGGACAGCAACACACTCCAGAGGCACGTGGGCCTAACTTCAATGGTGAAGTTGCATTCCATTCACATCATTGAGAATTGCACCTCCTTTTCAGTACGGGTTGAAGAAGGATTGCGCAGTCTAAGACCCACCAGTGAGTGCTGCTAATAGGCAGCATTATGGCCTCAGGAGGTCCAGACACGTTTATTGTTCTTTTCCTTTTAACGGATCATTGTGGAGAAAGGGCCTGCTGGTCCCACAGGGTATCTTGGAATTAACCTTGCCTAAGCTTACCATTCTTCCTGATCATGATATTTGCTGATTTCTACACTGCTCCCCTTCCCTTTCTTACCTTGTTGGTTCCATTTCTGTGGATGCCCAACAACACATGACCTCCGCTCTCCCCACTCCCATGACTTTCCACTCCCACCTGCCAGCTTTGGGCAGGAATCAGTGCCTATTGTTACAACCAGGTGAGGCGGAGTGAACTGGCTCCCTTTAATTCAGCCCCCTTAATTTGTTGTAACAAAGGTTTTTTTAAAAATTTGTTTTCCCCATAACTGCCTTTTCCAATCCAAATGTATTTACTTTTTAGTAAGGAGCCAATCAAGCTAGGTTTCCTTGAGTCAAAGAAAGAGTAAGTTTATTAGTTACTAAACACAAGAAAAAATAATAAAAGACACAACGACACACACACACACACACAGATCTCAGAAGTAAGAAAATTTAAAGTCCAAATAAAGGTTACAAGAGATTGTTGAATGTTGCGGTCATTTGAAGTTAGCTGGTTTCCTTTAAAATTCTGGAGTTGAATTGAAGTTCAGGTAATAGCAATTTGCTGGAGACAACTTCAGAGATAGAGAGAGATTCCTTACTGATTTCTTCAGCAGTTTTTCCAGATGACTTTGATTACTTCTCTCTCTGTGCCTGGCTTGTCAAAACCAATTCTTAAGCCTCCTGTCTGTATATTCCAAGAAAGTAATTTGATTAACATGTCTTGCAGTCATTTTTGTAGAACAAGTAAATCATATTTTTGACCTTTTATTTCAGAAATCTTTGACACATTTCAAGATAGTAAAAACCAACAGGAGATGAGGTTATTTCATCCTCCATGGGGGGTTTTGAGTGTCTGTTGGGTGTATCTTGCTGGTTAGCAGATCCAATTGTCTTGATAGCATTACAGTTGATTTAAGTCCATAATTTTCTGTTTTAATGCCTTTCTTTCAAAGTCCATTTTTAAGTGGACCTTGACACTGCCATGTGTAAAGTTCCATGCAATATGTCAGGGCAGGTCTGCATTGCAATTCATATAGGAACTTTCCAGAAAAGTGGCCAACTTACAATACCAGTCATCAGGTGACTGGTGCTAGCCATCTTTGGTCAATCTCTTTTGTATTTTTTAAGGCAACAGGTCCTCTTTAAACAGTTCAATATGTTTTTGGTTAGTTGGTGAAGTCAAAGGCAGATCTCACTTAGTCCCAATTTCCCATCATTGTGACACTAGGTTTAGAAATTAGATTCGTTGCTTGAATTAAAATCTGCCCCAAAGATGTACAAATACACAGATTTTTGATTGCAGGTGAAAGAACCTATGAAAAGTACAGGTGAGTTCCACATACATGGGGCATTGAGGGCCATTTTCTGGTTTGTACTAGTGGTCTGTTGCCAGTGAACGCTGGAGATTTGTGGGTGCAATGGCACAATTTTCTGATATACACTGCTAACGGATGAAGTTCCTTGTCATAGGGAAGTACCTGGAAAATGTAGGCTCTTGAGTTCAGCAACAGAAAGTGAGGATGGATCTGTACAAGACATTAGAGAGAATGGCGGATAATTTTCAACTTCAGTCCTAGACGGTAACCTGACAAAACAAATCACTTGATTTCAATGGAATGAAAATTAAGATGGGTTCCACAGGGGCAGGTAATCTCCTCCACTGTAGCAGGATGGGATGTTGGGACTGGTGGGGGAGCAAGTTGAAAAATACAACAATTATCAGGCTGCATTTGCAATATTGGGTACAGGTTTGTTATCAAGAAGATTTTGAAGAATTGCTACATTTGCATAATAGATTCACCAAGATAAATGCAATTCTTTTATATATTGGTTCTTGGGATGTAAGCGTCGCTGACAAGGTTAACATTTATTGCCCAAATCTAATTGCCCTTGAGAAGGGGGTGGTGAATTGCTGCAGTCTATGCGGTGTTGGTCCACCCACAATGTTGTTAGGGAGGGAGTTCCAGGATTTTGTCCCAGCAACAGTGAAGGAACTGTGATACAGTTCCAAGTCAGGATGGTGAGTGATTTGGAGGGTAACTTGTACATGGTGTTCCCATGCATCTGCTGCCATTGTTTTTCCAGGTGATAGAGTTTGCAGGTTTGGAAGGTGCTGTCGAAGGAGCCTTGGTGAGTTTCTGCAGTGCATCCTGTGGTGGAGGGATTGAATGCTTAAGTTGGTGGATGGGGTGCCGGCCAAGTGGGCTGCTTGGAAATCTGAAATCAAAACAGAAAATGCCAGAAACACTCAGCAGGTCTGGCTAGCATCTGTGGAGAGAGGAACAGGGTTAATATTTCAGGTCAATGACCTTTCATTAGAACTGAGAATTTATTAGGATAATGGCAGGGATTATTGGATATAGTAAGAACCTCTGAGAGATTTGAAAAAGATTAGGACTACACTCACTGGAGGATGTTAAAAATGGAACTGGAATTAGACCAAATTACTCTGATGGCAAAACTAGCACCAGTACAGACACAGTAGATTGAATAGCCTTATACTGTGGGGAAATTACGATGGGTTCTGTGATTCACAATGCTTCAGATTCTTTCCATTCAATGTAAATAATAACCCCTACCATGTACAAGTTTTTAAAAGTAATGATCTATATATTCAAATGCATGTATCTGGCATCTAGAATCTTGCCACAGCAATAACAGCAAGTTACAGCAATAGGGGGAGCTTCCTGAATTGAATTGAAACAGGGTCAATTCACCATTTTCACACATTCACGTATTGGATTATGGATCAAGAGCAATAGACACACATCACTGGAGTAAAACAGTATCACACTGGAGTGAAGCTTTGTCATTCTGTAGTTTATTTGATTGGGGAATGTTAACTAATCATTGTGCTCAGAAGGCCTGCTCAATTCACAAACTCTAATTGCATTCAGACTTAGCTGCTCTCTCTGGGGCGAGGTTCACTGGTTCTGTTCTAAACCACTGGATGGAATTCCATGTGGTGCTGGCATCTTCCATTTCAGGAAATACAAAAACACTAGTCAGAAGAGCCATTCCACCCTGAGAAACACCTTTCCTGTTGTTTGATATAGAGCAGCATTGACTGCAGTCTCTTTATGGCTGAAAGTAGAGCTATAAAATGGATGAATTAAAGATTACAAAAGGAAAGGTTGGAGTAAATGGGCTCCACTGTAAAACATCAAGCCAGTCATTTATACCGAGGTATTTACAGAGCTGATCACATATTTCCTGGTTTTGACTATATGTGCTTCATTCTTGCATCATAATGTTCACTTTCTGCAGACTGCTATCTTTGTTTCACATTGCTTTTGCATTTGAATTTCTAACGGTGTGAATTGTCAGTAATTTCTGATCCCTGTAATATATAAGTGTACCAATCTTAGTGACAGGCGATATTACAGTGGCAGCTGCTTGCTTCGATCTCTAATTATGCAGCCTGATGACACTTACAGTACAGGCTTTGTGACCAAAAGCCAGGCACTTTGCAATCATTATACCCAAATCTAGCAAAAAATCTCAGAGCGACTGATCCAAAGTCAAAGACACTCCTAATCTACAGAAACTGTACAAGAATATTTCTGAGTAGACAAGTTACATAGTTATCAGGATCCAAATCTATTCTGACACCAAAAATGTGCAGTGAAAACAAAGTTATGTCAATGGAAAATGTTGCTAAATGCAACATATTCTGAAGTCTGTGTAGCCCTTCTGAAGTAACCCTTTAGAAACAGTTGACTGTAGAGTTCAAATTCTTTCCTAGTGGAGAGGACACTCCTGCTGATTCTTGCCAAACTTTTTCTCCTCCCCACCACTGTGAGGAAGTGCCTCGCTTAAAGTCGTTTAAGCAACACAGTTCTCCTCCCTCCACATGTGATTGATGTAGAGAATGTTCCATATGTGTCTGTAAAGGTCAGAATAGAGGATAAACAAATGAGTTGCTATATAAGGATACATTGACAAGTATCAATTTTCTGAATTTTCTACTGGTTTCAGTAAGCCAGGCCATCCTATGATTAGTGTGAAGTAATGAGGAGGTACATTTTCAAATAACATTCATACTATTTAAAGGGATAGCTGGCACATAGAAAACCTTTGAAGGAATCTGAATTGTATATAGAGTTGCTCTGAAGCTTTTCTTTAATGTATAGGTTGTTTTCAGGCAATGTGCCTGGATTTGGAGGTAAAGCACAGCTGCACTTTCTCTATCTTTAGAAATGCAAAAGGACATCAAAACTTGCAAAACACAAACACGTGCGCACACCCCAGTACAAGGATCACATCTATCAGGGGAGATGATGAAGCAGTGGTAATGTCACTGAAATGGTAATATAAAGACCCAGGCTAATGGTCTGGGGCTATGGGTTCAAATCCCACCGTGGCAGTTTTTTTAAAATTTTATTCTTTCGTGGGATGTGGGCATCTCTGGCCATCGCTGACTGTCATTGCACACCCCTAATTGCCCTTTAGCTGAGTGGCACACCATTTCAGAGGGTAGTTAAGAGTCAACCATATCGCTGTGGGTCTGGAGTTACATGTAGGCCATACCAGGTAAAGATGGCAGATTTCCTTCCCTCAAGGACATTAGTGAACCGGATGGGTTTTTTAACGACAATCAAACATGCCCCAGGTAGGTTTGTTTCCCGCAGAGCAGGGGTGGCACATAAAATAGGGTGGATGCCCACCTTACCACCTTCCCGCCCATTCGTGAACTCATCCCCATAATACAGGGGGTGGGCAGCTGCCAAAATCAGCAGCCCGCCCTCCATATTTAAATAAATAATTAAAAGTCAATTAGGCTTGTTATCAAGCCAATTGACCCTAATAATACACTGGGCCCATGGATCCTGAGCAGGTAAGTCCAGGGTCTTGGGCAGGTTAGGGAGATGGGCAGCTGGGCAGGAGCAGGCTGCCTGATTTTTTTCACTTACACATTTAAAGGGCAGGAAGGAAGCGGGGTGGGGGTGGGGGTGCTGGCGGTCGCTTTTCTGGGGCTGCCCTTTGGCAATCACAGGGTGGTTCCTTTAAGGTCAAACCCCCTCCCCTTCCTTCCTGCTCCCTCTTGAGCATGTTGGCTCCACACAGACTTTTTCTCCTGGGAGAGGGGGGAAGGGCAGATACATGCTATCCACCACAATTCCAGATCATTAGTTCAATTTAAATTCCACCAGCTGCCATGGTGGGATTTGAAGCTTTGTCCCCAGCATATTAGCCTGGGCCTTTGGATTACAGGTCCAGTGGTATTACAAGTATACCATCGCCTCTAGCCTAAAGCTGGCGGAATTTAAATTCAATCAATTTAAAAAAAGGTTTGGAATTGAAAACTAGTCTCAGTAATGGTGACCATGAAACAATCGTTGATTGCTGTAAAAACCCATCTGGTTCACTACTGTCCTTTAGGGGAGGAAATCTGCCATCTTTACCTGGTCTGGCCTACATATGACTCCAGATCCACGGCAATGTGGTTGACTCTTAACTGCTCTCTCTCTCAAGGACAATTGACAATTGGCAACAAATGCTGGCCTTGCCAGGAATGCCCACACTCAATGAACAAATTAAAAAATGCTTCAGAACAATCTGTATTGTATGTTGCATGTTGTTTTTTCAATATTCAGCTTACTGGTATATTTTGCCTCAAACAAAATAAATCTCTGCAGTAGTCTTTGGATTCTGAGAGACACAGAAAGGTGTAATATAATTCTCAGTTTTCCTAGCTTTTCCAGTGTAGCTAAGGATAAAAATTACTACCTGCCTCTGATTGAGAGACTCAGCTAGTTATTTTAAGAACACCCAAAAATTTAAGGACTGTTTTCCCCACACAGTAATAACACAGACAGGAGCTCCTCAGTTAAGATTGAATCTCGAGCCTGGAGGCTGCTACACAAAGTTTGAACTGCAAAAGAGAAATGGGGAAGATGCATTCCAGAGTGCTGAATATACGCATAATCAGATCTGAAGTCAATTAGCCCTTAACGTTTGGTGGGACATGCCGTGGAACTGGCTCTGTAACATCAAGTGATTATAATTTGTGTCCTGTGGCTTCATGACTTTTTAAAAATTCATTCACAGGATGTGGGCTTTGCTGGCTGGGCCAGTATTTATTGCCCATCCCTAGTTGCCCTTGAGAAGGTGGTGGTAAACTGCCTTCTTAATCTGCTGCCGCCCTTGTGGTGTAGGTACACCCACAGTGATTTTTGGGAGGGAGTTCCAGGATTTTGAACCAGCGACAGTGAAAGAGCAGTGATATATTTCCAAGTCAGGATGGTGAGTGACTCGGAGGAGAATTTCCAGGTGGTGGTGTTCCCATCCAGCTGCTGCCCTTGTCCTTCTAGATGGTAGTGGTCGTGGGTTTGGAAGGTGTGTGTAAGGAACCTTGGTGAATTCTTGCAGTGCATCTTGTAGATGGTACACACTGCTGCTACTGTGCATTGGTGGTGGAGGGAGTGAATGTTTGTGGATTTGGTGCCAATCAAACGGGCTGCTTTGTCCTGGATGGTGTCAAGCTTCTTGAGTGTTGTGGGGGCTGCACTCATCCAGGCAAGTGAGGAGTATTCCATCACCCTCCTGACTTGTGCCTTGTAGATGGTGGACAGGCTTTGGGGAGTCAGGAGGTGAGTTACTCATCATAGGATTCCTAGCCTCTGACCTGCTCTTATAGCCACGGTATTTATATGGCCAGTCCAGTTCAGTTTCTGGTCAATGGTAACCCCCAAGTTGTTGATAGTGGGGGATTCAGAGATGGTAATGCCATTGAACATCAAGGGGTGATGGTTAGATTCTCTCTTGTTGGAGATGGTCATTGCCTGGCACTTGTGTGGCACGAATGTTATTTGCCACTTGTCAGCCCAGGCCTGGATATTGTATTGCATTTGGACATGGACTGAGTCTTCACCCTCATAAAGATTGCTTGAGGTGAAAGTAAATCTAAAGGAAAATAAGCTAAATCATTGCCATTTTGTTAACTGTTTCTTATTGTGCAATTAAGTATTTGGTATCGGTTACCGAGATTAGTGATAAAGTATATTTTGGAAAAAAATATCATTGTCATGGTATGTTCTGTTTTTGTCTATTTTTACAAAGAAAACAATCCATTTTTTAATAACCAGTAAAGAGAACTCATTCTATAGCTATGTTTGCATTGTATGTAATTCTGTTCCAAGGATTTGAATTTAATAACAAGAGACTGGATTTGATCTTACTGATGTTTAATTGGAGGAAATTTCTGCTCATCTAGTACTGGATGTTGGACAGGCAGCTTGACAACACAGAGGCAGTGGAGGAGTTTGAGAGAGGTGGTAGTGAGGTAGAGCTGGCTGCCATCACCTGATGTTGTGTTTTTGGATGATGTCACCAATGGGCAGCATGGAGATGAGAAATAGGAGGGGGAGCTGGCTAGATCCTTAGGGGGTTCCATAGGTATGGGAGTGGAAGAAGCAATTGTAGGGAGATTTTCTGGCTTTGCCTGGAGAGGTAAGAATGGAACCAGATGAAGACAGTCCACTCAGCTGGACAAAGGAGGAGATATGATCTGGTTGACTATATCAAAGAATGCAGACAGATCTAGAAGGTTAAGGAGGATAGTGCACCAAGTTCAAAGTCTCATAAAATATTATGTGTGACTTTGATTAGGGCTTTTTCAGTGCTGTGACAGGGTGGAAACTTGATTGGCTCCTCCACAGCCTCCTAGTCTCTCACCTTTATGAAAATATTATGATTGCACTTTCTTAGATCCAAAGTCGATGACCTCACATTTCCCCACATTATCCTAGTTTTGCCCACTCACCTAGTCTGTCTATGTTCCTTTATAATTTCTGGCTCCCATCTACATTATCTACTGTGCCTCCTAACTTAGTATCATCTGGATATATGGATATACAACTTCCTATTTCTTCCTTTAAACCATTAAGATACAAATATATTACAGCATAATCTAGTATAAAAACAGAAAATGCTGGAAATACTCAGCAGGCAGCAACTGTGGAGAGAAAAACAGAATTAACAATTCAGGTTGATGACCTTTCATTACAACTGGAAAAAGTTAGACATATAACAAATTTTAAGCAAGTACAGAAGCAGGAAAAATGAAGAGCGGGGTTAAGAACAAAGGGTCTGGTGCGTAGGAGGGCGGAAGGCAGGAGTATTCAAAAGATAAAGGATAATGGTGCAAGGCAAAAGGGGGTGGTGATCGAACAAGTAAAATAAAAGACGGGTCTAGAAGAGACGGAAAAGGCAACAGCAGAACCATTACTAGCAGCTGTCTGAAAAAAAATTGGAGCAATGTTTAATCTGAAATTGTTGAATGTAATGTTAAGTCTGGAAGGTTGTAAAGTGCCTTATGAAAAGATGAGATTCTGTTCCTCAAGCTTCCATTGAACTTCATTGCAGCAGTGTAGGAGGCGAGGACAGAAAGGTCAGAGAGTGGGAGTGGGACACTGAGTTAAAATGGTAAGCAACCGGAAGCTCAGTGTCATGCTTGTGGACTGAACGGAGGTGTTAAAAAAAGACTAGCTATCCAGTCCTTGTAATGGAGACCACATTGTGAACACCTCTACTAAATTGAAAGAAGTATAAGTAAACCCCATATTTCACCTGTGCGGAGTGTTTGGGACCATGAAAGAAGGAAGAAGGTGAAAGGGCAAATGTTGGATCTCCTGTGTTTGCACTGGTCCCTATGGGAGGAGTGGGGTATGGGGATGATTGAAGACTGGACTATGGTATCATGGAAGAAATAGTCCCTTCGGAATGCTGAAAGGGAAAGGGAAGGTCATATGTGTTTTGTGGTGACACCATGTTGGTGATGGTGGTAATGGTGGAGATGGTTTGTCGAATCTGGAGCCTGGTGGGGTGGGAGCTGAGGACAAGGGGAGCTCTATCATGCTTCTGGGTGGGACGGAAAGGCATGAGAGCAGAAGTGTGGAAAATGGGATGGACAGGTTCATGGACCAACTATGCTATGGAAAGGCAGGTATGATAATGAATCAATGAACCAATGGGTTTCCATAGCAACGCCTTTTATTTGGAGGAAGCGAGTGGAGTCAAATGACAAGTTGTATATGTGAGAACAAGTTCATCTGGATGATGGTTGATTGGGGCTGGTTGGGCCTCCGTTCAAGGTAAAGTGGAGGTCCCACAAATTACCCTGATGTGACATGGAGGTGTAGGTGGACTGGACATCGATGGTAAAAGGAAGCAATTAGGGCCACAAAACTGTTACAGTGGCAGAGAACATCGGAATAGTCACAGAAGTTGGAAGAGGCTGGACAAATGAGAGAAAAGGTAGAGTTGAGATAAGAAGAAGTAAGTTCTGTGGGACAAGAAAGGGCTGAAGGGGTGGAGCTCCCAGGGCAGTTCTGTTTGTAGGTCTTGAGTAGGAGATGGAGTGGACTGTACAAGGTCGGGGGAATGATCTCCAGAGGAGATTAAATCAGCGGTGGTCTGGAGAATGATAGTTTGATGTTCAGTAGTGGTGTTGTAGTTCAGGTGAGATAAAAAGAGATTCAGTCTCAGCAGGTTAGAGGTCTAATTGCTAAACAACAACAGTGGCATCCTTGTCAGCATGGTTAATGAAAATATAAGTGTAATGAACTTGATGTACCGGGTAGGTTTCTCACTTGAAACAGATAACTTAATTACAGAGCTTGTTTAGAAGCTACATACTTGAACCACGACTAGAAAGCACCGCCCCTAAGGCTGCTCGCGCTTAGGGTGTATTCATCAGCACAATCACGTGGCCCCTAAAGGCAGTAGGAAAGGTTATACCTACAATCACATTTACTTCCCCTTTAGTTTTTTTACACTTCTTACTTACAAAGAATACTTTAATCCACAACATATACATATATACACAGGTCATGTGATTAAAAATTAAGTCTCTGAAGTGGTTTTCTAATTTGATTTGAGTGGCGTAGCTCTACCACTTGAGATTCTCCCACTGGATCGACATGATCAGGAACTGCAGCATCAGAGACATCCTTAGTGAGTGGCAGTTCAGGATTAGGTAATTCAACAGAGACATCAGGTATGCCTACTCTAGGTCGATCTGTCACATCAGGGATTAATGGTTTGACATCAATTACAGGTGGAGTACCTGGTTGTTGGAATGTCTCTCTACTCCTTAGATGATCCACATGTTTTTGAACATTTGGTCTTCCACTTCCATTTGGAATGACAAAGTTCCTGTTTCAGAGACAATTATACCAGGAAATCAACTAGGTCCATTTCCAAAATTGCCTCCCATAGTAAATTTTCGTGCTTTGCTATCAATATCGTGATTCAATTTCTGACTACTCTGATTCTTCTCTACCTTCCCCTCTAAGTTCGGAAACACCAAACTTAACCTTGCATGAAGGTGGCGTTTTATTAGTAATTCAGACGGTGTTGAATCCATAGTTGCATGAGGAATCGTACTATAGTTGAGAAGAAAACATGAAATTTGAGTTTCTGAAGTACCTTCAGGTAACCTCTTCATTCCTGATTTGAAAGTTTGCACTGCTCATTCAGCTAACCCATTTGATGAGGGATGATATGGGGCTGTTTTAATATGTTTAATTCCTTTTAACTCATGAATCTCTGAAATTCTGTGCTATTGACAACAGACAATACAAAGACTTGCGGTAGACCATGTATACTAAAACATCGGCGCAGCTCTTCAATAGCTGCACACGATGTCAGTGACCTAACTTCATACACATCCATCCACTTCAAATACACATCGATGATCAATAAAAACATGATATCTAAAAATGTACCTACATAGTCTATATATAGTCTAACCCAGGGTCGACCAGGCCACTCCCACAGATGCAGTGGAGCTGAAATGGGCAACTTCTGTTGTTGCTGACACTGGAGACAGCGCTTGATCATGCTTTCAATGTCACTGTCTATGCCTGGCCACCAGATATAGCTTCGCGCAAGCATCTTCATCTTCAATATGCCTGGGTGCACACTGTGAAGCTCTGTCAAGAGTGGTTCTCTTCCATGCGAAGGGACGACGACTCTTGATCCCCACAACAAGATTTCATCTTGACAACTTAATTCTGTTTTACGGGCATGGAATGGTCTTATCTCATCAGACACCAGTGAATTCGACCATCCTTGCAATACTTGGTCTTGGACTTTTGACAAAATTGCATCCCCGTTTGTCCAATTTTTTATTGCTTCGCACAGACCAGCGAAGAGTCCAAGAAATTCAACACAAGCGCAACTGCTTGTGACACTGGAGCATGTGCAATGCTATCTGGTAATGGAAGACGACTGAATGTGTCTGCATATGCAATATGCATACCAGGACGGTGCATAAAGGTATACTCACATGCAGATAATATCAAAGCCCAATGTTGAATTCTTGTTGAGGCTATTGGCTGAATGGCTTTATCGTCACTGAATAAACCCAATAGTGGTTTATGATCCAACACAATGATGAAATGTCGTCCATGCAGATACTGGTGGAATTTCTTCACTCCAAATATTACTGATACATTCCTTTTCTAGTTGGGAATAACTCTTCTTGGCTGCAGATAGGGTTCTGGAACATAGCCTATTGGCCTTTAGAACCATCATCCATCCTGTGTGACAACACAGCTCCCATGCCGTAAGGTGATGCATCACAGGTTAATATTGATTCTTTTGATGGGTCATAATGTACTAGTAGACATGATGAGTGTAATAGCTTTGTGGCTTTTACAAAGGCTTCTTGTTGTTGCACGTTCCACTGTTTCAGCTTCACTATATAAGTTTTGACGGACTCTCCCGGGGCCTTTACTCTGGAGTTAAGCTTAAATCTCTGCATAATTACTGATGATTTTGGCTGAAAATGTGCCTTCATGAGGTCTACCAACTCATTAAAAGATTTAGAATTGGGTGTGTTCAGGGCAGTCAGACCACGGATGTTATATGTCTTGCTACCGCAGACACTTAAAAGAATTGCTTTTCTGCTTCTCCTCTGCGGTTATTTATTTCGCCATGAACTAAAAACCTAGGCGCTCTATATACTGGCTCCAGTTTTCCATGGACGCATCATAAGGGTCGATTCTGCATGAATGAGTAGCATGACTGGTGAGTATACTTTTCTTTCTTTCCTTAAGAATTGATGTGCTCACATTCACAAGGCAAAGTACAGCGTTGGAGCTATTTATCCTCGTTGCCAATTGTAATAAACTTTATGTATCTGACAGGTTTCTTACTTGAAACAGATAACTTTATTACAGAGCTCCTTTAGAAGCTACATGCCTGAACCAGGTCCACCACTAGAAAGCTCCGCCTCTTTATGATTATCCGCGCTTAGGGCTCATTCATCAATACAATCACGCGACCCCTAAAGGCAGTAGGAAAGGTTATACCTACAATCACTACAGTAAGGGTTGAACCTGAGGGAATGGAGTGCTGCACGTGCTGAGAGAGGCAGGTTAGAAAAGAAAAAGACGTATTGGGAGCACTGGTGTGAAAGGGGCATCATCAGTACAGATGTTGTAGGGTGGAAAAACTGAGAGAATAGCGTAAAGATGCGACGTCTTCTAAGTTCATTTGGTGTAAAGAATGCCTTGATTGGAAACAGCGCCATTCAATAGACAATACTTATATTGAACTGTATTGCTAATATGAAACATAGGCTGGGATTTTCCGTGCCTGCTGGCGTTGGGCATGTTCGGTGGCATGAGCGGAAAATATGGCAAGAAAGCCAAAAAGTGGTTTCACAACATTGTGAAACCAGTTTGCGATCGTCTGCTCAGCACCTCAATGGTGCACCGTGTTCCCTGCCATTGGACATCGGGAACCTCATTGCAATACATCAGCACATCATTATAAGGCCAGCCCATTGGACTTATCCCACCCTGCTGGATCGTCTGCCCATGTCAGCGGGAAAACACACCAGTGCAGAACACGTCTTGACAACTGAGACTTGCCGCCAGGGCCTTGCTCACATTGTGGACATTCGAGACGCAGAAGATGCTGGAAGAACATCTATGGCATGCTGGGTGGCTTCTCATGGACATGGCTCTGTTGTGAAGCAGCTCACAGAAGTTTGAAAGTCACCATTTATGCTCACAACAAATGATGGTCGAGGGGGTGGGAGAGGAAGGTCTAGGATCGACTGGGAGAGGAAGAGGTGTTGGGTGGGTGAGGTTGGGAGGGGGGAATGAAGGTGTTGGGGGGTGAGGTTGGGAGGGGCAATGAATGTGTCAGGGGTGGGGTCAGGTTGGGAGGGAGTCAGGAAGGGGGAGGGACTAAGCGGTGTGAGAGTCCGGGCAGATGGGAGGGCTAAGGTGGGGGGTAAGAGGAGTTCCGGGGGAGGAAGCGGTCTGGAGTGGGGGGGATGTCCAGGTAAACGTGCAGGGGAGGTGTCTGATGTGTCCATGACCACAGCCCGGGGAGTGAACTGAGAGTGGGCAGGGTGAGGCGATAGGATGGGAGGGTTAGGGTTTGATGGTAGTAGTAGAAGGGATGGTGAGGGTGGTTAGTGGGGACTCAGAGGCAGACACGGACCCTGGGTGTGGGAAGGAGGAGGTCGGGGAGGTCAATGTGGATGGGGGGTGGGATTTTCAGCAAGGAAGGTGCACATTCACCTCAACATTCCCGAAGGAAAAGTGTTGTGGCTGGTAGGTCATGAAGAGGAGGTGGAATGTGATACCAGGAGGGTCAATTGTCATGGGGAAAAGGAAATAGTGACTGGGGGACGGGAATAAAAGTGACAGCGCACAAAAAACTGAATCAAGGTCGTGCTATCCAAATTGAAAGTGAAACAACAGTCATGGTGGGCAAGATCAGGTGCTGCATGGGAGTGTGATCATTGGGTGGGCAGAGATGCAGGTCAGCTCAGATGGACCACAGAAAGTGAACCCCAGCAGGCAGCATTCAAAATGCTCAGGACATTGAGGTGAGTGTGATACATGAAGTGCATGTACGAGGCTCCGAAAGGCCCTGCCGCACACACACTTCTCCCTCCAGAATCACTCGTTGGCCAGCTGCTCCCTCTGTGGTGACAGAGGATGAGGTTGAAGGGCTCATAGGCAAAGGGGATTCAGAGGGAGAAGACAGCATCTGAGATTCCTAAGTAGATGACCCAGGGGTGACCAGCTGCCTCTCCTCCTCCCTTTGGGTGCCCGAGGACCCCAGTCTGACTCCTTGAGGGGAAGAAATACCTGGAGGGATGTTGAGGTGCCCTGTTTCCCTCTTGTGTTGCCACTACAGGAACTCACCCATGGGTCCTGCGATGGAGTGCAAGTATGCGCGCATCTCAGCGTTCTGCTAGACCAGGATCTCCATGGCATTCACTATCCTCCCCATGGAGACCTCCATATGGGCACCACTTCATCAGAGAGCAGACAGACACACTCCTCCGACTCGTGTGCCACTCTGCTGAGGGCTTCCAACAGCTCTGCGTGATGTTCCCATGCCTTCTGCTGGCTCTCCAGGATGAGTTGGAAGGTCAAATCTAGAGGCTCGTCATCTGACAAGGATATCACAGATGCCTGATCCCCCAGCAGTCCTCCGAGTCCCGGGGAGCTCGCATGAACTTGCCCCCTGCTGCTGCGGACATGTGTCTGTGTGGTGACCACCAGGTTGTGAACCTAAGCCTGCTCTAGATCTAAGTTCCACTGAGGTGTGTGTCTCTGCGCAGTGGAGGGGTAAGCACTGTATCGGGTCTTCCAGGCTGCTTATTTCCAGTTCTTCAATGGAGGAGGTGTGTTCTTGGTTGGAGGTGAAGAGCTGGATGGAGCTGAGGGATTGGCTGGCTGAGGGTGTCAGTTGCTTGGCAGAGCTCCCTGTGAATCAGAGTAGAGATAATTAGTGCATGGCAGCAGAGTCAAAAGCAGGAGAGAGAGTACTCATATTTGCATTGTGGTGCAGGATCCTTGTGAGGGTGTTCATCACTGACCTCACCTTCACCGCAGGCACAGTCAATGTCCTCACCAGTCAGTGCGATGGCACTCTCCTCAAAGTGAGTGAGGGGCCTAATGTGAGCCACTCCACCCGAGTCTGGATCCTCTCCCTACTGATGTGAGGAAGTTTCTCCTGCATGAAAACAGATGGAGAGAATGTGAGCAGGATACACGGCACTGTGTGGAATGTTTGTGTGGTGAGTGGAGCCATGGACAGGATGAGGATGTGAGCGCGAGAGGGTTTGAGCTTGATGGAGATGTGAGGGTTTGTGTGAGAGTTAGTGGTGTTGTCCCTTGAGGTGTGAGATCCCTGTAGATGTGTGATAGGTTTGTGAGTGTGAGAATTGAGAGTGATGAGAAGAGTGAATTGCCTTGGCGGAATGGATGAGACCATTGATCACTGGGTGGCTGTCCTCTTTCTCAGGGCATTGGTGCTGACTACTGCTGTTACTGTCTCCCAAGCCGATTTAGTGATGTTGCTCCCCATCCTGCGGCCAGAGGACATCAAGGCGATCTTCCACTGCGTCCAAAAGGCGATCAAGGGAAGTGTCATTGGACCTGAGGGCTGCAGTCATTTTGCCTTTCAGGGCCATGTCTTCTTTGCAGCTGTCGTGGGCTAGAAGCACTGAGAGATGTGTTTGTGGTTGGACTTCAAACACGGTCCTCGGTGTGCTGAAGTGGTGAGGTGATCGTGTGACAGGTGAATGAGAGCCCGCCAACCATGGAAACAGTGTGCTTTTCTGGAATGCATAATTAATGCGGCGGGTTTGGGATGATACGGCGTGAAAAGCCACCATTGCGGCCGGTGAGTAAAACGTCATTTTACCCACCTGCTATCACATTTAGTGCAAATCTGGGACAATACCACCCATAGTCTCCAACAGGTAAAGCCTCCAGTCTAGGGCTGATGTAATTTTCAGCAGCGGTGATTGGCCACCTGTTTTATACCCTGCATAATTTTCTGTCCCATTGAAATCAATGGTAAGGGGAACTGGGCATGGTGAATGACAGATGTTCAGCCCACTGTCACTTGCCTTTTATCACTGCTTCATGTTAAAATCAGCCCTCCAGAATTGTAAATTTTCAAATGTAGATATATGTAATATCATTCTTGAGGTTGCTGGACAGAAATAAACGGTTTCATTAAACCAAAAAGTGACCAATGCACTGGAATGTACCATCCCTCAATCATTTCAATCCTCTAATGGTGTAACAACACTGTTACTGATTGCAAGGGATCACACCCTCATTAGGTTTGTAACAGTGTTGTAGCAAATATGACTCAATGAATGTGAAGTCCACAAACCATTCCATGTATTGTCTATGTAGCCACAACATTGCAAAAGTTCCACTTGTCCCCCCACACAGATGGAGGTGGTGGCATAGTGGTATTGTCACTGACTAGTATTCCAGAGACCCAGGGTAATTCTCTGGGGACCTGGTTTTGAATCCCACCACAGCAGATGTTGAAATTTGAATTTAATAAAAATCTCAGTAATGATGACCATGAAACCATTGTCAATTGTTATAAAAACCCATATGGTTCACTAATGCCCTTTAGGGAAGGAAATTGTTGTCCTTGCCTAGCCTGGCCTACATGTGACTCCAGACCCACAGCAATGTAGTTGGCTTTTAAATGCCCTCTGAACAAGGGCAATTAGGGATAGGCAATAAATGCTGGCCTAGCCAGCAACGCCCACATCTCATGAATAATTAAAAAAATTATGTGCCCTTTTCTTCTTGCTCCATATATTACACACCCACAGGAGCAGCAAGCTGAGACAACAGCATTGAGCCTTACCTCTGTAATTCAAGCAAATGCCAGCCCTGAAAGATATTCTTTGAATTATTTAGCAGATTTGGAGGAAGAATCACATCAAATGAGTGTGGAAGGGCAGAGGTGTTTTGTAGAGATCTAGAACTGCCATAGTTTCAGCTGAGTTGTTTATCAATTGATCATAAGACCATAAGACATAGGAGCAGAAATTAGGCCATTCGGCCCATCGAGTCTGCTCCACCATTCAATCATGGCTGATAAGTTTCTCAACCCCATTCTCCCGCCTTCTCCCCGTAACCTTTGATCCCCTTACCAATCAAGAACCTATCTATCTTGGTTTTAAATACACTCAATGACCTGGCCTCCACAGCCTTCTGTGGCAATGAATTCCATAGATTCACCACTCTCTGGCTAAAGAAGTTTCTCCTCATCTCTGTTCTAAAAGGTCTTTCCTTTACTTTGAGGCTGTGCCCTCAGGTCCTAGTCTCTCCTACTAATGGAAACATCTTTCCCACGTGCACTCTATCCAGGCCTTTCAGTATTCTGTAAGTTTCAATCAGATTCCCCCCCCATCCATCTAAACTCCATTGAGTATAGACCCAGGGTCCTCAAATGTTCCTCATATGTTAAGCATTTCATTCCTGGGATCGTTCTCGTGAACTTCCTCTGGACCCTCTCCAGGGCCAGCACATCCTTCCTGAGATACGGGGCCCAAAATTGCTCACAATTTTCTAAATGTGGTCTGACCAGAGCCTTATAAAGCAGCACTTCCCTGCTTTTATATTCTAGTCCTCTCAAAATAAAATAAACATTGCATTTGCCTTCTTAACTACCGACTCAACCTGCAAGTTAACCTTAAGAGAATCCTGGACTAGGACTCCCAAGTCCCTTTGCACTCCAGATTTCTGAATTCTCTCCCCATTTAGAAAATTGTCTATGCCTCTATTCTTCCTACCAAAGTGCATGACCTCACATTTGCCCACGTTGTATTCCATCTGCCACTTCTTTGCCCATTCTTCTAACCTGTCCAAATCCTTCTGCAGCCTCCCCGCCTCCTCAATACTACTTGTCCCTCCACCTATCTTTGTATCATCTGCAAACTT
This sequence comes from Cetorhinus maximus, assembly GCF_964194155.1. Classification (NCBI taxonomy): domain Eukaryota; kingdom Metazoa; phylum Chordata; class Chondrichthyes; order Lamniformes; family Cetorhinidae; genus Cetorhinus; species Cetorhinus maximus. The sequence continues at coordinate 130,514,911 of NC_135882.1, read as the reverse complement.
AGCCAGGATGCCCTCAGTTCCTTCATCTAGATCATTAATGTATAAAGTGAAAAGTTGTGGTCCCAACACTGACCCCTGCAGAACTCCACTAGTCACCGGCCGCCATCCTGAGAAGGACCCCCTTATCCCCACTCTCTGCCTCCTGCCAGACAGCCAATATTCTATCCATGCTAGTACCTTGCCTCTAACACCATGGGCTCTTATCTTACTGAGCAGCCTCCTGTGCGGCACCTTGTCAAAGGCCTTCTGGAAGTCCAAGTATATAACATCCATTAGCTCTCCTTTGTTTAACCTATTCGTTACCTCCTCAAAGAATTCTAACAGATTTGTCAGGCATGACCTCCCCTTGATGAAACCATGCTGACTTTGCCCTATTTTACCATGCACTTCCAAGTATTCTGAAATCTCATCCTTAATAATGGACTCTAAAATCTTACCAACGACCGAGGTCAGGCTAATCGACCTGTAATTTCCCATCTTTTGCCTCACTCCCTTCTTAAACAGGGGGGGTTACATTAGCGATTTTCCAGTCCTCTGGGACCCCCCCTGACTCGAATGATTCCTGAAAGATCACCACTAACGCCTCCATTATCTCTTTAGCTATCTCCTTCAGAACTCTGGGGTGTAATCCATCTGGTCCAGGTGATTTATCCGCCTTCAGACCTTTCAGTTTTCCTAGCACCTTCTCCTTGGTTATGGCCACCATTCTCACCTCTGCCCCCCGACTCTCTTGAACTTTGGGGATGTTACTTGTGTCTTCCACCGTGAAGACTGACGCAAAGTACCTATTCAGTTCCTCCGCCATTTCTTTGTTCCCCACTACTACTTCTCCAGCGTCATTTTCCAGCGGCCCAATGTCCACCTTTGCCTCTCTCTTACCCTTTATATATCTAAAAAACTCTTGCAATCTTCTTTTATATTACTGGCTAGTTTACCCTCATATTTAATCTTCTCCCTCCTTATTTCTTTTTTTTTGAGACCTAGTGCAAGAAGCTGTAAAATGAAGCATACATCAGGAGTATGAGTGGGTAATTCAATGATTTGCCTGTCAAGATACAAACCTGCCAATTTTATGAGCAGCACACAACATATTTCCAAGTCCCTCTGGGTCAGTGAAAGATAGCAAATACATCTGTAACATGCCAGCTTGCAAAACAAGAGGGTTGACTGAATTTCTCAAATTTTCAGCCACTCCTCCTGGGAATCTCAGCCCCAAGAGATTATAGCTTGGTCTGCAGCTTTCCCAAAACAAAGTCTGTCGCAGGGAATAGAAGCCCCATAATCTCCATCCCAATTCCTATACATGCCTTACCATTCATTGGTTCTCCTGTAAAGAGCCAGAAGCATCCACTGTGTCAGTCTGAATTCAGGTCTGTATCCCCCTAAAGATCCCATCTACTCTCTCAGTCCTCGCTCCAATGTGGGTATTCCCAGTCGGTCTAAGCTAACAAGAGAGTCAAAGGTTATTGGGGCTCGGTGGAATGTGAAGTTGAGGCCACAATCAAATCAGCCATGATCTTATTGAATGGTGGAGCAGGCTTGGGGGGCTGAATGGCTACTCCTGCTCGGAATTCTTGTGATCATATGTATGTTGGCATGAGAATGGGATAATCAAATTCAGTCAGCTTCTCCATAAGAGCCATATTATGGCTTTCCAACAACCACCTGACAAATTTCATCTCATCTAATGTGACCAGTACCACTACCTCCAAATGAAGCACTACCTTAAGCATAACACAATCCTGTAATGCTTCTCCGATACCAGTGTGATTTAATTCCCTTAGGATTTTTTCACCGCACACCAACAGTTTTCACCCAGTGCACCAATCTTATCTCCATGGAAAAAGATAGAACAGAAGACCTGAAGGGAGCCTAGGGACATGACCTAAGCCAACAGTTAATGGAGGAGGAATAGCAAAATGAAACATGCCTCTCATAACAAACATGTAATTGAGACTTATATGGGATTCCTTCCATTTGGAATGAATGACGTTTGGTCTCTACCTGGCACTGTGGAAATACCAGGAAAATGGGGCCTATTTTTGGAGACCCATTTGAGCATAAGTAGCCCTTCAGCACAAAAACTTACTGACGAGGCAACAGAACAGAGCCAAGAACCAACACCAACCAACATGACCACAAGTACCCAGAATCTTAGACCAAGCAAATGACATCCTTGAGTATTGCTGAAAAAGAGACAATGCTATCGAAGCTTGTCATCTTGCGCTCATCAGGACAGCTCACAAGATAAATCAAGGGCTGTAACTTCCAAGCTCCAGGGCAGTGTATTTGGCAGGTACCCCAAAGATGCGCTGGGGAACTCCCACCACCACCACCACCCCAGATGTTCCCAGGTAAGGTTTGCATGGCAATTGCTCAGGAAGTTCAAACTTCCTTTGGGCAGTTGCCCTGCACTGGGAACCATCCAGAAATGCAATTTAAATGCCTCCACTACCCACCCCTGACCACCATTGGGACTCTCCCACTATCCTCCCCACCCCCCACTACCTCCCTGACCCCTCACAGGATTTCTCCCACCCCCAGAAGCTCCACCCACCTGACCCAACCCCAAATCCTACGTATTTACCTCATACACTTACCTTCTCCCTAGCTTGTTTAAGCATTACATCTTTTCCAACTAAACAAAAGTTTGAGGGACAGCCATTCCCTGGTTCATTCCCTATGGTAAATCCTTAACCAATCAGAGTTGACCTGCTTGGTTTGAGTTTGAAACAAAAGCTTAGCAATTAACAGTTAACTGTTCTCTGTTGCATTCTCTATGGCAACGCCTCTACCAATTGGAGTCTACTTGCCAACCAATCTGCACTCTCTTCTCATGCAGTATAAATTGTTGTTCCCTTTACTGTTGGTTTATCTTGAGAGCTGTTCTGATGAGTGCAAGATGAAAGGTTTTGATCATATATCTATTTTCTCAGCAATACTCAAGTTCTGTACTATCTAACGGCTATTTAAATTACATCTTCTTGCCCCAATTTGCATTGTTCTCTCTCCAAGCACCCTGATGTAGCAATACAAGCTCTTTGCAGGCACTATGCAGTAGTTACTGCCCCCAGTTTGATGTCATGACTGCATTAAGGGACACGTGGGGGGAGTTTTTACTTGTAGGAGAATGCTGAAGAAATGACAGGCAAAATATTTCCATAAGTACGTAAATCTTACTAGCTGCTTTATTGCCTAATCATGTGAAAGGGCAGGAGGCAGTGTGTGGGGCTCTGACTGAAGAGGTGGGAGGGGTTAATGTGTGAAATGTACAAGCTCTTTGACTCAAGTCCCCACTTTCATGTCCCCGTTTCGTCTCTCTCATAGACCAGCTGCACTTCCCTACTAGCCCGAGCTGGAGAGCACTTTGCTGCAGATCAGTAGGGCACTGAACAGCCAAGGCTAGGGTTTCATCAATCCTGTATAAGCTTCACTGAAAGACATTACTGTACCAGTTGGGTTTTAACAACAATCTGGTAGGTTTTATTGTCATTTTTTGTGCTAGTCAGAAATGACCCAAATGATTCTATTGAATTTCACAACTTGCTATGACAGAATTTGACCTCATGGCCTCTGTACTGGCACTCCAGTCCTATATAACCTACCAGTCTCCCCAACTTCCTAACCATATATGGAAATCTGTGTTAAAATATTTATGAATATGCACCTAAATATACAATGAGGTAAAATATCCCTGGGTAACTGTTATTAATATACAATGGCTTCAAATGCTGACCTGTATAAATGAGAGCTTCATAAAATGTGAATGTGCATTCATGAGACTCCAATCAAAAATGTAAATAATAGGTTGAGTACCAAGGCAATTTTACTTTGTGGGATTCATTAGTGGCTTTGTCAATGAGGTACTCATACATTTGTTTCCCAGGCAATTTGATATAGCTCAGCCACTTGCAGTAGGCATGCTATCTTGAATAGTATTGTTGTGCCTTATGATGCATTTTATGCTGATCCACTCTGGATCTGTGCCAATTCACTCTATTAACACCACCTATGCAACAGCTGTCATTAGTGTAAAATATGCTAGCAGACAGCGTGGGCAAATATGCCCATTCATCTTTAATTGACATTTAACCTTAACAAGCCAAAACATGCAATTGCTTTCCATTACCCTGGATTACCCTCCAGAGAAATTTTAGGAGTATAGGCAAAAACGATCAACAACATATTAATGCTCATGCACCAAACTACCCCACATTAATACACAATTTCAGATGTGCTTGGCCAAGCAAACAGAGTAACTTTCATATACAGAGCAAATGTCCTTTAATTTTCTACTTTTCCCCCGCTAGCCAATTGTTATGATTGAAACTTCTTGAGGTACTTTTTCCTTATGCCTAACACAAAAGCCAGCTTTCATAGGTAAATGATTTCCTTCCTTATGAATTCAGAGAAGAGTAATCTGGAATAGCACACTCCAAATTAACAATAAAAGTGTTTATTTGTTTTCTGTGGTAAACGTACCATCCATATCAGTCCCACCAGACACCGCTATGACAGACTAAATCTCCAAACAGGTTTATTCACAGATATAGTAATTCACATAATACCCCTTTACATAGCACCTCTAAAACAGAAAAAAGGACCTAAAGTGCAAATAAGCAGCAGTGGACTGTTTTTGAAGTCAGTTAAATAACATAATAGCTTTGAAACAGTTCATGAAAAAAATTAAACAAATGAGTTAGTTGACATTTGAATGGCTTTCTTTGAGGACTTTCAGAGAAACAATAGACAAACACTTGTCAGAAAGGGAGTAATCACTCATTGCCAACCACTTAGAGTCTTTCTTGGACTAAAATTGTGTCTCACCATGTGTTGCAGCCAGATGAAAACAAGAGCTACTGTATGTACTCATGTAAAAGTCAAATCTTTTAGACAAAATCTTTGGACAAGAAGTAAGGGATCAACTTATACATGAGTAATATTTTTGAGGGGTTAAAATCCATGCATGTTGAAGGGACAACTTTTATCTTAAAAAATGAAAAATATTTTACCAATTATCGGTAAGCTATACCATGCTTTTGGTAGGTGAAGCAGCGGAAGCCATGGCCTAGATTTCTTGGGTACGATGAGAGCAATCATCATATTCCACTTTAAATCCACAAATAAATATTTTTTTTTCACACTTAAATTTATATGAATTGTGTCATGTTGTTACACTGATATTAGCACCAATCACTCACTTTGGGGGCTCATTTATTTAGACTAGACACATAAGGACATTTATACAGAGGTAGAAAGCTTGAAGATAACAGCAGTAGAGCTGAGTGTGCTCTGCTCAAAAGTAAAAATGAAACGAAGACTGGATCATGATCCCTTCTAGTGATGTCATGCTGCTATCCCTTAAAGGCATATCACAACAAATTGTGGTGCCAATCTTTCCCATCATCTTGCTCCCTAACAGTTTACAGTGGTACATCAGCTGATTGCAGAGTTGCCAGGTCAGATACCATTCCCTCCAATCCCCTGCCCTAAGCTAGCCAAAAAGTCGCCAAATGGCAAAAATTTTATTTCTCCTTTCAAACAGCTTAATACTTGCAGGGCGGAATTGTCCCAGATTTTCACTAAGTGCAGTAGTGGGTAGGGAAAAACCCACTGGCCGCATTGGCGGCTTTTCACGCTGTATCGTCCCAATCCTGCCTCATTAATCATGCATTCCCAGGAAACATGCTGTTTTGTTGGAGGGCAGCCTCCAAGTCGCCCACCATCACCTCGTCACTTCCTCACACCAGGCTCCATATTTAAAGTGCAGCCACGTGCGCACCTCTCAGTGCTTCCAGACCTGGACTGCTGTACAGAAGACATGGCCCCGAAAGATGAGAAGACTGCAGCCCCCGATTCAGTGCTTCATCCCTGGAACACCTTTAGACACAGTGGAGGCCTGCCATGTTGTCCTCTAACCCTGCCCTGGCTGCAGGAGGGGCAGCAACATCACCACGCCAGCTTGGGAGGCGGGGGAAGCGGTGGTCAGTGCTAACACCTTGCAAAAGAGGACAGCTACCCAGAGCTGAAAGAAGATGAATGATCTCCTCCATTCTGCCAGTTTAAGTCTCTCCCCTCATCATTCTCAACTCACACTCACAAACCCATCACACATCCACAGGGCCCTCACTCACTGCCAGTTCAAGAGACATCGCCATTCACTCTCTCACACACACCTTCACTGTCCTCATCCCATCCATGGGACCACTCACCACCTGCCCATGCCAGGCATACTTATCACCTGGCCTGTCAGGTATCCTGCTTACACTCTCATGTGTCTTCATGCAGGACAAGCTGGCATACAACAAAAGGGAGAGGTCGCAGACTGGTGGAGGAATGCTGAAATCAAGGCCCTCACGGACTTTGAAAATAGAGTTATCCAGCTGGGTGGCGAGGACCTGGACCATTCCTGTGCTGATGGTGAGGTCGGCAGTGCTCAACCAAGCGAAGAGCAAGCTATGCAACATCTTTTTTTTATTCATTCATGGGATGTGGGCTTCGCTGGCTGGGCCAGCGTTTATTGTCCATCCCAAGTTGCCCTTGAGAAGGTGGTGGTGAGCTGCCTTCTTGAACCGCTGCAGTCCATGTGGTGTAGGTACACACAGTGCTGTTAGGAAGGGAGTTCTAGGATTCTGACCCAGCAACAGTGAAGGAACGGCAATATATTTCCAAGTCAGGACGGTGAGTGACTTGGAGGGGAGTTTCTAGGTGGTGTTGTTCCCATCTATCTGCTGCCCTTCTTCTAGGTGGTAGTGGTCATGGTTTTAGAAGGTGCTGTCTAAGGAGCCTTGGTGAATTCCTGCAGTGCATCTTGTAGATGGTATACACTGCTGCCACTGTGCGTCGGTGGTGGAGGGAGTGAATGTTTGTGGATGTGATGCCAATCAAGCGGGCTGCTTTTTCCTGGATGCTGTCAAGCTTCTCGAGTGTTGTGGGAGCTGCATTCATCCATGCAAGTGAGAAGTATTCCATCACACTCCTGACTTGTGCCTTGTAGATGGTGGGCAGGCTTTGGGAAGTCAGGAATTGGGTTACTCGTCCTATGATTCCTAGCCTCTGACCTGCTCTTTTAGCCACAGTATTTATATGGCTAGTCCAGTTCAGATTCTGGCCAATGGTAACCCCAAGGATGTTGATAGTGGGGGATTCAGTGATGGTAATGCCATTGAACATCAAGGGGTGATGGTTGGATTCTCTCTTGTTGCAGATGGTCATTGGCTGACAGTTATGTGCTGTGAATGTAACTTGTCACTTGTCAGCCCAAGCCTGGATATTGTCCAAGATTTGCTGCATTTGGACATAGACTGCTTCAGTATCCGAGGAGTTGCGAATGGTGCTAAACATTGTGCAATCATGAGCGAACATCCCCACTTCTGACCTTATGATGGAAGGAAGGTCATTGATGAAGCAGCTAAAGATGGTTGAGCCAAGGACACTACCCTGAAAAACTCTTGCAGTGATGTCCTGGAGCTGAGATGACTGACCTCCAACAACCACATCCATCTTCCTTTGTGCTAGGTATAACTCCAGCCAGCAGAGATTTTTCCCCTTGATCCCTATTGACTCCAGTTTTGCTAGGGTTCCTTGATGCCACACTCTGTCAAATGCAGCCTTGATGTCAAGGGCAGTCACTCTCACCTCACCTTGGGTGTTCAGCTCTTTTGCCCATGTTTGAACCAAGGCTGTAATGAGTTCAGGAGCTGCGTGGCCCTGTTGGAACCCAAACTGGGCGTCAGTGAGCAAGTTATTGCTAAGCAAGTGCCGTTGATGACCCCCTCCATTACTTTACTGATGATGGAGAATAGACTGATGGGGCGGTAATTGGCCTTGTTGGATTTGTTCTGCTTTTTGTGTACAGGACATTCCTGGGCAATTTTCCACGGCTGTGTGGATACCAGTGTTATAGCTGTACTGGAACAGCTTGGCTAGGGGCGTGGCAAGTTCTGGAGCACAAGTCTTTAGTACTATTGCTGGAATATTATCAGGGCCCATAGCCTTTGCAGTATCCAGTACCTTCAGCCATTTCTTGATATCACGTGGAGTGAATCGAATTGGCCAAAGGCTGGCATCTGTGATGCTGGGGACCTCCGAAGGAAGCCGAGATGGATCATCCACTCAGCACTTCTGACCGAAGATTGTAACAAATGCTTCAGCCTTATCTTTTGTACAGATATGCTGGGCTCTTCCATCATTGAGGATGGGGATGTTTGGGAGTCTTCTCCTCCAGTAAGTTGTTTAATTGTCCACCACCATTCATGACTGGATGTGGCAGGACTGCAGAACTTAGATCTGATCCGTTGTTTGTGGGATTGCTTAGCCCCATCTATCACTTGCAACTTATGCTGTTTGACACACAAGTAGTCCTGTGTTATAGCTTCACCAGGTTGACACCTCATTTTTAGGTATACCTGGTGCTGCTCCTGGCATATCCTCCGACACTCTTCGTTGAACCAGGGTTGATCCCCTGGCTTGACAGAAATGGTAGATTGGGAGATATGCCGGGCCATGAGGTTACCGATTGTGTTCGAGTACAATTCTGCTGCTGCTGATGTCCCACAGCACCTCATGGATGCCCAGTCTTGAGCTGCTAGATCTGTTTGGAATCTATCCCATTTAACACGGTGGTAGTGTCACCCAACACGATGGAGGGTATGCTCAATTTGAAGCCAGGACTTCATCTCCAAAACAACTGTGCGGTGGTCACTCCTACCGATACTATCATGGACAGATGCACCTCCGGCAGGTAGGTTGGTGAGGATGACGTCAAGTATGTTTTTCCCTCTTGTTTGTTCCCTCACCACCTCCCGCAGAGCCAGTCTAGGACTTGGTCAGCTCGGTCAGTGGTGGTGCTACCGAGCCACTCTTGGTGGTGGACATTGAGGTGCCCCAGAGTACATTCTGCGCCCTTGCCAGCCTCAGTGTTTCCTCCAAGTGGTGTTCAACATGGAGGAGCACTGATTCATCAGCTGAGGGAGGGAAATATGTGGCAATCAGCAGCAGGTTTCCTTGCCCATGTTTGACGTGATGCCATGAGACTTCATGGGGTCCGGAGTCAATGTTGAGGACTCCCAGCGCAACTCCCTCCTGACTGTACACCACTGTGCAACCACCTCTGCTGAGCCTGTCCTACCGATGGGACAGGATATACCCAGGGATAGTGATGGTGGTGTCTGGGACATTATCTGTAAGGTATGATTCCATGAGGATGACTATGTCAAGCTGTTGGTTGACTAGTCTGAAACAGCTCTCTCAATTTTGGCACTAGCTGCAGGATGTTACTCAGGAGGACTTTGCAAGGTCGACAGGGCTGAGTTTGCCATTGTCGTTTCCTGTGCCTAGCTTATGCCAGGTGGTCCATCCGATTTCATTCATTTTTTGTGACTTTATAGCAGTTTTATACAACTGAGTGGCTTGCTATGCCATTTCAGAGGGTATTTAAGAATCAACCACATTGCTCTGGGTCTGGAGTCACGTGTAGGCCAGACCAGGTAAGGACGACAGATTTCCTTCCTTAAAGGGCATTCGTGTACCAGATGGGTTTTTACAACAATCGACAATGGTTTCATGGTCTTCATTAGACTTTTAATTCCAGATTTTTATTGAATTCAAATTCCAACATCTGCTGTGGCAGATCTGCCAGGACCCAGAGCAGTGTGTGTAGATGAGGGTAGTGCAGTTGATGTAGTTTTATGGATTTCAGCAAAGCCTTTGACAAGGTCCCACATGGGAGACTTATAAAGAAGGCAAATACACATGGGATACAGGGTAATTTGATAAGGTGGATTCAAAATTGGCTTAGTTGTAGGAGACAGAGGGTGATGACAGAAGGATGCTTTAGCAACTGGAAGCCAGTGCCCAGTGGCGTACCACAGGGATCTGTGCTCGGTCCTCTATTATTTGTCATATATATAAACAATATAGATGACTGTGTGGGGGGTAGGATTAGTAAGTTTGCACATGACACAAAGAGTGGTTAACAGTGAGGTTGAGTGTCTTGGGCTACAGGAAGATATAGATGGGATGGTCAAATGGGCAGATAAGTGGCAGATGGAATTTAACCCTGAAAAGTGTGAGGTGATACACTTTGGAAGGAGTAATTTAACAAGGAAGTATTCAATGGATGGCATGATGCTAGCAAGTTCTGAGGAACAAAGGGAACTTGGCGTGTGTGTCCATAGATCTCTGAAGGCGGAGGGGCATGTTAGTGGGAATGTGAAAAAGGAATATGGGACACTTGTCTTTATCAACATAGGCATAGAGTACAAAAGTAGGGAGGTCATGTTGAAGTTGTATAGAACCTTGGTGAGGCCACAGCTGGAGTACTGTGTGCAGTTCTGGTCGCCACATTATAGGAAGGATGTGATTGCACTGGAGGAGGTGCAGAGGGGATTTATCAGGATGTTGCATGGGATGAAACATTTAAGTTATGTAGAGAGGTTGGATAGACTTGGGTTGTTTTCGTTGGAGCAGAGAAGACTGAGGGGCGACCTGATCGAGGTGTACAAGATTATGAGGGGCATGGACAGGGTGGATAGAGAGCAGCTGTTCCTCTTAGTTGAAGGGTCAGTCACAAGGGGACACAAGTTCAAGGTGAGGGGCAGGAGGTTTAGGGGGGATGTGAGGAAAGATTTTTTTACCCAGAGGACAGTGACGGTCTGGAATGTGCTGCCTGGGAGGGTGGTGGAGGCGGGTTGCCTCACATCCTTTATAAAGTACCTGGATGAGCACTTGGCACGTCATAACATTCAAGACTATGGGCCAAGTGCAGGTAAATGGGATTAGGTAGGTAGGTCAGGTGTTTCTCACGTGTTGGTGCAGACTCGATGGGCCGAAGGGCCTCTTCTGCACTGCGTGATTCTGTGATTACCCTGGATCTCTAGATCACTAGTCCAGCAACAATACCACTATGCCACTGCCTCCCCGAAATCCATCAGAAAACCATGCTGTGAGTGATGTGTCCTCTTTCACAGGCCACTGCCATGCACTAATTATCTCTCCTTGCTTTCGCAGGCACACCTGGGAAAGAGCTGAGGGAGTCCATGACACAGGTCCTTGACTCAAGCCCCATAGACACCTCAGAAGAGGAATCTGCTGAAATCCTCATTGAAGACCCATCACAGTGCTCACCCACACCCTCCACCAGTGCAGAGGCACACACTTTGAGGGCACCTAGTTCTTGAGTAGCCTTGGGATCACAATCTGGTGAGCGCATCGCACTGTCTGATCCATATCAGACAGTGGCAGATGCTTCCCAGGTTTCCACCATTCGGAGGACTCCTGGAGACCAGGAATCAGCTGAGTCCAAATCTGAGATTGAGCCTCTGCACTCAGTCATACCTCAGTTGCTGGAGCTGCAAAGGCAAGCTCGGGAACAGGAAGAGATGTCCGCTGCAATCCTCGGATTGCAAGGAGTCCGTCTGCCTTCAGTCTGAGGTGATAGCGCCAGCATGCCAACTCACCAATGTCAACACTGGTAAGATGGTGGCCGCCTTGGAGACCTTGGTCCAGGATATTGGTCCTGTAGTGCTGCGTGGGCTGAACTCCATCGCTGACACCATAGTTGGCCTCCAACAGTGTCAATGTGAGAGAGGTGCAGAGCAGCTCGATCTCACTCCAGCTTCCCCTTCTCCTCAAGGAGTCAGCCAGGGGCCCTCGGGCACCGATAGGGAGGGGGATCAGCAGATGCACAACCTGGGGCCCTCCACCTAGGTGACTCCAGGAGTGTCCAGCCCATATGAGTCCCCTTTTCCCATGACCCCAGCAAATCCAGTTCCACAGGCCAAGGAAGATGCCACTGCCGCACAGCTGGAACCCGAAAGCAAGCTGGGGCCCTCCAAGTCTCGGCCCTCGAGAGGACGCCCACCAAGGTCATCACAGACAGAGCATAGCAGTCAGCAGGCTGCCTCCACCTCCGCAGTGGATGTCCGGGGCGCACCAAGACATAGCGCAGGATTAGGGAGGTTAAGAAGATGTAATTGCATAGCCCTGGCATGAGTTTAATCACTTGTACATAATGTTCACTATTGTAAATGAACTCCCAAGAATGTCTCCTTGCCGATGGCTCCTTGTTCTGCTGAGCAGTGTTCGTGTTGCTCAGATGTGAAATCTTCTTCCATGTACAAGATAAAGGCAGGTGTCTCTGTCCACTGCCTCTTCCTTTGTGCAACCTGCCCAGCACACCAGTGGTGTGCCTTAAGTTACTGGACACATCAGTCATGCTTGCACCTCGATGGTGTTTATCACTGCTGCCAGAACGTCCTGGGCCGGTGGGACACAATTCTGTCATTCTGCCTGTGTGCTCCCAGCACCTTTAAGGTGCAGCTGGCCCCCCATCTCATCAGCATCTGTGTCCAGTGACAGTGTGGTCCTGAAGGGTTAAGCTAGACAGGAGTCAGACATTCACATAAACTATGTGAGGATCTATGGAGTGTCCCCACTGCATGTCGTCATCATCCTCCTAGAATGTGAGGACTATGGGCATCCACTGTGTCTCCATGACAGGAGCATTATCACAGTGGGTATGTGTGCTGCCATCAGCCAGACAGGAGTCAAACATTCACAGATGCAATGTGAGGAGCCAAGGTGTCTCCTCACTGCATGTTGTCATCATTCTCCACAAATCTAGTAGCTTTGAGGGCCTTGTGAGCCTGCCTGCCTCATCTGACTAGTGCAAGGGCCTCACTGCCGTCATCCTTGCATTCAAGACCTCCTCACCCTCATCCCCATCGAAGTCCTCCTCATCGGAGTAGACCTCCAGCTCCTCCATCTCCACTTCAGCGAACTCCTCTCCCTGTTGCAGCGCCAGGTTGTGAAGGACGCAGCAGGCGACGATGATGCGTGACACCCTCTCTAAACTAAACATGCATAAGAAACATAAGAAATATGAACAGGAGTAGACCATTCAGCCCCTCCAGCCTGCTCCACCATACAATAAGATCATGGCTGATCTGCTTGTGTTTAGAATTCCACATTCCCATCTAACCCCTATAACCTTTGATTCCCTTGCTTAACAAGAATCTATCCAGCTCCATCTTAAAAAATATTCCGTGACCTTGCCTGCACCGCCTTCTGAGCCAGTGAGTTTCAACCCTCTAAGAGAAAAAATTTCTCCTCAATCTCTGTCCTTAAAAGGTGACCCCTAATTTTAGAACAGTGCCCACCTAGTTCTGGTTCATCCACAGCAGGAAACATCCTTTCCGCGTCCGTCCACCTTGTCAATACCTTTCAGGATCTTATATGCTTCAATCAAATCACCCCTCACTCTTCTAAACTCCAGTGGAAACAAGCCCAGTCTGTCCAACCTTTCCTCATAAGACAGCCCTGTATTGCAGGGTTCCACCAGACCGGTCCAGACACCGGAAACTTATTTTCAACATTCTGATGATTTGCTTAACCAAGGTGCAAGCTGCAGCGTGAGCCTCATTATACCTTTTCTCTGCTGCAGTCTGAGGCCACTGCACGGGTGTCATCAGCCATGTCCTCTGCGGGTAGCCCTTGTCCCCGAGGAGCCAACCCTGCAGCCTATGTGCACCTTGGAAGACATCGGGCGTCTGAGGCCGACTGAGAATGTAGGAGTTGTGCACGCTCGCTGGGAACTGTGCGCAGCCCTGCAGGATGCATTTGTGGTGGTCACACATCAGCTGCACATTCAGCAAATGGAAGCCCTTGCACTTGACGTAGTTGACCGCTTGTTGCCACAGAGATCTGAGCGCCAAGTGAGTGCAGTCAATGGCACCCTGCACCTGTGGGTAACCGGAGATCTGGACAAATCCCAGCATTCTTGACTCCTGGCTTTACTGATCCCAGGCTAAATGCACAAAGTTATGTGCCTTTGTGAAGATGGCGTCCGTGACCTCATGGATGCAGTTGTGCATTGAGGCTTGCAACATCCCACAGTGGTCACCTGTGGAACCCTGAAAGGAACCACTGGCGCACAAAACTGAGCGCTGCGGTCACTTTCACGGCCACTGATAGTGGATGCCCTCCATGGCCCATGGCGCCAATTCCTGCAGTAGCTGACCGACCAGTTCCCTGGGCATGCACAGTCTTCGGCGAGACTGGTTCTCAGTGATCTGCAGGAATGATGAGTGCCATCTATAATCCCTGGGTCCACCGAGGCACCGACCAGTGATGGCTCGCTGTGGCTCTTCAGCAGCGGGTGTGGGAGCCCCAGCCGCCCATACTTCCTGAGGGTGCCGCTCTTCTCTCTGCCCAGCCAGGCGTTCCATCACTCTCTTCTCCTTTGTCTCCGCTCTTTATAAGACATGAGCCATACAGCTAGGACACCAGGCTCCATGCTCCTGATGTACACCTCCTGCAGGATGAAAGAGAGAGACACGTGGGTTGGCTTGGGTGTACTAAGAACCCATCTTGGTTAAGTCTGAAGGCCTCTTCCAGCATCCTGGAGAGTGCTGGCTACCACTTAGATGGCCAGAGTTTAGTGGGTTGCATGGCCGTCTGAAACCCCACCCACATCTGTCCCACTCCACCTGCCCCATTCCAGTTTTGCCCATTGGACTGTATTCTGTTCTCTCAGCTCAATCGCAGGCATCCTCCTAATCTGCAGTGCAAGGCTGCACTGTTAGCTTGAACCATGGGGGAGACTGGCCCAAACCAGGATAATGACATTGCAAGGGGTTGTGGGCGCCTCCACCAGTAGCTGCCCCGTGGCCAGCTTTAGCAAGGAGATTGTACAACTTGCTCAGTCGTCTAATTGTACTGCAGTCCACTAAAATGCTCATTAGTTTGCAGTCTAAGCCGAAGGGGTGAAAAGTTTTGGGGCATTTGGTGGCACTTTCATGCCTCTGCCTTGCTTGAGTGGGCAGATAAGCTGGAGGCCCAACTCTAAGCATCTCAATGTGGCCGTGAATGAACTGTCTCAGCTACGGAGAAATGGTCACTTTTACAAGGTTTCCCTAATGCGTGGCTGTTTCCCTCCCCCACCCACCACATGTGCTTGTGTACCACTATCAACCGCAGTGCAGCCCTTGCCCCGGCCAGCTGGGAAAATGTGACTTGCCTGTGCCACCGCCTGAATGCACGGCACCTCAACCTTGAGGTCCAACAGGCGACCCTCATAAGTGCTGCGCAACGTTACTGTGCACTCACCTCCAAGTTCCCCTTGAAGTGCAGCCCGCCAAGTGCATGTCATTTATGTTCAATTGTGAAACTCACGCTGATGTGCCCAGATGATCCGGTATGGGGGGATGATTCCAGCAAGCAGGGCTTATGATGATATGCAGATATATTAAAATAAAGTTCCCAAAGTGAGGCAGTGGGAAAAGCGACCCACCATTGATGTGTGGAGCGGACAATTGCAAACTGGTTTCACAACATCGTGAAACCAATCTTTGGCCTTCCCGCCATGTTGTTTGCTCACACCCACCATGACGCCCAATGCCAATGGGCACAGAAAATTCCACCCGTAGTGTGAATTGTGATGGCAGAGCATAATGCTAAAGGAAGTAATTTTATTATTGAATTTTAGGTACAAAATAATAACCTGCATGTAGACAGACATTAGTTTGTGTACAGTAAATGTATCGAAACAAAAGCCAAATACAAATTTATACAATTTTATTCAGTTTTTATCACAGTACTGAGCATGTATTAAAATCCATAAAAATCACCCTCCTCCTTGTCTTCAGCGCCAAATAACTCGTTACAAGCTGCTTCTTGAATTGCATCATCATATGGATCATCAACATCATCATTATCAGCAATCATGTCGTCATTCTTCCACAACTAATCAGCTTCTGTCCCATCAAGTGCATTAGGATATCCCACATTTCTTGAGTGATTTGATGACAGCAGGTTATTTATCAAAACATTGGCCAGCTTAGAGGGTAGGATTGGTGGAAATGCAGTTTCTGACCCAGCAATACTGCTGGTAACGTCTGTTGTTTTGCTGGCATCCTGCCTCTGAATGGATTCATAGCTGATGGTTTTTCTCATCTCAAATAGCTTTATAATATGTAATAGAAAGTGTGATACCAGAGAATATTGTGATTAAAGTATAGGTAATCTAATAGTAGTGGTTTTATGACTATAACATCAGGAAATTATAATTACCGGTAGTAACTTGTGTTTACACTATTTTGATGAAAAATCACATTGTTCTACTATCCCTCAAAAACTAGGGTCAACTTATACACGAGCTATATGAAAAATTAAGGATTTTATTGGTCATATGTCAGGAGTTTTTACACAAGATCAACTATTACTCTTTGAAATACAGTCTCATTTTTGAAAGACAACAGTGAGGTCCTTCACTTGAATAATGAACAGAAATTTCAATAACTCAATATACTATTGTGATTGACGAGTATTATTATTCTAGGACTATTGAAATTTGTTTATATTGTTGCTAAATAGCCCGGCATGCACAATTGTTTCAAATCCCTTGATATATTCATTAAACATTTTCCGGATATATATGTCTCTTAGTAATTTACTTTTTTTTTCTAATATACTGCATGCAAAGTTAAAAGAATAGAACCCAAGTATCTAGCCAGCAGTTGCTCTTGTTAAGTGCCAGTTGTTAAAATGATTTTTTGAAGAACCTATATTTTAAACAAAAATAAATGCAGTACAGAGCAAAAACTCATAGACTGCAAACAAATATATCCAATTATTGTCACAATGCTTCTAGTCTCCCACAGATAGGTTCCCTGTTGGTATCAAAATCAGGGCATTGATGAGAACTTTATGACATTCTGCTTTCAGAAAATCGTCAGCCAAGCCTGCTGGTTCTAGCATTCCAGAAAATATGTGGAATAATGCCATAAAGATACATCATTCCTGCACCTAATATTAATTTAATGGAGAGAGATTGTAGAATGCTGTGGTACAGAGGGATCTGGGTGTCCTGGTACATAAATCACATAAAATTAGTATGCAGGTACAGCAAGTGGTTAGATAGGCAAATTGAATGTTGTCATTTATTGCAAGGAGAATGAATATAAAAGTAGGGATGTTTTGCTACAGTTGGTGAGACCACATCTAGAGTACTGTGTACAGGTTTGATCTCCTTATTTTCCCTTCCCAACAGCACTGTGGGTGTTCCTACAACATGGACTGCAACGGTTTAAGAAGGCAGCACACCACTACCTTCTCAAGGGCAATTAGGGTTTGGCAATAAATGCTGGCCTAGTGATGCCCACATCCCATGAACAAATCAAAAAAAGGATATAATTGCATTGGAATCAGTGCAGAGAAGGTTCACCTGACTGATTCCTGGGATGAATGGGTTGTCTTATGAGGAAAGGTTGTACAGGATGGGCCTGCATCTATTGGAGTTTAGATGAATGGCAGGCGATCCCATTGAAACATCTAAGATCCTGAGGGGACTTGACAGGGTGGTAATCTGAAGTGTAATACAGCTTTAAGAGAATGTGAGCAGATTGGCCACATGACTGTAAGACCCAATAGCTGTGTAGCGTGGGTTACTATGTTAATGTTAGTCTAGAGTAGGGTCTGACTGGAGAAGCACACATCATGTTAGTGCTCTGTTGTCTATGTAAATAAATAGCACGTGTTTCACTTCATATTGGTCTCTGCGTCTGCAGTATATTGTAATCAACTCAGCTGCTGACAGATAAGCGTGAAACTGGTTCGCGAGCAAAGTGACCCCGTAGTGTAGAACATAACAACTGGCGACGAGGCAAAACATGACCAGTCGACGACACCGAGGAAAACCACAAAAACTCAACTGTAGTGAATCAGCCATGCCCTGCAGTCCGATTGTAAGTACATGACAATTG
This sequence comes from Cetorhinus maximus, assembly GCF_964194155.1. Classification (NCBI taxonomy): domain Eukaryota; kingdom Metazoa; phylum Chordata; class Chondrichthyes; order Lamniformes; family Cetorhinidae; genus Cetorhinus; species Cetorhinus maximus. The sequence continues at coordinate 130,497,149 of NC_135882.1, read as the reverse complement.
TAAGCCCTCACCATAGTCGTCGAAGTTATCTCCCTCCAGTATGCCAGTGTTAGGGGGAATATAGCAAGAATTTATTGAAAAGGAATTACTTAGAATCTCCCGGCAGACAGTGCCATCAAGTACATTAACAGTTACGGATTACCAGATGAGCTTTGCACACCCTTCAAGCCTGCAATCACCAGAAAGATCCTGGGAACTAGACTGGAGATGGAGGATGAAAACAAGATAGATTAAGTGCCCTGGGAGCCAGACTGAAGACGGAAGATGAAAACAATATAGATCACGCTCTTCAACATGTAAGTAAAAGACAGATGGTCCCAGCTTAGATAGGGAGAGAAGGTTCTGCCTGGGTGAAGGGGGATGTATGTACCTAGAACAAGTGATATCTGTTTAATGTAAACCTATATGCTGACAAGATTGGAATCTGAACAATGTTCTTGTACTTGATCAGTGATGTATAAATAAGCTGTATACTTGTAATTTAGTAGAGTGCTACCTCAAGCTGCTTTGAGGTGGTTCTCTCCTTGCAATTGCTCGAATAAACGATCGTAACCTGTACATGAGCCTCCAGTGGTTCGTTTGTCAAAGGTACCACAACACCACAATTTGGCCGCATCGAACTGTTTGGTCAGATCACCGATAACTGGTCACATTATATTGAACGCCTCGCGTTTTTCTTTTTGGGCAATGACATGTTGGGGGAGGAGAAGTGGCGGGTGATCCTCTTATCAACATGTGGCAGTAAAACATACAGCCTAATACATAGTCTAATGGCACCCAACGCCCCAGATTCCAAGAGCTTTGATGAGTTGGTGAATCTAGCGAAAAGCCACTTTCAGCCGAAACCCTTGGTAACAACGCAGCATTTTAAATTCAATTCGAGGTGTCGCACCCCTGGGGAGACAGTCGCTTGTTTTCTAGGAGCCTTAAAACAACTGACAGAGCACTGTGCATTCGGGATGTCGATTAACGATATGTTATGAGACTGATTAGTATGTGGGGTTAATGAAAACGTAATTCAAAAAAGGTTGTTGTCAGAAACAAATTTAGACTTCAGCAAGGCGCTGGAGTTGGCGCTTTCAATGGAAAGCGCAGACAGGGTCTCAGAAGAGATTAAGGGAGCACAAAATGGCGCCATGTTTTGCGTCGGGTGGGAGGCACTGGCTAGAAATGGCACGGAAGTGCAGGGCTCCGTGGAAAGGCGGGAAACAGCCGCCATTACAGACCAGCAAAAAGCAATGGTTTCATGGATAAAACCACATTAATAATAGCAGAATTGGACCCAGACAACCTACAAACGAACGACAATTTAAAAGAACTGTGTGTTTCTACTGCCATCGCAATGGGCACATTATGCGATATTGTAAAGAAAGATTGAGGCAAAATTTCAAACAAAGAGGCAGAAGTCGTGAAATTTATATAATGGAGGAACCAGGAGAAACAGAGTCAGATATTTACTCACTACACAACTTAAAAATGGATAAAACAGAGCTAATCTATGTGACAGTAAAAGTCAACAGAAAACCCATTCGAATGGAGGTTGATATAGGTGCATTTACGACTGTCATAGGGGAGCACACGTTTAAGTATCTGAATGGAGGAGGCCATTCACTAAAGCTGGAAAACTCTGATGCCATACTAAGAACATATACTGGCAAAAACATGTGAGTAAAAGGCATATGCAAAGTTCCAGTACAATATGGAAGCCAGTCTGCTAATCTACCACTCATGGTGATAGCAGGCAGAGGACCGAGTCTCCTCAGAAGAATAAAAACAAAAAGCTAAAAGCTACTGCGGATGCTGGAAATCCAAAACAAAAACAGAATTACCTGGAAAAACTCAGCAGGTCTGGCAGCATCGGCGGAGAAGAAATCAGTTAACGTTTCGAGCCTTCATGGCCCTTCGGCAGAACTGAAGCTCCCTTCTTCTAACTATGCTTCAGTTCTGCCGAAGGGCCATGAAGGCTCGAAACGTTAACTGATTTCTTCTCCGCCGATGCTGCCAGACCTGCTGAGTTTTTCCAGGTAATTCTGTTTTTGTTCTCCTCAGAAGAAACTGGTTAAGAGAGATCAATCTTGAGAGATTACTAAGATCTCAATCAGAAACAGGAAATGTTGCTGTTTGGAAAAAGGAGCATGTGAAGACTCAACAAAAGGAACTCGTAGAGCTGATGCTTCGGGACAGAATTCGAGTTGAAGTCAGTAACCTCCAAATAGAAAAAAGAAAACCTGCTGAAGGACTTTCGCATATTGCAAGATTCCCTGAGATCCCAATTTGCACCACTAAAAAGGTATGTGGAAGAACAGAAAGAATTCTGCATATCTCTGGCCAAGATGAAGAATCAATTAGCCAAGAAAACACAATAGTTAATTCTCCAGGAAACAACTAACAAATATAAAAAAGAAATGGAAGAGCTGAAGAACCAGATATGTGGAAGCCAAGAAGCTTTAAAAATAGAGACCCCTGAGTTTTCAAAGGAGCTGACAGATGAGGAAATGGCGGAAGACTCAACCACTGAGTTGAGCCTATACCTGAGCCTAATCTGGCCAATAGAGAAGTTGAGGGGAAAGCCAAGATGAAAGTTAGCATTACCAATAATAAAACCCATCAAAAGAAGACATGTAGAAAGAGAAAGTGAAATTACTAACAAGGCCCTGAAATTCTTTTTTACACAACAGGAAGCTGATCATTTCATGTTGCATTTAGCCTCGCCCAACATCCACATTATCAGAACCTGCCTGACAGTTGCCCTTCATATTGTTGAACTAGGAGGGGAGGGGCAGCAGGAGTGCATGCGAAGGGGCCTGAAAGAGTGTGAAAACATTCCTGTTGGAGTCTACACCACAGGTTAAGGACCTCCTCTTGCTTTGGATATACTTGTAGGACCCTTAGAGCCTGAGAGAGTCGAAGAGGCAAACTTATAGGTTCCTACTGGGGAGCCTCCTGAGAGGGACGCTTCAGATAAACCATCCGAAGTCATAGAATTACGATGTTTGACACGTTTGAAAAAGCCTCCTGAGAGACTGAATATGTAAGTAGTGTATTTATGTAAATAGTTAATATATTGTAACATGCACTTTCAAGTAAACGGGGAGGGATGTGGTAATCTGAGATGTAGTACACATTTAAGAGAATGTGAGCAGATTACCACATGACTCTAAGGCCCAATAGCTGAGTATCGTGGGCTACCAGTCTAGAGTAGAGTTTGGTTGGGAAGCACACATCATGTTAGTGCTCTGTTGTCTGTATAAATAAATAGCATGTGTTTCATTTCATATTGGCTCCATATGAAGTATATTAAATCTACTCGCCTGCCGACAGATAAGCATGCAATTGGTTTGCAAGCAAAGCGACCCCGTTTGAGAATATAGCAATGCTGAAAGGATGTTTCTGCTTGTGGGAGAGATTAGACACAGTTTAAAAATAAGGGGTCTCCCATTTAAGACAGTGATGAGGTTAATTTTTTTTCTCTCAGAGGGTCGTTAGTCTGTGGAATTCCCTTTCCCAGAGAGCAATAGAGGCAGGGTTGTTGAATATTTTTAAGGATGAGGTAGATTGATAACATTTCTGCCTCTCTTCAGTTCTGAAGAGTCATACTGGACTCGAAATATTGACTCTGTTTCTCCCTCCACGGACTCTGCCAGACTTGCTGGGTTTTTCCAGCACTTTCTGTTTTTGTTTTAGCTGGATTCTTGCCTGACAAGGGAGTCAACTATATGGGGGTAGACAGGAAAGTAAAGACAACAATCAGATCAGCAGTGACCTTGGGAGGAATTGTCCCAGATTTGCACTAAGTGCAGCAGCAGGTGGGAAAAAGAACATTTAACCCACCGACTGCAACGGCAGGTTTTCACACCGTATCATCTCAATCCCGTCTCATTAATCATGCATTCCCGGCAAACATATCATTTCGATGGCAGGTGGCCTCTGATTTGCCAGCCACGCCGTCACCTCGCCGCTTCCTCACGCCAGGCATCACATTTAAAGTGCAGCTGTGTGCATGCCTCTCAGCGCTTCCAGCCCAGAGCTGCTGCACAGAAGATAGGGCCCCAAAAGGCAAAAAGACTGCAGCCTCCCCGATTCAGTGACACATCCCTAGGATGCCTTCTGGACATCGTTGGAGCCAGCCGCGATGTACCTTAGCATCGCTTGGAGCTAGCTTAACATCTGTCATAGGGAAAATGTTAGAAGCTATTATTAAAGAAGTTATAGCAGGGCACTTGGATAAGCTCAAGGTCATCAGGCAGAGTCAACATGGTTTTGTGAAAGGGAAATCATGTTTAATCAACTTATCGGAGTTCTTTGAGAAAGTAACATGTGCTGTGGATAAAGGGGAACCAGGGGATGTACTGTACTTAGATTTCCAAAAGGCATTTGATAAAGTGCCACATCAAATGTTATTGCAGAAAATAAAACCTCATAGTATAGGGGGTAACGTATTGGCATGGATAGAGGTTTGGCCGACTAACAGGAAGCAGGTATAAATGGGTCTCTTTCAGGTTGGCAAGATGTAACAAGTGGCTTGCCACAGGCATCAGTGTTGGGACCTCAACTGTTTACAAATTATATAAATGTCTTGGATGAAGGGATGGTTGCCAAATTTGCTGATGACACAAAGATAGGCAGGAAAGTAAGTTGTGAAGAGGACATAAGGAGGCTACAAGTAGATATAGATAGGTTAAGTGAGTGGGCAAAGATCTGGCAGATGGAGTTTAATGTAGGAAAATGTGAAATTGTCCATTTTTGCAGGAAGAATGAAAGAGAAGCACATTGTCTAAATTGTGAGATATGAGGGATATGGGTGTCCTAGTGCATGAATCACAAAAGGCTAGTATGCAACAACAGCAAATAATTAGGAAAGCTAATAGAATAAAAAAGTAGGGAGGTTATGCTTCAGTTGTACAGGACATTGGTGAGGCCACATTTGGAATACCGTGTACAGTACTGGTCACTTTATTTAAGGAGGGTGTAAATGCGTTGGAAGCAGTTCAGAGAAGGTTTACCAAACTAATACCTGGAATGGGAGGGCTGTCTTATGAGGAAGGGTTGGATAGACTAGGCTTGTATCCACTGGAGTTTAGAAGAGTAAGAGGTGACTTGATTGAAACACATAAAATCCTAAGGGGTCTTGACAGATTAGATGTGGAGAAGATGTTTCTTCTTGTGGGAGCATCTAGAACTAGGGGTCACTGTTTAAAAATAAGAGGTCACCCATTTAAAACAGGGATGAGGCCAATTTTTTTCACTTAGGGGGTTGTGAGTCTTTGGAACTCTCTTCCTCTCTCTTCCAAAAGGTGGTGGAAGCAGAGTATTTCAATATTTTTAAGGCAGAGGTGGATAGATTCTTGGTAAACAAGAGGGTGATAGGTTATCGGCAGTAGGTGGAATGCAGATCTCAGGTTACTATCAGATCAACCATGATCTTATTAAATGACAGAGCAGGCTCGAGGGGCTGAATGTTCTACTCCTGCTCCTTGTTCATATGTTCACATGTATGATGTCCTCTATCCCCGCTCTGGCCGCAGGAGGCCCATCAGCCTCACCACACGGGCTTGGGAGGCAGTGGCAGAGGTGGTTAGTGCCAACGCTGCACAGAAGAGGTTGGCCATCCAGTGCAGATCCATGATCTCATCCGTGACACCAGGTTAAAGCGAACATTTCATCACTCTAAATTCACACACTCACAAGGCCATCACATGTTCACTGGCATCTCACTAACTGCCAGCTCAAGGGACATCACCACCCATTCTCACACACACCCTCACATCTCCATCTGGACTCAGCTCCTCTGGAGACTGCCTCTTCGGCCCTCAACCTCTTGAAGCCACTTGCACAGATCAACATGTGCCCCACACACACCCTGGGATACCCCCTTCCCCAGTATAGCCCTAGCCCTGCAGCCTCTTCCCATGCCTGAAGTCACTTATCCCCCTTCCCCAAGCAAGCCCTAGCTCTGCAGCTGTTCAAAAGCCACCCCACCTTACAGCCGGTCTGGTAGGTAGAGACCTGCCTGTGAGCCACCCTAAAAGTGATGTGGTGCTGCCTGCGAAGCCTGGCGCTGACAACAGTGAGTGCTGCCCGAAGCAAGGTAGGCAAACAAGCCTTAAAGTGCTGGGTTTAGTGCAACTCGCCAGATGCTCGCTGCTTATGTTCAATTGTGAAATGTGTCGGTGTGCCCAGATGATCCAGCATGGGGGGATGATTCCAGAGAGCTGGGCTTATAATGATATGCAGATGTATTAAAATGAAGTTCCCGACGTGCGGCGGTGGAAATGCGGCCCACCATTGACTGGCAGAGCGGACGATTGCAAGCTGGTTTCATGACGGCATGAAATAGATTTTTGCCCTTCCTGCCATATTGGCACCCAACACTAACGGGCATGGAAAATTCTGCCCCTTATCAAATGGCACAGCAGGCTCGAGGGGCTGAATGGCCTACTTCTGCACATAATTTGTTTGTTCATATATGTGTTTGTCTGTTCTGACACACCCTACACCTGCCTTTACACTATGGTCTCATGCATGGCAGACAGGCACTACCAAGCTGACAGCATTGTCCTTGTAAGTCCTTCACAGCAGTAATTGCACTATGCACACTCTTTAGCAATGTTTTTTTTAAATTATTCATTCCATGGGATGTGGACTTCGCTGGCTGGGCCAGCATTTATTGCCCATCCCTAATTGCCCTTGAGAAGTTGATGGTGAGCTGCCTTCTTGAACCGCTGCAGTCCATGTGGTGTAGGCACACCCACAGTGCTGTTAGGGATGGAGTTCCAGGATTTAGACCCAGCAACAGTGAAGGAACAGCAATATATTTCCAAGTCAGGATGGTGAGTGACTTGGAGGGGAACTTCCAGGTGGTGGTGTTCCCATCTATCTGCTGCCCTTGTCCTTCTAGGTGGTAGCGGTCGTGGTTTGTGCCTGATTATTTGATTACGGCCTAGCTGAGGCTTTCATGTCCCATGAGAAGCATGTTCCTCTCTCTCCTGCTGACCCTATTCCTTGAGCACGCAAAACAAATAATACTGCTTTGCTGCGTGCTGCACTTGGCACCCAATGAACTGATGAAATGGTCTCAGGGTAAAATGGCCATATGTGCTTTGACTGTACTTTGAGAATATTATTGTCCACTTGCCTCCACACAGTTTCTCATGTGGAAGTTAGCATGTCAAGCCATCCCGGCTGTCTAGGAACAGGAACCATTCAGCCCGTTGAACCTGATCTGCCATTCAATTGGATCATGGCTGATCGTCTACCTCAACAACACTTTCCTGCACTATCCCCATGTCCTTTGGTGTCATCAGTATCCAGAAATCCATCGATTTCTGTCTGGAACATGCCCAATGATTGAGCTTCCACAGCCCTCTGAGGTAGAGAATTTCAAAGGCTCACTACCCTCTGAGTGAAGAAATTCCTTCTCATCTCAGTCTTAAATGGCCTGCCCCTTATTCTGAGACTTTGTCCCCTGGTTCTAGACTCACCAGCCAAGAGAAACATCCTATCTACATCTATCCTGTCACGCCTTATAAGAATTTTGTAAGTTTCAATGAGATAACCTCTCATTCTTTGAATCTCTAGAGAATGCAAGCCCAGTTTCCTCAATCTCTCCTCATAAAACAATCCTGCCATCCCAGGGATTAATCTGGCGAATCTTTTAAATTGCGCTCCCTCCATAGCAAGTATATACTTCCTTTGATAAGGAGACCAAAACTGTACACAATACTCCAGGTGTGATCTCACCAAGGCTCTATACAATTGCAGCAAGACATCTTTATTCCTGTATTCAAATCCCCTTGTGATAAAGGCCAACGTACCATTTGCCTTCCTAATTGCTTGCTACATCTGCATGCTAGCTTTAGTAACCCATGAACAAGGACACCCAGGTCCCTTTGGACATCAACAGTTCCCAACATCTCACCATTTAAGAAATACTCTGTCTTTCTGTTTTTTCTAACAAAGTGGATAACTCCACACTTATTTACATTATATTCCATGTGCCATGCTCATGCCCATTCACTTAGATTGCAGCACCCAGGCTCCCAGATGGTCATACGTCAAGTAACGCTGTCAGTGACTTGCCCTTGCTACACACGCTTCCCATGTGTTTGAAGACTCACTATCCATAGCCAGACAAGCTCTTTGACTTTTCAGGTGGATGAAACTGGGCACAATAGCATAGTAGTAATGTCACTGGGTTAGTAATCCAGAGGCCCAGACTAAAGACCTGGAGACATGGGTTCAAATCCCACCATGACAGTTGGTGAAATTTAAATTCAATGGATTAATGAAGCTGGAATTAAATACTAGTCTCAGTAATGATGATCATGAATCTACTGTGCTGTTGTATCTGGTTCACTAATGTCCTTTAGGAAAAAAAATCTGCCATTCTTACCAGGTCTGAATTACATGTGACTCCAAAGTGGTTCACTTGTAACTGCCCTCTGAAATGACCTAGTAATCCATTCAGTTGTATCAAACTGCTACAAAAAAAGTTAAATTAGAATAAAACCGAATAGACCACCTGGCATTGACTTCAGCAACAGAAATGACAAAGATATATGCTGTTCAGTTGAACCTGCAGAAGTTCTCCTCATTAACATCTGGGCACTTATGCCAAAATTGGCAGAGCTGTCCCATCCAGTCACACAACAGCCTGACAGTCATACTCACCGAATCACATCTTACAGTCAATATCCCAGACTCCTGCCAGTGGGAGAGGCCCACCAGATCAGTGGGATACAGGAGTGGGTGGTCCTGGGAGTCCTCAACATTAACTTGGGACCCCATGACGTCTCATTTGGGTAGGAAACGTCCTACCTTACACATTCCCTCAGCTGATGAATGTGTTTTTCCATGTTGAACATCACTTGCAAGAAGCACTGAGGGTAGCAAGAATACAGGATGCACTCTGGTGGGAACTTCAATGCCTATCACCAAGATTGGCTCAGTAGCACCATTATTGACCGAGCTGCCTGAGTCCTGAAGGGCATATCTGCCAAACATGGCAGGTGGTGAGAGAAGCAACAAGAGTGAAAATCCTGCCTCCTCACCAATGTACCTGTTGCAGGTGCATCTGTTCATAACAGTATTGATAGGAATGACCACCACATTGTGGAAATGAAGTCCTAGCAACACACTGAGGATACCCTTTGTTGTGTTGTTAGCACTACCACCATGCTAAATGGGATAGATTGAGAACAGATTGAGCAGCTCAAAACTGAGCATCCATGAGGCAATGTGGGCCATCAACAGCAGCAGAATTGTAATCTGCAACCTCATGTCCAGACATTTCCTCATTCTACAATTCTACAATGGCCTGAGGGCCATCCCTGATTCAATGAGGTGTATGGAGAGCAGGTGAGGAGCAGTACCAGACATACCTAAAAATAAAATGCCAACTTGCTGAACCTATAACACAGAACTAGCTGCATGCTACACAGCAGAAGCATGCAATAGACAGAGCTACGTTTTCCCATCTGACAGCCAGCCAGCCAGATTGACAGGCTGGCTTGTTGGGCCTAGAGGCCTTCTACTTCTGACTCACAAGCATTACAATAATGGCATTTACCTCATGGATCCGGCCCTTCTCCATTCCTGTGACGTGCCAGGATTCCTGAGACCCAGGAATCTTGGCCTCCATGAGTTGAAAGTTAAGATGCTGTTAAAATGAAGGCACACAGCCTCCTTAAAAGGTTTCAGTCTCAGACACACCTATTGAGAGTGGATTGATCACCCGCACCCTGACCCACATACTGTTAAAACCAGAAAGTGTGCTGGAGGTGGTTTGAGGTTGCACCTGTGATTTGATTTGTTTTAACTCAACCTACCTGTCCTTGGGTGTTAAAATTCCCCCATATGTCTGGCAACACTGTGGGGCCCACTCTCAGAAAGCAACTTATTGCTTTGTGTCTCACGTTTAACTTGTATTTTCCTTTCGTGGTCTGTACCAGCAAAGAACTACATGGTGCAAACTGATCACCCAGCTCATGTCTATCAATGGTGGGCATCTGTCTTTCCATCTGCTTAATGGTTCCCTTCTGCTTGAAAAGCCACAAAGCTATTCCCACATTCCCTCCACTGACTCAAGCCCTTGAATTCATAATCAAGCAACCTTAAAAAGTCTGGAACCACTTTCAAAAAATGATATTTAGACATTAATAGACTTTGTTCCTTGTAATCTGTTACATTTTTCCTATTTTACTATAATTTCACAAATATCTTCACTCTTTATGACTAATTCAATGCCATGAAATTGTGATGCTGTTAAGGTTAAGATCGCATCCCCAAGTGCCAACGAGGTGACATGCCCTCAACAAAACAAACAAGTCTATCCCCTCCTACTAATTGGAACAGGTTCCCAATGCCTGAAAAACATACTGGATGAAAGGTTGGCAAAGGAACGGTGGAAATGTGTAAAGATAGCAACCTCCACATCACAAAATTAATGCATTCACTTGTTGTTACATATTATACCCCTGTGACCTGACACTACCTGCACTGTGAGGTTCTTAGAATTAGAAACAGACAGAGACAGACCGAAAGTAAAAGTGCACAAACATAATGACTTATTTTATTAAAACAGTTTCTTCAGACTCGCTGCATCTTCTTGCAGACACCCTCTGCTGGTACAATTCAGTATGTTAACTTCAAGTGAACAATATGTACACATTGTACTTTTCAAAACACTAATACACTACATCCCTCCCCTTCTTAGCAAATGAGAGACATTGCATGTTTCAATGATTTGTTCCAAAAAGTAAACAATAAACTGAAGCATAGCTTGGGCATTCAACTTATTATATATTTTAACTTTTGTATTAATTTAACAATGTGCTCAGTTTTGTACAATGAGATGAAGGACATTTTCTCTCACAAGTAGGATATCATCTAACATCAGGTGTTGTCTCATTTATCTCATGTTCTTTATCTAAGATGTCGATGTCAGAATCAGATTCAATACTTCTGAATGGTGTCCAGTGCTTTGAAGTGTGATGTATTTTCTATGATAATTTGTGAACCACTCTTAGCAGAGGTCATTGATCCTTTTGTTGATCACAATAAATAGTTGGATGTCGTTAGGGGTTGCTTGCTTTCCAACATGACCATCACATTTCACAGGCACTTTATCTCCTGGCTTTAGTGGTATAGCTCTAAACTTCATGTTGTGCTCCGCATTTTGTCTCATTCAATCCTTCTGTTCTCAATCACATTCACCTACATGTTGATCATTAGCTCTGCGGGAAAGCTCAGAAAGACATGTGTGCATAGGATGTGCCAAAATGAGTGTAGCTGGAAGCTGTTCAGTAGTCGAGTGAGGAGTTGCTCTTTAGTTGCAAAGAAAGCGATTTAGCTTTTGTTTCCATGAATTGCTCCCAGATATACATGCGAACATACGAAATAGGAGCAGAAGTAGGCCATTGAGCCACCCAAGCCTGCTCCGCCGTTCAATAAAATCATGGCTGATCTGTTTGTGTTTCGAGTTCTACGTAACTTTTGATTTCCTTGCCTACAAAGAATCTATCTACATCTACCTTGAGAATATTCAGTGAAGCCACCTCCACTGCCTTCGGAGGCAGAGGGTTCTAAAGTCGCACAATCCTCTGAGAGAAAAAAATTCTCCTCATCTCTGTCCTATAAGGATGGCCCCTAATTTTAAAACAGTGCCTCCTAGTTATGGACTCACCAACAAGAGGAAGCATCCTTTTCATGTCCACCTTGTCAACACCATTCAAGATCTTATATACTTCAATCAAGTCACCCCTCACTCTTCTAAACCCCTGTAGAAGCAAGCCCAGTCTATCCTCATAAGACAACCCGCTCATTCCAGATATCAACCTAGCAAACCTCCTCTGAACCACCTCCAATGCTGTACATATCACATTTTTCAAAGTACACATAAACCTCTTGGCCTCTCCATTAACTCTTGGCCAATGGGGTGTGATTTTTTGAAGAGTGAAACCTAGATAGTTTGAAAATTTACTGAACTCATCGCTGTTGAATGGGGGTCCATTGTACCTTCTTACCGTTTGAGGAATGCCAAAGAAAGCAAAAATAAGATCAAGCTTTGGAGTGACTGCTTTTGTTGAAGTTTACATAACAATTTCAACAACTGGGAATCTGCTGTAGTCATCAGTGACAACAAGCAGGTGTTCACCAGTGTGCAAGTTTACGAAATCAACACTAACCTCAATCCGTGGTCCTGGCTGAGTTCAGACATCTTGAGAGAATCACAAAGATTTGACCTTGTGCTTGCTTGACATGACAAACACTGATTTTTTTTTATTCGTTCACATAGGTGGGCTTCGCTGGCTGCACCAGCATTTATTGCCCATCCCTTGTTGCCCGTGACTTTGTGCTCAACAATACGGTCAGTTCCTGGGAATCGGACGTTTTCCTAAGGAGTTGTTTGGTTTTGACAATTCCCTGGTGACCTTCATGTGCTATATCGACAACACATTCCCTCAATGATTGTGGAATGATAATGCAGTTGTTGCACCAACACGGGATCATTGTTATGCACGAGTAACATTGAGCTCATTTCGAACGTTGTGAAGACCTCATAGTCTGTGAGAGATTTTGTTTGTAGATGCTCGTGGTAATTATGGTTTTTATTTAGTGTGTAATATACCTTTAAGAATGATGCTTCTTAAGGAGGATCACATGATCTTTAGTAATCAATATGAGAGTAGCGCGGCTACCTTAGTATTTAGTAGTGTAGAGGTGGGGTTTGAAGTTTTTTTGTTCATTCACGGGATGTGAGCTTCGCTGGCTATGCCAACATTTATTGCCCATCCATAATTGCCCTTGACAAGCTGGTGCTGAGCTGCCTTCTTGAACCGCTGCAGTCCATGTTGTGTAGCTACACCCAGTGTGCTGTTAGGAAGGGAGTTCCAGAATTTTGAGCAAGCAACAGTGAAGGAACGGAAATATATTTCCAAGTCAGGATGGTGAGTGACTTGGAGGGGAACTTTCAGGTGGTGGTGTTCCCATCTATCTGCTGCCCTTGTCCTTCTGGATGGTAGTGGTCGTGGATTTGGAAGGTGCTGGCGAAGGAGCTTTGGCTAATTTCTGCAATGCATCTTGTAGATAGTACACACTGCTACTGCTGTGTGGGCTGCTTTGTTCTGGATGGTGTGAAGCTTCTTGAGTGTTGTGGGAGCTGCACTTATCCAGGAAAGTGGAGAGTATTCCATCACACTCCTCACATGTGCCTTGTCAGTGGTGGACAGGATTTGGGAAGTCAGGTGAGTTACTTGCTGCAGCATTCCTAGCCTCTGACCTGCTCTTGCAGCCTCAGTATTTATATGGCTAGTCCAGTTCAGTTTCTGGTCAATGGAAACCCTCAGGATGTTGATGGTGGGGGATTCAGTCATGGTAATGCATTGAACGTCAAGGGGCGATGGTTAGATTCTCTCTTGTTGGAGATGGTCATTGCCTGGCACTTGTGTGGCAGAAATGTTCCTTGCCACTTGTGAGCCCATGTCTGGATATTGTCCAGTTCTTGCTGCATTTGCACATGGACTGCTTCAGTATCTGAGGGGTCGCGAAAGGTGCTGAACATTGTGCAATCATCAGTGAACATCCCCACTTCTGACCTTATGATGGAAGGAAGGTCATTGATGAAGCAGCTGAAGATGGTTGGGCTGAGGACGCTAACCTGGGAAACTCTTGCAGTGATGTCCTGGAGCTGAAATGACTGAACTTCAACAACCACAACCATCTTCCTTTGTGTAAGGTATGATTCCAGCCAGCGGTGAGTTTTCTCCCTGATTCCCATTGACTCCAGTTTTGCTAGGGCTCCTTGATGCCACACTCTGTCAAATGCTGCCTTGATGTCAAGGGCAGTCACTCTCACCTCACCTCGGGTATTCAGCTCTTTTGTCCATGTTTGAACCAAGGCTGTGATGAGGTCAGGAATTGAGTGGCCCTGGCGGAACCCAAACTGGGCATCAGTGAGCAGGTTATTGCCAAGCAAGTGTCGCTTAATAGCACTGTTGATGACCCCTTCCATTACTTTATTTATACTGATGATTGGGAGTAGACTGATGGGATGGAAATCGGCCGGGTTGGATTTGTCCTGCTTTTTATGTACAGGACATACTTGGGCAATTTTCCACATAGCAAGGTAGATGCCGGTGTTGTAGCTATACTGGAACAGCTTGGCTAGGGGTACTGCAAGTTCTGGAGCACAAGTCTTCAGTACTATTGCTGGGATATTGTCAGGGCCCATTACCTTTGCAGTGTCCAGTGCCTTCAGCCATTTCTTGATATCACGTGGAGTATTTTGTGCATGGAGCCGGAAGATGTAGGTAGGGTTCTAAATAAATACTTTGTGTCGGTGTTCACAAGTGAGAGGGACGACATGGGTATGGAAATTAGGCAGAAGGACTGTGATATAATTAAAGAAATTAGCATAGAAAGGAAGGAGGTTCTAAATGGTCTGGCAGGCTTAAAAGTAGATAAATCTCCAGGCCTAGATGAAATGTATGAGTGAGGCAAGGGAGGAGATAGCAGGGGTGCTGGCAATAATTTTCAACACCTCTCTGGCCACAGGAGAGGTGCCAGAGGACAGACAATGTGGTACCATTATTCAAGAAGGGAAGAAGGGATAAATCAGGGAACTATAGGACAGTCAGTCTAACCTCAGTGGTGGGGAAACTATTGGAAGCAATTCTGAGGGACAGAATTAATCTACACTTGGAGAGGCAGGGATTAATCAAGGACAGTCAGCATGGTTCTGTTAAGGGGAGGTTATGTCTGACCAATTTGATTGAATTTTTTGAAGAGGTGACCAGGTGCGTAGATGAGGGCAATGCATTTGACGTAGTCTACTTGGATTTCAGCAAGACTTTTGATAAGGTCCTGCATGGGAGACAGATAATGAAGGTAGGAGCCCATGGGATCGAAGGCAATTTGGCAAATTGGATCCAGAATTGGCTGAGTGGCAGGAAGCAGAGGGTGATGGTCGAGGGGTGTTTTTGTGACTGGATATCTGTGTCCAGTGGGGTTCCATAGGGATCAGTATTGGGTCCCTTGCTGTTTGTGGTATATATAATTGACTTAGATTTGAATGTAGGAGGGTTGATCAGTAAATTCGCGGATTACACGAAAATTGGTAGGGTGGTAAACAGTGAGGAGGATAGCCTTAGATTACAGGAGGATATAGGTCAGATGGGCTGACAAGTGGCAAATGGAATTAAATCTGGATAAGTGTGAGGCGATGCACTAGAGCAGGACAAACAAGGCACGGGAATACACAATGAATGGTAGGACCCTGGGAAGCACCGAGGATCAGAGGGACCTTGGTGTGCATGTCCACTGGTCCCTTAAGTAGTCTACTTGGTAGGTAAGGTGGTTAAGAAGGTTAAGAATACTTGCCTTTATTAGCCGAGGCATAGAATATAAGAGCAGGGAGGTTATGCTGGAACTGTATAAAACGCTGGTTAGGCCACAGCTAGAGTATTGCGTGCAGTTCTGGAATCCGCATTATAGGAAGGATGTGATTGCACTAGAGAGAGTGCAAAGGAGATTTACCAGGATGGTGCCTGGGCTGGAGAGTTTTATTTATGAGGAGAGATTGGATAAACTGGGGTTATTTTCCCTGGAGCAGAGGAGATTAAGCGGGGGCACGACTGAGGTGTATAAAATTATAAGAGGCATTGATAGGGGAGACAGGAAGGAACCTTTCCCATTGGTGGACGGATCAATAACCAGGGGGCATAGATTTAAGGTAAGGGGCAGGAGGTTTAGAGGGGATGTGAGGAAGAATCTTTTCACTCAGAGGGTGGTGGGAATCTGGAACTCGCTACCTGAAAGGGTGGTAGAGGCAGAAACCCTCATAACATTTAAGAAATATTTGAATGTGCACTTGCGATGCCATGACATACAAGGCTATGGGCCTAGTGCTGGAAAATGGGATTAGAAAATTTAGGTACTTGTTTGACCGGCGCAGACTCGATGGGCCAAAGGGCCTTTTTCTGTGCTGTAGACCTCTATGACTCTATGAATCGAATTCGCTGAGGACTGGCATCTGTGATGCTGGGGACCTCCAGAGGAGGCCAAGATGGATCATCCACTCGGCACTTCTGGCTGAAGATTGTAGCAAATGCTTCAGCCTTATCTTTAGCACCAATGTGCTGGGCTCCTCCGTCATTGAGAATGGGGATATATGTGGAGCTTCCCCCTCAGTGAGTTGTTTAACTGTCCACCACCATTCACAACTGTATTTGGCAGGACTACAGAGCTTAGATCTGATCCGTTGATTGTGGGATCGCTTATCCCTGTCTTGCTGCTTATGTAGTTTGGCACGCAAGTAGTCCTGTGTTATAGCTTCACCAGGTTGACACCACATTTTTATGTATGCCTGGTGCTGCTCCTGTAATGCCCTGCTGCACTCTTCACTAAGCTGGGGTTGATCCCCTGGCTTGATGGTAATGGCAGAATGAGGGATATGCCGGGCCATGAGGTTACAGATTGTTTTCGAGTACAATGTTGCTGCTGCTAATGGCCCACAGCACCTCTTGGATGTCCAGTCTTGAGTTGCGAAATCTGTTCAAATTCTATCCCATTTAGCACAGCGGTAGTGCCACGCAACACGATTGAAGGTATCCTCAATGTGAAGGCGGGACTTTGTCTCCACAATGACTGCAGTGGTCACTCCTACCGATACTGTCATGGACAGATGCATCAGCGGCAGGCAGGTTGGTGAGGATGAGGCCAAGTATGTTTTTCCCTCTCATTGGTTCCCTCACCACCTGCCGCAGACCCAGTCTAGCAGCTGTGTCATTTATGACTTGGCCAGCTCAATCAATAGTGGTGCTACTGAGCCACTCTTGGTGATAGACAATGAAGTGCCCCACCCAGGGTATATTATGTGTCCTTGCCACCCTCAGTGCTTACTCCAAGTGGTGTTCAACATGAAGAAGCACTGGTTCATCAGCTGATGGGGGGGAGCGCAGTATGTGGTAATCAGCAGGAGGTTTCCTTGTCCATGTTTGACCTGATGCCATGAGACTTCATGGGGCCTGGAGTCAATGTTGAGGACTCCCAGGGCAACTCCCTCCCAACTATATATCACTGTACCGCCACCTCTGCTGGGCCTGTCCTACTGGTGGGACAGTGATGGTGATGGTGGTGTCTGACACATTATCTGTAAGGTATGATTCCATGAGGATGACTATGTCAGGCTGTTGCTTGACTAGTCTGTGAGACAGCTCTCCCAATTTTGGCACCAGCCCTCAGGTATTAGTAAGGAGTACACTGAAGTGTTGACAGGGCTGAGTTTGCTGCTGTTGTTTCCGGTGCCTAGGTCGATGCTGGGTGGTCCGTCTGGTTTTATTCCTTTTTTGTGTCTTTGTAGCGGTTTGATACAACTGAGTGGCTTGCTAGGCCATTTCAGAGGGCATTAAAGAGTCAACTACATTGCTGTGGGTCTGGAGTCACATGTAAGCCAGGCCAGGTAAGGATGACAGATTTCCTTCCCTAAAGGGCATTAGTGAACAATCGACAATAGTTTCATAGTCATCATTAGAATTTTAATTCCAGGTTTTTATTGAATTCAAATTCCACCATCTGTCATGGTGGGATTCGGACCCGGGTTCCTGGGTCTCTGGGTTATTATGCCATCGCCTCCCCTGAAGTGAAAGGACACAAGGACCAGAATTTTCAGCTCGGCGAGCGGGGGCGGGGCCCGCTTGCCGCAGTGTAAAACGATGTGGGGCGACGTTGGGCGGGTGTCCCAATGTCACCGCGCATCATTTAGATTTTCAGTTCGGTGGGCGTGCAGCCAAGTCGGCCTGTTAAGGCCATTTAAAAACTAATTAAACTAATAAACTGAGCTGCCCGTCCAACCTGGGCAGGCAAGAGCCCAGGCGGTTTTCGCATTTTTCATGGAACCTCATCCACGGGTGGGATAATGCTTCATGAAGTGTTTAAAAATTGAATAAAATTTTTTTTAAAATTTCATTGAAATGTCCTAGCTCATGTGACAGTGTTACATGAGGGGATATGTCTTGAAATTTTTTCTTTTCTTTATTTAGATTTTTAAAACTTAAACTATTCTCCCTGAGTCACCTCTGTGCTTCAGGGAGATTTCTGCGCTCTTTTGTGCTCATGCACGAAAGAGCGCAGGCCCCGACTCAGGGAACCCCCCGCCCTGCCCACATAGGGAGTGCTCAGCGCTTCCGGGCGCACGTCACGCTGGGCAGGCCTTATTTGGCACTCCCACGTAAAATGGCGGCGCGGACCCGATCGGGGGCGCCGATAGGGTCCGCGCCCGCCTTCGCACAACTCCCCCGAAGGGGGGGAATATTCTCCCCATGTTGTTGCTGATGAGTACCTTTGTTAATGAACATATAAGTTCCACCAAAGAAGTGTCTGCTGATCAGCTCTATCAATAGTACCAACTCGACCACCGCTCACAAGAAAATGGTGACAAGGCTCTACGGAATCCAACAAATTGGCAACGAGGATAAAACAAGATTAAACGGAAGAAATCAAGTTGAAAAGAAATCGGCACTGTACCTCACACAGTAATTGTAAGTAGAAGTTCCGTTCGAATCAAAGAAGTAATTCCTTCTCAGAAAGCTGTAATTCAAAAGAATTGATTCTTTCGATCCAGCCACAGACAATCGGTCTCACTACATTGAATGCCTCGCTTCCTTTTTCCAAGCGAACGAGGTTACAGGGGAAGAGAAGAGGCGGGTGATCCTCTTAAGTACATGTGGGGATAAAGCCTATGGCTTGATTCGTGGTTTGACAGCAGCCAGTGCCCCAGATTCGAAGAATTTTGATGAATTGGTGAAGGGTCATTATCAGCCAAAAACCATCAGTAACGATGCAAAGGTTCAAGTTTAACTTGAGAAATAGAGCCCCAGGGGAGACAGTTGCATGCTATGTGGCAAGTTTGAAGCAGTTAACGGAACATTGTGAGTTTGGTACATCTCTAAACGACATGCTCAGAGATTGTTTAGTGTGTGGTGTGATTGGGGACACGCTTCAGAAGAGATTATTGTCCAAAGTGAATATGGATTTTAAGAAGGCGCTGGAGATAGCACTAGCCATGGAAAACGCAGTAAGAGATTCAAAAGCCATACTTGGAGCATAAAATGGCAACATCCTCCACATCGGGCAGGAAACCCCAGCTAAAAAGGACATGAAAATGCAAGACTCTGTCGAGAAGCGGGAAACAGCCCCTGCTAGCCGGAAAATGAGAAAAAATGACTTACCAGCGAAAACAAAGAATAATTTCAATGGAGGTGGAAACAAGCAGTCTTAAAACATTTGGCAGTTTAAAAAATTTAATGTTATTATTGTCACAGAAATGGACATATAATGAGACAGTGCATGGAAAGATTCAAGCAGGCTTTTAAATAAAAGAAAAAACCCAGCGAGATCTACAATGTAGAAGAGCCTGAAACAACAAATTCAGATATTTACTCGTTGTTTAATCTGAAGGTTGGAAAGACAGAACCAGTATTTGTAACAGTGAAAGTAAATGGCAAACCTGTTAGAATGGAAGTGGACACAGGAGCTTCCATTACAGTAACTGGCGAACATACCTTCAGATATCTGAATAATGGGGAACATCAATTAAGTTTAGAAGAAACAACTGCCCAATTAAAAACATACATGGGTAAAGACATCCAAATCAAAGGCACAAGTAGAGCAACTGTCCATTATGGAAGCCACTCAGTAAAGCTACCCTTGATGGTGATAGCAAGCGAGGGGCCAAGCCTCCTGGGGCGAAACTGGCTAAAGGAAATTAAGTTAGAATGGGCTGAAATTTTCCAGTTGAGAGCAAGTGGGTTACCAGAGCTAGTTCGAAAGTTCGTCACCGCCTTTAAGGACAAACTGGGGGAAATCCAGGGCCTGCAGGCCAAGATTCATGTGGATCTGGAAGCAACCCCTCGCTTCATGAAGGCGAGACTGCTGCCATATGCCCTGTGAGAAAAAGTCGACATTGAACTGAATAGACTAGAGAAACTGGGTGTTATACAACCTGTTCAGCTCTCAGAATGGGCAGCGCCCATAGTCCTGTCCTTAAACCTGACCAAAGCAACCGAATTTGTAAAAACTACAAACAGATTGTTAATAAAGTAGCTAAGCTGGACAGACACCCCATACCACCTACACGAAGCTGGATATGAATCAAGCTTATCAACAACTAGAGTTAAATAATGCCTCCCGGAAATTCTGGTGTCTCCTCCGCTTGCGCCATCTTCCAGGGAACAATGGAAAGTTTACTGCAGGGACTGCCCCAGGCTGTAGTCTATTTAGATGATGTTTTGGTGACAAGATTCACTGAAAAAGAGCGTTTGGCAAACTCAGAACAAGTTTTAAAACGTTTCTTTGCAAGCTGGAGTGCGTTTAAAAAAAAAGTGCACGTTCCGAACGAGGGAGGTAATCTATTAGGGTTACCGGTAGATTCACAGGGCCCCACCCAGCTGAGGAGAAAGTGACAGCCATAAGAGAGGCACCTGTGCCAAAGAACACCACAGAGCTCAAATCATTCCTAAGAATGATCAACTATTATGGGTGGTTCTTACCCAATTTGTCTACAGTGCTGGCCCCCCTGCATTCTCTACTCAAAAAAAACAAACGTTGGTCTTGGGAGGCACCCCAGAAAGAAGCTTTCATAAAGGTGAAACAATTGTTGCACTTGTCCAACCTATTAGTGCATTACGACCAGACGAAAGAATTGGTGTTGACATGTGATGCTTCTTCCTACGTAGTGGGAGCAGTGCTCTCTCATCAGATGGGCAATAACACGGAACAGCCTATAGGTAACGTATCAAGAACCCGCCCCACAGTGGCAAAGGGATACTCGCAGATAGAAAAAGGCCTGTCCGTCATCTTCGATGTCAAGAAATTTTGCCAGTACGTACACGGCCACCATTTTACTATCGTTTCAGACCACAAGCCATTGTTAGGATTGTTCAGCGAAGACAGGACTATACCACCCATTGCCGCGGCAAGAATACAATGACGGGCTTTAATCCTGGCAGTATACGAGTATACTTTCATACATAGGGCTGGGAATCAAATTGCAAACACCAATGCACTTAGTCATTTGCCTTTACAAGAAAATGATGAGGATGTCCCAGTTCCACAAGAGTTTGTTTTATTGTTAAATTTCTTAGATTCCTCGCCAGTATGTCCTTGACAGATCAGAGACTGGACAAGTCGGGACCCAGTCCTATCTCAAGTACGAGAACAAGTGCTTCATGGTTGGTCATTTTTGATTAAATGAAACAGTACTTCAACAGAAGACATGAATGGTATCTTATTGTGGGGAGCACGAGTGATAGTTCCTCCAAAGGAAAGAGAGCCACTGTTAATTGAACTGCACAGCGCACATCCAGGAATATCCCAAATGATAACCGTAGCTCGCAGCTATCTATGGTGGCCTGGGATGGATGGTGAAATAGAGTTTAGTGAAGAATTGTGTGCAATGTCAGCAACTGCAAAAGTTACCTCAACAGCTCCGTTACACACTTGGGGGTGGCCAGGAAGACCATGGACAGCATATTCCCCCCGTCAAGGGGGGTTGTATGGGTGCGGGCGTATTTCTGATCGGCGCCCCCAGTCAGGGTTTTGCCGCCATGTCCAGGTGACATCCGCCTGGAAGCGCACAGATCTCCCTGAGGCAAAGTGCTGCCTCAGGGAGCTCGGCTCAAGTTTGATAACTTTATTAAAGGGGGAAAGAAATATTCCTGATATATCCCCTCATGTGACACTTTCACATGAGCAGCGGCATGTCAATTACTTTTGTTTTAAAATTTTATATACATTTTAAATCCCTCATGAAACCTCATCCCACCTGTGGATGAGGTTCTTCACCTGCCTGCCAACCTTAAGGTTGGACAGGCAGGTCCATTAATTGGGTTAATTACTTTTTTAAAGGCCTTAAGTGGCCGTTGAGAGGTCAGTGAGTGCGCAGCCGAGTCGTACCCGCGTACCCGCCGAACTGAAAATCTAAATGACGTGCGGTGACATCGGGATGCACGCCTGACATCACGGTGCATCATTTTACGCGTCGGCGAGCGGGCCCCGCCCCGCTGCTCACCAATGGGAAAATGCTGCCCCATGGGTGGGGTTACACGTTGACTATGTGGGACCTTTCATGGGAACAATGTTTCTGCTCATTGTTGATGCCCACTCAAAATGGATGAACATACATGAGATGAAGTCACCAACGTCTTCTGCTACAATTGAGAAGCTACGTCAGAGTTTTGCCATTAATGGACTACTAGAAGTAGTCGTTTCTGATAACGGCATGGCATTTACGAGAGCTGAGTTTCAATGGTTTATCAGCCTCAACGATATCACTCATGTGAAAACTTCACCATACCACCCTTCCTCAAACAGACTGGCCAAAAGGGTGGTTCAAACGTTCAAGACAGGCATGAAGAAGCTAAATGGAGATTCCTTAGCAACTAAGCTAGCGCACTTTCTTTTTCATTACAGGACTACCCCTGACACAACATCAGGCATCACAACTGCAGAGTTAATGATGAAAAGCCATCTCAGAACGAGATCGAGCTTAATAATGCTGAATTTAGAGGGGAAAGTGGAAAGGAGTCAGGGAAGCCAGAAAACTAGACACAACTGGCATAGCCGTGTGAGGAAATTTACCGTGGGAGAGACGTTTAGAGGTGAAGAACTTTGGAGAAGGATCTAAGTGGTTACCAGTTGAAATAAGTGCAGTGACTGGACCTCTATCTTACCACATGAAGGTGGAAAGCCGAGTCATACGGAGGCATGTGGATCATCTAAGGAAGAGAGAAACCAATCACCAAGAACTGATTCCACCAGTGTTCGTGATCAGGTCAGCGTTTCTTGTTGAGAATACTCAAGCCAGTACAGACATGTCTGATGTCCCTGTAAGAGTTGAGGATACAGAACTGCAAGTGCCCACCGAATCACCTGATGTTCAGGCAACTGCGGAAAAGGAGGTTCCTGACAAAGCATTTGAAGTTGTAGAGCTGAGACGTTCTACAGGCATAACGAAACTCCCAGAAAGATTGTACTTGTAAATTACTTACCAGCGTAAATAATTTGTTGTCTTGAGAAAATTGTATTTGTAAATATAAATTGTATATCCGAGTAAAGGGGAAGGGATGTGGTAATTGTGGTTTTTATTTAGTGTGTAATACATCTTTAAGAATAATAACAATAGGAGAGTAGCACGGGCTACCTCTGTGCTTAGTAGTTAGTTATGTAGAGACAGGATTTGAAGTGAAAGGACACATGGTTGCTGCTGAGTACCTTTGTTAATAAACATAAAAGGTCTGCCTAAGAAGTGTCTGCTGATCAATTCAATCAATAGTACCAACTCGGCTGCCACTTACAACAAACTGGCAATGAGGATCCATGGGATCCAACAATGTAATTTTGATCTCGTCTTCTCAGTTTCATGATTTCATAGCTGTCCATACATAGTTGTAACACATCTTCTTGTTTTGTTGCTGCTTTGATGTCGAATTTGGCATTGCATTTAGGCTTATGTAGTTAAGATGTTATTTGGCAACCTTTTCCTCATGTCTAGTAGGATTGAAATAAAAACAGAAAATGCTGGAAAAATTCAGCACTTCTGGCAGCATCTGTGGAGAAAGAAATAGAGTTAAATGCCGGAATTTTCTGGCCCTGTTGGTGTCAGGTGTCATGGCAGGCAGGGGTGGTGGGGCGAATATGGTGAGAAGGCCAAAAGTCAGTTTACGCCGTTGTGAAATCAATTTGTGATCGCCCGCTCTGGCTGTCAATGGCTGGCCACATGTCCCGCCTCTGCAGGTCGGAAATGTTATTTTAATATATTTGCATCTAATTATAAGCCTTGCTGCCTGGAATCAACCCCACACGCTGGATTATCATGGCACGTTGGTGTATTATAACTGTGCATAAGTGATGTGCACCTGGCGAACTACAATTTGCTTCGAGGTTTGTTTGCCTACCTTGCTTTGGGCAGCACTTGTGGTCATCAGCACCAGGCTTCGCAGCCAGCATCACATCACTTTTAGGGGGGACTCATGGGCAGTTCTCTACCTACCAGACGAGCCATAAGGCGGGGGTGGCTTTTCAATGGCAGCTGGGCTAGGGCTTGCTTGGGGGAGGGGGAGAAGTGGCCTCTGGCAAGGAAAGAGACTGCAAGGCTGTACTGGGGAAGGGGGGCATCCCAGGGTATGTGTGGGGGCACATATTAATCTGTGCAAGTGGCCTAAAGATGGTAAGAGTTGAGAAGGTAGTCTCCAGAGGAGATTAGGCCAGATGGAGATGTGAGGGCATGTGTGAGAGGGTGGTGATGTCCCTTGAGCTAGCAGTGAGTGGGATGCCGGTGAATGTGTGATGGCTTTGTGCGTGTGTGAGTTTAGAGTGATGAGGTGGTTGCCTTAACCTAACAGTATGGATGAAATCATTCATCTGTTTATTGCACTGGATAGTCGACCTCTTGTGTGAAGCATCGGTGCTGACCATCTCTGCCACCGCCTCCCAAGCCTGAATGGTGAGACTCATGGACCTCCTTTGGCCAGATCAGGGGTAGAAGTCATTGCGGCGGGCCTCCATGGCATCCAGAAGGCGTCCCAGGGATGTGTCACTAAATTGAGGGGGCTGGACTCTTGGCTTTTGGGGCCATGTCTTCACTGGAGCAGTGAAGTTGCACTGGGCTGCAAGTATTGAGAAATGTGTGCGTGGCTGCGGTTTAAATATGGTGCCCAGCATGAGGAAGTGGTAAGGTAATGGGCACGGCGGGCAAATAGGAGGTCACCTACCAGCGAGACGCCATGTTTCCTGTGGTTGCATAATTAATGAAGTGGAAGAAGGATGATATGATGTGAAAACCCGACTTTTTTCCCACCCGCTACTGCACTTTGTGCAAATCTGGGACGATTCTGGATTCCGCCCAACTTTTTGCATCTGTATGACTCTTCTTCAGAGCTGGAGAGAGGTAGAAATGTGATGAATTTCATACTGTTGAAAAGGGGGGTGGAGCAGGTGGCACAAAATAGAAGGTCAAGGGTAGGTTGGAGATCAGGAGAGATTAAATGTCAAAGATGTCATGGGCACAAGACAAAGGGAGTGGTAATGATTGTGTTAAAGACTAAAGCAGGTGTTAATAGCGGCATAAAGGTCAACCCTGTCTGAAAGAAAGATAGCAGAATGTGTTAATAGCATAACAAGGATCAGTGCTTTGTGAAAGAAAAAAACATGAGAAAAAGGCACAGATTGGCACTTGGTGGGGGGACAGGGAGGGGAGTGGGAAAAAAATAAAAATGGAGGACAGAGTTCATGGTCTGCAGTTGTTGAACTCAATGTTGCGTCCAGAAGGCTATAAAATGCCTAATCAGAAGACGAAGTGCTGTTCCTCCAGCTTATGTTGGGCTTCAATGGGACATTGTAGCAGGCCGAGGACAGAAATGTGAGCATAAGGGCACGATAGTGAATTGAATTGGCAAGCGACAGGAAGGTTGGGGTCATGCTTGCTGTCTGAGTGAAGGTGTTTGGCAAAGCGGTCACCCATTCTGCATTTAACCTCCCCAATGTAGAGGAGACCACAATGAGAGTTGCGAATGCAGTAGACTAAATTAAAAGAAGTGCAAGTGAATTGTTGATTCACCTGGAAGGAGCATTTGGACGATGAGGAGGGGGTAATCACAGAATATTTACAGTGTAGAAGGTGGCCATTCAGTCCATGGAGCCTGCACTGGCTCGCTGAAAGAGCATTCTACCTAACCCCACTCCTCTGCCTTAAACCTGTAACCTTGCACATTCTTTCTTTTCAGATAGCAATTCAATTCCCTTTTGTATACCTCAATCAAACCTGCCTCTACCACCCTTTCAGGAAGTTTGTTCCAGACTCCAACCACCCTCTGGGTGAAAGAATTTTTCCTCACATCACTTCTACTCCTTTTTCCCATTATTTTGAATCTGTGCCCTCTAGTCCTTGGTGTACTCTTGAGTGGGAACATTTTCTCACTATTTACCCTGTCCATACACCTCAGGATCTTGAATGCGTCTATCAAGCCTCCTCTCAGCCTTCTTTTCTCCAAGGCAAACAGTCCCAACCTCTTCAATCTATCCTCATAGCTACAGTTGTTTATCCCCGGAATCATTCTTGTGAAGCTCCTCTGTACTCTCTCTAATGCCTTCATATCCTTCCTCAAGTATGGTGCCCAGAACTGGACACAGTAGGCCAGGTGAGGCCTAACTAGTGTCTTATATAAGTTTAACATGACCTCTTTACTTTTGTACTCAAAGCCCCCCTTAATAAAACCTAGGATATCATATGATTTATTAACTGCTCTATCAAATTGCCCTGCCACCTTCAATGACTTATGTACATATTCATAAGGTCCCTTTGTTCCTGCACCTCCAATAGAGTTCCTCACTTTATTTTATACTGTCTCTCCACACTCTCCCTGCCAAAATGAATCACCTCACACTTGTCTGCTTTGAACTTCATCTGCCATTTGTCTGCCCAATCTGCCAATATGTCCACGTCCTTTTGAAGCTCAAGACTATCCTCATCACAGTTGACAATGCTTCCAATCTTCGTATCATCTGCAAATTTTGAAATCATGCCCTGAACACTACAGTCTAGGTCATTAATATATATCAAGAAGAGCAAGGGTCCCAAAATTGACTCCTGGGGAACTCCACAACAGACCTCCCTCCAATATGAAAAACAACCATTTATCACTACTCTCTGTTTCCTGTCACTCAGCCAATTTCTTATCCAAGTATCTGCTTTTCCTTTTATTCCATGAGCTAGAATTTTGCTCACAAATCTATTGTGTGGCATTGTATCAAATGCCTTTTGAAAATCATATACATCACATCAACAGCATTGCCCTTATCAGCCTTCTCTATTACCTCCTCAAAAGACTCCAGCAAGTTAGTTAAACATGATTTTCCTTTAATGAATCCATGTTGGCTTTCATTAATTATCCCACACCTGTCTAAGTGACTATTGATTTTGGCCCAAACTATAGTTTCCAGAAGATCCCCTACCACTGAAGTCAAACTGACTGGTCTGTAGTGCCGGCATTATCCTTGCACCCCTTTTTGAACAAGGGTGTAACATTCGCAATTCTCCAGTCCTCCGGCACCACCCCTGTGTCTGAGGAATACTGGAAGATTATCACCAGAGCCTCGGAAATTTCCACTCTCACCTTCCTCAGTACCCTCGGATGCATCTCATCTGGTCCTGGTACCTTATCAATTTTAAGTAAAGATAGTCTTTCTAATACCTCCTCCTTCTCAATTGTAAACTCCTCAAGTGTACCAGTTACCTCCTCTCTCACCCTAGCCTGGGTAGCATCCTCTTCCTTTGTAAAGACAGATGTAAAGTACCATTTAATACTTCGGCTGCTTCTCCTGCCTCCACATGCAAGTCTCCTCTTTTATCCCTAATTGGCCCTACCCTTTTTTTACCACCCTTGTATTATTTACATGCTTATAGAAGACCTTGGGATTCGATTTTATATTAGCTGCTAGTCTCTTTTCATGCTCCCTCCTTGCTTTTCTGATTAGTTTTTTCACTTCCCCGTTGGTCCTTCTATATTCAGCCTGATTCTCCATTGTATTTTCTACCTGACATCTGTCATACACATACTTCTTCCTTTTCATCTTCACTTCTATCTCTGTCACCATCCAGGGTGTTCTAGATTTATTTGTCCTACCTTTCCCCATCAAGGGAATATAACTTGACATTGCTTGCAATACTATCTCTTTGAAGGTAGCCCATTGTAAAGGAACAGGTGTTAGACCTTCTGCGATTGCATGGGGAGGTGCTGTGGGAAGGCGATGAGGTGTTGGGGGTATTGGAGGAGTGGACCAAGGTGTCCCGGAGGGAATAGTCCCTATGGAATGCTGACAGGGGAGGTGAGGAGAATATGTGTTTGATGGTGGCATCAAGCTGGAGTTGGTAGAAATGGCAGAGGGTGATCTTTTGAATACAGAGGCTGGGGTGAAAAGTGAGGACAAGGGGAACCCTATCATGGTTCTGGGAGGGAGGGGAAGGGGTGAGGGCAGAAGTATAAGAAATGGGTCAGACACAATTGAGGGCCCTGTCAAACATAGTTGGGGGAAAACCTCAGCTGAAAGAAAAGGAAGATATGTCAGAAGTGCCTTTGTGGATCGTGGCATCATCAGAACAGATGCAATGGAGACAGAGAAACTGGGAGAATGTGATGGAGTTCTTACAGGAAGAAGGGTGTGAAGAGCTGTAGTTGAGGTAGCTGTGGGAGTCGGTGGGCTTGTAATGAATATTTCTGGACAGTCTATCATCAGAAATGGAGACAGAGAAGTCAAGGAAGGGAAGGGAAATGTTGGAGATGGACCATGTGAATGTGAGAGAAGGGTGGAAATTGGAAGTAAAGTTGATTACTTTTTCCAGTTCCAGACGAAAGCACGAAGCAGCACCGATACTGTCATCAATGTACCAGAAAAGGAGTTGTGGGAGGGGGCCTGAGTAAGTTTGGAACAAGAAATGTCCCACAAACCCACAAAAAGACAGGCATAACTGATGCTCACGCGGGTACCAATGGCCAAACTTTTTATTTGGGGTAAGTGAGACAAGTTAAAGGAGAAATTGTTCAATAAGAGAACAAGTTCAGCCAATCAGATTGCAGGTAGGACTAACTTTTGGTAATGGATGTCATGAAAGATAGTCCACTGGGTTGATAAGGAAAGTATTCTTGAAGTCTGAGTATCCAACGCTCTATTCAAGTACAAAAACAGAAAATGCTAGAAAAACTCAGCAGGTCTAACAGCATCTGTGGAGAAAAGAAAACAGTTCATGTTTCGAGTCCATATGACTCTTCTTCAGAGCTCTGTTAACTTGTTTTTCTCTCCACAGATGCTGTTAGACCTGCTGAGTTTTTCCAGCATTTTCTGTTTTTGTTTCAGATTTCCAGCATCCGCAGTATTTTGCTTTTATTAGTGCTCTAGCCGAGTAAGTGGTTTGCTATGTGGATTGTTGGACAAGCTAACTCATGGTCTATGATCAGTTATGACTTCAGAGATGAAAATGTAAGATACCCCATGTGATTGAGAGTGCTTCTCTCTCTGTTGGTGAATAATGTTGCTTTATGGGTGTAGCGATCTGGTTGACATTGCCATGATTGATAGGCTCTCTCCTTGTCTTTCTGTATGAGAACTGTACCTAAGCACACTGGGCTTGCATCCATGACTAGCTAGGTGGTTTTCTCAGAGCTGAAATAGGCATTTGCGCAACTTGCTGACAACCGTTGCTTGATCTGGTGTACAGCCTGTTAGTATGATTTAGTCCATTTCCACTTGGTGGTCTCTTTTGTCAGATCACGTAACGGGTCAAGGTGGAGTGCATGATGAGTCCTAGCAGACTCCAGACTTCTTGCACATGTGTAGGATCTGCAACATTTGCAATGGCGTCAATTTTCTGTGGATCAGATGATGCTCCTTCAGCGCTGAACAAATGATGAAAGAATTTGATTCTGTTTTCATTGAACAAGCACATGCCTTTGTTCAAGGTGAGGTTACATTCTCTAAGACATTGTAGGTATGCATGTAGGCCTGTCTTGAGTTCACATTCAGTGTGACCATAGGTGAGATTGTCATCACTGATGTTCAATGTGCCTTCAAGACCTTGAAGTACAGCCTGAATCAAGCGCTGAAATATCTCAGCTGCTAAATTAACTCCAGAGTTGAGCCTCTTGTATTGAAAAAGTCCATTGTGAGTGCAGAATACTATGATACCTCGATTCTTCTGCAAGCTTGATTTGATGGTATCCTGCATTGAGGCTAAGTTTAGTGACGTTTTTAGCACACTCACTTCCACTATGATATCATCAGTTGTTATGCCAAATGCCTTTATCGCATGGTTTGGTTTGGTAAATATCAATGCAGATTCTAATCTGGTTCTTGCTCTTGGGTTTCTAGGTGACTTGTATGGGTGAGACCCAAGAGGTAGGCTCATCCCCATCTTTTTTAATAATGTCAAGGTCAAGTAGATGCTGAAGTTCCATCTGTGTGTGCTCCCTGATATGAAATGGTATGCGCTACCTTTGTGGACTACTGTGGGCACTTTGGGGTCTACATCCTTCATACTTGTAACACCATTCCATTTGCTGATATCAATAGAGCAGTCAGCATATAATTGAAGAATGCTGTTGATATGCGTAGAAATCGAGTATGTGATGGCAATCATGTGCAGATCAGCTGCTGTGTGGAAACTGATAAATGTGTTACATCCTCCAGATATGACGTAAAATGCAGCCTTCATTCTACTGCCTTTGAATCAGATTGGCATTTCAAAAGTCCCAAGAATTTTCAGTGATTTGTCACTGTTGTAAGGGAAATGTTTTATATTCCCTGATTTGCAGAGAATGGGGCAATGAGGTTTCTTGAATGTTTTGTCTCCCATGACACTGACAGATGTTCCTGTACCTATGAAAACATCTATGCCCAAGCAGCCAATGATCGCTGTCACACGTGGCTGTTTGGTCTATCTGAAAGAGAGCACAAAAATATGTTCAGGGTCATCTGCCTCTACATTGGCTACATTCTCTCACCCTTTTGCTGTGGTATGCATATGTGGCACCCTTCTGTTGGTAGTGGTCTTAGTAGTTGACTTTGCTGTTGAACGACAAATATTAGTAAGGTGGTTTGGTTTTCCACAAGCTTTGCACTGTTTACCGGGTAAGACACCCTATCTGGTATGGATAAGCACCGCCACAGTGGAAACATTGTTTGGACACGTCACAGCTCTGTTTGTGAGACCACTGTTGTTGCTTTGCAGGTGACTCCTGGCAAGTGTGCAGTGAATAATGCTTACAGGAGTTGAGCTTGGAGTGTGGGGTTTGGCAGCCTCAACTTCCGTAACTCTGAACCCAGAAAGTGATAGTGACCTTGCTAGCTCCAACAGCTCTGACAACTTTCTGCCTTTCTTGAATGCTTTCCTATGTAGTTAGCTGGAGACATTCGATGTTTTTATTTCCCATTCAAGCTGTTCCACATCACCAAAGTTGCACTGGTTGCTCATTGCCTTAATCATGTGCAATACTGATCAATTGTCATGTTGGCTTCCTACTTTGTGTGTCTGAAGATGATGCTCTCATATATTGTGATTTTCTTGGGCATAAAGTAGGACATTAGTGCCTTTGTAGCTGAAACATAATCATTTTGCTCAGGTATAAGCATTTTGAAAATGTCTTCTAATTCTTTGCCGACATAGTGTAAAAGTAAGGCCTTTTTCCTTCCGTGCTCTGTGATGGTAAAACCAGCTATCACCCCTTCAAACTGTCACAGTCACTTTTGCTAAAGTGGTAATACAATGATTGCTCCAATTGTACTGCAAAGGGGGATAGATTAGACATTGACAATGCCATTTCCATCAGTAATAGTGATAAAACTTGTCTGTAAAGCTTTCCTGCTTGCTTGATCCAAGCTTGTGTGCTTTGAAACTACCTGAGCATTTCTCTAAGTCTAGAGATTCAAATGCTATCGGCAACTCAATGCTGCCTTTCTGTAGAGGTTAGGCAAAACCCTCCAAAAAAGATTAATACCTTCTTATTTTGCTTTATCCTCATTGTCAGTATGAGGCTTTTGAGACTAGAAACAGCCAGAGACAGATCAAAATTAAAAGTGGAGGAGCATAATGGCTTCTTTTTTAAAACAATTTCTTCAGACTCCTGGCTTCTTCTTGCAGACTCCCTTTGCTGGTACAATGCTGTATGGTAACTTCAAGTGATCAATATGTGCAACACTGCACTTTCCAAAACACTAAAACGCTACGTGCACATCAAAGGAATTAAAATATTTCTTCTTCATGTATGCAGTGAGATAGTTTCTAGGGAATATGATGGCCAACATCCAATCAATAAGGCTATATAGTTTTGGAAAGCCCAATAAAAGTGCTACAGCCATTGCTTGCATCCCACAGAGAGAGTACCAATAAGGTTCTGCTGACAAACAAGGACTCTGTCACTTACTTTATGCACCATTAGCCTAAGACAATAAGTGTCACAAGTAATGGCTTGGTAAGATGGAGTAGGGTAAAAATTTAAAGTTCTGGTAATCTTCACAGCGACAGGCAGGAAATAGTTGTGAAAGATCTCAGCTGCAGGTCAGGCTTGAAAAGACTTGACAAATCTACGGCAGCTTCATGAAGTGTAGGGAGCACACACAGATCTCTTCTGTTATTCATAAGGCTCAGCTCCCACAACAAGGGTGAATGAAAACTTGACACCTGACAGCCTGCCTTTCAGCCTTTGCAAAAAGGTGAAAAATGCATTTTTATGATTGGAAGATACAGTGGAATTTGCAAATGACGCACCATGATTTCTGCTAATAAGCAGTTGTTGCTAGCAGCAATGCTGTTGGTAAAAAAAAATCTATAAAAAAAAGCTTTTACAATATAAAAATGCAGCAGAAAGCAAGAGAAATTTTCTGTTTAAACTGTCAATCATTCTTTTAGGAATAAAACCTCTAACTGTTAGAGTAGGAAATCCTAGCAGTGCCTGTTTTCAAAGGGTGAGCAACAATAAGAAAGTACATGGGTGGGGTGAAAAGCAGATTTTCCTGATGGACTGTTAGCTTCGTTTGATTGACAAACAAATTTATGAGCTGGCAATGAGTTAATCTTTCTTTGAAGTGTTTTTTCAATACCTGTTTTTTATATTTAGACATGGTTAAGAGGCGTTAAAAGGATTAAAATTTTCTTCAATGTGACTTTCACTACCTGTGCTTGATTGTCTGTTTCATGTGAATGTAAGAGGCACATTTTTTTCAAAGGGAATGTTGAAAGCCTGCTTGTTTATTTTTATTGTGTTTCGAAACTATCATCATTTTCATAATAGTATTGTGGGATATTGGAAGGTAGGTTTTATGGGTGTGAATGTGGATGGTCCTGTCTGTGTGACTGATTTGATATAGAGTCCAGTAGACTGCAAGTTTGGAATTATCAAAAGAAGTTAGGTGTAAAAGGCATTTGAAATGCTAATGTGTAAACATGGATGAGGGCAGGATGTAGGGTGTGAAAGAAATTTGCATTTTAAGATAAGTGGAAAGGTGTTCAGGTTTCAAAGGGATGGTAGGATGTTTACAACTAACAAGATAAATTGGGCAAAGTTATTATGTTTATTCTTCCCAAAAGGAAGAGGCCATATTGACAACAAGAAAAATTTTTATATTATGGGAAAAGTAAATTTTCAAAGACCTGGAGAACAATGCAATTTACAGATTAAAGAGAGAGAAAACATATATAAAGAGGGATTGAAGACTATGTAGGGTGTGTCGCCATGTGAAATCAAAAGGTACACTGTGTGAAGCAGTCATTGGGGAAAAGCCTCCATCCACTTTACCAGAAGTCTGCTGTGTTCAGTAACTAAAGTTGTGTTACACGTATTTGGAATTCCACTGTTGAGTGGGTGCTGTGGTAACCTTGCTGGGTTGATTTTATAATTGCAAATCTATTTTTGATTTAAAGGGGGTGTAAAGGGGGAGCCTGGTTAATTAAGAATTTTGGGAACTGTTAAGACTAAATAACCATGTAACTGTAATCTTATGTGTGTTTTGTTTTTGTCCTTTTATTAGTAAATATTTTAACTTAATTTTAAAGTCTCTCAAGATGTTAGTGGACTCAATTCTTCTGAATTCAGTGCATAAGCCTTCTCATAATAAATACAAATTGTGAAACCATTGAGATAGCTTGGCCAGGTTTCCCTTGTGGATTTGGTCCGCCTGGCACACATCACCTACCACACCATAACAATTGCATGAACATTTCAAACACTTAGTGGTGTTACTATATGGCTCATGAGTTCTGTACCTAATGGATACCGGGTGAGTGGACATGGAGGGTGAATGAAGGGGACATGGGAGGTATGAGGGGTTTTGGAGGGGGCATGGAAGATATGAGGGGGCATGCAGGGGGAATAGGATGGGTGTGGGTGATGTGGTTGAGGATTGAGGGACAGAGGGCCTAACAAACATGAATTGAAGTGGGCTGAGGTCCCGGTCTCGCCATCCACCCAACTCTGTTGCCTCCTCGGGTCTGCCTTGGGCCTCAACTCCAGCCCGCACCTGACATCCGCGGACCGAAATAATGGGTGAATGGGCTGACTTTAGAAGCCGGGACAGTGATGTTGGGAAACAGCCTGACTCACTGTTCCCGAACTGAAGATGAAATTCCGGCCTAAAATAAAAATAGAAAATACTGGAAAAGCTCAGCAGGTCTGTCAGCATCTGAGGAGAGAAAAACCCAGTTAATGTTTTGAGCCCATATATATGAAATTATGGCCCTAATCTTTGAGTGATGTACAAATTTGTTGCCTGCACCAGTGTTGTGGAATCTTGGCATTGTATGAGCTGGTTAGACTCTCTGATATCAAGGTATTGCCAAATCAGAGCCTTCCGGTACACACTTGGAATGGCTCTGCATGCACCCTTCTCCTTCAAGAACACCGCATGAGCTATGTAGGCATTAGGCAGCAGTGCAACATGCACAAGGAGAGCAGCAGTAGGCATTGAAGCGCCCAAGGATGATGTTGTGTTGGATGGGTTGGACAGAGTTGATGGGAAGAGAATATGTTTTCATCTGTGGGAGAATCCAAAGCTAGGGACCATAAATGCAAGCTAGTTATGAATAAATCTAATAGGGATTTAAAGAGAAGTTTTTTTTACATCAGAGAGTGTTTAGAATGTGAAACCTGCTACCACAGGATGTGGTTGAGACAAATATGGACAAAATTTTATGTGGCCAAACCGGAACTACTATAGTCTCGCAGAAGCATTAAAGCTGGCGTGAATGATGTCAGCTTGTGAACCTCACATCATTACACCGGTCCGCAATAATACAATAGGTGGGCGGGCTCTGAAATTTGCAGCCACCCTCCATTTTGAAATTAGTACTTAAACCCCGATTAAGATACTAAACAGCCCAACTGACTACCATAAAACATTGCCCACGCTATAATAAGGTGGGTGCACAGGAAACACAGCCAGTGGGAATCATGTTTCTTTTCAGGGACTGATGAAAGGGCAGATATAAAGGCAGAGGGTGGGTCCAAGCCTGACTTTAGCAGGAGAGGCTGCTGCGACTTAGGCATTTGTGAAAACTTTGCTTTTCATACACCTCTAATCAGATTCAGAGCTATTCCTCAGGGGAGAGTGCAAAAGGTTGGCCAGGGGCAGGTGTGACATGAATTTCAGGAAAGTGGACAAGCTGCTGTGGAGCAAGAGTGTGCTGAGGGGAGACAGCAGCAGGTACGTGGATATAGGCGAAGGCCGCAACCTGCCAACTGAGTTTACAAGGTCCGAATGTCCTGCTGATGAAAGAGCAACTTCATCTTTCATAAGATCATAGAAATAGGAGCAGGAGTAAGCCATTCAGCCCAAGCCATTCAATAAGATCCTGATTGAACGAACTGTGGCCCTAACTCCACTTCCCTGCCTACCCCCATAACCTTAGTGGTCAAAAATCTGTCCAACTCAGCCTTGAATATTCTCAATGACCCAGTCTCTACTGCTCTCTGGGGAATAGAATTCCAAACACTAACGATCCTCTGAGAGAATAAACTTCTCCTCATCTGTGTCTTAAATGGGAGACTCCTTATTCTTTAATTGTGCTGCGTAGTTCTAGATTTTCCAAGGAGGGGAAACATCCTCTCAGCATCGACCCTGTCAGATACCCTGAGAGCAAATATGTTTTGCAGCAAGGGTTGAGGTGATTCATTCGCTTAAATTTCTATACGTAAAAATATGATGAGCTTGTCTGTTAAAAAAAGGCCTAGGGTCAGGATTTTCCAGTCATCGGGTGGGATCGGCGGGAGTGGCCACAAAACCAACCATGGCCCGCAATCGGGTCCTGACTGTGAGTTTACGCTGGCTGACCAACTAGTAGCCACTCAGCGTGAATCGCACACTGCAGTGCTCAGCGATGCCTGTGTCGGTGGGGAGAAGGTCGAGCATGGAAGCTCGCGCATGCGCACGGGTGTGTGCAGTAAAAGCTCCCTGAGGCACAGAGTTGCCTCAGGGAGCTGAAGATTTTCCAAATAAACAATGAAGGATTTTAAAATGTTAAAAAAAAGTTCCCTCATGTGACAGAGTCACATGAGCAGGGACATGTTAGAGATGAGTGCAAAAAGTTTTTTTTTTAATCACTGGGCAAAACCTCATCCGGTTCGTGGATGAGGTTTCGCCAAAAATGCAAAGGCTGCTTGGTCTCTTCGCCCACCCACCAACTGATCATTTGGATGGGCAGCGAAAAGTTTTGATCACTTACTTCATTAAGAGCTTTAATAGGCCGCTTAATTGTCGGTGGGCACACGACCGACTCCTGCGCGCACCCACCGACCGAAATATTGTGCAAGTGTGCGATGATGTCAGGATGCTTGCCCGTCATCATCACGTGTCATTTTACGTTCGTTCAGGTTGGGCGCATGCCCACACGGCGAGCACAATATTCTGCCCTAGAAATTGAAGCAGGAATGTGTGAATACATCATAGCTGGACTAGCTGGAAATTACAACTGACATGTGGAAAATTCTGGGACTTGGTTTCAGGGAATTCACCCTTTGGACGGAAAAACTTGAGATTCACTTGGCCAGGAACTTTGTGACATGCTGGCGGCTGAGATAGCCTCCAATTATGTGGGTGGCCACCTGATGCCTGTGGCCTTAAAAGTGACAGTCGCTTTTAACTTGGGTGCCTACATGCCAGGCTGCATGTAGAGACCTCAGTGGGATCACCCAGCCTGCAGCACATCACTCCATAAAGGTCTTCACTAATGCCATGTTTAGGCATGCACACTAATATATTTGCTTTACAACAGACAACAACAGTCAAGTGGGAAGAGGTCATTGATTGTACCCATACAATCATCAAAGCACTGGCAGGGATGCCAGGGGCTTTCATCAACTACCAGGGATACCACTCTGTAAGAATCATACAGGCGTGTGTGTGCAAGGTACCCAGGAGGCAGCCACGACTCATATATCCTTAGACACTCTGGGTGCCAGGGATGTTTACGGGCCCAGATGCTTTGGATGGATGGCTGCTCGAAGACAAAGGATACCACCTGAAAGAAATGGCTGATGACTCCAGTACAAAGTCCAAGGATGGAGTTGTTACAATGAAAACCACGCAACGACAAAGGTCCATCATTGAACAAACCACTGGTCTCCTCAAGGTGAGATCCCAATGCCTGGATAGATCAGGAGGGTTGCTCCAATATGTACCATCCAGAATCACCCTCATGGTTACAGTCGCTGTGTGCTGCACAACCTGGCCTTCCAGGGAGGAGAAACCCTGTCAGAGGAGGAATTGAGGGAGACAGGCTGGTCCTCTGATGGGGAGTCAGAGGAAGAGGAGGGTCAGCTGCAGCAGACAACTGGCCAATCCCATCCACAGGGGGCTCTGGATTCCCACAAGACATGAAAAGATCTGATTTTTTCTATTCATTCATGGGTGTCACTGGCAAGGCCAGCATTTGTTGGCCATCCCTAATTGCCCTGAAGAGCAGTAAGAATCAGCCATATTGCTGTGGATCTGGAATCACATGTAGGCCAGGCCAGATCAGGTAAGGATGACAGATTTCCTTCCCTAAAGGACATTAGCGAACCAGATGGGTTTTTATGACAATCAACGATCGTTTCATGGTTGCAATTTCATGGTTTCATTAGCCTGGGCCTCTGCATTACCAGTCCAGTGACATTACCACAATGCCACCATCTCTTCATATCTATCAGAAGATTCCATTAGCTGAGTTTCTTCATCACAATATCACCATTGGCATCTTCTCTGTGCAGCTCCATGACATGAATCCCAGTTCTGTGTATGGGCAATGTTACTCAACCAAATAATGTCATTTGGAAGGATGCACATAATCACAGAATCAGATAGGAACATCAAATAAATCTATATCCACACATTCAAACAGAGATAATGACAGATGAAAGTGGATAATAATTGGAAAATTACAATTATTTATATACACAATAACACCTATCAATGTTCAAATCTCACAAATAAGAAAGGCCATTCAACTCATCAAGTCTGATTTCCTGAGAGTGAACAAGGAGCTGGATGTGAGAACAGGCTCCTTGTCTCCCTCTCGCCCCGGCTCTGGGGCCTAGAGGTCAGAGATAAGGCAATGGAATGCACGTCAAAACGCATACCCAGTATTGCATCAGTGATCTGCTGGGTCTGACCCTCCATGACAGTCACCAGTCGGTCAATTGAGGAAGCCATGTGTGCTATTCAGCGGGTCATCGCAGCACTCATGGCATTGCTGGTTTCCTCCAATGTCAGCGCCAGAACGCGCAGTCCTTCTGGAACCTCTGCCACATCACCACACACCTTATGCTGAACATCCAGCATCTGCTGCCTGACAGACGACTCCAGAGGTTCATCATCAACCTGGGGCTCAGAATCTAGGTTGCCTCCAATACTCCTGCGACTGCCAGAGGCCTGCTCCATCTCAGTCATGATGTGTGCTTTGTTGACAGTGCAAATTATTCTCTGTCTTTGCCAGCTAACTGGTGTAGCAGTTCCCACCCTCCCGCCCTTCTTAACCCCCATTGCATTGCACAGTGGCAGATGTGCATCATGCCACCTTACACGTACGCAGGCAACGCACAAGACAATCCCATAATGGACCCACATCACACCCTTCCACATATGACCATCTCAAGAATGGTGACCAACTCACCCTTGAAGATCTCAGAAGGCCATTGAGCCTTTTGTGGCACTGCAGCTGGATGAGTATAAGGCTGCTGAACTCCGCTGCGTCTTCCATCCAGGCTGCTCTGTCTGCCTGGTAGGTCTCCTCTTTCTGTCAGCTAACACGGGGACCTCCCACTATCACTTACAGCCTGGAGGAGGACTTTCAGGGAGTGACTGTCAACCTTGGGGCCCTCCCCAGCTCGTGGCTTCATTCTCTTGGCCATCCGTAGTGCGATAAAAAGAGCTGGAGGTCCAATTTTCAATATCTCCCTGAACACTTGCCATTCATCAGGGAAATGGATCAGTTATATCCCAATGTTCTTTCTGGCAAAGGTCCAGAATTTTTTCAAACTATATGATTGGGGCTGAAGTCCCGCCCTCTGGAGCTGCCAGCCAATCCAATTGGTCAGCAGCTCCAGTCGCAGCAGCGCCAGAAAGGTGTTAGTGGCTGCTGCTGGGATTGCTGGTGAACAGAGGAAGGACCTCAAGGCCTTGGACCTCTGTAGCACCTAAGTCCAGGGTCTTGGGCCAGAAGGGTTTGAGCAGGTTAGGGAGAGCGGCACCAGCGGGGGGGCAGCAGGGGGAGGTGGGGGAAGGGGTTGGGTTTAAGGGAGGGAGTCGTTAGGAAGGAAGCGAGTGTTCAACCTGAGGGGGCTGCCCCGCTATCAGCAAAGGTCAGCCCCTGAAGAGCAAGCCCCTCCCACTTCCTTCCCACCTTTTAAACATTTAAGTTCAAAAATCAGGCTTCCTGCACCTGTTCTGCTGCCCACACCAAATGGTTTGTGGCATGGGCAGCATATTATCTGGGTCAATTGGCTTGATAACAACGTTAATTAACCCTCAATTGCTCATTTAAGTATGGTGGGCGGGCTGCCAAATTCAGCGTCTGCCCGCTCCCCATATTCTGCGGGTGAGCTCAGGGGTGGCGGAAAGGTGATGGTTTGGCTCCCACCCCCTGGGAAAAACGCCCGCTGGGGCATGTAAAATTCAGCCCACTGTTTACTTGTGCTGCTGCCACAGTTCCGTGCTGGGGGCCCTTTAAATAGGTGGCCGTGAGCTCCTTCTAGGTCACAGCCTTCCACCTCTGTCCCCAGATGTTCCGTCTTTAGCGTCTGATTGAGCGTGCTACTCACCATTGCTTGATGCTGTTGGCCATTCCCCCACACTGGGCAGCCGTTAATTGGCCACTGCATGTGTTATGCGTCGTCTTTAGAATTCAGGAGTGGGAGTTGGCAATCCACCGTCTTCCACATCGGCCTCCCGCCCACCACCATGCTGCGTAAAATTCCACTCAAAGGCTTTCAAATGGAAACTAGATAAGTACATGAGGAAAAAAGGAATAGATATAGAAGGAGATATATGTGGAGTATAAACACCAGCACAGTTGGGCCAAATGGCCTGTTTCTACACTGTATATTCTATATAATTCTATGTAAAACTAATCTTTGATACAATTAGAAATTTAAAAAAATTATCCCAACAATCTATAATTTCCTAAATGATATGAATTACTTGGTAAAAAAATTTCTGCAGCATTATAATGTTGAGGTTATCAAAGATGTGAATAATTCTTGACAAGGGTAGTCAACAATAGCTGTTGAGACTTTTCCAAAGGTTACAAACATAATAAACCAGAAAATGATTTTCTCGGCAGAGTTTCTAACAGCAATTATTGCAGCACCTCATAATAAAGCCTTCAACAATGTTCAATAATATTGTCATTCTAAATTGCTAGTTCTGATTACTCACCAACAACAGTTAATGTAGGGTAGAGGGAAAAATGCAAATCAGCCATTCTAATATTCCACTGATCATTGCAATCCATTGTTATTGAGTCAACCCAGTGAAAAAGTGAATTGTATATTTGTTTTAACATCTGTCTCATCCTGCATCAGGATTCTAAAATTCATTGGGAGTAATCCTACACTCCCAGAGAAAGGTCTTTAAGATGGAGATGAGGAGGAATTTCTTCTCTCAGAGGGCTATTAATCTTTGGAACTCTATACCCAAGAGAGCAGGAGGCTGGCTCACTGAATACATTAAAGGCTGAGTTAGGCAGATTTTTGATTTATAAGGGATTCAAGGGTTATTGGGGGTGTGGGGGTGCAATCTTCATGTACCAGAGAACAATAATATACATTACAAAAACGCAATTACCTGGAAAAACTCAGCAGGTCTGGCAGCATCGGCGGAGAAGAAATCAGTTAACGTTTCGAGCCTTCATGGCCCTTCGGCAGAACTGAAGCATAGTTAGAAGAAGGGAGAAATATAAATTGGTTTAAGGTGGGTGGGGTGGTGGGGGGGTGGTGGGGAGAGACACATTGAGGGTGTGGTGATTGTGGAGATGAGCAGATAATCAAAAGATGTCACAGACAAAAGGGTCAAAGAGGTGTCGAAGGTGGTGACATTTGTCTGAGAAAAGTGCTAATTAAGAATGGAAGACAGGATATTCAAAGTACAGCTCTAGTGGGGGTGGGGTGGAAAGACTAACAAGGTTTTAGTTTAGATTAAAAATAATGGAAATAGGTGGGGAAAGAAGAATCTATATAAATTATTGAAAAAAAAAGGGGGGTGGGGGGGGGGAAGAAACGGGGTGGGGATGGGGGGAGGGGGAGTTTAAGATCTAAAGTTGTTGAATTCAATATTCAGCCCAGAAGGCTGTAAAGTGCCTAGTCGGAAGATGAGGTGCTGTTCCTCCAGTTTGCGTTGGGCTTCACTGGAACAATGCAGCAAGCCAAGGACAGACATGTGGGCAAGAGAACAGGGTGGAGTGTTAAAATGGCAAGCGACAGGGAGGTTTGGGTCTTTCTTGCGGACAGACCGTAGGTGTTCCGCAAAACGGTCGCCCAGTTTGCGTTTGGTCTCTCCAATGTAGAGGAGACCGCATTGGGAGCAACGAATGCAGTAGACTAAGTTAGGGGAAATGCAAGTGAAATGCTGCTTCACATGAAAGGAGTGTTTGGGCCCTTGGACGGTGAGGAGAGAGGAAGTGAAGGGGCAGGTGTTGCATCTTCTGCGTGGGCATGAGGAGGTGCCATAAGTGGGGGTTGAGGAGTAGGGGGTGATGGAGGAGTGGACCAGGGTGTTCCAGAGGGAACGATCCCTATGGAATGCCGTCAGGGGGGGTGAAGGGAAGATGTGTTTGGTGGTGGCATCATGCTGGAGTTGGCGGAAATGGCGGAGGATGATCCTTTGAATGCGGAGGCTGGTGGGGTGATAAGTGAGGACAAGGGGGACCCTATCGTGTTTCTGGGAAGGAGGAGAAGGCGTGAGGGAGGATGCGCGGGATATGGGCCGGACACGGTTGAGGGCCCTGTCAACGACCGTGGATGGAAAACCTCGGTTAAGGAAGAAGGAGGACATGTCAGAGGAGCTGTTTTTGAAGGTAGCGTCATCAGAACAGATGCGACGGAGGCGAAGGAACTGAGAGAATGGGATGGAGTCTTTACAAGAAGCGGGGTGTGAGGAGCTGTAGTCGAGGTAGCTGTGGGAGTCGGTAGGCTTGTAATGAATATTGGTGGACAGTCTATCATCAGAAATTGAGACAGAGAGGTCAAGGAAGGGAAGAGAAGTGTCAGAGATGGACCATGTGAAGATGATGGAGGGGTGGAGATTGGAAGCAAAATTGATAAATTTTTCCAGGTCCCGACGAGAGCATGAAGCAGCACCCAAGTAATCATCGATGTACCGGAGAAAGAGTTGTGGGAGGGGGCCTGAGTAGGACTGGAACAAGGAATGTTCCACATACCTCATAAAGAGACAGGCATAGCTGGGGCCCATGCGGGTACCCATAGCCACACCTTTTATTTGGAGGAAGTGAGAGGAGTTAAAGGAGAAATTGTTCAGTGTGAGAACAAGTTCAGCCAGACGGAGGAGAGTAGTGGTGGATGGGGATTGTTGGGGCCTCTGTTCAAGGAAGAAGCTAAGGGCCCTCAGACCATCCTGGTGGGGGATGGAGGTGTAGAGGGATTGGACATCCATGGTGAAGAGGAAGCGGTTGGGGCCAGGGAACTGGAAATTGTTGATGTGACGTAAGGTGTCAGAGGAATCACCGATGTAGGTGGGAAGGGACTGGACAAGGGGAGAGAGAAGGGAGTCAAGATAACGAGAAATGAGTTCCGTGGGGCAGGAACAGGCTGACACGATCGGTCTGCCAGGACAGTTCTGTTTGTGGATTTTGGGTAAGAGGTAGAAGCGGGCCGTCCGAGGTTGGGCAACTATCAAGTTGGAAGCTGTGGGAGGAAGATCTCCAGAGGAGATGAGGTCAGTGACAGTCCTGGAAACAATGGCTTGATGTTCTGTGGTGGGGTCATGGTCCAGGGAGAGGTAGGAGGAAATGTCTGCGAGTTGACCCTCAGCCTCCGCGAGGTAGAGGTCAATGCGCCAGACAACAACAGTACCACCCTTGTCAGCGGGTTTGATGACAATGTTGGGGTTGGACCTGAGAGAACGGAGTGCAGTGAGTTCAGAGAGAGACAGATTAGAATGGGTGAGAGGAGCAGAGAAATTGAGACGGCTAATGTCACGCCGACAGTTCTCAATGAAAAGATCAAGAGAAGGTAAGAATCCAGAGGGAGGGGTCCAAGTGGAGGGAGAATATTGGAGGTGGGTGAAAGGATCCGTTGAGCGGGGAGAGGACTCCTGCCCAAAGAAGTGAGCACGGAGACGAAGACGGCGGAAGAAGAGTTCAGCATCATGCCGAGCCCGAAATTCATTGAGATGAGGGCGTAAGGGTATGAAACTAAGTCCTTTGCTGAGCACTGAACGTTCAGCATCGGAGAGGGAAAGGTCAGGGGGTATAGTGAATATGCGGCTGGGGCTGGGATTGGAAGATGGGGTGAGGACGGAGGGACATGCAGGGGTGGAGGGTCCCAGATGGGTGTTGGAGTCGATGAGTTGTTGGAGCTTGCGTTCCTTAGCACTTGAGAGAAAGAGAAAAAGTTTCTTGTTGAGGCGACGGATGAGGCGAAGAATAAAATGAAACTGGGGGCACGCGCAGCTTTGAAAAAGGGTGCGGCGGTGCTGCTGGAGGGAGAGGTTGAGTGTGTTCATATGGCGGCGCATGGCACTGAGTGTGGATCTCAGAATGCGACGGGAACAGCGGACCGAGAAACGTTTTATGTCCCGGAGATACCTGTAATCCTGGGTGGGTTCGAAACAAGAGGGATGGAATTTCAGTTGAAATCCACGTGGGGTGAGTCGGAGACGGAGACAGTCACTGAGAAAGGAGATATGGCTGTGAAAGCGGGTTTTAGTAAACACCTTGTCAAACACCAGGAGAGAAATGGAAAGCAATGAACACCCCGCTTCTTGTAAAGACTCCATCCCATTCTCTCAGTTCCTTCGCCTCCGTCGCATCTGTTCTGATGACGCTACCTTCAAAAACAGCTCCTCTGACATGTCCTCCTTCTTCCTTAACCGAGGTTTTCCATCCACGGTCGTTGACAGGGCCCTCAACCGTGTCCGGCCCATATCCCGCGCATCCTCCCTCACGCCTTCTCCTCCTTCCCAGAAACACGATAGGGTCCTCCTTGTCCTCACTTATCACCCCACCAGCCTCCGCATTCAAAGGATCATCCTCCGCCATTTCCGCCAACTCCAGCATGATGCCACCACCAAACACATCTTCCCTTCACCCCCCCTGACGGCATTCCGTAGGGATCGTTCCCTCTGGGACACTCTGGTCCACTCCTCCATCACCCCCTACTCCTCAACCCCCACTTATGGCACCTCCTCATGCCCACGCAGAAGATGCAACACCTGCCCCTTCACTTCCTCTCTCCTCACCGTCCAAGGGCCCAAACACTCCTTTCAAGTGAAGCAGCATTTCACTTGCATTTCCCCTAACTTAGTCTACTGCATTCGTTGCTCCCAATGCGGTCTCCTCTACATTGGAGAGACCAAACGCAAACTGGGCGACCGTTTTGCGGAACACCTGCGGTCTGTCCGCAAGAAAGACCCAAACCTCCCTGTCGCTTGCCATTTTAACACTCCACCCTGTTCTCTTGCC
This sequence comes from Cetorhinus maximus, assembly GCF_964194155.1. Classification (NCBI taxonomy): domain Eukaryota; kingdom Metazoa; phylum Chordata; class Chondrichthyes; order Lamniformes; family Cetorhinidae; genus Cetorhinus; species Cetorhinus maximus. Next base: position 130,452,439 of record NC_135882.1, on the reverse strand, counting down.
CACATGTCTGTCCTTGGCTTGCTGCATTGTTCCAGTGAAGCCCAACGCAAACTGGAGGAACAGCACCTCATCTTCCGACTAGGCACTTTACAGCCTTCTGGGCTGAATATTGAATTCAACAACTTTAGATCTTAAACTCCCCCTCCCCCCATCCCCACCCCGTTTCTTCCCCCCCCCCCCACCCCCCTTTTTTTTTCAATAATTTATATAGATTCTTCTTTCCCCACCTATTTCCATTATTTTTAAATCTAAACTAAAACCTTGTTAGTCTTTCCACCCCACCCCCACTAGAGCTGTACTTTGAATATCCTGTCTTCCATTCTTAATTAGCACTTTTCTCAGGCAAATGTCACCACCTTCGACACCTCTTTGACCCTTTTGTCTGTGACATCTTTTGATTATCTGCTCATCTCCACAATCACCACACCCTCAATGTGTCTCTCTCCGCCCCCCCTCCCCCCCCACACACCCACCTTAAACCAATTTATATTTCTCCCTTCTTCTAACTATGCTTCAGTTCTGCCGAAGGGCCATGAAGGCTCGAAACGTTAACTGATTTCTTCTCCGCCGATGCTGCCAGACCTGCTGAGTTTTTCCAGGTAATTCTGTTTTTGTTTTGGATTTCCAGCATCCGCAGTAGCTTTTAGCTTTTTGTTTTTAATAATATACATTAGTATGTTGACTTGCATCATTGAATTCAATCATTTAAATATGGGTTTTACCTTTGCCTGTGCCAGAGTGCTTTTGTGTCATTATAAATGTCATGAATTTTGGTGTTACCGTGTTGATTAGCAAGGCCACTTATAAGGCATTTAGTCACCAAGTTCGATTTTAACTCAGTCCACATTAGAATAGTTCATAACCACTGATTCAGTACGGGGGAGGGGGGATCCAAATTTACAATGGGAATTAATGCTTTTAACTAACTCATCTTCAAAATAATCTCTTGCGTTTGTCAATTCAGTTGAGAAAGGAAGCTCCATAAACATAAAATACTAAACTGGAAACATTTCCTTGCTCTCCTAAAAACAAAATATGGACAAATTTTCCGGCATTCAGCATAGTTGGGGCAGGTGAGCAGTGTACAGGATATTCAACTGAGGCCCCTATCGCTGGATCTCTGTCCAAATATCACAACATTGTTAGGCCAGCCTAAATTGCTCATTTTGGGTGTTATTTAATCAAGGGGATGGGAGTCTTGCCCACCAGCTGGAGAGATGGTGGGAGCCACACACTGCCTCTATCAAGGAAGCCCTACTAAGCTAAGTGCCAGCAGCAGGCCTTTGCCAGGTTTAAGGACCCCAGGGGTGAAAATCCCATGCCCAAGAGCTGCCAGCCAATCAGAGGCTGGCAGATGTCCATTGCAGGCAGTGCCAAAGGGAGTGGTGGCAGCTGTTGGCAATGCACCCAGCAAGAGGCTTAGGAACATCAAGGGACCCAGGCCACAGGTGAGTGAGGGTGGGATAGGGTTGCAGGGTGGGTGTTGCGGGAGCAGAGGGGAGGGGTATCTGCAGCACAGACAGGGGGATGCTCTCAGTGGGCCCACCTTCCCAATGTCGAGTCCTTTATCAGGCAGAGTGCCGTTGAACGAGGGGTGCCTCAGGGTGGGCATTATATTTGTGTGAGAGTGTTATCTTCATATTGTAATATATGCTAATGTTTTTGAAATGAGGTTGGGCACACTTTTCACCTCACCCTACAACATTCTGAGATCTCTACACTTCTCCAATTCTGGCCTCTTGTGCATCCCTTCTAAATAATGCACCAATTGCGACTGTGCTTTCGGTTCTTCGGTCCTAAATTCAGGAATTCCCTCCCTAAACCTCTACGCCTCTCTAATTCTCTTTTCCTCCTTTAAGACACTCCTTAAAGCCTATGGCTGGGATTTTCCGTGCCCGCTGGCATTGGGCGTGTTCAGTGGCGTGAGTGGGCAATATGGCAATAAGGCCAAAAATTGGTTTCACGACATGGTGAAACCTGTTTGTGATCATCTGCTCCGCCGGCCAATGGCGGGCCACGTTTGCCACCGTCAGACGTATGGAACCTCATTGTAATATATCTGTATATCCATATAAGGCCAGCCCGCCAGAATCATAGCCTCCCTTTGGATTGTCCGCCGACACCATCCGCTGATCGTCCACAATCACACCGACGTTTTTCACAACACCATATAAATGGTGTGCACTTGGCGGGCTGCACTTTGAGGGGAACTCGGATGTGAATGCACAGTAACGTTGTGAAGTGCTTGTCCGGGTTGCTTGTTGGACTTCAACGTTGAGCCGCGTAATGAGGGGGCATCGGGGGCAAGGACTGCCCTCCGGTTGAAGGTAGCGCACAAGCATATGCAGGGTAAGGGGTGGGGTGGGTGAGGGAAGCAGCCATGCATTAGGGAAATGTTGGATCTTGTGGATCCTCGTCGCACACTTGTTGTAAGTGGTGGCTGAGTTGGTTCTACAGATAGAGTTGATCAGCAGACATTTACGTGGAAAACATTCTGTTTATTTACAAAGGTACTCAGCAGTAACCACATGTGTGCTTTCACTTCAAACCCTATCTCCATAGTACTGGCTAATAACTACAGAGGTAGCCCACGCTACTCTTCTATTGGTTACTAAGATCATGTGACCTTCCTGTATAACATTCTTCTTAAAGGTATATTACACATTAGATAAAATTACAATGACCACATCCCTCCCCGTTTACTCGGAAATACATATTATATTTACAAGTACAATTTTCTTAAGGTAGCAAATTATTTACACTGGTAAATAATTTACAAATTCAGTCTTTCTGGGGGTTTCCTCAGGCTTATAGAATGACTCTGTTCTACAACTTCAGATGCTTTGTCAGGAACCTCCTTTTCTGGAGTTGTCTAAACATCAGGCGCTTCGGCGGACACCTGCAGATTTGTATCCTCAACTCGTGCAGGTACATCAGACACATCAGCTCTGAAGAAGGGTCATTTGGATTCAAAATGTTAACTCTTTCTCTCTCCACAGATGTTGTCAGACCTGCTGAGTTTTTCCAGCATTTTCTGTTTTTGTTTCAGATTTTCAGCATCCGCAGTATTTTGCTTTTACATCAGACATGTCTGTACTGGGTTGAGTAAATGTCTCCATATGACTCAGCCTTCCACCTTCACATGGTAGGATAGAGGTCCAATCACTGCACTTATTTCACTCAGCAACCACTTTGGTCCTTCTCCAAAGTTCTTCATGTATACTGTCTCTCCCAAGGTAAATTTTCTTTCATGACTATGCCAATCGTGTTTGTTTTCTGACTTCCCTGACTCCTTTCCACCTTCCCCTCTAAATCTGGCATTATTAGGCTCAATCTCATCCTATGACAGCATTTCATAATAGCTCCGCAGGTGTGACACCTGTTGTTGTGTGAGGGGTAGTCCTATAATGAAAAAGAAAGTGTGCTAGCTTTGTTGCTAAGAAATCGCCACAACTTTTTCATGCCCGCCTTGAATGTTTGAACCACCCTTTCGGCCAGCCCATTTGAGTAAGGGTGGTACAGGGCAGTTTTTACATGAGTGATACTGTTGAGGCTCATAAACCATTGAAACTCAGCACTCGTAAATGCCATGCCGTTATCAGAAATGACTACTTCTGGTAGTGGCAAAACTCTGATGTAGCTTCTCAATTGTAACAGAAGACATTGGTGACTTCACCTCATATATGTCCATCCATTTTGAGCAGGCATCAACAATGAACAGAAACATTGTTCCCGTGAAAGGTCCCACATAGTCAATGTGTAACCGCACCCATGGCCTTCCTGGCCACTCCCAAGGGTGTAACGGAGCTATCGAAGGTAATTTCAACAATTGCTGACATTGCACACAATTCTTCTCTAAACTCTATTTCTCCAGCCACCCCAGGCCACCATAGATAGATGTGTGCTATGGTTTTCATTCAGGAAATTCCTGGATGTGCGCTGTGTAGTTCAATTAAAGGTGGCTCTCTTCCCATTGGAGGAACAATCATCTGTGCTCCCCACAATAAGATCCATCCTGGCTGATTATTTCATGTCTTCTGATGAAGTGCAGTTTCATTTCGTCAGGTACGGGCTCCTGTGACCAACCATGAAGCACTTGTTCTCATACTTGAGATAGGGCTGGGTCCCAACTTGTCCATCTCTGATCAGTCGAGCACATACCAGCGAGGAATCTAAGAGATTTAACAGTAAAACAAGTTCCTGTGGAACTGGGACATCCTCATCATTTTCTTGTAAAGGCCAATGACTAAGTGCATCAGCGCTTGCAATTTGATTTCCAGGTCTATGTACAAAAATATACTCGTATGCTGCCAGGATTAAGGCCTATTGTTGTGTTCTTGCCGAGGCTATGGGTGGTACGGCCTTGTCCTCACAGAACAATCCTAGCAATAGGCTGTGGTCTGAAACGACACTAAAATGACGGTCGTGTACGTACTGATGAAATATCTTGACACCAAAGATGATTGACAGGCCTTCTTTTTCCACCTGCGAGTATCCCTTCTCCGCTGTGGTGAGCGTTCTTGATACGGATCCTATAGGCCCTTCCGTGCCATCGTTCATTCGATGGGAGAGCACTGCTCCCACTCCAAAGGGGGATGCATCACATGTCAATACCAATTCTTTCCTCTGGTCATAATGTACTAATAGGTTGGATGAGTGCAACAATTGTTTCACCCCTATGAAAGCTTTTTTCTGGGACTTTTCCCAAGACCAACGTTGGTTCTTTTTGAGTAGGTAATGTAGGGGTGCCAGCACTGTAGACAAATTGGGTAAGAACAATGCATAATAATTGATCATTCCTCGGAATGATTTGAGCTCTGAGACATTCCTTGACGCGGGTGCCTCTCTTTTGGCTCTCATTTTCTCTTCAACTAGGTGGATGAGGCAGGCATGCTCGGGAGGCCCTCATAGCTGCTAGACTTGTGGAGGATGATGACGACATGCAGTGAGGACACTCCATAGATCTTCAAATAGCCTCTGAGAATGTCTGACTCCTGTCTAGCCAAGGGCAGCTTGCTTGTGCTCTGTGATCAGGGTCCTATCATAAAGACGCAGCCATTAAACTTTAAAAGCATCTGATCCTTTGACCGTCTTCAGCACTTGAGCCCTTCAGGAGCACAGTGTCACTGGTCACAGAAGCTGAAGAGATCGGGGCTAGCCCCACCTCAAAAATGTTGAGAGCACACAGAGAGAATGTGACACCTGCCCACAACATTCTGGCAGCAATGACAAGCACCATCGAGGTGCAGGCATCAGTAATGTGTCCAGTGAGTGTGAGGCCAGACCATCACTTTGGTCTGAAGGCTACACAAAACACAGGGAAGAGGCCCTAGACTGAGACACCTGCCTTTATCTTGTGCAGAAAGGTTTCACATCTGAGTGACACAAAAACTGCTCATCAGAACAAGGAGCCACAGGCAGGGAGACATTCTTGGGAGTTTACTGACAATAGTGAACAGTATGTACAAGTCATGAACACCCGTGCCCAGGCTATGCAACTACATCTTCTTAACTTGCCTGACCCTGCCGCTATGTCTTGGTGCTCCCCGAACATCCACAGCAGAGGTGGAGGCAGCCTGCTGACTGTCATGCCCTGTCTGTGATGATCTTGGCAGGCGTCCTCTGGAGGGCCAAGACCTGGAGGGCCCCAGCCTGCTTTTGGGGTCCTGCTGTGTGGCAGTGGCACCCTCCTTGGCCTGAAGAGTTGGAGTTGCTGAGGTCACAGGAAGAAGGGATTCGGATGCGCCATACACTCCTGGAGTCACCTGGATGGATTGCCCCGGGGGGTACACCTGCTTATCCTCCACCCTATGGGTGCCCAAGGGCCCCTGGCTGATCCCTTGAGGAGAAGGGGTAGCTGGAGTGAGATCCAGCTGCTCGCACCCGTCTTGTGTACACAGTGTTGAAGGCTATGTATGTGCCAGTGATGGAGTTGAGCCCGCGCAGCAGTGCAGGTGTGACATCCTGGACCAAGGTCTCCATGGCGGCTGCCATCCTACCAGTGTTGACGTTGGTGTACTGGCATGTTGCCGCTATCACCTTAGTCTGAAGGTGGACTGACTCCTTCATTGTGTCTGGCAATCTGAGGAGCGGACATCCCTTCCTGCTGTTCCCAGGCCTGCCTTTGCAGCTCCAGCAACTGTGTCATGACCGAGTCCAGGGGCTCGTCATCTGACTCAGACTCAGCAAATTTCTGGCCTCCAGCAATATTCCGAGTGCCGGGCACTTGGGACGTCCATGCTGCCACCTGCTGTGGATCAGACACTGCGATGTGCTCACCAGATTGTGATCCCGAGGCTACTGTAAAGCTAGGTCCCACCAAGGTGTGTGTCTTTGTGCTGGTTTAGGGTGTGAGTGAGCACTTTGATGCAACTTCAAGAGGGTGTCTCCAGGTTCCTCTTCAGAGGTTCCTTCAAGGCTTGACTGGAGGCCCTGGGTCATGGACTCCATTGGCTGTTTCCCAGATGTGCCTGCGGAAGCAAAGGGAGATAATTAGTGCATGGCAATGGCCTGTTAAACAGGACATATCATTCACAGCATGCCTGTCTGATGGATGTTGCACTGCTGGATCCTCACTTGGTACAGCACCGCTGACCTCGCTGTCAGCACAGGGACAGTGCAGATCGGCATCAGTCAGTTGGATCAGTCTGTTCTCAAAGTCTGTGAGGACCTTGATTTCAGGCATTCTTCCACCAGTCTTCAACCTCTCCCTCTTGTTGTGTGTCAGCTTGTCCTGCATAAATAGAGATGGAGAGAATGTAAGCAGGACGCATGCCAGGCCAGATGATAAGTATGCCTGGCCTGTGTGGGTGGTGTGGTCCCATGGACGGGATGAAGACAATGAAGGTTGTATGTGAGAGAGTGAATGGTGATGTCCCTTGAACTGGCAGTGAGTAAGGACCCTGTGGATGCGTGATGGGTTTGTGAGTGTATGAGTTGAGAGTGATGAGAAGAGTGTCTTGCCCTGGCGGAACGGAGGAGATCGTTTATCCTCTTGTCGAACTGAGTGGCCGTCCTCTTTTGAAGGGTGTTGGTGCTGACCACCGCTGCCACCACCTCCCAAGCCTGGTTGGTCATGCTGCTGCCCATCCTGTGGCCAGCCAGGGCTGGGGTAGAGGACACCATGGCGGGCCTCTACGGCATCCAAAAGGCATTCCAGTGACACGTCATCAAGCCTGGGGGCTGCAGTCTTTTTGCCTTTCATGGACATCTTCCCTGTAGTAGTTCTGGGCTGGAAGCACTAAGATGTGCACATGCGGCTAGACTTTAAATATGGCGCTCAGCATAGTTAAGCTGTGAGGTGATGGCGTGTCGAGTGAATGAAAGGCAGCCTGCCATGGAAACGGTGTGTTTCCCAGGAATGCATAATTAATGCGGCAGGTTTGGGATAATACGGCATGAAAAGCCGCCATTGCTGCCGGCAGGTAAAGCGTTGTGTTACCCACCCGCTACCGCACTTAGTGCAAAACTGGGATAATTCTGCCCTATATCTTTGATCAACCTTTAGTGATCTGCCCTAATATTTCTTTATGAGGGTCAGTGTCAATTTTGTTTGGTACCTCCCCTGTGATGCACCTTGGGAGTTTTTACTACATAAATGCAAGTTATAGTTGTTGAAGGCACATTCAGGAAGAGATTACTTAAAGCTGTGCCATTTCTTTCATCACTGAATTCTTAAATAGGCATCGGATTGTGTATTCCTCCCTGTTTGAGCTTTTGGAGGAAGAGGAAAATGAATGAAGAGAATTTAGACATGTTGTTTTGTAACAAAGATGGACTTCCTGCAGTTGTTTTTACCTATGCAGCCATGTTTGCAGATCCACACACACTTATCTGCTGAAAAACAGTCTTTGCAGACCATCTTCACCAGATAAGCTGCGACTAAGATATGCCATTTGCTGAAATCTGATCTACAAATAACACACACCAGGCTGACAGCATCACCATTGGCAGTCAAACAGTCACCACAATCCTGACCTGTTATGCCTCTGCCTTGTTCTAAACTATGTAGTAGAACATCTGCTGATGTTCCCTGATATAGCTTAGTACAAGGCTGAGGCATAACATCGACTGTGCACAGATACATCCAGCAGGTGACTCATGTTCCGTTCACCAGGCAAATGCCTTCATCACTTTATTTGACTTTGGCAGCAGAGCAAGGTTGACACGACAACTTTTCCACATTGAAAGATTTTCCAAAGCCCAGGATGTTGCTAATGAAACCCTTCCTGACCTATATGCACAATCCCACAGTCTTTATGAAACACAAGTGTTCCACTCCGTCAATGTGCTGGTTGTCATTGAGTAGCGATGAATACCCATTTTCCCAGGCAGTTGTCACGTTTCCTTCATTTTATGGCAATCTTCTGTGATTGAGTTTGCTCCAATTGAAATGTGCAGATTTAGTCCTGACCAAGGTCAAACCTGGTTGTTACTCTGTTTTACCTGAAGTCACACAGATAGTTGCTATTTCCAAATCAATTGTAAACAAGTCAATGATCATAGTACAGCAAAAGCCAATGTATTCTTTTCCTCCTGTGTTTTTAAATCTACTTAAAAACCATAAAATGAGAGTTAGTATGCAGGGCAAACTTTGCCTAAGGCAGCTGTGTTATTGTAGTCATTTATAACATTACACTATGTAGAAAGTTTGTGATAGGCACCGATCGATTTTTTAGTCCATACGGTGTCTTCCTGCCTCTCCCAGTGGCTTCTGTATAGCAATTGTTGCCCAATAAATTGGTTTAAACAGTATCTTATGCAATTTTGTGTCCTCATGTTCAAAAATGTACTTATAAACATTAGATAGACTGATAACCGAAGTTAATTCTTATTCTAGAAAACAAAGTTGCAATTTCAGCGATGCATTGGTTTACACTCATTCAGGTGACTGAGACCAACTTAGATTAGAAACTCATTTACCAAGCTTATCATTCTTTGGTTTGATGAAGTTCAGGTTAACGTAATGATTCCTACTATTCTTCCCCAGTATCTTATTTCAGAGGATATTGGCATCACTAGCAGGCGATTAGTAAGCAAACCTTATAATGTCTTTTTACTCCTGAAGATATGGTACATGTTAAATTATTAAACACAAAATTAATAGACCCAAATCCTCCAGTAGTGGTAACGAGATAGATAGTGTGTTCCAAAAATTTCATATTATAATTGTTATGAAAGTTTAACGTTGAGAATGGAGGTTGTGAACTTCAACACCTGACGGGCCCCAAAGCTTTTGCACATGCGCAGACTGGGCCTGGGCTGCACGTGTGCAGATCGGCATTTTTATATTCTTTGGATTCAGCACAGCTGTGCGTAAGAAGAAAAACGGTGTGAAAACTCGGGTTAAGTGACCAGGAGAAGGGTGCCATTGAGAAGGAGAAGTCCCAAAGGGAGAAGGGATAGGGAGAGGTCCCAAAAGAAGGGTCCCCAGAGAAGGGACAGGGATAGGAAGAGATATCAGTTAAAAGGAGGGGAGCAGAGAAAAAAGGCTCCAAATAGGGAAAGGGCTGCGGGTAGCAGGCTTTAAGCAAAGAGGGCTCAAGGGAAGCCCTAGTAATTATAGTAATTGAAGAGGGCTCAAGAGAATCCCTGAAGATCCAAGAAGGCAGCCGAAAATTGGTGACTCCGTGCTGTGGGCCATTGGGGTAAAGGTACCCCTTTGGAGCAGTGGTGTTCTGTTTGATGCGGCCAAAGAGCTGAAGTTGTGCTTGTGAATTGGTGTTTGAGCGCATATTCAGGAATCCTGGGGAATGGAATCTAGGGAGACGAGATTGAAACCTTGCGATGTGGGCCATCATTGAAGCTGTCGAATTTAAGCAACTTTTGGAGAGAATTCCAAGGCAAGATCTTGGGAATCGTGGCGGGGAGGGAAGCAAGATTTGGCAGAGGCCATAAATCAACTTCCCAATGGTGGGAAATTAGTTTGGAATCTTGTTTTCCCGACTTCCATGGCGGCTTAAAGGCGGCTTGAGTGCCCGCAGGGCTATGTCGGGAACCCCATTTGCATCTCATGAATGATCATTAAAAGGCCAACACAACAAATTTTGCTCCACCTCAAAATTAGGTGCCCTGCCAGAGGGAATTTAGAATGTTCACTTTCACGACTGTAGATAAGTGGCGTGCACCTGGCAAGGTAGATTTCTTCCTGGACTTTGAGTTCAGTAGTTGTTGCTTTCGCCTTCCTTTCACACCATCACTGAGAGATACTGACTGCCTGTTGCACAAGCTATGCCAAGGCTGGGTGCAGGGGAGGGGCAAGATCAAGGCAGGACTGGAGTGGGGGAAGTCAAGGAGCAGAGTGGATGAGTGAATGGCTGTCCAGGTGCCGTTTAAATATTGCGCCCAAACATTGGCACCTATGAAGTAATGGTGGGGCGGGACACTTCCTGCCTGCCCCACCATGAGATTCAATGTGCTTCTTGCTGATGCATAATTGATGAGCTAAACAGCACACAATCTCACATGCTCAGCTGCTCAGAGGAAGTCATTCCGACTTCTGCTCCCACCACCGGACATAGTCTCCAGAACAGAAGATTCTGCCCAGAGTTCCAGTGAGATTGGTTGACTCACAGTGTTGCTGACATCAGGGTGAGTTGTTGAGAAATTTGTGGACTCTGTTTCAGTCACATCTGCAATTTATTGTGTAGTGTGTGTTCGGCCACAGTTGGTTTGTTAATTCATATGCACCTCATGCTAAACCTGAATATTAGAGTATAAGATGGATATTGCAAATTGTTTTATCTTTATGACCTTATATAGTAAAGTTTATTTTTGTTTGTTCAAACCCTGTGGAATCTTGTGGCTTTATTCACTGAGCAAGCGTCTTGAATCTCAAACTCGCCTATTATAAACAAAATGTTATCGGTCCCTAACCAGATCCTACCAACAACTTGGGGATCTGACCAAGGATCATAACGTAATACATAACGAAACTCCTCATTGCCCATCCATATCTTGTACCCAGAGGGCAGGTAATATGCTCCCTTGTCGTAGCAAAACTTACAAAGAGGCTGTATGGTTAGGAAGCATCTAGATCCCCTGTGGCATCTCCCCATGTCAGCACAATCCAGACCAATAATTCAATGTGTCGTGACCTGTAGGTATGAACCTACATCTTATCAATCTGTGACACAATATTTTAGAAGCCCAAAATTCTTAAGGAGATCCAGCTGCAAATCTCTCCCTCAACTCTGCTGGGTGTTTGGTGGACTCCATTAATAAATGGTATATATCTGGTTGTGCTGGACCTTCAGCATTCCTGAGAGTGTTCTGGTTGCTGTTTTCCTGGTGGGACCTCTGTCCCTTTAACAAGTCAAATGATGGATGGGTGGCAGAGCTGGGGCAGTGGCTGCCTCCTCGAGGAATTCCCGCCTGTCAGTCCTCGGTGGCACCTGGAGTATCACTGGGGGTTTGTGTGCCCAGAGTTCTGGAGGCATACCAACACTATAACGATGGGTGTAGGCCCCAATAGTGAAGTCCAGGTGAAGTTGGCACACTGAATCGCCAAAAAGCAACATCATTTTGCCCAGAGGGAACAGATGGGTTAGGAATATGACATTCCTGGGTACCTCATCCACAATGGGCATCATCCAGCTGACATGGACAGACAGGCAGTGGAGATACACCCAAAATAGCACTTGCAGCCACATATTTCATGTAAATGAGATGCTTTCCCACTGATTCCTCCTCCCCTCAAACTTCAACTGGGTCAGTGCTGGAGGGCATCATCACGTATAATCTTGGAATAATCTCTTTGTAGGAGTTTCAGGATCTGTTCTCCACATGCCTGCACATTACCTTCTCCACCATATTGTTTGCACAAGTTTTTTTTTAATAAATAGAAGATTTTCAATGGTTTGAGTACAGCCTAGACATATTTGACAATTAAAATTCTGTCATTTTCCATAACAATAGCTAGAAACTGGTTTGATAAGAATGCATTAAATGAGAAAAAGCAAATTGGCATTTAAACCCATTCCTCACAGACTACAATCTTCTCTGTCATGGAGTCTTCCTCACCCATTATTCTCTAGGGAAAGATTCTGGAATTTCTACCCTTTGGCACCTGGTTAAACAACAAAACTCAAAAACACCTACCTGATCTTATACCCTGTGTTATACATCTATGGCCAAATTCCTTCCCAGCATAAACTGCCATGACTTCAACAACTGAGGAACCATGATATTCCACACAGCATTTGATTCTTGCTATCTGTGTTTATCCTTCAACTCTATGACAGCTTACACCAACCTAACTTGTTACTCATAGTACTGGCATCCATCTGCAGTGTCTAAGATTGTGGTTGACAATGATTCAGAGAAGCACTGCTACATTTAAATACACTAAAATCAGAAAGACCTTCAAACAGCAATGCCACCATATTAGCTATTTTGCTTTCAATGATAAGTTTCTGTCCTACCTAAAGAATATAGTTTTAGAAGACAGAAACAAAAGTAAAACAGGAAATTAAGCAATGATCCACCATCACATTTTACAGATGAATCAGTCAGCTGTGTTGGCCAAGGATCTGTGTGGGTCAATGAGTTTTTGTTACAGCCTCCATAATGAAATGACACGAGAAGATCTTTTGATTACTCAATTTATGTTGCTTTCATCTGATGCTTCCACTACAATGCTTGATAGAGCTCCATTTTGCAATTTAAGGTTAAGAATGATATCACTCATATATAACTATTTCCTTTCAAGCCTTGCTGTGATCTTGTGATTGACACAGTTTTAAAATCCACGACAAATTGGAGACTTTCATTGTCTAGCTGCTTATTTTAAGAAGCCTCATGCTATCAATTACGTTCACAGGACCCATGCTACTTAGCAGAAGTCTATTTGTGTAACAGAGCATAATGAGATAACAAGTTGCAGCAACATTTAAACACGGGTCCTAAAAATTGTGAAACCATGTTAAATGTTTTCCGGAATTTCCTTTATTTGCCATGTATTTACAAATGACTTTTCTGGTAAACTTTCTGTGTCAAGGGCAACCTATAACTAAATAATGCTACCTTTTCCAAAGATGAGCTAATAAAGCAAGGTCTGTGTTGCCAATGAATAATCAATTAAAGTGACCCCATAGCTAAAAATAATGAAATCATGCATTGAATTTAATTCATTGCTGCATTATAACAAACCACAATGCTCGCTTAGTTCTAAGGCATTGGATTTTATGATAGGGCTGGATTTAATGCAGATCGTCATGGCAGGAATCATGCTGGCTGAGCCCACTTAATCATGGGATTGGCCCCACATCGGTGTCTCGGCAACAAGAAAACCTCCTCCAATTAGGTCAGAGGGTTAAAGGTCGGATTCCCAGATGGCAACAGAGGGATGTCAATTAAATTCATTAATGAGCCAATTGACACCCATCAGTGGTGGCTCAGGGATTAAATGGAGGCCATTGAGGTGTCAGCTGTGGCTCAGTTCATAGCACCCTTGCCTTTGAATCAGAGGGTTGTGGGTTCATGTCCCACTCCCGGAAACCAAGAACTGTGAATGTACTCGAAAGAGTTAAATGGAGGCCAGATGGGTCTCCAGTGCCCTCAGATGGCCACTCAGCAAATCCTGGCAGGTTTACCAGTCACCACCCCAGGATCCCTTGCTGTCAAGTAGTCTTGCCCAACTGAGGGACCCTGCTTTGGGCAGGGGGTGGCCCTGAAAGTGTCTTTGCCTCAGACAGTCCTTTCTGTGCACCCATCCCACCTTCACCCACCTGTGGCCTTGCGTCCCGATATAATGCTGGGCCTCAGGCGGATGCTGTGCCACTGGCACTGGAGGTGTGAGGAACTGCCGGCCTCTGATTGGATGGTAGCTCTTGGCAGACAGGAATTCCAGCACCGGGGACCTCAATTACAGAGAAGGCTTGATGATGGCCAACTAAGTGCCTGAAGGGCACCTAATTCTGTTAGGCCTCCCCCACGGAACTGACAGGGATTCCCCACTGGTTCTCTGACAGGTGGCTGAGACACCCTCGGCCCAACAAAATCCTAGCCATAGTCCAGTAACGTAAACTAACATTATTACTGGGCAGGTCATATGACAAAATATTCTAGAATCCTCTAAATGAACAAATCTAGTGGAGGGTAGTGAACAAAAAAAATACCGTAGATGCTGGAAATCTGACCTGGATTATTTTAAGAATTGTCCCCACTCTTTGCCACAGGAGAAATTAATAAGACATGCCTTTCCCATTTACTGTATAAATTGATGCTTTGTACTCCGAAATAGTTAGATCAGGATTTCAAGGTAAATGATTTAAAGAGCTCATGTTCAAAAATGAAAGCATTCATCTGTAAAAATAATACCTGCCTTCATATAATACTGTAGCACTGTCTCAAAGGTCTTATTATATTGAATAGTTGGAGAAGTTTCAGAAAGGGCAACTAGAATCCTCTGAGCTCGATTTTAACTTGTGTCAGCTGGTGTTAACCGTACAGTAATAACCTCGAAATGAGGTCAGCAGCCTTACCACCTTATTCACCGTGATGATGCAGCTGGAGTCATTTTGACCTGACTCTACTATTGGCTGTCTTGAAGCACCTGCCTGCTCCAGTAGGTCAAGTTCAATATGGGGTCCAAGGTGTCCGACTGCCACTTTGGTTGGAAATGGCAGAGGTTGCAGGCTCTGATAATTTTCATGGGCTATAGAGGAGAAGAGGTCCAACCAAGTTTGGTATTTTTATGGGGCCATGAAAGAGATGTTGGATGGTTGCTGCTTACATAAGATGGGCCGAGGTAAAGGTAGGGTAGGTGGAAATTTGAAGCACGATAATAATACTTGCTTTTACATCTATCCAGGTTGTTTTGATTGGTCAGTTTAAGGGCCGAATCTATTGTTGGGTTTATTTGGCACATGTGGAGGCATGTTTGACTTGCGGGGGAACTAGAGAGCATGACCCATGTGTGGCTGCTGACAGCTGGTAGCGGCAGCAGCAGGACAAGGGGGTTTGGTGGAGAACAAAGGCAGAGAAAGATAAAGGGAGCACAATAAAAAAGCTACCCTGACTGGAGAGATTGATTCTATGAGGAATGGGTTGGGATTGATGAGAGGGCTGTGAATGGCAAGAATGGGAAGTGGATGGCATGGGAGAATGGGTTGGGGATGGGATGAGAAGCTGGAATTGGTTCAGTGTGGCAAAATGGCTGGGACAATTATTTGATAAAACTTATTATTCAGAAGTTATCCTTTGTGCTAAAAATGAAGAATCACTAGATTCAAATGAAAATTAGAAAAATTGCCAGGTGAAATATCAGATAAGCATTAATAAATTCAATTTGGATTTCTGGAAAAACTTCTTTACCTGGAGAGTAGTTAGAATGAGTAGCTCGGTACTACAAGGAGAAGGGAGATGAATAGTATAGCTGCATTTAAGTAAAACTAGATAAGTACTTGAGGAAGAATGGAATAGGATATGATGATAGGGTTAAATGAATAGAGGTGGGAGGAGGTTCATGTGAAGTATGAGGGTTGAATGGTCTGTTTCTATACTGTAAAATTCTGTATAATGCTATGTAATATGAATTAGGATGAACTTGCCCCATTAGTTAATCTCTTGAAGGTGATGGGTAAAAGAACTTCAAAGGGACATAGACAAGTTGGTGGAATGGGTGAACAGGAGGCAGATGAGGTTCAATGCAGAGAAATGTGAAGTGATTCATTTTGGCAGGAAAAACATGGAGAGACAATATGAAATAAAAGGTACAACTCTAAAGGGGTGCAGGCGCAGAGGAACCTGGGTATATATGTGCATAAATCGTTGAAGGTGGCAGGGTAGGTTGAGCGAGTCATTAATAAAGCATAGTGTCCTGGGCTTTATTAATAGGGGCATACAGTAGAAGAGCAAGGAGGTTATGTTGAATTTGTATAAGTCACTGTTCGGCCTCAGCTAGACTGTTGCGTCCATTTCTGGACGCCGCACTTTAGGAAGGATGTGAAGGCGTTAGAAAGGTTCCAGGGATGAGGAACTTCAGTTATGAATATAGACTGGGGAAGTTAGGACTGTTTTCCTTAGAGAAAAGAAGGTTGAAGTATTCAAAATTATGAGGGGATAGGGAGAAATTGTTCCCACTCGTGAAAGGATCAAGAATGAGAAGGCACAGATGTAAAGTAATTCATAAAAGAAGAAAAAGTGCTATGTGGAGAAACCTTTTCATGTAGCAAGCGGTTCGGGTTTGGAATGCGCTGCTTGAGGGTATGGTGGAGGCAGGTTCAATTGAAGCAGCCAATAGGGAATGAGACTGTTATCTGAAAAGGAAGAATGTACAGGGTTATAGGGAGGAGGCGGGGGAATGGCACTAGGTGAGTTGCTCATTCGGAGAGCTGGTACAGACGTGATGGGCCAAATGACCTCCTTCTGCACCATAACAATTCTGTGATTCTATGATTGCTAAAAATTCCAGGATGAATAGTTGTCCAAAACTTTTTGATAGGCCTGAGGGACTCTGCATCTTAACATTCGCTCAGTAATTGGTTATCCATGTTTACAGTTACCTTAATCAGCTTCAGACCTATCATGAATCACATATTTATCCACCATTTTCTTTCCAAAGAAGCTCAACAAAGTAACACTGCGTAGTTTATGATGAGAGTCTATTCCTCATATCCTCAATTGTAGTTTGTGGTGGGGGAGGGCAGCATTTCTTTCATTCTCTAGTTTCATTTTAGCTTTGTCAATTATGTATTTGTGTCTTTCGATGAGAGGGCTGTGAACGGCAAGAATGGGAAGTGGATGGCATGGGAGAATGGAAAGAATGGGATCAATTTAGATTCCCGTGACACATGTATCCACTGTTTCTGCCTTATGGCATTTTAAAATCAGCTTCTCCATGACATCCTAAGGAAAATAGGTGACACTTAAAAATATCAGCCAAAAGTGCAAAGCTACATTATTTGGCCCTGACACATTGCATTTTATAGACAATGCTTCCACTATTCCAGCCACATAGGAACTATCATGCTGCATGGAGTACTTGGTCATCAATCTGTATTTGTCCTGAAAATGTTCAGTCATGCCTGAAGCCAAACATTTATTCAGCTCTTTAATGCCTATTCCATATATTGGTTATTTGGTTAATTTTGTACTTGTGGCCTTTAGTTCTGTCGTTATGCTCTTAGGGTGTATTAACAGCTATGAAGAGAGACTGGATAGGCTGGGGTTGTTTTCCTTAGAGCAGAGAAGGCTGAGGGGGGAGCTGATAGAGGTATATAAAATTATGAGAGGCATAGATAGGGTAGACAGGAAGAAACGTTCCCCCTTAGCGGGGCTGTCAATAACCAGGGGGCATAGATTTAAGTTAAGGGGCAGGAGGTTTAGAGGGGATTTGAGGGAAAGATTTTTCACCTAGAGGGTGGTTGGAATCTGGAACACACTGCCTGAGGGGGCGGGAGAAGCAGGAACCCTCACAACATTTAAGAAGTATTTAGACAAGCACTTGAAACGCCATAGCATCCAGGGGTATGGTCCAAGTGCTGGAAAATCGAATTGGAATAGACAGGGGCTTGATGGCTGGCACGGTCATAATGGGCCAAAGGGCCTGTTCCTGAGCTGTATAACCCTGACTCTAATAACACTGCAACTGCACCAGTACTACAGTTATAATGGAAACGCAGCTTGGATCTTGACTCACTGCTGTTCTGACCTTGGGCCATCAAGCTTCAGTCATTTCCGCCTCAACTTCAAATACGTACGGCACAATTTTAGCATCAGTGCAAAGCTAAACAACTAGTTAATAACTTACTATCTGTATGTCACATGTAGTTCTAACTGAATAACCTACTTAACGTACATCATTTGTAACTATTCATTCAAGCTCCTATGAATCTTCTCATTTTCAGTTGAAACCTGTTCAGTTCTCTCAGCTTCTCCTTAAAAGTCAAGAGATTTAAAGTTTTGAAATAATCTTTGTCACTGTCATCTGAACTTCTTTTCTCAATACAGCAAGCTAACTTTAAAAGTACATATTCTGTTCAAAAAGTAGCCATGCAATCAAGAATATTAGTGACTGAAATGGATGGTTCTGACATATAATCAAGTCAGCTTTCCCCCAGCTCCACACTTGATCAGTCTTGTTTCAGTGATTGTTCAATAATCGTGCAAATCCTTTATCTTTACCACTGACTTATTCTGCACACACAGCAGTACAAACATGCTGTGTAATCTCTAAGCATTCAAATTACCTAATGCTTTTGAGAAACAGTAGTGTTTTAATTGAAAACAGCAATTCGTTTTTAGTATGAGGGGACAGTTTTTGCAGTTACCCTGTGTACAAATGCCAGGATGAATATCAACTCTATAAAACCTCAATTAAAAACATAGTAGGCATAGATTTTGAAAGGATGGTTATAATTATAATTTCAGAGAAATGCCAATATATATGTTCTTTTTACAGCTTCTGAGAGTTTGGGGATGTCTCTAGCTTGTGGTACACAAGAGGTAATACATAAGAGATTTTAGAAATGGGAATAGGTCTTTAGGCTCAACAAGAAATCTCTTTTCACACAGGTTAACCTAAGCAACTTGTCTTCTCCAAAAGCAGACCTGCTGAGTATTTTCAGAATTTTATGTTTTTATTTCAGTCTATCTTCTCCACAGACTTTTGAAGACATAGCAACTCTGAATATAAAGGAGGTTCCAAAAATCGAGACAAAATGAGAAAGTGAGGAAAACATACAAAATATTTTATTTTGCATCAAAATAGATATTTAATGCAAACTCATAAATATTTGTTGGGTGTTATGGACTTGATTTTCCAGACAGGTTTCTCATTAGAAACATCAAACTTTATTTACAGGTTGCAGCAGCAGTTACATGCTTCCATCAACCTCCACAACTAGAAGAACGCCCACTCTAAGGTTCCCTGTGCTTAGAGCTGATCCGTTCACATTGTCACGTGATACTATACAACACAATAAATCTTAAAGCTACAATCACTACATTGCCTAAAGTTACAATTACTACATTCCTCCGCCTTAATTTTTTTGTACAGTTTGTAGTTACAAGAACATCTACCTTCACGACATTACAAATATTTACACAGGTCATAGAATTACAAGTTCAGTCTCTCAGGTGGTTTCCTGATCTGGGTGGAACATTGTAGCTCCACAACTTTCAAATCTCTTATAGGATCCACATTATCTGGAACTGCAGCAACCTCAGGTATCTCTTTAGACACAGGCAGTTCAGTGTTATCTATTCCAACAAAGACATCCTTGGTTGAACAATTTCAACAGGGACCACGGGTTCTACAATGGTTACAGATAGAACACCATTTTGTTGGGGTACCTCCCTTCTTCTCAAATGATCCACGTGTTTGCGGGTGACCCGGCCCTCCCCTTCTACATGGTACAATAAGGGTCCAGCCACAGAAACTATTACGGCAGGTAACCAACTCAATCCACCACCGAAGCTTCATATGTATACTGCTTCACCAACAGTAAATTCCTGCTCAACTATGCAAATCAGGACAAAAACAGAATTACCTGGAAAAACTCAGCAGGTCTGGCAGCATTGGCGGAGAAGAAAAGAGTTGACGTTTCGAGTCCTCACGACCCTTCAACAGAACTGAGTAATATTAGGGGAGGGGTGAAATATAAGCTGGTTTATGGTGGGTGGGGGGGGGGGGCGTGGTTGTAGGGACAAGCAAGCAGTGATAGGAGCAGATAATCAAAAGATGTCACAGATAAAGGAACAAAGAGGTGTTGAAGGTGGTGATATTATCTAAGAGAATGTGCTAATTAAGAATGGATGGCAGGACACTCAAGGTACAGCTCTAGTGGGGGTGGGGTGGAAAGACTGACAGGGCATTACAGGTATAGATTTAAAAATAATGGAAATAGGTGGGAAAAGAAAAATCTATATAAATTATTGGAAAAAACAAAAGGGAGGGGGAAGAAACGGAAAGGGGGTGGGGATGGACGAGGGAGTTTAAGATCTAAAGTTGTTGAATTCAATATTCAGTCCGGAAGGCTGTAAAGTGCCTAGTCGGAAGATGAGGTGCTGTTCCTCCAGTTTGCGTCAACTCTTTTCTTCTACGCCGATGCTGCCAGACCTGCTGAGTTTTTCCAGGTAATTCTGTTTTACTGTTTTTGTTTTGGATTTCCAGCATCCGCAGTAGTTATCTATGCAAATCAGGAGTCGCTTTTTGATTCCCTTGACTTTTCTCCACCTTCCCCTCCAAATTGGGAAGTATCAGGCTTAATCTCATTTGAGGGTGCCGCTTCATAAGTAACTCTGAAGGTGTTGAACCTGTAGTAGTGTGGGGTGTTGTTTTATAGTAAAACAGGAAACATGTAAGTTTAGTCTCCAATGATCCTCCTGATAATTTTTTCATTCCAGCTTTAAAAGTCTGTATTCTCTCTCAGCTAATCCATTAGAAGAATGATATGGTGTCATCTTTATGTGTTTGATACCATTTAGGCTCACAAATCTTTCAAATTCAGCACTAGTAAATGCAGTACTGTTGTCTGATATGATTACTTCTGGCAATCCATGTATAGAAAAGCTTTGGCGTAACTTTTCTATAGTCACGCTTGACGTTGGCGACCTAACCTCATTTGGAAATGTGTGTCAATTATCAGTAGGAACATGGTGCCTAGAAAAGGACCTACATAATCTATGTGCAGTCTCTCCAAGGGTCTACCAGGCCATTCCCACGGATGTAGTGGGGCCACAACAGGTAACTTCTGTAGTTGTTGGCATTTTATACAGTGTTTAACCACCTTCTTGATATCACCATCCAGGCCCAACCACCAAATGTAACTTTGCACGATCATCTTCATTCCTCAGACTCCCGGGTGTGCGCTGTGCAACTCTGCTAAGACTGGTTCCCTTCCTTGTGGAGGAACAACCACTCGCGCACCCCATAACAGGATACCATCTTGACTGCTCAATTCATTCCTTTGGGTGAAGAATGGTCCCAATTCATCAGGGACTGGTTCCTGGGACCATCCTTTCAACACTTGGTCTCTCACTCTAGGCAGGACTGGATTATGATTTATAAATCATGAATTATCTGCCATGCGCAGACTGGCGAGGAATCCAGGAAATTCGTCACAAATACGATCTCTTGGGGAATTGGGGTATGTTCATTGCTCTCATGAAAAGGAAGGCGACTTAGGGCATCAGGGTTGGCTATATGCATCCCCGGGCTGTTCACAAAAGTGTATTCATATGCGGATAATATTCAAGCCCATCTTTGAATTCATGCAGAAGCTATGCGAGGGATAGCTTTTTCTTCACTGAACAGACCCAAGAGCGGTTTGTGGTCAGACACTATCATAAAGTGTAGGCCATGAACGAATTGATGGAATATTTTAACTCCGAAAATAATCGATAATCCTTCTTTCTCGATTTGTGAATAACCTTTTTCGGCCTTGGAAAGGGTCCTGGACACATAGCCTATCGGCCTTTCTGAACTGTTGTCCATCTTGTGCAAAAGTACCACTCCCATGCCATAGGGAGAAGTGTCACAAGTTAGTACCAATTCCTTTGTCGGGTCGTAGTGTACTTACAAGTTTCAAGAATGCATTTGTCATTTAAATTTCATGAATGCTTCTTTTTGGGGTGACTTCTAAACCCAACATTGTTTTTCTTTAATAGAGTGTAGAGGGGCTAGGACCATTGATAAGTTGGGTAGGAATCAACCATAATAATTAACTATACCTAAGAATGACTTGAGTCTAGAGAGACTTTTAAGCAGAAGGTGCCTCCTTAATAGCTTTAATTTTTTCTTCTACCTGGTGTAACCCTTGGGCATCCACCCAATGCCCCAAATAAACGACTTTGTTGGCCTGAAAGCTGCACTTTTCTTTTTCTAAGCACACCCCTGCTTCCAAAAATCATTTCAAGACTTCCTCCAAATTAGCCAAGTGTTCAGCTTCCGGGAACCCCGTGATTAGGACGTCGTCCAGGTAGACCATGGCTTGAGGTAATCCTTGTAGCAAACTTTCCATCGTCCTCTGGAAAATCGTGCAGGCCAAAGAAACACATAAGGGCAGACGTGTGCATTGATATAACCCTTTGGGGGTGTTTATGGCCACAAACTCTCTGGAGGTATCATCCAGTTCCAGCTGCTGATAGGCATGACTCATGTCTAGTTTAGTATAAGTTGTTCCTCCTACTTATTTAGCATAGAGACCAGATAATGTACTTGACCAACTTGGCAGCTTTGTTTACAGTTAGCTTAATGTTGTGAGTGGTGGCCAAGTTGGTACTATTCATAGAGTTGATCAGCAGACACTTCTTAGGTGGAAAACATTTAGTTTATTTACAAAAAGGTACTCAGCAGCAACTACATGTGTGCTTTCACTTCAAACTCTATCTCTACACTACTAACTACTAACTACTGAGGAAGCCCACCTTACTCTCATATTGTTATTATTCTTAAAGGCACATTACACACTAAATAAAACCATAATTACCACATTCCTCCCCTTTTACTCAGACATACATTTTATATTTGCAAATACAATTTTCTCAAGGCAGCAAAATATTTTTACTGGTGAGTAATTTACAAGTTCAGTTTTTCAAGTGGTTTCCTTATGCATGTATAGCGTCTCAGCTCTACAACTTCAGATGCTTTGTCAGGAACCTCCTTTTCCGCAGTTGCCTGAACATCAGGTGATTCGGTGGGCGTTTGCAGTTCTGTATCCTCAACTCTTACAGGAACATCAGACATGCCTGTACTGGATTTAGTATCTTCAACAGGAAACGCTGACCCAATCATGAATACTGTGGAATCAATTCTTGGTGATTTATTTCTCTCTTCCTTAGATGATCCACATGTCTCCATATGACTCGGCCTTCCACCTCCAAGTAGTAAGATAGAGGTCCAGTCACTGCACTTATTTCACCCGGTAACCACTTTGGTCCTTCTCCAAAGTTCTTCACGTATACCATCTCTCCCATGGTAAATTTCCTCTCACGACTATGCCAGTCATGTCTAGTTTTCTGGTTTCCATGATTCCTTTCCACCTTCCCCTCTAAATTGAGAATTATTAAGCTCAATCTCATCCTGAGACAGTGTTCCATCAGTAACTCTGCAGGTGTGATGCCTTGTGTGAGGGGTGGTCCTGTAATGGAAAAGAAACCATGCTTGGTTGCTAAAGAATCTCCAGTTAGCTTTTTCATGTCTGCCTTGAATGTTTGAACCATCCTTTTGGCCAGCCCATTTGAGGAAGAGTGTATGGTGAAGTTTTTACATAAACCGTTGAAAATCAGCACTCATAAATACCGTGCCTTTATCAGAAATGACTACTTCTGGTAGTCCGTAACTTCTCAATTGTAGCAGATGTTGGTGACTTCACCTCATATATGTCCACCCATTTTGAGTAGGCATCGACAATGAGCAGAAACATTGTTCTCATGAAAGGTCCCACATAGTCTACGTGTAACCGCATCCATGGTTTTCCTGGCCACTCCCAAGGGTGTAACGGAGCTGTTGAAGGCAACTTTTGCAGTTGCTGACATTGCACACAATTCTTCACTAAACTCTCTAATTCACCATCCATCCCAGGGCACCATAGCTAGCTGTGTGCTATGGTCTTCATTCGGGATATTCCTGGATGTGTGCTATGTAGTTCAATTAAAAGTGATCCCTTTCCTTTGGAGGTACTATCACTTGTGCTCCCAACAATAAAATGCCATCCTGGCTGGTTATTTCATGTCTTAAGTTGAGGTATGGTTTCATTTCATCAGATACAGTCTCTTGTGACCAACCATGAAGCACTTGTTCTTGTACTTGGGATAGGACTGGGTCCCGACCATCAGTCTCTGATGTGTCGAGCGCATACTGGTGAGGAATCTAAGAAATTTAGCAATAAAACAAGTTCCTGTGGAACTTGGATGTCCTCATCATTTTCTTGTAAAGGCAAACAACTAAGGGCATTGGTGTTTGCCATTTAATTGCCAGACATATGTACGTATGCTGCCAGGTTTAAAGTTTTATTTGTGTTTCTGTGTCTTCTTTCTACGTGCCTTCTTCTTTCTAGCTCAGACTTTGATCTTGGCCTTCTTTTCGGCTTCAATATTGGCCAGTCTACTTTCAGATGCAAGCTCACCTTGAGTGAGCTCAGTGGTTGGGTCTCCCAAAATTTCATCATCTGTCTGCTTCTTAGAAAATTCTGCGACTTTTGCTTCCAAACCCTCCTTGGCTTCATCTAGCTGATTCTTCAGCTCTTCCATCTGTTTTGTATTTGTTTGCTGTCTCCTGGAAAATTGAGCATTGTTGTGTCTTCTCTGCCAACACATCCTTCAGTTTATTCAGAGAAGCGCTGAATTCTTTCTGTTTTTCTTTATACTTTTCCAGAGGTACAAACTTTGACCTGAGGGAATCTTATATTGTGTGAAGGTCTTTCAGCAAATTTTCTTTTTCCTTTCGAAGGTTGCTCACCTCGTCTCAAACTCTGCCATCATCCACGGTCTCTTTGAGTTCCTTCTGCTGTTCTTCCATGTTTTGGCTTAAGACAACCTGCATTTCTTCAGGTTGTTGAGTCCTTACACGCTCCTTTTCCAAAACAGGAACACTTCCAACTTCCTTTTGGAATCTCAGTGGCCACTCAAGGTCGATTTCCCTTAGCCAATTTCGTCCTCTGCCTCTCAATACCAAAACTGGTAGCTTTGCTGATTGGTTTCCATAATGGACAGTTACTCTACTTATGGCTCTGACTTGAACATCTTTACCCGTGTATGTTTTTAATTGGACAGTTGTTTCTTCTAAATTTAATTGATGCTCCCCATTATTCAGAGATCTGAAGGTATGTTCCCCAATTACTGTAGTGGAAGCTCCTGTGTCCGCTTCCATTCTAACAGGTCTGCCATTTACTTTCACTATTACAAATATTGGTTCTGTTTTTTCCAACCTTCAGATTAAACAACGAGTAAATATCTGAATTTGTTGCTTCAGGCTCTTCTACATTGTAGATCTCACTGGGTTTTTTCTTTTGTTTAAAAGCCTGCTTGAATCTTTCCTTGCACTGTCTCATTATATGTCCGTTTTTGTGACAGTATTCGATTTTTTAAAACTACCAGTCATTAAAAGACTGCTCGTTTCCATCTGTATTGAAATTATTCTTTGTTTTCACTGCTAAATAATTTGTTTTCATTTTCTAGCTAGCAGGGACTGTTTCTCACTTCTCGGCAGAGTTTTGCATTTTAGCGCCCTCTGGGCTGGGGTTTCCCACCTGATGTGGAGGATGGTGCAATTTTGCGTGCCCTGTATGGCTTTTTAATCTCTTACTGTGCTTTCCAAGGCCAGTATTATCTCTAGCACCTTATTGAATTCCAAATTCGCATCGGACAATAATCTCTTCTGAATCGTGTCCTCATTCACACCATACACTAAATGATTTCTGAGCATGTCATTTAGAGATGTACCAAACTTACAATGTTCCGTTAACTGCTTCAAACTTGGCACACAGCATGCAACTGTCTCCTCCCGGGGCTCTATTTCTTGAGTTAAACTTGAAACTTTGCACCATTACTGAGGGCTTTGGTTGATAAAGACCCTTCACAAGGTCCACCAATTCATCAAAATTTTTCAAATCTGGGGCATTGGGTGCCGTCAAACCTCGAATCAAGCCATAGGTTTTATTCCCATATGTACTTAAGAGGATCGCTGGCCTCTTCTCTTCCCCCATAATCTCGGTTCACTTGGAAAAAGAATGCGAGGCATTCAATGTAACGAGACCAATCATCTGTGGCTGGATTGAAAGGATCAATTCTTCTGAATTGCGGCATTCGAGAGGGAATTACTTCTTCAATTCGAATGGAGCTTCTACTTACAATTACTGGGCGAGGTCCATGCCAACTTCTGTCCACTTGATTTCTTCCATTAAACTTGTTTTATCCTCATCGCCAGTTTGTTTTGAGTGGTAGCTGAGTTGGTACTATTGATAGTTGATCAGCAGATACTTCTTAGATGGAAACTTTTAGTTCATTTACAAAGGTACTCAGCAGCAACTACACGTGTGCTTTCACTTCAAACTCTATCTCTACACTACTAACTACTGAAGTAGCCCACGCTACTCTCTTATTGGGTACTAAAGATCATGTGATCTTCCTTAACGAGCATTATTCTTAAAGGTATACTACACACTAAATAAAATCATAATTACCACACTTATAGTCCCCACAGATCGGGATGGTATGATCTGGTTTTAAGATAGAGTCTATAGGTGCTGCTCACTCTGAGAATTGTACCAGATGTATGACATCCATCCTCTCTAAATGGTTCAATTTGGTGTCAACCTTCTCCCTCAGAGCATATGGCACCGGTCTTGCTTTAAAGAAACGAGGAGTTGCTTCAGAGTCAATGTAGATCTTAGTCTGTAGGCCTTTGATTCTCCCCAGTTCGTCTCAAAAAACCTTGTCATATTTCTTTAGCAGCTTTGGCAGTCCTCCTACTTGTAGCTGGAAAGTTTCAGACCAATTTAGTTTAATTTCTTTCAGTCAATCAAGACCTAAAAGGCTTGACCTTTTGCTTTCTAATACCATCACTGGGACTTGTGCTGTTTGATGATTATGATAAACAGATACAGTGTTAATGCCTTTCACTTGGATAGCTTCGCCAATATAAGTTTTCAATTTGACTGAAGTCTGCTCCAAGTTCAATTGTTGAGTACTCTTATTTAAATATTTGAAGGTGTGCTCTCCCAATACAGTGGTTATGGCACCAGTGTCCACTTCCATCATTAAAGGTTTTCCATTTACCTGCAGAGTAACAGTGATTGACCCTGTCTTGCCAACCTTTACACTAAATAGGGAGTAAGTAATTGGTGGTGCCTGGTTCTTCCACATTATGTACTTCGATAAACTTAGTTTGCTGCCTAAGACTCTGTCTCAATCTTGCTTTACAATGCTTCAGTATGTGCCCTCTCTTATGCAAAAATAGTACTCCACCTCTTTAAAATGGCATGCTTCAGGAGTATGATTGCTTCCACATCGGTAACAATTCATTTTCAGATTTGCTGCTAAGCTGTTTCCTGTATTTATTTCAAATTTTCGGGCAGTGGGAACTGTCTCCCACTTCACAGTGGAGTCTTGACTTTTTGCGCCACACTCGGCTGTCCGTTCCCGCCCCAATTGGAGAACAGCGTTATTATGTGCACCTTGTATAGCCTGCATGGCCCGCTTGGCACTTTCCATTGTAAGCGCTATTTCCAAGGTGTTTTTTAAAATCGAGGTTTAATTCAGCTAATATTTGTCATTGAGTGGCATCTTCTTGCACACCACAGACCAAACAATCCCTGTTTCATTTATTCATTTAGGGTCTCCCTGAAATCACAGTGTTCAGTCAGTGGTTTCATTTTCGCCACATATGTAGCAATGGTCTCCCCTGGGGCTCTAACCCGCAAATTAAAACTGAACCTCTGCATGGTGACTGAGGGTTTGGGTTGAAAGTGTTCCTTAACAAGGTCTACCAATTCACTAAAGGTCTTCAAATCGGGGGGTTCGGGGCTGTCAAACTTTGGATTAAATGATAGGTTTTACTCCCATAAATGCTTAGGAGAATTGCTCTCTTCTTTTCCTCCACCATTATTTCGTTTGCCTGGAAATACTAACCAAGATGTTCTACATATTGACAACAATCCTCTGTGGATGGATTGAAGGGGTCAATCCTGCCAATATGTGGCATATCTGGTGAGTATATCTTCCTTTTTTCTGTTTAAACAAGATATTTACAGTCGCTGAGCAAGGGACAACGCCAGGCCCAATTTATCCTCATCACCAGTTTGTTATGGACTTGATGTTCCAGACAGGTTTCTTATTAGAAACATTGAACTTTATTTACAGGCTGCAGCTGCAGTTACATGCTTCCATCAAGCTTCACAACTAGAAGAAAGGCTCCTACTCTAAGGCTCCCCACGTTTAGAGCTGATTCATTCACACTGTCACATGATACAATACAACACAATAAGTCTTCTACAGTCACTACATTCCTTAAAGATACAATTACTACGATGGGACTCTACTTTGATCTTATATAGGTATCCAAAGTTTGATATAAAGAAATCATTATCAAATTATGGAGGATGGAAGATTAGAGGCTAGCCAAAAGATGAACAGAGGAAGGGATAGAATCAGGTGATGTTACAAATGTGGGAGTAGGTGGCCTTAGTGATGGCATGGCTATGTGGTTGAAAGCGCATTATGGGATAAAATTCATTCATGTATCTTACAATTAACAATTCAACATTGTCTCATATGTGTCAATCATATCTACGTTAAGAGTATAGTATATATTATGCTACAAGTTCATTGATTTGAACCATTTTTAATATTGGGCAGATGGACAAAGGAAAATGTTGCTAACATTACAAATGAATACAAAGTGTGTTCATTATTTAATCATTTGCTTTGGGTGAGCTTTTCTACTTGGTCATAACCTTGATGGAGACCAGTAACTTTTAAAAAGAAATTTGAACTCCCGTCATATTAAGTGAAAGAATTATGCAACAAGATTTTACATTTTAAAAAAAACCTTCCACTGTACAAGAGAATTAAACAAAGCAAGGACGACTAACTTAACAATATGGGCTGAATCTTCTGTACCCACTGGCGTTGGGTGTGCTTGGTGGCATGAACGGACAATATGGCGAGAAGGCCAAAAATCACTTGAAAAACGTCATGAAACCAGTTTGCAATCAGCCCGTCGATGGCAGGCTGCGTTTCTCACATCGGACGTTGGGAACCTCATTGTAATACATCTGCATATCATTATAAGGCCAGCCCCCCCGGAATCATACCCCCCCACTCTGGATCATCTGCCTATGTCGGCGTCCTTCACAACAGCATATATAAGGCGTGCACTTGGTGGGCTGCACTTTGAGGGGAACTCGGATGTGAGTACACAGTAACGTTGCACAGCGCTTGCCCGGGTTGCATATTAAACTTCAAGGTTGAGGCATGTTGGAGGCAAGGTCTGACCTGTGGCTGAGGCGACTTGGGAGTGGGGGCAAGGGTTGCCCTGCTCTTGAGGCAACTTGGGGGTGAGGGCAAGGGCTGCCATGCGGGATGGGAGGGGGGGTGGGGGGGAAGGGAAGCGGCCATGCATTAAGGAAACCTTGCAAAAAGTGACAATTCCTCTGCAGCTGAGACAGTTCAGATGCAGCCACATTGACATGCTTAGAGTCGGGCCTCTAGCTTATTTGCCCACTCAAGCAGTGCAGAGGCATGAAAGTGCCACCAAGTGCTCCAGAGCTTTTCATCCCTTGGGCAAAGCTGCTGCCAATCAGTCAGGTGGAGTGGGGCAGAAGTGGTTGGGGTTTCGGGCAGCCATGCAGCGCACTAAACTCTGGCCATCCAAGTGGTGGCCAGCACTCTCCAGGATGCGTTAAGGGGTCTTCATACATAACCAAGAGAGATTCTTAGAACACCCATGCTAATCCACACATCTCTCTCTTTCATCCTGCAAGAGGAGTAGATCAGGAGCATGGAGCCTGGTGACCCAGCTTGTGGCGTACAGAGGGCGAAGACGATGGAGAAGGGAGTGACAGCGGTGCCTGGCTGGAAGAAGGGGTAGTTGGGGCTCCCGCAAACACTGCTGAAGAGCCACAGTGAGCCTTCGTTGGTTGGTACCTAGCTAGATCCAGGGTCTATAGACGTCGTCTTTTATTCCTACAGATGACCGACAAGTGTAGCTAAAGACTGCGAATGTCAAAGGAACTGGTTGCTCACATCTACCAGATACTGCGCCATTTGGCGCCACAGGAACATGGAGGGCATCCACTGCCAATGGACATGAAAGTGACTGTGGCGCTCAATTTTTACGCCAGTGGCTTCTTTCAGGGCTCTACAGGTGACCTCTGTGGGATATCACAAGCCTCCACCCACAAATGCATCCATGAGGTCACAGATGCCACCTTCGCAAGGGCACACAACTTTGTGCATTTCGCCCGGGATCAGGAGAGCCAAGATGCAAGAGTGAATGGATTTGCCCAGATCTCAGGTGCAGGGTGTGATCAGCTGCACTCACGTGGTGCTCAGATCTCTGTCGTAACAAGGGGTCAGCTATGTCAACTGCAAGGGCTTCCATTCGCTGAATGTGCAGCTGGTGTGCGACCACTACAACCGCATCCTGCAGGTTTGAGCACGGTTTCCAGGAATGTCCATGACTCCTACATTCTCAGTCGGTCACAGATCCCTGACATCTTCCAGGGTCCACAGAGGCTGAAAGGATGGCACCTAAGGGCTAAAGGTTAGGCACAGAGGATGTGGTTGATGACACTGGTGCGGTGGCCTCAGACTGCAGCAGAACGAAGGTATAATGAGGCTCATGCAGCAGCTCGCAATAACATCGTGGAGCAGACCATCTGAAAATGAGGTTCCAGTACCTGGACCTGTCTGGTGGAGCCCTGCAATATAGTCCACATAGGGCGTTACGCATTGTCGTCGTCTGCTGCACCCTTTACAATCTGGCGCTGCAACGGGGGAGGAACTGGCTGAGGAGGAGTTGGAGGTCTCCTCCGACGATGACAGCGATGAAGCCCTCGCACTGGCCAGACAAGGCAGGCATGCGCGGGAGGCCTTCATAGCTGCTAGGATGATGATGACATGCAGTGAGGGGACACTATGGGTCCTGACATTGCATTTATGAATGTTTGACTCTAGTCTGGCCTATGGCACTGCACATGCTCCTGTCACAGAGACACAGTGGAGGCCCTAATAGTTGCTTGATTCCAGGAGGATGATGACGACATGCAGTGAGGACATTTCATAGATCTTCACATAGCCTCCGAGAATGTCTGACTCCTGTCTGTCCAAGGGCAGCTCCTTTGCGCTTTGTGATCAGGGCCATATCATAGAGACGCAGCCATGAAACTTTAAAAGCATCTGATCCTTTGTCCTCAGAGAGAATGACGGAACTCTGATGCCTGCCCACCATATTCTGGCAGCAGTGATGAACATCATCGAGGGGCAGGGATCACTAATGTGTTCAGTGGGTGTGAGGCCAGACCATCATTTTGGTCTGAAGACTGCACAAAGCACAGGGAAGAGGCCCTGGACTGAGACACATGCCTTTATCTTGTGCAGAAAGGTTTCACATCTGAGTGACACAAACACTGCTCATCAGAACAAGGAGCCATAGGCAGGGGGACCTTCTTGGGAGTTTATTGACAATAGTGAACAGCATGTACAAGTGGTTAACATCCATGCCCAGGCTGTGTAACTACATCTGCTTAACTTCGCTAACCCTCCCGCTAGGTCTTGTTGCTCCCCGGGCATCCACAGCAGAGGTGGAGGCAGCCTGCCGACTGCGATGCACTGTCTGTGATGACCTCGGGGGGACATCCTCCAGAGGCCCGAGACTTGGAGGGCCCCAGCCTGCTTTCGGGGTCCTGCTGTGTGGCAGTGGCACCCTCCTTGACCTGTGAAGCCGGAGTTGCTGAGGTCGCAGGAAGAGGGGATTCGGATGGGCTAGACATTCCCGGAGTCACCTGGTGGGTGGCCCAAGGGGGTACACCAGCTGATCCTACTCCCTATGGGTGCCCAAGGGCCCCTGGGTGACTCCTCGAGGAGAACAGATGGCTGGAGTGAGATCGGGCTGCCCCGCACCCCTCTCGTGTACACACTGTTGGAGGCCAACTATGTCATCGGTGATGGAGTTGACCCCATGCAGCAGTGCAGGAGCAACATCCTGGACCAAGGTCTCCATGGTGGCCACCATCTGACCAGTGTTGACCTTGGTGTGTTGCAATGCTGGAACTATCACCTCAGCCTGAAGGTGAACGGACTCCTCTATTGTGCCTTGCAATCTGAGGAGTGCAGTGGACATCCCATCCTGATGCTCCTGAGTTTGCCTTTGCAGCTCCAGCAACTGTGACATGCCCGAGTCCAGAGCCTTGTCATCTGACTTGGACTCAACAAATTTCCGGCCTCCAGAGGTCCTCCAAGTTCTGGACACCTGGGAAGTCCCTGCCGCTGCCTACTGTGGATCAGAAAGTGTGATGTGCTCACCAGATTGTGATCCCGAGTCTACTCTAAAGGCAGGTCCCACCGAGGTGTGTGTCTCTGCACTGGCGGGGGGTGTGGGTAAGTGCTGTGATGTAAGGGTTTCAGCGGATTCCTCTTCTGACCTTCCCTCGGTGCTTGATTTGAGGCAAAGAGTGATAATTAGTATATGGCAGTGGCCTGTGAAAGAGGACACATCAGTCACAGCATGATTTTCTGATGGAGGTTGCGCTGCTGGATCCTCACTTGGTAGAGTACCGCCAACCTCACCGTCAGCACAGGAACGGTCCAGATCTTCGCCGGCCAGCTGGATGACCCTGCTTTTCAAAGTCCCTGAAGACCTCGATTTCAGGCATTCCTCCACCAGTCTGTGACCTCTCCCTCTTGTTGTGTGCCAGCTCGTCCTGCATGAATAGAGATGGAGAGAGTGTAAGCAGGACACCTGCCAGGCCAGATGATAAATATGCCTGGTATGTGTGGGTGGTGAGTGGTTCCATGGATGGGATGAGGACAATGAAAATGAGTGTGAGAGTGAATGGTGATGTCCCTTGAACTGGCAGTAAGCGAGGGCCCTATGGATGTGTGATGGGTTTATGAGTGTGTGAGTTGAGAGTGATGGAAAGAGTGACTTACCCTGGCGGAGCGGAGATCATTCATCCTCTTGCACCACTGGGTGGCTGTCCTCTTTTGCAGAGCATTGACCACCACTGCCATCGCCTCCCAAGCTGGGTTAGTGATGTTGCTGCCCATCCTGCAGCCAGAGTGGGGATAGAGGACTTCATGGCAGGCCTCCACTGGGTCCAAAAGGTGCTCAAGGGATGCATGATTGAACCTGGGGGGCTGCAGTCTTCTTACCTTTCGGGGTCACGTTTCCATGCAGCAGTCGTGGGCTGGAAGCACTGAGAAGTGTGCACGCAGTTGTACTTTTAAAATGGTGCCCGGCCTGATGAAACGGTGAGGTGATGGCGTGGCGGGTGAATGAGAGCCCGCCCGCCATGGAAACGGTGTGTTTCCTGGGAATGCATAATTAATGTAGCTTGTTTGGGACAATACAGTGTGCCAAACTGCCATTGCAGCCAATGGTTAAAACATGGTTTAACCGTCCGCCATTGCACTTGGTGCAAATCTGGGATGATTCTACACTATATTTCATAAACACTTGTACTTTAAATCCAAAAATCTCAACAGGAAAATCCCCATTCCACTTTTATTTCCACCCCAAGAGTTCCCCTTTACTTTACAGGTTTTTGAGTATTCCTTCATCTCGGAACCAGGCCAAGGTGTGCCATAGCTCTCTGGAATTCACTTTGATTCTCCTCTGTGTTCTCACACTTCTCTGAGGTATGAGATTACTTAGGGTCCTTCCACTAGCAACCAGCTAGGCAACCCTCTGCTGCTTCATAAGCACTTCACAATTGTAGACTCCCCAGCTGAAACATGGGCCTCAATGCATTCTTGCTTAGTGACTCCAAATCAGAAAACTCCCTTGATTTCCAATAGCCCTCACTACTGGACTACAGCTTCCTGGCCGATTCTCTGTCTCTGCTTGCCTTAAAGCTGCTCCCAGGCTTCAACTGTTTTTGTGAGAAATCACACAGCTAAAATCCAAATCCAAAAAAATCCTCCCTGCAATCCATCCCCCTGATATCTGGAATGTCCCAGATAGAAATTTAAACTAATTATCTCCACTTTCCAAATCTTCTCTTTCTATATGATAATACTTGCCACCATGACCTTGTAAAAATCAACATAGACCACCCTTTGAATTGCAAATACTCTAGGTTTGTTTACCAGCTTTTCAAACCAGGGCCTGAATTTTTCAGAAATTTTCCCTTCCTGCCATCCGAAGAGTCAGCGAGGAACACATCCCTACCCACTCCAAGTGCCCCACAGTCATTTCACGCTCGCGTGTGTGTCTATTGGCTGTAGGTGGGAGTTTCATCCCTCACTCAGGGTGAAGTCCTGCCTTAGAGAGCTGCCAGCTAACCTGATTGGCCGGCAGCTCTCCAGTCCCTGCAGCGACAAGAGTTGCCTTGGATAGCAGAACAACTTCAGAGGGATGCCTGAGCCTAAGTCCCGGGGCTGAAGGATAAGTTTAAGGGGTCCCAGTGCAGCAAGTATTGGCGGGGTGGGGTGGAGTACAAAGAAGGCAATGAGGTGTCAGGGAAAAGGCCGGGGGGTGGGGTTGGGAGTTCCAGCGGCCACTGAACCTTAAAGAGTGGGGGTGAGGGTGGGCACCCGCAGTCAGGACGGGGGCTTCTGGCGGAGGCACCCCCCCCACCTTCTTGCCCAAGATCTCAGCCCGTTCTTTTTCGGGCTTCCCCCACACCAAGTAAACCCTCCCACCTGCCTAAAAATTGAGGCTGAATGGGAGAAGGCCCTTAAGTGGCCAATTATTGGCCACTTAAGGGCATCAAGTGGGGTAAGGACGGAGGTCTGTGGCCTTGCCTGCCCCAGCGTAAAATTGCTGCATGATCAGAGTGGGTAGGAACCCAGAGGGAATCCTGTTCCTTCAATTTTACGCTCCCGCCCGCCTTAAAACCCGCCGGCAAGGGTGTGTGAAATTCAGGCTCAGGCATTTTCATTTATCTCACATTTAAAAATTTCAACCCCCAAACTAAAAGTTATATTCATAAAACATATGAATCATGAAATTACATACTCATAACACTATTCCCAGGGAAAATGAAAACCTTTCAGTTAGCCAGCCAACCCAAAATGCTGCCAAACGTGCAGAGATGGTGCAGTACAAAGCTAGGCCTTCTGAGGTCAGAGCTGCTCGAAGTTGTCCTACAAATCCATCTGCTATCACCCCTACTGTAAGTCAGCAGGCTTCCACCAGCCATGCTGCACGGTGTAGGAGCACTGGGACAGTCAAAGGCTCACAGTAGAAAGGCACTAGGGGAATACGCAAAGATGATTAGTTGAAATTTGAATGCAAAATGGCATGATTAAATTTATATATTTAGTTTGGAATGTTTATGTTTATTTTAGCATGGTAGGTAAGAGGACGCTGTGAGGATTAGTAACAGAGGGAAGCTCTGCTACAAAGCTAGTCTGGCCATAAGACAAGTGGACCATCTTTTTACTAAGTATTTTAGTAGGAAAAGCATTGGCTGTCTATTCAAGCCTTTTAGATGAATAGTCTTCAGATTATGATACAGTTAAGACTGCTGTAGTTAACGCACATGAGCTATTATAGAAGCCTATAGATTAACATTTTGAAATCTGTGAAAAAGACAATCAAACATTGTGGAATTTGCTAGATGAAAAAGAAATGATTTTAGATCGTTGGCATCATTCAATTAAAATTGAACAGAGTTTTGAAAATGTAATGGGAGTGTTGTTAATGGAAGAATTGAAAAATAGTATTGCAGCAAGAATTAGAATACACCTAGGGGACCACAATGACTCTAATATAAAGGAAGCTGCTGTTTTGGCTGATAACTGTGATTTAACTCAAAAACACCTAGGTGGCAACAAACCATTGTTTGTAAACTCACGCAGGCTAGAGAGATAACATGCTTTCATTGTTATAAAGCTGGACATTTGAAAGCAGATTGTTCGAGGCTAAAACTGAAAGCGGTAGTTTTAGTAAAGGTGGCTAGTGTTTCTCCAGAGAATACCGCATTAGGGAGTGAAGCTTGTGAGAAGTGTACTTACCGTGAGGGTACATAGGGATGTGAGGGATTATGGAGATTTCATATCTGAAGGTTAAGTTGCTCCATTTTTGCCTAAGGAAGGGCTGATAAAGTTTGTTGTCCTGAGAGATATGGGTTCAGCACAGATGTTTGCAAAAGATTCTTTTCTTCGAAGAGTTCAATGAATAAAAATGTATTGATACAGCAGGTGTGCCATTGTGCAGTGTGAATTTAAATTGTGCTTTCATAAAGATATCTAATCTGAATAAAGATGCAGATGTATCCACCCTACTAAAGGGTTTTACAAAGGCAGCAAAAGCGCCTGGAGAATTTCAAATTAAAAATTCTCTCCAGGAAGGACTGAGACCTCAAACTAACTACAAACGGTTAATGTTACCTGACACTGAATCAAAAGTGCCTGCCAGTATTGAGACACAGGATACAGCAGCAGGAATCCAGGCAAATGGATAGATTATAAAGGACATTACCAAACCCTAAAATGATTGGGACGAGGTTATTCACGAGTTGCGTGGAAAACTCAAAGTGTTGGAATATAAAATGAAAGCCCAAAATGAAGAAGCTATCAGCATCACTCAAAAGAATTAAAGATTCGTTCTGAATGGGATCAAGAGAAACTAGAAGATTATAAACTGTTCGAGGGCCAGGCCAAAGAGAAATGTCAAACATTTCCGCTCGAACATAAAGGTCAGAAATTTATGGCCCCCGCTGCGGAGTGTCTCCCCCTGCATATGCGGCGAGACAATTAAATCTCCATTCAATTCAACAGGACTGTAATATCCTGCCAGGCAGGAGGGGCCGTAAAATCCTGGCCAAAAAGCATTGGTGAATTTCAAGCTCAGTTTTTGAATCTGTTTGAACTTGACTGTCCTCCATGTTTGTAGGTTCTTCATTGGGGAGAATTTTCTCCCCATCAGGGGGGTTGCGCGGGAGTGGGCGTGCTCGCAGCTGATCGCCACCCGCAATTGGCTGGGTGTCACCATTTTACATGGGCGGGCCAATTAAGGCCAGCCCAGCGTGACATGCGTCCGGAAGCGCTGAACATTACCTGTGCAGGCGGGTGGGGGAGGTTACCTGAGTCAGGGCCTGCGCTTTTTAGTTCAAGTTTTAAAAATTTTAATAGAAAAAAAAATTTTAGGACACGTCCCCTCATGTAAAACTGTCATATGAACTGGGACATGTATATGAATTTTGTTAAAAAAAATTTCAAATCTTTAAAAACCTTCATGAAACCTCATCCCGCCCAAGGATGAGGTTCCATGAAAAATGCGAAGGCCGCCTAGGCTCTTTGCCTGCCTGCCAATCTTAAGGTTGGACGGGCAGCTCAGTTTATTGTTTTAATTGATAGTTAACTGGCCTTAATAGGCCTTTGACAGATCAGCGGGCGCACAGCTGACTCGGGTGGTGCGCCCGCCAAACTGAAAATCTGAATGACGCACGTTATTTTATGCCTCGGTGAGCTCCACTTGACGAGCCGAAGATTCTGCCCATTGTTTAAGTCTGAAAAGAATGTCCCAGTTAATTTCACAGTTAACCCATTTTCCTCTTGCTCAATTGCAGGAGTATCTTTATTTTTAAGCCCACATTCAGAGTCAAATGTTTGAATTCTCTTTTTGAGATAGCAAGTTCCAAATAGCTTCTTTTTGTGCTAACAACTCATTGGTCAAATTCTTCCTGAGCCATTTTAACAATATAATTTAAATGCTTTTTTTACTGATTTATGGGATGTGGGCCTCACTGGCTAGGCCAGTATTTATTGCCTATCCCGAATTACTCTTGAAAAGGTGGTGGTGAGCTGCCTTCTTGAACCCAGCAGTCCCTGTGGTGTAGGTACACCCACAGTGCTGTTAGGAAGGGAGTTCCAGGATTTTGACTCAATGGCAGTGAAAGAACGGCGGTATATTTCCAAGTCAGGACGGTGAGTGGCTTGGAGGGGAACTTCCAGATGGTGGAGTTCCCATGTGTCTGCTGCCCTTGTCTTTCTAGATGGTAGCTGTCGTGGGTTTGAAAAGTGCTGCCTAAGAAACCTTGGTGAATTTCTGTAGTGCTTCTTGTAGATTGCACACACTGCTGCCAATGTTTGTCGTTGACCATATGACCATATGACATAGGAGCAGAAGTATGCCATTCCGCCCATCGAGTCTGCTCCACCATTCAATGAGATCATGGCTGATCTGATAAGCCTCAACTCCACTTTTCTGCCTTTTTCCCATAACCCTTGATTCCCTTTCTGATTAAAAATCTGTCTATCTCAGCCTTGAATATACATAATGACCCAGCCTCTACAGCCCTCTGTGGTAAAGAATTCCACAGATTCACTAATCTCTGAGAGGAGAAATTCCTCCTCATCTCTGTCTTAAATGGGTGACCTCTTGCTCTGAGATTATGCCCTCTGGTCCTAGAATCTCCCACAAGGGGAAACAACCTCTCAGCATCTACCCTGTCAAGCCCCCTAAGAATCGTATATGTTTCCATAAGGTCGCCTCTCATTCCTCTAAACTCCAAAGAGTACAGGCCCAACATCTCCTCGTTAGAAAATCCCTCAATACCCAGGGTCAACCTAGTGAACCTTCTCTGGACTGCCTCCAAAGCCAGTATATCTTTCCTTAGATAAGGGGACCAAAACTGTTCACAGTATTCTAGGTGTGGTCTAACTAGTGCCTTGTATAGTTTTAGCAAGCATTCCCTATTTTTATTCTCCATTCCCTTTGAAATAAAGGCCAACATTCCTATTATCTGCTGAGCATGTATGTTAGCTTTTTGGGATTCATGCATGAGGACTCCCAAATCCCTCTGTGCTGTAACTTTCTGCAGTCTTTCTCCATGTAAATAATATTCAGCTCCTCTATTCTTCCTGTCAAAATGCATAACCTCCTGTTTTCCCACATTATGTTCAATTTGTCGGTGCAGACTCGATGGGCCGAAGGGCCTCTTTGCACTGTGTGATTCTGTGAACTTGCCAAGTTTTTGTGTCATCCGCAAACTTGGCGATAGTACATTCACTTCCCTCATCTAAGTTATTAATATATATTGTAAATAATTGTGGCCCCAGCACTGATCCCTGTGGCGCTCCAGTAGTTGCCATATTGAAAATTCTCCCCTTATCCCAACTCTCTGTCTTCTATTAGTTAGCCAATCCTCTATCCATGTTTATATATGACACCCAACACCATGGGCTCTTATCTGATTAAGTAGCTTTCTGTGCGGTACCTTACCAAACGCCTTTTGGAAATCCAAATATATTACATCTACTCGTTCCCCTTTATTTGTCCTGCTTGTTACCTCCTCAAAGAATTCTAATAAATTTGTCAGGCATGATTTCCCCTTCATGAAGCCATGCTGACTCTGCTTGATTATATTATGCATTTCTAAATGCCCTGCTATTACATCGTTTATAATAGGCTCTAACATTTTCCACAGACGATGTTAAGCTAACTGGCCTATAGTTACCTGTTTTTTGTCTCCCACCCTTTTCGAATAAGGGCGTTACATTGGCAGTTTTCCAATCTTCAGGAACTTTTCCAGAATCTAATGATTTTTGAAGATTACTGCCAGTGCATCCATTATTTGTGTAGCTACTTCCTTTAAAATCTTAGGATACAACCCATCAGGTCCAGAGGACTTATCGGTCTTTAGCCCCATTAGTTTCCCTAGTACTTTTTCTCTAGTGATAGTTATTGTATTTATTTCCTCCCCGCTTTTGCCCCTTGATTATTTAGTATTTTTGGAATGTTATTAGTGTCTTCTACCGTGAAGACTGATGCAAAGTATTTATTCAACTCCTCTGCCATTTCCTGGGCCTATGTTCATTTTGGCCTCTCCCTTTTTATATATTTAAAGAAGCTCTTCCTGTCCGTTTTTATATTACTTGCTAGTTTACCCTCAAAGTTTAATTTCTCCCTCTTTATTTTTTTTGGTCATCTTTTGTTGGTTTTTAAAACTTTCCCAATCCTCTGGTTTACCACCAGTCTTTGCCACATTGTATGTTTTTTCTTTCAATTTGATACTATCCTTAACTTCCTTGGTTTGTCCCCTTCCTACAATCCTTCTTTCTCACTGGGATATATCTTTGTTGAGAGTCATGAACTCTTTTCTTAAATGCCTGCCATTGTCCATCAACCATCTTTTCTGCTAAACCCCTTTCCCAGTCCACTCCAGCTAACTCTACCTCTTCCTTTGGCGAGCCAGTATTAAATTGCAGTCAGGGCCAGATTTTTTTTTACTTGTTCATGGGATGTGGGCGTCAATGGCTAGGCCAGCATTTATTACCCATCCCTAATTGCCCTTGTTCAGAGTCAACCACATTGCTGTCGGCCTGGAGTCACACGTAGCCCAGACCAGGTAAGGATGGCAGTTTTCCTTCCCTAAAGGGCATTAGTGAATCAGGTGGCTTTTTACAACAATCAACAATGGTTTCATGGTCATCATTAGACTTTTAATTCCAGATTTTTATTAAATTCAAATTTGATCATCTGTCCAGACAGGATTTGAACCCAGGTCCCCAGAGCATTATCCTGGATTATATCAGTCCAGTGACAATACCACTATGCCACCGCCTCCCCTAAATTGCAGGCTGCCACTCCCATCCCTCCCGTTGCACCTGCCCAACAAGGGGAAAATTCTCCCTTAATGGTCCCGCTGCTTCTCGCACTCTCTTGCTGTTAAAGTCCCCACTGCTCCTCTCGTACTCCCTTGCTGTTAATGGCCCCACTGCTCCTCTCGCACTCTCTCACTATTAACAGCCATGCTGCTCCTCTCACACTCCCGTGCTGTTAATGGCCCCGCTGCTCCTCTTGCACTCTCTCATCATTAAAGGCCCCGCTGCTTCTCTCACACTCCCTTGCTGTTAATGGGCCCACTGCTCCTCTCGCACTCTCTCACTATTACCAGCCACGCTGCTCCTCTCACACTCCTGTGCTGTTAATGGCCCCGCTGCTCCTCTTGCACTCTCTCACCATTAAAGGCCCCGCTGCTTCTCTCACACTCCCTTGCTGTTAATGGCCCCACTGCTCCTCTTGCACTCTCTTACTGTTAAAAGCTCCGCTGCTCCTCTCACACTCCCTTGCTGTTAATGGCCCTGCTGCTCCTCTCACTCTCTCTCGCTGTTAATGGTCCCACTGCTCCTCTTGCACTCTCTCACTATTAACGGCCACGCTGCTCCTCTCGCACTTTCTCACTGTTAATGGCCCCCCTGCTCCTCTTGCACTCTCTCACTGTTAATGGCCCCGCTACTCCTCTCGCACTCTTTGGTGGAGGGAGTGAATATTTGTGGAAGGGCTGCCAATAAAGCAAGCTGCTTTGTCCTGAATGATGTCGAGCTTCTTGAGTGTTGTTGGAGCTGCACTCATCCAGGCAAGTGACAGTATTCCATTACACTGACTTGTGTCTTGTGTATGGTGGACTGGCTTTGGGGAGTCAGGAGATGAGTACTCGCAGCAGAATTCCTAGCCTCTGACCTGCTCTTGTAGCCAGTGGCTAGTCTAGTTCAGTCTATGGTCAATGTCAAATTGTCAAGGGCAATTAGGGATGGGCAATATAAATGCTGGCCTAGCCAGCGATGCTCAGGTTCCATGAAATAATTTTTTAAAAGCCACAGCAGTTGTTGAGTGCTGAGGCGGGTTGTTTATAAGGTCAACCTTGGCACTCTGGGACTCCTTTCCAGTTACAACAAAAACAGCCCTCTAGCCCTCAACCCCTCTAGCCCTCAACCCCCACACACTCTCCATGCCTGATCCAAGCCAACTCAGGCCACCCCATGCCACCACCCACCCCCATGGTCCCTCATACCCTCCATGCCAAGCTATGTCTCTACCTAACCCTCACAGCCCCTCATGCCATCAATGTTAACCTATACCCCTCTACTTCCCCCCAATGCTTCCTCATACCCTCCATGCCAAGCTATGCCCCTCTATCCACCCCATGCATGGAGGAAACGGCACCTATGAAGACCACCTGAGATCCAGTCTTAGGCCATGACCTGTAACTCCCAAAGAATTCAGAGGTAGAGGAAGAAAATTTAGTACTCCTTAGTTCATTTTTACAAAGATGGTCGCTAGAACCCTCAGATAACTATGGCCTTCACCAGATTTCCAAGCATGCTGGCACTAACAAGTGGAGTTCCTAGATGCTTTTCTAGTGACACATGTGTCAGTCCAAGTCAGAGGAATTGAATGAACTCCACAAAATTCTGCAAACTTTGGTGTCATCAGCTTGGGAGTCCTGGAAACATATGCTGGAATGAATTGTCCCTGTTCACCCGACTCAGATTTTCAGCTCCAAGTCATACAGATCTAGCTAAAGTACATCTTAAATAAACTAAGGCCAGGATTTTATGGCCCCGCTGCGTTATGTCTCCCCTGGCGGATGCGGTGAGCCATTTAAATCTCCATTCAGTTTGGCGGGACTGTAATATCCTGCCAGGTGGGAGGGGCCATAAAATCCTGAGTGCCTGTTGCAAAATAAAATTGCTTAGAAAATGTAGAACATAAGAAAGTCTTATGATCCTTCAAGTTTGTTGCTTCCGTACTCCGTACGCAATTTGTCACATTACGAACTGTACCAAAGTAAAGCCTCTGAAAAGATAACATGTTCTCTGGCCCTACTGTAAACTAATTTCAAGATATCAATCAGATCAAAAATCTGCATAATTAAACTTTGAACTTTGTATTCTAGTGGCAACTTTACTGGTCAAAACAAAGCCTTTGTTCCAAATATTCACTGCTGACTGTGGAAAAAAATATTTCTGATGCATACTGTAGTTTGAAGCTTGTTAACCAGATATTCAGTTGCCTGATTGTGCAATCACAGTCCTGTTCAAAACTTGCTCATAATAATGTTATTCATACTTTTTCCTGGCCTGGCTCAATCGTTCCTTCAATAAGAAATAGTTAAATTGCATCAGTGTCTCTTCCTCACTGAGTCCTCATCACTATTCTTTGAACTGTCTCCAAGGCATCAAGCTTCTTTTGAAACGGAGATGAAAAATTGCAAATGTGGCTTCACTTGTGACCTCTGCAAGGTTGAATAAAAACTGTTTTGACTTATAATCAAATGTTTTTGAGATGCATGGTAGCTTGGTTATCCATGTTAATAACAGTTTCACTTGTGAGTAATTTCACTGAATGGTCAGTAATCAGAGCAAAATTCCTTTCCTGTTCTAATATATTTCTATTCATTGCGCACATGCTTCGGATTTCCTGTTCAGTGTGCATTAGCTTGCATTTATCCAAAATAAAAATCCATCTGCCATTCCTCCATTTAATTCATGCAGATCCCTTTGATTGCTATTGATCTTTGTTACACTTGTCACCTGGGCATACATTTTGATGTCATCAGCAAATTTCATAACATTAAAAAAACTAGTTTGCCATATATATATTTATTATTATTTATTATATACAGAGTGTATACAATGGGGGACTCAGAACCAACTCCTGTGGAGCTCCACCAATTACTAGCCCATCAGAGCTGTTTCCATCTACTATTCCCAACTATGTTTATCAATCTTAATTTCAACATATTGTCTGGATGCATAACTCAGAGGTTGACTTTATCCTTGACTGGAAATTGCTGAACATCTTAAACCATGCTAAAGAAACAGTACTGATTTTAGTTGCAAAAGAGGGAATTTGAAACAAACGTGAAGGAAAATCAGTGAGTTGGAATATGTATTTAAAATAAATGTTAAGTAGCCAAAGTCAACAATAATAACAAATAAAGTGAACCATAAAATGAACAATTTCTAGATAAAACCAGGTAGATAAAAAATTCTATGTTTTATTGAGAATATGCTCCACTTACACAATTGGTACTATTAAATCATGCCAAGAGCACCATGCAAGATTCATTTTTAATTAGCTATTTTCCTTTGGCACATGTAAGCTATTGGCAAGCAGAATATGACACCACAACAAACTTTTTCATTTTGATAGGTTATACAGTTTGGGTCACTGTGAATTTTTCTACAGTTTCAAGCTGAAATATCAATGGGTAGAATGTGCAAGTAGATTGAATAGCTGAAATGGAATGTCAGTGAATGGATCTGTGGATCATTTGAACAGTAAAACTGGAATATCAATGGGTTGAAATATAACTAGATTGAGCAAAGATTGAGCGAGCATATCTTAAGACACCATGGCACTGGCAGAGTCTTGTGTGCAGTGGGTGGCTTATTGAAAACTTACACGTGAACTACCCTCTGATTTTCTTTCCATTCAGACGGTGAATAAAGTTAGGGGCTCATCAAATCACTCCAAAATGTTTTTTAAAGATCCTTTCAGTTTTCATCTTCGAATCCCACTGAGGTAAGAAAGTTAGCA
Source organism: Cetorhinus maximus (assembly GCF_964194155.1). NCBI lineage: Eukaryota > Metazoa > Chordata > Chondrichthyes > Lamniformes > Cetorhinidae > Cetorhinus > Cetorhinus maximus. Next base: position 130,408,500 of record NC_135882.1, on the reverse strand, counting down.
CTCAGAGGGTTTGTAACATAATAATAAAAAAAGAACTTAAAGAATTCAAGACTTATTGTGCATTATTTCTGTTAGAAAAGCCTCTACTTTCTGCACACCAATGTGAAAATCCTGAGCTTTGAGTTTATGCAACATTTTGGATCGATGATTGTTATCTGATGACAATTAGTATGATGTATAACTACTGCTTGAAGTATGCATCAATGGTACCAACTTGTAGATTTTTTTATGGTCTGCAGCAAAATTGGCCATTCACAAAGAACACAAGAGTTTTACCCTCTCCTTCATTCTTATGTACCTACACACAAAACATTTGAACCAGATTTTTTTTCTTTGTATGTGAACGTTAAAAGAATGACAAGGTGGACTTAACCTGACTCATGATACTGGCAGCAGAGTGAATGGGTTGCAATTTGATGAAAATCCATCCTGCAACTTTGAATGGGCATCTCACAGCTGATACGATTGCATAAAGAACCTGAGGCTGGGGTGGATAAGACCCAGCATGCAGCAGCTCTTAAAGAGCAATGGCTAAATTTAGGAAGAAAACCATGGAACCATTGTAATTTGTGCAGCCCATTGTTTGTGATGGTTCTTTGCGAGAGAAATCCAAAACTACCTGCTTTGCCCTGCTGTCTTTTCACAGCTCTGTATCTTCCCCTGCTTGAAATATATACCTAATTTCTCTTACACAAAGGTCCCTACAATAACCACTTCCTACGACAAAACAGTCCATGCTTAATCTGCATCCTAAACTTTTTCCCCACTCAGTGATTATTTTAAATTGATAGCCCCTCATCACTAACTCCACAACAACAGTTTTGCCTTATTTGCTCCATCAAAACGCTGCGTGATTTTATGTCCTCTATTAAATCTAACCTTAGCCATCTTTGCTCCATGAAAATAGTCTCATTATGGCTGATTATAACTCATTCCACCCAACGTGAAAATCAGACTGCAGCACTTACTATGGGCAGAATTTAGCCATCGATGGGCGGGCGGGCCCCACCGGCTCGGCGGCAGACGGGCAGCTGAACTCCGCCGTCGAAACGGGCCCCGCCATTATTTTAAGTGGGCGGGCCAATTAAGGCTACCCGATGGGAAGCGCTATGTGCTTCCTGTGCGGGTGGGGGGAGGGGGGGCGGGGGGGGGGATTCCCCAACTGTCAAAGTGCGCTCTTTCACGCATGCGCGCGAAAGAGCGCACTGCTCCCTGAGACTAAGTGCTGTCAGTGCTTCAAAGTTTAAAAATAGAGTAGTAAAAAAATTATTAACATGTCCCCCTCATGTGACAATGTCACATGAGATGGGACATGTTAATAAATATGACTTAAACTTTAATAAACTTTTTAAAAACAGACATGAAACCTCATCCTGCCAGTGGATGAGGTTTCATGTTTTTTCAGAAGGCTCCTGGCCTGCCCGCCAACCTTAAGGTTGGACGGGCAGGGCCTTTAATTGTCTTAATTATCCTGTCAATGGCCTCAATTGGCCATTGACAGGTCGGCGGGCGGACAGCTGATTTGGCTGTCCGCCTGCCTTCCTGAATATTTAAATGGCACGGGATGACGTCGGGGGTTCCTCCCGACATCATCCTGCGTCATTTTCACGTCGGCAAGCGGGCCCTGCCCCCAACTCGCCGGTGGAAAAATTCTGGCCGATCTTGTTGCCATCCAATCCCACCCTCTGCCATTTTGCTTGAAGTCTTTCGGAAAGGTAACCACCAGAAGCAGGCAGAAGTCTCATTAAAGTGTGTAGCCCGGGGTCCTATGATGCTAATAGGATCTTGACGCCAATTGTACTTGCAAAAACTGAAATAGAGCATATTACTTGGCCCGATCAGTGCTTCTGGGTGCTAAAGACATGAAATTAGAATTATTATTTAAGTATACCTACAGTATTCAGATCATTGGTATCTGTGTGCAATTCACCTGCTGGAATTTTTCACAAATTTTTCTATTGCATTTTGATGATTATTACCTTTATTCTACGTATAACCTTCAAGAAGCCTAGGTATCAAGATGGGAAGTCACTCTCACCACTCCACTGTCAACTGTACTGAGCAACAAGAGCAGCAGCAGCTTGATTGACAAAGTTCAAGGAGCTGCAGTTGAAGCTCTGGGGAGGCCCCATGTTGTGAAAAGTACTCACAAATGTCTTTACTTTGTCCTTAGGGCTTAATGGTCCAGAGACAGTTACCTCCAGTTTTCCGAGGTGCAGTGCTTCATGAGGCTACACTTTACCAGTATTTTGCAGCCCCTTCCAACAAGCTGACCATGCATTGCATGTGACGATCACAATGACAACTGCCCTTATTTTTTTTTTGCCTTTGGCTCTTTTAGTAAGGTTATCTTACTAATCAGTCAATTGAATTTAATGGGCAGAATTTTGCCCTTGATGGGTGGGTGGACCCGACTGACTCGGTGGTGGGCGGGCAGCCGATCGCCGCCGCCGAAACGGGCCCCGCCGCCATTTCAAGTGGGCGGGCCAGTTAAGACCCGCCCAGCATGTCGCCCGACGGGAAGCACTATGGCTTCCTGTGGCTGGTGGGGGGGGGGGATTCCCCTACTGTCAAAGTGCGCTCTTTCACGCATGCACTCCCTGAGGCAAAGTGCTGTAACTCTGTGAAAGTCTAAAAATAGAAAAATTTAAAAATCATTAACATGCCCCCCTCATGTGAAAATGTCACACGAGATGGGACATGTTAGTGAAGAACACAAACACTTTATTAAAAGTTTTAAAATCCGATATCAAACCTCATCCTGCCACTGGATGAGGTTTGTAAAAAAGTCACTTACCCGCCTGCCCGTTGGGCCCATGTGCCGACCCGAAGTTTACACGGGCCCCTCAAAATCCGGGTCGATTGGAGGCCTTAACAAGGCCTTTAATTAATGGCGGGCGCATGTCCCACTGCATAGCACGTCCGCTGACCGAAATATCGCAATGCCGTGCTCTGACGTCGGGACGCAGCGCTGGCGTGCGGACTCCGCCACCCACACGCCAGCCAGAATGTTCTGCCCAATGGAAATAAAAATTGGAGACATGTAAAACTGGCTGCTGATATGCTATCACCTCCTTTATACTATTGCAAACAGTCTAAATTAACCCCATTTTGTGCATGATTTTACACAATCACAGCCATTCTGAATGTTCATGAAGTGCTCCCTACTCTGATGTTTCTATTTGAAAAACAGGGTTTTGCTCCAACGAATACTCCTTTCCAAAACTTAAAAACTTGGTCTAAATTATTTTGAAAATTCACATGCACACACACACGAGATTCACACACATTAATAACATTCACACACAAACATCAGAAGTAGATTCTATGAAGGAATTAAAAAGACCTAAAATGTAATTTTTCCAAAATACTGCCCATTGGTTTTCCAAGTTAGGCTGTACTTTAGGGATTTTACAAACACCTGTAATCATATCCAGTTCAGTTACAAAAATATTTGACATACCACACAATTGGCTTCTAAATAGCACTCCAGCTAGCACATACTTGTAAGGTTACTCATGAATCATCTAAACAAAGTAGGCATTTTTCAGGTTTCCTCAGTCTTCGTGGCAATAACAAGCAACAACTAAATAAAGACCATTTTATGCAACTATGGGCAGAATTTTCCGGCTGACATGCGGGTGGCGTAGCCCGCACATCAGCGCGTAAAATGTCGCGCGCTGATGTCACACGATTGTGTTGACGTCAGCGCGCGGCATCGCAATATTACGGTGGGTGGGCGCGCTCAGTTCGCCCACCATTAATTGAAGGGCTCGTTAAGGCCCTTAACTTGCCAATTGTCCAGGATTTTGAAGGGCCCGTGCGAACTTCGGATCGGCGCACGGGCCCAACGGGCAGGCAGGTAGGAGATTATTTAAGAAAACCTTTGCAATGTCGGGATATGTGGACTCAGAGCGGTTGTTCATGTTTTACATGAAGTTATAATTGATGAAATTGTTTAAAACTTGCCTGTGTGATTGTTAGTAGTTCTCACTGATGTCCAAGAGGTTTTTGAGTAATTTGAAACCAGTCTGCAGACAGTAATCCTTTTCGGCTTTGCAGCTTTCCGGAGGCCTCCATTTAGCCTGGGGCTATGGGTTCTGACCTCTCCAGTGGAGGCAGCTCCCCTGAGGAGGAAGGGAAGGATAGAATAAGGATGAGGCCAGGACTGAACAATCAGCCTCCAGGGGAGCCATCTTTGGGTGTCCAGGCGCAGGCACAAGGGGTGCAAGGCCAAGAGGTTGTCCAAGGTGCAAGGGGCCGCAGACGTCGCCACTATCCTGCTGCCAGGGTATACAGGCGGCGAAGCAGCTACCTCAATATGACTGAGGTGCAGTGCCGAAGGAGGCTCCGACTCTCAAGGTAGACAGTCAACTATATCTGTCAGATGATTGGCCCTGAGATCTCCCCTAATTGTGGGAGGACAGCACATGCCAGCGGCTCTGAAGCTCACAGTTGCCCTCCACTTCTATGCCTCTGGCTCCTTCCAAGGCTCGGTGGGTGATCTTTGCAGTGTCTCCCAATCAGCTGTCCACACTTGCGTCAAGCAGGTTACAGATGCTCTGTTCTGACGGGTACCCACCTTCATCCACTTCCGCTGCGACCAGGCAAGTCAGGCACAGCGAACCAGAGGCTTCGCAGCCATTGCTGGCTTCCCTCACGTCCAGGGTGCTATAAATTGCACACATGTGGCCATCAAGGTGGCAGCAGGTGAGCCTGGTGCCTTAGTCAACAGGAAGGGCTTCCATTCCATGAACGTGCAGATAGTGTGTGATCACAGGATGCAGATTTTACAAGTCTGTGCAAGGTTCACAGGCAGCTCCCACAACGCCTACATCCTCAGACACTCCCAGGTGCCAGGGCTCTTCAGTGCTCCGGCTCGGCTGGATGGTTGGCTGCTGGATGACAGGGGCTATCCCCTGCGAAGGTGGCTCATGACGCCTCTCCGCCATCCAAGAACAGAAGCTGAGCAGCGCTACAATAGGAACCAGGGCGCTACAAGGGCTGTGGTGGAGAGAGCCATCGGTCTTCTCAAGATGCGCTTCCGTTGCTTTGACCACTCAGGGGGCACACCTCAAGTACCCCCCAGATCACATCTCTCTGATCGTGGTAGTCTGCTGCGCCCTGCACAATCTTGCGCTGGAAAGGGGGGATGGAATTGATGATGAAGACCTTGACGCCCTGGATGAGGCTGCACATGATGAATCCAGCAGTGCCTCAGAGGATGAGGAAGTACAGGGCGATGATATGGGGCACGACGACTCGTGTTTACACCAAGGAGGCAGGGACACCCGGGGCAATTTAATCCAAAGAACCTTCAGCTAGCTCCACACACATAGATCAGCAGGAACAGCATTGCCTGGAACTTCCACACATGGTACTTAGGTGCTACATCTTCCACCTTATCAGCTACAAATAAGGCCTTAGTACAGAAACACCAATGTCCACTCAAGCACTCATGATAATTATGTGAAAAAGAAAAAAGCACCACAATGAAAAGACCCTCAGCCATGGTAACAAAGGTGGACTTTATTGTGTCCAAAATTAAAGCCCACATGGTTATTTCACAATGACAGAAAAATGGGTCCCTATTCTAAGGCCAACACAAAATCACCGGTGACATACCCGGGGAGTGCCTAAGGTGCCTTCTGCTTACGTTTCCGGGTGCTACGTCTACGTGCCGCCCCATCGCTTGGAGTGGCTTGTGAGACAGCCTGCTCTCCTATTGGCCTAGATGACCTTGGTGGGCGTCCTCTGGCCCGTGGAGCCTGTGATGGCCCTGCCTGGGAGGGAGTGGCCAGTTCCTGAACTGGCACCTCCCTAGTTGTCGCAGCCTCAACGGAAGAAACGTTGACTGGCAGAGGGGCGGAGGAGCTGCTGCCCTCATCTGGAGCGCCCTGAGAGGAGCTCGCAGCGACAACAGGCAGCTGCTGTGCCGACGTGAGGTCCATTTCGACCTCCCTGCTCACCACAGATGGATGGGCACCGAGTGCCGGCGCTTGGTGTTCACAACATCTCCCACAATGGGAAAGACCACCTCTGGCCAGTACTACTGTGAGGGCTTGCAGGTCAGAGCATATCCCAATCGTATTTTGATCCATTCGGTTAAAGCCCCTCTCTATGAGAGTTGCCAATCTCTCATTGAAGGAAGCCTAAAGCTCTGCCCTGAGGGTGGAATCTTCACATGCACTCTGCCTAGACTCCTCCGTCGCAGAGAGCAACTGAACCACTCCCTCATGTAACCCTGCCAGATGCAAACGCACTTCCTGCTGCCTGTCCTGCAGCTGCTGCAATGGGGACAACTCCAAAGGCACTTCATCAGTGCCAGACTCAGCACGTGCCTCATCCTCTGCAGCCCTCCTGCTGCTGGAGCCATCAGCACTCTCTGCCCCTACCATCTCCTCCAGTGATCGTGATGTGCCCTCTCCACTGTGACCCGGGACACTAGCCGATGGTAAAGTCCCCACCGATGTGTGTGTGTCTGTGCTGGTGCCTGGCTGGCTGAAATGATGTGCAGCAAGTTGCACATGTTGCCCCTCAGGTCTGGAGGGAAGGCTGCGGTGCGGATGTGTGGGTCGCTCTGGTGGTGATGCTGAAATTAACAACACGGACAGTGCATCAGTTAGCGTACATTCACTTCAACCTTTCATCCCTTTCCCCCTCAGCCTCATAAGTCGCTCACCCTTAAAGACCCTAAGGAGAAGAACATTGGTGAGGTGGAACTGAGTCAAGACGGGCCCAACCATTAAACGCACATGCAGACAGGCTGGTCAGATGGCCTCATGAATGCCACGTGGCTTGTTATGAACAATAGGAGTGGGGAGAGTGCAAGGGTACCTGATGTGGATGTATTGTTGCCTGGGTAGTTGCAGGGCTGAGGAAACATCTCAAACAGTTGTGACATTTTCCACCAAACACAGGAGATTAAGAGGTCATACTATTGCCCTTCATTCCGTAAGGAGGGGCATAGACCGGGTAGCCAGAAGGCAACATTTCCCCTTGGCGCAGGAATGAGTAACGTGGTGGCATTCATCTAAGTTGAGTGCCATGAGGTTCACAGCTGAGGTGCTGAGGACCTTTTGGACAAAGTAATGTGGGGCACACTGGCTGAAAGGGTGCAGGAGGTCCCAAGCCCCCTAGAATGGAATAAGTCTTTGGCTATGTAGCAGCGATCTAATGGCATGTTAGACCATGGTGATAGTGGTCATAAATGGGATAAAGTGGTGGAGACGCTATTCCTCAAGGGGACAGGGGTCCTTTGTATATGGCCCACACGTCAGAATGTCTCAGTCTGTGAATGAGCATTGTTTCAGCATTAACGATTGCAGCAACCATCAGTGGTTTGGATGGTGGGCAGACAGAGTGGATGGGACTGTGGACCTCAAATACCTGCCCGCTGGACCCCAGCCTCGCCGCCCCCGGCCGCCCTGGCCTCCTGCCTCCTGCCCAGCTCCATGGCCTGCTCCTTGAAGGGTGTGAGGCGCTGGAGAAGGGTGCGCCCACCTCCAGTCTTCAGGCGCTCCCAGGCATTGTGGTTACTTTTTGCCTGCAAAACAGAGAAGATAATTTATTGGGGCAGCTCACTCATGTACTCTGCACGCGCTCGCCACACCCCAACCAGAGTGGCCCATCTGAGGCCCCCAGCGGCTCCTGTCCACACTACTAGTGATGAGTCCCCAGAAGATAGTACGGCTGGTCACAACCCCCTCCCCCAACGGTCCCCTTGGACACATTCGGCGACCATCACTTTGAATAGCACATGGGTCCTAGCGCCCATGGCATGGAGGAGCAAATAGGTGCAGCGCCGATGCCAGCAGATGGGACTTGCCCAAAAGACCTTGAGGCACCCCTTGGACCATCTCATTACCATCAATATGACATGTGTTGGAGTTCTGAGTATGTGTCTACTGGCCTCCCCTGCAGTTTGCCACCAAACTACTCAGATGCCACAGAAACCAACATATGCTGCGGGGGAAGCCCTTCTTCTCCTCAACCACTAAGGCTGATGTAAGCATTGTCAGTACCCATTTGCCCACCCAGCGTGCGACAGATGCCCTATGCAGTAACGACAGCAATACATGGCGGGGGGGGGGGTCAAAGGCTAAGGCTGCCTTCTGGGTCAAATGGCCAAGACAGACATGGTACTCCCTGTCTGGAGCGCAGTAAATCATTGAATCGTTTCCTGCACTGGGTGCCAGTGTGCCACACATCATCATGGGCACTTACAGCCTCACCCACCTCCTCTCACGCCTGGCTGGTGACATGGGGGGCCCTCCTCCTCCCATCCTCAGGATACAGAATCTGACGCTGGTTTCCCACCTCTTGCAGGAGGACAGCAAGGCATGCATCCGAAAATCTGGGGGCACAGCGGCCCCCCACTGGTCTCTCCTGCAGGCTGCCCCCCTCCTTCTCCGCCTCCTCCTCTGCTCTCCATGCAACATTTCTTGATCTCTGAGTGGACATGGTGCACTGCCTCAAGCAGGCTGCCTGGCCACTCTTTAAACAGGCTGCCGGCTCCCCATTGGAACCGGTTGTCTGAGGCCGCCCGCCCCCGCGACTATTTTCCCGTTCTCCACGGGAGTTGCAAAGCTGTGGTGCGGGCCTTAATTGGCCCGCCCGCGGAAAATGGAGGCACGGCCCGTTTCTCCAGCGGCAATCGGCCGCCCGCCCGCCGCCAAGTCGTCCGGGCCTGCCCGACCAATGAACGTAAAATTCTGGCCTATGTGTTTACTTCAGGTGCTTTTCCTGCTAATATGTCAGAAATATAAACTGACATTTATTGATTTACACAATGAAACAAATATTCTGGGGGCTAAATCAATGGGCACAAAATGGATGCAACACCACCAAATTTAGCAGTAGGAAAACCCTTAGGCTCAATTTGTATGCGCGCTCAGGCCACTGCTAAATTTGGTGGGACTTTTCTCAGGATGCCTATGCCACATTTTCATATTGAAATGAGGCTGCTGCGCATATTTCCAAAACTATTCACAAAATTTGTTTAAACTTGTTGGCACTTGAGCTGCGCAAACTCCATCAACATTTTCAGGCTCTGCAGTGACCTGACTAGCAGTCCTTGGAGTGACCTTGAAACGACTTCCTTCCCCCAAGGGGCAGACATCCCACTTCCGGCCTATTAATACCCAATTGGCTGTTAAATGGCGTCAGGGCAGCCGGTGTTCCCCTTGGCAGGCTTCTCCCCAATGACTTCTTAGCCGGGGTGGGGGGTGTTGGAGTGGCGGGGGAGGAAGGCAGGTGGTCAGCGATTCCAGCACCTCACATAATTTAGCCCCAGGGCTTGAGCATCAAAATCCAGGCTGACACCCCAATGCTGCACTGAAGAAGTGCTGTACAGATGGACATGCAGTGTTTTGGATGGATGAAAATTTAAACCAAGGAACCATCTGCTCTCTCTGGTGAATGTAGAAGATCTGATGGCACTCTTTGAAGAAGGGGAGTTATTCTCTGGCGTTCTGGCCAATATTTATCCCTCAATCACATACAAATAACAGATTATCTGGCATTATCACGTTACAGTTTGTAGGAACATGCTGTGCACAAATTGGCTGTCGTATTCCTTACATTTTGATGACTCTTCAAAGTACTTTATTGGTTATAAAGTGCTTTGAGGCATCTGGTGGCCTTGAAAGGTGCTATATAAATACAAATCTCTCTTTCCTCATTGCCCTAGGCAATGTACAATATTTCTTGTGCGATCTTAACCCAGTTCTAAAAAGTCCCCAGCAGAGAACGGACCAGCATTTTCTCTGAAATCCTGGCTGATCTCTCACATTCTACTCTCCATATACTTGAGGTCATCCAAAACTCTGCTGCCCCTGCCCTAGCTCACACCAAACCCCACGCACCGAACACTCCTGTGTTTGCTGACCTATATTGGCTGCTGGTTAAGCAATGCCTCAATTTTAAACTTTTCATCCTTGCTTTCAAATTCCTCCATGCCTTTGTTCCCCCTCACCCAATAACCACACCCCTCCCCCCAGTTCTATTACCAAGCTCTTGCTCATCTGTTCTAATTTCTCCTTATGTGACTCAGTGTCAAATTTTATTTGTTAAGTTTCTTTTGAAGCACCTTGAGGTGCTTCATTATGTTACAGGAGCTAGGTAAATGCAAGTTTTGTTGTCTCTGTTATAACTTTGCACTAAGGAATGTGTAGAAACATAGGAATGTAAGAACATGGAAACAGTTTTTCTTTGTTCATTCATGGGATTTGGGCATCAGTGGCTAGGTCAGCATTTATTGCCCATCCCTAATTACCCTTGAGAAGGTGGTGGTGAGCTGCCTTCTTGAGCCACAAAGTAGTCCATTCATCCCCTCAAGCCTGTTCCGCCATTCAATGAGATCATGGCTGAGCTATATCGTAATTCCATTCTCTGTATGAAATATAATGAAAACTTAGGCATGAGGTCAGCAAGGTCGGTAGCGAGTGACACCAGCCAAAATCTAGCACTGCTCCGTCCTGCTCCAATTATAAAATAGGTGGAAAGGCAATTAAAAGAACAATAACACTCAAAAGCCAATAGTGATAGCATGATATGTAGGATTTAATGAAATTGAAAATAGGGTTCTGCATTTCCACTCAGAACAAGCGTCAGAAAGAAAGAAGTTTGTGATATCTTAGCTTAGCTAGTACTTATTCTTGAAAAAGAGTTTCAGATTTAGAGAGAATATAAGTGATGTTATGACCTTCCCAGTATAACATCGACTCAACTTCCAAGTATATTCCCAAGCTAACTCTTGCTGAGATCCTGATCCAATTCTTACAGACCACATGATCAAAAGAATGCGCTTACAACCAATGACTTGGACATTGACGAGAATGGATATATAAAGGCATAAAAATTAAATGATTAGGATGTTCCCACACTGAAATGAATGAAGATAGCTAAAAAACCTTTGCAGAAAATAATCGGCAAGGAAGTTATATAACAATTAATAGGTCTGAAATTTAAGAGCAGGACAGACTTGTGATTCTGTGAGGGTTAAATGATAATACTGTTGAGATGACATGCATGAAAATTCAGAAAGGAATTTAATAACACAAAGTAGACCAATCTCTTAATCTCTTTAAACAGCTCTGACTATGTACTATTAGATTTTTGTAAAAATCTCCAGCCTGAACGGAAAGACAAATTTCCTGACAGCAGCTGTAATAGGTGGAGCCTGAGATAAAATCAGACTCGTAACACTGAACAGATCACATATTCAAACTGTGATTTATGGGGAAGCAGATAATATGACTACAGACATCTGCTATGCCAGCACAACTGTCATTTCCACTGTTGAGTTGCCTTTGCTGCTCCTTTATTGCCTTCATTTTGAAAGGAAGTTCTTTTCCAAATAATTTAAAACTTAAGGCATTAGAAGTTAAATTGAAACAAGAGAAAAAAGTTTGCATTTTTATTCACTTACCATGACTGGAATCAATCATTTTTCCATCCATTTTTTCACAGTTTCAATCAAGATGATTGTAAGTTTTTGCAGCTCAAGGATTTATTCCTTCTGTTTTGTTAAGTTTAAAAGTAAACAAAGCCTTCACTTTTGATGATTTTTGTACATAACCAAGCCATAGCTCAGAAATTACTGCTTGCAATTTTAACCCTTGAATGCACCATACACCTATGGGCGGAATTTTCCAGTCCTGCCGCCCAGCGGAAAACATTCCCACTCCCGCGTCCGCCACTGGGCTTAGTCTTTGGAGCAGAAGATTCCACCTTGTGTTACAGCCCTTTCTCTGCTATTTTAACAGAAGCACCAACTTGCCCATAATAACTGGGTGAATGCTCTGTTAAAATAGCAAACAAGGTAATGACAAGATACAAACATGCAAAATATCCATCCATTAATACTACAAACTCTCATTTCTAAACTCATAGTCTTGAAGAACCTAAGTCCCAAGCTTAACAAACATAAATCAAGAATGAAAGTGTATAATTAGGCCTGTTAAAGCTCTAACATCTAGCAGCCTAAGGCGCTGATTCTATCTGAGGTGGGATGTCTGAGTGGAAAGAGAAATTGCAGACTGGGAAACCCAAACTCCAGAAAGACAGTTTTAACTCCACCTTTTCTTCTCAGCAGGTTCCCGCTCCAGAAGCTAGTCTGATTGACAGGTTTGGTTCCATTTTAGGGTGGAAAAGACTCCAGGGGAGGTGGCAGCCCAGCAATAGCCCAGGTAGGCAACCTTCTGCTGAGAGGTGTTGATCCTGGAGGAGGAAGCAGGTTAGTCCAGGCGCCAAGGAGATACACTCCTGCTCCTCCTGGTACGCAACAAGTGTTGGAAAGGCACTTACCTTTTCCACATGATAGTCCTCATCTTCTTTTGTCTACTGGGTTTCCTAAGGCCCAAGAAACCTGGCTGGCCTATCTAAACCTGGAAGGCAGATACAATACGAGGCATGCACCCTCAATATAACATTTAAATGGCCAACCACCCTTCTAGGAGCTTGTATCCCATCCCAACCCGGGTGAAGGGATTGAAACCGGAAGGGAGTGGGTTGGTATCAGGTTCAAGATTTTTAAAATTTTCACATCCTACATGACCAAAATCCATCTGTTTTGGGGGGTTAAAATTCCCCTTGACATCTCTCAGCATTGGTTTCAACTACAGAGATGAGGATCTATAGCCATGAGGAGAGACTTGAGCCATGGTAACTATTATTGCCACATGACTGGAGAAGGCTGAAAAGAGATTTAACAAGATATTTAAAATTATGTAAGGTTTAGATAGGGTGAATGAGAAAAGATTGTTTTCTGTATTTGGAAAGTCAGTAATGAGGAGGTATTAGTTTAAAAGTGTTCCTGAGTGAGGAGAGAGTTTAGGAGATTTAGTTTGTCTAACAGAATTGTATGTTTGCCACAAGCTTTATTGTGGCACAGATGATTTCATCTTTTAAAGGAAAAGTGGATAAACATTAGAGAAGACTTAGATACAGTGCTGGGGGAAGAATGAAGGGCAATGGGATTTTCTCTGAATTGTTTTGGCAGATAGTACAGACAGAACTGAATGAATGGTCTCCTTCTGTGATATCAACTTCCATGCATTTTGAATGCTTTCAATGACTTGCTCTTTACTACCTTACGAAGTAGACGTTTGGAAACATTTATAACTCTTTGAAGATTATAACTGCTTGAAACAATTGCCTTGAATTTCCTCTTTCTGCTGCTGCGTTACCAAAGCTGTGGTATACGTAGATTTTATAATGAAGTACTGTAGCAGGAAGTCCAAGATAATTCAGGGTGAATGCTTTTTCCATTGCAATAACCATTATTGGACCTGCCAACTGGATGGTTAGCCTATAGAGCAGGATGAATTACTGGGCTTCCACAACCCATGTGATGAATGCACACCCACTACAAATACCTTGTTCGATTTAGAGCTGGTACTCCAGTCTTCACTCATCAACACTGTTCACAGCAGGATTTGAACCCTTCATCTCCTGATTCAGAGAAGGGAATGCTACCACTAAATCAAAGGCTCACTCTATTTACCCAGGTTACCAGACCTGATCACTGTCCATTGACCTCTGCAGAGGTGTCAATGTTGCAGAAGTGGCAACTCTGTTTGTGAGATTGCTGTTGTTTCTTTGCAGGTGGTTTCCTGGCATGTGAATGATGAATAGTATTCACAGGAGTGTGATGGTTACTGTTGACAGCCTCAGCTTCAGTAGCTCTGGACTCTGAAAGTGATAGTGATCTTGCTAATTCCAGCAGTTCTGACAGCATTCTGTCTTTCTCAAATGCTTGTCAGTGTAGTTGATTGGAGAGATAACCTTTGATTGTTTGTGTTTTGATTTCCTGTTTAACACGTTCAACATCACCAAAGTCACATTTGGCTAGTTGCCTCAATTGCGTGCAATATTGATCAAGTCTCATTTGCTTCTTGCATAGTGTGTCAGAAGACAATTGTTTCATATACTGCATTTTTCTTAGGCCTGAAATAGATTTTTAGTGCATTTTTTTGCTGAGTCATAGTTGTTTTACTCAGGAGCAAGTGTCTCAAAAATATTGTCCAATTCTTCACCTCCACAGTGGAGAAGTATGGCCTTTTTCTTTTTGTCATCTGTGATTGTAAAACCTGCCATTGCATTTATGAATCGTCACAGCCAAGTTTGCCAAAATGAGAATACAGATGATGGCTCTGAATGCACATCAAAACGTGGTAGATTGGGCACACTGAACTCACCTTAATCAGCAGCATACTAATGCACATGATCCAGGGTTCAGGATCTTGTTCCTTCCAAAGAAAAACCTCTCTGCAATTATCCAAGATTAATTTTTTTGATTGGATGGTTATTTTGTTGCGATCAATGTGTGTGTACATTCTGCAGGTCTTACCTCTTGCTAATCACAAGCTTTTATGTGCCTAACAATAGGCTACAGCCTCAATGTGTTCCCTAAATCTCTAATTTAAAATGCTGCCTGCAGACAAAACACCTTCCAAAAGTTTCGTACTTAAAAACAATATTTCATATTTTCACCCTCTTCATTGCCATTGTGAAGCTCTTGGGAAGAAACAGTAAGAGTCAATAAGAAGCATTCTTGATCAGAGCTGTACGTGCTGCTAAAACATGGATTCCTTTATTCTCCTTCTAAACTCCCTCTGAGATGTGTGTATGGTATCTTTAAGTGGACAAAATACATAATGCAATTTTCAATACACTACAACAATGTATTAGGATTAAATTCAATGTCTGTATTTTTGATGCCCTCCTTGTGGTAAGGTTGCCTGCATAGAATTCATGAAATAAAGAGGGCCAAAGAAAGTAGGGACATCTGGTTGGAGGGGAAACCCCACTGTAGGACTAGTGATGAATGGGGCTGTGGACGCCCCCCGCCCCCCCTGCCATCCTCTACTTGCTGTCAGGGGGCCACCTCAATTGAACTGTTGGCCTCTGCACACAGTGGGAGGCCACTCAGATGTTGGTAAAATACCAGCACCATTGTAAAATTGGGCTAATCGTCTTTGTTATCTCTAGACTCGACTATTCCAATGCACTGTTGACTGGCCTTCCGCACCATACCCTCCATAAACTTGAGATCATCCAAAGCTTTTCTGCCCATGTCTTAATTCATATAAGTCACACACACCTATCACCCCTGTGCTTGTTGATGTACATTAGCGCCCGGTCAAGCAACATCCTGATTTTAACATTTTCCTTCTTGTTTTCAAATCCCTCCATGTCCTCGCTCCCTATCTCTGTAATTTCCTCCAGCCCCACAAATATCCGAGATATCTGCATTCCTCTAATTCAGGCCTCTTGAACATCACTGATTTTAATTGTTCCACCATTGGTTGCTGTGCTTCAGTTACCCAGATGCTAAGCTCTGGAATTCCCTCCCTACATTTCCCCACAACCTTTTCACCTTTAAGGCACTCCTTAAAACCTATCACTTTGACCGAGTTTTTGGCCATCTGACCTGATATCTCCTTCTGTGGCTCGATGTCATAATTTGTTTTTCAATACTCCTGTGAAACATCTTGGGATATTTCATTTTCTTATAGGTGCTATATAAATATAAATGGTTGTTGTTGTAAATAGCGAACCACGGAAGTTAGTGACAGTAATGGTTTTTTTATTCTTTGTTAAAGTGCAAATGCTATCATTGGAGGAGATACTCTCCAAGGCTGCTGACATGGTGAGATCATGTAAAACATGCTTTCTAATTCTACCATGAGGCACAGGATGTTGGAGAAGCAATAAGTGGCATCACAGAATGATCAGATATAGATCCTGATACCCATTCCAATGACATATTAAAGTCAACCATGTGACTGTACAAAGGCCAGACAGCATTCCAGAGACTGAAGAAAAGTAGGTCAGAAGGAGTGTGATGTTAGTTCTCTCATGCCTTTCAATGGCTGGCTTGCATTTGGATTGGGAGCTGGTTATTCGTCTACCCTCCTTGGCTGTACAAAGTCTGTGACCAAGGGAGGTCAGATAAGGAGAAAATAGGCAGAAACCAGACTGCATCTCTGCTGCTGCTCAGTCAGCTCTCCCACACTGTCAGCTTCAGTAGCTGCTCTGTCATCAGAAGAGGAGCTGCCTAGTGAAGCCAGAGATACAAAGTGGCAGTTCTGTTCTATGAGAAGAAAACAAATTTAACTTTGAACACATCTTATTGGGGAAGCATTTTACAAAGTGGATATTTTTTTAAATACTGATATCAATGGGGGAATTACATAAATTTGAAATAATTCTCCATTCTAACTCCGCTCTCCTTTAAATAAAAATAACCAAAAGATACAACTCCAAATGTAATTTTCTACAACTATTTTGAATCAGTGCCAATGACAAAGCTGCTATTTTTTAAAAACGTTTTTGTTAAACGAAGACTACTTCAGAAAAGGGAGGGAAAGATTCTAAACAGGGCTAGTAATATGAGGAGGAATTTGAGTTCCCAAGAGATCTGCCCAGGATCTGCAGTGGGAGTCCTGAACCATAGTAACAGCCGGACCTCATTACACTGTTTCACCAGCCAGTGGATTCTTGTGTTTGGAGTACAGCATTGGTCCCGTAATAAACAATCATCCTGACTGTCTCATCAGGATCTCTTCATCCCACAGTCCCTACTTTCAATGGAGAGAAGATGATTACATAAAGCAATTCACTGAGATAATTCTTTATTACTGACATTTAAAACATCCAGATTCACAATGCCGTAAGTTGCAGGCAGTATGGAAAACCAATGTTATTAATGGAATTTTCAATTCTTGATGCCACTGTTTGATAACCAGGTCATTCCAAACTGATTTTCAACAACTAAATGTCTAGAAAATGTAAATAGTTTTACTGCTGTTAAACTGAATGTCCCTAGAGATAAAAACAAAAAACTGCAGATGCTGGAAATCCAAAACAAAAACAGAAACAGAAATACCTGGAAAAACTCAGCAGGTCTGGCAGCATTGGCGGAGAAGAGTACAGTTGACGTTTCGAGACCTCATGACCCTTCATGAGGACTCGAAACGTCAACTGTACTCTTCTCCACCGATGCTGCCAGACCTGCTGAGTTTTTCCAGGTATTTCTGTTTCTGTTTTTGTATTGAATGTCCCCTAGAGTTGTGAGCACATCCCACAATACACAATATTCTGTTCTGTGTAAATGGAATTTACACCACTAGAAGAATAGGCAACTTTTTCTAATGTAGCATTTTCAGCCCATTACATATGTTGTCTGGCTCAATTCTAATACAGCATTCCAGTATTGGTCTTTTAAAAGAATCATTTTCATTAATATGCCCATGTGAACTAGAGGCAATGCAACCCCGGCAACAGCTTCACAAAGTTAATGCATTGAATCTGCTACTAAATATTGAACCTTTCAAGCCCTCCATATTTTTCCAAAAAGGTTTTTTTTTTGCAAGCAGAGATTCATACCTGCCAATTACATAACTACACTGCTGATGTTGGAGCACTGAATGGGGGTAAAATTAATCTTGGGCAGTAACATGAAACGTATGATAGTGAATTGCAGCCCATTTTAGGATTTTCTTTTACATTGTCATCAATGGCAAAGAAATTCATCATAGGATGAATCTCTCATTCCAAGAACCAATCTAATGACCCTTAAATTTGACCCATGCGTAAATAGGTGCATGGGGTGATTCTGAAATTTGAATTTGCATTTGCACTTTCCCTGTGAATCTCGTGATTTGGCCTCGGTAGGACAGAGAATTCTCCTGGAACAAGATCAGTGGATCTTTTATTATTTTGAAGGGAGGGGAGGATAACACAACATGCGCAAAAAAAAAAGCCACATTCACCTCATCTTTATCAGCGTTTGTACCTATGCCTGGTGTGTTCTTCTGTACCTTTCAACAGTATGAAGCAGCACTAGTGGATGCCTGGGACTAAATTGTCCAGGCCCTCTGGTGTGATCAGTATGAGTCAAGGCAACCTGTGAAAAAATGAGTTAAAAAGCAACATTAGCCTCAAAATCAAAATGGCGCTTTTTTTCAGGGTAGCACAATTCCAGCTTCTATTCACATCTTGGGCAAATCACTGAACAAAAAGCCATATTCATTGCAAAGGTTCTATCTGTTAGTGCCCAATCCTAAATACAATTATTTATGCACAAATATGTTGGTCTATTGTGGCCCTTTTCATATCTTGTCATGGGAGGGGAAATTCCATCCTTGCAGTAAATGTCATATCATGCTAACTAATTTTGATGATCTTAAATCAGAACTGGCTGGTGATTTTGTCATTTCGCCTTTGGAGCGAACATGTACAATCACAGAGCTCACACCAGAAACTATTAGAGTTAAATAGAAATGGTACATTAGGTTTAGTTGCTGGCACATCACAAATGTCACTTTTAACAAGTAATTCTTCAGTATAATAAATCCAAATCATACACACACGAATGGAATGGCTGTTGATAGACAAAGGTCTGACCTACTTATTCCGATGAGAACAATTATGCAATTGTACCAGCAAGCTGTCGAAATTAACAGCTTGTCCATAATTGGTCATTTTTTTACTTTGAAAACCTCATGAAGTATTTTGTAACCAAAATCAAAGTTCACTGCTAGTGCATAACACAGTTTATATTTCTCAGATAAGATGGTGTATTCTATTCATAGTTTTAAAGGGAGTTTCAGAAAGTACATTAAAAAAATTATGATGCATTCATCTATTATAAGTTCATCTAATTAAGACTTTGTGCACTTCTTGTTGCACTTACTTCCAACGTCACAACTCCGTCATGCGACACAAGCTGAGAATTTCCTTGGAGCTAGTCCCACTCTGACCCCACAACTTTTAGAGAAATTCCTCACCTTGTTAGTACGCGGAGTAATCTAGCTATATTAATTGGTAAACTAATAACTGTTCAAGTTATCATTGTACTTAACTGCTAACCTGTCATTGGCATGTGGTTCTCCCACTCCTGGTGGTACCATGTTCTTTTCCATCCACCAATTTATGTCTTTCCCTTCCTTTGAGGTCAGCATCATTATTGCATATAATTATTTTCTTTCATCTCATTTCTTGACAGCTTTCTTCCTTCTTATTAAGGTGAGCTCTTCTCTGGTGCACGCATGTTCTAAGATCATGTTCCATTGGCTGTTTCCCTGCTTCCCTACCTAGCTGCCCATTTTCTCTTGGATATTTCTCTCTGGGCCCTATCCCATCCTTGCCCTGCTCCCTCACCTTCTGCATCTTGTTGTTCTCCACATAATGCAGATCCTCCTCCCTTTCCACCAAACCTATCATATTGTTCATTCCCAAAATTCTGTCCTTAGCCTATGTTGGATTTCCAGCTCGAGACCAGGCTTAACACATGCTTTGGACCAATTCCGAGCTCACCCTGAGTGCAATTATGCATCTGCTTGCATTAATTAATAGCAAAAAAGCCTGCGAAGATTCCTGTGACCTTTAGGGCTAGCGGTGCTTCAGCTACTAGATAAGTAAATAACCTGCAGTGAAGGACATCTCTTTGGCTTCAGCCAGAAATAAATAAAATCAGCATCCAAAAAATTTAACTGGGCCTCGGACTAAGTAGCATTTCAACCACTAAGTAAATAAATAAATATAAAAAGTACCTCCAAAAATTCCAACACGACAGCATTCCTTCAACTTAGAATTAATTAATTATGCTCTGAGTTGGTCTTCATAGAGAAACAACCAATCGCAAATTAATATCTATTCTCCCAATAAACGCTATTAAGAATGAGTGAAAATAGGTGATTCACAAGTTGAGCACATCTCCCAAAAACTTCTTACAGTGGCCATGCACATCTCTGTCCCACTTCATCATCAGCCCAATTGCAACAAAATACCTTCCTACTCCCCTAGAGGAAGGTAATGGGAGTGCTGACAATATTCACAAAAATGAAGAGAAAGTATTGCCTTTTTGTTTCTTTTGGATCACTGTAAGCTACATTAATTGTTGTGAGTCCTTGGCCTGAATTTTGGCTCCTGGGCCAGATGCGCAGAGTCAGGACAATTCCCAGCTCTGCAAATCTGGCCTGGGCGAAGTGCCCTGGAAGTTCAAGTTTTCATTCCTTGGGGGTGAGTGGGGAGTTGAAAATGAGAGTTGTGGGCACCATCTCCAGAAAGAATTCTGAGGCTGTCAGGTGCAGAGGCAGGCTGGGCAAAAGGCCAGCCTCGGTGCTCCAGCACTTTGTCGAAGATATGGAAAAGGAGTAAAACAAAAAACAGCCTATTATTATCACAGTGGGGGGCCTGTCAATTCACAGTTTGATTGACAGATCCAACGGCAAATTAAGTCTTTGAAGTGGGACTATGAATGTAAATGCTTGTTTTTTATAAGGGATTAAAGGAAGTTAAATGTAATGTTGGGTTTTTATCAATAAGAGTGTTTTTTTTATGAAACAGTGAATTCATCAAGAGGCATGTAACAACTTTATTTAATCTCATAGAACCATAGAAAACTTACAGCACAGGAAGAGGCCATTCAGCCTATTGCGTCTGCGCCAGCTGAAAAATAAAAAATAAAAAACTAGCTGCCCATTTTAATCCCACCTTCCAGCACCTGGCCTGTAGCCTTGCAGGTTACAGCACTTTAGGTGTGGATCCAGGTACCTTTTAAATGAGTTGAGGGTTTCTGCCTCCACCACCAAACCAGGCAGTGAATTCCAAACACCCACCACCCTCCGAGTGAAGAAGTTTTTCCTCATGTCTCCTCTAATCTTTCTACCAATCACCTTAAATCCGTGCCCACTGATAATTGACATCTCCACTAGGGAAAACACAACAGCCTGTCTACTCTATCTAGGCCCCTCGTGATTTTGTACACCTCAGTTAGGTCACACCTTAGCCTCCTGATCCTTCTGAAGGGAATGTGTACTCCGTTCATTCCTAGAGTGGACTCAGATTTTCTTTAATGTGGTGCCCACCATGTACTTGCTGGATGTATATGCTTTGCAAATGGAACATTCATATCCACTTTTTTTACAATTTCAGCCAAACATTTGTTTGTTGTTTTATTTTCAAACCGTTTTCCAAGCTTGTGAATCTTTTCATTCAGCTCAATGGTTCTCAGCACGTCTTAGACATCCATGCTTTTTCTTCTTCCAGTTCCTCATGCTTTAGTGTCCGATTTACATTTTCCAATATCATTTTTGTCTTTCTTTCTTTCTCTGTCTGCAAAAAAAATGTTGTCCTTGACCTTCATTTTGATTTCACTATTGGCCAGGTCTGTCTCCGGTGAAGTCTCAACTTGTTTCAGTTCTGTAATTGTGCTACTCATGGCTTCATTGTCCACTCGCAGTTTAGAAAGTTCAACAGCTTTTCCTTTCAATGTCTCCTCTTTTCCATTCAACTGCTTCTCCAGCTCTTCGGTCTCTTTCTTGTAACTTTTGGCTTCCTCTTGGAATATTGAACATTGCTGCGTCTTCTCTGCCAACTGGTTCTTCAGTTTGTTCAGAGTGACGTTACACTCATTTTCCTTCTCTTCGGAATGTTCCAGAGGAATAAACTTTGACCTGAGGGATTCTTGTAACATGTGAAGGCCTTTCAATAGGTTTTCCTTTTCTTTGTGAAGCTTGCTTACTTCATCTTGAGTTTTCCTGTAATTAAGCATAGTCTCCTCGAGTTTTTTCTGCTGTTCTACCATTCTAGTGTTTAAGACAGTCTTCATTTCTTCATATTAATGAATGATTATGTGTTCCTTTTACAGTTGATCTTGAAGGACAACCAGTTGCTACTTCAACTGTTTATTTCCTTGTTGATCTCTTGCCAACACACTCTGAGCTTCAGTGCATCACTTTGTTGCTGCTGATATTTCCAATTCAGCTTTTTCTGAAATAATATTCAATATCCTTTTTAGCTCCTCATGTTTTTCCATGGCTACAGATTGATTCTTCAAGGAGTCTTTCAGGGTCGCAACTTCTTTGTGTGTCTTTGCTGCCTGCTATTTTGCCTGGCTGTACATGCAAAGACTTGGCAGATGGAGTTTAGTGTAGGAAAGTGTGAGGTCATGCACTTTGGTCGGAAAAATCAAAAGGCAGTTTATTATTTAAGGGGAGAGAGACTCCAAAAAGTTGCAGCAGAAAGGGGTCTGGGTGTTCTTGTGTATGAAACGTAAAAAGTCAGCATGCAGGTGCAGCAAGTAATTAAGAAGGAAAATGGAATTTTGGCCTGTATTGCTAGGGGCTGGAGTTTAAAAATAGGGAAGTCTTGTTACAACTGTACAGGGTATTGATGAGGCCACACCTGGAGTGCTGTGTACAGTTTTGGTCCACGTATTAAGAAAGGATTTTACTGGGATTGGAGGTTGTTCAAAAGAAATTCACTAGGCTGATTCCTGGGATGAAGGGGTTGACTTATCAAGAACGGCTAAATAGGTTAGGCCTTTATTCATTAGAGTTTAGAAGAATGAGGGGTGATATTATTGAAATGTACAAGATTCTGAGGGAGGTTGACAGGGTAGATGTTGAGAAGATGTTTCCACTAGTGGGGGAATCTTGAACTAGGGGACATAGTTACAAAATAAAGGGACACTCATTTAAATCTTCTTCTCTCAGGGGATAGTGAATGTCTGGAATTCTCTACTTCAGAGAGTTGTGGAGGCTAGATCACTGAACGCATTTAAAAAGGAGGTAGATAGATTTTTGCAATATCAGGGAGTTGAGGGCCATGAGGAGCTGGCACGAAAGAGGAGTTGAGGCATGGGGCAGATCAGCCATGATCTTATTGAATGGTGGGGCAGGCTTGAGGGGCAGAATGGCCTCTCCAGCTCCTAGATCTTATGTTATGTTCTTAAAGCATCTGCAATCAGATTTTCTCATCCAGCAAAATGTATTATCTGTAGATGAAATGGTTGCAGTAATAAACTCCGTCTGAATGGTCTTGTAGAGTGGTCCGCAGCTGCAGCTGAGCACAGGCAGGCAGGCAGGAAAGGCCTATTGTTACCTGCAGGGCTGGACCCCGGTCTGCTGTCTCCAGGCAACAGAAAAGTCCCCCACCCTCTGTGGGGACCTGGAGGCCAATTAGAAATTTATAGTTCGTCTCGACAATTGGCCTTAATATGCTTACAAGTGTCTCAATTGTCTACCCACTGCATGTGAACAGGTGGCTCTACGCCTCATTCCGCATGCAGGAAAATGGCCCAGGGATGGGATGGTGAACTGGCACACCAGCCAGAGCTTGCCCACCTGCTTCATATCCATCCCACTGGGGGCCAGAAGTTCAGCCACATCTATGAGTCAATTGGCAACATTGGTACAAGCCCATCCAGCTATCCAGGATAGAATTCTATGGTAAGTGTTCCAATGGGGGAATCAGCCTCAGGCACATTGTTACAGGACACAAAACTCGATTGCCTGTATCCTAACTCACACCAAGTCCTGTTCGCTCACCAGCCCTGTGTTGCACTGGTCTGTATTGGCTCCCGGTTGAGCAGCACCTCGGTTTTAAAATATTCATCCTTGTTTTCAAGTTCCTCCATGGGCTCACCTCTCCCTATCTCTGCAATCTTCTCCAGCTCCACAATGCTCCAAGAGCTCTAATTCTGGCCTCTTTTGCTGCCCCAACTTTAATTCCTTCACCTATTAGAGGCTATGTCTTCAGCTGCCCATGTCCAATGCTCCCCCCAAACCTCTCCCACTTTCTCTCCTCCTTTAAATGCTTTTAAAACATATCATTGGCCATCATCCCTAACATCTCCTTGGGCAGAATTTTACAGGCTTCTGCCAGCAGGTTTGCACGTCAGGGTGCCTATACAATTCTCTGGGTGACCTTCCCACTGCCTATCCACCTGCCCCCAACCTGCCTGCAAATTTTATGGGGGTGGGGGCAGGTGAGACATACTTGCCCTCACCTCAACTGTGGCCTTTAAGTGGCCAATTAATGGCCACTTGTCACCTGGTTGCAATTCTGAGCGAGAGTAGGTCAGGAACAAGGGGAGCAGGTTATCCTTCTCGGGCCTGGAGTGGAAAAACAGAGGGTGGAGGGGGCGTCTCACTCACAGGCCCCCTCGAGGTGCTTCATACCCTCCCGGCCTTTCCAACCCGACTCCCTATCTCGGGTCAAATCCCCTCCCTTCCCCAGCACCCACCATTTGCAAGGCCTCCTCTCCAGTCCCCACACCACAGCCTCGCATCCACCTGGTCCTGGGGTTCCTATGGGACTGCATGTAGTGGCCATGTTCTGGAGCATTAAATGGCTGTGGGGCTGCTGACATCAACCTTTTCATTGGTGGGGAGATCCAAAAGATGCTTCTTGCCCCTCATGTGGCTGTGTGCCAAATTTTGTCCAATTATGCTCCTGTGAATCGTTTTGGGATGTTTAACAACATTAAAGGTACTGTATAAATGCAAGTGATGTTCATTGTTGTTCCAAAAGCATTTCAACTAATTTTGTCCACAAAAATAGTAGCCTCATATTTAGTCTGGTCCACAAATCAAACAGATAGATTTGATGGTTTGATGAAGAAACTGACAGCCATAGATCCGACTCTGCTGATAAATTAAGCAAGCATTGGCAGCCGGACTGCCAGAATGAAATAGAATGATTTCAAAGGTCAGGAAGATTCTCCAAACCACTGAGGGATTCTGGAGCTGAGCTGGAGTGAACTGTGGAATTTATCAAATGTCTGCTAGCTGACTGTTTAACTTGGCATTGGATATTGAAATCAAAAGGCCCATTGTTCTTTTGCCCCTCAAATCAGGCCCCTTGTGTCTATGTTTTTTTTAAACCTGGTTGAATTTTAAAGAAATACTAAATATTCTGCAAATGTCTCAAGGAAGGAGAGCCAAACATTTTGTTATACTCCAGAAAATGAGGTGGTAAAGGATAGAACCGAAGCCTATCCGTACACACTTTTTTAAGTATTAATTTATAAAGATACAAATTACAAACCTGCATGCCCTCACCTAACAACCACAGGTTTCCTTTTTATAGGCGCACAAATAAACCCCCAGTTGATGCAATTAAATAAAATTAATATCCTATCCCTAATTTTGTGTCACGCATCCCCTAGCTAAGAAAGCAACTTAGTGGCATGAAACAAAGCCTCTGCGAGCTTGTCTAGCGTTGTGATCTACAATTCTTTGTACAATTTCATTTATTTGACAGAGGAAACAATTATCTATCACAGAGCTGATTGCCCAAGTTTGCACTGCCAGTAAGGAGCTTCACCCTGTGGTGGCACATATTAGCTGTGCACCTGCTGCAACTTATCATCCATCATGGATGAAAAGCATTTCCACAGTTTCCTTAAACACTCAGGAGGTGATTTTCAAAAGCTCCTTTCAGGGCTAAACAGTCCCTGAGGTGGCCAAGGTGGGATCTTAAGCTTAAAGGCTGGTTTAATGCAAGATGCTATCTTAGTAAAGCAATTGTTAGGAATAGCCATGCAGAGGATTGTTAAGGGGCTGAATGCTCCTTGAATTGGTTACTCATCAAGAAGGCTAGATGGCGTGGTGGTATTGTCATGGGAGAACGAGGGTAATTCCCTGGGGACCCGGGTTCAAATCCTGCCATAGCAGATGATGGAATTTGAATTCAATAAAAATCTGGGATTAAAAGCCTCATGATGACCCTGAAACCGTTGTTGATTGTCGGTTCACTAATGCCAGGGAAGAAAATCTGCTGTGACTCCAGACCCACAGCAATGTAGCTGACTCTGCCTCTGAAGTGGCCTAGCAAGCTAGTCTGTTGTATCAAACCACAAAAAAGTCTCAAAAAAAAAATGCAACTAGACGGGCCACCTGGAATGCTGCAAAGTCCTCCTGACTAACATCGGTGTCATTGTGGTAGTGCCAAAGGCTGTCTCACAGACTAGTCAAGCCTGACATAGTCATCCTCATGGAATCATACCTTACAGATAATGCCCCAGACACCACCCCTGGGTATGTCCTATCTCACTAGCAGGACAAACTCAACAGAGGTGGCAGCACAGTGGTGCACAGTTGCCCTGGGAGGTCTCAACATCGTCTCAGCGCATCAGGCATTACTGCGTATCACCCTCCCTCAGCTGATGAATCAGTGCTCCTCCATGTTGAACACCACTTGGAGGAAGCACTGAGTGTGGCAAGGGAACAGAATGAACTTCAATGTCCATCACCAAAAGTGGCTTAGTAGCACCACTACTGACCTAGCTGGCCGAGTCCTAAAGAACATAGCTGCTAGACTGGGTCTGTGGCAGGCGGTGAGGGAAAAACATAATTGACATTATCCTCACCAACCTGCCTGCCGCAGATGCACCTGTCCATGACAGTATTGGTAGGAGTGACCACTGCACAATCCTTGCGGAGACAAAGTTCCACCTCACATTGAGGATACCCTCCATTGTGTTGTGTGGCACTACCACTGTGCTAATGGTTTCGATAGATAGATTTTGAGCAACTCCAGACTGGGCATCCATGAGGTGCTGTGGGCCATTAGCAGCAGCAGCAGAATTGTACTCGAACACAATCTGTAACCTCATGGCCTGGCATATTCCCTCACTCTACCATTACCATCAAGCCAGGGGATCAACCCTAGTTCAATGAAGAGGGCATGCCAGGAACAGCACCAGGCAGACCTAAAAATGAGGTGTCAACCTGGTGAAACACGGGACTACTTGCGTGACAAAAAGCATAAGCAGCAAGTGATAGACAGAGCTAAGCGATCCCACAACCAACAGGTCAGATCTAAGCTGTGCAGTCCTGCCACATCCAGTCGTGAATGGTAGTAGACAATTAAACAACTCACTGGAGGAGGAGGAGGTTCCACAAATATCCCCATCCTCAATGATGGGAGAGCCCAGCACATCAGTGCACAAGATAAGGCTGAAGAATTTGCTACAATCTTCAGCCAGAAGTGCCAAGTGGATAATCCATCTCAGCCGCCTCCGGATGTCCCCAGCATCGTAGATGCCAGTCTCCAGCCAATTCAATTTACTTCACGTGATATCAAGAAACAGCTGAAGGTATTAGATACTGCAAAGGCTATGGGCCCTGACAATATTCTGGTAACAGCACTGAAGACTTGTGTTCCAGAACTTGCCATGCCCCTAGCCAAGATGTTCCAGTACAGCTACAACACTAGCATCTACCCGGCTATGTGGAAAATTGCCCAGGTATGTCCTGTACACAAAAAGCAGGTCAAATCCAACCCAACCAATTACTGCCCCATCAGTCTACTCTCGATCATCAGTAAAGCAATGGAAGTGGTCATCAACAGTGCTGTCAAGCGGCACTTGCTTAGCAATAACCTGCTCACTGACACCCAGTTTGGGTTCCACCAAGGCCATTAAGTTCCTGACCTCATTACAGCCTTGGTTCAAACATGGACAAAAGAGCTGAACACCCAAGGTGAGGCGAGAGTGACTGCCCTTGACATCAAGGCTGCATTTGACAGAGTGTGGCATCAAAGAACCCTAGCAAAACTGGAGTCAATGGAAATCAGGGGGAAAGATCTCCACTGGGTGGAGTCATACCTAGCACAAAGGAAGATGGTTGTGGTTGTTGGAGGTCAGTCATCCCAGCTCCAGAACATCACTGCAGGAGTTCCTAAGGGTAGTTTTGTCAGCCCAACCATCTTCAGCTGCTTCATCAATGACTTTCCTTCCATCATAAGGTCAGAAGTGGGGATGTTCACTGATGATTGCACAATGTTCAGCACCATTCGCGACTCCTCAGGTGCTGAAGCAGTTCATGTCTACATGCTGCAAGACATGGACGATATCCAGGCTTGGGCTGACAAGTGGAAAGGAACATTCGTGCCACACAAGTGTCAGGCAATGACCATCTCCAGCAATAGAGAATCTAACCATCGCCCCTTGATGTTCAATGACATTACCATTGTTGAAACCCTCACTATCAACATCCTGGGGGTTACCATTGACTAGAATCTGAACTGGACTAGCCATCTCAATACTGTGGTTACAAGAGCAGATCAGAGGCTAGGAATCATACGACGAGTAACTCACCTCCTGACTCCCCAAAGAATGTCCACCGCCTACAAGGCACAAGTCAGGAGTGTGATGGAATACTCTCCACTTGCCTGGATGAACGCAGCTCCCACATCACTCAAGAAGCTTGATACCATCCAGGACAAAGCAGCTCACTTGATTGGCACGGCATTCACAAACATTCACTCCCTCCACCATCGACGCATAGTAGCAGCAATGTGTACCATCTACAGGATGCGCTGCAGGAACTCACTAAAGCTCCATACTCAGCACCTTCCAAACCCACGGCCACTACCATCTAGAAGGACAAGGGTAGCAGATATTTGGGAACATTATCATCTGGAAGTTCCCCTCCAAGTCACTCACCATCCTAACTTGGAAATGTACCACTGTCGCTGGGTCAAAATCTTGGAACTCCCTTCCTAACAACACTGTGGGTGGACCTGCACCATATGGACTGCAGCAGTTCAAGAAGGCAGCTCCCCACCATCCTCTCAGGGGCAACTCAATGGGCCACAAATGCTGGCTCAGTCAGCAAAGCCCACATCCCGTGAATGAATAAAAAAGAGATTTTAAAAAGTTTTGGTGGTTAGCGCTGGACCTGAAGCCCTCTCCTAACAGTGTCCAGCTGTTTCGAGCCAACAAGTTGTTGCTGGGGTTTTGAGTGTTACTGCTGCTGGAGGACCTTTGAAACACATCTGGAGTCTTCCTGTGATAATCTGTCAACACTTGACCAGCACCCCTGTTAATATTCTATTCTGGAAGTTCTCTGGAGACTCCACGTGAAACGAATGAGCGCTGTGCTACCCTACTTATAGGAGCGACCAGGAGAAAGGGAATGCTTCGTCATAGCCATGGTCTGCAGGAGGAATGGGAGGAGTTCATGAGGCCAGCCAAGTTCTCTAGCTGCTGCAGAAGAGAGGGACAAAACAGAACGGGAGGACAAGGTAGACTCCTTCACCAAACCCACCCACCGCTTACTTCCCTGCCCTCTGCAGGTACAGGGCATCCCTCTTCCTCTGAACCTCCTCCACCAGGACTTCTAGTCCCACACCTGAGAACCTGTGTGCCCTAGCACAGCACCCACATGGTGTCCATTTTCACCTGTTCACCAAAATAACTCCACAGACAGTAAGCAATGGTCTCCAATAGCACTGCAAGCTTGGAAAATTATTCCCAACATTCTTTGTTGGCTGCCTCAAATCAGATTTTTTAAGTAGAATATTCCGCTCCGGAGACTAAGTGCGATGGCGGGCGGGAAAAATGGCGTGTTTCCTGCCGGCCAGAATGGCAGGTTTGCGCGCTAGATCATCCACTCTTCAACTCATTATATCTGCATGAATGTGACCACGTTGGATCTGGTGGTGGGGCGGGCTGAGATTCATCCACCCTGCCTGACCTCATTGGATCATCTTTCCTGGCGCCATATTTAAGCTGCACCCACACACATCATTCACTCTCTGCAGCCCAGGATTGGTCGTGGCGAGTGATGGCCCCCAAAGGAAAGCAGCTGGCTGCCCCAAAGTTTAGTAACAAAGTGTTAGGGGTACTTCTGGACATGGTGGAGGCACACCAGGACATCCTTTATCCCAGTGATGGGGGACAGAGGTCCACCAACCTCACCACTCTGGCTTGGGAGATGGTCGCCAGTGTAGTCAGTGCCAATATGGCTCGCAGGAGAAATTCCATTCAGTGCAGGAAAAGGATGAATGATCTCATTCGCTCCCCGAGTGGAAGTCAACCTTCTCCTGACTATCAACTCTCATAAACACATCAGGCAATCGCAAGGTTACAGTCCACAAGGATCTCACACACTACCAGCACAAGGGACAGCACCACTGACTCTCACACATTTGACATCTTCATCCTTTCTCACCTTCTGTGCAGCTTGCATCCTCAGCCATTACACAGATCCACTCAGGACCCACAGGAGGCAGGCATCATTACCATCTGCCTTGGCATCTGTCCTGCTCACAGTCTGTGCATCTGTCTTTATGCAGGAAAATATCCCCCACAACAAACCCCCTGAGCTCAGGCCCCTTACAGAGTTTGAGAAGCATGCAGCAGAGCTGACTGGCGAGGACCAGAACCATGCCTGCACCGAGGGTGAGACCGGCATCTCCCAACCCATGAAGGCCCATCACCATCTCGCCCTCCAGCCGCCGAAACTGAGTGTTTTGTTTGGTCACTATGCAGGCAATCACTAATAAGCACATCTCTCTTTGATAGGCATCAGCACAAAGAGGTAAAGAGGCACAGGCAGCCAGCCCATCAGCCCTAGCCCACACACCACCTCATCAGAGGATCCAGAGGACCCACTAGCTGAAGACCAATCAGCATTCACCTGCACCCTACACCAGCGCAGAGACACACATCTTAGTGGGACCTAGTTCTGGAGCAGGCTCAGGGTCACAATCTGATGAGCATAGCACAGATTTGGGTCCAGAGCAGGCAGAGGCAAGGACATCCAAGGTCACCGGTACTCGGAGGACTGCTGGAGGCCAGACTCCTGCAGAGTCTAAGTCTGATAAAGAGCCTCTGGATGCGGTCCCAAAACAGATGTTGAAGCTACAAAAACAGACATGGAAACATCAGGTAGGGTTGTCAGGTTGCAGCGGATAATGGAAGAGTTCATCTGCGTTCTGTCTGATGTCGTTGCTCCGACATGCCAGCGCACCGAAGTCAGCACTGGTAGAATGGTGACCACCATGGATACCTTTGTCCAGGGTATAGCGCCTGATATGTACTGGGACCTGCTCTCCATCGCTCTAAGCATAGGTGGGATACATCAGTGGCTAAGCAAGAGGGGGACGGTGCAACTCAGCCTCACTCCAGGTGCCCCTTCTCATCAAGGAGTCAGGGATGGGCCCTTGGTCACCCATGAGGAGGAGGACCATCAGCTGGACACCTTGGGGCCATCCACCCAGGTAACTCTGAGAGTGTCCAGCCGCTCCCAATCCCCTCTGCCTGTGAACCCATCAGCTCCAGCTCCACACGCCGAGGGTGCACCTGCCCCACAGCAGGAGACTCAAAACCGGCCGGGGCCCTTCAGGCCTCGCCGTCCAGAGGATGAAAGCTAAGGTCATCCCAGACAACAGGGTGTAGCAGTCAGCAGGCTGCCTCCACCTCTGCTGTGGATGTTGGGGAAGAACCAAGATGTAATGGTAAGGTTAGAAAAATTAAGAATAACCAGGAGAACAAAGGTAGCACAGGTGTCCACAATTTGCATATTCTTTGTACATATATAAAAATATTTCCACTCATTATGCTGTGTATGCCTCTTCTTTCTGATGATATGCTCCATGATCACTCAGGAGTCACTGATGATGGCACCCTCAACCCCCCACCCCCGCCCCCACCCCCTCCCCACCTCTCAGGTGTTCCATTGTCTGCCTTAGCTCTATGGTGTCTTCAACCATCTTGTTACAGTGTCTGTCTGTTCTCTGCTCAGTAGTTACTTGAGTGAAGTGTCATTGGGTTGGCTAGGGCATTAATGAGTCCTGCCTCAGAGGCTTATGTTATGGTGCCCCATGAGTTCAGAACCTGCAGGTTGTTTTATACCCCCCATGCTTCTGCACTGTAGAGTGATCAATGTGTATCCTCAAGGATTTAATGGCGGTGCACATGAAGTTGGTGCTTTTTTCATTGCCTCCATGTAGCTTCCGACAGGTTTGAGTGTGCTTGACTTCAAAACAAAAACTCGCAGCTCTCATTCGCTCCTGTCTGCCTGCAACATTATCTCAAGTCTGCGTGTACATCTGAACATGACCCCAATATTAGTCCCCACCTTCCCAACGCCATGATGCAGAGCTAAGGACCTCTTAGAAACATGCTGAGCCTTGTGATTCCTGTCAAAAGGTTACAAGTGTGCGACCTAGGGTGTAAGGTCAGAGGCCCCAGAAGGCTCACTTGGACTTGGGAAGATGTAGCATAGGGTCAGAAGGTGTGTCTCCCATCTTGTGACATCAACTCTCTGCCACCTGTCACATGGTCAATCAACATGGCAATGTGCTATTTACAATGGCATTAGTGTGCCTGGTTTCGGTGTGCATATGTAAGATTGTTGGAATGGAAAAGTGGAACCCTCAAATGGGATCAGAGCAAGGCTGCAATCGATCTGATGTGTGCTCTCTATTTTCAACGATTTGGTTCCTTAAGGCCTAGATGGAGTGTCAGCATTTTCAGGCCAACAAAGGTAACAGCTAGGCAGCATGGGATATTGGGAGACTGAAAACGGAGACATGGTCATGAGTGCCTCATATATATCAGACTGTGCGTCTCCTGAAACTTTCGCAGCCCACTAAGAGATGAGTTGAGCTGGGTAGGCAGGACTGTGGGGCTGAGGTTACATTCAGATCAGCCATGATCTTATTGAATGGAAGAGCAGGCTCGAGGGGCTGAGTGGCCCACTCCTGCTCCTAATTTGTATGTTTGTATGAACTGCTGCATTGCACCCATCACTGAGAGTTACAGATGATTGCATCGTGAGGATCTTTGTAACGCTGGGGACTGAGTAGGATGAAGAGGCCTGAACACTTGTCTTGCAGGAACGACTGCCTGTGCAGAATAACAGCAGGGCGGATTTACAGTGTACCTGAGACTTGAAGTAGATAACCAATGAGTGATGAATGTCATCCTTGAGGTGCCTTGCTTGAATGCAGGAATGTTGCCACAACAGCAATGAGAATTGCAGTGCTGCTCCTGCCTCTTGAGGGCTGCTGTAAGCAGTGGAATGTCACCAGGATGTTTGCAGAGGCTGCACTATCTGAACTCTGCTCACTAAATGACCTGTTGCAGTTATTATCCCAAAGACAGAAAGGCTACATGCTCCTGAGGCTGCATTGCCTTCCAAGGATGAGGCCATTATGACACTAGTGTAACTGCTCATTTAGATTGATGTGCTTGTCCACATAATGAGGATTGCAATGAAGGTGATCACATGGACCCAGCATGGAGGGCACAGATCCAAGAGGCTACTATTGGCTAATCTTTCATCCTCCTCCTGGAACCTGGTAGCTATAAGCATCTCATGTGCACACCTGCCTCGTCTGGCCCGTGCTATGGCCTCTTCCTCTGGAGGCTCCTTTTCCTCACCCTCTTCCAGATCAGCCCTCTCGGCGTCCTCTTCATTGGAAGAGACACGCAGCTCCTCCAACTCTCTTTCTGGCTAGACATCTCCCCTTTAGACTGCCAGGTTATATAGAGCGCAGCAAACCACTATGATACAGGAGACCCTCTGGGCAGAGTACTGGAGAGTGCTGCCTGACCAGTCCAGAAATTGAAAACACATCTTCAGAATGCTGATGGTCTGCTGAATCAATGAGCGTTTAGCAGAATGAGCAACATTGTACTTCCCCTGGAAGGCATTTTGTGAGTGCCGAGCAGGCATCATCAGTTATGTCTTTACCAGGTAACCTTTATCACCGAGGAGGCAACCTTGGATGCACTGAGAGACCTCGAAAGTCTGTGGCAGCTGGGAATGACGCAAGATGTATCAATCACGGCAGCCTCCAGGGTATCTCGCACATACCTGCATAATCTGCTTCTGGTGGTTGCAGACCAGTTGCACATTGAGAGAGTGAAACCCTTTCCTGTTGATGGATTGTAGTGGCTGCTGCCAGGGAGATCTTAAAGCCACATGAGTGCAGTCAATGCATCCTGCACCTGTGGGAATCCAGAGATAGCTGCAAATCCCACTGCCCTGGCAGCCTGGCTGGCTTCATCAAGAGAGAACTGAAGGTAATTGTGCACCTTGCTAAGTAGGGTGTCTGTAAACTCTCAGGTGCATTTGTGAGCAGATACTTGAGAAATCCCACAGTATAGAGGAATGAGAGGCTCACATCTATACAGCACTTAAGACAGAGCGATGAATAGCACTCAATGGCTGAAAACCTGGTCAACTATTTATTGCCACCCAAGTCAGGGTATCCTGAAGTCAGCTTTGTTTATTATGGTGCTTTCCTTAACTAGGACAAAATAACTAAATCAAAAGCAGCCAGGGAAAGAGCCAGCGAGCTCGATTTCTGGACAGGTCAGGCAACACTCTCCAGTTGGTTGACAGGCCGGAAAAAGAGGGTGGGAATAAATGGGTCTTTTTCCGGGTGGCAGGCGGTGACTAGTGGTGTACCGCAGGGATCAGTGCTTGGGCCCCAGCTATTCATGATATATATCAATGATTTGGATGAGGGAACCAAGTGCAATATTTCCAAGTTTGCTCATGACACAAAACTGGGCGGGGTTGTGATTTGTGAGGAGGATGCAAGGGGGCTTCAGGACGATTTAGACAAGTTGTGTGTGTGGGTAAACGCATGGCAGATGCAGTATAACGTGGATAAATGTGAAGTTATACGCTTCGGTGTGAAAAACAGAAAAGCAGAGTATTATTTAAATGGTGATATATTGGGAAATGTGGACGTACAAAGGGATCTTTGTACACCAGTCTTTGTATACCAGTCAATGAAAGTAAACAGGCAGGTGCAGCAAGCAATTAGGAAGACAAATGGTATGTTGGCCCAGGTGTCAGCTGTGGCTCAGTTCATAGCACCCTCGCCTTTGAATCAGAGGGTCGTGGGTTCATGTCCCACTCCTGGAAACCAAGAACTGTGATTGTACTCGAAAGAGTTGCAATCTGTGACTGTTGATAACTCGAAAGAGTTTCATTGCAAGAGGATTTCAGTTCAGAAGTAGGGATGTCTTACTGCAGTTATACAGGGCCTCAGTGAGACCACACCTGGAGTATTGCATGCAGTTTTGGTCTCCCTGCCATAGAGGGAGAGCAGCGAAGGTTCACTAGGCTGATACCGGGGATGGCAGGACTGTCGTATGAGGAGAGATTGGTTCAACTAGGCCTATATTCACTAGAGTTTAGAAGAATGAGATGGGATCTGATTGAAACGTATAAAATTCTAACAGGGCTAGACGGACTGGATGCAGAGAGGATGTTTCCCCTGGTTGGGGAGTCTCCAACCAGGGGCCACAGTCTCAGGATACGGGGCAGACCATTTAGGACTGAGATGAGGAAAAATCTCTTCACTCAGAGGGTGGTCAACCTATGGAATTCTCTGCCACAAAAGGCTGTGGAGGCTGGGTAAAGAAAGAAATTGATAATTTTTGGATATTAGGGGCATCAAGGGGTATAGAGAGAAAATGGCGTTGAGGTAGAGGATCAGCCATGATCATATTGAATGGCGGAGCAGGCTCAAAGGGCCGAATGGCCTACTCCTGCTCCTAGTTTCTATGTTTCTAAAGTGACAGCTCCTAAGCTCCATTCACACAAACTTCTCATTTTCGTTCAAATTTGCCACATGTTTAGCTTTTAGAAATTTTTCGATTATGTTCATAATTCTTCTTTCTTCATAATCTGTTCAATTCAGAATCAGCCCCCATTTCACACTTCTCAAGTGTCTTAGCAGGCAACTAAGTAGGAAAAGCACAACGAGAGTTTACAAGAATGGTTGAGGAACTTCAGTTATGAAGATAGATTGGAGAAGTTAGAACTGCTTTCCCTGAATAAAAGAAGACTGAGAGGAGATTTAATAGAGGTGTTCAAAATCGTGAGGGGTTGGGACAGAGTAGATATGGAGAAACTATTCCTACTCATGAAAGGATCGAGAATGAGATGGCGCAGGTTTAAGGTAATTGGCAAAAGAAGCAGAAACAATATGAGAAAAAACTTTGTCATGCAGCGAGTGGTTAAGGTCTGGAATGCACTGCCTGAGAGTGTGGTGGAGGCGGGTTCAAGATAAGTATTCAAAAGGGAATTGGAGTGTTATCTGAAAAGGAAGAATGTGCAGGATTACAGGGAGAAGGCAAGAATGAAACTAAGGTCCCTAGTGCAGCCCTGGAACAAGCCACTTGCGAAGAAGTTCACAGCAGAGGCCACTTTGAGAGCCACTGGCAAGGAATGGTCTCCCAGTCCCTTTGGCATCAACTCCTCCTGGAGAATGTGACAGATGTGAGCCACCACAGACATGAAAAGGTGTCTATGGCACTGTCTCTCACTCATCTGGAGGTACCAGAGGCATCTTCTGTACCCCGTTGCTCTTGCCATATGCATATACACAATGCCTTTGGCTGCCTCCCCTTCTGGTATTGAGGGGTCCTGCTGGCCCTTGGTCATCAGGGTGAGGATCTTACCTTTGTCCAGCCTTGCAGCGATGGGCCCTTCTTCTCCTCCTTTCTTGTTGCCTGATTGTCAGGGCGTAACGCAACATTTCATGCTTCATCCATCATGCCCTCGTGCTTGTCTCTCCAGAAGCAATGAACTGAAATGAATGGACACACTCGTAAAAGGATCAAGATCAAGAGGGCACACCATGGCCCCTCATACCCTCCATGCCACCTCATGGCCCCACCAACCCAATGGTCTTTTACAACGCTTGTATCAACTTAGAGCCAATTCATGCGAACCCATGGCCCCACCCACCATCCTTTGGCCTGGTCAAAATCCTAGAACTCCCTCCCTAACAGCACGGTGGGTGTACCTACACAAATGGACTGCAGCAGTTCAAGGAGGCAGCTTAGCACCACCTTCTCAAAGACAACTAGGGAGAGGAAATAAATGCTGGCATTCCATGAAAGTATTTTAAAAATGTGATAGAAAACATTGCTAATTCTTAGATCTATTGGGGACAATCATCCCAGATTTGCACTAATTGTGATAGCGGGTGGGTAAAACGACATTTTACCCACCAGCCGCAATGGTGGCTTTTCACGCATCGTCCCAAACCTACCGCATTAATTATGCATTTCCGGGAAACACGCCAATTCCCTGGCAGGCGGGCTCTCATTCCCTCACCATGCCATCACCTCGCCGGTTCAGCACACCAGGCACCATCTTTAAAGTCTAGCCGCACGCACACCTCTCAGTACTTCCAGCCCACGACAGCTGCAAAGAAGACATGGCCCTGAAAGGCAAAAAGACTGCAGCCCCCAGGTTCAATGACGTGTCCCTGAGTTCCCTTTAGATGCAGCGGAGGCTCGCCGTGATGTCCTCTACCCTCGCTCTGGCTGCAGGATGGCCAGCAAACTCACTAATCCAGCTTGGGAGGCGGTGGCACTGGTGATCAATGCTAATACCCAGCAAAAGATGGTAGCCAACAGGTCCCACAAGAGGATGAATGATCTCCTCTACTCTGCCAGGGTAAGTCACCCTTCTCATCACTCAACTCACACACTCACAAACACATCACACATCCACAGGGCCCTCACTCACTGCCAGTTCAAGGGACATCACCATTCATTCCCTCACACACAGCTTCATTGTCCTCATCCTGCCCATGAGACCACTCACCGCCCACATATGCCAGGCATACTTATCATCTGGCCTGGCAGGCATCCTGCTTACACTCTCTCTACCTCTATTCATGCAGGACAAGCTGGCAGACAAAAACAGGGAGAGGTCGCAGACCGGCGGAGGAATGGCTGAAATCAAGGTCGTCACAGACTTTGAAAACAGAGCCATCCAGCTGGCCAGAAATGACCAGGACCGTTCCTGTGCTGACGGTGAAGTCGGCGCTGCTGTACCAAGTGAGGATCCAGCAACCATCATGCTGTGAGTGATGTCTCCTGTTTCACAGACTACTGCCATGCACTAATTATCTCCCCTTACTTCCTCAGGCACATCTGGGAAACAGCCGACTGAGTCCATGACCCAGGGCCTCCAAGCAAGCCCAAAAGAAACCTCTGAAGAGAAATCTGGAGGCACCCTCCCTGAAGTCCCATCACAGCACTCACCCACACCCTCCACCTGCACAGAGACTCACACCTTGGTGGGACCTAGCTTTAGAGTAGCCTTGGGTTCACAATCTGGTGAGCGCATCGCACTGTCTGATCCACAGCAGGCAGAGGCAGGGACTTCCCAGGTGCCCGGCACTCGGAGGACTGCTGGTGGCCAGAAATTTGTTGAGTCCGAGTCAGATGACGTGTCTCTGGACTCGGTCATGTCACAGTTGCTGGAGCTGCGAAGGAAAGCTCGGGAACATCAGGAAAGGATGTCCGCTGCACTCCTCAGATTGCAAGGCGCGATGGAGGAGTCTGTCCACCTTCAAGCTGAGGTGATAGCACTGGCATGTCAATACACCGAGGTCAACACTGGTGGGATAATGGTAGCCATGGAGACTGTGGTCCAAGATGTTGCTACTGCATTGCTGCGCAGGCTCAACTCCATCGCTGATGCCATAGTTGGCCTCCAACAGTGTGTATGCAAGAGGGGTGTGGGGCAGCTTGATCTCACTCCAGTTACCCTTTCTCCTCAAGGAGTCAGCCTGGGGCCCTTGGGCACCCATAGGGAGGAGGATCAGCAGGTGTACCCCATGGGGCCATCCATCCAGGTGACCCCTGGGAGTGTCTGGCTCATCCGAATCCTCTCTTCCTGTGACCCCAGCAGCTCCAGCTCCAGCTCCACAGGCCGAGGAGGGTGCCACTGCCACACAGCAGTACCTCAATAGCAAGTTGGGGCCCTCCAGGTCTCAGCCCTCCAGAGGACACCCGCCAAGTTAACCACAGACAGGGCGTAGCAGTCAGCAGACTGCCCCCACCCCCGCTGTGGATGGCCAGGGAGCACCAAGATGTAGCGGCAGTGTTAGGAAAGTTAAGAAGATGTGGTTGCACAGTCTGGGCATGGGTGTTAATCACTTGTACATACTGTTCATTATTATCAATAAACTCCCAAGGATGTCCCCCTGCCTATGGCTCCTTGTTCTGTTGAGCAGTGTTCTTGTCACTCAGATGTGAAACCTTTCTGCACAAGATAAAGGGAAGTGTCTCAGTCCAGAGCCTCTTCCCTGTGCTTTGTGCAGCCTTTAGACCAAAGAGATGGTCTGGAGGGACTGGCCCCCATCTCTTCAGTGATGTGACCAGTGACACTGTGCTCCTGAAGGGGTCAGGTGCTTAGGGCAGACAAAGGATCAGATGCTTCTAAAGTTTAATTGTTGTATCTCTATGATATGACACTGATCACAGAGAGAAAGTGAGCTGCCCTTGGACAGACAGGAGTCAGACATTTTCAGAAGCTATGGGCAGAATTTTCACCTTGGCAGGCGGGCGCGCACTTGACCCACTCGAGAGTGAAATTACGCCCGTTGACATTGGGCACGCATCCCGACATCATCGCGCTGTTGTGCGATAGTTCGGTCAGCGCGCCTACCAACAATTAAAATGCCTGTTAAGACCATTAAATTATCAATTAAGTTTAATTTTTCACAGGCGAAAAGGCCAAGCAGCCTTTGCATTTTTTTGGAAACCTGATCCAAAGGCGGGATGAGGTTTCCAACATCAAAGAAAAATAAAATAAAATTTTTAAAATTTCACTTATAACATGTCCCTACTCTTGTGACAGAGTCACATGAGGGGACATGATTCATAACATTTTTCACATCTTTATTATTTATTTTTAAAAATCTTCCTCTCCTTGAGGCACTGAGCTGCCTCAGGGAGATTCTTGTTGCGCTTGCCCTGCTCCCCCTCCTCCACTCCTACCGCACAGGCAGCGCTGAGCGCTGCCACTCACGTTTCTCGCTGGGCCTTAATTGGCCCGACAATGCGAAATCGCCTTCCAGCTTCGATCGCGGAAGGCAGTCGGCTTCCTGGCCACCCCTGCCCGCCCCCCTGAGCCCGCCCGACAAGGGCTAAATTCTGCCCTATGTGAAGATCCATGAAGTGTCTTCACTGCATGGAGTCATTATCCTCCTGTAATCAAGTGACTATTAGGGCCTCTACTGCATCTCCATGACAAAAGCATTATCACAGAGGGTCTGTGCGCTGCCATAAGCCAGACTGGAGTTAAACGTTCATAGATACAATGTAAGGGCCTATGGGGTCACCTCACTACATGTCATCATCATCCTCTACAAACCTAGCAGCTATGAGGGCCTCTCGAACACGCCTGCCAGCGTGAGGGCCTCATCCCCATCATCATCGCCTTCGAGGACCTCTTCACCCTCATCCCCGTCGGGGTCTTTCTCATTGCTGGAGACCTCCAGCTCCTCTATCTCTTCCGCAGCCAGCTCCTCTCCCTGTTGCAGCGCCAGGTTGTAAAGGGCACAGCAGACGACGACGATGCATGACACCCTCTGAGGACTATATTGCATGGCTCCACCAGACCAGGCACCGGAACCTCATTTTCAGCATCCTGATGGTTTGCTGCACCAAGTTATGAGTTGCCGCTTAAGCCTCATTATACCTTCGCCCTGCTACAGTCTGACGCTGCCGCAAGGGTGCCATCAGCCATGTCCTCTGTAGGTAGCCCTTGTCCCTGAGGAGCCATCCTTGCAGCTTCTGTGGACCCTGGAAGATGTCAGGGATCTGTGACCGACTGAGAATGTAGAAGTCATGGACACTCCCTGGAAACCATACGCAGACCTGCAGGATGCGTTTTTAGTGGTCACACACCAGCTGCACATTAAGCGAATGGAATACCTTGCGGTAGACATAGTTGACCATACGTTGCAACGGAGATCTGAGCGCCACATGAGTGCAGTCGATCGCATCCTGCACCTGTGAGAATCCTGAGATCTGGGCAAATCCAATCGTTCTTGCTTCCTGGCTGTTCTGGTCCCAGGCGAGATGTGCAAAGTTGTGTGCCCTCGCGAAGATGGCATCCATAATCTCATGGATGTATTTGTAGGTGAAGGCTTGTGATATCCCACAAAGGTCACCTGTGAAGCCCTGAAAGGAGTCATTGCCATAGAAATTGAGCTCTGCCATCACTTGCACGGCCACTGGCAGTGTATTCCTTCCATGTCCCCTTGGCGCCAAATCCTGCAGCAGCCGACAGATGTGACCAACCAGTTCCCTAGACATGTGCAGTCTTCAGCGACACTGGTTCTCCGTCATCAGCAGGTATGAAAGGCGGCATCTATAGGCCCTGGGTCTAGCTAGGTGCCAACCAACAATGGCTTGCTGTGGCTCTTCAGCAGCATGTACAGGAGACCCAGCTACTCCTTCTTCCAGAGGGTGTTGCTCCTCCCTCTCGCAGCCAGGCGCCTCCATCGCTCTCTTCCCAGCCGTCTTTACTCTCTGTACGTCACAAGGCATACAGCTAGGTCACAAGACTCCATGCTTCGGATATACTCCTTCTGCAGGATGAAAGAGAGAGATGCATGGGTTAGCATGGGTGTACTAAGAACCTCTCTTGGTTAAGTCTGAGGGCCCTTTAAAGCATCCCAGAGAGTGCTGGCTACCACTTGGATGGACAGAGATTAGTGCGCTGCATTTCTGCCCGAAAGCCCAGCACCTCTGCCCCGTTCCACCTTGCTGATTGGTGGCAGCTTTGCCCACTGGACTGCATGATGTGCTCTCACCTCAGGCGCAAGCATTCTCTTAATCCACGCTGCAAGGCTGCACTGTTAGCTTGAACCATGGGGGAGACAGGTCCCAACCGGGATGATGACATTGCAAGGGGCTGCGAGCACCTCATCCAGTGACTGGTCCATGGCCAGCTTTAACAAGGAGATTGGACAACTTGCCCATGCATCCAACTGTTCTGCAGTCCACTAAAACGCTCATTACTTTGCAGTTTGAGGTCATCAACAGTGCTATTAAGCGGCACTTGCTTAGCAATAACCTGCTCACTGACGCACAGTTTGGGTTTAGCCAGGCCCACTCAGCTCCTGACCTCATTACAGCCTTGGTTCAAACATGGACAAAAGTGCTGAACTCCCGAGGTGAGGTAAGAGTGACTGCCCTTGACATCAAGGCAGCGTTTGACAGAGTGTGGCATCAAGGAGCCCTAGCAAAACTGGAGTCAATGGGAATCAGGGGGAAACTCTCCACTGGTTGCAGTCATACTTAGCGCAAAGGAAGATGGTTGTGGTTGTTGGAGGTCAATCATCTCAACTCCAGGATATCACTGCAGGAATTCCTCAGGATAGCATGCTCAGTGCAACCATCTTCAGCTGCTTCATCAATGACCTTCCTTACATCATAAGGTCAGAAGTGGGGATGTTCGCTGATGATTACACAATGTTCAGCACCATTTGCGACTCGTCAGATACTGAAGGAGTCCATAGAACCATAGAAAAGTTACAGCACAGAAGGAGGCCATTCGGCCCATCTTGTCCATGCCAGCCCAAGTACACCCAGGTGCCCTTTCTAATCCCACCTTCCTGCACCCATGTCCAAATGCAGCAAGGCCTGGACAAAATCCAGGCTTGGGCTAACAAGTGGCAAGGAACATTCCTACCAAACAAGTGTCAGCCAATGACCATCTCCAACAAGAGAGAATCTAACCATTGCCCCTTGATGTTCAATGGCATTACCAGCACCAAAGTCCCCACTACCAACATCCTGGGTGGGGGTTACCATCGACCAGAAATTGAACTGGACTGGCCATATAAATACTGTGGCTACAAGAGCAGGTCGGAAGCTAGGAGTCATGTGACGAGTAACTCACCTCCTGACTTCCCAAAGCCTGTCCACCATCTACAAGGCACAAGCTAGGAGTGTGATGGAATACTCCCCAATTGCCTGGATGAGTGCAGCTCCCACGACACTCAAGAAGCTTGACACCGTCCAGGACAAAGCAGCCCGCTTGACTGGCACCACATCCACAAACATTCACTCCCTCCACCATTGACGCACAATAGCAGCAATGTGTACCATCTACAAGATGCACTGCAGGAATTAGCCAAGGCTCCTTCAACAGCACCTTCCAAACTTATAACCACTACCATCTAGAAGGACAAGGGCAGCAGATAGATGGGAACACCACCACCTGGAAGTTCCCCTCCAAGTCACTCACCACCCTGACTTGGAAATATATTGCCGTTCCTTCACTGTCACTGGGTCAAAATCCTGGAACTCCCTTCCTAACACCACTGTGGGTGTACCTACACCACATGGACTGCAGCGGTTCAAGAAGGCAGCTCACCACCACCTTCTCAAGGGCAGCTAGGGATGGGCAATAAATGCTGACCCAGCCAGCGAAACCCACATCCCATGAATGAATAAAAAAAAGTCTGTGCCCAAGGGGCGTAAAGCTCTGGAGCACTTGGTGGCACTTTGATGCCTCTGCGTTGCTTGTGTGGGCAGAGAAGCTAGAGGCCCAACTCCAATCATATCAACGTGGCTGTGCCTGATCTTTCTCAGCTGCAGAGGAATGGTCATGTTATACCAGGTTTCCCTAATGCATAGCCACTTCCCTTGTCCACATCCCCCGCACCCCACATGTGCTTGTGCGCTACCTTTATCCACAGGGCAGCCATTGCTCCCCCAACCCCACCCCCAAGTCACCTCAACTGCAGGGCAGCCCTTGCCCCCACCTCCCGCAACGCACCTCAACCTTGAAGTCCAACACGCGACCTGGGCGAGCACTCCACAACATTACTGTGTACTCACCTCCGAATTCCAGTCAAAGTACAGCCCACAAAGTACACACCTTTTATATGCTGTTGTGAAACACGTCAGCATGCAATGATGCCGACGTGGGCGGATGATCCAGCCGGCAGAAGGATTCCGGCGGTCTGGGCTTATAATGATTTGCAGATATATTTCAATGAGTTTCCTGACGTACAATGACAGGAAATACGACCCGCCATCGGTGGGCAGAGTGGAAATCGCAAACTGGTTTCACGTTGTTGTGAAACCGATTTTTGGCCTTTTCACCATATTAGCCGCTCACACCGCCGAAAAAGCTGGAAGCCAGTGGGCATGGACGATTCTGCCCATTGATCAGAATATTGAGGAAGAAAATTAATAATTACAAACCATTTAAATCATCCAGAAAAGCAAAGGATAATCTGGGATAATACAACCATGGTCTCCACAAATGATTAGAATTAATAATAAGGAACAATAGAAAGCTCCTGTAAGGGCGAAGAATGTGGGAGA
Organism: Cetorhinus maximus; assembly: GCF_964194155.1. Taxonomy (NCBI): domain Eukaryota; kingdom Metazoa; phylum Chordata; class Chondrichthyes; order Lamniformes; family Cetorhinidae; genus Cetorhinus; species Cetorhinus maximus. Next base: position 130,364,792 of record NC_135882.1, on the reverse strand, counting down.
ATTGAAAACTAAGAGAATTATCAAAAACAATGAAAGGATACCATGAAAATAATAAGGGTGAAGAGGAATTGTGAAAAAAATTGCAGATGTTTTCCAGAATAACACAGTAACTGCAACAAACCAAGTAATTACAGGTCAGTTATTTTAATGCCAGCAATAAAAGAATGTAGAATCCATTATCGTGAACAAATGAGTACTTGGAAAAGTATAAGCCGATTAGAGAGATTCAGCATGGTTTTATGAAAGATAAACCATGTTAACAGAATCACCAAAGTATGTAAAGAAGTTCAATGGTGTCATACAGATTAATTAGTTAAAATTATGCTCAGAACTTTGAGACTTGGATAGGAACTGGCTGGAGGCAAAGAGTTAAGATAACGAAGATGTTTCGCATTTTCAGGCATGACAAGTGGTGTTCCACAGAGATTAGTGCTATACATGGTTTGGGGGCTAGAGGAAACAAGGAAATATATCCAACTTTGAAAATGATATTAAAGTAGGTAGCATAGAGATCAATTTAGTGAGGCTGTGCTCCCAGGAAGCTCATTCAGTAAGTGTGCAGGTTGTAGATTAACATTTAACACAGATGCTTGATGTGCATCCGGTGTGCCTATTGAGCAACAATGCACACTCCTAGGAGCACAATCTTGCTGCATTCACCCTAAAGTGAATTGTGAAAGAACATACCATTGCAAAAGGGCACAGTTAAATTAAATGAGCAGATGGAGCTGTGGCAGATAAAGTTTAATGTAACCAAGTATGACACATCGCATGTAAAAATACCAGTTGGGAATACAGACTAAATGAGGAAGCATTAAAGGAGTAAATGAATACAGAAATTTAGCCCTGTTTTTAACCTAGCCCAGATGTGGGTAATGGTAGGGGTTAAAATCCAAATCAGTTTACTGATTGCACATCTTTCTGAGAGTATCTCCAATAGTATAGCACTCCCAAGGTACTGCATAATATCAGCCAAGATCATGTGCTCAAATTTCTGCAATGGAACTTGAACCCCACAATCTTCTGACTCAGAGGCAAGAATCACAGCTGAGTCCCACCACTGAGTCACTTTGAATTGGGGGGGGGCGACTGGTATCTCACCCTCAAGAAGTTGGAAAAGACAGGGACGGGCACGGCTTGAGCTGCATTATACTGTGTGCAGAAAGAGAGGAACAAGAAGAACAGCAGCAGCACAGCCCTCATCGTGCAGCTGGTGCTGCATTCGAGCCTTTCCAATAGCAGCAGGGGAGGGTACTGTTTGCGGAAGGTTTTACCTACGTAATAGGGCAAGGGTCTGTATGAAATGCTTTCAGTTCACTGACCACTTTGGTAAACTAACAGTGAAGCTGCTTAGGTTCTGAAACTAAAATCTAAAGGGATTCATGGGGCTGAATTTTCCCTCTGGCGTGTGGGGGCGGGCCCCGCACATCCGTGCGTAAAATGACGCGCGGTGACGTCGGGCCAACGTCCCGGCGTCACTGCATGCCATTACGATATTTCGCTGGGCGGGTGCACAATGATGTCTGACATGCACTCGCCATTAAGTAACGGGCCACTTAAGGCCCTTGAGGCGCCAATCGACACCGATATTTCGGCGCCCGTGCGATCTTTGGCTCAGCGCACAGGCGCAACAGGCAGGTGGGTAGGACACATTTGTATTAAACTCATCCACGGGCGGGATAAGAGGGCTCAGTGGGGTAGCAAATGTGCACAGTCAAGTATTTATTTCTGAAAGTTTTTGAAACTTGCCTGTGTGATCTGCAGTACTTCAAAACGCACACCAGCTGCTTTTTCTGGACCCTTAACCTTCAGGTCAGCACTCTGCAGTGAGGAATCTTTTCTGGGCCTGCAGGTTTCAGGAAACTTTCCCTTAGCCTGGGAATGGGAGCTGAACTATCCACTGGAGCAGCTCCTCTGAGGAGGAAGGGAGGGCCAGTAGGGGGAGAAGGCCAGGAGTGCACTTTCAGCCTCCAGGGCATCCGCCTTTGGGAGGCCAGGCGCAGGCACAAGGGGCGCAGGGCCAATAAGTCCAAGGCAGAAGGGGCCGCAGAAGACGCCACTATCCTGCTGCCAGGTTATACAGGCGGCGAAGCAGCTACCTCAATATGACTGAGGTACAGTGCCGAAGGAGGCTCCATCTCTCAAGGGAGACAGTCAACTATATCTGTAAGATGATTGGCCCTGAGATCTTTGCTATGGTTGACACCCCATGCCATTGGGTCTGAAGGTCACAGCTGCCCTCAACCTCTATGCCTCTGGCTCCTTCCAGAGCTCAGTGTCTGATCTTTGCAGTGCCTCCCAATCAGCTGTGCACACTTGTGTCAAGCAGGTTACAGACGCTCTGTTCAGGCGTGCATTGATCTTCATCCACTTCCGCTGCAACCAGCTAAGTCAGGCACAGTGAGCCAGAGGTTTTGCGGCGATTGCTGGGTTCCCCCGTGTCCAGGGTGCTATAGACTGTACACATGTGGCCATCAAGGCACCGGCAGGTGAGCCCGGTGCCTTCGTCAGCAGGAAGGAATTCCACTCCATGAACATGCAGATAGTGTGTGATCACAGGATGCTAATTCTACAAGTCTGTGTAGGGTACCCAGGCAGCTCCCACGATGTCTACATCCTCAGACACTCACAGGTGCTGGGGCTCTTCAGTGCTCCAGCCCGGCTTGATGGATGGCTGCTGGGTGACAAGTGCTATCCCCCCTGAAGGTGGCTCATGATGCCTCTCTGCCATCCAAGATCAGAAGCTGAGTAGCGCTACAATAGAAGCCACACCTCCACAAGGGCTGTGGTGGAGAGAACCAACGGTCTTCTCAAGATGCACTTCCGATGCCTGGACCGCTCAGGGAGCGCACTCCAGTATCCCCCAGGTCGTGTGTCTGTGATAGTGGCTGCATTCTCTACAACGCTGTGCTGGAAAGGGGGGACGCAGTGGACGATGAAGACATTGATGCAGTGGCTGCGGCTGCACACGATGAGTCCAGCAGTGAGTCCAACGATGAGCACGCACAGGGAAATGCTGAGGGGGTAGACACTGACCCGGGCATACTCTAGGGAGGCAGGGACACCCAGGAGGCTTAATCTAACGAACCTTCAGCTAGCACACCATAGATAGACCACGAGGACAAGCCTGGGCCGTAGGATCGAGACTCGACACCTAAGTGCCAAATCTGCCAGGTTAGGAACAGTCACTAAGGGCCTTGCTAATAAAGCTGAATATCCAACAAAGCACTCATTACAATGTTGGAAAAGATACACATGCAGAAGAAAAGAGGCACCCTCAGCCGTGGTGACATATCTCAATTTATTCTGTCAGGAAAACCAACTTATTCCAAAAAAACGACAACAGTATTACCAAATAAAGCAAATCATAAGGACCTCATCTCGGGCCAACACAAAAGCACCAGTGATAAACCCGTGGTGTGCCTAAGGTGCCTTATGTTTTTCTTTCGAGGTGCTACATCTTGGTGCTGCCTCGTCGCTCGGAGTGGCATCTGAGACAGCCTGCTGACCCTGCTGTCCTGTTGGCCTCGATGACCTTGGCGGTCGTCCTCTGGCATGTGGAGCCCGTGCTGGCCCCGCCTGGGAGGGATCTGCCAGTTCCACAGCTGGCATCTCCCCAGTCGTTGCAGCCTCACGGGATGCTACGGTCACTGGCAGAGGGGCGGAGAAGCTACCACCCTCATCTGGAGCACCCTGAGAGGTGCCCGTAGAGACGCCAGGCAACTGCTGCGCTGACGTGAGGTTGTTTCAGAGCTCCCTGCTCACCGTGGACGGATGGGCACCGAACTGTGAAAGTTGGTGCCCAAAGCATCTCCCACACTGGCACTGACCAGCTGAGGTCAAAGCCGATGTGAGGGCTTGCTGGTCAGGGCGTATCCCCAGGAAGCCCTGACGGGTCTCCTGGAGGAGGCTCTCCACGAGAATTGCCAGTCTCTCTATTGAGGACACATGACGCTCGGGCATGTGGCTCATTGGTTTGGCGATCGTCCGCATAGACTCCTCCACCACAGAGACCAAGCCAAGAATAGCCTCATGTATTTCCCTCAGATGCTCCCACACACCAGGTCACATTTCCTGCACCTGCTGCGTCGCGGACGACTCCAGAGGCACATCATCAGACACCGACTGACTATGTGCCTGGTCCCCTGCAGTCCTCCGGCTGCTGGCGCCATGGGCGCTCTCTGTCTCTGCCAGCTTCTCCAGTGACTGTGAAGTGCCCTCATCACTGTGCCCCGGGACACTAGCTGATGTTCGAATTTCCACCAAGGTGCTAGTATCTGCGCTGGTGCCTGCCTGGCAGAGATGGTGTGATGCTGATGAGACTTCAGGCCCCTCAGGTGTGAGAGGGGGCCTCTGCTGCTCCTCCTCCCGGCCCTGCTCCGATGATGCTGAAAGGAAGAACAAGGACAGTGGATCAGTTAACGTGGAGACAATGTCAAAGTACATCCCTGTCCCCCAGATCATTATGCGCTCATCCTTCCATAACCAATGGTCAAGCCATGTTGCAAAATTAAATCAATTAACATTCAGCAGTGCTATGGCTGTTGAGAGAACAATGCTGACCTCACTGTTGGGCATAAATACCTGGCTGTGGCACCCCAGCCTCACCAATACCAGTGGACCTTGGTGCATGGCGCCTCTACAGATCCAGGGCCTCCTGCTCAAACCGGCTAAGAATGGTGATCTGCGCCTGGCCGCCGCCAGTCCTCGCATGTTCTGCCACATTATGAGCATTCTTCTCCCGAAAATGAGAGACGAGCATTGATTACTGAAAATTGCACATGGACTCTCTTCGCGCAGGGCCCACCCCAACCAGAGTGGGGCATACCAGGACTCCACAGCCTCCTCACCACACTGCTGCTGAACACTCACAGGCCTGCTCCACACACCCCAACCCCTCCCTTGGATATGTGCTACCTACATCACATTAGGCACCACATGGTATATCCTTCTATAGCAAGGAGGCGCAAGCACGTGGAGTGCAAAGCACAGCAGATCGTTCGTTGCCACGTCACCTTGAAGCTCCCCTCCCAGCATGTCATCACCCTGACTTGGACATGTCCTGGAGTTCAAACACAGGGCCTAGGTGCAGCTCCTCCAGGCTGCCCCCAAACCAGTCATGTGGGGCTTAGTGTAACACATGTTGCGGGGGCAAAACACATCTCTTCATCACCATCTCAGGCTGACCTCAGAATGGGAGTATCTGCTGGCCCACCCAGCGAAGGACAAATGCCGTCAATGATTCAATGCAGTACACTCAGACTTCAGGGCGCGGGGGGGGGATGCAGTGGGGTAAGCTGACCTGCTGGGTTATGTGACCAATGCCGACATGGTACTCACCCTGCCAGAGCGCAACAAGTTGTTGAGGACCTTGCAAAACTGGATCCAGGTACACCGCACCACGTCGCGGGAGCTCACCACCTCCGCCACCTCTTCCCAGGCACCTTTCGTCTTGTGGAGGGATCTCCTCCTCTCATTCTGGGGAACCAGCACCTCCCACCATGCTGCCACCTACTCGAGGAGGGCAGCAAGGCAGTCATCCAAGAAACAAGGGGCACACCAGCCCCCCACCCTACTCTCCAGCATGGCCTGTCTCGCTGCCCTACCCTCCAGACTGGCCTGCTCACCAGAAGCCCTCTGGTGAGCCCTTCCACTTGCCATTGTGAGCAGCGTTGCAAAGGCTGCCAGCGCTTCATATAAACAGGCTGCCGAGTCGCCATTGGACCCAGTGGACAGCACACTACCGCCACCGCCCGCACACTCCCGCTATCCTCGGGAGTCGGGCATTACGCTGGGCAGGCCTTAGTTGGCCCGCCCACGTAAAATGGCGGCAAGGAGCCGATCGCGGGCAGCGATCGGGTCTGCGCCCACCCACGCTCGCTCCCGCTCCGCTCCCCTTGCCAAACAGAAAATTCAGCCCATGATAATCTTATCTCAGACCCATTTACTTTGCCAGGTAACCTCAGGAAAGGGAAGCATGCAGACTGGAGGGCTGTGCGTACTGAGGGGCAGATTTATTTTGTTCGGCAGATAAAATCCAGTCACTGGGAAAAAGATTCTATGAGCGACATGCTAGAGCTTACCCAGTAATAATGCTTGACGTACCCCTTCATGCTCCCTGTCTGAACATCTCTCTCAGTTCGAAATTTCGAAGCAGTTTGGTAAATTGTATGGAGGTGGGATAGACATCAAGATATCAGCACATTGTTAGAATTGTTATTCTTTGTTATAGGCAAATATTACCAAAAAAAAACGCCATCAAGATTTACACATTAAAGCTCTCAATGGGTTTTTCTGCTTCATTCATCTTTACAATGTAGGAGTTTAATGATTTTCAGTTTCGGAAGACATTGATTCTGTTGGCTGAATTTTCCAGCGGAAGTCGAATTTAACTTCGGGACCTTATGCGTGTCCTGAACCCAGTGGTGTCCGAGCCCCGCCAAGCCCCTGCGCAACAGTCCCAGAGATGGCCTGTCGATTGGCCACCTCCAGGACCCCCATCCAAACAGGGATGGCAGGCAGGCTGCATCCAGGAGGGCCAATTGGACCACCTGAAGCTGTGAGCAGCTGGCAACCCTACTGGGAGAGGTGGCTGCTGACTCTGTAGGCAGGGGGACCACCAGGGCAGCTGAAAATGGCGGCACCCTCTGAAGAATTCTAATACTGTTAAAAAAAAAGTGACCACAGCTGCTAGGAACTCCCCAGAGGATGGCCTGAAGCCACAGCTGTGGCCCACTGATCCTGCCACAGATCTGGGAGGGGATGATTTAAAGGAAGCATTGGTAGCTCTCCCAGCCCACTGCCAGCAGCCTGCTTGCAGGCAATAGCCAGGCTTTGGTGTCAGTGGCGGGCCCATTCACAATCGAGAAAATCCCAGTGCCATTACCACTTTGCCTCTAAAATTGGCACTTACTTAATTTTAATTAGCTACTCACTGCTGCCAGTCAGACCCCACCTCCAAGAAGAAGGTTGCTTGGAGGCATTTGGGAAACCTCCTCTGATGCAAGATTCTCTGGGTTGGCTTATATACTGACGACAGGCTCCCCACACCCCAGCATAAATTGTGGGTGAGAGCCCACCTCTGGTTAGCCTCTGGCCACTATCTTGGAGGGCCAAACCCAGCAGATCACTGATCCGATACTGGCTATGCATTCTGTGTGAGGAGAAAGAGGAAAGGGAAAAAGAATGTCTTTTTGTTTTTCTTTCTGAGGATTGTCAATAATTTATCTTTTTCTTTCTGCATGTCCGTTCCTTGGTAGCATTGACCCATATCTCTGTCTTCTCTTTAATTTTGCTGTTGGCTGGACTAGACTCAGGCACGAGCTGAACATGAATGAGCTCAGTAGTTAGGTTTTCCAACAGCTCTTCCGAGAATTCAGGGCCTTCTAAATTTAAAACTTGAGGGCTTTTACGCAGCTGCTGCTTCAGCTCTTACAATTTTTTCCTATTCTCATTAATAGTTTCCTGGAGAATCGCATATTGTTGCCCCTTCTCAGCTAATTCGTTCCTTAACTCAGCCAGAGACAGGCTTAACTCTTTTTCTTCTTCATATCTTTCTCGGGCACAAATTGGGAGCTGATTGAATTTTGTAGCACATGAAAGTCCTTTAATAGATTTTCTATTTCCTTTCAAAGGATGCTGACTTCAGCTTGAGCTCTGTCCAGTGTAACACTTCAACTGACTTCTCCACTTGGGTCTTTGCGTTTTCATTTTTTCTTGCAGCAACACTTCTGGTTTCGAATTGGGAACTTAGCGGGCCCTCAAGATTTATTTCTCCCAGCCAGTTCCTTCTGAGGAAACTTGGTCCCCTGCCTGACATTACAAATAGAGGTAATTGTGCAGACTGTTCCTCATACTGCATCTTGACTTGACATACCCCTTTCACATTTATTTCTTAGCCTATGTCTGTCCTCAGCTTTGTGTCCGAAACTTCTAACTTCAAGCGATGGGTTCCTTTACACAGATATCTAAATGTATGCTCTCCAATGATGGACATCAATGCTCCCGTATCAACTTACATCTTAATGGGTTGTCTGTTAACTGTAATGGCTACTTGGAGTGGGTCGGTTCTACCCACTTTGAGGTCATATAACGAATGGATGCCTGATTCTATTTCTTCTGGCTCTTCCATTAGACATATTTCATGATTTTTCCTTCTGCCTTTATAATGTTGTTTTATCCTTTCTTTGCAGTGCCGCCTTATGTGGCTATAGCGGTGGCAGAAAAAGCACTCAAATTGTTTGAGTTGTCATTCGCTCACTGGAAGTCTGGGTATATTTCCCTCATTCACTTTGTGGGTTTTCACTGCAGTACCGTTGTTTTTCAGTGGTCTGGAGCTAGAAATCGTTTCCCGTCTTTCCATGGAGTCCGAAGTTTTCATGTCTTTTGTTGCCGGATTGTCCCGTGTGACCAGATGGTCGGTGCCATTTTATGTATCTTTTATAACTTCAGCATTTCTAACAGCACTCTCCATTGCAGTAGTTAATTCTAATGCCTTATTGAAGTCTAGACTAGGTTCAGCTAGCAAACACCTTTGGATAGTATCATCTCCAATCCCGCACATCAGCCGGTCTCTCAATATATCATTAATGGACATTCCAAATTCACAATGTTCAGTTAATGCCTTTAAATCAGCCACATAGTCAGCTATTGTCTCCCCTGGAAGCCTGTTCCTTGAACTGAACTTGAAGCGCTGCATTGTGACTGAGGGCTTTGGTCTCAGTGGCTCTGTACAATTTTTATTGACTCATCGCAAGTCTTAGAGTCAGGGATGATAGGTGATGTAAGGCTGCGGATCAACCCATACATTTTGCTCCTGCATAAGGACTAAAGAATCACCCTCTTATTCTCTTTTCTGTGATGTCGTTAGCGGTAAAAAAGAATGCTAGGCATTCGACATATTGAAACCAGTCATCTGAAAGGGGGACAGATGGATCGACATGTCCGAACTGCAGCGTCGTGAATGACTGAAAGGGGACTGTACTTCCAATGGCTTCCCAGTCAATGACAAATTCAGGTGTTTGGCTTACCTTGGAGTAGGCCTCTCTCTGGGGTCTCTTGTTGCCTTTCAGCAGGGTTTCCCTTTCTCTGGGGTCTCTTATAATTTTCTGTTCATAGCCATTTTGTATTTACCAATTTATGTGCATTGCCACTTTAAGAGCAGTCACCGTTTTTTTTAACTCTATCTCTGCAGCTGTCGACTTTTCTCTGCTGGGTTTCGCACTCTGTTTGAGTTTTGGCGGGATCCTCACAATCGAGATTCTGCAGGGTTTTTTTTATTTTAAACTGCAGCACTGCTTTCTGCTCCAATTGCCGGCTGTTGCCTATTTTACAAGATAAGTACAGATACTCTTTCCAACGCTTTGCTCACCCATCTTGAAATTTATTTTCTTTTGTTCTTTATCCCCGCTGCCACTTCTTTGTCTCAGGTAAATTGGCTTATTGGCCAACCGAACTCTAACTGCATGCCTTCCTATGTTCTCATCAATTGCTGCTTACAAGCAATAACGGTGAGAGACTGATGTAAAAATAAACAGTGATGGTTTATTGAAACATAGGGCAGAGCACCAGATCATATATGCTCATTCAGAAACCTCCAGAACTAGACTTACAGTTCCCAGTTACCCACACTGTACAGTGATTCGTCAGTGCTGTCACGTGATCAGTACACTTGTATTCTCTTAAATGGACAGAGTACCTCACTTTACCACAGATCTAAAACCAAGGTGAGAGGAGGATGAGGAGCCTGGAGCCACATCCAATCCCTGGTCCCTCTCAGGAAATCAGTGATGGCCAAATGGACGTTACAGTGGCAGATGAGCAGCTGCTGATGCCATTGCAGAGGGGAGGGGGGCACCTCGGATGGGGACAGCCTCTCCTCTGCCTCTCTGTCAATGCACAGTTGCCTTCAAGTATCCCAGCCACAGCTGAGTCTCCTGCCACTGCACATACCGGGACCCCCCAGCCTCAGGTGACCAGAGGGCAGCCGCCAAAGTTACCCAAGCGAGGGGACATAATGGTCAGCAGCCTGTCTCCGCGAAGCTGGCAGTGAGGGGGGGAGCAGCATGCAGCAGCACCCAGAAAAGAATTAAGAAAACCTCATATTAGTCACATTTGGGTGCACCTGGGTGTCTTTCTTTTTTGTGAGATTTTAAGATTATTTTGATTTCTTGCAAATATTAATGAGTTATCTTTTCACATGATTCTTGGCTGTAATCATCCATTATCTCGGTGTAATGTGATGATTTGATACGGACTGTTTATCTGCTGTTATGGGGAATTTATGTTCATGTGGGTCCCTCTGCTTCCCATTATTTGGTGACTCACATTGCCCTTACACAGCCCTGGTGTTTATGATAGGGAGCTAACAGGAGAAATGGCCAAGGGCCAGGAAGTTGTTATTGAGCTGGAGACATTCTGCGATTGGAACCTTCTAAGTATCAGACCATCTCTTGTCTCATGGGCATCCAGACCTTCCCATGGATCAGCTTGCACAGCTGCCTAGTGCAATTCACCCTCCTCTTCAGCGGTCTCATCATCAGAGGACTGGGCTGCCTCCATCATATATCTCCTCTCACAGGGCTCCCCCTCTCTGGAGGGCCAGGCTGTGCAACGCACAGCAAATGACTACCATAAGTGAGATTCTCACAAGTACATATTGGAGAGTGCCACCTGATCTATATAGACATCTGAAACCAATGGTCCGCTCAATGATGGCCCTGGTCAATGTGTGGCTACCTACGCTCAGGCTTCATTCGTGGGTTACTTACTGGAGTCATCAGCCATCTTTTCAATGGGTATCTTTTGTCGCCGAGCAGCCGCCGTCCAAAGCTTCCAGGTCGGTAAACATCCCTGGTACCTGGGAGGGCTGAGGATGTATGTGCTGTGGCTACTTCCTGGATAACGCACACACCCCTGCATAATTATTTGATTGTGATCGCACACAATCTGAACATTGATTGAATAGTATCCTGCACATTTACGAATGCCCCTGGCTGTCCAGCTGGTGCATTTATAGCTGCATGGCTGCAATCAATTATCCCTTGCACCCACGGGAATCCAGCCTGAAAACCACGATTGCAAAATCTTTGGTTCTTTCCACTTGACTTGTGCGGCCAGATGTAAAAGATTGATGGGCACACCTAAACATGGCATCAGTAAGCACCTTAATCAGTGATGAGCTGCAGGCTGGGTGATCTCAAAAGGTCTCCATCTGCTGCCTGGAATGACCTGGAGGCAAAGAAGTTCAATGTCACAATGACTTTTAAGACTACAGGAATCGAATGGCCACCACACATATCAAGACTATCTCACTGGAAAGCGTGTCACAAATGGGATGTGGCTGCCTCCCTTGGTAGACATAGTCATTGTAGGCACTGTCATTACAGCCTCAGCAGGTGAGACTCAGTTGGCAGGATAGGGCCTTCACCTACACCTACCTACCTGCTGTTGCTTGCTCGCCTCTGCAGCCCCTTGCTCAGCAGCGGGTTGCTCACCTTCCTCCACCTCATGGTGTACTTGTCCCTGGCCGTCTGGCCTCCTCCTTCTCCTCTTCTCCTCCTCAGCCATAGTCCCATTTTCACCCTTTATATCCGCCTTTACGACAGCACATGAAAAAAACCTACCTCCCACCAACCGTGTTTCTTGTACATACAATGCATTATGACACGGAATACATTTTATTGCAATCAATTGGTTTTCAAACAAACTTAAAAGCTTGTTAATGAGACATTTAAAAATGGTGGGCAGGCAGCCGATTACGGGTTTGTCTACCCACCTATCATGTTATGGTGACCCGATGTCATGACGCCAGATTTTACGCGCGTGTGGGACTGCAGCAGTCCCGCTTTGCAAACGTAAAATTCAGCCCGTTAACTCTATTTCTCTCTCCACAGATGTTGCCTGACCTGTTGGGTTCTGTTTTTTTTCCAGTTCTCTCTCTGCATTCACACTGTTTCCTCTGGAATCCATTTCTTATTCCTCATTTACATGCTGCCTCTCAGTGAGGTTATAGCATCAGATTATCAGATTGCATGTGTATGTTGAGAGTCACCAGCTCCAACTCCCTGTCACCTCTCTTGATCCCATAACTGTTTCTAAAAATCAGCCTGTTTGTACAGCAATCAGTCTCAACTGAGTCACAATTTCCTTCAGTTCAACAGTGGGAAGATCAAAGCCATCTCTTTCAGCCCCCACAAGCTCTATACATTGATTCAGCCCTCCTCCCTGCCTACTGTCTCAGCTGGAAGCCAACTATTTGCAATCTTAGACCTCAGATCACAATCTCTATTTGAACCCAAGCTGAGCTTCAGCTCCCACATTCTGTCTGTAACCTACCAACTATAGCCTCTTTAACATTGCCCATCTCTTCCCTTGTCTCAGCCCATTTGCAGCTGGAAAATCCTGCTCACTCATCACCCCTGTGCTTACTGATTTACATTGGCTTCTGGTGCGCCGATGTTTTGATATGAAATTTCTCATCCTTTGTTCAAATTCTATGGGCAGAATTTTCCCTCCATTGGGGGGGAGGTTCAGGAGCAGGCGTGTAGAGGCGTGCCTTAATTGGCCCACCCAGCGTGAAGCGCCAAGAAGCGCTATGCGCTCTCTGTGCGGGTGGAGGGGGGGGATTTCCTGAGCTGAGAGTGCGCTCCTTTGCGCATATGCGCAAAAGAGCGCACTCATCTCCCTCAGGAAGATCAGCTCCACATTTAAAAATGCTAAAAACAGATAAATAAAATTTCCCTGACATGTCCCCTCATGTGACACTGTCGCATGAGTTGGGACATGTCCATCACTTTTATTAAAATTTTATTAAATTTTTAAAAACCTACATGAAACCTCATCCCGCCCGTGGATGAGGTTTTCTGCTTTCTCTGAAGCCCACCAGGGCTCCCGGCCTACCCACCAACCTTAAGGTTGGACGGGCAGCCCTGTCAATTATCTAAATTGTTTTATTAATTGCCTGAATAGGCCGTTGACAGGTCGGCGGGCACACAGCTGATTCGGCTGAGCCCTCGCTGACCTGAAAATTGAAATGATGCGGGGTGACATTGGGAGTTCCGCCCGATGTCATCCCGCATCATATTATGCGTCGGCAAGCGGACCTCGCCCTCCGCTCGCCGACCAGGAAAACCTGGCCTATGGCTTCACTCTTCCCCACCTCTGCAATCTTCTGTAACCCTTTGAGAACCCGGCATTCTTCCTACTCTGGTCTTATGCATGCCCCACTTTGTTCATTCCATTATTTGTGCCTCCCTGGGCTCTATGTTGGAAGCCTCCCTATTTCTCCACCTCTCTCTTGTCCTCAAAATGTATAGCTTTATCCAAGCTTTTGGTCATCTACTTATTTTTTGGCAATTTTGCTGTGACTATGGTGTATGAAGATTGTGAGATTTTCCTACATTAAAGGTGCTGTATAAATGCATATCATTCTTGTCATTTTCCAGCTTATTTTATTTTTGTTCTGAGATGGTCCTTTTATCTTGAATTCGAGGCATGGTTCTTAGACAGGCTGTAGAAACACTCTGGTATCTGCTTAACACTTGTTCATTTGTACTGCATCTAAACTGGTCAGAGTAGGCATGTTGCTCCTAGGCATGATTCTATCCTCTCTCAAGAGAAAGTCTAACACAGTCTAAACCAGTGTCAGTGGTACATCATCATCTACGTCATACATTGGCATATCCCATCTGTTAACACCTTATACTACAATTTTGGCCTCCTACACTGGTTAAATTGGTAAAGTCAGCATGTAATGTAGCCAAACAGCTCCAAAGACTCTGAATTGAATTCCCATTCTAATGCAAGTTAGCTACTCTCAGCCAAGGAAATGATGAAGAAACTATAATTGGTTTTAGCATTCTTGGACCCAGAAAGTGAAAATCAGAGAAACCCCACTCCTGCTCTTTAGCCATCATCCTATGCTGGAAAGTATGGATGAGAGGCAGGGGTAGGATCAGGTTTTGCTGCAATGACTCCCAATGGGCAAACAGCCCTTCCTCAAATGCAAGGAGAAAGAGATTTGAGTGCGTACCAACCAGAAAATTGTTTTTATTCAGCCCACACTGGATTAGTGCCCTGATCCATTTTCTTTTCAGACTGTATACTTCAGTGTAGTATAAAATGGGGCAATATCAATTCAGTCACCCAGTGTACATCTCCCCGATTTTCATTTCTATTGTGGAAATGGTAATTGGAGAGTTATATAAGTGCAGACTGAAGCAATATCACCCATTTTACATTGTCACCCAAAGTCAAATTTACTTCACTCCTGTTGAGTTTAAGCAGGATCCTACTTACACATTTAGAGTCTAATTGAGGGCATTTAATAATAATGACATTTTTCATAATTATTAGAGTCCTAATTCAAATGACAAAAAAAGAAAGTTGTTTAGTTCATTATTTTTATGTTTTGCACTTCATGGACTGAATTTTATGAAGAGGGCAATCATCCAATGTGAAAGAGCCTGCCTGCACTTGGCCGGCTCACCCCCATGAGCATTTAATGTCCATTGGGCCTTTAATTGGCTTGACTTCTGCTTCCATCTCTGAGGAAGTCCTGCCTCAGGGAGCTGCTGGCCAATCAAATGGCTGGCAGTTCTCTTGTCCCAGCAGTGCCACTGGCATGGTGACCACTGCTGGGGCTACAGAAGGCCCCTGTAGAAAAGATGCCAGGAGCCCAGAACGAAGTGAGTCCAGGGTCTCGCAGGGGCCAGGCTGGGTGAGTGGGTGGATCAGGTGGATTGAGCTGGACAGGGTGGGTGGAAAGAAAACCCTGGGGGGGAGCTCTGATGGGAACAAAGTTCCCAAAAAGCAACCCCCGAACCCCCCCCACTCCTCCCCCCCACCCCCCCTCCTCCCCCACAACCCATCCACAAGTCTGCCTGATTTACAAGATGGCCTGGACTCTTGAAGTGGACCTCCCATTCTGTAACAAAATTCTAGTGGTGGGGGAGGAGGCCCTTAAGCGGTAAATATTCACTTATTTACCGAATGCAAATCCAAATCCCCAGAGCCAAGCGATTGCCTCTTCGTTAGCTAAATTTAGGTGATTAGTCCACCTCTTAGTCCACTGATGTGCATTGTTTGTGTCTCTCCACAAGTGCATAAGAGGTTTGTACTGAGGCTGAGGAATGGAGGCTGGCTGCACCGGGACCCTGACTTATCCTGAATCTGTTTAGCAAGGACCCCTCCCGCCGTGGTAGATCAAAGCCTGCCATTCGACAGGTGCGGTTTATCACAAGCAGCTTATTAGTGACTTTCCGTGTTTCCCATTCCTTGGTCCAAAGAATGTCTGCTGGTAGAACTTGCCCAGGGAGATTACTCCATATGGGACACCAAGATGGAAGGCAGGTAGTAGGTGGATTGAATATATCATTGTGGAGTGGTAAGTGAGGTACATCACAGATGTTTTCAACCGGCTTGTGGGTTTTTGTCAATTAACAGATGCGTGCGGGAGTGATGTTTGCAAGGACAGGAAGCCAAGGGAGGGGTGTTGAGCGGAGAGTTCCAGTTATGTTGCGCATTGTTGCGTTTAATTGAGTGTCAACAAGATGCATGTATGATGACCTGTGCCAGACAGGTGCAGAGTATGATAGGGCAAGTGCTGAGGTTCGGAATGTTGTGGCAGCTGCGTTCCACATAGATCCAGCAAGTTTGGTTAATAAGTTTTTTCTGGTTTTGACCTTTACTGCTGTTTTCTGTGGATGTTTCCCGAAAGGACAAAGTCCTATCCAGAGTGACTCCCAAGTATGTTGGGATGGGGTCATGCTTTAGTCTCTGACCAGGCCAGGCCATGTAAATTTGTATATAAGTGGCCAAAAATAGCCCACTTAAGTGCCTCACTTGGCTCAAGGGCGAATGGACTGCCCGAAGCTACCTACAGTTAAAGTACGCAGATGGGTGGATGGAGGTGGTGGGGGGCATGGTGTCCAATCTTACGACCCTAACCCCCTCACCTGCCATCCTACCCCTGGGGAGCCATAAAATCCAGCCCTATGTTTGTAATGCACTAGAATGCATGATAAACTGATGCACCAGTCATTAGTGGCAACCTGGATCTGAAAGCACTTTGAATTTTGGCAGGCAGTATGAGGTCACCTTCAAGAAATAAGCTTGTATCACCTTTTCTTTGCACTAGCTGCAGTGTTATTCAAACCATGCAAAAGGGCATTTTAAACTTTTCTTAACTTTTCTGGCCTGGCAAAGACATGGCTGCTTCACCACTTCACCATAATGTTAAAAACTTAACAAACATTGAGACTCCACTTTGCCCCCTCAAAAAATGATGTGTCACCAGTGGTATGGCTCTAGGCCCAAGCCAATCCAGAACAGGTACAAGTCTCAAACCAGTACCTGCATTAAACCAATGCCTTGTAGCCAGAAAAGAGAAATCATTCAAGTTCACAATTCTGCAAACGAAGAGATCTAAAGTGGTTCAAAAGTCATAGCTTACCCAACTGGTTATGTGTACATCAGATGTTTTTTTAAAGTTTTTTTTAAGTTTACCAAAGCGGCCTCGGGGATCTGTCAGACCATCTAGTGTCAGTGCGTCAAACAAACATCTGTGAAGGACACTAAGGCTTGATGTTGCAATCGATGTGCCAGTGCTCTGAAAATCACAAATACAGGATCGAGATACGTGTCTCAGGTGGGATGGTAAATTGCTTATTGCTTACTCTTTATATTTCAACAATGCGTGTTTAAAACAGGCACTGAATAAGCATCAAATATATCTGAAGGCACACCACTTGACAAAGCCACCGGTTTAGCATGTTCATGAAAAAAATGGTCAGAATCACAGCATTTGATTCCCAAAACATCAATAAAAATGCTGGAATATCCATAAATTCTACATAGTAAATCACAATTTGACATCACCACAAAAGGCTGACTCTAATAATAAACATTAATAATAACAATGGAATTGCAAAATGCAAACCATAAAGCACTTCCAAAAAATCTTGCAATCCCATTTAAGAAATAGAAAATTAACCTTCTTCAGTCACCAGTGTGGCCTGTAGCATTATTCATGTGGCATTAATATCTGATTTATACTGTCGATATGTATATAGTTAATCCAGCAGTCAAAAAATATGCATGCATTGCAAATTAAAACTCAGGAATGCTCTTGCATTCGAGGAAGACGTTTTCAATGATGATTTGTATCCAACAGTTCTCATGCCGAATAAGGAGTAAAGAACGGTTCAAGGTGGTGAGCTGAAACAATCCCTGGAACAATTCCTAAGCAGCAGGGAAGTCAGGAATAATTCAGTTCTCTGTGTAGGAACATCTTTTCAAATGTTTCAGCCACGCAACAGTGATCAGGTGAAATATTGTAGGTCTGAGATTTGCACTGTTGCATAAGGTCTAATCCATCTACTTTTACCATGCTCTGTCCCTGATGATATTGTCCTTGTGGACTACAACATTAATCAAGAGGCTCTACAGACTTTGGTGGTGACATAAGAGGAACTTTCTGATAGTGCAGCAGGGATTATGTATACAGTGCTATAGGCACTAAACCTTTTTGATAACCATTATACATCATAAATACCTAAAAAGCTTAAAATGAACTGAAGAACATTTAATCAGAATGTTGTTTAACACTGATTCTGTATAACCTGCAATGTAGTTTCTGAATATTTTTGTCACGCTAAAACACTCATTACACAACTGTTCCACATATTCTACGAAATTTAGTTGCACGAGGGACAAAAGCAAAAGCAGTTTGGAAAACAGTAAGACTAAGCAAAGAGTGATTTTAAATTATTACTATTAGCTTGTGGGTGGGCAGATTGGAATCTCTCATAAATAGTTTCAGGCTTCAGTGCATTTCTTTTTGAGTGAAGGAATCTGCTGTAAATTACTAGCGCTGGTTGGATAATAGGAGTATTCACTCATTCACTGTGGTTCTACAATATACATTGATGCTTGCTATATCCTATAACAGGTTGAGTCTAGGATATTTAGTAATGTAAAGCTGATATTTTTGGTCTGCGAGAAGATAAGATTCTTCAGACAATGGTTGTAATGACATTGATTGACTGATTCTCCAGAGAAATAGTGCAAATAATCATTTTCATCTATTTACATCATTACTCTGCAGATTCTGACAGGAGGAAACAGGTAAAATTCCTGCAAAATTTCTGGGCCAATACACCTATCCTGACCAGCCAGAATCTGTTCACCTACACCGCAGGTAGCACCAACCCAGTCAAAGTGAAATGATAAATCATCGAACTTTGAGAATACCTGACGTTAGAAGATTGACCAGCAACGTTGAAACTAGCTTTCAGGTACTTAGATGCAGTTTGGAGCACTGGAACAATCATATGAAATGTCCTCTGTCTGTGCTCTTCTGCTTTGCTTGATTTGCATAAATTAATCTGTATCTATCAACAATGCAACCTCACATGGAACCTGCATGGAACCCGTGCTGTGTCAGGAGCCCTGCCCTGCAGCACATTGGAGGATCCCACGATGAGAGGTCAGAGAGACATCAGAGGCTGCTGTCCATGCCACTGTCATGGAGCCACAAGCCTGAAGCAGGCACTGTCATGGCCAAAAGCACTCTTCTCTCCATACTGATGACTCTAACAATCCCGAGCCTTCATTTTTATTAATCACGCTGAAGCCTTTTGACATTGCTTCCATTTTGAGGTAGCCTCGCACTTTCCATCTGTCTCAGCGGTGCCCACCTCTCCCAGTTAGGTGGCCAGCTGGCCACTCCTGTGCGCCCTCCCATTAGGCCGCCTGCAGCTGTCTCCCTTAGTTGGATGGTTAGCGCTAAGGCCGCCTGTTAATTGGCCGCCTCCCATAACATTGTGCCATAGAGCACACTTCTGAGACAATTAGGGGTCAGGGCCCACAAATGATTCCATGCCTGAAAATGTATAAAGTGGAGAAAATTCCACACATTGGGTGGAATCTTGTTAAGGCGTCAGGGCCTCACCTGCCAGCTGGAGAGCCAGCAAGAGACCTGGATTGCCTCATTTCAGGAAGGCCTGCCGGACTACATGCCAATCAGGCAGTGGCAAGGCCAGCAGCGGGCCTTCCCCTGCAATCAAGACGCCAGGGATGGAAGTCTCGCTTATTGAGAGCTGCTGGCCAATCAGAGGCTTGCAGCTCTTTTGTTCAGCAGTGCCACTGGGGAGGACTTGGTTGCTGCAAGAAGGACAGGCACTGGAGTCCCAGGATCACAGTGTGACCCAGGCTACAGGTAAGTAATATGGCGGGGGGGAAGTTGGGGGGAGCAGTTCGTGGGATGGAGGTCGTGGAGAGAGGGGGGCAGGGGGGTCAGCAGCAAGAGCAGGTAGCTGACTCTCAGTGGGCCCCCTCCTTCTTGACGTCCAGTCCCTCAATCAGACACTGAGTACCTTTGATCAAGAGAACCTCCCCCACCACCCCTTCCACATATCTTCCCACTCCCCTCCTCCCAGACATGACTAGCAACCCACACAGGTTTACCTGTTGAGCACACCACATGGTGACAACCCCACCTGCAGCTGGGTTAATATCACTGGCGGAAGGGTGAGGGGCTTAAGTGCTCATTAATTTGCCATTCAAGGACCTCAACTGGCAGCGGGGAGGGAAGGTCGACCATGGGCCTTTCCCCGGAACTTAATTCTGGCGGAGGCAGGAAAGCGGGGTGGGTTTGATACGCCACTATCCTGCCTAAGTAAATGCCCCTCCCACCTCCAAGCTCACCACCAGCGAAAGCACAAGATTCCAGCCATTGTCCCACAGCCCAACAATCTATAATCCTACAGATTAATTCTCTTTTAAAGTTATTATGGAATCTGCTTTTTGTACCCCTCTGTGAAAAGATTATCCTCATTTTCCCCTAAAGTTCTTTTGCCAATTATTTCAAATCTATGATCTTTGGTTACTAGCTTGCTGGAGGAAACAGTTACTCTCTGCTTGTTCTATCAAAACCCCTCATGATTTTCAATAGTTCTAGTAGGTCTCACCTTAAATTTCACTGCTGCAACAAGAACAATCCTAGCTTCTTTAATCTCTCCATGTGAGTCCCTCATGTCTGGTATCATGCTGCACCCTCTCCTTGGCCTTGACATCCTTCTTAAAGTGTGGTGTCCACATTGTGCACAATACTCCATCTGAGGCCTAACCAGTGATTTGTAAAGGTTTTATATGACTTCCTTACTTATGTATTCAATGCTCCTATTTACAAAGCTAAGTATCCCATAGCTTTCTCAATCACCTTATCAATTTGCCTTGTGAATAAGCATCCTAGGTTCCTCTGTTTTTACAACTCACCCTCAAAACAGTACCATTTAAATTATATTCATTCTGTATATTGTTCCGCCCCCCCAAATTGCATCACTTCACACTTAACCACATTGCATCTAACATGTGTCTGCCATTCCGCCAGCACGTCTATGTATTCCTTTGCCTGAATCTTCGGATCAACGAGCAGGAGCAGGACCCGCTCGCCGAGGCGTAAAATGGCTCGCAGTGATGTCGGGCGGGCGTCCCAACGTCACTGTGTGTCATTTAGATTTTCAGCTCGGTGGATGCACAGCCGGCCATTTAAATATCATTTAAACTAATAAACTGAGCTGTCAGACCTGCCTTAATGTTGGCGGGCAAGCGAAGAGCCCAGGCGGCCTTCGCACTTTTCACGGAACCTCATCCACGGGCGGGATGAGGTTTCATGAAGGGTTTATAACTTAAATAAATTTTTCATTGATGTTCGTTGATATGTCACAGCTCATGTGACAGTGTCGCATGAGGCGACGTGTCTTAAAATTTTTTCTTTTCTTTACTAAAATTTTGAAAACTTAAACTAATCTCCCTGAGCTTCAGGGAGATTTCTGCGCTCTTTTGCGTGCAGGCACGAAAGAGCGCAGGCCCCAACTCAGGGAACCCCCTCCCACCCCCATCCGCACAGGGAGTGCTCAGCGTTTCCGGGTGGGTGTCATGCTGAGCGGACCTTAATTGGCCCATCACCATAAAATGGAGGCGCGATCCTGATCGGGGGCGCCGATCGGGACCGCGCCCACCCCAGCACAACCCCCCCGATGGTGGGAAAATTCAGTATTACTATGTTGCCAAGTCCTGTATCATCCACAAACCTCAAAATTGTACTTGGTATAGCCAAGTTCAGGTCCTTAATGTATGACAAGAAAAATAATTATTCCAATACTGACCCCTGGGGTTCCCCACTACACGTTTCTCTCCAGTAATAAAAGCATCTGTTCACCACTACTCTTGGCCTTTTATCCCTTAGCCATTAATGTACCTAAGCTACCACCTTTCCTTAAATATGATGGGAAAAATCTTTGTTTGGTGGGCGCGCACCTCAGCATAAAATGACGCGCGTTGATGTCAGGCGAGTGTCCTGACTTCAGCACAGTTGCACAATGTTTCATTCAGCAGGCGCACGCCAGAGTTGGCAGCGCACCCGCCAACAATTAAAAGGCCTGTTAAGGCCATTAACAAGATTATTAAGTTACAGTTTTTGCTGCACGTCCAACATTACGGTTGCCATGCAGGCAAAAAGGCCAAGCGGCCTTTGAACCTTTTAGGAAAGCTCATTCACGAACGGGATGAGGTTTCCTAAAGCTAATAAAAATCAAAAAATTAAAAATTTAATTAATAACATGTCCCTGCTCATGTGACAGAGTCACATGAGGAGACATGTTTATTACATTATTTATTTCTTTATTTTTTTTTCGAAAATGCTTCATCTCCCTGAGGCACAGAGCTGCATTAGGGTTAGGGTTAGGGGTTAGGGTTGGTCAAGCAGGATTTGCCTTTAATAAATTTATGTTGGCTGCTCCATATTAACCCATCTGCAAATGAAAATTACGAGGTCTACTGTGGCTTTATAAACATTTCATAGAAAGTTGTGTTTCTTTTAAGTGTTATTTATTTTAAAATATTGCATGAAGTTGTAACGAAAGATCCACAGAATTGTGTATATTTTGTTTTGAAAATAGAAGGGTACATTTATCTTACCTGCAATATCACTTCCAAAATATTGCTATGTATGGAAGTCAATGTCAGGAGTCAAGTCTGAAGACCTGTATGCAGTGCTGCCAGAAGGTTAATTACCTCACATGAGTGGCTAAGGTCAGTGAATACATCTTCAAACAGCATTTCCTGCCAAGTTCACTACTAGCCTTAGACACTGCTCTATTCACCACACCCCATCACTCACCTACCAGCAATCTCTATCAATCTGGATATTCACATGCTCCAACGCACTGTCGCACACTTAGCACTGTTACAAGCTTCTCATCCACACATCTCACAGCATACACACACTGCCAACTAATCAACTATTACATCTACAATGCTCAAAAAGACTGCATTGCTTTCACTGACATACCTGCTCTCTTGCAGGACAAGGCAGGTAGGGGGAGATGGTGGGTAGCAGCAATATCACTGGGCTAGTAGTTCAGAGGCCTGGTCTAATGGCAGTTAATGGAATTTAAATCCGCTTAATTAAAAAAAATCTGGAATTGAAAACTAGTCTCAGTAATAATAAAGCTATCATCGATTGTTCTGCCACCGTTACCTGGTCTAGCCTACATGCGACTCCAGACACACAGCAATGTGGTTGACTCTTAACTGTTCTCAAGGGCAATTAGGGAAATGGACAAAAAATGCTGCCAAGGCCAGCAATGCCCACATTAAAAAAAACTAGGGGCAACAGAAGCTAACCAAAGGAGGACAGGCACACCTCCATGTCCTAACCTGGCATGGAGGATATGATCCTGGCTATTATGAGTTTGAAATTTGCTGAAGTCATGGCCAGTTACAGAGCTCAAACCATCAAATATAATGGTATCCTCATTCCTAACCATCTTTCTCCCATCCCACCTCTCACTCATCCTTCTGATTTGCAGGTGGTGCAAACATGTACCTACTTTCCCCACTCCCCACACTACAACCTTACCCTTGCATCTTTCTCTTTTATCATGTCCCTAAGTCATGAAAGAGATCATAAACTTTAAATCAAACCTTGCCTTCTTTTTTTGCTTATTTCAAAAGTGGACTTGCTGAACCAAAAGATGACTGCTACAGGTCACATGATTCACATGGCACATGTGAATGACGCATGTTGTGGCACATGATTCACAAGTTGGCTACAGTTTCTGGAAATTCTGGAAAAGTATGACAAAAGCTCAACCCTTGTGGAAACTCACACCTCTCATTGTGAGGACACATTACAATTAACGAAACCAGGGACCAGCAGATGATTAATCTCCCCAGCCTGGTCCTATAATAAGGGAGAGCCATCAAAACTCATTATACCTGCAGAGGCGCTAATAGCCACCATCTATTTCCAACATTGAACAATGGATTTTGACCAGAGGCTTAGAAACTGCTTGTTCGCCTGCAACTAACTCATTAATGGGCAACATCACATGACTTAAGCTTTTGGTCTTTGGAAAGTTTTAATATTACATTCCTTAACTCGCAATTCGTTTTGCTATATGACCTCCAGCCAGCAAACAGGACTCGAAGCTGATCAACAACCTGCATCGAATCAAAGCCTCCTCAAAGCCTGTTTCTCTGGAAGATTCCTGCCAATGCCTGCTGAACAGACCAAGTCTCTGTATATAAACCTTATCTCACTGCATCACCATCAACTTTAAAGGAATTCTGCAACTCCTGCTTCAGCTAGCTGAACCCGCCTGAACTGTAGCTCATTTGTGAAGGAACCCTCACTGGACTCTGACTTTCTGGACTCTGGCAATCACTTGAACTGATATCCATATATATGATTCTTTTATTTTAAGTTATTCATAGTTGTAAGAACTCCTCTTTTCTATCTTTTTATTGAGTGCTGGTGCATGTGTATGAAGTTGCAACCATCTCCTGGGTATAAATAAATTTTACTTCTGATTTAACCCCAAAGTGGCTTTGGGGAAGCACGGCACAGCCTATTTCAAAAATCAAAACACCTCTGCTTACAGACGGACAGCAAGGAAATAAAGGAGTTCAGTTTTGTCCCTCTCCCCTGTCCGTTACACTTTTCAGAGATCCAAGAGGTGCAATCTGGCCAGGCATGTTGGAACAACAAAAGTATAGCCATGAAGACACAGGACCTTCACTCAATTTCACACTTGCAGCTACCAGCTCAGATACTGACACTGTATTTAATTTAACATGGTGCGACATTGGGCACGAGTGGCTTGCAGCCAGACAGATAAAAGGATAGCCCAGGAGCCGGCTCACCAAATGGCAAGATTACACATATTCTGCTGCAGAGAACTCAAATGAGGCCGGGCCTTTTGGGTCCAGAGCTGCATGAGGTAATTCTCCAAGGCCTTCTGCAGTCCTGTAGTGAAAGTCAGCAGCCTTCCACCAGCCATTCTGCAGCCACTGGGGTAGTACTGCATAGGAACACTTGGACAGGCAAAGGCACAAGGAAGACAAGCACTAAGTAAATACACAAGGGTGATTAGTTGACCTCTGTATGCAGTATTTTGTAATTTAGTTTATAAATCTGGTTTGAAATATTTATTTTGCCTTGGCTTCTATTTTTGCATTGTGGCTAAGAGGGCACCGTGAGGGTCAGTGATGAAAGGTAACATGTGGGGCTCTTGGTGAATGTGGAATCAGGGTTGCGGTTACTGGTACTACACTCCAATGAGTTCTTCATAGACAGCCCAGACAGAAAAGGACTGTCTAGGTTGCTTTCTTTTTCCTTCTTTCTCCTCTTTCTCCTCCTAATGCTCATGCTCCTCAGCTGCTCACCCCTGAGCTAGTGGCAAGGCTGACCCCTCATGTTGGTGAGGTTGTGCAGCTTACAGCATAATACCATGAATCCTGACACCTGCTAAGTAGTGCAGGGCTCCTCCAAAGAGGAGGAGGCAATAAAACCATTGTTTCAGGCCACCAATGGTTGGCTTTATCACATTGCATGTTTCAGCATGGCTTTCATTGTATGAATGCTGCTTGTAGGTGCGTAGGTTATACACTGGAGTCACCGGCCATCTAATCAGCAGATAGCCCTCGTCGCCCAGTAATTACCCTTTGCTTTGTTGTGGTGGTTCAAATGTAGCTAGCACAGCAGACTGCTGCAGAATGAAGACATCATGACTGCTGCTAGGATACTGGACATTGACCATCTGATCTGCTGCCTAGGATCACACACCAGCTGGACGTTGAGGGAGTGGAGTCCCTCTCGGTTCCAGAATATAGCAGAGTTGGCATGCACCGCCTGTGAAGTGATGTGTGTGCAGATAATGGCACCCTGAAGCCTGAAATCCTAGCAAAACCATAAATTCTCGTTACTTGCTGGTCTCTGGGAAAAGAGAATGAAATATCAGTGACCTCCCTTACTCAAAAGTGGACAGTAAATTGTGACATGAAGCAAATATCTCCCGCTCCAGCCAGGGAGGGGCTAGATGCATAAGCATTAGTTGCCATGGTCACCTTCATGGCCAGTGAAAATGGGGCCCTCGCCGTCCTCTCAGGTTGCAGTTGTGGCTGCAGCAGGTGGTTGATGTTGATTAGGATATCCTCATTGAAGCATAGACATTCCAGACTTTGTTATTCATGATACTCAGATAGAAGAATTGCTCCCTTAGCAGCTCAGATAAATATGGCCTCCTGTTGAGAGCCCATCATAACTCTCATCCTCCCTCTTCTAGCAGCTTGACCAGCTCTGTGTCACCTCTGCTCATTCTCCCAGTCATGGTTCATTCCAAGAGGAATGTCTAATAGTACAATTAATTTCTGTAGAAGCCTTAAGTCAGCAAATAATCCTTCAACGCCTGCAACATCGCTCCCTGTAGTCTTTGGCAACTTGAAAAAACTATCGGAAACACCAACACTTGTAGAATTATAACAACAGAAAGAAGAAATCAACCAACAACTAACCTGTAACAGGTTCATGATCCCTTTAAATAATGCAGTGGTGGCAAGGTTTCCTACCTGCTCTGTGAGATTAAGAGATGGTGTCAGCTGGAGTGTTGAGCTCCAAAATTGTACCACTGGCATCTAATCAGCATTGCTCATTGATTAATGTTAAGAATACCTGCTCTGCATACTTCCAGCAGATGTTCATGGCGCATGTGCTAATGCCCTCACCACTCTAGCATCAAGGGTGATTCACACCACTAGCGTGTGCACATGCAGTGGATGCCATTTGGAAGCTCTAAAGGCACTCATAGCACCCAAAAGACTAACCCCAACTTCTCATCCAATCTATCATGTTAAACCTACTTAGAGCTTGCAAACAGCCTTAAAAACCAAAGTAGCACAAAATGCTCAAACTGTGTTTAACCAAACTGAAACGAATACGTCGTTGTTTTTGCTAAAACATGGAACATTTCACACAATTTTGTGGTATCAGTGAATGGAGCCAGTTTCCATGACAGGAAAACCACAGGTTCCAAATAGCCTGAATTAATGCTCACAACATTTCTTCAGTACATTTTTTGATCTTTCAATAACTTGTGTTCTGTACTCCTGGAAGTGAGGGACGTGGAACACTTTTGCTATTCTTTGGCACAAGATCCAGTACCTCGGTCTTAACACTAATTCATTTTAATCATTTCATTTATATAATATCAACACTTTTTAAATAAAGGTTTCCACTTCTAAACCTGGTGGGAGCATTGCATTAATGCTCTTATTTTACATTTTTGACATTGTGACCTGTGATCTTTCTCATGTTGTGACAGTGCAGGGAAACACTGCTGTAGCCAGACACTTTTTGATCCTTGATAAAACATCTCAAAGCTTTTTTTCAATTTAAGAAATCACTTTGGCACTACAGCAGCTTAGTAATAATAATTCCTTTATGTTGTAAACTGGTTCTAGGCGAGCAATGTTCAAAGGAAGACCAATAAATTTTATGCCTCATTCTCCATTTAACTTTTCTTCATGATCCCAAGGGAACCTCCATTTCCATTGATAAAAATGAAGCAACCTGGCTCTATAGCCTAGAAATTTGATGGGGTAGGGCACTGACTCCATGCATCCATTCACGCGGATGCAGGGACCACATGAAATTGGCATTGGGAAATTATAATGGGACCAACATGCAGCCGTGATGCTTTTTGATTACATCTCTGTTTTGAGGGGCGAGGGCAGAACAGGAAATCGGATGTCTGTGACACCATTTGAAAGCAGCCAGTGTAGTATAAGGGTGTTCAGCAGAGCAAGGGTTAATGTGGGACTGGAGAACAGCACTGCCCATGCTTTGATGTAGAGTCACATAATGGTAGACTGCGCATGGAGTAGAGACTGGAAGAAGCCAGCACCCATGCAGGGCCGTACCTTGGACATGTATATAGTTACAGGTTAACAATAAATGGTTTATCTTTAACCATGCAAGCGTCCAGATCCCTCCATGAGACATCAAACAACATTATAACATGGTGGCAGTGAGGGATGGACTCCGAAATCCCAGAGAAGCTGGAGAAGGGACCCAGATTCTCAAAACATGGAAAGCTAAAGAAAGAGAAGCCTGACCTGGGAGAAGTGCACCTAAACTGAAGACACAGTTGGAGATCACCTAAAGGAAAGCTCTATGGCAGATGTGGAGGCTGAAGAACTTCACTAGGGCACATGGAGGTCCATTGCCAACCCTGATTGAATGCAAAGTCAAGCGACCTAGCTAGATCCAAAAGAAGGCTGAGCAAACTTCAAAAAGGGAAAAATGCTGAAAAACAGAAGAATCCACTGTGCAGATTAAAAGCCAGACCTCAGTGAACTCAGTGGTGGAGTCAAGAAACCTAGCCAAATCACTAAAAGCCTGAGCAAAATTTTTAAAAAAGGAAAAAAGGCTGAAAAAAGGACATTCATTGAGTGAGCTCAGAGTCAACAGGCCTAGCCAAATTCAAGGGAGAGCAAAATACAATAAAAAAGCTGAAATGATCTATTAAAATAGGCAGCAATCAGGATCAGCACATTCAGAGCACAGCTGCAATAAAGCTGCAGCAATGGGTCCACAGCCGGCACCATAACACATGCCAAGCTGGAGTGAAGGAAAAGAACATTTTTTAAAAACAGCAGGCAGAGTTTAAAAAATTGCATTGCAGTATCTTTTATTGGATTTAAAAATCCACAAGATGGCTCGGGCTTCTCGTTTTGAAGATTTCCTATTGAGAGAATAGTTTGAAAAAAAAAGCCCCATCAATGCAGCAGGAGCCCATTGAAAGCCAATAAAGTGCGTAAAGAGCAAAGAGAGAGAAAAACAGGCAGTTGTGGGGCCATTTTGAAGAAAAAGAAAAATTTGAAGAGGTACTCACCTGTTATGAAAAACGATGATGGATAGTAAATTAAAACTACCAGACCAGTTTAGACTAAGGCAAAGGCCAAACCAGACCCAAAATTGGGAGTCTTGGAGAAGAAAATATTTACATTACAGAAGTACATTAGGATTAAGTAAGAAATCAGAAGAAGCACAAGTTAATATGTTTTTATACTTGCTTGGTGTATTTGCCGATGAAGTAATTCTAAACCAAGGTACAGATGAATCCACAACCACATTTGGTTGTTTGGAAAATATTTTAAACTCCAAGCTGTGGAGCGCACAGACCTTAAACAAAGGTCTAGAACACTCCCAATAAAGCACCAAAGGGGTGAGGAGACCTGAGAACGAGGGAGACAGGAGGTCCTAGGTCAAGAGAGACAGGAGGCCCCAGGCTGAAGGAGACAGGAGGCCCCAGGCCAAGGGAGATAGGAAAACCCAGCTGAAGGAGATAGGAAACCACAGGCCATGGGAGACAAGAGGCCCCAGGCCAAGGGAGACAGGAGACCCCAGGCCAAGGGAGATAGGAGACCCCAGGCCAAGGGAGACAGAACCCCAGCGAGGGAGACAATACCTAAGCAAACCACAAGATGGTCGCAGACTATGTAAGCACAATGAAGTACATGAGCTGAAGAGTTTAGTGCAAATGGAAAAGGCTGAGAAGCAGCCGAAAGGCTTAAAAATAGAGCTTTTTTGAAAATGCCAACACATTATCCAAACTGCAGCTTCAGTTGGCAGTGCAGAGTGAGCAGCTGGCTGTAAATGAAGGAAAGTGATTTTAGATAACCCAAAAGAAACAAAACCAGCAAAAAGAAAACAAAACAATTCCACCTCCTCCCTACTCACCATCCATGGCCCCAAACATTCCTTCCATGTGAAACAGTGATTTACTTATACTTCTTTCAATTTAGCATACTGTATTAGCTGTTCAAGTTGTGGTCTCTTCTACAATGAGGAAACCAAGCATAGACCGGGTGTCCACTTGCAGAGCACCTCCATTCAGTCTGTAAGCATGACGATGAGATTCCTGTCGCTTGTCAGTTTAATTCTCTGCCTTTCTCTCGCTTTCTGGCCTTTCTGTCCAAGGCCTGCTATAGTGTTCCAATGAAGCTCAATGGGAGATCGAGGAACCAACACCTCATCTTTTGTCTTGGCTCCCTATAGTCTTCTAGACTGTCATGAAAGTATAATAATTTTCATAATATTTTTCTGGTTTATTGTAAACTATGTTTATGGGGGTAAGTAATTAGGTCTGCCTGTGTGTGATTTAATTACTTTTGAAGTCAAGTAGACTGCAAGCTTTGACTCATCAAAAGAAACTAGGTGCTTGACATGCTAATGTGTAAACATGGATACCGACTTTACATGTAAAGTGTAAAGGGAATTTGCATTTTTAGATTGATGAAAGGGATTTTAGTCTGTTTACAAATAGCCAGACAAGCAAGGCTAAGGAATGTGTTTATTTTTCCCAAGGGTTACTGACAATAAATAGCAGCAACATGAAAGTTTTATATTGTGAGTTTCAAAGACATATGAAACAATCAAATTAACATATTAAAAAGTAGAGAAACATATATAAAGGAGAATGAGGCTATGTGTCAGAGGAAGGCAATGTGAGATCTAACAGGAGTGTGTGAAATAGCCTTAATGAGGCATCCAGTATTTGTGCATAAGCCTGCTGTCTACCAAAACTGAAGCTGGAGGAAAAAGACATTTGGAATTCCACAGTCCAGGGTATTGTTTTAATTTGCTGGATCTGTTTAAAAACTAAAATCTATTTCTGGACCGTTGCCTTAAAGGGGGTATAACTGGGAGTCAGGTTAATTAGGGATTTTAGGAGTTATAGTAGGAATTTGTAGTGCTATATGTGTGTTTGAAATCTTCCCTTTTGTTAATAAATATTTTAATTTAGTTTTTTTTAAAAACTCTAAAAGTCTTGGTGGTCTTATTACTTCTGTATTCAGTGCATGCATGTCGAAATAAATACAAATTGCAAAACCACTGTGGTAGCACGATCAGGTTTCCTCGTAGATTTGATCCGCCTGGCACACAACATCTACCGCATCATAACATGGGCTCAATATTGAGTTCAACAACTGTACTATGAGGGTCTGGCATAGAGAGGGTTAATGTGGGACTGGGTACAGTACAATCCACAGTATGATGGAAAGGAACGCATGATCCAAGTTTAGAGGGCAGTCTTGTACTAGTCAAAGAAGTGTGTAGAGGCAAGCAGGTAGACAGCTCCTAGCTGAGACCTTATACTGTATGTATGTATATCATTACAAATAGTTAATAAATACTTACTGTTAAACTATACAAGCCTCAGAACCTCTTCATGAGACCTACTTAACTACACACATCTTACAACAACTTTAAATCATAACCTCTGCCTCCATCTTGTTCTAAGGGTCCTTTTTGTTGTTTTTATGCTGGCTTGTTTCTTTCTTTCTCCCTTCATGTTGCATTCAGATGGCTGCTTTTTTGCCATTCACGCCTCATCTGGACAGAACATTTCCCCTTTTACTATACTCATTACCATTCCTCTTTGGCTTATGCATTAGGAAATCTGTTGTTCGTTACTCTCTCCTGCCCTCCACCCTATCATAGACCTTCCTTTTGTTCTTCCTGCCTCCTGTCCCCATCCACTGGCTTAAAAACTCTTACATTTCTATCTTTCTTCAATTTGATGAAAGGTCATCAACCTGAAATGTTAACTTTGTTTCTCATCACACCTGCTGACTAACCTGCTGAGTATTATAGCATTTTTTTGTTTTTATTTCAGATTTCCAGCATCTGCAGGATCATGCTTTTGTGCTAACATGGTCCCTTCCTTCTTGCAGGAAAAGGTCACACATGAGGCAGCAGATAGCAACCTGAGAAGCCTAAGGCTGTCTATATTCCCTCTCTTCATTTTAAGAGGATGCGCTGGACATCCCAGATTGGGGTGAGTCACTGCCATTGTGAGTGCCAATGCTGGAGGAGATGTAATGCTGGGTTTCTTCAACCACTTTTCCTTTCTCACTTCTACCCTACATGCTCTGCAAAACAAACTGCAGCTGGTTTCAACAGCCACTCCCTTCACACTAAAAGTTAAGCTTTGTCCCTCTCTTTCACTTCAGGTGCTGAAAATGTTGAGATCCCCGTTCCAGTGCAGGAAGAGAAGGGCAGATTTCCTGAAGCTGCAAAGCCACTCAGTCTGACTATAGCTAACAGCAGCTCAGAGATTGGTACCAAGGCTAAAGAAACGCTATTGGAAAACACCAATTTGTTTAAACAGATCTGACTATTTTGTCTCTGTTAAATATTTACTGTGGTTTTACACATAGAAAAACATCCCTTTGCTGTATACGTACTAAGTCTAAAATCCTCTAAACTGGGGGACTGTGCATAGGGTTATTTTTTAAAAAGGAAGAAAAGGATATTACATATCAGTGTAGTTGCCTTCAGACACAGCATTCATTGTATACAAGCCTACACTCATAGGTTCCTTTCATTAAAGGAATTCAAAATAGATTAATGTTTGGGAAAGACCTGGAAAATAAGAAAATAAAGGAGGATTCAGCTGTGGTCAATCTGAGTACTGAAGCACTGAAGGAAACCTCTGTCTGACCTCACTCCAGGTTAGACAGTGGCTTTCCTCATATCAGTTCCCTGAAATAGATGTTTACAGGTTCCACAGATGAAAACAGCAAATATGAACAACTAAAACTTCCAAAAAAACGAAGCATCAGTAACCATAAAACTTATGAGTGACCAAAAAGGCCATCTGGTCCATCAAGCTATTTCCTGTATTGTCATAGAGTGGATTCAAATGACCAAGGAACGTAAAAGGAAATAACAATGGTATTTTATGGGCATATTACAAATAACAAAAGGAAAATTAAAGTAAGGATTGGGCTACTAAAAGATGAACAAGATAAAGACATAGCTAATGACAGAAAAGCATTGAATAACTACTTCATCTCCGCTCTTACTGAAGAGGATAACAGGCAACGAGGGAGGAGTTAGCAGAGACACTAGTTTATATATTTATAATAGTTCCTGATGAAACTAGGGAAAGAATTTTCCCCCGTTGGGGGGAAGTGCAGGAGCGGGCGCAGGCAGGCGCGCCTCAGATCGGTGCTCCCGATTGGGGGTGCGCCACCATTTTACGTGGGCGGGCCAATTAATGCCCACCCAGCATGACGTCCACCAGGAAGCACTATGCGCTCCCTGTGCAGGCGGGGGGGGGGGGGCATTCCCTCAGCCGAGAGTGGGCTCTTCCACGCATGAGCGCAAAAGAGCGCACTCATCTCCCTGAGACTAAGTGCTGCCTCAGGGAGATCGGCGCCAAATTTAAAAATAGTAAAGGTGCAAAAACAAAATTTCCCTGACATGTCCCCTCATGAGTTGGGACATGTCCATCACTTTAAATCATACATTTATTAAATTTTAAAAAACTCTCATGAAACCTCATCCCGCCTGTGGATGAGGTTTCATGCTTTTTCTGAAGCCCGCCAGGGCTCCCGGCCTACCCGCCAACCCTAAGTTTGGACGGACAGATCCATTAATGAGGTTAATGACTTTGTCAATGGCCTCAATAGGCCACTCACAGGTCGGTGGGCGCACAGCTGATTTGGCTGCGCCCCTGCCGACCTGAAAATTGAAATGACGCGGGGTGACGTCAGGAGTTCCGCCCGATGTCATCCCGCATCATTTTATGCGTTGGCGAGCGGGCCCCACCCCCTCCCCGCTTGCCGACCTAAAGATCCTGCCCTAGGAAAAAGATATCAGAGGCGCTAGTTTATATATTAATAATAGTTCCTGATGAAACTAGGGAAAAGATAGCAGAAACACTAGTTTATATATTTATAATAGTTCCTGATGAAACTCCGGAGAATATCGCAGAGACACTTGTTTATATATTAATAATAATTCCTGATGACACTAGGGAGGAGACAGCAAGGGCACTAGTTTACATATTTATAATTGTTCCTGATGAATCTAGGGAGAAGATAGCAGAGACACTAGTTTTTACATTAATAATAGTTCCTGATGAATCTAGGGAGAAGATAGCAGAGGCACTAGTTTATATATTTATAACTGTTCCTGATGATACCATTGAGCACACAGCAGAGACACTAGTTTATATATTAATAATAGTTCCTGATGAAACTAAGGAGGAGATAGCAGAGACACTAGTTTACATATTTATAAGTTCCATAAGCAGATGAGTAGTGACAGAGAACTTAGGGCCAGCTATATACAAAAATAAGAGATAGAACAAATCCTGGGAGCAATATTCCTTGAATATGCATGGGTGCATACCATTGAGAGCTGAGATTTTATCCACTTTTAGTTCTGTTAATTTAGCAATTATTTTCTTCTGTTCCATCCCAACTTTGTTGACATTCCTTTAGTCTCATTCTCTAGTGAAGTATCTAATTTGTTATTTTATTTAGTAAAAACTAAGGTCAATGTCAATGGTAGAAAAGCGTCTGGAATCCAGGACAACTTGCATTTATATATTGCCTTATATAGCTTTTATAAAGTTGATTTCCCAGGCAACTTTTCTTGGTGGAAACATTGAACTTTATTTACAAGACAGCAGCAGCAGCTAGATGTGTGCACCTAACTCTATAACTAAAGAACTCCCTCCTAGAGGTTCTCCGCGCTGCTAACTCATTGGTTTACACAGATCATGTGTATTATTCTTATTCTTAAAGCTACGTTTATCAAAACTATATTACTACATTCCTCCTCCTTTAACTTTTCTGTGCATTTTGTATTTACAAGGATGTTTATCTCATGACATTACAATATTTACAAAGGTCATGAAATTACAAGTTCAGTCTTTCAGGTGCTTTCCTGATCTGTGTGGAACGACATGGCTCCACAACTTCCGGTTCTTTGAGAGGAACTACATACTCTGGAACCGCATTAAGATCAGGTACCTCATTAGGCACGTGGGGCAGAATTATGCATGTCAGCGCGTAAAATGACGTGTGGTGACATCAGGCAAGCGTCCCGACGTCACCGCGTGCCATCGTGATATTTCGCTGGGCAGGCACTTGATGAAGTTCGATGCGCGCCCGCCATTAATTAACAGGCTAGGTAACGCCTTTAAATCGTCAATTGATGCCAATTTTCAGCCGCCTGTGCGATCTTCGGGTTGGCACACAGGCTCAGCAGGCAGGCAGATAAGAGACTTTTTAATTAAACATATCCACGGGTGGGATAAGAGGGCTCAGTGGGGTTGTCAATCTGGTCTGTATTTATTACAGAAAGTTTTTTAAACTTGCCTGTGTGATCTGTAGCAGTTCAGAACGAATTCCAGCAGCTTTCTGTGTACTTTGAAGCTTCAGATCAGCTTTCCGGAGGCCTCCATTTAGCCTGGGTATGGGTTCTGACATGTCCACTGGAGGCAGCTCCTCTCAGGAGGAAGGAAGGGCTAGAATAAGGAGGAGGCCAGGAGTGCACAATCAGACTCCAGGGGAGCCACCTTTGGGAGGCCAGGTGCAGGCACAAGAGGCGCAGGGCCAAGAGGTAGTCCAAGGTGGAAGGGACCACAGAAGACGCCACTATCCCGCTGCCAGGGTATACAGGCGGTGAAGCAGCTACCTCAATATGACTGAGGTGCAGTACTGAAGGAGGCTCCGACTGTCAAGGGAGACAGTCAACTATTTCTGTCAGATGATTGGCCCTGAGATCTCTCCTGTGTGGGCAGACACTCCATGCCAGTGGCTCTGAAGGTCACAGTTACCCTCAACGTCTATGCCTCTGGTTCCTTCCAGGGCTCGGTGGGTGATCTTTGCAGTGTCTCCCAATCAGCTGTCCACACTGTGTCAAGCAGGTTACAGGCGCTCTGTTCAGGCGTGCATTGACCTTCATCCACTTCCGTTGGGACCAGGCAAGCCAGGCACAGTGAGCCAGAGGCTTTGCGGCCATTGCTGGCTTCCCCTGCGTCCAGGGTGCAATAGACTGCACACATGTGGCCATCCAGGCGCCAGCAGGTGAGCCTGGTGCCTTCGTCAACAGGAAGGGCTTCCACTCCACGAACGTGCAGATAGTGTGTGACCACAGGATGCTGATTCTACAATTCTGTGCCAGAGACCCAGGCAGCTCCCACGAAGCCTACATCCTCAGACACTCCCAGGTATCGGGGCTCTTCAGTGTTCCAGCTCGGCTGGATGGTTGGCTGGTGGGTAACAAGGGCTATCCCCTCAGAAGGTGGCACATGATGCCTCTCCGCCATCCAATATCAGAAGCTGAGCAGCGCTACGATAGGAGCCACGCCTCCACAAGGGCTGTGGTGGAGAAAGCCATCCGTCTTCTCAAGATGCACTTCCGATGCCTGGACCACTCAGGGGGTGCAATCCAGTACCCCCCAGATCATGTGTCGGTGATAGTGGTTGCATGCTGTGCTCTCCGCAATCTTGTGCTGGAAAGGGGGTCGCAGTGGACGCTGAAGACGTTGACGCAGTGGATGCAGCTGCACACGATGAGTCTAGCACTGATTCTGAGGATGAGGAAGCACAGGGGAATGCTGAGGGGCTAAACGCTGACCCGGGACTACACCAAGGAGTTAGGGACGCCGGGGGGACTTTAATCCAATGAACCTTCAGCCAGCTCCACACAAATGGATCAGGAGGACCAGCCTTGCCTGGCGCTTCCATACTCGGCACTTAAGTGCTAAATCTGCCAGGTCATCAGCTGCAACTAAGGGCTTTGGACATAAACTTCAATGTCCACTCAAACACTAATGGCATGGATGTAAAAACATACAAATGCAGAACAAAGGAGCCAACCTCAGCCATGGTAACACATCTGGTTTTAATTTTCATCATCAGAAGTTCTCACAAAGCCAAAGCAAAACATTATTCAAGCAGAAAGAAATAATAAGTCTCTAATCTAGTGCCAACACAAAAGCACCAGTGAGAAACTCGTGGTGTGCCTAAGGTGCCTTATGCTTACGCTTACGGTGCTACGTCTTGGTGCCGCCCCATCGCTCGGAGTGGCATCTGAGACAGCCTGCTGACTCTGCTGTCCTGTTGGCCTTGATGACCTTGGCAGTCATCCTCTGGCCCATGGAGCCTGTGCTGGGCCCACCTGGGAGAGATCTGCCAGATCCACAGCTGGCATCTCCCCAGTCGTTGCAGCCTCACCCAATGAAGCGGTTACTGGGAGAGGGGTGGAGCAGCTGGTGCCCTCATCCGGAGCGCCCTGAGAGGAGCCCGCAGATACGACAGGCAGCTGCTCCGCCAATGTGAGGTTGCCCCAGACCTCCCTGCTAACCGTCGATGGACGGGCAATGAGCTGGGAAGCTTGAAGCTCACACCACCTCCCACATTGGCAATGACCAGCTGTGGCCACTGGTGCTGTCAGGGCTTGCAGGTCCAAGCCTAACCCCAGGAGAACCTGCTTGTTTTCCTGGAGGCCCCTCTCGTCACTTTCTCCATGGAGGAAGCATGACGCTCTGCCATGAGGCTCATTGTATCAGTGATGCTCCGCGTGGACTCCTCCACCACGGACACCAAGTGAAGCATGGCCTCATGTAACACTCCCAGATGCTCCCGCACACCCGGCCGCATTTCCTGCAGCTGCTGCGTCGCGGACGACTCCAGAGGCACATCATCACCCACCGACTGAACACGTGCCTGGTCCCCTGCACTCCTCCGGCTGCTGGCACCATCGGCATTCTCTGTCTCTGCCAGCTTCTCTAGCGATTGTGAAGCGCCTCCTCCACTGTGCCCCAGGACACTAGCCTGCCTTTTTGGGCCCTTCGTCCTTTATGCCCTTTTTTCTACCATAGACTATAGTTCTGGGCTTCTTTTTGACTTCACTGTCGGCCAGACTTCTCTCAGGTGAGATCTCAACTTGTCTCAGTCCTGTAGGGTTATCTGAACTGTCTTCATTATCTGCTCACGTTTTGGAAAGTTCTATGACTTTTGCTTTCAAAGCCTCTTTAGCCTCATTCAACTGATTCTTCAGCTCTGCTGTCTCCTTCTTGTAACTGCTGGCTTCCTCCTGGAACCTTGAACATTGCTGCATCTTCTCTGCTAACTGGTTCTTCAGTCTGTGCAGAGTGACGCTAAATTCTTCCTGTTTCTCTTCATAATTTTCCAGAGGCAAAAACTTTGACCTGACCTTGTAGTGCATGAAGGTCTTTCAACAGGTTTTCCTTTTCTTTGTGAAACTCACTCACTTCAACTTGAATTCTGTGATTCAGCAGAAGTGTCCTTGAGTTTCTTCTGCTGTTCCTCAATGTCATTGTTTAAGACAGTTTTCATTTCTTCAACGAATGGTTACGCACTCATTTTTCATCCAGTTGTGGTCCTTGGACTCTCCAGGCTTTTTCTGAAGTACCTTGCCTTGTTCCTTTTCCAACTCAGGAACTCTTCCTGCTTCCTTTTGAAATCTCACTGGCCAATGAAGGTAAATTTCCTTTAACCAATTTTGATCTAGAAGGCTTGGTGCTCTACCTTCTACCATCATCACTGGTAGTTGTGTTGTTTGGTATCTATAATAAACAGGTACTCTGATGATACCTTTTACTTGGATTTCTTTGCCTGTGTATGTTTTCAACTTGGCAGAGGTTTGTTCCAAATTTAATTGTTGAGCACCTTTATTTAAATATCTGAAAGTATGTTCGCCTACTACAGTGGTTGGAGCACCTGTGTCTACTTCCATTTTTAAGAGTTTACCATTCACTTGCAAAGTGACAATAATTGGC
Organism: Cetorhinus maximus; assembly: GCF_964194155.1. Taxonomy (NCBI): domain Eukaryota; kingdom Metazoa; phylum Chordata; class Chondrichthyes; order Lamniformes; family Cetorhinidae; genus Cetorhinus; species Cetorhinus maximus. Next base: position 130,326,837 of record NC_135882.1, on the reverse strand, counting down.
TCTGTCTTCCCAACTTTCATGTTGAATAAGGAATAAATGTCAGAATTGGTTGTTTCTGGCTCTTCCACACTATATACTTTATTGGGCCTTGTTTGTTGCCTGGAAGCCTATTTTAATCTCGTTTTGCAATGTTTCAATGTGTGCTCACTTTTGTGACAAAAATAACACTTTACCTTTTTAAATTGCCAATCGTTAGGAGAATAATTGTTTCCACGTCGATAAAAATTAGAATTTTCTGCTAAGCTCTTTCCTCTAAATTTTCGGTTCCTGGGGGCTGTTTCCTTCTTTGCAGTGGAGTCCTGGCTTTTTGTGCCACTTTCCGCTTACTGTTCCCACTCAACTATGAAAATGGCGCCATTTTGTACTTATTGTTCTCACTAGAGCGACAGAGATTGAGGGGCGACTTGATAGGAGTTTACAAAATTATGAGTGGCATGGACAGAGTAGATAGTCAGAAGCTTTTTCCCAGGGTGGAAGAGTCAATTACTAGGGGACATAGATTTAAGGTGAGAGGAGAAAACTATAGAGGAGATGTGTGGGGCAAGTTTTTTACGTAGAGGGTAGTGAGTGTCTGGAATTCGCTGCCAGAGGAGGTGGTGGAAGCAGGTACGATAGTGGTGTTTAAGAGGCAGCTTGACAAATACATGAATAGGATGGGAATAGAGGGATACGGACCCCGGAAGTGCAAAATGTTTTAGTTGACGGGTAATATGATCGGCGCAGGCTTGAAGGGCCAAAGGGCCTGTTCCTGTGCTGTACTTTTCTTTGTTCCATCGCAAGCGCTATTTCTAGCGCTTTCTTAAAATCAAGATCTACTTCAACCAGCAATCTTCGTTGAATAGCATCATCTTGCACACCACATGGATGTGCTCATTTGAGCGTGAAATGGCTGTGAGGCACTGAGTCAAAGGGGATGTGTTCCCCGTTAACTCTTTGGATGGTGAGGAGCAAGACCCTGCCACCCAAAAAATTCATGCCAATGTTTTTAGCATGAGGTGACTCATGAATGAAAATTTCACATCAAGGGTTACACATTGTTGTCAGCTTTGAACAAGTTTAATTTTAAAAGTTTGAGGCATTTTTTTTACTATTTCTGTTCAATCTACTATTTACATTGGCAAAGTGGGAATGCTGATGAAATCATTTAAACTGGAAAGGGAAAAGTAAAGCAGAGATATAGCTGAATTAACAGGCAAAGTAATATCTCTAAATCATCTTAGGTTAATTATTACATCTATTGAAACTAATTCCTCTCCCTCACACTGTTTCTCAATATTAATGACGTAGATAGAAATAAAACCATATTTTAAAAATGCATTAAAGTTAATGATATTTTGAAGCATACTGCTTGGTGATGAGATTCATTATTTTAAGGATAATCTATTCATTGGAGAAGTGGTAGTAGGAAACTACTGATGCAATTCCACAGCGCCAAGGAGACAATTGAAATTATATAGTTGGTTTCTGTTTATTTTAACTTCAGGTCCAAGGAACTCAAGATACATTGCAAGGGCCGTCATTTTCAATGTGATTACATTCCACTCATGAGTAGCCAGAACCTCTTTTCATAGTGAGCCCACAAGGATTGTGATGAAGATGATAGCAAGCTTTTCCCATACATTACTCCAAGGCTCTTATATCCTTCATGTAATGGAATGCACAAAAGTGCATGCAATATTCGAACTATACCCATAGCAATGCCTTGGATAATTCAATATCACCTTCTTGCTTTTGTTTACAATTGTCCTAAATATAACATAAATTCCATTTTGGTATATTTTCTATGACTATGTTTATTTTCCTAAAATGTACTTCTTTGTGGTATCAAATGACCAGAAAGTTTATTCAACTGATTGTAGGCTATTGATTTTGCAGGCAATGTGCTTTTTGCACAGAATTTGTTTTCAAAATGTAAAACTCTTTGGTCAGCAAACAGGTCCTGTTCATTAAAGCAAAATACTGCGGATGCTGGAAATCTGAAATAAAAACAGAGAATGCTGGAAAAACTCAGCAGGTCTGATAGTTTTTGTGGAGAGAAAAACAGAGTTAACATTTTGAGCCCATGTGACTTCTTCACAACTGGCCAGCTCCAAACAAGAGTCATACGGACTCAAAATGTTAACTCTGTTTCTCTCTCCACAGATGCTACCAGACCTGCTGAGATTTTCCAGCATTTTCTGCTTTTATTTTAGGTTCTGTTCATAATCCAGTACAGCAGGACTGCCAAACAATCTTTACTCAGCAGACTTCAGGTGAAGGCTCAGGACTCAATTAAAAATTGCAATGACCCTAACACTGGAAAATATGTAAAGCAATGTGGTGCATATGTTTCTAGAGTAGTAATCCAGAGAGCTCGATGGATATTTCAGTACAAAATGAATTCAAATCTCACTATGGCCATTTGAGAATTTGAATTCAGTTTAAAAATATCTGGAGTAAAAAAGTGGCAATAGAAGAACACAGTCATATAGCTCCTGGATTGTTGTAAAAGCCTAACTAGTTCATTAATGCCCTTTATGGAAGAAATCCTGACATCTTTACCTGTCTGACCCATATGTGACTCCAACATGCTTGACGGCCCTCTGCAGTGCCCTAGCAAGCCACACAGTAGTATGAAACCATGGCAATGATTCTGCAGCTCTTTAAGCAGAACAGAAGGCCCATCACCACCTTCCCAATCCTACAACAAAAGGAAGGCAAATTGGCCTATAATTTCCTGACTGAACCCTTCTTTGTTTCTTGAACAAGAGTGTAACTTCTGGCATCTAAGTCCTTTGGTTCTGGTCAAGGGAGATTTAGAAATCCAAAGAGAAAGGTTGAGGCACCAAAAGAGTAAGTAATTTGGGTAAAGACAAGTAGAGTGGGACAGGAAGGGTCAGAGAGTTTAACCAAAGATTGTACCTCAGCAAATAAGGTCATTGCAGGGAATAGAAATTTAAAAATGAAATTAAAGGTTCTTTGTCTGAACACATGAAGTATCTACAATAAGATAGATGAACCAATGACACAAATAGAGGTAAATGATTTCAATATAATCGCCTTACGGAGACATGGGGCTGAATATTTTGAGGGAGCGGACGGTTCACCCTCCCCAATCCCCACCCCCAGAAGCAAAGTCAGCGTGGAGACAACCTGCTCCACGCCAGCCGAGCCCGCAGCCATAAGTTGCTGCAGGTGGGCTAAATAGGGGCAATGGGGGAGGATGTCCCGTCCACAGGAGCTGCCGGCCAACCCTGGTTGCAGTCTCAGCAGCACGAACAGCGCATTCGTGGGCACTGCCGGGACTACAACCAGGAACAAGAAGAAGGTCCAATGGATCCCTGAGCCAGGTAAGTACAGGGCCTTAGACCGGTTAGGGAGGATGGGTTGGGAGTTTAGGAATGTTGTGTTTAATGGAGCAAAACACCATTGTGTTAATGGTGGGTAGGAAGAAAGGAAGGGGGGGTTCTATCTTAGGGGAGCCGCCCCCAATCCACAAAGGGCACCCCCGTAGATAGTATTACTCCTTCCTTCCCATTCTTCGAAAATTTATTTTAAAAACACAGCCTGCCCACTCCCACTGTCTACTGCATGGGCAGTGTATTATTGGGTCAACTGGCTTGTTAACAAATAGATACATAGGCCTTGAACAAATATTTTCACACCATTTCAAGTTTCCACATGTGAACGTGTTTTATACCAGAAACAGATGGTAATCTAGGAGCTAAAAAGAGTGAAGAAATTAGGAAATTAATATCAGCAGTGAAAAAGCATTGGAGAAACATAAGAGACTAAAATCCAACAAATCCCTGGGACCCGATACCCTACACCCTAGGGTTCTAAAAGGGATAGCTGCAGAGGTCGTGGAAGTACTGACTATATTTTTCCAAAATTCTTTAGATTCAGGAACAGTCCCACTAAATTGGAAGTTGGCAAATATTACACCGCTTTTCAAGAAAAGAGGGAGAGAAAACAATTACTTACAGGCCAGTTAGCCTAACATCAGTTGTTGGGAAAATGCTGGAATCTATTATTAATGAAGTCTTAATAATGCACTTAGAAAAGTAAAGTATGATTAGAATAAGTCAACATGGTTTTACTAAAGGGAAAACCTATTTGGAAAATTTATTAAAGTTTTTGAGGATGTCACTAGTACGGTAGATAAAGGGGAGCCAGTAGATGTAGTATACCTGGATTTCCAAAAGGCATTCGATAAGGTGCCACATAAAAGGTTAATAGTCAAGATCAGGGCTCATGGGATTGGGGGTAATATTTTAGCATGGATAGAGGATTAATTAATGGACAGAAAGTAGATAGTGGTCATAAATGGGGCTTTTTCAAGTTGGCAGGGAGGGAATAATGGAATGCCGCAAGGATTATTGGTGGGCATCTGCTATTTACAATCTATGTTGATGACTTAGATGAAGAGACTGGGAATAATGTATCAAAGTTTGCTGATGATACCAACCTGGTGGGAAGGTAAGCTGTGAGGAGGACACAGAGAGGCTGCAAAGAGATATAAACAAGATGACAGGTGGAGAATAATGTAGGGAAGTGTGAAGTTATTCACTTTCAGTATAAGAATAGAAAAGTATAATACTTTTTAAAAGGTGTGAAACTTGTACGTGTTGATGTTCCAAGTGTTATGACGTGGCAGGTGATGTGTGCCAGGTGGACCAAATCCACAAGGGAACTTGGTTGCGCTATCACAATGGTTTTGCAATTTGTAATAATTATAGAAAGATGTATGCACTGAATTTAGAAGTAAGGAGCCCACCAAGACCTTTAGAGAATTTAAAAATTAAATTAAAATATTTATTAAGAAGATAAAAGATTTCAAGTACATACATAAGACTATAATTACTTATTACTGTAAAAAAATCCTAAAATTCTTAATTGACCTGACTCCCAGTTACACACCGCCTTTAAGGCAACAGTCCAAAATAGATTTTAGATTCAGAAAAAGCCAGCAAGTTAACAAAGTACCCACTTGACAGTGGAATTCCAAATGGCTCTTCCCCAACTTCAGTTACTTTACATAGCAGACTTAGCACAAATGGCTGGAGGCTTCTTGAAGGCTGTTTCACACACTCCTCTTAGATCTTACATGGCCCCCTCCTCACATAGCCTTTCATCCTCCTTTATATATGTTTCTCTCTCTTTAATATGCAAAATCTATTATTCCATGGGTTGAAACTTACCTATGGTGGGCGGGCTGGGTGGGAGTGGGAGGGGGCGGGCGCAGAGCTGATCGCCGCCCGCGATCAGCTGTGCACCGCCATTTTACGTGGGTGGGTCAATTAAGGCCCACCCAGCGTAACACGCGGCTGGTAGTGCTCAGCGCTACTTGTGTGGGCAGGAGGAGAAGGGAGAGTTGGGGCTGTTGACAGTTCAGCGGGTGCGTAGCCGTCTCCTGTGTGCACCCGCTCGCCGAACGAAATATCAAAATGACATTCGATGACGTCAGGATAAACGCCCGACGTCATCTCGCGTCACTTTATGCATTGGCGTGTCGAGCCCATCCCCCGCATGCCGACGGCAATATTCTGCCCCATATGTCTTTGAAAATTCTCATAAGATAAAAGCTTTCATGTTGCCAATATTGTCAGTAACCTTTGGGAAAAAAATGACACTCCTTAGCCTTGCTTATCTGGCTAGTTGTAAACAGACTAAAATGCCTTTGAAATCCAACAATCCCCTCATTTATCTTTAAAAAATTCAAATTCCCTTCACATCTTACATGCTAAGCCAGCACCCATGTTTACTCATTAGCATTTCAAGCACATTTCTACACCTAGCTTCTTTTGATTATTTCAAGATTGCAGTCTACTTGACTCCAAATGTAATTAAATCACACAGAGAGAACCACCTACACCCTTAAACCTATTTTACAATAAACCAGAAAAATATTATGAAAATTATTATATTTTTGTCACACAAGAGATTTGGATGTTCTCGTGCAAGGAACGCAGGAAGTTAGCATATAGGTTCAGCAAGCAATGAGGAAGGCAAATGGCATGTTGGCCTTTATTGAAAGGGGATTGCAGTACATGGATAAAGAAGTCTTACTACAATTGTATAAGATTTTGCTGAGACCACATCTGGAATACTGTGTGCAGTTTTGGCCTCCCCATTTAAGAAAGGATATACTTGCATTGAAGGGGGCAAAACAAACAAAGAACAAAGAACAAAGAAAAGTACAGCACAGGAACAGGCCCTTCGGCCCTCCAAGCCTGCGCCGATCATATTGCCTGTCAAATTAAAACATTTTGCACTTCTGGGGTCCGTATCCCTTTATTCCCATCCTATTCATGTATTTGTCAAGCTGCCTCTTAAACACCACTATCGTACCTGCTTCCACAACCTCCTCTGGCAGCGAATTCCAGACACTCACTACCCTCTGCGTAAAAAACTTGCCCCGCACATCTCCTCTAAAGTTTTCTCCTCTCACCTTAAATCTATGTCCCCTAGTAATTGACTCTTCCACCCTGGGAAAAAGCTTCTGACTATCTACTCTGTCCATGCCACTCATAATTTTGTAAACTTCTATCAAATCGCCCCTCAATCTCCATCGCCCTAGTGAGAACAATCCGAGTTTCTCCAACCTCTCCTCATAGCTAATAACCTCCAGACCAGGCAGCATCCTGGTAAACATCCTCTGCACCCTCTTCAATGCCTCCATATCCTTCTGGTAATGTGGCGACCAGAATTGCACGCAATATTCCAAGTGTGGCCTAACCAAGGTTCTATACAGCTGCAGCATGACTTCCCAGCTTTTATACTCAATACCCCTGCCGATGAAGGCAAGCATGCCATATGCCTCCCTGGCTACCTTATCCACCTGCGTTGCCACTTTCAATGACCTGTGGACCTGTACACCCAGATCCCTCTGCCCGTCGATGCACTTAAGGGTTCTGCCATTTACTGTATAATTCCTACCTGTATTAGACCTTCCAAAATGCATTATCTCGCATTTGTCCGGATTAAACTCCATCTGCCATTTCTCCGTCCAAGTCTCCAACCGATCTATATCCCGTTGTATCCTTTGACAATCTTCTTCACTATCTGCAACTCCTCCAACCTTAGTGTTGTCTGCAAACTTACTAATTAGCCCAGTTACATTTTCCTCCAAATCATTTACGTATACTACAAACAGCAAAGGTCCCAGCACTGATCCCTGCGGAACTCCACTAGTCACAGCTCTCCATTCAGAAAAGCACCCTTCCACTGCTACCCTCTGTCTTCTATGACCAAGCCAATTCTGTATCCATCTTGCCAGCTCACCTCTGATTCCATGCGACTTTACCTTCTGTACCAGTCTGCCATGAGGGACCTTGTCAAAGACCTTACTGAAATCCATGTAGATAACATCCACTGCCCTTCCATCGTCGATCATCTTTGTCACTTCCTCGAAAAACTCGATCAAGTTAGTGTGACACGACCTCCCCTTCACAAAACCATGCTGCCTCTCACTAATATGCCCATTTGCTTCCAAATGGTAGTAAATCCTGTCACGAAGAATCTTCTCCAATAATTTCCCTACCACTGACATAAGGCTCACCGGCCTGTAATTTCCTGGATTATCCCTGCTACCCTTCTTAAACAATGGAACAACATTGGCCATTCTCCAGTCCTCTGGGACCTCACCCATAGCCAGTGAGCATACAAAGATTTCTGTCAAGGCCCCAGCAATCTCCTCCCTTGCCTTCCTCAGTACTCTGGGGTAGATCCCATCTGGCCCTGCGACTTATCCACCTTAATATTCTTCAAGACGCCTAACACCTCCTCTTTTTTGATCTCAACATGATCCAGGCTATCTACACACTCTTCCCTAGACAAATTGACCGCTAAGTCCTTCTCTGTAATAGCAATAACATCATAGTCGCAAGTACTAATCCAAGCTCTAAGCTCATCTGCCTTGCCTGTTATACTTCTCGCATTGAAACAAATGCACTTCAGACCTCCAGTCCCACTGTGTTCAGTAATGTCTCCCTGCCTGCTCTTCCTCTTAGTCCTACTGGCCATATTCACTAGTTCCCAGTCATTTATTTCACCTGCTGACCTATTGCTCTGGTTCCCACCCCCCTGCCATACTAGTTTAAACCCTCCCGAGTGACACTAGCAAACCTCGCAGCCAGGATATTGGTGCCCCTCCAGTTTAGATGCAATCCGTCCTTCTCATACAGGTCCCACCTGACCCGGAAGAGATCCCAATGATCCCGATATCGGAAACCCTCCCTCCTACACCATCTGTTCAGCCACATGTTTAACTGCACTATCTTCCTATTTCTAGCCTCACTGGCACGTGGCACAGGGAGTAATCCTGAGATTACAACCTTAGAGGCCCTGTTTTTTAACTTTCTGCCTAACTCTCTGAACTCCTGCTGCAGGACCTTGTCACTCTTCCTGTCTATGTCGTTAGTACCAATGTGTACCACGACCTCTGGCTGTTCTCCCTCCCCCTTCAGAATGTCCCATACCCGATCAGAGACATCCTGGACCCTGGCACCAGGGAGGCAACATACCATCCTGGTGTCTCTTTCACGACCACAGAAGCGTCTATCTGAGCCCCTGACTATAGAGTCCCCTATGACAATTGCTCTTCTGTGCTTTGACCCCCCTGCTGAACAACAGAGCCAGCCGTGGTGTCACTGCTCTGGCTACTGCTGTTGTTTTCCCCTGATAGGCCATCCCCCCCCAACAGTATCCAAAATAGTATACCTGTTAGAGAGGGGAACAGCCACAGGGGATTTCTGCACTGACTGCCTGCCCCTTCTAGCGGTCACCCATCTATCTGTCTGTACCTTGGGTGTGACCATGTCTGCAAAATTCCTGTCTATGAAGCTTTCCGCCACCTGACTGATCCTAAGTGCTTCCAACTGCTGCTCCAACCGATCCATGCCGTCTGTGAGGAGCTGCAATTGGGTACACTTCCTGCAGATGTAGTTGTCCGGGACACTTGAAGCGTCACAGATTTCCCACATCCCACAGGTGAAGCACTTCACCCCAGCAACTGCCATTTCTAGAACTGTTTAATAAATTAATTTAAATCTAATAACTGCTTATTGACTCCTTATTAACCAAACGTTCCCTAGGGCTAGATTTCTACTCTAAATGCTAAATTCTAAGAACAGTAATCCCCTGCTTCTGGTCTCGATACCCTCTACTTATTAATTAAGTGATTAATTTATTTGGTTTAATTAGTTTAACAATGTTTTAGTTTCAAATTCAGTGTAGATTCCCTACCAGCCAATCAGGTCACAGATTTACCGTGACGCCACTTTTAATTTTTTTTTAAGACACGAGGTCCGCCCTCCGACTCTGCTCCCTGGAACTAGGCCGCCAATCCCCGAGGTAAGGTTTTTATACTCACCGCTCTGGAACTCCGCCTTCCGACTCAGCTCCCTGGAACTAGGCCGCGAATCCCCGTGGTAAGGTTTTTATACTCACCGCTCACTAAATTACTCCCTGGGATGAGGGGTTTGTCTTATGTTGACAGACCAAGTAAACTGGATTTGGCAGGTGATGTGTGCCAGGCAGATCAAATCCACGAGGGAAACTTATTCACGCTATCACAACTGTTTTGCAATTTGTATTTATTTCAAGATACATGCCCTGAATTCAGAAGTAATAAGTCTTATCTATCGTACACCAATCGCTGAAGCTAAGCATGCAGGTCCAGCAGGCAGTAAAGAAGGCAAATGGTATGCTGGCCTTCATAGCCAGAGGATTCGAGTACAGGAACAGGGATGTCTTGCTGCAATTGTACAGGGCCTTGGTGAGACCACGCCTGGAATATTGTGTCCAGTTTTGGTCTCCTTATCTGAGGAAGGATGTTCTTGCTATAGTGGAAGTGCAGCGAAGGTTTACCTGACTGATTCCTGGGATGACGGGACTGATATATGAGGAGAGATTGTGTCGGTTAGGATTATATTCGCTGGAGTTCAGAAGAATGAGGGGGGATCTCATAGAAACCTATAAAATTCTAACAGGACTAGACAGGGTAGATGCAGGAAGGATGTTCCCGATGGTGGGGGAGTCCAGAACCAGGGGTCACAGTCTGAGGATACAGGGTAGACCATTTAGGACTAAGATGAGGAGAAATTTCTTCACCCAGAGAGTGGTGAGCCTGTGGAATTCGTTACCACAGAAAGTAGTTGAGGCCAAAACATTGTATGTTTTCAAGAAGGAGTTAGATATAGCTCTTGGGGCGAAAGTGTTCAAAGGGCATGGGGAGAAAGTGGGAGCAGGCTATTGAGTTTGATGATCAGCCATGATCATAATGACTGGCAGAGCAGACTCGAAGGGCCGAATGGCCAACTCCTGCTCCTAGTTTCTGTGTTACTCCAGCATGAGGCACAACACCTTTACACCGTTCAGTATGCATTTATCCTCCGCTTTATACACCTCTTATTTTAATATCTCCCGCCACTGATAAGCCTTTTGATTCGCCATTCTTCCAATTAATTAATCTGCTTAAATTTCTTTACATTCCACTGAAGTCAATTCATTTTCAGTCCATCACCTTTATCCTTGACTCCTCTTATTTTCAATGTGAGCCTAAATAGGCTACAGTCATTATTTCACAAGTGCCTTCCTACTTTCAGACCACCTACTTGTCCTGTTTCATTATCCCATACTAAATCCAGCAGGAGATTACCCAAGTGGAAGTAAGTAAAGAGGCACATTGTAGTTGCAAGGATTCTGTAATTAAAAGAATAGACCATCTCTTTTACATCTACCATCAAAGCACATAAATAATCTGCGGCCTCCCAGGTGGCAGGGTGAGGGGTATGATAGAGTGGGTGGAAAAGTTTCAGAAAGGAGGGACAACATTGCCTGAAGTAATTGTTCATATAGCAGCCAATCTTGCATCCTTCTTCATTGGGCATGTATTAGTTTGATTAAAAAAATAGTCCTGAAGGCACTTTTTTCTTTTTTAATTCATTCCTAGGCTGTGGGCTTCATTGACGAGGCCAGTATTTGTTGCACGCCCCCAACTGCGCTTGAGAAGGTGGTGATGAGCCGCCTACTTGAACTGATGCAGTCTATCCAGTGCAGGCACACCCACACTGCTGTTAGTGAGGGAGTTCCAGATTTCTGACCCTTTGACAGAGAAGGAACGGTGATATAGCTCCAAGTCAGGATGGTGTGTGGCTTGGAGGAGAATTTGCAGGTGATAGTGTTCCATGCATCTGCTGCCCTTGTCTTTCTAGATGGGAGAGGTCATGAGCTTGGAAGATGATGCCTAAGGAGCCTTGGTGAGTCTTGGTGAGTTGCTACAGAGCATCTTGTAGATGCCCCACTGTACGTTGATGGTGGAGGGAGTGAATGTTGAAGGTGGTGGATGGGGTGCCAATCAAATGGAGTGCTTTATCCAGGATGGTGTCGAGCTTCTTGACTATTGTTGAGCTGCATTCATCTAGTCCAGTGGAGAGTATTCCGTCACACTCCTGACTTGTGCTTCATAGATGGTGGACAGGCTTTGAAGATGTTAGGAGGTGAGCTACTCACCACAGAATTCCCAGCCTCTGACCTGCTCTTGTAGCCACAGTATTTATATGGCTCATTCAGTTCAGTTTCTGGTCAATTGTAGCCCCCAGGATGTTGATAGTGGGGAATTCAGTGATGGTAATGCCATTGAATGTCAAAAGGAGATTGTTGAATTCTCTCTTGTTGGAGATGGTCATTGCCTGGCACTTGTGTGGCGCGAATATTACTTGCCACTTATCAGCCCAAGCCTGAATGTTGTCCAGTCTTGCTGCAAAAGGACATTGATTATTTCAGGAGGAGTCATGAATGGTGCTGAACATTATGCAATCATCAGCAAACATCCCCACTTCTGACATTCTGACGGGAAGTTCATTGATGAAGCAACTGAAGATGGTTGGGCCTAAGACGCTACCCTGAGGAACTCCTGCAATAATGTCCTGAAGCTGAGATGATTGACCTCCAACAAACACAACCATCTCCCTTGGTGCTAGGTATGACTCCAACCAGTAGAGAGTTTTCCCCTGATTCCCATTGACATTTTGCTAGGGCTCCTCAACGACAAACTTGGTGAAATCCTGCAGTCATTCTCACCCCTTTTGTTTATGTTTGGACCAAGACTCTAATGAAGTCAGGAGCTGAGTGGCCCTGGTGGAACCCAAAGTGAGCATCAGTGAGCAGGTTATTGGTGAGTAAGTGCCACCTGATAGCACTTCCGACAACCCCTTCCATCACTTTGCTGACGGTTGAGAGTAGAGTGATGGAAGGGGTCATCGACAGTGCCATCAAGTGGCACTTACTCACCAATAACCTGCTCACTGATGCTCAGCTATTTAGTGAAACTGTTGTTTCAGGTGTCAACAATTTGCTAGATTAAAGCCCTCGCTGTTGTGTGACTCAGATTGTATTGTTGGTCTACATCTGCAATTCAATTCCTGACTGAAGTCATCAGCCAGTTGGTGAGGAGATATCTCTTGTTCCCAACAAACAGCCTGTTTCCATCCCCTCAACCCCCATGCCCCACAATGGTCTGGATGGAACAAAGGTGTTACTGAGGGCAGGCGCAGTATGAAAGCATTATGACCACTACCAGGAAACGTGAAACAAATCTGCAAAACTCCTTACATGTGACCACAAGCTAGTTGAAAATTGAAATAATAGAAGTCCTTTTTGTTAAGAAACAACGCTTGTTTGTAATGGAAAGCACACATGCATGCCTGCCGTCTATGATTCACAAGTTCCTGCTGAAATCCAATGGTGCTGGCTTAGTTCTGCTCCCAACTGGTGCACTTAGCTCTCTTTCTTCTTACTTGTCAACCTCCATGATCAAGCTAATGAATTGTTGTCACCTCACAAACAGATTGCATCAGCAATCTGCTGAATTATCATCTACACAGCAAACTATCTGATGTTGCTGATGGCACCAGAAGCAGTTTGGATGGAGTTAAGGCAACTACAATGCAACTGTACTGGGCTCCAATTCTCACTCCAACATAGAGAACAGGTAAGTGACTGTTTCTCTGTTGATACACAGTGCCTGTACACACATGTGCAGCTATTGAGCTCTGAGTTTCAGAACTTGACCAGCAGCTTGCGTCATCGCAGTGCATCTGTGAAGTTGAGAGCTTCTAAGTTCACATGTTTATAGGTGTGGTCACCCCGCAGTTTAAGAGTATGCAGGGAGAGAGGGAATGGGTGACCACCAGGCAGTCAAAAAAGGACAGGCTTGTAGTACAGGATTCCCCCGAGTGCATCCCACTCTCAACCAGTATTCAGTTCGGAATACTGATGAGAGTCATGGTTCATCTGGGGAGTGCAGCCAGAGCTAACTCCATGGCATCACAGGTGGCTCAGCTGTACGGGGGAGTACAAAGAAGACTGGAAAAGCAATAGTGATAGGTGATTCGATAGTTAGGAGAATAGATAGGCATTCCTGTGGTCACAGACGTGAATGTGGGATGATATGTGGCCTCTCTAGTGCCAGGATCAAAGGTGTCACTGAGCGGCTGCCGAGAGGTAGGAGTGGACAGGGGTGCAGTGGGTGAACAGCTAGTAGTCCACATTGGTATGAATGATATAGGCAAAAAGAGAAATGTTGCCCTGCACTCAGAATTCAGAGAGCTAGGTAGGAATTTAGCAAGCGGGCCCTCAAAAGTAGTAATCTCTGTGTTACTACCAGTATCATGCACAAATGAGTATAGATACAGGAAGATAAAGCGGATGAATGCATGGCTGGAAAGATGGTGCAGGAGGGAGGGCTTTAGATTCTTGGGATATTGGGACCAGTTCTGGGGGAGATGGGACCTATACAGGCTGGACGGGTTGCACCTAAATAGGGTCAGCACTGATTTCCTTGAGGGACATTTTGCTAATGCTATTGGTGAGGGTTTAAACTAACTTAGCAGGTGTGTGAGATAATATCAGAGAGGAATACCAAGGTGCACGATATACTGGGAGAGATAGATAGCACTAGAATAGGGAACAGTAAGTTAATAGTTGGGGTCAGAGCAAGGGAGAAAATTATAGAGACCTGGCAGGAGTGGATGTTAAATATTCATGGATACAAAGGTTCAGGAAAGGGAGGAAAGGTAGAAAAGGAGGGGAGGGTTGGTGGCATTCATTAAGGACTAACATTGCAGTGCTGGAGAAAGAGGATGTCCCAGAGGTGTCAAAGACTGAAGCAAAAGCGATAAGAGGAAAAACTTTTTCATGCAGCGAGTTAAGGTCTGGAAGGCACTATCTGATAATATGGTGGAGGCAGGTTCAATCAAGACATTCAACAGGGAATTAGACTATTGCTTGAAGAGGGAGAATGTGCAGGGTTATGGGGAGAACGAGGGTGAATGGCACTAAGTGAATTGCTCATTCGGACAGTAGACATGATGGGCTGAATGGCCTCCTTCTGCACTGTTAACAATTCTGTGATTCTGCTGCTGCTCTGTGAGGTACAGATATGAGATCTGAAGATCCATATTCTGTTCTCTTGTCTCCTTTACCCTTGGTTTGCGGCCTGTACAGGTCATCTCTGCCTTCCTTGCTGTTGTTGCCCCTCCTGATTTGAGAGATATAAAGGAAAGCTCACCAGCATTACCATTTTCACCAACTCTGAAAAGGAAATCCTGGGGAAGAGTTCATGACCTCCGCAAACTTATCCTCTATAAATATTTCACAGCCAATCCCTAGCCAAACTAGCCAAAAACATGGCCCAAACGCACCTTGGAAGCCTAAAATGACTAACCAGAGACTTATCTTAATTAAGGTTAGGATGCCCCTTTAAATATTCTGCTTTTCGACTGTTCCTGCCAACATTTTCTAGAAGGTAGCATTCCAGGTGTACACAGATATCAGTTTTACAATGGGACACTGGGTTAAGATGCAGAATCATTATTAACATATTCAAATGATGTCTGTATTTGTTCTAGGGTACCTAATGAGCTGCGTAACGATATGGCTGAGGTCTGCAAATAAAAACATTAATGAAGATATTTAAAAATTTACAATGATGATAAGTTTGATCATGTTACAATAAAATATCTAATTTTAATGTACTTTTTACTTCAGCAATCTTATTTGAAACATTAAATGACCTGTTCTTTCCACAGTAGCTGCATGATCTGCTATGGGTTTCTAGTATTTTCTCCTTTTATTTCAATTTTTTAAAAATTTGTAGGTGTCATGGACTGTTTACTCAGGTTGGTTATTTTCACAAGGCCTTTGTACTTTCTCATTGATAGTTTTCTAGTTACTTTCCTCAATCTGCTTCATATGTTCCCTATCACTTTAGTTCTGACTTGCTGCTGTTTTACTTTGAGCCAATCAATAAAATGTGATGAGGCAAGTGCGACGGTGAAAGTGTAACATTACAGGAAGTGTTACACTACTGCAAGTGTTTGCAAAGCTTTGGATGTGTAACAGATAGTGTACTGTTTGCAGAAAAAAATGCAATAAACATAAGGAGAAGACAAGTGAGAGACCTGTGCTTGCTGCCATCCTAACACATTTTATCTCGCTGCACAGTACAGCAATGTCATAAAAATACATAGAAAATGTGATACAGGGCTTGCCTGTGCCTGATCAACAAATGCACATGATCTTCTTAGATAGAAATATATTTTCCATAGCAAAACATGGTATTTCCGATATGGACTGTAAAAAATGGTTTTAATTATATCCAACACATAGTCTTAACTCTGCTACAATTCAAGATCACTCTAACTCTGCGCCTTGAGCCTCCCTTAAAGATCACAACCAAACATTTATGGGGTGGGAAGACTTTTGCAATTAAGGTTCATAACAGCAGCTGTTTGCACATCCTGTCATTTAATCTCCAATTTGGGATGAAAAGCTTACCTTCAGAATAGACTTTCTGTAGAAATAATTGACTCGACCCTGGGACATGCATCCTCCTTCATTGCACATTGCCTAATTATGTTTCAAGTAGTGTGAATAATAAACTCTAACATTGTTCAATGGCAATAATAATGAGGTATTAAACTGGGTGTGTGTTCTCATCACTAAACTTGGGCTGGTACCGTAATTGGCAGCTTTAACAACATGGGTCTAACTGCCGTGGTGTAACCTTATGAAGGATCCCCCTTCTTCTCCCTGATGAATACCAGACCTGAGCTGGGTTATAACTCTCAAGTATACCTTCATGAGGAATTTTATTGCAGTAACTATGGTTTTATTTAGTGTGTAATGTACCTTTAGGAATAATACTTGTTAAGGAAGATCACATGATTTGTAGTAACCAATAGGAGAGTAGCATGGGCTACCTCAGCAGTCAGTATAGAGATAGAGCTAGAGTTGAAAGCGCACGTTTAGTTGCTGCTGAGTACATTGTAAATAAACTTAATGTTTCCACCCAAGTAAGTGTCTGCAGATCAACTCTATCATTAATAGCATAACTTGACCACCCTATAACAAACTGGCAACGAGGATAAAACAGGATTGAACAGAAGAAATCAAGTTAGAAAGAAATGGGCACTGTACCTCGCCCAGTGATTGTAAGTGGCAAGCTCCGTTAGAATTGAAGAAGTTATCTCCTCTCAAAATGCAAGAATTGATCCTTTAGAACCAACACAGAAGATTGGTCTCAATACATAGAATGTCTCACGTTCCTTTTTGTAATGTCAAATGAAATTATGGGGGAAGAGAAGAGGTGAGCAATCCTCTTGAGTACTTGTGGGAGCAAAATCTACAGTCTGATTTAAAATTTGATGGCACCCAGTGCCCCAGATTCGAAGAATTTCGATGAATTGGTGGACCTTGTGTAGGGTCACTTGGTAACGATGCAGAGGTTCAGGTTTAATTGGCAAAATAGAACCCCGGGTGAGACAATTGCATGCTCCATGGCAAATTTGAAGCAGCTAATGGAACATTGGGCAGAATTTTCCCCCGTCGGGGAGGATGTTCAGGAATGGGCACGTGGAGGCGTGCCTCCTATCGGCGCCCCCAATCAGGGGCGCGCTGCCATTTTATGTGGCCCGCCCAGCATGACGTCCACAAGGAGGCACTATGCGCTCCTTGTGCGGGCAGGGGGGGATTCCCTGAGCCGAGAATGCACTCTTTCGCGCGCACTCATCTCCTTGAGGCTAAGTGCTGCCTCAGGGAGATTGGCTACACATTAAAAAATGTCAAAAACAGAAAAAAAAAAATTCCCTGACATGTCCCCTCATGTGACGTTGTCACAAGTTGGGACATGTCCATCACTTTCAGTTTCACTTTTATTAAAAATTTATAAGCATACATGAAACCTCATCCCGCCTGCGGATGAGGTTTCATGCTTTTTCCAATGCCCGCCAGGGCTTCCAGCCTGCCTGCCAACCTTAAGGTTGGACGGGCAGGTCCAGTAATTACATTAATTAGTTTGTCAATGGCCTCAATAGGCCATTGATAAGTCAGCGGGATTTGCTGATTTGGCTGAGCCCCCGCCGACCTGAAAATTGAAATGAGGCGGGGTGACGTTGGGAGTTCCGCCCAATGTCATCCCACGTCATTTTACGTGTTGGCGAGCGGGGGGGACTGGCCCCCCCCTCACCAAATGGGAAATCCTGGCCATTGTGAATTCAGTACGACTCTGGACGACATTCTCAAAGATAGTTCAGCGTGTGGAGTGAAAGAGGACACTATTCAGAAAAGATTATTGTCCGAAGTGAATCTGGATTCCAAGAAGGCGCTAGAGATAGCACTGGCCATGGAAAGCGCAGTAAGGGATTCAAAAGCCATACAGGGTGCACAAAGTGCATATAGGGTCCACTGGGCGGGAAACCTCAGCCGAAAGAGGCATGAGAAAGCAAGACTCTGCTGAGAAGTGCGAAACAGCTGAAGAATAAAGAAAAATAACTTGGCAGTGAAACCATAGAATAAATTTAATAAAGGTGGGAACAAGCAATCTTTCAGCGATTGGCAGTTTAAAAAATTGAATGCTACTATTGTCATAGAAATGGACATATGATGAGGCAATGCAAGGAAGGATTAAAGCAGGCTTGTAAACAAAAGAAGAAGCCCAGTGAAATCTACAATGTAGATACTGAAACAACAAATTCAGACATTTAGTCGTTGTTTAAGCTGAAATTTGGAAAGACAGAAGAACCAATCTTTGTCACAGTGAAAGTAAATGGCAAATCTGTTGGAATGGAAGTGGGCATGGGAGCTTCCACTACAGTAACTGGGGAACATACCTTCACATATTTGAATCATGGTGAACATCAATAAAGTTTAGAAGAAATAGCCAGCAAACTAAAAACATATACGGGTGAAGACATTCAAGTAAAAGGCATAAGCAGAGCAACTGTCCATTATGGAAGCCAACTGGCAAAGCTACCAGTGTTAGTATTAAGAGGCAGAGGACCAAGTATTCTAGGGTGAAATTGGCTAAGTGAAATCAACCTTGATTGGCCACTGGGATTCCAAAAGGAAGCTGGAAGCGTTCCTGTTTTGAAAAAAAGAGTATGTAAGGGCTCGGCAACCTGAAGAAATGCAAGCTGTCTTAAGCCTAAATCTGGAAGAACAGCAGAAGAAACTCAAAGAGACCCTACTTGATGATAGTGTTCGAGACGAGGTGAGCAACCTTCGCAAGGAAAAAGAAAACCTGTTGAAAGACCTGCACACACTACAAGATTCCCTCAGGTCAAAGTTTGTACCTCTGGAAAAGTATGAAGAGAAACAAAAAGAATTCAGCACTTCTCTGAACAAACTGAAGAATGAGATAAAAACAAAATTCTGCAGATGCTGGAGATCTGAAACAGAAACCGAAAATGCTGAAAAAACTTAGCAGGTCTGACAGCATCTGTGGAGAGAGAAAAACAAAGTCTGTTTGACGCTTCTTCAGAGCAGAACTGAAGAATGAGTTGGCAGAGAGGACACAACAATGCTCAATTTTCCAGGAGGCAGCAAACAAATACAAAAAAAGAGATGGAAGAGCTAAAGAATCAGCTAAATTAATCAAAAGAGGCTTTGGAAGCAAAAGTCGCAGAATTTTCCAAGAAGCAGATAAATTATGAAATTTTGGGAGACTCAGCCACTGAGCTCAGACAAGTTGAGCTTACATCTGAGAGAAGGTTGGTCAATTGTGAAATCAAAAAGAAGGCCGAGACTAAAGTCTGCACTAGAAAGAAAAGTGCACGTTCCAAGCGAGGGAGGTAATCTATTTGGGTCACCGGATAGATTCACAGGGCCTCCACCCGGTTGAGGGGAAAGTGAGAGACGTAAGAAAGGCACCTGCACCAAAGAACACCTCAGAGCTCAAATCATTCCTAGGACTGATTAACTATTATGGGCAGTTCTTACCCAATTTGTCTACAGTGCTGGCCTCCCTACATTCTCTACTCAAAAAGAACCAATGTTGGTCTTAGGAGGCACACCAGAAGGAAGCTTTCATAAAGGTGAAACGATTGTTGCACTCGTCCAATCTATTAGTGCATTATGACCAGACGAAAGAATTGGTGCTGACATGTGATGCTTCTCCCTACGGAGTGGGACCAGTGCTCTCTCATTGGATGGACAAGGACATGGTACGTTCAATAGGTTGCGTAAGAACGCTCACCACAGCGGAAAAGGGATATTCACAGATAGAAAAAGGCCTGTCCATCATCTTTGCTGTCAAGAAATTTAACCAGTACATACATGACCACCATTTTACAATTGTTTCAGACCACAAACCATTACAACTATTGTTTAGTGAGGACAAGGCTGTACCACCGATAGCCTCAGCAAGAATACAACAATGGGTTTTAATTCTGGCAGCATACGAATACACTTTCGTACATAGGCCTGGTAATCAAATCGCAGACGCCGATGCCCTCAGTTGTTTGCCTTTACAAGAAAATTATGAGCATGTCCCAGTTCAACAGGAACTTGTTTTATTGTTAAATTTCTTAGATTTGTCGCTGGTTATGTGCTCGACAGATCAGAGACTGGAGAAGTCGGGACACAGTCCTATCTCATGCATGAGAACAAGTGCTACACGGTTGGTCACAGGAGCCTGTATCTGACAAAATGAAACTGTACTTCGACAGAATACATGAAATAACCAGCCAGGATGGCATCTTATTGTGGGGAGCACGAGTGATATTTCCTCCATAGGGAAAGGAGCTGCTTTTAATTGAACTATACATTTCCCAAATTAAGACCATAGCACGCAGCTGTCTATGGTGGCCTGGGATGGATAGCGAAATAGAGAGTTTGGTAAAGCATCGTGTGCAACATCAGCAATTGCAAAGTTGCCAGTGACAGCTCCATTACACCCATGGGAGTGGCCAGGTAGACCCCGAGTGTGGTTACACATTAACTACATTGGATCTTTCCTGGGAACAATGTTTCTGTTCATTGTCAATGTTCATTCAAAATGGTTGGACGTATGTGAGGTGAAGTCAGCAATGTCAGCCACTACAATCGAGAAACTAGGTCAGAGTTTTGCCATTCACGGACTACCAGAAGTAGTAATTTCTGATAATAGCACAGCATTTACGAGTGCTGCGTTTGAACGGTTATCAGCCTCAATGGTATCACTCATGTGAAAACTTCACCATACCACCGTTCCTCAAATGGACTGGCCGAAAGCGCAGTTCAAACGTCCAAGACAGGCATGAAAATGCTAACAGGTGATTCCTTGACAACCAAACTAGCACGCTTTATTTTTCATCACAGGACTACCCCTCAGACAACAACTGATGTCACATCTGTGGAGTAATTGTTGAAACGCCGACTGAGGATGAGATTGAGCTTAGTAAAGCTGAATTTAAAGGAGAAAGTGGAAAGGAGTCAGAGAAGCCAGAAAACTAGAAACGACTGGCATAGTCGTGAGAGGAACTTTACCTTGGGAGAGCCGGTATACGTGAAGAACATCGGGGAAGGGCCAAAGTTGTAACCGGGTGAAATAAGTGTGTTGTTGGACCTCCATCGTACGACGTGGAGGTGGAAGGCCGGATCATCCATAAACATGTGGATCATTTAAGGAAGAAAGAGACAAATCATCAAGATTTGGTTACACCAGTGATCCTGACCAGGGCTGCGTTTCCTGTTGAGGAAACTCAACCTAGGACCAACATGTCAGATGTTCCTGTAAGAGTTGAGGATACAGAAGTGCAAGTGCCCACCTAAGCACCTGATGCTTAGGCAACTCCGGAAAAGAAGGTTCCTGACAATGAATCTGAAGTTGTGGAGCTGCGACGTTCCACATGTACCAGGAAGCTACCTGAAAAACTGAACTTGAAAATTCCTCACCCAGCGTAAATATTATGTTGTCTTGAAAAATATGTACTTGTAAATATAATATGTATAGCCAAGTTATAGGAGGAGGAATGTAGTAATTGTGGCTTTATTTAGTGTGAAATGTACCTTTAAGAATAATACTTGTTAAGAAAGTTCATATGATCTATAGTGACCAATAGCAAAGTAGTGCAGCTTACCTCAGCAATCAGTGCAAAGATAAAGTTAGAGTTGAAAGCACACATGAAATTGCTGCTGAGTATATTGTGAATAAACTTAATGTTTCCACCCAAGAAGTGTCTGCAGGTCAACTCTATCATTAATAGCACAACTCAGCCACCCTACAATATTTCTGTTTTATTAAATAATTCCCAAAATAATGATAAGTACCAAAATACTATTAATATGAAAAGGTTCAAGCTAAAATAAAAGCCTAGAGCCAGAATTTTATGTTGAATGAGCGGATGCGCGTCCCAACATCTCCATGCTTGTGCGCAACATTACGGTTGGAAACTCTTTCGAGTTATCAACAGTCACAGATTGCAACTCTTCCAAGTACAATCACAGTTCTTGGTTTCCAGGAGAGGGACATGAACCCACAACCCTCTGATTCAAAGGCGAGGGTGCTATGGACTGAGCCACAGCTGACACCTCCACATTACGGTTGGAAGGCGCACACAGGTGCCAGAAACATGTCCGCCGATAATAAAGAGGGCAATTAAGTCCATTAAGAAGACAATTATTAGAGATTTTATGTGGCCCGTGCGCTTTTACGGTTGGCGGATGGGCCGATTGGCCAGGCTTCCTTCACATTTTATCTCATACTTGATCCAAGGTGGAATAAAATGTCTGGGATGAAATAAAATAAAAGAACATGTTTGAGAGTTGAGGTGTTATGAGTTCTGCTGTCAATTGCTTAAATTTGCATTATAGTCAGAGTTTGCCTTTTTTGTGCAAATTTCATTGGAACAATACTTCCTGAGGCAGCTCCATAGCAGCTGTCAGCCTTCAGGAGCTCGTTGAAAATGCCCGCCTATATCCTCGCTTTTTGCAGTGTCCGCCCTCTTCCCACACTCCACGCCCAGCAGTATTGAGCCTCTTTCAGCATATATTTCACACCGGCTGCCAGTTAGCTAGCCAGCCAACATGGATTCGAGCTTGGGGTCCAATAGCAGCCGGATACGAAAATCGCAGCCGCTTCTGGGCCCGCCGATCATGCATGCCCAACAAGTACAAAATTCAGGCCTAGGTATAATTCTATTAGATGCAGGAATTGATGTAGATTGTTTAACCATTGCAAATGTAGTGGAAGACTCGTTAGAAGTGTTCAAGTTAGCAAAAATCATTAGCCAAATGTTGAAATGAATGCTTTTTTTACAGTAGTCACTAGCTGATACACCCTACAATTCACACAATGCCAGACTGGGTGCTGAAGATTGCCAACAATATTCAAGCTACCACTAGTAAGCATTTCCAATCAGGTACCTTCAGATTACACTATGACTCATAGGATATCTTCAGATTATACTGTACAATCTATGGTATATCATCAGATTTCTGAATGCACTGGGGAATATCTTCAATGTCTACTGCTGTTTGCAAACACTGTTCTGCTGTTATGTGTATGTGTGGCTTGGAGCCAACAGGGAACTGTTGGATGTGTCCTTCATTATCCTAAACTGAAATCCAATTGTTCTACGATATCAAGGAGTTGGTAAGCAATTGACTGTTGACGTTGGGGGAAGATTATCCAGAACCAAACATTACTGATGCTCAAAGGCTGCAACACAGAGAACAACATCAAAACCAAGAGTCCTTGGTAGATTTAAAATTGGCACATTGTCATATTTAGCAAATAAAAGGCTAAAGACAGAAGCACACAGAATGCTGCACATTTTGAGGTTTAAAAGCAATTTGATTGCGAAGTGAAAGCTATGCAAGAATCCATTGCATATTTTCTAACCAGTGTTAAGCTATTACCAGTTTACTGGCACAATGTAATCATTCTTTCAAATTGTTTACAGGCCTCTGTTCTGCAGCAACTAAATATTATGGTTTAATACTTTTCTAACGTATAACTCTTAAAATAGAATAACAACAACTTGTAGTATGGTGCACTTAAGATGGAAAGTGGCAGAAGCATTGAACACTTGTGCCTGGCTTCGCTGTGGAAGACACAAATAACATCCCGGAAATAATTGTAAATCAAGAGGTGAAAGGGAAAGAGTGCTGAGAAAACTATTATATACTAAAGGCTGACAAATCCCCAGGACCTGATGGAGTTCATCTTAGCATCCTAAAAGAAGTAGCTGCAGAGATGGTGGATGCATTGGTTATAATTTTCCAAAACTCCCTAGATTCTGGAAAGGCCCCATCAGATTGGAAAATGGTGAAATAAAAGCAAAATAATGTGGATGCTGGAAATCTGAAACAAACACAAAAATTGTTGGAAAAACTCAGCAGGTCTGACAGCTTCTGTGGAGACAAAGACAGAGTTAACGTTTCGAGTCCATATGACTCTTCGTTCTGAAGAAGAGTCATACGGACTCGAAACGTTAACTCTGTCTTTCTCTCCACAGATGCTGGAAAATAGTGAATGTAACTCCTCTGTTCAAATGCTAGAATCAATGTAAGGAGGTTATAGCAGGGTGCTCAGAAAATCTTACTACAATCAGGCTGAGGCAGCATGGTTTTGTGAAAGGAAAATCAGGTTTGATTAATTTAATAGAGTACTTTGAGGAAGTAACAAGCAAGGTGCAAAAGGGGAACCTATGAATGTGTACTTGGATTTCCAAAAGATATTTGATAAGGTGCCACATCAAAGGTTACTGCACAAAATAAGAGCCCATGGTGTAGTATGGGTACATATTAGTATGGATAGAGGATTGGTTAGCTAACAGGAAAAAGAGTGGGGAAAAAGGGGTAATTTTGGGTTGGCAAGTTGTTACCAGTAGAGTACCACAGGGAGCAGTGCTGGGGCCTCAACTATATACAATCTATATCAATGACTTGGATGAAGGGACAGAATGCATAGTAGTTACATTTTCTGATGGCACTAAGATAGATAGGAGAGTAAGTTGTGAAGAGGGCATAAGGAATCTGCAAAGGGATATAAACAGGTTGTTAGTGGGAAAAAATTTGGAGTATAATGTGGGAAAATGTGAATTTGTCCACTTTGGCAGGAAGAACAGTAAAGCAGCATGTTATTAAATTGGAGAGAGATTGCAGAACTCTGCGGTGTAGCGGGATCTAGGTGACCTGGTACATGAATCACAAAAAGCTAGTATGCAGGTACAGAAAGCGATTAGGAAGGCAAATGGAATGTTGGTGCTTATTGAAAGGGGAATGGAATATAAATGTCAGAGTCATAGAGGTCTACAGCGCAGGAAATGGCCCTTTGGCCCATTGAGTCTGTGCTGGTCAAACAAGTACCTAACTATTCTAATCCCATTTTCCAGCACTAGGTCCATAGCCTTGTATGTCATGACATCACAAGTGCACATCCAAATACTTCTTAAATGTTATGAGGGTTTCTGCCTCTACCACCCTTTCAGGCAGTGAGTCCCAGCTTCTCACTACCCTCTGGGTGAAAAAATTCTTCCTCACATCCCCTCTAAACCTCCTGGCCCCTTACCTTAAATCTATGCCCCCGGTTATTGATCGCTCCACAAAGGGGAAAAGTTCCTTCCTGTCTCCCCTATCTATGCCCCATATCATTTTATACACCTCAATCGTGTTCCCCCTCAATCTCCTCTGTTCCAGGGAAAATAACCCCAGTCTATCCAATCTCTCCTCATAACTAAAACTCTCCAGCCCAGGCAACATCCTGGTAAATCTCTTCTGCACTCTCTCTAGTGCAATCACATCCTTCCTATAATGCGGATTCCAGAACTGCAAGCTGTGGCCTAACCAGCATTTTATACAGTTCCAGCATAACCTCCCTGCACTTATATTCTATGCCTCGGCTAATAAAGGCAAGTATCCCATGTGCCTTCTTAACCACCTTATCTACTTGTCCCGCTACCTTAAGGGACCAGTGGACATGCACACCAAGGTCCCTCTGATCCTCATTACTTCCCAGGGTCCTACCATTCATCGTGTATTCCTGTGCTTTGTTTGTCCTGCCCAAGTGCATTATCTCACACTTTTCCAGATTAAATTCCATTTGCCACTTATCAGCCCATCTGACCAGCCTGTCTATATCCTCCTGTAATCTAAGGCTATCCTCCCCACTATTTACCACCCCACCAATTTTCGTGTCATCCGTGAACTTACTGATCAACCCACCTACATTCAAGTCTAAATCGTTTATATATACCACAAACAGCAAGGGACCCAACACCAATCCCTGTGGAACCCCACTGGACACAGGCATCCAGTCACAAAAATCCCCCTCGACCATCACCCTCTGCTTCCTGCCACTCGGACAGTTCTGGATTCAATTTGCCAAATTGCCTTCGATCCCATGCGCTCTTACCTCCGTTATCAGTCTCCCATGCAGGACCTTATCAAAAGTCTTGCTGAAGTCCAAGTAGACTACGTCAAATGCATTGCCATCATCTACACACCTGATCACCTCTTCGAAAAATTCAATCAAATTGGTCAGACATGACCTCCCCTTAACAAAACCATGCTGACTGCCCTTGATTAATCCCTGCCTCTCCAAGTGTAGATTAATTCTGTCCCTCAGAATTGCTTCCAATAGTTTCCCCATCACTGAGGTTAGACTGACTAGCCTGTAGTTCCCTGGTTTATCCCTTCCTCCTTTCTTGAATAATGGTGCCACTCTGAAATTTGCCTACATAACTGCTCTTCTATTTCTTTCTGGTTGTTTGGGGGCCTATTGTACACTCCCAGTGATGTGATTGCTCCTTTCTTGTTGTTCAGTTCTACCCATATGGCTTCATTTGAGGAGCCTACTGAGATGTCATCCCTCCTTACTGCTGTAATTGATTCCTTAATCAATATTGTGATACCCCCTCCTCTTTTACCTCCTTCCCTGTCTCACCTGAAGATCCTATATCCTGGAATATTGAGCTGCCAATCCTGCCTCTCTCTCTCAACGACATCATACTTCCATGTGTTAATTTGTGCCCTCAACTCATCTGCCTTATTCGTCAGACTCCTTGCATTAAAATAAATACCATCCAACCTTGCCAAACTCCCTTGTGCCTTAACTGGCCTATAATTCGTAAGCCTTCCAGACTCACTTGCTCTCTCCTATTTGGGTGTGCATTTCCCCCTGCTGAACCTCCTCTCAGGATCCCATCCCCCTGCCAAGTTAGTTTAAACCCTCTCCAAAGACACAAGCAAACCTCCCTGCAAGGATGTTGGTCCCATTCCGGTTCAGGTGCAACCTGTCTGCCTTGGACAGGTCCCACCACCCCGAAAAACCATACCAATGTCCCAGAAATCTAAAGCCCTCCCTCCTGCACCATCTCTCCAGCCACGCATTCACCTGGACTAACCTCATATTTCTATACTCAGTAGTGCATGGCACCGGAAGTAATCCAGAGATTACTACCTTTGAAGTCCTGCTTTTTAATTTGCTTCCTAGCTCCCTAAATTCTGCTTGCAGGACCTCATGCCTCTTTCTACCTATGCCGTTGGTACCAATATGTACCACGATCTCTGTCTGTTTGCCCTCCCCCTTTAGAATGCCCTGCAGCCGTTCAGTGACATCCTTGACCCTGGCACCAGGGAGGCAACATACCATCCTGCAGTCAGGTCTACGGCTGCAGAAACGCCTGTCTGTTCCTCTTACTTTCGAGTCTCCTGCCACTATTGCTCTTCCCCTCTTTTTCCTCCCCCACTGTGCAGCTGAGCCACTCACAGTGCCATGAGCGTGGCTGCACTCCCCAGAGGAGCCATCACTCTCAGCATTTTCCAACACAGAAAAATGGTTCTCGAGTGAGATGCACCCTGGGGATTTGCTGACTACCTGCCTGATACCTTTCTTCTGACTGATGGTCACCAATTCCCTCTCTGTCTTCACTTCTGTAAGCTGTGGGGTGACCACGTCTAAAAACGTGCTATCCACGAAACTCTCAGCCTCACAGATGCACCTCAATGCCTCCAGCTGCCGTTCAAGCTCCAAAACTCAGAGCTCAAGTAGCTGCAGCTGGTGGAACTTCCTGTACATGTGGTCAGTCACGTAGGGAATGTAGGAAAGTTTTACTACAGTTATACAGGGCATTGGTGAGACCGCATATGGAGTACAATATGTACAATTTTAATCTCCTTATTTAAGAAGAATTAGAAGCAGTTCAGAGAAGGTTCACTCAGCTGCTTCCTGGATTGGGGGTTATCTTAAAATGAAAAGTTGGACAGGTTGGGCCTGTATCCAATGGAATTTAGAACAATGAGAGGTGATCTTATTGAAACATATAAAATCCTAAGGAGACTTGACAGAGTGGATGCTGAGAGGATGTTCACCTTATCAGAGACTAGAAATGGGCAATACAGTTTAAAAATAAGGGGTTGTCTTAAGGTTGTTTGGTGTCTCACTATGTCTAGAGGCTTGTGTGGTTGAAAATGAACTATTTATTGTTAACACACAACTATATACATATCTCCAAGGTATAGGCCTGTCTAGGAGTTATCCTCATGCTGCCTTCTCTCAGGGAAATGGCAGATAATTTAAACCAATATTTTGCATTGGTCTTCACAGTGCAGACTATAAACACCCCTAAGATACCAGAAAAGCAAGAAGCTAATGGGAGGAAAGATCTGGTAACAGTGTCTATCACGAGGGACAAAGTATTTGACAAGCTAATGGGACTAAAGGCAGGCAAGTCACCAGGAACTGATGGCCTGCATCCAAGGGTTTTAAAGGAAGTGGCTGTAGAGATAATGAAGGCATTGGCCGGAATATTCCAGAACTCACTGGATTCTGGGAGGGTCCCAGCAGATTGGAAAAACCGTTAATGTGATGCCCTGTTGAAGAAGGGAGGGAGACAAAAAGCAGGAAACTATAGGCCAGTCAGCCTAACATCTGTCATTGGGAAAATGCCAGAGTCCATTATTAAGGAAGAAACAGCAGGACAATTAGAAAAGTTTAATACAATCAAACAGAGTCAACATGGTTTTGTGAAAGGAAAATCATGTTTGACAAATTTGCTAGCGTTCTTTGAGGATATAACAAGCAAAGTTGATTAAGGGGAACCAGTGGATGTACTGTGTTTGGATTTCCAGAAGGCATGTGATAAGGTACCACATAAAAGGTTATTGCACAAGATAGGAGCTCACAGTACTGGGGTAATGTATTAACATGGATTCATGTTGGAAAGATATAACCAGTGGAGTGCCACCAGAATCTGTCCTAGGGACTCAATTATTTACTATCTATATTAAAGACTTGGAGGAGGCAGCAGAGTGTAATGTATCCAAATTTGCTGATGATACAAAAATAAGTGGGAGGGCATGTTGTGATGAGGACATAAGGAATCTGCAAGGGGATATATGAGTGAGTGGGCAAAAACTTGGCAGATGGAGTTTAATGCAGTAAAGTGTGAGGTCATGCACTTTGGTAGGAAGAATCTAAAGGCAGACTGTTATTTAAATGGAGAGAGACTCCAAAAAGGTGCATCACAGAGGGATGCATGAAACACAAAAAGTTAGCATGCAGGTGCAGCAAGTAATTAAGAAGGCAAATAGAATTTAGGCCTGTATTGCTAGGGGGCTGGAGTTTAAAAATAGGGAAGTCTTGTTACAACTGTACAGGGTGTGGATGCAGCCGCACCTGGAGTACTGTGTACAGTTTTGGTCCCCATATTTAAGAAAGGATATACTGGCATTGGAGGCAGTTCAAAAGAGATTCACTAGGCTGATTACTGGGATGAAGGGGTTGACTTATCAAGAATAGATAAACAGGTTAGGCCTTTATTCATTAGAGTTTAGAAGAATGAGGGGTGATGGTATTGAAATGAACAAGATTCTGAGGGGGCTTGACAGGGCAGATGTTGAGATGTTTCCATTAGTGGGGGAATCTCAAACTAGGGGACATAGTTACAGAATAAGGGGACACTCATTTAAAACTGAGATGCGAAGGAATTTCTTCTCTCAGAGGGTAGTGAATGCCTGTAATTCTCTATCCCAGAGAGTTGTGGAGGCTAGATCACTGAAAGTGCTTAAAGAGGATGTAGATAGATTTTTGAAATATTGGAGAGTTGAGGGCTATGAGGAGCTGGCAAGAAAGAGGGGTTGAGGCCTGGGGCAGATTAACCATGATCTTATTGAATGGCGGGGCAGGTTTAAGCGGCCGAATGGCCTTCTCCTGCTCCTATTTCTTATGTTCTTATGTTCTCTCTACTCACAGTCTACTATCATATCTCTGCCCACATCATAATGTGGGTGGTATTGTTTCCCCAGTCCCGCGTTAACTTTTACTAATCCGAACAACCTTATACTACGAGGGCCTCCCATTTAAGATGGAGATGAGGAGAAATTTTATCTCTCAGAGCGTTGTTAGTCTGTGGAATTCACTTCCCAGAGAGCAATGGAGGCAGGGTCATTGAATATTTTTAGAGCTGAGTTAGATAGATTCCTAATTGACAATGAAGTTAAAGGGTATAGTGGGTAGACAGGAAAGTAGAGGCCACAATCAGATCAGCCATGATCTTGTCAAATGGCGGAGCAGGCTCGAGGGGCTGTATGACCTGCTCCTGCTCCTAATTCATATGATTGCATGTTCGTAAAAATGTCAAGGCATTTCACTGAAATGTAATCAGACAAAAATCAATACTGAGTCAAAGAAGCAGATATTAGAAGAAGTATCCAAATGTTTCGTCAAGGAGGTAGCATTTAAAGAGGGTCTTAAATGAGGACAATAAGCTGAAGAGACTGACAGATTTAGAGGGGGAATTCAGAAGTACAGATGACTACAAAAAGTGAAGTGAAGAGAGTGGAGGATGCACAAGGGAAGAGTTGGAGGAATACAGAGTTTTCAGAAGGTTGTGGAGCGAGGGAAGGTTTCAGAGATAGGGAGGAGTGAGGTCGTGAGGAGTTTAAACATGAAGATAATAATTTTAAATTTGAGGCATTGGAGGCACTAGGAGTTAATGCAGTTCAGTGAACATATGGACAACAGGTGAGTGAAACTTGGTGCAGGATAGAATATGAGCAGCAGAATAACTAGGGGGCTGAAGCTTTTGCAGGTTGAAGGATGGGAGGCCAGCCAGAAGGGCATTCGAATAGTTGCGAGCATGAAAGCAAAATACTGCAGATGCTGGAAATCTTAAGTAAAAACAGGAAATGCTGGAAAAACTCAGCAGATTTGGCAGCATTTGTGGAGAAAGAAACAACATTTTGAGTCCGAATGACTTCTTTGAACAGTTGTGTCTGAAGGTGACAAAGGCATGGATGGGGGATTCAACAGCGAATGTGCAGAAGCAGGACAGAGGTGGGAAATACAGGAGATGAATTTGGTGATCCTTATGGTGGAGAGTGAATGGGATCAGAGCTCAGCTTTGGATTTTAGATGAGCAGAAACTTTCTCCAATCAAGTATTGGAAAGACCACAGTTAATGGACCAAATTTTAACTGAACAGATCCATACAAAGTAAGGAGTCTGGTAGAGGGTCAGGAACCCATTTGTCCTGTCTTAAGGCTTCACTGAGGCTCTTTAACTTAATCACGATATAGCATCCTGCATCTGGGTCATCCCATCTGAGAGGGCAGATGGGATGACACACAATGGAACAAGCTGCCAAATGAAATAGTCACAGCCCCATCACCTGAAATCTTCAAGACATTATCAGGACTAACATTTCAGCAGGGCATGCCTGGTTTAACTAGCGCTACCCATATAAATGTTGGTTGAATACAGATTCTTTAGAAAGGATAATTTTTATTCTTTCATGGGATGTGGGCATTGTTGGCAAGGCCAGCATTTGTTGCCCATCCCTAATTGCCCTTGAACTGACCTTGCTAAGCCACTTCAGAGGGCAGTTAAGAGTCAACCACATTACTAGTTATCTGGAGTCACATGTAGGCCAGACCAGGTAAGGGTGGCAAATTTCCTTCACTTAAGGACATTAGTGAACCAGATGGGTTTTTACAACAGTCGATGATAGTTTCATGGTCCCAGTCCCTGAGACTAGCTTTATATTCCAGATTTATTAGCTGAATTCAAATTCCATGAGCTGCCATGGTGGGATTTGAACCAATGTCCCCAGAGCATTAGCCTGGGTCTCTGGATTGCTAGTGCAGCAACGTTATCACTACGTTACCACCTCCCCAATGAAATAGCTAAAGCAGAAGCAGAAGCCGAATCCATCAAAGGAATGATTTCTGGTTAAAGGGATCCCATTGTGGGTAGAATGACTGAACTGTTCATCAACCCCTGTGGTTTCAGCAACAGCAGGAATGGGCAGGAGAATTGGGAAGGCTGTCCCTGGAGTTTTAAACTCTTACCTGGTTGTCCAGCTGCAGAATCAGAGGGACTGAAATGAAGTGATGTTTGGCAAAGACAGATGGAAAAGGCCAGGAGGTTCAATTACCTCATAAGGGTGGGAAAGATGAATGGCATACCATTTTCAGATGCCAAAGCCCACACTCTGACTTTCCGTGCACTCTCCTGCACAACACTATTCAGACCAACACACCTTGAAGCTCTACTCGTTCCTCTCTCTCTCTCTCTCACATCCACATCTGAACAGCCAACTCTCACACTCAGTACTCTCTGCTTACTCTCCTTGCAGGGGAAGGCACCGCAAAACTGCAGGAAGAGGCAGAAAACTGGCGGAGATGGGGAGCAGTGGAGCTGGCCTGCCAGTGATAGCCACATTGTTGGGCCCTGGCAATGGGTGACCACCTGCTCCACTGGTAAGGAGGTCTTGTTCCAGGAGGCTGCCTATATCAGCAATGACTTGCCATGAAAGTCTGAGCTTTATGAGGCACTGGTGCTCACCCGCATTGAGAGATCTGATCCTGGGCCTATAGACCCTGTATTGGGGGTCATACCTTCTTCAAACTGGATCTCTGTGTTCAAACCCGCTGTCCTGTGGAGCAGCATGTGGCTAAGGTGACTGGTGCTGCTGCTTCTACTTTTGGTACTGTTGTTGTTGGTGTTGCTGTCCCTCTTGTTCCGTATTGGATGTCCAAGGTATAGCTGCATAAACTGCTCCCATGCCGTGGCAAAGGCTATCAGAAGGACACTGAAGATTAAGGTGAGTGAAGTCCATGAGAGCTGAAATGACTACCAAGGAGTTGGGAATCGACAAGCAGTAAGAGCACACACTCACAAGAAGTATTGTAAGCAGTGCCTCTCAGCTAGGCAGGGCTGCAGCTCTTCATTTTCACTGTTTGAAGAGTTCCCACCAGGTTAGTTTCATAGAAGAAGCACCTCCTGCTGTGTTCTTGCTTAATTGACCCTGGTGAGTTCCAAACAGCTTGGGAAACCCCTGCACTGGCTGTAAAAGCCAGAATGCCAGGTTATATTCTGAGATAATTGCCTCCTTTAATCCTTTGATTACTTACTCAACAGCTCCATGTGAGTTCACTTGCCTGCAAACCTGCCCGGGGTTAAAGCAGAAGTAGGCAGAATTATATCAGAGTCCTGACATGGCTCTACTTTTCAAGGCTTTAACTCAAACCCACCTCCCTTTGGTTATTTGAATTCTGCCCATCGTCTTTGTTCTCCACTATGAGCTCCACACCCTAGCCACCGACTCCGTACCTCTGCCTGACCACTGTCTGAGGCTGAATCAGATTGTTCATAGTCTTGCCATTGTATTTAACCTTAAACTTCAAACCCCATAATCATATCCAGAATACTGACTTTGCCAATTAAAATACCTTCATTATCTGACACTCATGGCTCTTTGTACTGTCTCCATTGATTGTCCCTCCAGTTTCTTGGTAACCAAATCTGAACACAATATTGGAGATAAACCCTGACCAGAGCACTATACAACTTTATTAGGACTTCCTCTGACTTGTACATTGGCAAGCGAGAGGTATACAACAACGAACGGCATTTATAGAGCAGCTTTAACATAGAAAAATGTTCCAAGGTGTTTGCCAGAGGCGTAATCCCAAAGGAAAATGGATGTTAAGCAAAAGATATTAGGAGGAGGTGATCAAATGCTCGGTCAAAGAGATGTGTTTTAAGGATGGTCTTAGAAGAGGAGAGGCAGTTGCTGTGTCTCATAAATTTAAATGTAAATGACCCAGAGCATAGCCTGCTGTGGGAGATTTGGTGGCCCAGCCAAAAGCCCATTGATTTTCGGTGGGACCGGACGATCATGGCAGTGGGCGGGGCTGGAAAATCCCGCCCAGCATGTAATAGCAGAGCATTTAGAAATGCATAATCTAATCAAGCAGCATCAGCATGGCTTTATGAAGGGGAATTCATACCTGACAAATTTATTATAATTCTTTGAGGAGGTAACAAGCAGGATAGATAAAGAGGAACCAGTAGATGTAATATATTGGATTTCCAGAAGGCATTCAATAAAGTACCACACATAAGGCTACTTAATAAGATAAGAGCCCATGGTGTTAGGAGTAGTATATTATCATGGATAAAGGACTGGCTAACTAATAGACGACAGAGAGTTGGGATACGGGGGGCACTTTCAGGATGGCAACCTGTAACTAGTGGAGTGCCACAGGGATCAGTGCTGGGACCGCAATTATTTACAGTATATATTAATGACTTGGATGAGGGAAGTGAATGTACCAAGTCTGCGGATGACACAAAAATAGATGGGAAGGCAAGTGGTGAGGATGACACAAAGAGCCTACAGAGGGATAGACAGGTTAAGTGAGTGGGCAAAAATGTGGCAGATGGAATATAATGTGGGAAAATGTGAGGTTATGCACTTTAGCAGGAAGAATAGAGGAGCTGAATATTATTTAAATGGAGAAAGACTGAAGAAAGCTGCAGCACAGAGGGATTTTGGGGTCCTTGTACATGAATCATGTAATGTGCATGCATACAAGTTCAGCAGGTAATAGGGAAGACAAATGGGATGTTGGCCTTTATTTCAAAGAGAATGAAGTATCAAAATAGGGAAGTCTTGCTAAAACTATACAAGGCACTAGTTAGACCACACCTAGAATACTGTGAACAGTTTTGGTCCCCTTATCTAAGGAAAGATATACTGACATTGGAGGCAGTCCAGAGAAGGTTCACTAGGTTGATCCCGGGAATGGAGGGATTTTCTTATGAGGAGAGGTTGAGTCGATTGGGCCTGTACTCATTGGAGTTTAGAAGAATGAGAGGTGACCTTATTGAAACATACAAGATTCTTAGGGGGCTTGATAGGGTAGTTTCCCCTTGTGGGAGAGTCT
This sequence comes from Cetorhinus maximus, assembly GCF_964194155.1. Classification (NCBI taxonomy): domain Eukaryota; kingdom Metazoa; phylum Chordata; class Chondrichthyes; order Lamniformes; family Cetorhinidae; genus Cetorhinus; species Cetorhinus maximus. The sequence goes on along the minus strand of NC_135882.1, from coordinate 130,292,361 downwards.
AGGGCCAGAGGGCATAATCTCAGAGTAAGGGAGCACCCATTTAAAAGAGGAGGAGGAATTTCTTCTCTCAGAGGGTAGTCAATCTGTGGAATTCTCTACCGCAGAGGGCTGTAGAGGTTGGGTCGTTAATATATTCAAGGCTGAGATAGACAGATTTTTAATCAGTAAAGGAATCAAGGGTTATGGGGAAAAGGCAGGAAAGTGAAATTGAGGATTATCAGATAAGCCATGATCTCATTGAATGGCGGAGCAGACTCAAGCCATACGGCCTACTTCTGCTCCTACGTCTTATGGTCCAAGGTCCAAAGAAATATGTAGTAGCTGTGCCACCGGCCCTTATTTTGACATTGCAGAAAGGCTCAGAAAGCATGAGAGAAATTGGTGTTAAGATTTTACTGATAAATCCTCTTGTATGAACAGATATCTCCGATTGCTTATTCACTACTAATGCACTGAAGACTGTGAGGAAATTCACTCCTACAGAATAAGCACCTGGGTGATGATGTGCTGGGGGTAACTGGCACCTATGGAACTCTGCCTCAGAAAGGAATCAAAGCCTTCAGGAAAGGAGGAAAGGATAAAATTGGTGGGGAAAAAAGGAGGTAGAAAAAGTTGTCTCTCTTTGCCTTGGAAAATTTGGAACCCAGGCAAAAGCTGTTGAAACTTCCAACCAAAAGAATGGAATATTTTGGCCAAAGATAATTCAGAATGAAATCAACCCACAAAGTTACATCAACAATCTTGCAAAGGTATGACATCCTCCAGATATACAGGATTTCTCCAGAAATCTGTCATAAGAATTGTATAACTGTTATCAGCCCTCCACAGAGCTCTGTATAGTGAAGCATGAGTGCTCAAGCACTACCTGTACAGTTTAATGAACAAATTTAAGCATCAGTGGCAAATCATTCACTGAAAAACATGAATAAATGTGTTAGCAAATTCTATCTCTTTACAAAGAGCAACATTAAACTCGCCACTTAATATAACAATTTACTGCAAGCAGGGATTATACTGATAAGAGTTTGACTTATTGGTTTTAGATGTCAAAATAATTCTATTTTAATCTTTTTCTCCAATATTCTCCTCTTCCCTCTTTTTCTGAAAGGTCTGGCTTATGCTGAGATAATAAGAGTAATTCTGCATTCCAGTATTAACCCAGGGGGTCATGTTTCCATCATGGTGGCCAAGGAACTTGCCCATCACATATATCACATATTTCAGAACACATATATCAGAAATATTAGGATTGGGAAGGGCAATGGAGAGATGGCTGCTAGAAAATACCTGGCAAGGCCAAAGTCCCTAGATGAGAGGGAGAGACCTGGCAGCGGCAGGATATAAAACCTGATGATGTTTGAAAGGGGAAATGACTGAACCAGAGGATCAGGCAATCTGGCTAGCAAGGATAGCAGTCAGATTGAAGAAATGAGTGGCATCATGGATCCACAATTACATGTCCTCGTAATGCCGAAACAAAGCAGGGATGGTGGTTTATTTCACATCAGGGGCCAGACACTCACCAAGGACGAGCTATTTATTTTGTGGAGAAAGGTGGCTGTGCATTAAATGTTGCTTCCTTAATCCACAGGACTCTTGCAATGCCAGAAGAAGTATAAACATTTCAGCAGGACCAGCTAAGAAGCTGTCTGCAGTCCTGGCATCTTCCTTGCAGTCTATTTATACTGTGTCCTTCATTCATTACCCTCGTAGTGCCAAGATATTTATTTATATAGCATCTTTCACTGTCAGGGAGAAATAATAATAATTGGAATTTATTGTAACATAATGCTGTGTGTGTCTTTGTGTGTGTGCGTGCGTCCGTGCATGTGTGTGTGTGCGCATGCATACGCCTGTGCATATGTGTCTGTGGCCAGTGCGAGGCCGCAGCAGAGGGGTTCAGGTGAGCAGGCCAGGCTGGAGGGTATGTCAGAGAAGCAGGCCAGGCTGGATTGTAGGCAAGCAAGGGGGCCAGTGCGCCCGTCGTTTTTCTGATGACTGCCTTGCTGCCCTCCTCGAGGAGGTGGCAGCACGGCGGGAGGTGTTGGTCCCCCAGGATGGAAGAAGGAGGCCCCCCCACATGACGAAACGTGCCTGGGAGGAGGTGGCGGAGCTGGTGAGCTCCTGCAACATGGTGCGGTGCACCTGGATCCATTGCCGCAAGCACTTCAACGATTTATTGCGCTCTGGCAGGGTGAGTACCATGTTGGCATTGGGCATTTAATCCAGCAGATAGCCTTACCCTCTGCGGCAACCCCAACGCCCCCCCCCCCCCAACAAGTCTCAGTGTTGTGACTGCATCGAATCATTGACGCCATTTTTCCTTTGCTGGGTGGGCAAGCAGATAGTGTCCATGCTGAGGTTAGCCTGACTGGGTCATGAGGAGATGGGTTTTCCCCTGCGGCATGTGTTGATCTGAGTCCCACATGACTGGTTTGGGGGCAACCTGGAGGAGCTGCACCTAGGCGCAAACTCAGAACTTCAGGACATGTCTTAGTCAGGGTGATGAGATGGTGGAAGGGAAGCTTCAAGGTGACGTGGCAACGACCAACTGCTGCCCTCTACGCTGCACATGCTTGCGCCTCCTTGCTTTGGGAGGAAATACTGTGTAGTTCCTAATGTGATGTAGGCAGCATGTATCCAAGGGTGGCGGAGTGGGGGGCAGGCCTAGCATCTTTGCCCGAGTGATCGGCTGCAGCAGGGTGAGGAGACACTGGAGGCCTGATATGTCCCACTCTGGCTGGAGTGTGCTGTGCGCGAACAGAGTCCATGTGCGATTTGCCCTAATCAATGCTCTTCTCACTTTTTCAGGAGAAGAATGCGCAGCACGCAGCCGAGTGTGTGAGGGCTGGAGGCGGTCAGGCACTGCTCTCCATACTAAGCTGCTTCGAGCAGGAGGCCCTTGAACTGCAGAGGCGCCATGCACCCAGGTCTACTGGTGTTGGTGAGGCTGGGGTGCCACGGCCAGGTATTTATGCACAACAGTGAGGTCAGCATTGTCCTCCCAACAGCAATAGCACTGATGATTGTTAAATTAGTTAATGGTGCAACATTGCTGGACCATTGGTTATGGGAGGTTGAGCGCATAATGAACTGGGGGGACAAGGATGAACTTTGTCATTGTCTGCACACTAACTGATCCACTGTCCTTGTTCTTCCTTTCAGCATCATCAGAGCACGGCCGGGAGGAGGAGCAGCAGATACCCCCTCTCACACCTGAGGGGCCTGAAGTCTCACCAGCATCACACCATTTCTGCGAGGCAGGCACAAGCGCAGATACTAGCACCTCGGTGGGAATTTGAACAACAGCTAGTGTCCCGGGGCACAATGATGACGGCACTTCACACTCGCTGGAGGAGCTGACAGAGACAGAGAGTGCCCATGGCACCAGCAGTCGGAGGACTGCTGGGGACCAGGCACATGCTCAGTTGGTGCCTGATGATGTGCCTCTGGAGTTGTCAGTGATGCAGTAGGTGCAGGAAATGCAGCCGGGAGTGCGGGAGCATCTGGGGGTGATACATGAGGCTATGCTTGGCTTGGTCTCCATGGTGGAGGAGGCAATGCAGATGCTTGCCGAAGCAATGAGGCACATGTCCGAGCGCCAAGCATCCTCCATGGAGAGAGTAGCGACTCTCGTGGAGAGCCTACTCCAGGAGACCCGCCAGGGATTCCTGGGGATGCGCTCTTACCAGCAAGCCCTCACATTGGCAATGACCTCAGCTGGTCAATGCCAGTGTGGGAGATGGTGTGGGCATTAAGCTTCCTAGCTCGTTGCCCATCCATCCACGGTGAGCAGGGAAGTCCGAAGCGACCTTACATTGGCGCAGCTGCTGCCTGTCGCCTCTGCGGGCTCCTCTCAGGGCACTCCAGATGAGGGCGGCAGCTCCTCCACCCCTCTCCCAGTGATCGTTTCATCCGGTGAGGCTGCGCCAACTGGGGAGATGCCAGCTGTGGAGCTGGCAGTTCCCTCCCAGGCAGCGCCAGCACAGGCTCCACGGGCCAGAGGATGACCGCCAAGGTCATCGACGCCAACAGGACAGCAGAGTCAGCAGGCTGTCTCAGATGCCACTCCCAGCGATGGGGCAGCACCAAGACGTAAACGAAAGCATAAGGCACCTTAGGCACACCATAGGTTTTTCACTGGTGCTTTTGTGTTGGCCTGCGATGAGGTCCTTATTATTTCTTTTTGATTGTTAACACCATTGTTTTCTCTTTGTGATAAGTTACTTTGCTTCACATATTAAATGCAGATGTATGACCATAGCTGAGGGTGCCTCGTTTCTTCTGCATGTATATGGTTGACAAAAGTGTAATGAGTGATTTGTTGAACATTCAGCTTTATTTTCAAGGCCCTTGGTTGGTGCTGCTGACCTGGCAAATTTTGCACTTAGGTATCGAGTATCGAAGCGGCAACCCAGGTTTGTCCTGGTGATCCATCTGTGGTGTGCTAGCTGAAGGTTCATTGGATTAAAGCATCCCGGGTGTCCCTGCCTCCCTGGAGTAGTCCCCGATCAGTGTCGACCCCCTTAGCATTTCCCTGTGCATACTCATCCTCGGAATCACTGCTGGACTCATCGTGTGCAGCCGCAGCCACTGCATCGACGTCTTCATCGTCCACTGCATTCCCCCTTTCCAGCGCAAGATTGTGAAAAGCGCAGCATGCAACCATTATCACCGAGACATGATCTGGGGGTACTGGTGTGCGCCCCCTGAGCGGTCCAGGCATCTGAAGCGCATCTTGAGAAGACCGGTGGCTCTCTCCACCACAGCCCTTGTGGAGGCGTGGATCCTATTATAGCGCTGCTCAGCTTCTGTTTTTGAATAGCAGAGAGGTGTCATGAGCCACCTTCTGAGGGGATAGCCCTTTTCACCCAGCAGCCATCCATCAAGCCGTGCTGGAGCACTGAAGAACCCCGGAACCTGTCTGAGGATGTAGGCATCGTGGGAGCTGCCTGGGTACCTAGCACAGACTTGTGGAATCAGCATCCTGTGGTCACACACTATCTGCACGTTCATGGAGTGGAAGCCCTTCCTGTTGATGAAGGCACCGGGCTCACCTGCTGGCGCCTTGATGGCCACTATTGCACCCTGGATGCGGGGCAAGCCAGCAATCGCTGGAAAGCCTCTGGCTTGCTGTGTCTGGCTTGTCTGGTCCCAACAGAAGTGGATGAAGGTCAATGCACGCCTGAACAGAGCGTCTGTGAGCTGCTTGACACAAGTGTGGACAGCTGATTGGGAGACACTGCAAAGATCACCCACCGAGCCCTGGAAGGAGCCAGAGGCATAGAAGTTGAGGGCAACTGTGACCTTCAGAGCCACTGGCATGGGATGTCTGCCCACACAGTTAGGGGCGATCTCAGGCCCAATCATCGGACAGATATAACTGACTGTCTCCTTTGAGAGATGGAGCCTCCTTCGGCACTGCACCTCAGACATATTAACGTAATTGCTTCGCCACCTGTATACCCTGGCAGCAGGACAGTGACATCCTCTGCGGCCCCTTCCGCCTTGTACTACCTCATGGTCCTGCGTCTCTTGTGCCTGCGCCTGTCCTCCCAAAGGTGGCTCCCCTGGAGGCTGATTGTACACTCCTGGCCATCTCCCCCTCCCTTCCTCCTCAGAGGAGTTGCCTCTAGTGGACAGGTCAGCTCCTATACCCAGGCTAAGGGAAGGCTTCCTGAAGGTGCATCAGATTGTACAACTATTTGGATATAGAAATGAGGTTCTGAGGATAGCTCCTGAAATTCCAATGGGGATATATTTAGGAATTAGAAAGATACAGGCGAAGATACAATTTTTTATTTTGGCCTAGATTGCATAGGGATGTAGTCAAATTTTGTAAAATATGTCACATGTGTCAGGTGATAGGGAAACCATAAGCAGTGATTAAGCTGGCAACTTTAATTCCAATTCCAGCATTTGAAGAAACCTTTACCAGGGTCATGACTGATTGTGTAGGATGCCTTAGGATCCCTAAGATGAAAAGTGGAAATCGGTACTTACTGATAATAAGGGATGTGTTTACCAGGTTTCCTAAAGCAATAACTTTGAGAAATATTACAACAAAGGGAATTGTGGAAGATAAAAACAAAAAGCTAAAAGCTACTGCGGATGCTGGAAATCCAAAACAAAAACAGAATTACCTGGAAAAACTCAGCAGGTCTGGCAGCATCGGTGGAGAAGAAATCAGTTAACGTTTCGAGTCTTCATGACCCTTCGGCAGAACGTTCTGCCGAAGGGTCATGAAGACTCGAAACGTTAACTGATTTCTTCTCCACCGATGCTGCCAGACCTGCTGAGTTTTTCCAGGTAATTCGGAATTGTGGAAGAGTTGACTAAGATGTTTACAAGATATGGGTTACCTAAAGAAATACAATCAGGTCGGTGTTCAAACTTCATGTCACAGCTGTTTAAGGAAGTAATGAACAGTTTGGGAATAAAACATTTGAAGTCAATAGCTTACCATCCTGAGTCACAAGAGGCTTTGGAAAGATGGCATCAAACTCTAAAAACTATGATGACAGCATATGGTCAGAATTGTCCACAGGATTGGGATGGGGGATTCCATTCTTGTTATTTGCTATTAGTGATGCTCCTAATGCATCAACTGGTTTTAGTCCTTTTGAACTAGTTTATGGTCATGAGGTAACGGGATCGCTGAAATTGATTCATGAGAAATTGGTGGATCAAAATTCAGAAACTACTCTCCTGGATTATGTATCAAACTTCAGAGTGAGATTGGACAGAGCATCTGACTTAGTTAGAGAACATTTAAAGATATCACTGCAAGTGATGAAAGTGAAAGCGGACAGGAAAGCTACAGCTCGTAGTTATTTTGCTGGAGAGAAAGTATTAGTTCTGTTTCCAGTACTGGGTGACTCATTAATGGCTAGGCTTAGTGGATTGAAAAGAGTTGAATGAAGTGAATTATTTAATAAATACTCCAGATAGAAGAAAGAAGCAGAGGGTGTGTCATGTAAATATGCTTAAAAAGTATTTTGACAGGGAAGAGGACCAAAAGGAGGTATTAGTGGCAGTGGATAATGAGAGAAAAGTAGAAATGCAGGATTCGGAAATTGATTTTCTTCTAATCAAATTGGATAACGAGGAAGCACTTGAAAATTTAAATGTAACATTGAGTTACCTTCCAGACAAGTGTCAAAAAGATATTGCAGTCACACAAATATATTTGTGGAAATATGTTGGGTAGGACAAATTTAGCTATACATGATGTAGGTGTAGAAGTTTCATCTTCACTAAGGCAACATCCTTATAGATTAAATCCAGTAAAGTTATCACAAGTACAGAAAGAAATCAAACTCATGCTTCAAAATGACATCACTGAGTCCAATTGCAGTAACTGGAATTCGCTTATTGTGCTGGTACCAAAACCGGAAGGAATACAAGCACGCCAGCGCTTAAAATGTCGTGTGCTGACGTCGCACAAGCGACCCGATGTTAGCGCGCGGCATCGTGATATTTCGGTCAGCGGGCGCGCTATGCAGCGGGACACGCGCCCGCCATTAATTAAAGGCCTCATTAAGGCCCTTAACTTGCTAATCGTCAACGATTTTGAGGGGCCCGTGTGAACTTTAGCTCGGCGCAGGGGCCCAACGGGAAAGTGGGTAGGTGGTTTTTGTACAAACCTCATCCAGTGGTGGGATGAGGTTTGATAGTGGTTTTAAAAACGTTTAATAAAGTTTTTGTTTATTTCATTAACATGTCCCATCTTGTGTGACATTTTCACATGACGGGGACATGTTAATGAATTATTTATTGTTCTATTTTTTATATTTGCCAGCCTTTCAGCGATCTCCCTGAGGCAGCACTTTGCCTCAGGGAGATGTGTGCTCTTTCGCGCGCATGCGCTTCCCGTCGGGCAGCCTGCCCACTTAAAATGGCGGCGGGGCCCATTTCAGCAGTGGCGATTGGCTCCCCGCCCGCCGCCGAGCCGGTGGGGCCCACCCGTCCATCAAGGGCAAAATTCTGCCTTGTGTGTGGACTATCGAAAGGTGAATGCAGTGACAAAAGCATATTCATATCCTATACCATGGTTGGAAGATTGTATTGAGAAAGTGGGTCAATCAAAATTTATCACAAAGATTGACTTGTAAAAAGGATATTGGCAAGTACCATTATCGGAGACAGCAAAGGAGATATCCGCTTTTGCGGCACCAGATGGACTATATCAGTTCAAAACAAAAACAAAAATTGCTGGAAAAACTCAGCAGGTCTGACAGCATCTGTGGAGAGTAAGACAGAGTTAATGTGTTGAACTGAAAATCTGATATGGTAATTTTTCACGGAAGTTGAATGTACAACAGAGAGGATATTCAACGATTGAAAAGGAGACTTTGGGTTTGGTGTCAGCATTGCAGCTTTTTGAAATTTATATTGCAAACAATTCATCAGAAACAACTATTATACAGACCACAATCCTTTAAAGTTTCTGGACAAATTTCGAGACAGAAGTGCAAGTCTATTCAGATGAAGTTTTCACTGTAACCATTTAATCTACAGATTATACATGTAACAGGACAAGAAAATCTGATTGCAGATGCATTATCAAGAGTTGAAGCTTAAAGGGAAAGGGAGTTGAAGCTGAAAGGGAGGAGGAGGCCCCCTCACATGACGAAACATGCCTGAGTGGAGGTGGCAGAAAGGGTCAGCGCGCATCTCTATCCATGCAGGACAAACTGGCACACAACAGGAGGGAAAGGTCACAGACCGGTGGAGGAAAGTTGAAGTTCAAGGTGCTTACGGAATTTGAGAACAGAGCCATCCAGCTGGCCGGCGATGATGGGGAGCGGTCCTGTGCTGACGGTGAGGTCGGCACTGCTTTACCAAGTGAGGATCCAGCAGTGCAACATCCATCAGACAACCATGCTGTGGGTGATGTGTTCCAGGCCAGAGGCCACTGCCATGCATTAATTATCTCTCCTTGCTTCCACAGACCCATCACTCCAAGAGCCGATGGAGTCCATGACCTAGGGCCTCCAAGCCAGTTCAGAAGGGACATCCAAAGGGGAACTGGAATGCACTCCCCTATAAGTTCCATCACAGCGCTCACCCAACACCCTCCACCAGCGCAGAGACACACACCTCGTGGGGCCTAGCTCTAGAATATGCACAGGATAACATACAGGTGAGCATAATGCACAGTCTGATCAACAGCAGGCGGCGGCAGGGACTTCCCAGGTCCCCGGCATTTGGAGGACTGCTGAAGGCCAGGAATCTGTTGAGTCCGAGTCAGATGACGAGCCTCTGGACTTGGTCATGTCACAGTTGCTCGAGCTGCAAAGGCTAGCTAGGGAATATCAGGAAGGGGTGTCCACTGCACTCAACAGGTTGCAAGGCATGATGGAGGAGTCCATCCGTCTTCAGGCTGTGATAGTGCTGGCATTGCAATGCACCGAGGTCAACACTGACAGGATGGAAGCCACCACAGAGACCTTGGTCAAGGACATCGCTCCTGCACTGCTGCGTGGGCTGAAGTCCATCGCTGATGCCATAGTTGGCCTCCAACAGTGTGTACACTAGACGGGTGCGGGGCAGCTTGATCTCACTGCTGCTACCCCTGCTCCTCAAGCCAGGGGGCCTCGGGCACCCATAGGGAGGAGGATCAGCATATGCACACCCCAGGATCACCCGCCCAGGTGACTCTGGCCCATCCAAATTGTCTCTTCCTGTAACTTCCGTAGCTCCAGCTTCACAGGCCAAGGAAGGTGCCACTGCCACACAGCAGGACCCCGAAAGCAGGCCGGGGCCCTCCAACTCTCCGCCCTCCAGAGGATGCCCGCCAAAGTCATCACAGACAGGGCGTCACAGTGAGCAGGCTGCTGTGGATATCCAAGGATCACCAAGACAAAGCGGCAGGGTTAGGGCAGTTAAGGAAAAGTAGTTGCACAGCCTGGGCATGGGTGTTTATCACTTGTACATACTTTTCACTATTGTCAATAAATTCCTAAGAATGTCTCCCTGGCTCTTTGTTCTGATGAGCAGTGTTCTTATCACTCAGAAGTGAAACCTTTCTGCACAAGATAAAAGGCAGGCACCTAAGTCCAGGGCCTCTTCCCTGTGCTTTGTGCAGCCTTCAGACCACAGTGATGGTCCAACATCACACTCCCTGGAAACATTACTGATGCCTCCACCTCGACAGTGCTGGTCATTGCTGTTAGAATGTGGTGGGCAGGTGCCACAGAGTTCTTTCATACTCTCAGGACATTTAAGGTGGGGCTGGCCCCCATTGCACCAGTGTCTGCGACCATTGATGCTGAACACCAGCTCCTGAAGGGCTGAGGTGGTGAAAGTGGACACAGCATCGGATGTGTCTAAAGTTTCATGGCTGCGTCTCTGAGATGGTCCTGATCATGGAGCGCAAGCAAGCTGCCCTCGGCCAAACAGGAGTCAGACATTCTCATAGGCTATGTGAAGATCTATGGAGTGTCTTTACTGCATGTTGTCATCATCCTCCTGCGATCGAGCCACTATCAGGGCCTCCACTGCATGACAGGAGCATTCTCACAGAGGCATTTGGTGTTGCCATAAGCCAGACTGGAGTCAAACGTTCACAACTGCGATGTGAGGATCTACAGGGATATCTCACTGCATGTCGTCATCATCTTCCACAAATCTGGCAGCTATGAGGGCCTACCGAGCGCGCCTGCCTCATCTAGCCAGTGCGAGAGCCTCATCCCCGTCATTGTCACCACTGAGGACCTCCTCACCCTCATCCCCACTGCCGCCCTCCTTATCCAAGGAGACCTCCAACTCCTCCATCTCCTCCTCAGCCAGCTCATCTCCCCATTGGAGCACCAGGTTGTAAGGGCACAGTTGACGATGACGGTGCGTGACACCCTCTGTGGATTACATTGCAGGGCATCACCAGACCAGTCCAGGCACCGGAACCGCATCTTCAGCATCCCGATCGTCTGATCCACCAAGTTGTGAGCTGCTGCATGAGCCTCGTTATACCTTCACTCTGCTGCACTTTGAGGCTGCCACACGGATATCATCAGCCACGGCCTCCGCGGGTAGCCCAAGTCCCTGAGGAGCCATCCCAGCAGCCTCTGTGGACCCTGGAAGACTGCAGGGATCTGCAAGTGACTGAGGATGTAGGTGTCATGCACACTCCCTGGAAACCGTGTGCACACCTGCAGGATGTGTTTCTGGTAGTCGCATACCAGCTGCACATTCAGTGAGTGGAAGCAGTCAATGCAGTCCACTGAGTATAGCAATGGAGACCTGAGCACCACATGGGTGCAGTTGATCGCAGCTTGCACCTGTGGTAATCCCGAGATCTGGCCGAATCCAATGGCCCTTGCATCCTGGCTGTCCTGGTCCTGGGTGAAATGCACAAGGTTGTGTGCCCTCGAGAAGATGGCATCCGTGACCTCATGGATGCATTTGTGGGTGGCCACTTGTGAGATCCCACAGAGGTCACCTGTGGAGCCCTGAAAGGAGCCACTAGCATAGAAATTGAGCACTGCAGTCACTTTCACAGCCACTGGCAGTGGATCCCCTCCATGTCCCCTTGGCACCAAATCCTGCAGTAAGTGGCAGATATGAGCAGTCATCGGTGACACTGGTTCTCGATCATTTGACAGGTGGCATCTATAGACCCTGGGTGTAGCTAGGCGTCGACCAGCCACAGCTCGCTATCGCTCCTGGGCAGTATTTGCGGGAGCCCCAGCAGCATCTTCTTTCTGAGGTTGCTGCTCCTGCCTTTGCGTGGCCAGGTGTTTCAGTCGCTCTCTCCGCTGTCTTCTGCTGTCTCTGTGTGCTGTTGTGAAGCACATTGATGTGCTTTCCTGCCGACATGGACGGACGATCCAGTGGGGGTCCAGAGCCTGGTGGAATGGCCTTTTAATGAGATGTTAATATATTACAATGAGCTCCCTGCCGACTGTTGGCGGGAAATGTGGCCGCCATCTGCGTGCTGAGCGGGCAATCGCCATCTACCTTCCCACCATCGTGAACCAGGACACGCCATATAATCCATGCCCACCACCTATCACTCCCGCTCCCAACGGGCATGGAAAATTCTGCCAAGTGTGTTTATTTTTCCCAAAGATTACTGTTAAAATTAATACTATGAAAGATTTTTATTATTAAAAAGGTAAAGTCCAAAGAAAGAGGGCAGAATTTTGCCCTTGGCTTACAGGATCGGTGGGGGCAGTCAGGAAGCCGTCTGCCGCCCGCAGTCGACAGCGTACCGCAATTTCACCTTAGTGGGGGGACGAGGGCAAGCAGGCCTAGCACAAACTTCGCACATGCGTGCAAAGAGCACTGAATAATCTCCCTGAGGCACAGAGCTTCCTCCAGAGATGAAGAAGATATTGAAAAAATTAATAAAGAACTTAATAATTTATTAAAACATGTCCCCTTATGTGACTTTGTCACATGAGCAGGGACATGTTTTTAATTAAAAAATAAAGTTTTTATTTCATTTGTATTTGTTTTTGGAAACCTCATCCCGCCCGTGGATGAGGTTTCCAAAAAAATGCAAAAACGGCTTGGCCTTTTTGCCTGCCCGCCAACCATTTGGTTGAATGGGCAGTGAAAAATTAACAATTGATAACTTAATGGCCTTAATAGGCCTTTTAATTTTCGGCGGGCGTGCTGCTGGCTCTGGCGCGCGCCCGCCGACCAAACTATCGTGCAACTGTGTGATGACATCAGCATGCTCGGCCGACATCATCACGTGTAATTTCAGGCCCAATCGGGTCGAGCACATGCCCGCCAAGCTAAAAATTCTGGCCACAGTAAAACAATAGGAATTTGCATTCAAAGCGGAAAATATGTATAAAGGTGCGATGGCTGTGTAGGCATTTTAAGATCTAGCAAGTGTGAAAAGCCTTCGGCATCTACGTCTGAAGCTGAGGTCTACAACAAACTGAAGTTAAGGAAACTCACTTTGAATTTGATTGTTTCTTTGCCTGAGTTTTTAAAATCCATGTGTCTTACTGTTGCATTAATGAAAGTGTAACTGGGAATCAGATTAATTAGGGGGTTTAGAAGTTATTATAGTAGCAATTTGTAGACAAACGTATGTGCTTAAAAACCATTTTTCTTGTTAATAAATGTTTAATCTAGTTTTCTAAACACCTCTAAGACTTGGTGGTCTTAATGCTATTGAATGCAATGCATGCATCTTGAAATTTTTATAAATTGCAAAACAGGTTGTGACAGTTGTTTCAAGTTTCTCTTTGGGATTTGGACAGCATTTACCATCGGCTGTGCCATAACATTCCCTATCTCAGGAAGTTCCAAAGTGTTTACAGCAAATTAAGTATTTTGAGGTGTGGTTACAGTCATAATATAGAAAACATGGCAGCTAATTAGGGCACAGAAAGGTCCCACAAAGAGCAATGTGATAATAACTAGATACTTAATTTTTGTGCTGTTGGTTAAAGGATACATATTGGCCAGGTCAATGGGGGGAGCTTCCCTGCCCTACTTCAAACTAGTGTAATTATATCTTTTACGTTCACATGAGAGGGCTGGTGAGATCTTGGTTTAAATCAGCACCTACAATGTTGCAGCATAGTGGGATTACTGCACTGTTGCAGGTGCCATCCTTTCATGAGACTGAGGGAGTACAGCACTGGAATGTCTGTCCAGATTTTGAGCTCAGGCCTGCTAAAATGGGTCTTCGATCCACAACTTTCTGACTTGGATACAAGGGTGCTGTCATTCAGCCACAGCTGAACACCTGATGCCTGAGCCTGCAACCTCTAATCATTTGCTGTAAAATGATGTTGAATGAGCATCATGCTCATATGGACAAACTGAGGACCATCTTAGAGGTGTTCAGACATATGGCAATGCCACAGCACTGCCCAACATCATCCTTAGTGCCAGCATTCGCAAATGATTTAACAAAATGCAGCACTACCTAGATTAAGTGGCAACACCAGGAAAATCAGTATCTATCTCCTCTGTTAGAGAGGCCTGAAGATTCTTCAGTGCATCCAAATTTGATGCTTCTACCAGTGAACTTTGGGGACTATTTGGAGATGATGATTGAAAGTTGCTTGCAAGAGATGTGGGATGATATCTTTTAGAGTTTGCAGGATCTAACTCATACCATCAGGTCTAGCCTCCTGCTTATCAAGAGGCACTTAGATCCAGGACTCAGCATAGGTGGAGTGTCTAGACCAGGGGTCACTAACCTATGGCATGCGTGCCAAAGGTGACATGTGAGATAATTTTCAGTGGCATGCAAGATGATCATCCAGTCTGAGCAGTCAGAACCGCAGACCTGACAGACCAGCTTAAAAAATTAGAACCAGAGAGTTCGATCTTTTTAAATCCGGTCTGTCAGTATCAATGTCGTATTACTGAGTTGCTGCGTGCTGCTTCCAACCTCCGGGCAGCAGCATGGCTCCGATTTTTGATTTTTAAAAATCCCGCGAGAAAGCTGAAGCTGCCTGAAGGTAGCAGTAGCGTGGCAACAGTCAGGAGAGAACACTCAGTTGTAAAATGGTAGATGAAATCCCTGCAATTTTAGAACGAATTGGATGCTGTGTGTGGGGTAGTGGGGGTGGGGGTTGGGATTGGAGGGGAATTTGTGGGGGGAGGTTGATGCGGAGGTTGTGGGGGGGGTTAGACAGCGATAGGCGGAGGTTGGGGGGGACGTTAGAGGGGAGGTTGGGCAGAGGCTGGGGGTGAGGTTGGATGGGAGATTGGGAGGGAGGTTGGAGAGGAGGTTAGAGGGGGTAGGGGGAGGTTGGGGGCACATTAGAGGGGAAGTTAGAGGGGTTGAAAGGAGGTTGGGGGGAAGATTGGGAAGGATGTTAGGGGGGAGGTTGGAGGGGAGATTAGAGGGGGTAGGTGGAGGCTGGGGGGGACTTTAGAGGAGAAGTTGGGGTATGCTAGAGGGGAGGTTAGAGGGATTTTGGGGGAAGTGGGGGAAGGTTGGGGGAAGCGTGGAAGGGGTTGGAGATGAGGTTTGAGGGGGGTTGGAGGGGAAGTTGGAGGGATATTAGAAGGGAGGTTAGTGGGGTATTTGGGGAGGTTGAAGGGGAGGTTGGGGAGAGGGTGGAGGAGGGGTTGGAGGGGAGGTTTGAGGGGAGCTTGGGGGGTGGTTGGAGGGGAGCATTGAGGGGCGTTGGGGGAGGTAGGGGGCAGGTTGGGGGGAAGAAACTCCTCCTCATCTCTGCCTTAAATGGGTGACCCCTTACTCTGAGATTATGCCCTCTGGTCCTAGACTCTCCCACTAGGGGAAACAACCCCTCAAGCCCCATAAGAATCTTAGATGCTTTTTTTTAAATGGTCGCCTCTCATTCTTCTAAACGCCAAAGAGTACAGGCCCAACCTACTCAACCTCTCATAAGATAATCCTGCCATTCCCAGGATCAACCTAGTGAACCTTCTCTGGACTGCCTCCAATGCCAGTATCTTTCCTTAGATAAGGGGACCAAAACTGTTCACAGTATTTTAGGTGTGGTCTAACTAGTACCTTGTATAGTTTTAGCAAGACTTCCCTATTTTTATACTCCATTCCCTTTGAAATAAAGGCCAACATTGCATTTGCCTTCCCTTTTACGTGCTGAACTTGTGTGTTAGCTTCTTGGGATTCATGCACGAGTACTCCCAAATCCCTCTGTGCTGCAGCTTCCTGCAGTCTTTCTCCATTTAAATAATATTCAGCTCCTCTATTCTTCCTGCCAAAGTGCATAACCTCACATTTTCCCACATTATATTCCATCTGCCAAGTTTTTTCCCACTCACTTAACCGGTCTATATCCCTCTGTAGATTCTTTATGTCATCCTCACCACTTGCCTCCCCACCCATTTTTGTGTCATCCACAAACTTGGTGATTGTATATTCACTTCCCTCATCCAAGTCATTAATATATATTGTAAATAATTGTGGCCCAGCACTGATCCCTGTGGCACTCCACTAGTTACAAGTTGCTATGCTGAAATGCCCCCCTTATCCCAACTATTAGTTAGCCAATCCCCTATCCATGCTAATATATGACCCCCAACACCATGGGCACTTATCTTTTTAAGTAGGCTTATGTGTGGTACCTTAACAAATACCTTTTGAAAATCCAAATATATTACATCTACCCTTTATCTATCCTGCTTGTTACCTCCTCAAAGAATTCTAATAAATTTGTTAGGCATGATTTCCCTTTCATGAAGCCATGCTGACTCTGCTTGATTATATTATGAATTTCTAAATGCTCTGCTATTACATCCTTTATAATAGGCTCCAACATTTTCCCAATGACAGACATTAAGCTAACTGACCTATAGTTCCCTCCCTTTTTGAATAAGGGTGTTACATTGGCAGTTTTCCAGTCTTCTGGGACTTCTCCAGAATCTAAGGATTCTTCGAAGATTACTACCAGTGAATCCACCATCTCTTTGGCTACTTCCTTTAATATCCTAGGATGCAATCCCTCAGGTCCGGGGGGCTTATCGGTCTTAAGTCCTATTAGTTTCCCTAGTACTTTTTCTGTAATGATAGTTATTGTATTTATTTCCTCCACCCCTTTTGCACCTTGATTATTCAGTATTTTTGGAATGCTATTAGTGTCTTCTATCGTGAAGACTGATGCAAAGTATTTGTTCAACTCCTCTGCCATTTCCTGGTTCCCCATTATTATTTCCCCAGCCTCATTCTCTAAGGGGCCTATTTTGACTTTGGCCTCTCTCTTCCTTTTTATATATTTAAAGAAGCTCTTACTGTCTGTTTTAACATTACTTGCTAGTTTACCCTCAAAGTTTATTTTCTCCCTCTTTTTTTTGGTCATCTTTTATTGGTTTTTAAAACTTTCCCAATCCTCTGGCTTACCATTAATCTTTGCCACATTGTATGTTTTTTTCTTCCAATTTGATACTATCCTCTACTTCCTAGGTTAACCATGGTTGGTTTACCCCCTTCCTAGAATCCTTCTTTCTCACTGGGATATATCTTTGTTGAGAGTCATGAACTATTTTCTTAAATATCCGCCATTGTTCATCAACCATCTTTTCTGCTAAACTCCTCTCCCAGTCCACTCCAGCCAACTCTGCCCTCATTCCTTTGCAATTATCCTTATTTAAGTTTAGCACAATTGTTTCTAACCCATGTTTCTCACTCTCAAACTGAATGCTAAATTCTACCATGTTATGGTCACTGTTTCCTAGGGGATCTTTTACTCGGAGATCATTTCTTAAACTTGCCTCATTGCACATTACCAGACCCAAAATAGCCTGATCCCTGGTTGGATCCACAACATATTGTTCTAGGAAACTGTCCCAAATATAGTCCATGAATTCTTGCTTGTGGCTACTTCTGCCAATTTGATTTTCCCAATCTACATGAAGATTAAAGTCACCCATGATTAATGCACTGCCTTTTTTACATGCCCTCATTATCTCCTGATTTATTGTCTGTCCTACAGTATAGATACAGTTAGAGGTCCTATAGACTACTTCCACCAGTGTCTTCTTCCCCTTGTTATTCCTTACCCATATGGATTTTACATCTTCTGATCCAAGATCATTTCTTGCTATTCCATCTCGTAAAGCTACCCCACCACCCTTTCCTTCCTGTCTGTCCTTTCGAAAAGTCACATACCCCTGAATATTTAGTTCCCAGCTTTGATCTCCTTGTAACCACATCTCCGTAATGGCTATAAGATCTTACCCATTAATCTCTATTTGTGCCGTTAATTCATTTATTTTGTTCCGAATACTACATGCACTTAAGTAAAGAGCCATTAATTTTGCTTTATCTTTTTCTCCCCTTTGACCCTATTTGCTGGGTTTTTTTTATGTTTGTACACTCTGTCCCTTCCTGTCACACTTTGAGCATCAATACCAAAAAGCTGCCCTGCAATGCTGCCAGATCCTTTTGCTTTGTTAGCCTATGTATTCCCTCTCCAGACCTCTCACTTCCACTCCACCAGCACCGTTTAGTTTAAAGCCCTCTCTACAGCCCTAGTCATTCGATTTGCTAGGATACTGGTCCCAGCACGGTTTTAAGTGAAGCTGGTCCCATCAAAACAGTTCCCTTCTACCCCAGTACTGGTGCCAGTGCCCCATGAACTGAAAACTATTCCTCCCACACCAATCTTTGAGCCATGCCTTTGACTCTTTGACTTTATTTACCCTATGCCAGTTTACCCGTGGCTCAGGTTATAAACCCAGGATTATTACTTTGGAGGTTCTGCTTTTTAATTTTGCTGTACCAACGTGGATGACGACAACTGGATGCCTCCCACTCCAAGTTCCTCTCCAGCTCTGAGGAGATGTCTTTAATCCTGGCACCGGGCAGGCAACACAGCCTTCGGGACCCATGCTCATGGCTGTAAAGAACAGTATCTATCTCCCTAATTATACTTTCCCCTACTATTACTACTTTCCTATTTCCTCCCCCAACTTGAATGGCTTCCTGTACCATGGTGCCGTGGTCAGTTCGCTCATCCTCCCTGCAGTCACTGCTCTCGTCCATACAGCTTGCAAGAACCTCGTAACTGCTGGACAGTTGCAGGGGCCGAGGAACCTCAAATGCTACCCGTTGGGTCCCTATGCCTGCTTCACCCGCAGTCACACCCCCCTGTCCCTGATCACAGACCAAATTTTAATTACCTAATCTGAGGGGGGGTGACCGCCTCCTGGAGCAAAGTGTCCGGCTAACTTTCTCCTTCCCTGATGTGGTGCAATGTCTGCAGCTCTGACTCCAGCTCCTTAACTCGGATCCGAAGTTCCTCGAGCTGCAAACACTAACTACACCTTGTTCTCCAGCAGCTCCCACATGCTGCAGCAGCAGCAACACATCACCCCTCTTGCCATCACTATTTTATTTAATGACTTAATTAATTACTCTAACGTCCCTGCTCTTTACACTTGAAGAATGCCCCGCTGTTTACACTTAATTGTAATTTTTTTACACACCAGTATCGATCTTGTGATTAACAATCTATTTTTAAAAGAAAAAAAAAATAAAAGAACTAGAGACCTAAACACAAACTAAAGACCTTACTTTTACTTTAAAGACTAGAAATACTCACCAATCCCACTCACCAATCAGCTGCCCGCCATGCTCTTTAATGGTCTCTCACTCTCTCACTGTTAATAACCCTGCTGCTCCTTTCACACTCTCCCTCTGTTAATGGCCCCGCTGCTCCTCTCGCTCTCTCACTGTTAATGGCCCCACTGCTCCTCTCACACTCTCTCACTGTTAATGTCCCCGCTGCTCCTCTCGCAATCTCACTGTTAATGGCCCCACTGCTCCTCTCACACTCTCTCACTGTTAATGTCCCCGCTGCTCCTTTCACTCTCTCATTGTTAATGGCCCCACTGCTCCTCTCACTCTCTTATTGTTAATGACCCTGCTGCTCCTCTCGCTCTCTTACTATTAATGAGTTGGAGGGGAGGTTAGGGGGGGAAGGTTGGGAGGGAGGTTGGAGGGGAAGTTTGAAAGGGGTTGGGGGGAGGTTTACTTTAATTTTTATTTTAAGTTGAAATTTATGCAGACATTGGAAAACTTAGCAAGGGCAAGGATCACACTAAACTAGTAAGATTATAGTAATTATATAGAGATCTTATAAATGTTAGAATGTATTACTGGCACGCAAAACCTTAAATTAGAGTGAATACATGAAGAATTGGCACGCCACTTCTGAAAGGTTGCTGACCCCTGGCCTTCACGTTATTGTCCTCTCTTCTGATGACAGCTCATGTGACCTTTCGATCTGGTCCCCTCAGGTGGTGGCTCATATTAAGTGCCAGGGTGCGGGACCACAAAGCACTCAGCTACAGTTTCCCTTGTTGTCTCTTTATGTGGATACATCCACCAGTCAGTTGGTAGATTCATCTTCTGCCAACAATCAATAACACCTGCATTTGGTGTGTATATTACAATGTAATTCTGGAATATTTGAATTACAACCAAAATACTAGCCCTCCGTGTGTCAGAATTGCACAGCTTTTATACCAAAACACCTCCTCAATCTTCTGGTTCCCAAAGAGAAAATGAGCCTCCTTGGAAGGGTAGTTAATTTCTTTAACAAATGTTTGGGATATTCTTAAGGACATCTGTGAGAGCTTGCTGGCTTTCACATCTATCTCCTTACTGGAAATTAAACAGGCACTGTAAAGAGGGAAGATACCTGGCAGAAACAGGTTCTGCTCCAAATTCCTGCCTCTTACCCAAGATGAAGTCATTCCTGCTTTTCCTGAATCCAGCAATGTTGAGACCAATATGTCTTTAAAAACGAGAAAATCCCATTACTTGACTTCAGTGATATGCTGTATGTTGACACTTAAGATTAATAAATTCTTTATTGACTACTAACTACATTAACACCTTCAGAAATAATGTATATCTTCTCCATTTGCTTCTGGAAGGTAACCTGTCTAATTAATGATGCAGGACATCAATCAAAATGAAAATTTGCTCTTGCTAAGATAATTAAAATCAACAGATAATCTGATTGAAATACAATTGTAAATATTTAATTTGTGCAGCCATCACTTCATTCGGGCTTTACATGGTTAGGTTAGTGTAAAAATAACTCCAATAACATTGCAGCCTTTTCAGTAATGTGATCTCACTGCAATGTTCCAAACTACCTGTTGAAATATAAGTGAATCCAAACGTTGACAACATTTTTCCTCCACTATTCTTTCTGGAAGTCTATTCTACATGTTGAATACAATGTGTGCAGATGAATTTCCTCATATCATCCTAAAATTATCTTTTATTAGTCTGAATTGATAGTTTGTACAAACGTAACCTAGTTAGCAGCTGTTAGTTTGAATTCCTCTCTTTACATCCTACCCTTCAAACAGATTCTTATCCATTGCTAGGGTTTACCCTGAATTCCCACAGTTTTCAGTTTAATTAATAACCTTTGGTGTGAACTTTATCAAAAGTATGTTGGAAGTCCAAGTGTCCTGTGTAATAGGGTTTTCCATGGATCAATCAATGAATGCAAAATAATGCAAATTACTAGTGACAATAGTAACCTTCATGCTATATATGATGGTATCAAAAGAGCACTCAGTCCCACCATCACCAAAGTTGCCCCTTTGAAAACCCTGGATGGGAAAGTACTTTCTGATAGGAACAAGCAAATGACTCGCTTGGTAGGGGCTACTCTGAGCTGTACTCACAAGGTGGCTATCTCTTTGCCTGTGCTTGGTGATCTTTAGCAGCTACCTCTCACGTATAAACTTAATGCAGATGTGAATATTATTGGCATTTTATTTTGCTAAGGTTTAATGGCAATTTACATTGTTAAATAGGTGACGGATATTTGTATACCTATAAATGGGGATAGCTAGGACATTGGTGGGTGGAGGAGTGTTGTCTCTATACTAAGTCAATAAACTGTCTCTGCAAGGAAAGACTCTCTGCCTTAGTTTTGACTTTGCCATTTGGCTTGGATCCGTGTAACAGCAGAACCCTCATTACTTGAGCTCGAAAAGGCCATTAACTCCCTAGCTGCATGGAAAACACCTGGAAAGAACAGGGTACCAGCTGAGCTACTCAAGTATGGAAAGCCCCACTTCTACTACCATACCTTCACAATGTCCTCCTCCTCTGCTCGAGAGAAAACTCTGTCTCACAGGATATGCATGATGCAAATATCATCACGCTATACACAAGAACAAAGACTATCAAGGGGATTATGACAACCGCCTCATTCCTCAGCGCTACTGGGATTGCCTTTGCCAGAGTCATTCTAATGAGGCTCCATCGACTAGCCAACAAAATATACCCTGAGGCACATGTGGCTTCAGAGCAGGCAGAACCAGGGTAGACATGATCTTCTCCCCATGTCAGCTTTAAGAGAAGTGCAGAGAACAGCAAACACTGCTCTACCTAGCTTTTGTAGATCTCACAAAAGCATTTGACACCGTGAGCAGGACGGGCCTCTATCAGTTACTAGAGAAAATCGGCTGTCCTCCCAGGTTTCGCAGTCTCATACGGTCTTTCCATGATATCGTACACGGCACCATTCAGTTTGACGGCTCTGGCAATTTTGAGATCAAGAATGGGGTGAAACAGGGCTCCACCCTGGCCCCTACTCTGTTTGGTATCTTTTCCTCTGTCCTATTGATTTATACTTTCCCTGCCAACCTGGAGTGTATCTCCACAAATGATCAGATGGGAAACTTCTCAACCTCTCAAGACTGAATCCCAAGACAAAAATGTGGTATGTCCCGATCAGAGAACTTCTATATGCTGATGATGCTGCACTAGTTGCCCAGACAGAAGACCAGCTTCAAAGGCTCATAGAGCATCTGCCCCATGCCTGTGTCGTGTTCTCCCTCACCATCATTTCCAAAGCAACTGTAGTTATGAGACAGGATGTCGCATCATCACTTGTGCTCAGACTCAACAACACATCATTAGAAGCAAATTCCATGATATTGAATCTACAGTGACAGACAACCTGTCTCTTGATGAAGAGCTCTGCTCGAGCATTGGAAAGGCAACCACCAACTTTGGCCAATTAACAAAACGGGCACAGAAAAACAACAAACTGACCAATAGGTGATGCTTATCTAGGAGGCCTGTGTCCTCAACACATTGCTGTATGGCAGCGAAGCCTGGGCAACCTATGCCTACCAAGAAAAAGGGCTCAATAACTTTCATTTCCAGTGTCTACAATGCATCCTTGACATCACAAAGTCACCAATGAAGCAGTCCTTTCTAGGGAAAACATGCCAAGCATACTAGCACTAAACAAGCAAAGAAGACTTTCCTAGCTTAGTCATGTGTACAGGGTGGAAGCGGGTCACAACTCCAAGGATATGCTGTACAGGGAGGCAGCCTGTGCCAAGAGACCAGCTGGGCGTCCAAAGCTCAGATTCAAGGATACTGTCAAAAAAGACATGAAAGCACTCAACATCAATCACAACAAGTGGGAAACTCTAGCTAACGACCGATGCAAATGGCGACACCAACTATAGGCAGGTGTTCGCCACCATGACGATATGTGGTTTCAGCAGCTCCAAAGCTCCTGCAAACAATGAGTCAGCAGAAATCATCCTGCACCACCGGCAAGGGAGAACTTATTCTGCGGCACTTGCTGCAGACTTTGCCCTTTCAGTATCAACTTGTTCAGCCATCAAGAGGAGTGCAGCAGATTATCAGACCTCACCAAAATTCCGAGGTTATCATTTTCTCAAAGAAATTGAGGAGATTGATCATACAGGGTGTTCCCTTTATGAAACCTAGCTGACAGCCGCTAATTTTTGGATAAAGTATTGTATAAACTATCTTCAAATTTGCTCCTGATAATCAATTCAATTATTCACATAGGTTGGGAATGGGTTTAATACTACTTAGGTTGCCTATGATCATTTTGTCACTCTTTTTGTCTATCTTTATACGCTAACTTTCTTCCAGTCTCCTGGTACCTCCTGGTGTCCATTGATTTCCTTATGAGTTTAAATTCCAGCTTCAATTTATCACCCAATTTAGTTACTTCTCACTAATAGTCCGTTCTTTACCAGATCATTGGATTGAACATATTATAGTAGAAAGCCCTATAGTATAAAGGTATTTGGCATAGAAAGGGTTAATGTGGGACTGCAAAACAGTACTCCCACAGTGTGACGTAAAGAGATACATGATCTGAGACTAGATAGAATGGTGGGCTGGACAGAGACCTGTGTAGAAGAAAGCATGGAGTTAGCTCATAGCTTGGGCTATACCCATAGTTATGTGTTATCAATAAACACTCAATGTTCAACCGTACAAGACTCAGAAACTCTTTGTGAGACCTGCTGAACTTACAACATACAATATGGTAGCAGCTAAAATCTAGAACCTCAGAGAAGCTGGAGTATAAATTCAAAAACTGGAAAATTAAAGGAGCAGCATTCTGACCTGACTGAAAACGCCTGAATTGAAGACATAGAGGGAGGTCGCCTGACAGAAGGCCGGAAGAAAAAAGAAACTCCACTGTGCAGCTGAGGACCCCACAAGATCTCGTGGAGATCTATTGTGAGTGCGCAGAGTGCGAATCAAAGGACCTAGCAGGGGTGAGCAAAAAAAAATCAGCTCTAAGCCAGGACAAGTTTAAAAAGCCTCAGTGCTGTAAAAAACAGCCAGAGCAGCCCATTTCTGAAAGCACCGTGGCCGGCCTGCATTCAGAATCAGCGCCGCACCACGTGGCGGCCAAGCTCTCAACAACGAAGCGGAAGGTTTAAAATCCTCAGCCAAAGCCAGGAATCAACTGTATAATGCCCAAAGTCCTCTGCTATCACAGGGAAGGCCCCAAATAATTGATTTAATAAATCGCTGCAAAAAATTAAACTCCAAAGAGGCTTGAGATCGCCATCACCACAGGAGCCCGTCAAAATGCGATAAGCACAAGGAGACTCTTTTGAAAATAATGGTTACTGCAGCACCATTTTTAAAACCTGCACAGTATTTAAAGCTATACTCACCTGAACTTCAAAACAGCTATGGACAACGAACCAACATTACCAGACCAATTTGGACTGATCCAAGGTCCAGACCAAGCATAAAATTGGGGACTTTGGCAGATTCTTAAGATACATGATAGCTTCAGGATTAGATAAAAAGGCAGAAAATGGATAAGCGAGTAAACTATTCAGATAGTTAATGATATTATTGTGAGGCAAGGAATAAACAAATCCTCAGCTAAATGTGATGAAGTTCTAAAGTCATTCAAAATATATTTTAATCTAAGAAGCAACAAAACTTTAGTGAGTGCAAAATTCAACAAACATGTACAAATGATTGGAGAACTGGTTGGTTCTTCTATAATCAAATTATACTGATTACGGTGACCTTAAGTCAGAACTCATAAGGGATAAAATTGTTGTCAGAGTGGCTGACAATGCTCTTTCAGATATACTACAGGTCAAGAAAGATGACTCTAGTAAGGCCATCCAAACAGTCAGTCTAAAATCTGCCAACTGCATCGATCCATTTTACATGGCGAAAGCAAGCTATGTTACAGAGCAACCCCAGCTCTCCAGCTAGTAAAGCAACAAAGGAGCAGAGACATTGCAGGCCAAGGAAGGCAATACCTAAGCTAACAACATGAGGGTGGGCAGCCATATCAGCACTGTGGAGCCAAATAACCTCACAGGTGAGAGCAATGTCCAGCAATCTCAGTGCAATGTTTCAACTGCAACCTTCTGGGATACTTCGGAAAGCTATGCAAAGCTAAGAGACCCAGATGGGTGGAGGATCCCAAAACAATCCATGGGATTGAGACACCACACCAGGAAGAGACCCAACCAAGCTTCTTGGTGTTAAGGATCCTGGATTCTCTTTTTTGAAAGCGGACTCCTCAGTAAACATCACCTCAGCAACTTCAAATTGGACATGGGAACCAGTATTACAGTCCTCTCGGATAAGGGACTATGGCTGACAGGCCTCTGGCTATAAACAACAGATACATCATTCTACGGGCCTGGAGGAATCCAACTTCCAGTCATAGGCATTATCCTTGAACCTCTAAGGTATGGTGACAAGCAGATATTCGAAGTCATGAACGTCATCCGAAACCAATCTTTTTCTCTCTTGACCAGAGATGACTCTGCTGCCTTTAACTTCTTAAAACAACAGAGAATGTCAAGACAACTTCTGTCATCAACTAAATGGAACTGCAAGTTTCCCAGAGGCCTACCAGTAAAGATACTCTCAATTGGGACTTCAGCTTTGAATTGTCTTCACTCTTCACAGAGCCAGTTTGTTCAATTTCTTTGTAGCAGAACCTCCTCTTTGGTCAGACCAGCCAAACCATCAGATAACCACCACTGTACCTCAAGTGGAAGCACACAGGAAAATGACCAGCAACAGAAGAATGATCCCCAAAACCCAGGCTCCAACAGTGGCTGTCACACTATTGTAAACGCCACAGCACAAACACTGCAACCTTCAGCCAACACACAAGGCTGCAAGACGAGGCTGGAGCAAGGAACTAGCGGCCATAAGCTCACCAGAGCACACCTCAATGAGGGATGGAGACACATGGAAGAACACAGTGTCACAATAAAAGCCAAGCTGCAAGATGAGCCCACTGATGAGGAACACCCAAACGGCAGAGAAAGACCCTTTCAATTCCCACAAAGATCATGGTGGATCACACAGGAAAAGAACAACAGGAATGAACGGAGTGAACATTCTCTCCAGAGAGAACAGGACAAGCCCGTGGTCCCTGAGCAGAGCAGATGCAGAGTTGACAAAGAGGCATTCAACTCCAAGGAAGGAAAAGCCTATCAGAAGAATTTAACCAAGTGCCAGAAACAAGGTTGCCCAAATCAACAGAGCCTACCACTCCTCTGAATGTGACCAGAATGAGATCTGGAAGAATTGTCAAGCCTCCAGATTGTATAGATTTATAAAGTCAGAGATTTGAGGAGTAGAGAAGGGATAAATGATTGTAATGTAAATACGTTGCGTAAAGACTTTGGGGGAGGTATAGTATAGGGCATCTAGCATAGCAAGGATTAATGTGGGACTGCAAAACAATACCGCCCACAGTGTAATGTAAAGAGACACATGATCTGAAACTAGAGAGAATGGTGAGCTGGACCTGTGTGGAAGCAAGCATGGAGTTAGCCTGTAGCTTGGGCTATACTCTGTTATATATTTACATAGTTATGTGTTATCAATAAACACATAGGGCAAAATATTTAGCTTGGCGGGTGGGGGCGCACCTGACCTGCTTGAGCATTAAATAAAACGCGTTGACGTCGGCTGAGCGTGCCGACGTCAACGTGCACTCTCGCAATATATCGTTGGCGGGCGGGTAATGGAGACTGAGCTGTGCCCGCAATTAATTAAGTGGCCAGTTAAGGCCCTTGAGACATTAATTGTCTCTGACTTTACATAGCACATGAGATTTTTGTGCCGTCGCATGGGCAAAACTGACAGCCGGGGGAGCCACAATTTGCAAAACCTTATCGACGGGCGGGATAAGAGGGGTCAGTGGCCTTGACAAAGTGATTAGTGAGGAGTGCAGGATATCACTTGCTTCTGGTTGCTTATGTGAACAGGACAGCTTCATTTCACTTCAGAGCTGCATTCAGAGATATTGTAGGCTTCAGTTAAGGATTCAACTGTTGTTTTCCAGGCCCCCGGGGGATTCACACCGCGTGGGGCCTTCCAGGTATCAGGCAGCCTTCCCTTACCCTGGGAATGAGGATGGTGGTCTCCGCTGGAGGCACCTCCTCTGAGGAGGAAGAGAGGACCAGAAGTGAGAAGAGGCCAGGTGTCCCCATGCAGCTTCCAGGGGAGTGACCTGTGGGCAGAGAGGTGCAGGCACAAGGGGCGCAGAGCCAACAGGAAGTCCAAGACGGAAGGGGCCACAGAAGACGGCAATATCCTGTTGCCAGGGTTTACAGGCGGCGATGCAGCTACCTCAATATGTCTAAGGTGCAATGCCAACGGAGGCTCTGTCTCTCGAGGGAGACAGATGACCTCCATCTGTCAGAAGATTGGCCCTGAGATCATCTCCGACTGTGTGGGTGGACACCATATGCCAGTGGCGCTGAAGGTCACGGTGACCCTCAACTTCTATGTCTCCGGCTCTTTCCAGGGGTCAGTGGGGGATCTGTGTGGAGTGTCCCAATCAGCTGTCCACAGTTGCGTCAAACTGGTGACAGGAGCTCTGTTCAGGCGTGCATTGACTTTCATTCATTACTGTACGGGGCCAGCCAGGCAGAGCGAGCCAGAGGCTCTGCAGCAATTGCTGGGTTTTGCCGTGTCCAGAGTGCAATCGACTGCACACATGTGGCCATCAAGTCGCCAGCAGGTGAGCCGGGAACTTTCATCAACAAGAAGGGATTCCATTCCATGAACGTGCAGATAGTGTGTGATCACAAGATACAGATTCTGCAAGTCTGTGCAAGATACCCTGGCAGCTCCCCTGTTGCTTACCTCCTGAGGCACTCCCAGGTGCCGAGGCTCTTCAGTGCTTCAGCCCAACTAGGTGGATGCTGCTGGGTGACAAGGGCTATCCCCTCAAGAGGTGGCTCATGATGCCTCTCCGCCACCCAAGAACAGAGGCCGAGCAGCAGTACAACAGGAGCCACGCCTCCACAAGGGCGGTGGTAGAGAGAACCATAGGTCTTCTCGAGATGCGCTTCCAATGCCTGCACCGTTCAGGGGGTGGACTCTAATACCCCCCAGATCGTGTGTCACTGATAGTGGTTGCATCCTGCGCTCTCCACAATCTGGTACTGGAAAGGGGGGACACAGTGGAGGAAGAAGGCCTTGATGCAGCTGCACATACAACAGATGATGAGTCCAATAGTGAGTCCGAGGGCGAGCACGGTGAGGAGAAGACTGAGGGCGTGGATGCTGATCTGGGTAACCTCCAGGGATGCAAGGACACCCGGGACGCTTTGACTTCAGATAGACTACCAAATAAGAACCACCATCACATGTCAGGGCTGTAGGCTCCATACTCGATCCCTGACAGGACCAGTTCCTTGGTCAACAACATATACTATGTGCCTTTGCAATAAAGTTTCAGGAGACACACATCCATCATAACATCATGGCCTGCCCTGCACCTACAGAACAAATGAAGCATAATGAGACCAGTTGCACAAAATAACATCTCATTTACTTGTGAATGTGAAACATTGCAGAAATTAACATTAAACAGTGTTTTCACTCACACCATTAAAAAAAAAAAAGAAAAATGGGGGAACCAAAGATCACCCGTGATAAGGCCGTGTTGTGCTTAAGGTGCTTTAGGTTTTTGCTTGCGGGTGCTATGTCTAGGTGCTCCCCCATCACTGGCACCGGCATTGAAGACAGCCTGCTTACTCTGCTGAGTTGTTGGCATTGATGACCTCGGCAGGCGTCCTCTGACCCGTGGAGCCTGTGCTGGCCCCGCCTGGGAGGGTGCGGTTAGTGCCACGGCTGGCATCTCCTCTGTCGACGCAGCCTCATCGGATGCCATGATCACTGGCAGAGGGGCGGAGGAGCTTCTGCAATCATCCAGAGTGCCCTAAGAGGAGCACGCAGAGACGACAGGCAACTTGGACGCTTTGGACCTCCCTGCTCACCATTGATGGATGGGCACCTAGCCGGGTAACTGGGTGCCCAATCCATCTCCCACACTGACACTGACCAGCTGAGGTCATTGCCAGTGTGAGGGCTTGCAGGCCCGAGTCCATCCTCATGGACCCCTGATTCTGTCCCTGCAGGAGCCTCTCCATGAAAGTCACCATTCTCTCCATGGAGGAGGCACTGCGCTCGGCCATGAGGGTCATTGCATTGCTCACGCTCCGCAAGGACTCCTTCACAGCAGAGACCATGGCACACATTCCCTCATGTATCTCCACCAGATCGTCCTGCACACTCTGCTGGACATCCAGCATCTGCTGCCTCATGGATGACTCCAGAGGCACATCATCGGCCATCGACTGAGTGTTGTCCTGGTCCCCAGCAGTCCTCTGACTGCCAACGCCCTGGGCACTCTCTGCCTCCGCCTGCACCTCAAGCAAGTGTGAAGTTCCCTCACCAATGTGCACCGATTGACTACATGGCGATCTTATGCCCACCGAGGTGCTGGTATCTGCACTGGTGCCTGCTTGACAGAAAGGGTGTGAAACAGATGCATGGTGGCCCTCAGGGGTCAGGGGTGGGTCTTCAGGTTCCCCATGACAACCGGCTGCTGGTGCGTCTAAAAGGGGGAAGAAGGACATGTCATTAGTTTAAGTCATAACACTGTCACTGTGCAGGCCTGGCACCCTGATGAGACAGAGATATGCATCATGGTGCTGTCTTTCAATTATCAATGGGGATTCCAGGTTCCAGGCTCACATCAATATAGAGACTCCACTGGAATGGTTGCAATAACTGACTTTCTCACCTCAGTGCACTGCACTCTTACCTTCCTCTGGCACCCAAACCTCACTGCGGCCTCTTGACCAAGGTGCATGGCGCCTCTCCAGCTCAAGGGCCTCCTGCTCATATTGCATGAGGATGAGGAGGTCCCCTGCTAGTCCGTGACCTCTCAGCATTGTTATGGGATGTTTTCTCCTGAAAGGATAGAGGAGCATTGATTAGTCCACGCTCTACCTGCAGCGCCACTGCAGCCTGGCCAATCCCGCCTGAGGAGCACCTCGCAGGGCTCAGCTGATCTGTGACCCTGGTGCCGCAAGGTGCTCAGTCCAAGCACCCCATTGGCCAGCTCCTGCCTCATTGACATTTGCCACTCACACTCTAACACTTCTGAGGTCCACGGGGATGGGCAGCTCTTAACTGTTCTGCAAAATGACCAATGCCAACACGGTACTCACCCTTCCCAATCACAGGAGATCGTTGAAGCGCTTCCGGCACTGCACCCATGTGCATCCCACCACGTCATGGCTGCTGACCCTGATGCCACCTCCTTCCAGGCCTTTTTGGTGAGGTGGGAGGGCCTCCTCCTCCCATCCCTGGTGACAAGGGTTTCTCTCCTCACTGCCACCTCCTCCAGAAGGAAAGCAAGGCACTCATCCGAAAAACGTGGGGCTGATTGCCCTGCTGGCCTGCCTTCCCGCCTGCCATGTCCACCCTCTGCGGTTTCCATTCGCAACACCTCCACGTCCTTCGGTGGCAGCCTTCCAGGGGCTGCCAAGGCTGCAATTGAATTGGCCGCCGGGTAGCCATTGGACTTGGCAGACATCATGCCCTGGCCCCCGTCCGCCCTTTCGCGCTCATTCCCTGGCTGTGTATCAAGGTGGGCGGGCCTTAATTGGCTCACCCACATAAGATCGCGGAGCGCTGCCAATCATGGGCGGCGGTTGGCTTCCCGACCGCTCCCGCATGCCAAGGGTAAAACTCTGCCCGTAATGTTTAATAATGCAAGACTCAGAACCTTTTCATGAGACCTACTGAACATACAACATACAAGCCCCATCTCAAAGATTGAAAAAACCAAAGATAAACACCTCCTCTTGCTAGTTTATAGAGTAACTGATTACAAAGGAAATAAAAATTGGGAGAGATGTAATACTGGCACCCATTTTACACTATCGCACAAAGTCCAAATCTAGCTTCATGAGCACTTATCAAAAATTCATGTACATCCACCACAGGCAGTACGAAGATGGAAATTTATTCAATAAAATAACAGTTTTAACAAGGGAGCTGAGAGAGATTGTTAATGCTCAATGTACAACTGTGTGATATCTGTATTGTGTATAAGAATATCCTATCAGTGCTAAAGACTCTCTGAAGCACAACAACATTCAGTTTTTTTTCTACCCAATTTACAATGCTCTTTTTAATATTTGTCACCATATGAGCAATGGGCATTGACGTTTTCAACTGAATAAACATATTCATTCTATTCACAGCACCTTATCCCTTCAGGGGAGGTTAGTATGAACTCAGAGGTAACAATAAACAACAATCGTGTGTCATGAATAGTCAGGTGCCTCACTATTCATAATGCCACAATTATTCTTGACCCATAAGGTCATTCTGGCTTCCTCTTGCAGGGTCTTGAATGTGGAGAATAGTTCCACCCAACTGCCTCCAGGACAAGGTTAACCTTCTATATTATAAATCACTCTTAGAAATACTGCACCAGACTAACATCACTCCATAGAAAAGCAGTTTTAAATGTGATGTTCCTAATTTATTTCATAGAAAGCAAAATTTATCTGCTACCAGCCAAAGTTATCACTGGAAGCTTCTCAGCAAAGATTACAGAGTCAATATTATAATTATCAGTGCTATGCATCAGTTGCCATTCTCTGTATTATTGGGTGCCAAGGCCTCTCTGCACCTGATGAGCCTCATTGAACCAGTGTTAGTCATCTGGCTTGATAGCAAGTGTACATTCACCAGAGTGATGAAAGGTTTAAGAAAATATAGTTAGCTGGCAAGGGGAGATTTAGTAGTGTTCTTGAAAATTCTGTTAAGTTTTGATAGAGCATGATTGAAAAGGTTACTTACTCTGTTTGAGAATTCAGTGACAAGAAATTGTCACTGAGTGTGAGAGAGAGGTTATGAATAATTTCTTTGCACAGAGAATTGTTGGAACATGGGCTGTTTTTCTAAGGGGGAATAACTGAGCCAGAGACTATCACGTCTTTTACATGAAACATGTTAAATATTTGTAGGGGAGGTTTTAGGGGTGTCAGGAGGTAGCAAATTAATTTTGGGTTGTTCTAGGGAAGAACCAGCACAAATACAATAAGCACAATAAGGAATGGTTCTTGTGTCCATGGCATCTTTGTCAGTCTCTCCTTAGCCCCCACCTATCGCTGACTTTCTATCCTGCTTTACCTGCTCCGCACCCCCTTCAACAGTATAAATTCCATCACATTTCTACTTCTCTTTACCTCTGAAAAAGATTCATGCGGACCCGAAAGGTTGACTCTGTTTCTCTCTCCACAGATGCTGTCAGGAGCTTTTCCAGCATTTTCTGTTTAATTTTAAGGAATGGTTCCTTCTGTGATGCAGACTTATGCTGTTTTATGTTTTAATTGGGTTTAATCCTAAAATTAGAAGCTTTAGTTATCTAACAATTTTCTGTTACTCTGCACCTAGGAGACACAAGTGAATAATCGTAATGAGGACAAAACAAAAACAGAAATACGTGGAAAAACTCAGCAGGTCTGGCAGCATCGGCGGAGAAGAGCACAGTTGACGTTTCGAGGGTCATGAGGACTCGAAACGTCAACTGTGCTCTTCTCCACCGATGCTGCCAGACCTGCTGAGTTTTTCCACGTATTTCTGTTTTTGTTTTGTATTTCCAGCATCCACAGTTTTTTGTTTTAATCCTAATGAGGAAATGCCTAGATTTCATTCAGTAACTCCAGATGATCTGACCAAGATCCACAACTCAGGCTTTGGGGCAAGTTCAGTATTCATGACCGGTGAAGCAGGATAGAGCCTGTGAACCAAGTATTTTAAACAGGTTTAACTCCTGTGTGAAATTGGCATACACAGGAATGTAATAGAAGCACATTAAGCATCCAAATTGGAAGCTCACTGATCAGAAGCTATACCCTCCTAAATCCTGCTTGTACTCAGCACTGTGAACTGACCCATCAATCCAAAGGCATATGGAGGTATACACAATAGGCAGAATTTTACGTCCTGTGAGCGGGCGCGCTCCCGACCCAATCATGTGTAAAATAGCGCGTGATGAAATCGGGTGAGGGTCCCGATATCATTGTGCACTCGAGCAATATTTCAGTTGGCGGGTGCACGTGAGAGTCTGCAGCATGCCCACCGACTATTAAGGCCATTAAAGTTTCAATTAGCCGTGATTTTTCGCTGCCTGTCCAACATTACGGTTGGCAGGTGGGCAAATTGGCCAGGTGGCCTTCGGAATTTTGAGGAAACCTCATCCAAGGGCGGGATGAGGTTTCCAATATCAATTTAAAAAAATTTTTGGGCAGAATTTTTATAATCTATATGTTTAGGTGAGTGAGTCCGATGTGTTGACATTTTTTTCTGCATTTTTACATTCTTATTTCTTGGTTTTAAATTCTTCAGCTCCCTGAGGCAGCTCTCTGCCTTTAGGGAGCTTTCTGTGAGCGTTCCCCCACACCCGCGCTGACTTCAGCGCTCGCCATCCTCCTGCCCCCACCCTGGCAGTGCTGAGCCTTTCAGCGTGCCTTTCATGCTGGCCAGCCGTTAATTCGCTAACCAATGTGAAATCACGGTCGGGGGCCGATCGCAGGCGGCGGGCCATTTCCTGGCCGTTCCCGGGCCCACTCACCGCACCTGCCCGATGACCCAAAAATCCTGCCCAACATGTGCAATTGCATCTGTACTAGAAGGATCTGACACCTAAAGAGTTAATGTGGGACTGAGTATAGTACTGTCCACAGGGTGATGTGAGAAGGCACATAACCTAGAGCTAAGGCCAGTCTAGAGACAGGTAGCAACATGTGAGGACCTAGTATGGGGTCCGCTCCACACCTTTACCCTCTACTGTAAATATGTACATAGTTCTGTACTGTTAATAAAGGCTTCCTTTTAACTTCAACAAGACTGTTTCATGGTGCCCAAGCAAGTACACATCATGGGTAGCGACAACAGAACAGATCAGCATCCAGATATACCAGAGGGTTGACATGACAATGAGAGAGACATATTTGGATTCCCAAGAGCACAGTGCCATGGGGTGGAGAGGCAATGATTGCAAACTGTTATCTGCACCTCTTTATCAATCCACTGAATCATCTGGCTACTGAATATTTAAGATAACAATCTGTTTCAAGAAGAACTGAGTTTTCAAACAAATAAATTAAGTTATGTGCCTTTATGATGTTGTAAATGGTTCACAAATTTGAATAGTAAGGTTTTTTTTATATTTGGTCCTGGGCCCAGCATTTATGGCCCATCCCTAATTGCCCTTGAGAAGCTGGTGGGGAGCCACCTCTTTGAACCACTATAGTCCACATAGAGTAGGTAGGCCCACAGTGCTGTTAATGAGAGAGTTCCAGGGTTTTGATCCAGTGATAATGTTCCAAGATCCAAGTCAGCATAGTGTGTTCCACACTATATAGTTCCAAGTCAGCATAGTGTGTTACTTGAAGGGGAACTTGCAAGTGGTGGTGTTCCCATGTGTCTTCTGCCCTTGTCCTTCTAGGTGGTAGAGAGTGTGGATTTGAAGTACTCTTGAAGAAATCTTGACCAGTTTCTGCAGTGCATCTTGTACATGCTACACACTGCTGCCACTGTGCATCAGTGGTGGTGGTGAGTGGATGCTTAAGGTGATGCATGGAGTCCTGATCAAATGGGCTGTTTTGTCTTGGGTGGTGTCAAACATTTTGATTGTTGTTGGAGCTGCACTCATCCAGGCTAGTGCAGCGTTTTCCATCACACTCCTGATTTGTGCCTTGTAGATGGTGGACAGGCTTTGGTGAGTCAGGAGATGAGTTACTTGCCCAGTACTTATGACCCCACCCCCTTCAGAAAACAAAAAAACTGATAAATAAGTGTTCCTGGTAACAGATTACCAAGTAACAGACATGTTTAGAGGGCTTGGTAGAATACTCTCTGCTTGCCTGGATGAGTGCAGCTCCAACAACACTCAAGAAACTCAACGCTATCCAGGACAAAGTGGCCCACTTGATTGGCACCCCCTACATCCAGGCACAGTGGCACTAGTGTGTCCTATCTACAGGATGCACTGCAGCAACACACCAAGGCTTCTTCAACAGCACCTTCAATACCTCTACTACCTAGAAAGACAAGAGCAGCAGACACATGAGAACATCACCACCTGGGAGTTCCCCTCCAAGACACACACCATCCTGACTTTGGAAATATATCGCCTTTCTTCGCTGTCGCTGGGTCAAAATCCTGGAAATCCTTTCCTAACAGCACTGTGGATGTACCTACACTACACTGACTGCAGTGGTTCAAGAAGGCAGCTCATCATCACCTTCTCAAGGGCAATTAGGGATGGGCAATAAAAATGCTGGCCTAACCAGTAATACTCATATCCCATGAAAAGAATAATAAAGCATCCACCTACCTCACAAGTGTACGTCGTCTTTCTCTTTCTATGCATTTCTCACATCCCCATCTATCGGTGCAGCATTGACAGTCTCCTTGTCAATGGTGGCCTTTTGAAAGAGGTGCCTACCAAGGTGTGGAAGTGCTCAACATATTCCAGAGTCTCTCCTACAACATATATGGGAGGTGGAATATTTGGCTGACCAGGTGTCGGTTAATATGAGTTTTGTTTTTGCATCATTCAAAGATAGGCCAAGTTTCTTGAATGTAGAATTGAAGAGTTCAAAAATAGTTTGCAAATGTTGTGCAGAGTGAGCAGTGACACTGCAGTCATCCAGAAACTGTAGATCATGTATGTTTATGGTGGTTAGTTTAGTTTCAGCATGACGGCAACTGAGGTTAAAGAGTTTTCCATCTAGGCGGTATTTAGTACACTCATCAGAGTGCAGTTGATCTGAGGTGAATAGCTACTGTCAGGTAGATTATAAGTAGTATGGGGGCTATCATACAGCCTTGCTTGACCCTAATCTGGATTTTGAAGGTGTCTGTTTCAGATCTCCGACTCAAGACAGTTGCAGTAATATCATTATGAAGCAATTGCAGGATTGTGATGAAGTTTCTTGGACATCCAAATCTTTGGAGCACAATCCACAGAGCCTCACAATTTACTGAATCAAATTTTTTGGTCCAGTTGATGAATGCAATGAAGAGATCCATCAAAGACCAAAGCCTAAAGCCACACTGTGCCTCTGGGCGGATTTGCTCAGCCACAGGGAGTAGATGATTCAGGAGAATGAGTGACAGGATTTTCCCGGTATGGGCAAGAGGGAAATACTTCGACAGTTTCCACAGCTTGATTTATCTCCCTTCTTGAAGGCAGTTATAATTGTCACATTCCTGAACTCAGTGGAATTTCTTTCCTTCCCAGATTTGTAGAATTAATGAATGGAGTCTTGATGTAAGCAAAAGTTCACCAGCTTTGAAAACCTTCACTGGAATACCATCGGGGCCGCAGGCTTTGTTGTTTTTCATCTGGTTGATTGCTTGTTGCATCTCTCCTATCGTTGGTGGTTCACCCATGGATTCTACCACAGGGTACTAACAGATAGTCTGGAGAATATCAGCTGCCACTGCAGATTCACGGTTGAGGAGTTGTTCAAAATGTTCTTTTCAGAGTTGACGGATGACATTGTCACCCTTAAGGAGAGAAACACCATCCTGTGAACGAAGGAGATTTTGTCCAATTGACCGTGGTCTATAGACGGCCCTGGTGGCTTCAAGAGCTTTGCGTGTCACGATGATCAGCATATTGTTGGATCTCTTGGGCTTTTTCTCCCCACCACCGGTGCTTTATTTTCTGGCTTTGTGGTTGGATGTCAGCCTTGAACTGTTAGAATGCTGCCTCTTGATTTGTGACTTTGGTTTGTCCTGCAAGGCAGTGAGGGCTGCTCATGTTTGTTCTTGGAGGTCACATATTTCAGCATTGTTTTCGATGATATTACAACCCAATGGTCTGGGCATGGGAGTCCAGTACAGCTGACTTTATTTGATCACACTGTTCTGAAATGGAGTTGGAGGTGTGAAGATTTTCCAGATTGGCTGTGAGCTTCTCTTGCAATTCACCTCTTTGATCGGGCTATTTTTGGGCTGAGACCATGGCCAAAGTCTTCTGGTCTCAAGATTGAAGGAGACTGGATGGATGAAAGAAGATGTACATCAGGAGCCTGTGGAGGTTTAAATAACAACAATTGTTTTTTTTTTAACAAGTGAGGTGTTATTTAATCTTTGTTTCTGATCTCAAAATTAAGAGGTTGATGACATATCTATGAGTAACTACCTTGATTCCCTTTTCATGGGCCTATAAATCATTTGTTTGAAATCTGGAAATAGTCTTGTAAATGAATCAGGATATTAAAATTTGTTTCCCTCCGTATTTCCTGTTTTCCCAAGCTGAGTGAATATGCCCGATTGTTAGTCAATTAAAAGCTTATTTAGCCACCTGAGAATCATGAAATGAGCATTATTGCAGGCAACATCTGACTGATGAAGTTTCTTCTGGTAAGGTTAGTAAAATTCTACTGACCTGATGGAAGACTGAAGTCATTCGCACTTCTATGTGCTAGTATTAGAACAAACAAAAAATAGTGAAATTAATACTATTTCTAATGGGGTTGGTAAAATAGTGGTCACGTTATAGCTTTAATAATCCAAAGGTCTCATGATACAGTGATTTGAGCTCAAATCCCACGACGGCAGCCAGGGGATTTATATTCGATTAACGAAAATAAATCTGGAATTAAAAAACTATAATGTAACCATGAAACTACTGGATTAGTATAAAAACCCATTTGATTCACTAATGTCCTTCAAGAATAGAAAATTGTTGCTCCTACCGAGTGTGGCCTACATGTGACTCCAGATCCACAGTAATGTGACTGAGTCTTAACTGCCTTCTGAAATAGCCTAGCAAACCATGCAATTGTATTTAAGAAGCCCTCTTCCCAAGGCATTTAGAGTTGGGCAATAAATGTTGACCCTGCCAGTGACACCCACATCCTGTGAATGAATTTAAAAAAGCTGAAAGCATCCCCTTCGATACCCTGTCCACACAGGATATAATCAATAGAATATTAGGTAAGAAAGATATCACAGTCACAGGAAAAATACATCCATTTTACCAATAATGTAGTATACCCTATCAACATTATAAGCATATAATAACCTATTTAATTTATATATTTAATGCTTGTAGCAAGAAAATAATCTAATATTTTGCCTTCATCAAATAAAACATTTATTCATGAGTTTATTATGTATGACAGCTCACAGTAAATGGAAGATCAGAAACACCGCAACAGAAATTCTACCTTCCACTTTAATTCCTTTAAATTCTGGCCTCTTGCATAACTCCGATTTCATCACTCTACCATTGACAATCATGCCTCCAGCTGCCTAGGCCTTAAGCTCTGGAGGCGGTGGCATAATGATGTTGTCACAGGATTAATCACCCAGCCTCCCATGATAATGTTCTGGGGACCTGGGTTTTGAATCCCACCACAGCAATTTGAATTCAATAAAAATCTGGAATTAAAAGTCTAATTAAAAGTCCATGCCAGTTTTCAGCAATTTGATTCACTCCATGTGATATCAAAAAATGGCTGAAGGTACTAGATAGTGCAAAGCCTTGACAATATTCCGCCAATAGTACTAAACATATTTGCTCCAGGACTTGCTATGCCCCTAACACCAAGCTGTTCCAGTACAGCTACAACCCTGGCATCTACCAGGTATGCCCTATGCACAAGAAGCAGGACAAATCCAACTGGGCCAATTACAACCCATCAGTCTACCCTGCATCATCAGTAAAATGATGCAAGTGGCACTTGCTTAGCAATAACCTGCTCACTGATGCTTAGCTTGGGTTCTGCCAAGGCCACTCAGCTCCTGAACTCATTACAGCCTTGGTTCAAACATGGACAAAGGAGCTGAACTCCAATGCATCAAGGCAGCATTTGACAGAATGTGGCATCAAAGAACCCAGTCAAAACAGGAGCCAATGGAATCAGGGGAGAAAGCTCTCCACTGGCTGGAATCATACCTAGCACAAAGGAAGATGGCTATGGCTGTTAGAGGTCAGTCATCTCAGCTCCAGGACATCACTGCAGGAGTTCCTCAGGGTAGTGTCCTCAGCCCAACCATCTTCGGCTGCTTCATCAATGACCTTCCTTCCATCATAAGGTCAGAGTGCTGATGATTGCACAATGTTCAGCACCATTCGTGACTCCTCAGATACTGAAGCAGTCCATGTCCAAATGCAGCAAGATCTGGACAATATCCAGGTTTGGGTTGACAAGTGGCAAATAACATTCACGCCATCTCCAACACAAGAGAATCTAACCATCACCCCTTGACATTCAATGACATTACCATCACCAAATCCTCCACTATCAACATCCTGGGCGTTATCATTGACCAGAAACTGAACTGGACTAGCCATATAAATACTGTGCTACAAGAGCAGGTCAGAGGCTAGGAATCCTGCAGCGAGTCTCTCACCTCCTGACTCCCCAAAGCTTGTCCACAATCTACAAGGCGCAAGTCAGGAGTGTGATGGAATACTCTCTCCTTGCCTGGATGAGTGCAGCTCCAAGAACACTCAAGAAGCTTGACATCATCCAGAACAAAGCAGCCTACTTGATTGGCATCCCTTCCACAAATATTCACTCCCTCCATCACTGATGCGCAGCAGCAGTGTGTACCATCTCCAAGGCGCACTGCAGAAACTCACCAAGGTTCCATAGGCAGCACCTTCCAAACTCACGACCGCTACCATCTAGAAGGACAAGGGTACACGACCACCTGGAAGATACATGGGAACACCACCACCTGGAAGTTCCCCTCCAAGCCACTCACCATCCTGACTTGGAAATATGTCACAGTTCCATCACTGTCGCTGGGTCAAAGTCCTGGAACACCCTCCCTAACAAGCACTGTGGGTGAACGTCCACTACATGGACTGCAGCAGTTCAAGAAGGCAGCTCACCACCACCTTCTCAATTGGGATGGGCAATAAACACCTACTTAGCCAGCAAAGCCCACATCCCGTGAATGAATTTTAAAGAACAATTCCCTACCTAAATCCCTAAATCTTCCTGTCTCTCTCTATCTCCCTTTAAGACCCTCTTTAAAATCTACTTCTATGACTAAGCTTTTGATTACCTGTCCTAATTGCCCCAATCTAATTGATAGGGGCCAGTTGTGTTGGCAAGGGCAGAGTTTTGACTCTACTGTACAGCCACCTTTTGTTGTCAGAATCCCCATTCAAAAATCAGCCTGACCTTTTGCTGCTGCTGGGAGCATGCAGGTACCTAGAGCAATACCTTCTATTTGGAGGAAGTGGGACAAGTTAAAGGAGAAATTGTTCAATTGGAGAACAAGTTCAGCCAGGTGGAAGGGAGAGAGGTGGATGGGGGCTGTTCGGCACTCCATTCAAGAAAGAAGCAAAGAGCCCTCAGACCTTCTTGGTAGGGGTAGAAATATAGAGAGATTGGCGTCCATAGTGAAGAGGAGGTGGTTAGGATGGTTGCCCACATGGGCCTTAGTAATGCCTGACTTTTTATGGAATATGTGGAACATTCCTTGTTCCAATCCTACTCAGGTCCCCTCCCCAAACTTTTTTCCAATACATCGATGACTGCATTGGTGGCATTCCTGCCCTCACCTGGAACTGGAAAAATTCATCAATTTTGCTTCCAATTTCCATCATTCTCTCGTCTTCACATGATCCATCTCTGACACTTCTCTTCCCTTCCTTGACTTCTCTGTCCCTATTTCTGGGGATAGGCTGTCTACTAATATCTATTGTAAATCCACCGACTCCCACAGCTACCTCCACTTTTCCTTTTTCTTCAACATCAATTTCTCCCCCTACCACTGTATTTGACAGCCCACTCAACCATGTCTGACCCAATTCCCACACTTCTGCCCTCACTCCTTCCCCTCCCTCCAAGAACCCTGATAGGGTTCCCCTTGTCCTCACTTATCATGCCACTAGCTCCTCATTCAAAGGATCATCCTTCGCCATTTCTGCCACCTCCAGCATAATGCCACCACTAAATACATCTTCCCCTCCCCTCCCCTGTCAGTATTCTGAAGAGATCGTTCCTTACATACCACCCTGGTCCACTCCTCTACCACCCCAAATAACTCATTCCCTTCCAATGCAACCGCAGGAGGTGTAACACCTGCCCTTTTACGTCCTTTCACCTCACCATCCACAGCCCCAAACACTCCTTCCACGTGAAGCAGCGATTTACTTGTACTTCTTGCAATTTAGTATTGTCTTCTCACTGCTCACAATGCAGTCTCCTCTACATTGGAGAGATCAAAGGGAGACTGGATTACCACTTTGCGGAACACCTCCCTTCAGTCTGCAAGCATAACCCTGACCTTCTGGTTGTTTGCCATTTTAATTCATCATTTTGCTCTCGTGCTCACATTTATGCCTTCAGCCTGCTGCAACGTTCCAGTCCAATACAAGTGTGAGGAACAGCACCTCATCTTTTGATTAGACACTATACAGCAGGCTTGTCCAACTGTGGGCCTGCAGAAGCCCCTCGGTGTGGCCTGCAGAGTCATTGTTCAAAAGTCAGTAAGAGTGGCCTGTAAGTTCAAAATGCAGGTAAGTGAATTTCAAGATTTTGCAGGCCATTCCTTTCCCATGCTCGCTGCTAATAGGCTCACTTCCACTTTT
This sequence comes from Cetorhinus maximus, assembly GCF_964194155.1. Taxonomy (NCBI): domain Eukaryota; kingdom Metazoa; phylum Chordata; class Chondrichthyes; order Lamniformes; family Cetorhinidae; genus Cetorhinus; species Cetorhinus maximus. The sequence continues at coordinate 130,250,680 of NC_135882.1, read as the reverse complement.
TTAATTGCATAAAATCCATCACATTTCTGCCTCTCTTCATTTCTGAAGAAGTGTCACATTGGGCTCAAAACTTCAACCCTGCTTCCAGCATTCAATTGCTGCAGAGCAGCCATCAGGAATGTCATTGGTTTGTTAGCCAGGGCCAGGTACCACAGCGCCCTGTAATTCCAGCCCAATTCGAGGAGCTGCGAACACCGGCAGCCATGAGATTGCTGAGGGTTGCCAGGCCCATGGGAAGCAAAGGTGCAGTGAGGCTGGAGCCCGGGAAGCCAAGGTATGGCAGGGCTGGAGCCCAGTGAGCATAGTAATGGCAGGGTTGGAGCCCAGGGAACTAAGGTACGGCGGGGCTAGAGCCCAGGTATGGCGGGACTGAAGCCCAGGGGTCCAAGCTATGGCGGGGCTGGAGCCCAGCAAGCCAAGGTAGGGTGGGGCTGGAGCCTGGGAACAGGGGAGTTTTGGCGGGCCTCGGAAGGGCAAAGATTTGACGGGCCCAGCCAGGGCGAAGTTGTGGTGAGCCCAGGCAGGGCAAAATTGCAGCGGGCCCCAGGAGGGTGAAGCTGCGGTGGGCCTGGGAGGGCAAAGGTGCAGTGGACCCAGACAGGGCGAAGTTGCGGCGGGCCCAAGAAGGAAATGGTGCCATAGTGAGCATGTGAGAGTGAGAGATTAAGTGGGAGAGTGAGAGGGTGTATCTGGGAGTGAGTGAGTGGCTGGCTTACTCCCTGTTTCAGTTTCTCATTCACTGTCACGACCACACACCAACACAGACACACACAGAGTGATCACCCTGAGACTGAGGGTGAGCCAAAAACACACACACTAACCCTTTCTGGTCATTTTTATTCATTACTCTTTTTAATATCACAATTTACTGTTATGACATTGATTTACTTTTGCTCAGAAATTGTTTATTTTCTTAATACCCCAACGTTTTTTTTGAAATTTGGTTTATTGTTGTGCCTAACCTTATCATTGCGAAATTTGCTCATCAGCCCCCTGAGTGAGAAAGAAATGCAAATATGGCCCCCCCGAGCAAAAAGGTTGGACAAGCTGCTTTACAGTCTTCTGGACTCAACATTGAATTCAACAACTTCAGACCTCGAACTCTGTCTTCCATTGTGATTTGATTTTCTTCATCAACTGCCAGTCTGCTGATGAACTTTAACAAAAGAATAGAACATTTATTATACAACAAAAGATAAACTATATTGCAATACTCCTTCACCCATAGCTATTCATAAGGATGACACAAGTTACAAAAACTATTTTATACTCTAATGTTCACAGTAAATACACAGTCCATGTAAACCAATAGGCGACCTGTGGTCAGGCACACCACACTCTGAAACCAAGTGACAAATGCCACCCCAAACAGATGCTATAGATCCTTCATTAACTCCCCCAGACGCTTGCCACACCATGAGCCAAGCGGTCTCATTGAATTCCGTCTTTCACACGAGTTTTTCCAATCTCCACTCCAAAGAACTGGCTTTAGAATCTTCTCCCAAATAATGCGTTCTCTCAGACGCCTTCCACCAGAGTCTACCTCCAGGGTTTTGAACTCTCCTTCCAATATTCCTTTCCCCTGGATCACCATATCCATTCAAGCTTTCTTCCATGCACTCTCTCTCAAGTGCTCAGCTATGCCAACAGAAAACCACTGCTTCACATGCCCATAGTAAAGAGTTACAGACATTCAACTGGGATCTTTTGCAAGGAGACTTGGATCTCACAAGCGCATATTGCCTTAAATCTGCGTCTTGCACCTACTCCCTTTAAGCCTGGAGCCTTTCTCTGCTCCTCACTCTTAACTTCACTTAACAGGACCTTTCCCAGATTCCTATTCATTCCCTTTGACTAGAAGGTCTTCTCAGGACCACTCTTCTTCTGTTCTTTGGGGTAACCTTTTTCTGAAGCTCCCTCCTGTCCAGCTTCTCATAGCTCCTGCTTTAACTGAGCTTTGGTTTTGGACTTTCTATCTGTCTCTCTCCTATGCTGCCTCTGCTGGCAACTCCTTTCAACTGAACTGAAATCACTTTTTCTGTTTTTCTCTACCTCTGTGGATCCCTCTCTCTGGACCCCTGTTGCTAGGCAACAGCACAGTTTTTTTCTACCTTGTGTTTGTTTCAACTTCCCTTCAAGAGTCATAAAATCTCATTAGAATGCAGGCACCTTTTAAAGTGAAACTAGAACTTAAGTTCTCTCCTTCTTAAAACACAAATATAGAAATACAAATCATACTTCATTCCTAACACCCACAAATAAAAATATAACTTACTTAAACTATCCCTAGTTCCTAACATTAAACAAGCTACGGTTTTCTAATCAAAGCTTAATTGGACTGGATTTACAGGGCGCTATGGTACCTGGCCCTGGCTAAAAAGTCAGTGACGATCCTGACGGCTGCTTTGCAGCAATTGAATGCTGGGAGCAGGGTTAAAGTTTCAAGTCCAATATGACACTTCTTCAGAACTGAAGAGAGGCGGAAATATGATAGGTTTTAAGCTGTTAAAAATGGGGGGAGGGTCAGATAAAACAAAAAGAAAGATTAGGGATAGTTAGAGGATGGGAGAGATTAAATGACAAAGATGTCTTAGAACAAAAGGTGAAGAGGGTGGTAAAGGTTGTAGTAAAGACACAAAGTATTGGTCCAGAGTGAATGTTAATCGCGGAATAAAGGACAGCCATATGTGAAAGCTAAGACATGAAAACATGAAAAGGGGAGAAAAACAAAGTAGGCTATATAAAGTAAAGGAAAATGCTTTATATTGAGATTGAGGTCACAGAAAAGGCAATTTGGTTTACTTTTTAGTCACTTGCCACAGGATTCCTAACCTCTGACCTGCTCTTGTAGCCACAGTATTTATATGGCTAGTACAGTTCAGTTTCTGGTCAATGGTAACCCCCAGGATGTTGATAGTGGGGGATTCAGTGATGGTAATGCCATTGAATGTCAAGGGGAGATGGTTAGATTCTCTCTTGTTGGAGATGGTCATTGCCTGGCACTTGTGTGGCACGAATGTTATTTGCCACTTGTCAGCCCAAGTCTAGATATTGTCCAGGTCTTGCTGCATTTGGACATGGACTGTTTCAGTATCTGAGGAGTCACGAATGGTGCTGAACATTGTGCAATCATCAGCAAACATCCCCACTTCTGACTTTATGATGGAAGGAAGGTCATTGGTGAAGCAGCTGAAGATGGTTGGGCCTAGGGCACTAACCTGTGGAACATCTGCAGTATGTATCACTATATGAATCAATTTAACAGCATGTGAAAGCAATAATCTAAAGGGCAGAAGCCCACTAGTTACAACATTAGACCAGTAAAATGGTTCAAGTCCATATAGTCAGAGGTGAACTTTGCAAACAGGCAAGAAGGAGGCAGTGAGGCTGAATTTTAAACTATCAATGAAACCTTACATTTGTGTTTGTACTTTAGATACTACCAATGCAGAATGTCACACAGAGAAGACATGCTACCACAAAATGTTTAATTCGTTGTACAGGTAAACCAAAGCATTGGCATTTAGTTACATTTTCATTTTGTGGCAAAAAAGAAGCTCCACGTCTTCAAAGGGTTAAAGAGTTTCAGTTTCATTAGCAATCCTCCCATCAGCAAAACTAGTTATATTTTCTCAGCGTATCAAAGTGATTAACAATAAGTTCTTCAACAGATGATTCTAATTCCCAAAGGACTACAAAGCGATTTGAAACTAACATCCAATTTCCATGCTCAAATTGCAAGAAAACAGTTCCGAGTTAATCGGACAGCGCCATTTATTGGTGCAGGAAATGGTATTTCTTAAATTAATACAGACATGGCACACCCGTCCAGAACAATTTTCCACACTGACATTTCAATTATAGTCTTAGATGGCAAAAGACTTTCAAGCATTCTACTATCTAACCCTACTTCTGGCAAAGTCCACAGAGAGCTTGGTATTGAATAAATGAGGCCAATAGAAATGGTATTGAACAGATGTTACTGTTGTCATAGTGGATTTTCCAATGGCCACAGACATGAAGGCAGTTAAATTTGCAGGAGCATTATATAGTTGTAAATATGCAAAGGTATTTTGTCAGGAAAAGAGAGCGCATTAAAGGAAAACATTGTGCTCCAATCAAATACATATGAAATTCACAGAAGGAAAACTGGGGTAAATTGTAAGAAACATATTACCTTACAGATATATTCTTTTCATTTCCCTTTTGATTAAGGGAATGAAAACACGTTACAAAGTAAGACCACAAACAAATATAGAAGGTGATGGACCTGATAAGCAATGGTGCACTTTTGCTGAAAAAAGATTTTTTTATCAAAGCTTTTCGTCTTCCACCCATCATGACAATTTACAAGTAAATACAAGAAAAAGGGGAACAGCATATTTATACTGTATGAGAAATGAATACTGATTAGTTGGCAAGTGGACTCTGATTGGTAAAGGTGTTGCAATTGGAGAATGCACCAGTGGATGGTGACTGACAGTTAACTGCCAAGCATTGTCTGGCATTTCAGCAATACTCAAGTTCTGTACTACCAAACGATTAAATGCTGCAGGTGTCACTTCTGAGCCTCACAATACCATTAGCAGAGGGAATCTTCATTACTCTCAGAAGCTGATTGTAGACAACTGTCTTTTTGGTAGTTTTCTTGGTACAGTTACGCAAATGTCAGAATGAATTGTCCATTATGGCTTCTGCTGGGCTGAATCTCCCAAGGAGTGGCAAGCCCCGTCAGATTGCCACTCTGCTCCTATTTTCTTACCTTGGACTGGAGCTCCTCATTTCTCGCCCGAACTTCCTACCCAGGCCTGATGATAAATGTGGAGCATAGCTGCTCTGGGAGTCTTTCAGTGTAGTGTAGGAGATTCAAGGGAAACAAAGCCATGCCCCTTTTTTTAACGGCACTAGCTGTCATATTGCGGTAAGTTTAAATGTCCCAACCACTTGACAAGCTAGGAGAGAACATAAGTCCGACAGCAAAGTGGGTAAGCAGTTAGGGTGGGCGGGAGAGGAGGTGGCGGGGGGTTGTTGGGTTGTCGGGGGTATCGGGTCTTTGGGTGGGTAGTCATGTCGTTGAGGGTTAGTTGGGTAGTTGGGGGGGTCAGGTGGTAGTCAGGGGGTGGGGAGTGGAGGTGGCGGTTGGAGGGTGGATGGGGTAGTCAGGGCAGTGAGAGTTGGTGTTGGGGGGTAGTCGGGTGGTCAAGGGATATTGGAAGGTTAGTCGTGGGGTCAGGGGGTTGTAGTTGGGGGTTCCAGTAGGGGGTCAGGCGTGTCACTAGTATAGTTATCTAGGAGTTAGAACTGGTTTTAATCCTTGTCACACTTCTAGCTATTCTGAGTTGAAACCATTTGAAGTCTCCGACTTTAAATCGGTATTTCGGAGGGTTCCAGATGCAGGATAATTGCCCAACGGAAGTTGAAGCTTCCCAGGAAATTCCCATGCAGTCCTTGATTGGGGACTTCTAGGGGGTCCCCCAGTGCAATTTCGGGGGTCCCTCCAGGGTACAACCCTCCAGGGAATGGAAGATCTGCTTCATATTGAGTTTGAAAGACTGTAAAATGCCTAATTGAAAGATGAGGTGTTGCTCCTTGCACTTAGATTGAGCTTCATCGGAAAAGTGTAGGAGACCAGTGTAGGGACAGAGAGTTCAGTGTGGGAGAAGGGCAGTGAATAAAAATGATAATACCCAGAAACCTGGGTTCATGCTCTGGACTGAACAGAGGTTTGGTCTCCCCCATGTAGAAGGGACCACATCATGAGTAGCGAATACAGTACATTAAATTGAAAGTACAATTAGTTGCTGCTTTACCTGGAAGGACCATTCGGGGTCCTGGACACCGGGAAGGGAAGAGGTAAAAGGGCAGGTGTTGCAACTCCTGCACTTGCATGGAAAGGTGCAGTGGGAAGGAAAGGAGATGTTGGGGCTGATTGAGGACCAGAGTATTTCAGAGGGGCAGATCCCTTTGCAATGTTGCAAGTGGAGTGGTTGGGGACGGGGGAGGTGCGGGTGGTGGGAGATGTGTTTGGTAGAGGCATTGATTTGGAGCTGGAAGAAATGACAGAGAATGACCTGCTGAATGTAGAGGCTGGTGGGTTGGAAGGGGGAGGGATTAGAGCCGAAGTTTAGGGAATAGAACCACATGGTCAAGAACCTGCCAACCACAGTACAAGGGAGTCTTCAGTTGAAGAGAAGGGACAACATATCAGAAGCATTAGTATGGAAAATGCCATAATGAGAACAGATGCAACAGGAAAAACTGGGAGAATGGAATAGAGCCTTTACAAGAAGAGACGTGTGAGGAAATGTAGCTGTAGGAGTCAGTGGCATATAGTGAATATTGATCAATAGTCTTTCCCCAGAAATGAAGACAGGGAAGCTGTGGAATGGAAGGAAAGCATCAAAGATGGACAACATGAAAGTGAGAGAAAGGTGGAAATTGGAAGCAAAGTTGACAAAATTTTCAGGGCAAAAGCAGAAAATGGCACCAATACACTCATCAATGGTCTGGAAAAAGAAATGATGAAGCAAAGACTGTTTCATATATCCCACAAAAAGGCAGGTATAGCTGGGACCCATAACGGTTCTGATAGCAACACCTTCTATTTGGAGGAAGTGAGTGGAGTTGAAGGAGGAGTTGTTCAATTTGAGAACAAGTTGAGCCAGGCAGAGGAGGGTGATGGCAGATGGGAACTGGTTGGGCTTCTGATCAAGGAAGAAACAGAAAGCCCTCAGACCATCCTGGTGGAAGATGGTAATGTAGGGGGATTGGGCGTCTATGATCAAAGGAAATGGTTAGGGCCAGGAAACTGGTAACTGTTACAGTGGGGAGAGTGTCAGAAAAGTCGTATATGTAGGCGGGAAAAGACTGGATAATGGAAGGAAGAAACAGAGTGGAGAAAGGAAAAAATGAGTTTCGTGGGACAAGAATGGTCTGAAATGATGGTTCTGCCAGGGCAGTTCTGTTTGTGGTTCCTATTGTGTATCGTTTCAGCCTGTTCTTTTCTCTTACTCATTATAATCTAGAATGCTTTGCCTGAAAGTGTGATAGGAGCAGATTCAGTGTTAGCTTTCAAAAGGAAGTTGAATATATGCTTGAAAAGAAAATAGTCTTACAGGGCTATGGGGAAAGGACAGAGGAGCGGGACTCATTGGTAACTCTTTCAGAGTACTGACACAGGCACAATGGACTGAAACACCTCCCTCTGCGATTCTATGAACTATGGTCACCTTGATAGCCAGAGAGGGTGCAGTGCAGATGGATGAGCATAGCTGCAGATCTTCATGTGTTAGATAATGTAAAGAGATTATTGGTTTTTACCCACCTGTTCCCCATTAATAGTTGGCATAATACACTTTGTGAAGGTTAATTCACATCAGAATATGTGAACATGCATTTACACCACTCAATTATTAGTTCAAGTATTACAGTCAGTTTATCACTTACTGTAAATCAGTACAAAATAATTGACAGCCTGAGATATCTCATATATTCACTGTAAGCTACCCTAGTGAACCATAAATGCGTTGGAATTATAGTTAGAATTCCAAGAGAGCAGGAAGATGCACTCTGCTCAAATGAAGCTTGAACTACAAACAAATGAGTCATTCTTTGTACAATGAACAAATTACATTTCCTGTCTCATGTGAAGGGTTTCTGAGAAGGGACAATGATATCCATTACTGTTTCATCAAATGTTTACAATCTCAGATGGCCATGTTTATCCATTCTACATTTCTCTGGGGGCCACCAAAAGCATCACTGCCAATAGGTGCCACTAGATGGAAATAGGGCCAAATAATGTGACCCAGAGGCTCTTCAGGTGCTTGTGCCTAATTTGATGCAAATACAAGTGGAGTGTCAGAGCTCAGTGTCCGTATAAACAGGAGCTGCAAGAGAGGACTTCTTCATTCACTGAAGACATAGAAACATAGAAACTAGGAACAGGAGTAGGCCATTCGGCCCTTCGAGCCTGCTCTGCCATTCATTATGATCATAGCTGATCATCCAACTCAATAGCCTGCTCCCACTTTCTCACCATGCCCTTTGATCCCTTTTGCCCCAAGAGCTATATCTAACTCCTTCTTGAAAACATACAATGTTTTGGCCTCAACTACTTTCTGTGGTAACGAATTCCACAGGCTCACCACTCCCTGGGTGAAGAAATTTCTCCTCATCTCAGACCTAAATGGTCTACCCCATATCCTCAGGCTGTGACCCCTGGTTCTAGACTCCCCCACCCATCCTTCCTGCATCTACCCTGTCTAGTCCTGTTAGAATTTTATAGGTTTCTATGAGATCCCCCCTCATTCTTCTGAACTCCAGCAAATATAATCCTAATCGACTCAATCTCTCCTCATATGTCAGTCCCGCCATCCCAGGAATCAGTCGGGTAAACCTTCACTGCACTCCCTCTATAGCAAGTACATCCTTCCTCAGATAAGGAGACCAAAACTGTACACAATATTCCAGGTGTGGTCTCACCAAGGCCCTGTACAATTGCAGCAAGGCAATCCTGTTCCTGTACTCAAATCCTCTGGCTATGAAGGCCAACATACCATTTGTCTTCCTTACCACCTGCTGCACCTGCATGCTTACCTTCAGCGACTGGTGTACAAGGACACCCAGGTCTCATTGCACATTCTCCTCTCTCAATTTATAACCATTCAGATAATAATCTGCCTTCCTGTTTTTGCTACCAAAATGGATAACCTCACATTTATCCACATTATACTGCATCTGCCATGCATTTGCCCGCTCACTCAGCTTGTCCAAATCACACTGAAGCATCTCTGCATCCTCCTCACAGCTCACCCTCCCACCCAGCTTTGTGTCATCTGCAAATTTGGAGATATTACATTTCATTCCCTCACCTAAATCATTAATATATATTGTGAATAACTGGGGTCCCAGCACCAATCCCTGCGGTAGCTCACTAGTCACTGCCTGCCATTCGGAAAAAGACCCGTTTATTCCTGCTCTTTGTTTTCTGTCTGCCAACCAGTTTTCTATCCATCTCAATACACTACCCCCAATCCCATGCGCTTTAATTTTACATTTACACAATCTCTTATGTGGGACTTTGTCGAAAGCCTTCTGAAAGTCCAAATAAACCACATCCACTGGCTCCCCCTCATCAACTCTACTAGTTACATCCTCGAAAAATTCCAGTAGATTTGTCAAGCACGATTTCCCTTTCATAAATCCATGCTGACTCTGTCCGATTCTGCCACTGTTTTCCACGTGCTCAGCTATTAAATCTTTTATAATGGACTCGAGACCTTGCTGTTAAAGATAGACTTCTGCTTTTGTTGCATTTGTGAGTCACTAGCTGAATTTTCTGGCAGGCATCAGGACACCAATATTAATACCATATAGCTGTGCCGCATCTGCCGATGCAACCTTCTGGGGGGACAGCCTCTTAATTGACCACCTGCACATTTACTCTCCTATTAAGGAGAGCAGGTGGGTTCCCAAGGCAGGGGGGCCAGTGAGAGAGCCTGCAGCATAGGGCGGCCATCAGCCCCATCGGGAGAGGTGGGCAGAATGCCAATCACAAGAGCACCTTAATATGGATGCACTCTCAGGCACACCTCTGCAAATTTGAGAATGAAGAGGCCCATAGTTGGTAGGCCCATCGGCATGAAGAGGGGATCAAACATGAGAAGTATGCCTTTTACCTCATTAGATCAGGTTCCTTCTTAAGCGTCCAGGGTGTGCACCAGAAATGTTCAGAATGATAAATAAAATATTTAAATAAGGGTCCTATGGGTAAAAGGCATTTGTGAAATTGAACTATCCTAGCACTTGACTCACCACAGAATAAACTCGCTCAGCAGTAGGCAACAAGGGCCCTTAAACAATGCTATATAATGCTATAGTACTGAAGGCTTGTGCTCCAGAACTTGCCGAGCCCCTGGCCAAGCTGTTCCAGTACAGCTATAACACTGGCATCTACCCGGCTATGTGGAAAATTGTCCAGGTATGTCCTGTACATACAAAAAGCAGGACAAATACAACCCGGCCAATTACCGCCCCATCAGTCTACTCTCCATCATCAGTAATGTAATGGAATGGGTCAGCAACAGTGCTATCAAGCAGCACTTGCTTAGCAATAACCTGCTCACTGACACCCAGTTTGAGTTCCGCCAGGGTCACTCAGCTCCTGACCTCATTACAGCCTTGGTTCAAACATGGACAAAAGAGCTGAACTTCCGAGGTGAGGTGAGAGTGACTGCCCTTGACATCGAGGCAGCATTTGACCGAGTTTGGCATCAAGGAGCCCTAGCAAAACTGGAGTCAATGAGAATCAGGGGGAAAACTCTCAACTGGTTGGACTCAAACCTAGCACAAAGGAAGATGGTTGTGGTTGTTGGAGGTCAGTCATCTCAGCTCCAGGACATCACTGCAGGAGTTCCTCAGGGTAGTGTCCTCGGTCCAACCATCTTCAGCTGCTTCATCAATGACCTTCCTTCCATCATAAAGTCAGAAGTGGGGATGTTTGCTGATGATTGCACAATGTTCAGCACCATTCGCATCTCCTCAGACACTGAAGCAGCCCATATCCAAATGCAGCAAAACCTGGACAATATCCAGGCTTGGGTTGACAAGTGGCAAGTCAGCTCAACTGGACAACTGAAGGGGAACTCCGACATTTATCCCTGACAAGGGAAAGGTGTTTAAATGGAATAGGTTGTGAAGGGCAAGGGAACAGCGTGCATTTCTCGCACATGGCTCGCAAGGGCCCTGGCAAAGATCGGTGCCTCCATGTTCAGGCATGATTCAGGAGGATGTAGACTCAGCATGGGTCGGCCCCTTGAATTTGGTGGTCTACACAGGCATTAACACTAACAAAAGTAATAAAAACTGAGGAGACCGCCGTAAAGCAACATGAATAATAATAGTGCATCCATGCCACCAGATTGAACTCAGAATGTCTTAATTTTACCTATCACTTTGTCCAGCTGCTTTCCCAATATCCGCAGCAGGGGTGGAGGCAGCCTGCTGACCACTATGCCCTCTTGTCTCTGATGAGTTTGGCGGTCATTGTCTGGAGGCTTGAGGCCGGGAGGACCTCGGCTTTCTTTGGGTCTCTCACTCTGGGGCAGGTATATCCCCAGTGGTCCCAGAGGCTGGAGCTGATAGGGTCATAGACAGAGGGGACTTGAAAAGCCTGGACACCCTTGGAGAGTCCTGAGTGGAGGCCCCGGGGCTGTCCGCATGATGCTTCACCTCCTTTGGTGCCCGGGGGCCCCTCCCTGACTCCTTGAGTGAAAAGAGCACCTGGAGGGAGGTCGAGGTGCCCTGTCTCCCTCTCACGTAGCCTCTGCAGAAGCTCACCCATTGCTACAGCAATGGAGTTCAGATCTGAGCGCATCTCCGGCAGAAACTGGGCTTTCTGCTGGACCAGGGTCTCCATGGTATCCGCCATCTTCCCATCAGGAAAAAAGATGGTTAATGGTTGTGACGCAGGTGATGTTCGCATGCTGCCAATCTTCACCATCAACCCACTGGCAACAGTGTGCCATATGAAAGAAGCGCTGCTGCTAGTCCCCAAGTGTACTTCAGCAGCACCCTCCAAAGCCGTGGGCTCCAGCAGTCACAAGGACAAGGATAGCAAAGGCATGGCAGCAGCAACATCTGCAATTGCCCTTTAGGCCCACCACCCCATTCACCACCACCCCCCCACAAAAAAGATTTGAGCCCTCGGTGTGGCTAGGTCGGCAACCTGCAGTCACCTCCCTACCTGCAGACTACACAGATTGCAGTGGGGTTATTAGGCAGCACCCCAGACCCTTCTGAAGGGCTTTTATACATGGGCAGCACAGATGACATTGCCACTGAGGCCCATGTCCCATTTCCCATTCTGTGAGGTGAGTATGGGGAGTAGACAGTACAATTACCCTGGCAGTGCAGATTAGGTCATTCATCCTTGTCCTGCACTGCAGAGCAGTCCTCCTGTATGTGGAAATGGCACTCACCACCCTGGCGGCTGCCACCCTTGTAGGGGTGGTGAGAAGGGTGGACCTCCTCCCTTCCCTCAGGTAAAGGTCGTCCCTCCTGTTCTCCACTGCATTCAAAAATATGAACCTTGGGGGCGGTGTGGGTTGGATCCTGCCTGCCATATCCTGCTCCGAAGTCCAGCACGTGATGAATGAATTGCTGTCCGAGTGCCTTTTAAATATGGCGCCCAGCGATGATGGCGGGGCACACGAGTTCCTGCCTGCCCCGCCACGCACTCGTCGGGAAATCCCTGGTTGCGTAATTTATGAGGCCAGCATTGCACGATTTGGCTCATTTTTCCGCAAGGTTCCACGGGGGAAAACACACCGCTTCCCACTTCCCACCCTGCCACGGACTTAGGCCTGGAGTGGATGATTCCCCCCATGGTATCAAAAGGCAGATTAGAATATGTATAGTGTTCATCAAATGTCTGACAGTCAAGAGCAATGGAAGATTACACCACAAGCACTATTCCTGCATCTATAAACTGTGTTGTGCAATCATCAGACTTGATTACGCTGTGTCATACTCTGCAGAGCAATAACCGACATTTATGAAATGTTACACATGCACAAAAGGTATCTCAGAGCATTTTATAGGGTGACTGCCAAAAAGAGTGGAGGCAGTGAAAGCTGACGAAGTGGAGGTAAAGGCATTAACAGAGACGAGAGTCTTTAGGAGGTTTTTGGATGCAGGGAAAGAGATATGGTAGAGTAATGATAATATCTTGTACCAGCAATCTAAACACTGTAGTTTGAATTTTCCCAGCCCTGCCCGGAGGCAGGATTGGGAGCAAAATTGGAAAGCAGTGCATTGGGTGGGGTACTGCTCCCCACCTCTGAGCAATCCTGACAGTGGCATTATTGAGACAATTGGGGGAGCAATGCTGCTGTTGCCGGGATCTTCCCAATCTCAGCCAGGCCAGCCGCTGAGACCAGAGCCCATGATGGAACTGGAGGCAGCCTCCCACCTAGGGGCCGTTAACACCTCTTCGCCATCACCCCAAAATGGACCCGCTGAAATGCGATGGCCACAGCAACCACCACTGACCATCCTACAGAGGGAACCTCCTCCCACACTGATGCCCAGGCAGCTGTGGTCATGAGGGATTGTCAGCCTCTTGCAATGCTACACAGAGCGCCTCCATCTTGAGGTGCTGTCAAGGTCCCCTGCTTGTTGCAGCAGCTTCCACAAATTCCTATGGGGCTACCAGCCAGACATCATGTCGGACCCTCCTATTAGGCCTCCTACTTCACTGACTCACACACCATCCTTAATTGGACTGGCATCCTGGAAGCACCTTCTTAACTGGCCACATCTGGAACAATCCCGAATTAAGTCCCACCTTGGCCACTTCCGGGTTCCTCACCTGCAATTGAGGTCAGTCTAGGTATCAAGAACTGGAAAAATCTTGCCTTGTAAGCTAAAATCACACCATGGCAAGTTGTAAAATTGAATTAAATAAATCTGAGAGCCTCTGAGCTAGCACCAGAACGAATATACAAGAAAGTTGCTTGATTGTCATCAACTGTTAATTGACTTACTGGGCTGAGTGACACGTAACTCCAATGTTATGGCAGGAGGATGGTAAATGCCAAGCTGCTCACATCCCAGTGGGAAACTTGAAGTAGTTGCCACAACTATTTGCAACTTGTATTCATTTCGAGATGCGGACTTTGAATTCAGTAAAAAGAAAGTCACGGAGGCTTAAAGGTTTTTTTCCAGAACTAAATTAAACATTTATTAATAAAGGAAAAGATTGTAAACCCATACTTCGGTCTACAGATTGCTGCTATAATATCTTCAAAATACCCTAATTAATCAAACTCCCAGTTACACTTCTGTTAAGGCAGCAGTAAAACACATAGGGCAGAATTTTGCCCTTGATGGGCGGGCAGGCCCCTCTGGCTCGGCGGCAGGCGGGCCACCGATCACCCCCGCCAAAACGGGCCCCACTGCCATTTTAAGTGGGTGGGCCAATTAAGGCCCATCCAGCCAGCTGCCCGACGGGAAGTGCTATGCGCTTCCTGTGCGGGGGGGGAGGGATTCCCCAACTGTCAATGTGCGCTCTTTCACGCATGCGCAGGAAAGAACGTACATCTCCCTGAGACTAAGTGCTGTCTCAGGGAGATTACTGACAGTGTTTTTAACATCAAACAAAGAATAATAAAAAAATTATTAACATGTCCCCCTCATGTGACAATGTCACATGAGATGGGACATGTTAATAAATATGACTGAAACTTTATTAAACTTTTTAAAAACTGACATGAAACCTCGTCCTGCCAGAGGATGAGGTTTCATGATTTTTCAGAAGCCCGCTGGGGCTCCTGGCCTGCCCGCCAAACTTAAGGTTGGATGGGCAGGGCCTTTAATTGTCTTAATTATCCTGTCAATGGCCTCAATTGGCCGTTAACAGGTTGGCGGGCGGACAGCTGGTTTCGCTGTCCGCCCGCCTTCCTGAATATTTAAATGGGCCAGGATGACGTCAGGGGTTCCTCCCGACGTCATCCCGCGTCATTTTCGCATCAGCAAGCGGGCCCCGCCCTCAACTCGCCGACAGAAAAATTCTGGTCATAGATTTAAACAGATCGCGACAAAGCACACACCCTGGACAGTCAAATTCAAAGTGAGTTTTTCCTCAGCTTCGGTTTCATGTAGACAACAATTTGAGGCTTTTAAAATTTGTGTTAGATCTTACAAATGTCTTCCCTTGCACACAGCCTTCTCTCCTTCATACATTTTTATTCTTTGAATGCAAATTTCCATTGTTTCACTATGTCTTTTGGACTTTACCTCTCTAATAATAAAAATCTATCATAGTACCAATTTTACCAGTAATCTTTGGGAAAAATAAACACACTGGGAAAAAATTTTCAGTCGGTAAGCGGGGGCAGGGCTCACTCGCCGATGCGTAACATGACGCGCAGTGATGTCGGCTGGGCGTCCCGACGTCACCGCGTGTCATTTAGAGTTTCAGTTCAGCGGGCACGCAGCTGAGTCCTATTAAGGCCTGTTAAAAACTAATTAAAACAGTTAAATGAGCTGCCTGTTCAACCTTAAGGTTGGCGGGCAGGCGGCGAACCCAGGCAACCTTCGCATTTTTCATGAAACCTCATTCACGGGCACGATGAGGTTTCATGGAGTGTTTTCAAATTCAATAAAAATTATTTTAAAAATTCATTGACATGTCCCAGCTCATGTGACACTATCACATGAGGGGACATTTTAAAAGGTTTTTTTTCCTTTATTTAAATTTTAAAATCGTAAACTGCTCTCCCTGAGGAACCTCTGGGCCTTAGGGAGATTTCTGTGCTCTTTCGTGGGCATGGCGGCGTGGACCCAATTGGGGGTGCCGATTGGGTTCGCGCTTGCTCCTGCCTGCCCTACACAACCCCCCCTGTAGGGGGAAAATTCAGCACACTGTTTCTTAACTTCTGGCTAGGTGAAACATTTCACATCCTCTTTTGAATTCAAGCTACTCTGGTTTATTTAGAAATGTAAATGCTCCCTTTACACCTCATATTCTAAAACTTCACCCATGTTTACCTATTTAGCATTTCAAACCTAGCTTCTCCTTTTACATCAAAGTCTTCCATCCAAGTGTCTCTAATTCAATTAAGTCCCACACACAGACATACATAGGCACGGACCCCGCTATTACTCTACCTTACAATAAATAACATTATGAAAATTATTATATCTTCCTGACATCCCCCTGCTTTTTGAAAAATGAACCAACATAATTTAAAAAGGCAGCTTCATTTTATCAACCCATCTTACACTACCTCCTATACTTATCTATATACTTACACTGTTACATTACCAGATGCATGCATTAACATTACTATATATATATAATTATATATAAATCCTTTGTATCAACAGAAATCATTCCAATTCAGTGTCCAGGTTTTTAAATGTCCAATTTTTCCTTTAAGTTTCAAACTCTTGACAATGCATCAGCAATCAGATTTTCTCATCCAGCCACATGTATAATCTGTAGGTTAAATGGTTGCAGTAATAAAATCCATCTGAACAGCCTGGCGCTCCTGTCTCGAAATATGTCCAGAAACTTTAAAGGATAGTGGCCCGTATAAACAACTGTTTCTGACAAATTGTTTGCAAAATTAATCTCAAAAGGTTGTAACACTAACACCAAACCCAATGTTTCTGTTACAATCGTTGAATATCTTCTCTGCTGTACATTCAACTTTAGTGAAAAATACCCTATCGATTTTCCAATTCCAGTGTCATCTTCTTGTAACAATACAGCCCCAATGCCTATATCGCTTGCGTCAAAGGCCAACTTAAATCGTTTGGCATAATTACATACTGCCAAAACTGTTGTCATAGTTAATACAGTTTTCAAATTGTCAAATGCCTTCTGACGCTCCTGTGTCCATTGAAACTTCTTGTTCTTTTTTAAAAGTA
Organism: Cetorhinus maximus; assembly: GCF_964194155.1. Classification (NCBI taxonomy): domain Eukaryota; kingdom Metazoa; phylum Chordata; class Chondrichthyes; order Lamniformes; family Cetorhinidae; genus Cetorhinus; species Cetorhinus maximus. The sequence goes on along the minus strand of NC_135882.1, from coordinate 130,234,243 downwards.
CAGTAAATGGAGCAACCACACTGCTAAAATTTGGTACATATTTCCAGTAAAATCCACTCATGCTCAGAAATCTCAAAACTTCTCATTTTGTGGGTGGCATGGGGAAATCCACGATAGCCTTTATTTTTACATCTCTCAGGGCCACCTTAGCATGTCCAATGCCGAGATACGTAACTTGCGCTTTTGCAAATTTACTTCTCACCAAGATCATCACCAAATTAGCTTCTTGTAATCGACAAAACAATTCTTCCAGATGCTGTAAATGCTCCTCCCACATCTGACTGAAAATGATCAAGTCGTCCAATATAACAGCACAATTGCTCAGATCTGCAATTACTTTGTTTGTCAGTCTTTGAAATGTTGCAGGTGCACTTTTCACACCACACGGAATAACTTTAAATTGATATAGTCCATCTGGTGTCACAAAAGTTGATATCTCCTTTGCTCTCTCCGATAACATTACTTGCCAATATCCTTTTAACAAGTCAATCTTTGTGATAAATTTTGATTGTCCAACTTTCGCAATGCAATCTTCCAACCGTGGTACAGGATATGAATCCGCTTTTGTCACTGCATTCACCTTTCAATAGTCCACACATAGACTTTGTGTTCCATTCGGTATCGGTACCAGCACAATAGGCGTACTCCAGTTACGGCAACTAGACTCAATTATGTCATTTTGAAGTATGAATTCAATTTCTTTCTGTACTTATGATAACTTTGCTGGATTTAATCAATAAGGATGTTGCCTTATCGAAGATGAAACTTCCACACATACATCATGTATAGTTAAATTTATCCTCCCCAACTTATTTCAACAAATAGCTTTGTGTGACTGCAATAGCTTCTCCAAATCACTTTGACACTTGTCTGGAAGGTAACTCAATATTACATTTAAATTTTAAAGTGCCTCCTCATTATCCAATTTGATTAGAGGAAGTCAATTTCCGAATCCTGCATCTCTACCTCTTTCTCATTATCTACCACCACTAACACCTCCTTTTGGTCCTCTTCCCTGTCGAAGTACTTTTTAAGCATACTTACATGACACACTCTCTGCTGCTTTCTTCTAACTGGGATATTCATTAAATAATTTACTTCACTCAACTTCTTTTCAATCCTGTAAGGCCCACTAAACCTTGCCTTTAATGAGTCACCCAATACTGGTAATAGAATTAACACTTTCTCCCCAGCAACAACGAGCTGTAGCTTTCCTGTTTACTTTCACTTACATCATTTGCAGTGATATCTTTAAATATTCTCTAGCTAAGTCAGATGTTCTGTCCAATCTCTCTCCAAAGTTTGATACATAATCCAGGAGAGTAGTTTCTGAATTTTAACCCACCAATTTCTCATGAATCAACTTCAGCGATCTCGTTACCTCATGACCATAAACTAATTCAAAAGGACTAAAACCAGTTGATGCATTAGGAACATTACTAATAGCAAATAACATGAATGGAATTTTCCTATTCCAATCCTGTGGATAGTCCTGGTGATACACCCTCAGCATAGTTTTTAAAGTTTGATGCCATCTTTCCAAAGCTTCTTATGTCTCAGGATGGTAAGCAGTTGACTTAAATTGTTTTATCCCCAAATTGTTCATTACTTCATTAAACAGCTGTGACATGAATTTGAACCTTGATCTGATTGTATTTCCTTAGGTAACCATATCTTGTAAAAATTTTAGCTAACTCTTCCAGAATTTTGTTGTAATATTTCTCAAAGGTATCACTTCAGGTAGATACATCCATAATTGTCAGTAAGTGCTAATTTCCATTTTTTGTCTTGGTGGAGGGAAATCAATCAATGCCCTGGTAAAGGTTTCTTCAAATGCTGGAATTGGAATTAAAGGTGCCAGCTTAATCCCTGCTTGTGGTTTCCCTATCACCTGACATTTGTGACATGTTCTACAGAATTTGACTACATCCCTGTACAATCCAGGTCAATAAAAATGTCTTTGTATTTTCACCTGTGTCTTTCTAATTCCTAAATGTCCCCCCATTGGACTTTCATGGGCAATTCTCAGAATCTCATTTCTATATCCAAATGGTATTACAATCTGATGCGCCTCTCTCCAGCTCTCATTTGTTGAAGCATGATAAGGCCTCTATTTGCTCATTAAAACATCACCCTTGAGCTAAGAACATTCCGGGATACATTCTGCCTCTATCTCTGAGTAAGCAGTTTGATATAGCTGTTTTATTTGCATAACCTTTTTTGTAACTCTACTAACTGCCTTGAGTTAAACACCTCAGCTGCATTGTCTTCCAGTCTTTCTTCCTGAACAACCTTATCAAACACAGTGCCAGTGAATTGGAATTCCACACCTTCTCTCTGCTTTTGAACTTCCTGTTCTTCTTGTTTCAACCTATGAGCCTGTGATCTTGTTATCACAAAATGTGGAAACATCCAGAATGCTCTCTCTGCAACACTTCTGTTGAAAACACTTCTACATGCTGCTCAACTACCATAGGCATCACACATCTGGGACCCAGCTATATCATTACCTAAAATAAATTGAACCCCTGCAAAGGGCAATTTTTTCACTACTCCAAAAATCACCTCACCTGTTTTCCACTTACTCTTTAAATTTACCTTCCTCAGTGGAATAGGTTTAGCATCTCCATGAACCCCACTTATTATCAGCTGTTCCTGCAATACTCCCTCTGAACAACAAATGTCATTATTCCACAACATTAAGGATTGACTAGCCCCTGTGTCTCTTAAAATTTTAATGTCTTTACCTACTCCACCCTGTACACATGGAAAGACTTTCCCTTCACATACAAAATCTTTAAACATTTCTACTACCTGTCCTCAGACTTCTCTTGGGTAAATTGTGAACACATTCCCACTTCTTTAGCTATCACTGATCCTTCCTGTTTGACCTGTACACAAACCATTGTTTATTCCTATGCCTGAACCTCAGAACCCACAGTACTTTTATTTCCAGAACTTTTCGTATCCCAATAATCCCAGTAGATTTTCCCTGAAATTTTCAACACACTCACTTTGTGTGTCCACTTTATTACAACCAAAACACCTCAATTTTCAAATGTCACTTCCACTGTCAGCACCTTTCTGGGAATTTCCACCTACTCCACTTCCCTGACTACCTACCTTCCTTTCACCTTCCCACTTTCTATCCTTTTCTGATTTAAAAGGGTGCCAGAAAAAAGGTTTAGCTCTATGAACTAACTCATAATCATCAGCTATCACTGCTGCTTGTCTTACCATTTGAATCCTCTGCTCCTCCACACGAGTTCTCACTACCGAAGGAATTGAATCTTTAAATTGTTCCAAAAGAATTACTTCTCTAAGAGCTGCACATGTTGTCTCTATCTTTAATGCCCATATCCACCAGTCAAAATTATTTTGTTTTACTCTCTCAATATAAGTTTGCCCAGGCTGTTTTCGCATATTCCTAAATTTCTGCCTGTATGCCTCAGGAGCCAACTCATATGCACTCAAAACAGCCATTTTTCTTTAAGCACATTGCAGTTCATCAACATTTTTTCTGACAGTGAAGCATAAATCTCATGTGCTGTACCCGCCAACCTGGATTGTAACAACAATGTCCAGTTTTCCTGTGGCCATTTCATCTGTTTAGCTATCTTCTCAATTAAAATAAAGAATGCTTCCACATCCCTTTCTTCAAACTGCAGAAGTACTTATAAAAATTTAAACCACTGGGTTTTAGGTTAAAAGTTTTTTCATCATCAGAACTTTCCTCAGAATTTGAGATCTCTTTTTTAACTTCCAGCCTTTTAGCTGGCATTCCCTTTCTCTTTCCTTCTCTCTTCCCCTTGCCTTTCTTTCTTTATCCTTCTCTCTTGCCTGGAATTCCAGTTCCAGCGTCCTTTCTTTCTCCTGCCTTTCCGCTTGCTTCCTTTGAAACGCCCTTTCTCTTTACTTCGCCTCTAATTCAAGTTTTTTCAGTTCATTTGCTTGTTCAAGTTCAACCTTCTTCATTTATAATGAAGTCTCACTGCCTTTAGTTGTGACTCACTAGTGTCAGGTATCACTTTCAACTGTAAATGCTGTGCTATCACTTCAACTATGTCTGCTTTCTTTGCCCCTACAGGTAACCTCAACTGCAACTTATCCGTCAACTCTGTTAACTTACCCTTACTTTTTGTAACCCAATCAGTTATATCTTCTACTTCCAAAAAAGGTTTAGCCATGGATACAGCCACTTTTGCAATCTCGCCGCTTTAAAAATCCTTCACACCAACTCCTGAATTCAAAGTGCTTCTTATACTTGTAGCCTTAAGATTCACCAACTCCAAACCAATCAAGGAATTTCAAATATATCCTGCAAAGAGTCCCCAATTTTGTTATGGCAGGCAAATGGTAAATGCTAAGCTGCCCAGAGGGAAACTTGAAGCAGCTGCCACAACTATTTGTATTTATTTCGAGATGCGGGCTTTGAATTGAGTAAAAAGAATGCCACCGAGGCTTAAAGGTTTTTTACAAATCTAAATTAAACATTTATCAATAAAAGAAAAGATTGTAAGCCCGTATATATGTCTACAAATTACTGCTATAATACCTTCTAATCCCCTAATTAATCTAACTCCCAGTTACACCTCTGTTAAGGCAACATTAAAACACATAGGGCTGGGTTTTACCGTCAGCAAGTGGGGGCGGGGCCCGCTCGCCAACACGTAAAATGACACGCGGTGACGTCAAGCAGAACTCCCGATGTCACCGTGCCCTATTTAAAATTTCAGGAAGGCGGGGGTGCAGCAAAATCAGTTGCACGCTTGCCAACCTGTCAATGGCCAATTGAGGCCACTGAGAGAGAAATTAAAGTAATTAGTGGACCTGCCCGTCCAACCTTAAGGTTGGCTGGCAGGCCAGGAGCCCCGACGGGAAAGAGGAAAAACATGAAACCTTATCCACAGGCGGGATGAGGTTTCATGTGGGGTTTTAAAAATTTTAATAAACTTTTTTTGGAAATTATGAACTTGTCCCAACTCATGTGACATTGTCACATGAGCGGACATGTAAGGGAAATTTTTTTTTTCTATTTTTAATATTTTTGAAAGTAGAGGTAATCTTCCTGAGGCAGCACTTAGCCTCAGGGAGATGAGTGTGCTCTTTCGTGCGATTATGCAAAAGAGCGCACTCTCGATTTTAGGCATTCCCCTCCGCCCGCACAGGAAGCGCATAGCACTTCCGTGTGGACATCACACTGGGCGGACCTTAATTGGCCCGCCCATGTAAAATGGCACCACGCCTGCCCATCAACCTCCCCGCCAACAGGAGGAAAATTCAGCCCATAGAGTTAAACAGACCCCGACAAAGCACCTGTCCAGGACAGTCAAATTAAAAGTGAGTTCTTCCTCAGCTTCGGTTCCTTGCAGACAGCAACTTGAGGCTTTCTACATATGTGTTAGATCTTACAAATGCCTTCCCTTGCACACAGCCTTCTCTCCTTTATACATTTTTCTCCTTTGAATGCAAATTCCCATTGTTTCACTATGGCCAGAATTTTCCAGTCGGCGATTTGGGGGCAGGGCCCGCTCGCTGATGGGAAAATGAAGCGGGATGACGTCGGGAGGAACCCACGACGTCATCCTGGTCCATTTAAATTTTTAGGAAGGTGGGCGGACAGCAAAATCAGCTGTTCGCCCGCCGACCTGTCAATGGCCAATTGAGGCTATTGACAGAGTAATTAAGATAATTAAAGACCCTGCCCGCCCAACCTTAAGACTGGCGGCCAGGCCAGGAGCCCCAGCGGGCTTCTGATAATTCATGAAGCCTCATCTACTGGTGGGATGAGGTTTCATGCCCGTTTTTAAAAACTTTAATTAAGTTTCGGTCATATTTATTTACATGTCCCATCTCGTATGACATTGTCACATGAGGGGGACATGTTAATAATTTTTAAATTTTTCTATTTTTAAAGTTTTTTAGACTGTCACTAATCTCCCTGAGACAGCACTTAGTCTCAGGGAGCAGTGCGCTCTTTCGCGCGCATGCGTGAAAGAGCGCACTTTGACAGATGGGGAAGCCCTCCACCCCCAGCACAGGAAATGCATAGCGCTTCCTGTCGGGCAGACCACTGGGCAGGCTTTAATTGGCCCGCCCACTAAAAATGGCGGGGGGCCCCGTTTCGGCAGCGGAGTTCGCCAGCTGAGGGCAAAATTCTGCCCTATGTCTTTGGATTTTACCTCTCTAATAATAAAAATCTATCATAGAAGCCAATTTTACCAGTAATCTTTGGGTAAAATAGACACACGGGGCAGAATTTTGCCGTCGACAAGCAGGGGGCATGGCCCGCTCGCCGACGCATAAAATGACACGGGATGGCGTCGGGCGGAACCCCCGACGTCATCCCGGTCCATTTAAATTTTCAGGAAGGTGGGCCCGCAGCTGATTTTGCTGCGGGCCCGCCGACCTGTCAATGGCCTCAATTGGCCATTGACAGGATCAATTATACAATTAAAGGTCCTGCCCGTCCAACCTTAAGGTTGGCAGGCAGGACAGGAACCCCGGCAGCAAATACATAAAACATGAAATCTCATCCACCGGCGGGATGAGGTTTCATGTAGGGTTTTAAAAAGTTTAATAAAGTTATTATGTAAATTATGAACATGTCCCATCTCAATGTCACATGAGGGGGACATGTTAGGGAATTTTCTTTTCTATTTTTCATATTTTTAAAAGTGGCAACGATCTCCCTGAGGCAGCACTTAGCCGCAGGGAGATGTGCGCTCTTCTGTGCACATGCGCGAAAGAGTGCACTCTCACTTTTGGGGAATCCACCCCCCCCCCACCCCCGCCCCGCCCGCACAGGAAGCGCATAGCGCTTCCCGCCGGACATGACGCTGGGCAGGCCTTAATTGGCCCACCCACGTAAAATGGCGGCAGGGGCCGCTTCTCGCGGGGATCGGCTCCCCATCCGCCAGAGATTGGGTCGGGCCCGTCCACCTGACAGGCAGAAAATTTTGCCCACTGTTTTTCAACTTCTCCTGGCTAGGTGAAACATTTCACACTCTCTTTTGAATTCAGGCTTCTCTGGTTTATTTAAAAATATAAATGTTCCCTTTACACCTCACATTCTAAAACTTCACCCATGTTTACCTATTTAGCATTTCAAACCTAGCTTCTCCTTTTACATCAAATCCTTCCATCCAGCTGTCTCTGATTCAATTAAGTCCCGCACACACAGGCACACACACATACATAGTCACGGACCCCACTATTACTCTACAATAAATTCCAAATAACATTATGAAAATTATTATATCTTCCTGACACCAGTCCTAATTACATGGCTGATTCTTACTGCCCTCTCAGTTCACCAGCTTTACAAACGAGCTAGCGTTTCGCAGCACCATCATCCCATAAGGAATTGGGGTAGCCAACAAATATGGCCATGCTGTTGTCACCCACATCGTCAAGGGCAAATAATATGAATAATTGAATAAATAATTTGTAATCTTTTTCTTCAACTGGTGGAATTGGGCAAGTCAGGAGTATAAAGAAAAGAAGCAAAAATAACGTTAATGTTAAGTTGTTACCTCAGAACACCTTGCCATCATGGGGTGTGTTTCAAACTAGGGAAGGGGATAGCCATTTTCAAAATGGAAATGTTAAAATTAGTACGAATAAAGTGGCTACAAGCTTTCTCAAAGAACAAGCATGGGCATGATGAACTGATTGGCCATCTCCCATGCTATTAAATTCAATGATTTAAACCAAGCTTCAGCCCAATTGTTGTGCAACTCTAAATACATATCCATTATTGTCAAAAAATAATTCAGATAATAAAGAAAATTTATCCAAGGCAGGCAGAACTCTGACAGGTGATATCTTCCTTCTGTGAAGAAATAGTTGTCAGTAATCGCATTGCAACCAGTCTCTTTTGGGTCTGGTCATGTCGTCTAACAACAATAATACCAGAACTCTACAAAATTCAATTTTCATTAGCAAATCTGCAGCCGGAGGTTTGATTTTGCATTTGGTTTGTTAATCTTCATCTATAACGTAAGAGAGAAACCTGCAGCCAAGCACTCTGCTTGTTGCTCCAGTCAGGCACCATACCAGGGAAAATTAATGATATCTAATGCACCACTGTCTGCTTATCAGGTGAAGCAAATGAGAAATTCCACTGTGACTTCGTTGCTTAGCTGAGTGAGGACTTTCACACAATACCAAATCAGAGATATCTTTTCGTCGCAACCCACAAGCACTGACACTAAAAATATGTACAATTACCATATGTCCTTCACAGTGGTTGAGTAATTGGTGTCTGACAGCAACCACAGAACAATAATCAGGTATCAGCTGTCCCTCTCCATAGCTGGAGTGAAAATAATATGTCAAAACAGTGTGAGAAGGAGCTGGTAATAGAGATTGTCATTTCACTAGCGTGGAAGGAAAGTCAAAATCAAATTATGCATAGTCTTTTTTTATACACCCACAATGGGGAAAATGTTCTGGATTTCACAATACCTGGCAAGGAGCTTTGCTTGCTGGGAATGCATGTCAGGAATTGTATCTTGCTCTGCACACAATACTCGAACCATTTAAAGGACAGAATTTTCTGCCTGTCAGGGAGGTGGGCCCGACCCAATCTCCGGCGGGCAGGGAGCCGATCCCCGCCGGAGAAGTGGGCCCCGCCGCCATTTTAAGTGGGCAGGCCAATTAAGGCCCGCCCAGCATGAAGTCCGCCGGGAAGCGCTATGCGCATCCTGTGCGGGCCTGGGGGGGGGGGGGGGGTGGGGGGGTGGATTCCCCAAATGTGAGAGTGCGCTCTTTCGCGCATGCACACGAAAGAGCACACATCTGCCTCAGCCTAAGTGCTGCCTCAGGGAGATCGCTGACAGCTGTATAAACTTTAAAAATAGAAAAATAATAAAATCCTTAACATATCCCCCTCATGTGACAATGTCACACAAGATGGGACATGTTAATAAATTTCACTGAAGCTTTAATAAACTTTTTAAAATCCTACATGAAACCTCTTCCCGCCGATGGATGAGGTTTCATGTATTTTCAGAAGCCAGCTGGGGCTCCTGGCCTGCCCGCCAAACTTAAGGTTGGACGGGCAGGGCCTTGAATTGTTTTAATTATCCTATCAATGCATTTGGCGCATGCTGGGAGGGCAAACAGATAGTGACTATGCTTACATCAGCCTTAGTGGTTGAGGAGAAGATGAGTTCTCCCTGCAGCATATGTTGGTGTTTGTCGCACTTGAGTAGTCTGAGGGTAACCTGCAGGGGAGGCAGCTAGACACATACTCAGAACTCCAACACGTGTCATATTGATGGCGATGAGATGGTGGAAGGGGAGCCTCAAGGTGTCGTGGCCAAGAGCCATCTGCTGGCCTCGGCGCCGCACCTAGTTGCACCTCCTTGCCATTGGGCGCTAAGACCCGTGTGTTATTCAAAGTGATGGACACTGAAAGTGTTCAAGGTGTCTGTTGGGGGAGGGGGTCGGGACCAGCCGTACTATCTTCTGGGGACTGATCACCAGTAATGTGGACAGGAGCCGCTGGAGGCCTCAGGTGGGCCACTGTGGTTGGGGTGCAGCGTGTGCGTGCAGAGTACATGAGCGATCAGCCTCAATAAATGCTCTTCTCTGTTTTGCAGGCAAGAGCTGAGGGCAATATGCGGGAGCGGCATCGGACTGGTGGTGGGCACACTGTGCTGCAGCGCCTCACCACCTGTGAGGAGCAGGCATTGGAGCTGGGGAGGAGGCAGGTAGCCAGGTCGGCAGGTGTCGGCGAGGCTGGGGTGCAGCGGCCAGGTATTTGAGGGCCACAGTCCCATCCACTCTGTCTCCCCACCATCCAAAGCACTGATGGTTGCTGCAATCATTAATGCAGCAACACTGCTCATTCACAGACTGATACAGTCAGACATGTGGGTCATACACAAAGGTCCCTCGGCCCCTTGAGGATGCGCGTCTCTAGCAGCTTCCAAAGTCACCTTATCCCATTTGTGACCACTACCCCCATGGCCTAACATGCCATGGCATCGCTGCTGCACATCCAAAGACTTATTGCATCTTAGGAGGGTCTGTACCTCCACCACCCTTTCAGCCAGTGTGTCCCACATTACTCTGTACAAAAGGTCCTCACCACCTCACCTGTCAACCTCATGGCACTCAACTTAAATAAATGCCACCATGTTACTCATCCCTGCGCCAAGGGGAAATGTTGCCTTCTGTCCACCCGTTCTATGTCCCTCATAACAGTATGAAGGTCAATAATGTGAACTGTCAATCTCCTGTGCTCCACGGCAAATGTCGCAAGTGTACGCGATGTTTCCCCATCACTCCAACTCTCCAGGCCAGCATGCATCCAGGTCAGGAACCTCTGCATTCTCCCCACTCCAATACCATCCCTCCCATGAAGTGCAGGTCACAACTGAATTCAGAAGTGTTGATGAGGCCTCGACAGCGTTTTCTGCACTTGCAACATGACCTCCCTTTTCCTACATTCTATTCCTCGGCTAATAAAGGCAAGTCTGGCTTCGACCTTGTTAAACGCCTTATGTTCCTGTTCTGCTACCTTAACGGGTCTGCCCAGCAAGGTCCCTGTAATCGTCGTGACTTCCCACAGTCCTACCATTACTCATGTATTCCCGTACCTTGCCTGTCTTGCCCAAGTGCTTAACCGAACACTTATCCACATAACATTCCACGTGGCATTCCTTAGGCCATCTGGCCAGCCTGTCTGTATGCACATGTAATGTTTGGGCCTCCTCTTGACTATTTACCATCCCACCAATGTTCGTCTCCTTAGGTTCTTGAAGGGTGAGCAACTTGTGAGGCTGGGGGGGGGAAAGGGATGAAAGGTGTTACTGACTGAACGCTAACTGATGCACTGTCCTTGTTGTTAATTTCAGCATCACCACCGCATGGCCGTCCCCAACACGTCCGGAGCCCCCCTCCACACCTGAGGGCCAAGACTTGCAACTTGCATCACATCATTTCATGGCCAGCCAGGCACCAGCGCAGCGACAAACACTTCGGTGGGGAAAATAACGTCGGCTAGCGTCCCGGGGCACAGTGGAGAGGGAACTTCACAATCGCTGGAGGAGATGGCACGGACAGAGGGTGCCGATGGTGCCAGCAGCCGCAGGACTGCAGAGGACCAGGCACATGCTGAGACCGGCAGTGATGATGTGCCTCTGGAGATGTCAGCAATGCAGCAGCTGCAGGACAAGCAGTAGGGTGCGTGGGAGCATCTGGCAGGGTTGCATGAGGGTGTGCTTCAGTTGGTCTCTGTGGTGGAGGAGTCCAGGCAGAGTGTCAGTAAAGGCATGAACCTCAGGACAGAGCTTCAGGCTTCCTCCACTGAGAGATTGGCGATTCTCATGGAGGGGGGCTTCAATCGGATTGAGACTCTTCTGATTGGGTTACACTTTGACCTGCAAGCCCTCACAGCACGAATGGCCACAGGTGGTCATTCGCAATGTGGGAGGTGTTCTAGGCACCAAGTGTCGCCGCTCGGTGCCCATCCATCTGCGGTGAGCAGGGAGGTCCAATGTGACCTCACGGCGGCACAGCAGCTGCCTGTTGTCTGCGAGCTCAGAGCATTCTGGATGTGGGCAGCAGCTCCTCCACCCCTCTGCTAGTGACCGTTGCATCCGTTGAGGCTGTGGCAACTGGGGAAGTGCCAGTTCTGGAACTGGCCACTCCCTCTCAGGCGGGGCCATCACAGGCTCCACGGGCCAGAGGACGCCCGCCAAGGTCATCGAGGCCAACAGGACAGTAGAGTCAGCTGGCTATCTCACAAGCCACTCTGAGCGATGGGGCAGCACCTAGACGTAGCACCCGCAAACGTAAGCATAAGGCACGTTAGGCACTCCACGGGTTTGTTACTGGTGATTTTGTGTTGGCCCTAGATTAGGGAAAATATACTTATGTACGTCTGAGCAACATTTGCGTTATTTTGGACGGAATAAAGTCAACTTTTCTGATCATGGCTGAGGGTGTTTCCTTTGTGCTGCATTTGTATGTTTCACAGACATCTCATGAGTATTTGAGTGGATATTGATGTTTCTGTACTAAGCCCTTAGTTGAACCTGGTGGAACATGTAGCACCTAAGTGCCACATATGGAAGCACCAGGCAATGCTGGGCCTCCTGATCCATGTGCGTGGAGCTAGCTGAAGGTTCGTTGGATTAAAGTGTCCCGGGTGTCCCTGCCTCCTTGGTGTAGTAGCGGGTCGGCGTGCTGCCCCACATCTTTGCCCTGTGCTTCCTCATTCTCTGAGCCACTGCTGGATTCATCATGTGCAGCCTCATCCACTGCGTCAAGGTCTTCATCGTCAACTGCATCCCCCCTTTCCAGCGCAAGATTGTGCAGAGCGCAGCATGCTACCACTATCACAGAGACGCGATCTGGGGGGTACTGGAGTGTGCCTCCTGAGCGGTCCAGGCAACGGAAGCACATCTTGAGAAGACTGATGGCTCTCTCCACCACAGCCCTTGTGGTACCCTGGCTCCTATTGTAGCGCTGCTCAGCTTCTGTTCTTGGATGGCGGAGAGGCGTCATGAGCCACCTTCTGAGGGGATAGCCCTTATCACCCACCAGCCAACCATCCAGCCAAGCCGGAGCGCTGAAGAGTGCCGGCACCTGGGAGTGTCTGAGGATATAGGCGTCATGGGAGCTGCCTGGTTACCTGACACAGACTTGTAGAATCTGCATCCTGTGATCACACACTATCTGCACGTTCATGGAGTGGAAGCCCTTCCTGTTGACGAAGGCACCGGGCTCACCTGCTGGCGCCTTGATGGCCACATGTGTACAGCCTATAGCACCCTGGACGCAGGGGAAGCCAGCAATCGCCGCAAAACCTCTGGTTCGCTGTGTCTGACTTGCCTGGTCGCAGTGGAAGTGGATGAAGGTCAATGCCCGTCTGAACAGAGCGTCTGTAACCTGCTTGACACAAGTGTGGACAGCTGATTGGGAGACACCGCAAAGATCACCCACCGAGCCCTGGAAGGAGCCAGATGCATAGAAGTGGAGGGCAACTGTGACCTTCAGAGCCGCTGGCATGGGGTGTCCGCCCATACAGTTAGGGGAGATATCAGGGCCAATCATCTGACAGATATAGTTGACTGTCTCCCTTGACAGTACGAGCCTCCTTCGGCACTGCACCTCAGTCATATTGAGGTAGCTGCTTCGCCGCCTGCATACCCTGGCAGCAGGAGTCTTCTGCGGCCCCTTCCACCTTGGACAACCTCTTGGCCCTGCGCCCCTTGTGCCTGCGCCTGGTCTCCCAAAGGTGGCTCCCCTGGAGGCTGATTGTCCACTCCTGGCCTCCTCCTTATTCTATCCCTCCCTTCCTCCTCAGAGGAGCTGCCTCCAGTGGAGATGTCAGAATCCATACCCAGGCTAAATGGAGGCCTCTGGAAAGCTGCAGGCCCGATAAAGATTACTGTCTGCAGACTTCTGAGCTGAAGTTTCAAAGTACAGAGAAAGCTATTGGAAATCGATCTGAACTGCTAACAATCACACAGGCAAGTTTAAAACACTTTCTGCATTAAATACTTCATAAAAAACATGAACAACCCCTCTGAGCCCACATATCCCGCCCGTGGATGAGGTTTGTTGAAAAATCAGTTGGGCCCGTGCGCCGAGGTGAAGATCGCATGTGCTCCTCAAAATCGGCTTCAATTGCCGAGTTAAGGATCTTAACAAGGCCTTTAATTAATGGCAGGTACACGTCGCGCTTCATAGCGCCCGCCCACCTAAATATCGCGATGCTGCGCGCTGACATTGGGACGCCTGCGCGACATTTTAAGCGCTGATGTGCGGGCTCCGCCACCCGCACGTCAGCCATAAAATTCAGCCCATAAAATCTGAAAATTACTCCTCATTACGTTATTATCTCTAACAGCCTCCTTTCATTAAATTTTTACCCAATTGTGTTAGTTGAAATGAAATAATATTTTTTTCTTGCCAGCACAACTGTAAGTGTAACAACCTTTAAAGTGGTCCTGGCCTCAATCAAGCATCCCACACACACCAAAGGCAAAAGACAGGATTTTGAGCCTTTGCCAAGGCCAGGAACAGAAGCACGTGAGAGCTAGGGCTTGCCCTGCTGGCCGGTGCACCAGTTCCCTGGCTCCATCCCACCTCCAAATCATTATTATTGAGGCAGGATTTGGGCATGGCAGGGCTACCTGCCCACACACGGTGGGTAGCTGATCAGGATCATTAACAGCCTATTGAGGCCAATTAAAGGAGGCCCAAAGGGATTTTCCAGCTGGCTTCTAGCTCTCACAGGTAAAGGAGACCAGTTTGGGTGCCTGAAAGCAGCTTCCTGACAGCAGGTTGGGGTGGTCCAGGCTGGCCTAGAGGCTCTCCCTGTCTGTCTGAGTGCAGGACTAGCTGGAGGCTGCCCCTTAGAGGGGCTCCCCACCTCACCCCACCCCTATCCCCACAGTGATGGCCTGAATGCAAGATCCACTTGTTCGTTCAAATGTAAAAAGGTTGGACAGAGTGAACCACCATCTTGAAGCGCTCTTTCTCTTACTTACACTCTATTGCAGCTCCTTTCAAGCAGGAAGGCCTCTGATTGGATGACAAATCAACCCTCTGGCCATTAAGTGGCCATGAACTGGTCACCCTGATAAAAATCCCAATGAATAACTGCTCCCCACAAGGGTGGGTTCAGGGCCCAGAAACAGTTCAACTTCTGTTTCCCAAGCCTGGGGGGAAAATCCTGTCCTTGATCTTCATCATGGCATGTGATGGTTTCATGTTTTCATACAGGAGAGACTAACAGTAGGCAGGGGGGTAAGGGGGGAGATAAAGAGAGACTCAGGTGAACAGGTCTTGCTCATTTCTTTATAACTGAAACAACGGTCTCACAGACCTGGGATCAGGAAGGTCATCTGCTCTCTATCCTTCTTGTGGAAGCTTACCTGTTTGGGCCGCATCTAGCCCTGGTTTCTCTTTCCCGCTGTCCTCAACTGGCAAGAAAGGCACAGAGGCTTACAGCTCAACAATCCAATTAAAATTGCAGTCAGGGCCCAATGATGTCACCATCTTTATATGGTTGCTTTTGCCACCTGCTCTGTAGAGCAGATTAAAATTCTGTAAGGTTGGCCTCCAACAGGTCCAGGGCAGGTAAGTAACTTGGGCAATTTTAACTTCCTACCAGACTGGTAGGTGGGGTTAAAATCACCTCCACTGTCTTTTCAAGCATCTACATATTTTTAGAAACCTCAACTTTTGTGCATGTTCTGACTGCCCTTACTTCCTACTGTCACATTTTTGTCACACTTTTGCATTAACCTTTTCCAATGTGAATTCTGTTGCCTACATTTATAATGGAGATCACTTGCGTAAACTTATCATGCTGTCATTACACCCTTAGGCCACTGGTAGAACAGCAGTGCCTCAGATTTACATCTCTTTAAGCTTGGAAAAACTCAGCAGGTCTGGCAGCATCGGCGGAGAAGAAAAGAGTTGACGTTTCGAGTCCTCATGACCCTTCAGCAGAACTGAGTAAAGTTAGGAGAGGGGTGAAATATAAGCTGGTTTAAGGTGGGGGGGAGAGAAGTTGGAGGGGGGGGGGAGGTGGTGGTAGTAGGGACAAGCAAGCAGTGATAGGAGCAGATAATCAAAAGATGTCACAGACAAAGGAACAAAGACGTGTTAATTTGTTCCTTTGTCTGTGACATCTTTTGATTATCTGCTCCTATCACTGCTTGCTTGTCCCTACTACCACCCCACCCCCCACCCCAACTTCTCTCCCCCCACCTTAAACCAGCTTATATTTCACCCCTCTCCTAACTTTACTCAGTTAACTTCAACGTCAACTCTTTTCTTCTCCGCCGATGCTTAAAGACCTACTGAGTTTTTCCAGGTAATTCTGTTTTTGTTTTGGATTTCCAGCATCCGCAGTAGTTTTTTGTTTTTATCTCTTTAAGCTTCTTGGTTTGCACAGCAGAGAAACTCCTGGCTCTGGCCAACTCTATTAAATTAGCTCCAATTTTGTTATTTACTATAAATACTCATATAAATTAATATAATTAAAATTTCTGCTGAAACATTATTAAAAAATTGACAAAAAAAATTCTGTTAAAACGTTGCATGGAATATTTTATTAATTTTCTCACAAATTGAAATATATGCTATTGCATAGCAGCTCAGCTCTATTTACAATCACAATAGACATCTTAAATTTGCCTCCTGCATTTGAACAGTAATGTCATATTCCCTGAAGTGCAGAGCAAGGACACAATGACTGACAGGTTGAAGCATGAACAAATGCAAAAATGAAAGGAGGAATGTTTTAAACATTGAGTTCAGTATACTTGCCATCCCAATTTCTCAGAATCTTACAAGAATCAAGCACCACATACTGGGACAAAAACAGAAACAGAAATACGTGGAAAAACTCAGCAGGTCTGGCAGCATCGGTGGAGAAGAGCACAGTTGACGTTTCGAGTCCTCATGGACCCTTCAACAGAACTAAGTAAAAATAGGAAACGGGTGAAATATAAGCTGGTTTAAGGGGGGGGGGGGGTTGTTGGGACAAGCAGCCAGTATGGAGATAACCAAAAGATGTCACAGACAAAAGGACAAAGAGGTGTTGTCCTTTTGTCTGTGACATCTTTTGGTTATCTCCACCTATTACTGGCTGCTTGTCCCAACAACGCCACCCCTCCCCCCCCACCCCTAAACCAGCTTATATTTCACCCGTTTCCTATTTTTACTTAGTTCTGCTGAAGGGTCATGACGTTTAGAAACGTCAACTGTGCTCTTCTCCACCGATGCTGCCAAACCTGCTGAATTTTTCCAGGTTTTTCTGTTTCTGTTTTTGTTTTGGATTTCCAGCATCCGCAGTTCTTCGCTTTTACCACATACTGGGAATTGGGTGTATAGTGATTTAGTGCTGTTTAAGGTGTCAGCTTTAACTCAGAGATAGCACTTTCACCTGAGTCAGAAGGTTGGTGGTTTCTATTCATGCTCCAAGATTTGACCACATAATCTAGGCTGACACTTCAGTGCAATACTGAGGGGAAAGCCATACTATTGGATGTTTCATGTGTCAAGTGATACGTCAAAGACTTGCCTGCTGCATTAGGTGTTTGTAAAAGACTGCATGGCATTCAAAAAAGAGGGCAGTTGCCCTGATCAACATTTAGCCCTCAATGAACATCACTAAACTAGGCTTGTTAGTTATTTATCACAGTGTTGATTGTGGGATCTTGCTTTGCGCATATTGGCTGCCACATTTCTCTACATTAGTTGACATCCTCCCCTCTATTAGAGATGATGGGAAGGCAGCCTCAGAACTTTGGTAAGGTCAGGTGAGATCATCTACTACACTTCCTATGATGGCTGAACAAGCCAATTCCGAAAAGGCAAAGTCTACCACAAGTCAGTGGTGTGAGATGATTTCTGCTGAAGCCTTGTTTGCAGGGCTGCCTTTGAAGCTTCTGAAACCACATGTCATCATGATGGCATATTCCTGCGCACAGCTGGTGTTGCCATTTGCATCAATTGTTAGCTAGAGTTCCCCACTTGTGATGTTGAGGGCTTTCATGTCTCTTTTGATGGCATTATTGAATCAGAGCTTTGGGAGACCAGTTGGTCTCTTGGCACAGGCTGTCTCCCTGTATAGCATATTTCTGGCAATGTGGCCATCTTCCATCCTGTACACATGCCCAAGCCAGTGAAAACTTCTTTGCTTAATTAGAACTAGCATGCTTGGCATGTTTGCCCTAAAAATGGCTGCTCCGTTGGTGACTTTGACTTCGCACATGATGCTGAGAATGTGTTGCAGACACCAGAGGTAGAAGTTATTAAGCCTTTTTTCTTGGCAGTTACAGTAATGATAACATTTCAAGAGCATTTCATTAGCTGTGAAGCATTTTGGAATGCTCTGAGGTGATGAACCAGAACTGTGCTGGGACCGGTCCTAGTGAATCGTAGAACTAGAGCTAGAGAGGGTGTTAAACTAAATAATGGGGAGGAGGGAACATGAGAGGGGATAGTTGGAAAGTTAAAGAGAAAGGACATGGCAATGGTTCAGGGTAGCGATATGGGTAATGATAACCAGAGACAGGAAGGGAAAGAGCATACAAACATAAGAGTGAACCAGCAAATAAGGTCAGAGTAGGGGAAAATGGTAAAAAGACATAATTAAAGGCTCATTATCTGAAAGCATGCAGCATTTATTACAGGATGGATGATTGAGAGCACAAATAGAATTAATGAGTATGCTATCATAGCTATTACAGAGATATGGGCCAGAATCTTCTGTTCAGTGTGCAGGAGTGGGCCTCGCACGCCGATGAGTAAAATGATGCGCAGTGACGCCGGGCATGCGTCCCAACATCACCGCACGTCATTCCGAAATTCAGTTCGGCAGGCGCGCACCGGAGTTGGCTGCACGCCCGCCAAACTGTCAAAGGCCTGTTAAGGCCGTTAATAATCTAATTGAAGTAATTGCCAGGGCTGCCTGTCCAACCTTAAGGTTGGTGGGCAGACGAAGAGCCCAGGTGGCCTTCACATTTTTCACGGAACCTCATCCACAGGCGGGATGAGGTTTCACGAAGGGTTTATTAATTCAATAAAATATTTCAAGAAAATTCATAAACATGTCCCAGCTCATGTGACAATGTCACATGAGAGGACATATCTGAATAATTTTATTTATTCTTTTTTTCAATTTTTGATAATGAAATTAATCTCCCTGAGGCAGTTCTGTGCCTCAGGGAGATTTGTGCGCTCTTTCGCGCGCAGGTAGCGCTGAGCGCTTCCGTGTGTGCATCACGCTGGGTGGGCCTTAATTGACCCACCACTTAAAATGGCGGTGCGCAGCCGATCACAGGTGACGACCGACTCCGCGCCCGCCCGCGCCCATTCCCGACCAGCCCACCCAATGGGGAAATAATTCTCCCCGTGGTTGCAAAGTGATCACAGTTGGGACCTGAATATTCAAGGGTACTTGACATTTCTGAAGGTCAGGAAGAATGGAAAAGGAGGTGGGATAGCTTAGTTAACGAAGGATGAGATCAGTACCATTGTGAGAAATGATCTTTATTCAGCGGATCAAAATGTAGAATCTGTTTGGGTGGAGATAATAAATAGTAAAGAAAATAAGTTACTGATGGGAGTGGCTTATAGGCCTCCTCACAGTAACTGCAATGTAGGGTAGAGTATAAATCAAGAAATAGTGGAGGCATTTAAGAAAGGTACTACAACAATGCTGGGTGATTTTAACGTTAATGTAGATTGGGTGAATCAAATTGGCAAAGGTAATTTAGAGGATGAGTTCATAGAATGTATTCAGGACAGTTTCTTAGAATAATATAATCTGGAATCAACCTGTGAAAAGGCTTATTTAGACCTGGTAATGAGTAATGAAACAGGATTAATTAATGACCTCATAGTAAACAATCCTCTAGATAGGAGTGATCATGGCATGGTAGAATTTCACATTCAGTTTGAGAGTAGTATCATTACTGAAACTAGTGCCTTAAACTTAAATGAAGGCAATTACAAGGGTATCATGACAGGTTTGGTTAACTTGGAATGGGAAACTAGGTTAAAAGGTAGAGAAGCAGTGGCAGGAATTTAAGGAGATATTTCATAACTCGCAACAAAAATATATCCCATTGACAAAGAAAGAAGGATGCGCTATCTGTGACTAACTAAGGAAGTTAAAGATATCAAACTGAAAGAAATTACATACAATGCTGTAAAGATTAGTGATAGCTGAGAAAATTGGGATCTTTTTAAAAAACAGCAAAAGATGACTATAAAAATGGAGAAATTGGATTATGAGAGAAAACAAGCAAGAATATAAAAATAGAGAGTAAAAGCTTCTATAAGCATATGAAAAGGAAAAGAGGTAGCTAAAGTGAGCATTGGTCCATTGGAGGATGAGACTTGGGAATTAGTAATGGGAAACAAGGAAACAGCAGAGACATTAAACAAGTATTTTGTATCTGCTTCGCAACAGAAGACACAAAAAGAATCCCTAGAATAGTAGAAATACAGGGGACAAAAGGTAAGAAGGTACTTAAAACAATCACAATCACAAGAGAAAAGAGACATGCCTAAGCTTTTCATCTTGCACTCATCAGAACACTCGCAAGAATACCAATATAAGGGGGAAAACAACAATTTATACCATATGTGAAGAGAGTGCTGATTGGTTGGCAAGTGGCGCTGCCATGACCGATGCACCACTGATGGTAACTGACAGTTAACTGCCAAACGTTGTTTGAAATTTAAACTAGGCAGCTTGACACTGATTGGTCAAGGCATTGCCCTGAGGAATGAGTCAGCAAATGGCTGTTACTTATTTTGTTTAGCTGAAACAGACACAGTGTATGTACATGTTCTTTCTGTCTGCAAAGAACTGGGCCCTGTGTATTAATATATGTAACTTCCAGTACATGAAAATGCGCCACCCTGCGAGCCCGACTGACAAGCTTAAATTGGTTGTCAGCGTAATTCTTATCACATTGAGGATTATTTAGTAAATGTTGCCCAATCGCGGAATAAAATCTAATGCTGGACATTGTGTTTTGAGCTTTGCAAGCACCGGCTGGTTGGGTATGGTCTGTACCCTGCCCATTGCAAACAGTGGCTGGGACATGCTGTTTGATACAATCCGCCAGTCTTTAGGATGTACGGCCTACATACCTAGCATCATACTGGCACTGAAATTCACAAACCACATTACTTGTTTGTGTGGTAGGCAGAACATCTTTTTGGCTTGACAGCTGCACCCTGAGTGGCGAATACCACTCGTGTTGCCATTGCATAGTAGCAGTGTGAAACAGTTAGCTTCATCTGTTGCTCAAGCTTTTGAGATACCTTGCCCTTCCAGAGTACTCTGAGGTAGACTGGGCACTTTTCAGGGCCGGAAGTGACAGCCTTAGGCCCGTTCATGATATACAGCGCGAAATGATCTAACAGGGTAGCCATTATCCTGCAGGATGCCTTTGATGGGCCTTATTTCAGCATCAGGCTTGCATGGTGAGCAAATGGCTCAGCCACTATTTACAAGATAATATACACCGTGCCTGTTTCAGCTAAACAAAATAAATAACAGCCATTCGCTGACCCATTCCTCAGGACAATGCTTGACTGATCAGGGTCAAGCTGCCTGGTTTAAATTTCAAACAATGTTTTGCAGTGAACTATCAGTCATCATCAGTGGTGCATTCTCCATGGCAACATCTCTTGCCAACCAGTCAGCACTCTCTTTATACACAGTATAAATTGTTGTTTCCCTTTATATTGGTATTCTTCCAAGTGCCCTGATGAGTGCAAGACAAAAAGCTTAGACGCGTCTCTTTTTTCAGCAATACTCAACCACCAACTTAGACAGTGAATTCCAGTCACCCACCACCCTCTGGGTAAAAAGGTTTTTCGTCATGTCTCCTCTACCAATCAGCTTAAATCTATGCCCCCTGGTAATTAACCCCTCAGCTAGGGAAAGCAAGTCTTTCCTGTCTACCCTATCTAGGCCCATCATAATTTTGTACACCTCAATTAGGTCACCCCTTAGCCTCCTCTGTTCCAAGGAAAACAGTATAAATTGTTGTTTTCCCCTAGCCTACCAATCTTTCCTCATAGCTGCAATTTTCAAGCCCTGGCAACATTCTCGTAAATCTCCTTTGCAATCTATCCAGAGCAATTATGTTCTTCCTGTAATGTAATGATCAGAACTGTGCACAAAATTCCAGCTGTGACCTAACCAGCATTTTTATACAGTTCCATCATTACATCCCTGCTTTTGTATTCAATACCTCGCCCAACAAAGGAAGGCATTCTGTATGCTTTCTTTACCACCTTATCCACCTGTCCCGCCACTTTCTGGGACATGTGGACATGCACTCCAAGGTCTCCCACTTCCTCGACCCCTCTCAACAACTTCCCATTTTTTGGGTATTTCCTTGCATTGTTTGCCCTCCCTAAATGCATTATCTCACACTTATCTGGATTGAATTCCATTTGCCACTTCTCTGCCCACTCAACCATTGATATAATTCTGGAGTGTGACAGCTATCCTCTTCACTATCAACTACACTGCCAATTTTTGTGTCATCTGCAAATTTCCCAATAATGCCTCCCACATTTAAGTCTAAATCATTAAAATATATATAACAAACAGCAAGGGCCCCAACACTGAGCACTGAGGAATGCCACTTGAAACCGTTTTCCATTTGCAAAAACATCCATGGATCACTACCCTTTATTTCCTGTCACTGAGCCAATTTTGGATCCAACCTGCCACCTTCCCCTGTATCCAATGAGATCTCACTTTCCTGACTAGTCTGCCATGTGGGGCCTTGTCAAATGCCTTATTGAAATCTATGTAGACAACATCCACTGCACTACCCTCATCAATCCTCCTTGTTACTTCCTCAAAAAATTCTATTAATTTAGCAAGACACAATCTTCCCTTAAGAAAACCATGCTGACTATTCCTGATCAATCGTTGCCTTTGTAAGTGACAATTTATCCTGTCTCTCAGAATTGTTTCCAATAAGTTGCCACCACCCAAGCCAGACCTATCCCTCGCACCCTTTTTAATAATGGTACAACGTTCACAGACCTCTAATCCTCTGGGACCTCACCTGTATCTAGTGAGGATTGGAAAATGATCCACAGGCCATCCGCTATTTCCTCCCTGGGGTTCTTCAACATCCTGGAATACAATCCATCTGGCCCTGGTGATTTATCCACCTTCAAGGATGCCAGGCCCTCCAGTACTTCCTCTCTCACTATTCTTATTGTATCTAATATTTCACGCTCTTCCTCATTAACTAGAATGCCTGCACCATGCCTCTCCTTAGTGAAGACAAGTTACCACGTATATCTCTAATAGGCCCTGCCTTTTCCTTAGTTATTCTCTTGGTCTTAATGTACTGGTAAAACATCTTGGGATTTTCTTTGATTTTACCTGCCAATATTTTTTCGTATCCTTTCTTTGCTTTCCTAATTTCCGTTTGTACTTCACCTCTGTGTTTCCTATACTCCTCTAGGCTTTCTACAGTATTAAGTCTTTTCTGATTGTCATAACCATTCTTGTTCTGTTTTATCTTGGCCTGTATGCTTCTGGATAACTAAGTTTGGCAGTACCACCCTCTTTCTTTGTGGGAGTATGTCTATACTGTGTCTGTAGAATCTCGCCTTTGAATGCTTCCCACTGATTTGACAGTTTTTCCTTCTAATAGCTGTAACTAGTCCACTCTTGCCAGCTCACTTCTCAGCTTTGTAAAATTTGTCTTCCCCAAATTTAGAAATTTACTCCTGTTCTATCTTTGTCCTTTTCCACAATGATGCTAAATCTGACTATATTATGGTCACTATCTCCAAAATGATTTCCCACTGCTACTCCGTCCACTCGCCCAGCTTCATTTCCTAAGACTAAATCTACAATTGTGCCCTCTCTCATTGGGCCTGTTACGTGCTGGCTAAAAAAGCTCTCTTGAATGCAGTTCAAGAATTTTGCACCTTTCACATTATTTGGATCCCAATTGATATTAGGGTAGTTGAAGTCCCCAATGATCATTGCCCTTTTGGGCAGAATTTTGCCCTCGTCGGGTGGGCACGGTGGGTGGGCCCGGGAGTGGCCAGGAAACTGACCACTGCCCGCGATCGGGCTCCCCACGCAATTTCATGCTGGCTGGCCAGTTAACAGCCAGCCAGCGTGAAACACATGCAGCAGCACTCAGCGCTGCCAGGGTGGGGGCGGGAGGAGTGCGAGCGCTGAAGTTCACGCATGAGCGTGGGTGTGCACAGTAAAAGCTCCGAGCTGCCTCAGAGAGCTGAAGATTTTAATCAATAAAAATAAAGATTTTAAAATGATGAAAATATATCCCCTCATGTGACTCTGACTTTGTCACATAAGCAGGGACATGTTAAATATAAGTATAAAAACTTATTTTTTAATCACTGGTCGAAACCTCATCCCGCCTGTGGATGAGGTTTTGCCAAAAATGCAAAGGCCACTTGGCCTTTTCATCCACCCGTCAACCGAATGGTTGGACAGGCAGCAAAAATTCCAATCAATTAGTTGATTGAGGGCCTTAAAAGGCTGATTAATTGTCGGCGGGCACGCTACTGACTTCCACGCGCGCCCACCAATCGAAATATCATGCAAGTGCGCGATGACATCAGGACACTCGCCCGACTTCATCATGTGTCATTTTACGCTCGAGTGTGTCGGGCGCACTAGTACACTCTTGCAATGTGGCTGCCCCTTTTTTATTTGTGAGCTCAACCCATTTGGCCACATTTGATGCTTCATTTAGTATATCATCCCTCCTCACAGCTATAATTGCCTCTTTAACCAATAATGCTACACCCCCGCCATTTTTTATCCCCCTCCCCATCCTGCCTGAAAAATCTATACCTAGGGATGTTGTCCCTCTTTAAGCCAAGTTTTCATTATAACGATGATGTCATGCTGCCATGTGTCCATCTGTGCCCTCAACTCATCGGCTTTATTTACTAAGCTCCTTGCATTTACATGTATACCTTTTAACACTGTCAAAATCCTGTGCTGTACACTTTTTAATATGTGCTCCTTCTGTCTTTCAGAGACAATAACTAATTCTCCATCTCCCGTTCCCTGCTCTGTATTTACCCTCAGGTTCCCACCCCCCCCGCCAATCTAGTTTAAACCTCCCCACCCCTCCCCCCAACAGCACTAGCTGGGTAAGCAGATAGTGCCCATGCTTAAATCAGGCTGAGCGATTCATAAGGAGATGAGTTCTCCCCCGCACCATGTGTTGCTCTTTGTCGCACATCTGGGGGCAACCTGCAGGAGATGCAGCTAGGCGCATACTCAGAACCCCAGCACGTGCCCTATTCAGGGTGAAATGGTGGAAGGGGAGCCTCAAGGTGTCGTGGCAAAGAACCATCTGCTGCCCTCTACGCTGCACGTAGTTGCGCTTCCTTGCTATGGGAGCAAATACCGTGTGGTTCCTAAAGTGACGTACACAGCATGTGTCCAGGGGGGCCGTTGGGGGGGTTGGGAGCAGGCATACTATCTTTGTGTGAGTGATCAACAGTAGCGGGAAGAGGAAACACTGGAGGCATGATATGGGGTGCGGTGTGCGCATGCAGAGTCCATGTGCAATTTGCCATAATGAATGGCGTTCTCTCTTTCTGAGGAGAAGAATGTTCATAACGCCTCGGAGCGTGCGAGGACTGGAGGCGGCCAGGCTCACCTCCTCATCTTAAGCCGCTTCAAGCTGGAGGCCCTTGAGCTGGAGAGGCGGCATGCACCCAGGTCAACTGGTGTCGGTGAGGCTGGGGTGGCACGGCCAGCTATTTGAGGCCAACAGTGAGATCCGCAATTTCCTCCCAACATCCAGGTTGGATGATTGTATGCCACTGATTATTGTAAAATTTGTTATTGTTGCAACATTGCTCGGTCACAGAGTATAGAGTCAGAGGTGTGCAGCACAGAAAAAGGCCCCTTGAGGATGCATGGGTCAAACACATACCTTACTATTCTAATCCCATTTTCCCGCACTAGGCCCATAGCTATGTATGCCATGGCATCGCAAGTGCACATTCAAATACTTATTACATGTTATGAGGGTTTCTGCGTCTACCACCCTGTCAGGCAGTGCATCCCAGGTTCCCACCACCCTCTGTGTGCAAAAGTTGCTCATCACATCCCCTGTAAATCTCCTGCCCCTTACCTTAAATCTATGACCCCTGGTTATTGATCCCTCTGCCAAGGGGAAAAGTTCGTTCCTATCTCCCCTATCTATGCCCCTCATAAGTTTATACACCTCAATCATGCCCCCCACTCAATCTCCTCTGCTCCAGGGGAAATAACCCCAGTCTATGCAATCTCTTCTCATAACTGAAACTCTCCAGGCCAGGCAACATCCTGGTAAACGTTCTCTGCACTCTCTCCACTGCAATCACATCCCTCCCATAATGCGCATTTCAGAACTGCACGCAATACTGTAATTGTGGCCTAGGCAGCGTTTTCTACAGTCCAAACATTACCTCCCTGCTCCTATATTCTATGCCTTGGCTAATAAAGGCAAGTATGCCATATGCCTTCTTAAACACCTTATGTACCTGTCCCGCTACCTTAAGGGACCAGTCGACATGCATACCGAGGTCCCTCTGATCCTCGTTACTTCCCACGGTCCTACCATTCATCGTATATTCCTGTGCCTTGTTTGTCCTGCCCAAAAGCATCACCTCACACTTAGCCACATTAAATTCCATTTGGCACTCATCAGCCCATCTGACCAGCCCGTCTATATCCTCCTGTAATGTTAGGCTATCCTCCTCACTATTTACACACCACCAATGTTCGTGTCACTTGGTTCTGGAAGGTTGAGCACATAATGAGCCAGGGGGACAAGGATGAAGTTTGTCACTGTGTAGACGCTAACTGATCCACTGTCCTTGTTGTTCCTTTCAGCATCATCAGAGCACGGCCGGCAGGAGGAGCTGCAGATGGCCCCTTTCACACCTGAGGGCTCTCAAGTCTCACCAGCGTCACACCATTTCTGCGCAGTGGGCATTGGTACATCGGCTAGTGTCCTGGGGCACAGTGGAGAGGGCACTTCACATTCGCTGGAGGAGCTGGCAGAGACAGAGAGTGCCGATTGCGCCAGCAGCCGGAGGAGTGCAGGGGACTAGGCACATGCTCAGTCGGTGCCTGATGATGTGCCTCTGGAGCCGTCCGCGACGCAGCAGCTGCAGGAAATGCGGCCGGGTGTGCGGGAGCATCTGGGTGTGATACATGAAGCTATGCTTCGCTTGGTGTCCGTGGTGGAGGAGTCTACGCGGACGCTTGCCGAAGCTGTGAGCCATATCTTGGAGCACCATGCATCCTCCATGGAGAGAGTGGCGACTCTCCTGGAGAGCCTCCTCCAGGAGACCTGCCAGGGCTTCCTGGGGATACGCTCAAACCAGCAAGCCCTCACATCGGCAATGAGTTCAACTGCTCACTGCCATTGTGGGAGATGGTGTGGACATCAAGCTTCCCAGCTCATTGCCCATCCATCCACAGTGAGCAGGGAGGTCCAAGGTGACCTCACGTCGGCACAGCAGCTGCCTGTTGTCTCTGCAGGCTCCTCTCACGGCGCTCCTGATGAAGGCACGAGCTCCTCCGCTCCTCTCTCAGTGACCGTATCATCCGGTGAGGCTGTGACGACTGGGGAGATGCCAGGTGTGGAAATGGCAGCTCCCTCCCAGGCGGGCCCAGCACAGGCTCCACGGGCCAGAGGACGACCGCCAAGGTCATCGAGAACAGCACAGTCAGCAGACTGTCTCAGATGCCACTCCAAGCGATGGGGCAGCACCAAGTCATAGCACCCGGAAACGGAAACGTAAGGCACATTAGGCACACCACGGGTTTCTCAATGGTGCTTTTGCGTTGGCCCTAGATTAGGTCCTTAGGATTTCTTTTTGCTTGATTACAGTATTGTTTTACAATTGGGAGAACTTCTGATTTGAAAATTAAAATTCAAATGTGTGACCATGGCTGAGGGTGGCTCATTTGTTCTGCATGTGTATGTTTAAGAAAACTGTCATGAGTGTTTGTTTGGACATTCAAATTTATGTACACGGCCCTTAGTTCCTGCTGATGACCTGACAGATTTTGCATTCAGGTGTCAAGTATGGATGCGCCAGGCAAGGCTGGTCCTGCTGATCCATTTGTGTTGTGCTAGCTGAAGGTTCGTTGGATTAAAGCCTCCCGGGTGTCCCTGCCTTCTTGGTGTAGTCCCGGGTCAGCGACTACACCCTGTGCGTGCTCATCCTCAGAATCAGTGCTGGACTCATCGTGTGCAGCCCCATCCACTGCGTCGACGTCTTCATCATCCAGTGTGTCCCCCTTTCCAGTGTAAGATTGTGGAGAGCGCAGCATGCAACCACTATCACCAACACATGATCTGGGGGTACTGGAGTGCGCCTCCTGAGCGGTCCAGGCATAGGAAGCACATCTTGAGAAAACCGATGGCTCTCTCCACCACAGCCCTTGTGGAGCCGTGGCTCCTATTGTACCACTGCTCGGCTTCTGATCTTGGATAGCAGAGAGGCGTCATGAGCCGCCTTCTGAGGGGGTAGCCCTTGTCACCCAGCAGCCATCCATTCAGCCGGGATGAAGCACTGAAGAGCCCCGGCACCTGGGAGTATCTGAGGATGTAGGTGTCATGGGAGCTGCCTGGGTACCTTGCAGAGACTTGTAGAATCTGCATCCTGTGATCACACAGTATCTGCACGTTCATGGAGTGGAAGCCCTTCCTGTTGACGAAGGCACCGGGCTCACCTGCTGGCACCTTGATGGCCACATGTGTACAGTCTATAGCACCCTGGATGCGGGGGAAGCCAGCAATCGCCGCGAAGCCTCTGGCTCGCTGTATCTGGCTTGTCTGGTCGCAGCGGAAGTGGATGAAGGTCAATGCATGCTTGAACAAAGTGTCTGTGACCTGCTTGACACAAGTGTGGACAGCTGATTGGGAGACACCGCAACGATCACCCACCGAGCCCTGGAAGGAACCAGAGGCATAGAAGTTGAGGGCAACTGTGACCTTCAGAGCCACTGGTATGGAGTGTCCACCCACACAGTTAGGGGCAATCTCAGGCCCAATCATCTGACAGATATAGTTGACTGTCTCCCTTGACAGTCAGAGCCTCCTTCGGCACTGCACCTCAGACATATTGAAGTAACTGCTTCGCCGCCTGTATACCCTGGCAGCAGGATAGTGGCGTCTTCTGCAGCCCCTTCCACTTTGGACTACCTCTTGGCCCTGCGCCCCTTGTGCCTGCGCCTGTACTCCCAAAGGTGGCTCCCCTGGAGGCTGAATGTGCATTCCTGGCCTCCTCCTCCTTCTAACCCTCTCTTCCGCCACAGAGGAGCTGCTCCAGTGGACATGTCAGATCCCATACCCAGGGTAAGGGGAGGCTTCCTGAAAGCTACAGGCCTGCAAAAGATTCCTGACTGCAAAAGTACTCAAAAACTGCTGGAATGTGTTCTGAACTACTACAGATCACACAGGCAAGTTTAAAATACTTTTTCCAATAAATACTCATAAAGCAGATTGACGACCCCACTGAGCCCTCTTATCCCACCCATGGATGAGGTTCATACAACAGTCTCTTACCCACCTGCCCGTTGCGCCCATGCACTGACCCGAAGATCGCACGGGCACTTAAAAATCAGCGTCAATTGAAGGCTAAAGGGCCTTAACTAGCCCGTTAATTAATGGCGAGCGCGCCCAGCGAAATATCGCGATGGCGCACGGTGACTTTGGGACGCTCGCCCAACGTCACTCTGCGTCATTTTACGTGTGGATGTGTGGGGCCCACCCCCCCACGTCAAACTGAAAATTCTGCCCCAGCTTTCCAGCCACCCGTTTATTCGCTCAATTCTCCTATTTCTATACTCACTTGCAAACGGGACCAGGAGTAATCCTGAGGTTACTGCTTTAGTGGTCCTGCTTTTCAATCTCCTTCCTAGCTCCTTAAAGTCCGCTTTCAGGACCTCATCCCCTTTCCTACCCAAGTCATTGGTACCAATGTGAACCACGACCTCTGGCTACTCATCCCTCCTCCAGAAGAGTGTCCTGCAGCCGCACCATGACACCCTTGACCCTGGTACCAGGGAGGTCACATATCATCCTGGGGACACGTCTACGGACACAGAAAAGCTTGTCTGTTCTCCTAACTATTGAATCCCCTATCCCCTGTATAGTAGCCAAATTTGCTGATGATGCAAAGATAGGTAGGGAAGCAAGTTGTGAAGAGGAGAGTCTGTAATGTGTGATATATAGGTTAAATGAGTGGGCAAAACATTGGCAGATTGAGTATAATGTGGGAAAGTGTGAAATTGCCCACTTTGGCAGGAGGATTAGAAAAGCAGGATATTATTTAAGTGGAGAGAGGCTGCAGTACAGAGGAATCTGGGAGTCAAAGAACAAAGAAAAGTACAGCACAGGAACAGGCCCTTCGACCCTCCAAGCCTACGCCGATCATATTGCCTGTCAAACTAAAACATTTTGCACTTCCGGGGTCCGTAACCGTCTATTCCCATCCTATTCATGTATTTGTCAAGCTGCCTCTTAAACACCACTATCGTACCTGCTTCCACCACCTCCTCTGGCAGCGAATTCCAGACACTCACTACCCTCTGCGTAAAAAACTTGCCCCGCACATCTCCTCTAAAGTTTTCTCCTCTCACCTTAAATCTACGCCCCCTAGTAATTGACTCTTCCACCCTGGGAAAAAGCTTCTATCTACTCTGTCCATGCCACTCAATTTTGTAAACTTCTATCAAGTCGCCCCTCAATCTCCATCGCGGTAGTGAGAACAATCCGAGTTTTTCCAACCTCTCCTCATAGCTAATAACCTCCAGACCAGGCAGCATCCTGGTAAACCTCCTCTGCACCCTCTCCAATGCCTCCATATCCTTCTGGTAATGTGGCGACCAGAATTGCAAGCAATATTCCAAGTGTGGCCTAACCAAGGTTCTATACAGCTGCAGCATGACTTCCCAGCTTTTATACTCAATACCCCTGCCAATGAAGGCAAGCATTCCATATGCTTTCCTGACTACCTTATCCATCTGCGTTGCCACTTTCAGTGACCTGTGGACCTGTACACCCAGATCCCTCTGCCCGTCGATGCACTTAAGGGTTCTCCTATTTACTGTATAATTCCTTCCTGTATTAGACCTTCCAAAATGCATTACCTCGAGTCCTTGTACATAAATCACAAAAAGGTACAGTAATTAATTAGAAAGGTAAATGGAATGTTGTCCTTTACCCCAAAGAGAAAACAGTTCGCACCAGTACTCTTTTTTCCCAACTTTTACTGGTGTTCCATTTTAAGCTATACAAGACCAGTTTGGACCAATATTCTCATTTCTCAGTTTTTACTGTTTTTTTCTTTCTGGGTATTACAAGGGGGAATGGAATATAAAAGTAAGGATGTCTTGTTACAGGGCATTACTGAGGCTGCACCAAGAGTACTGTGTACAGTTTTGGGATTTACTTACATTGAAAACAATTCAGAGAAAGTTCACTTGGCTCATTTCTACGATGAAGCATTGTCTTATGAAGAAAGGCTGACCAGGTTGAGCCTATACTCATTGGAGTTTAGCAGGATGAGAGGTGGTCTTATTGAATGATATAAGATTCTGAGGGGGCTCAACAGGATAGGTCAGGGGTTCCCAAACTGTGGGTCGTGATGGGGTTGCAGAAGTCACTTTTGGGGTTGT
Organism: Cetorhinus maximus; assembly: GCF_964194155.1. Taxonomy (NCBI): domain Eukaryota; kingdom Metazoa; phylum Chordata; class Chondrichthyes; order Lamniformes; family Cetorhinidae; genus Cetorhinus; species Cetorhinus maximus. Next base: position 130,203,027 of record NC_135882.1, on the reverse strand, counting down.
GGGCTCTCCCTCCTTCGAGGCAGCAATGGCAACTGTGGAGAAGAGACTTCCCAGTCTGAAGACTCAGGCGGGAAAGCCCAGGACCCACTGGATCGATGCTGCCAAACAACAAGGGGCAAGCAGTGAGCTCAATGCATCCTTTAACACCGGAATCCACTTTTGCAGCCAGTTCGAGTGGGCCTGGGATGACTGTGGCTGACGCAGATCAGGCACAGGCTGGCAAGTGTAACTCAATCCCTCCTGGAGTGTGGGTAAGACAGGAGGTCAAGTGGCTGTGCCAGAAATATGTGTGGTGGCTTCGAATTTTACTGTGATTCTGCCCCTGTCATGCCTGTTGTACAGACTCCTTACCGCAGGATAGTAACTCTGTTTTGTAGGCACCAGCAAATAGACCAAAAGGTTGGGGGGTGGCAGATGAGAAGTGCTGCTGGGTGAGTGAATTGGGGAAAGGGTGTTGGGAAGAGGGGCTACTGAGTTAGTGAGTGGGGAAAGAGGATTGGCAAAAGGGGTTGTTGAGTGAATGGAGGGGTTGGGGTGAAGGGCTGGTGAGTGAGTATGTAGATGAATAGGGGGATGGAGTTGGGAGAAGGGGTTAGAGTGTGTTTGGTGGAACAGATGTTGGGAAGAAGAGCTGCTGAGTGAGTGAGTGGGGAGTAGGGGGCTGTCAAGAGGGGCTGCTGAGTGAGTGAACGAGTGAATGGGGGTGCGGGGGTTGGGTTGAGGGGCTCCTGAGTAAGGGTGGCAGGAGGATGTTTGAGAAGAGGGTCTGCTGACTGAGTGAAGGGGAGTGAGGGTGGGTTGGGAAGAGCATCAGGTGAGTAACTGAGTGAATGAGCGAGTGAGGGGAATGGGCTGTGGAAAAGGAGGGGCTGATGTGTTTGAAGGTGGGAAGGGTGTTGAGAAGAGGGATTGCCTTTGCCCTGTATGTGTGTGTGTGTGAGCATGTGTGTGTGTAAGCAGTGTGTGTGCATATGGTATATGTGTGTGAGCTGTATGATTGTGTGTACGTGTGCTGTGTGTCTGCGCATGTGTGTGCTGTATGATTGTGTGTATGATATATGTGTGTGAGCTGTATGATTGTGCGTGTGTGGTATGTGTGTGTGTGTGTGCGTGCGTGTGGTGGGGAAGTGGGGGTGATTACATATAGGGGGAGTGGTGTTGAGAAGAGGGATTGTCTTTGCTGTGTGTGTGTGTGTGTGTGTGTGGTGGGGGAGACTGGGATGATTACAATATATCTGTGTGGGTGCAGTAGGAGGGGGCTTCACTGAGTCTTCTGTCACCAGGGGCAAGATTTTTAGTTCAGCGGGCGCGCATGATCGGCGGACCTGGGAGCGGCCGAGGAACGGACCTCAGACTGTGATCGGTCCATGACCGCGATTTCACACTGGCTGGCCAATTAACGGCCAGCCAGCAGGAAAGGCACGCTGAAATGCTCAGCGTTGCTGGGGTGGGGGCAGTAGGAGGGCAGGCGCTGGGGCACAAGGGAGCAGGGAATAATAACTCCCTGAAGGTAGAGAGCTGCCTCAGGGAGCTGAAGAATTTAAAAGCAATGAATAGAGATTTTAAAAATCCAGAAAAAAATGTCTCCACATCAGAATCAGTCACCTGAACTTATAGATGATGAAAATTCTGTCCAAACATTTTTATTTTTTTAATTTAATAACAGAAACATCGTCCCGCCCTTGAATGAGGTTTCATCGAAAACGCAAAGTCCACCTGGCAGATTCGCCCGTCTGCCAACCGTAAGGTTGGACAGACCACAAAAAATCAGAATCAATCAGAACTTTAATGGGCTTAATTCCCCTCTTAATTGTCAGCGGGCGCGATTCCTACTTCCGCACGTGCCCACCAACTGAAATATTGCGCGAGATGATGTCAGGATGCTCGCCCGACATCATCACGTGCCATTTTACACTCGAGCAGGTCGGGTGCACACCCGCATGCCAAGCTAAAAATTCGGCCTCCGAAATATGGAGAGCTTGGTTGAAACCTACGGGCGGGATTTTCCACACCCGCCCGCCGCAGGGAGCGTCCGGTCGCACCAGAAGTCAATGGACTTCTGGCTGGAGCCCCGCCTTGTCCATGGTGGGTTCCACCCATGATGGGGCCAGAAAATCCCGGGCAAAGTCTTTTAAAACTTAAATGTTCTTATTTATATGATGTATTATTTAATATATGTTGACCTATATTATGCAAACTTCAATAATTATATACTGAATGTTTCTATGCTGCTTTATTGCCTTTGCCACCATCTGGGGTCACGTTAATTTTCAGGTGTTAAAATGGGGTCATGTTGGAAGATAATTTGGGAAGCACTGGGGAAGATATTGAGAGAATGTTTCCAATCACGAGGGAATCTAGAACTAGGAGGGCACAGTTTAAAAAAAAAGGGCCTCCCATTTAAGACGGAGATGAAGAGGAATTTCTTTTCTCAGAGGGTCAATAGTCTTTGGAATTCTCTTCCCCAGTGAGCAGTGGAGCCTGGGACATTGAATATATTCAAGGCTGAGTTAGACAGATTTATGATCTCTCAGGAGTCAAGGGTTATGAGGGTAGGTAGGAAAGTGGAGTTAAGGCCACGATTAGATCAGCTATGATCATATTGAATGTTAGAACAGACTCGATGGGCTGAATGACTTGCCCCTGCTTCTATTTCTTATGATCTTATGAAAGGTGCTGTATAAATCAAATTATTTCTTTGTAGCCTCCAGTGTTCGATTTTGTCCAGTCTGGAGAGATGGCATGAAAAGCTCCCTCTCTCTACTGGTTGCAACAAACGAGAAATACATTTCTACAGATCTCAGCCTTCTAAAGTCAGCATTATAATGATTATGTGCTAAAGTAGCAACTGCATCTGCTGCAGAGCAGGCATTGCAACTGGTTGGTGTAGTATGTGTGGAACAGGCCTGATTGTAATGGCCAGCTGATTTCCTGCCCACCCGCGGAAGAATGAGACTAACAGTCAGGCAGCAATGAAATCCTGCCAGTCGGCTTTCCACTTACTGCAAAAGAAAAGTCAGCAGGAAGCAATGGCAAAGTGCATGCCCTGTCCAGGCATCTGAAATGCTTCTTCAACATTTCAATGTCTTGCTCTATGACACACCTAGTGGCCATGTTTTAGTACTCCTGCACCTCATTGATGGGTGTCCTCTCAGATGTCATGAAGCAAGTTTGATGTGGGTATCCTCATCTTCTATGAACCAGCCTTTAAGTCTGCTTCCTAAAATGAAAAGGTTTGGGATGTTGGACTGCCTCAGTGTGAAGACCTCCTGACAGCTCTCAGGGAATCTGGTGCAGACTTGCATGAATCTCTTCTTGCGTTCATAGATTGGATGCACATTGAGAGACGAATATATCCTTGCAGTTTATAAACACTTCTGGTTGCTGTGGTGCGCACAAATTGCTGTATGTGCCTAGTCGATGCCGCCTTGTACCTGTGGGAATCCAGCAAGCGAGTCCGAGTGCCCACTCGTTCTGGCACATTACTGACTATATGATGATGTAAGAGTGAGTCACGTGACTAAGAGTCCAGAAGTAGGAAAAACCTCAAGGCTTAAACTGAGCAGTAGAAGTTTATGTAATTCCCAGTACTGGAAAACAATTAATCCATCACCTATATATTATGGACAGCCACCTGGGTGATCGGGGATATGTTGCAGAAACACCCTGGAAGGATCTGAAGTTGTTGAGAGTGGTGTTCACTTTCGCAGCCACTGGGAATGCCAGGACACCAGGTCCAGAATGGGGCAGCAGGTCCTCCTCTAGGAGGCTGCAGCTGTCTGCCAGCAACTGAAGGACAAGCTCATCCTATGGTGTAGTATGTTGGTTATGACTGGCTGAAGAACAGTTGACGTGACATGGATATGTCTGAACAATAACTGGTTTATTGTATGAACATAACGATTTACAGATATACAAGACTACAGGTACTGCTCAGTTTAAGCCATGAGGTTTTTCCTACTTCTTCTAGACTCTTAAGTCATGTGACTCTCTTACATCATCATATAGTCAGTAATGTTTCTCCAGTCCCACACATTAACACCCTAATACTACAAATGGGAGCACTACTCCTCCAAGGAAACTGAACCTCTGTTTATAATCCCTGTGAGGTGAGTAGTGTCTCCTGCGGCCTCAGTCCTTTGCCTACACACTTCTATCCTGTGCACCTCCCTCCTCTGCACATGCTGATTCCACCATAGCATGTTGTTGCTGTAGTAGATGGCAATGCTCTTTCTCTTCTGATGTGCTGTCAAACACATCTAAAGTGTCTCCCACCCTGATTATGTCAATTCAAAACCCTCCAAGGTTGAAAAGAGTTGGAAGCACACAAGCACTCAATGACAAACACTTGCCAGAGGGAACATAGACATCAGTTGCACTGGGTGAGCATTTACTCAAGAGGGAATAACAGCAAGTTTAGATACTGACCTGTACTACTGAACAAACTCACTCCCATTTCCCTGGTAAGTTCCCTGAGCCCTGCGAAACCAGTGCTGCTCAAGTAAAATTTGGAGCTTAGTTAAACACAACTTAAAAATATCTTGTTAACATCTCCTTGGTAAATTAATTGTGCAAATAAGTAGCTGCCCACATCCAATTATGATTTCCCCAACACAAAAACAAAAATAAAAATACCTGGAAAAACTCAGCAGGTCTGACAGCATCTGCAGAGAGGAATACAGTTAACGTTTCGAGTCCGTATGACTCTTCAACAGAATTGTGATTTCCCTGACTTTGGCGTGTAGCCAGTATTCAAAAGTGTTTCTGTTAAATGTGGAAGTGGGCGTGATGGGGTTGGACTGTGCTCCCACACTAAAAATCAAAAATGTTAACCACCCTTGCCTACTCCCAAATCATCTGTCCTTGGTGTTAAACTCCCCACCCTTGAAGTCAGAAAATGAATCTTCTAATATCAATTAACACCTACAGACAGGCAGACAAGGCCTTGATTAATCACTTCACATAGAGGATGGCATTTCTGATATTGTGTCACTCCCTCATTATTACACTGGGATGCCAGTGGTGTATTTAAGTCCTGGAATGAAACTTCAACCCAGAACTTTGGCATTGAGAGATGAGTTGGGCAACAAGTTGATGAATGTCAAGGAGAGAAGTTTAGAGAAAATAAAGTGATTTCCCACCCGCACCCCACCCCCCATACCCAATTAAAATAGAGTTTTTTTTCTCTAAATTTGAAAAATAAAAACTACTAACATTGATTGGAAGGCAAAACAGAATACAAAATGTACACAGAACTCCAAACTGTTAAGCTCAAACAATTATCCTAAATCAGCATACTAGATACAGGTAGAGAGGTCACTGTATCTATTGAATGCACTCATTTAGCCATCTGCTATAGTTGATTAAAAAAGCAAATAAAATATTTTTAGGAAATAGTCCAATGTAACAAACATAATCCACCGATGAAAGGACACTAATCTCTAGCCATGTAAAATAAGCAGATAAGTACAAAGATCATTCCAAACTAAACAATGCTTCGAAACAGTGTCCCTCTGCATAGAAATCTGTCCCTTGGTCTTCACTCCACAGGCTCTTTATGAAATATGGAGGTTCAAAACCATGTACCATCACCATCTAATGCAAAAATGTCAATAGTGAGAATTTCTTTGAGGGTTCTGCAACAGTTATGGGAATATCACACAGAAAGACACAGAATTTACAGCACACAAACAGTCCATTCAACCCAACAGCTTTACGTGTTTGATTATGCTCCATATGAGCCTCCTGCCACCCTGCTTTGTCTAACCACATCAGAATATCCTTCTTTTCCTTTGCGTGCTATTTTCTCCAATTACTCCGTGAGTTAGCATGTAGCATTACTCTCTAGGTAAAGAAGTATAGAAGGTGTCCTCCGTCATTGTGATTGAAAGTCCACCAGATTGCATTCTTGGTGTCAGGGTAAGAGATATTGCAAAGTTGCTGAAAATGAAGTTGGAAAGGGAAGGGGAAGATCTAATAGTCATTGTTGGAAACAACAATGTAGGAAAAAACAGGAAAATGGTCCTGCAAGAAATAAAGAAAATCAGGATCTCAAAGCTGACAATTTCTGGAACACTACTGAGCATGTTAATCTTCAGATTACTACCAGAGGATGGTAACCTCTGCATTAATACCCAATCCAGTGAAGGGTGAAGGGGGTTTGGTCTAGGTGGAGATAATAGTTACCTACAGATCAGAAAAAGAGAGCACTCTTTCAAAGGGTTTAACTCCCCCACTAAATAATAGGGAGCAAATTCCTCTGAACACTTTAAGGATTCACAGTTAAACCAGCAGGGTGTATAAATTTGACATTGTCCCTTTTACATCTTTGCCATGTTTCATCCATGATATTTTTGTATAAACATTACAGCTTAATTTCCAGGCTGTTGCAGAGATGGATTTGCTACTGCAATAAAAAGTAAGGCCAAAATTAAATATTCAATTTTTGTCATCATTTAGGTGGGGCTATACTGGAACTCATGAGTACAAATGCCTTAACAGTAATCGCACAGACTTATTGCCAAGCCAATTAGACTTAATGATCGGCTCCAACAAATTTTAACTTTCTGCCAGTGAAATGTCAGACATTCTTGATAATCTGCTGGTGATGGAAATAATTCAAACTTATTGCTTTCATGAGCTGCTTGATTGATGTAGGAGCTGTAAAGGATGGATAATCTTGTCCCAAACACCAATCCCCACAATTGTCAAGATGTGTAGGAGTAAGTGTATATTCTCAAAGCACTCCTTCATATGTTGGCATAGTTTGTCATTTTTATATAAAATAGGGTTTTCCCCCTGACCCCACGAATTTTACCAGGGTCAATAGTTGTGTCTTTTTAGCCTCTACGTATAAATAATTGGTGATGGGGTGGAGGATCAATTTTCAACAGCCAGCTGCCTATTCCTTGCCTGAAAAATGGACAACCAGCAGTGAAAAACAGTTGTGGGGCCCTTGTTACCCATTTTCCCACCTGATTCAATTTTCAGGCAGGCCTTTAAACAGATGTCCACCATACCTGCCCAAAGTAGGCAGGTGGATGTTTATATATGCACCAATGATTTTAGAACTCAGCTGAGGTGAGAGTGACTGCCCTAGACATCAAGGCAGCATCTCACCGAGTGTGGCATCAAGGAGCACTCTGGCAAAATTGAAGTCAGTGAGAATCAGGGGGAAAACTCCCTACTGGTTGGAGTCATACTAGCACAAAGTAAGATGGTTGTGGTTGTTGGAGACTAATCATCTCAGTTCCAGGGCATCACTGCAGGAGTTCCTCAGGATCGTGTCCTATGCCCAACCATGTTCAGCTGCTTGATCAATGGCCTTCCATCCAATATTAGGTCAGAAGTGGAGATGTTCATTGATGATTGTAGTGTTCATTACCATTTGCAACTCTCAAATACTGAAGCAGTCTGTGGCCAACTGTAGAAGTCTAAACAAAATTGGCAATTGGAAATTTGTGTCACACAAGTGTCAGGCAATGACCATCTCCAACAAGAGAGAATCTAACCATTTTCCCTTGATATTCAAAGGCATTACTATCACTGAATTCCCCATTACCAACATCCTGGTGTCATCATTGACCAGAAGTTGAATTGGACCAGCCATACAAATACCATGGATACAAGAACAGGTCAGAGACTGGGAATTTTATGGCCAATAAATCACTTCCTGACTCTGCAAAGCCTGTTACCATCTACATGGCACAAGTCAGCAATATGGTGGAATACTCTCCACTTTCCTGAAGAGTGCAGTTCCAACAGTACTCAAAACACAATCCAGGACAAAGCAGACTGCTTGATTGACACCCCATCCATCACCTTAAACATTCACTCCCTCCACCACCGATGAACAGTAGCAGCAGTGTGTCCATCTACAAGATGCATTGCAGGAACTCATCAAGGCGCTTTAGGCATCACCTTCCAAACCCACAACCTCTACCATCTAGAAGGACAAGGGCAGCAGATACATGGGAACACTACCACATGCAGGTTCCCCTTCAAGCCACACACCATCCTAACTTGGAATTATTTTGCCATTCCTTCACTGTCACAGCAGCAAATTTCTGGAAGGCAGCTCACTACCATCTTCTCAAGGGCAATGAGGGATGAGCAACGTATGCTGGCCCAGCAATGACACATCCTACGAAAGATTGAAACAACATCATTTCACTGATGTTAAACGTTTAAACCTCTGTGTTTATGTGCATATTTCCATATACACACACACCAAAATAACATTGTGTTAGTCGTAGTTTTGAAGAAACAAGGTGTAGACGTAGCCTAAAAATTACTGTGCAAGGCCAAGCTAATACAAGTGCTCAGAAAATAAAAATAGTTTGCAGTAGCATAAAAATGGTTACAGTCTTTCTTATGTGTCATACATATTTACTAATAAAACATAGATATTCATAATTTTCAGACAATGTAAATGTTTCGGAAAATTAACAGAATTATGGCAGTAATAATAGCAAAGATATGTAGTTTGAATGGAAAAGATTAGGCAGAATTTTCCCTGAATTCCACTAAGTGCATTGGCAGGCATGAAAAAGACAATGGGCAGAAATTTTCGCTCGGTGGGCGGGCTTGCGCCCGACCCACTCGAGCATGAAATAGCACGTGTTGACGTCAGCCAAGCGTGCCAACGTTAACACTCAGTAGTTCGGTCGGTGGGCCCATGCCAGAGTTGGCAGCGCGCTTGCCAACAATTAACAGGCCTGTTATGGCCATTAAATAATCAATTAACCTAAAGTTTTCGATGCCCGTCCAACCTAATGGTTGGCGGGTAGGTGAAAAGGTCAAGCGGCATTTGCAATTTTTTTTTGGAAACCTCACCCACGGACGGTATAAGGTTTCCAAAAGCAAATAAAAAAATAAAAGTTTTACAATTGAATTAATAACATGTCCTTGCTCATGTGACTCGACATGTTCCATTACATTTTTATTTTCTTTATTTTCTTATTTTAACAACACTTCATCTCCCTGAGGCAGCTCTGTGCCTCATGGAGATTATGAAGCGCTCACTTGCACACATGCTCGAAGTTCGTGCTCGCCCTCCTTCCCACTCCCACACAAGCAGTGTCGAGCGCTGCCACTCACGTTTCACGCTGGGCGGGCCTTAATTGACCCACCAGCATGAAATCGCAGTCCAGTGCCAATCACGGGTGGTGGTCGGTTTCCCGACCGCCGCCCCCACAAGCCTGCCAAGGGCAAAATTCTGCCCATTTTTCCTGCCACCCGCAAGAGCAGGTTTTTGTGCTGTTTCATCCGCTTCCTGCCTCATTAATTATGCAGGCACAGGAAACACGTCGTATCGCTGGTGGGTGGCCTCGGAATTGCTTTACCTCACTGTTTCCTCACTCCGAGTGCCGAATCTAAACTGCAGCCACGCACACAGTTCTCAATGCTTGCAGACCAGGACTGCTCCTGCGAAGACAAGGCCCTGAAAGCCAAGAAGAGTTCAGTGACCCATCACTGGATTGCTTTTTGGAGGCCCACCTTAATGTCCTCCAACCTGACTCTGGCCGCAGGAGGTCCAGCAATCTCACCTTTCCAGCTTGGGAGCTGATGGCAGCGGTGGTCAGTGCCAACACTGCACAGAAGAGGTTGGTCATCCAGAGCAGAAAGTGAATGATCTCATCAGTGCCGCCAGGATAAGTCAACCATCTCACCACTCTAAACTCACACACTCACAAGCCCATCACACATTCACTGGCATCTCACTCACTGCCAGCTCAAGGGACATCACCACTCACTCTCTCACACATACCCCTGCATCTCCATCTGGCCTCATCTCCTTTGGAGACTGCTTCCTCAATCCTCACCGTCTTGAGGCCACTTGCATAGACCAGCATGTGCCCCCACAAGCACCCTGGGATAGCCCCCCTTGCCCAGTACAGCCCTTGCCCTGCAGCCTCTTCCCTTGCCTGAGGCCACTTCACCCCTTCCTCAAGCCAGCCCTAGCCCTCAGCCATTGAAAAGCCACCCCCGCCTTACCACTGGTCTGGTAGGTATAGACATGCCCTGAGCTCCCTTTAAAGCAATTTGTCACTAATGACTGTGAGTGTTGCCCGAGGCAAGGTAGGCAAACAAACCTCGAAGTCCCAGCGAAGTGCAGGTCATCAGGTGCACATTGCTTATGTTGTGAAACACATCGGCGGGCAATCACGCTGACGTGTGCTCATGATCCACCGTGGGGAGATGATTCCGGCGATCAGGGCTCATAATGAGATTCTAATTAGAAATTGTATTGAAATTAGCTTCCCAATATGCGGCAGCAGGAAACATAGTCTGACATTGATGGGTGGAGCGAACGATCGCAAACTGGTTTTACGACAATATGAAACCAATTTTTGCAATCTCCCGATATTTTCTGCTCTCACCCACTATGACGACTGCCGCAAACAGGAATGGAAAATCCTGGCTGTAGTATGCCGCACATTTCTAGCTATTATCCAGCATGCACTTTCTGTGCTAATCACTGATAAAAATTGCGTGTTAGAAATGTTGGTGTCAGGAAATGTCAGTCAAATTGTCTATAGTTTTTAAAGTGATTTGTTCCAAGCTGGTCCATGAAAGGCACACCAACACAAGTCTGGAACTTTACCAGGCCTGCTGTGATAACAGCTCCTGTGTTGCAAGTAAAGGTCAAATCCAGACAAACAGCTCTGAAGGTTACTCAAAACAAACTTCAACAGAGAACTGCTGCATTTGTTACTGTTAATAGGATGAAAATAAATCTACAGAATCATAGCTGTACCATGTTCAGCAAACATAAGTGACTTGATTCTCAGCTCTGACAATGAACTGATTCAAAGAACCAATCAACCATTGCAGTTAGATACTGCTAAGTCATGCAGAAAATTCCACAAAATGGCTTCCAAAGTAAACATTAACAAGCTTAATAATAAGTCTGCTGACGTATGTCCCCTTTTTGGAGGTGTCAGCTGTGGCTCAGTTCATAGCACCCTCGCCTTTGAATCAGAGGGTTGTGGGTTCATGTCCCACTCCCGGAAACCAAGAACTGTGATTGTACTCGAAAAGAGTTGCAATCTGTGACTGTTGATAACTCGAAAGAGTTTTAAACATTTGTGGTAATTATTTGATTCTGAACATCCAATGCCAGTTTTGAACTATATCCCAAGCCACTCTATCAATGAAATTGATATCTGTTGAATTATAAAGCTGTCATTGGTGTTTTAAAGTGTTTGTGGCAGGGCTTTATGTCTTGTGTAATGCCAGAAAATGGGTCCCGCTGAGATGAAACACTGGCAGCTGCTTTAGCTCAAACAGTTACAAAAATTAGGTTGATCAATGGAATTAATGTCTTCAGTCTCACAAAATATGTTTGTGCCTTAATTTCTCCTCTACAGCAGTGCAATTCACAAACCACATGAGCAGCTGGGTGAGGCAGACTTCTCCATAGCTTTTATCACTGTGTTGAGTGCTTACAGCCAAAGATATCGAGGTGAGAGAAGGTCTATGGGGCCGGTCTGAGCATTCCTCGCCTTACTGATGAATTGAAACCATGGATACATGGAGGAATATTTCTCTACTAATTACTTTACTATTATTGTCTGGTTTGGGCTGCAGCTGAAGTACTTTGTGTTGTAATACGCCTTTAAGGGATAGCAGCATGCCATCACTAGAAGGGAAATGTCTCATGTAATCCAATCTCAGTTTCGCTTTGGCCTGTGAGCACAGCACACTCAGCTCTGCTGCTGATGTCGTCAAGCTCTCTATCTTTGTATAAATGTTCTCATGTGCCTAGTCTTAATAAATGAACCCACACATGTTTACCTAATCCAGGCTTGTCTAACCTTTTCACTCAGGGGACCACATTTGTATATTTTTCTCACTTAAGGGACCCCGATGAGCAAATTTCAGAAAGATAAGGTTTGGCACAACAAGAGGTGGAATTTCAAAAAAAAAGTTGGGTTTTAAGGAAAGAAACAATTGCTGAGCAAAAGTACATCAATGTTATAGCAATAAGTTGTTAATTTAAAAAAGAGTAATAAATAAAAATGAGTGTGAGAGGGTCCAATTGTGTGTGTATCCGTCTCCCTCCAAGTCTCAGGGTGCTCACTCACTCACACCTGAACCCACTCACAGTGGGTGAGGGTATGTGTTGGTGTGTGGTGGTGAGAGTGAGTGAGAAACCTGAAGCTGGGTGCAAGGCAGGCCAAAATTTTCCGTGCCTGTTGGAGTCAGGTGTCAGGGCAGGCGTGAACAGATAATATGGTGGGAAGGCCAAAAATCGGTTTTACGCCATCGTAAAACCAGTTTGCAATCGTCCACTCCACCCATCAATGGTGGGCCTCATTTCCCGCCACCACATGTCAGGAACTTCACTTTCATGCATCTGCATATCATTATAAGCTTTGCTTGCCGGAATCATTCCTCTACATCAAATTTACCACCCACATTGGCAGGAAAACATGCCGGTGGAGAACGTGTCTGGACAAGCGTGACATGCAGAAGTCGAGGCATACAGTCAGGGCCTTGCTCACATCGTGGACATCCGATGAGCAAAAGATGCTGGAGCCCTACAGCAACTGGACCCTGGAGGAACATGCATTGCTTCTGGGTGGTTTCTCATGGGCATGGCTCCACCACGAAGCAGCTCACGGAAGGTGGAAGGTCACCTTTGAGGGTCTGCTTCAAGGCATCAGTTTCTTGGCCATGGTCTGCTATGGATGATCGTCAAGGGGATGGAGAGGAAGGTGTAGGTTTGACTGGGAGAGGAAGGTGTATCATGGGGGGGGGGGGTGCAGTTGGGAGGGGGTGGAACAATGGTGTCGGGGGCAGTGATGTTGGGAGGGGGGAGGGAGTATGAGGGGGAGGATGTAAAGGGGAGAATGCAGCAACGGGGGAGGAAGGTGTAAGGGGGAGGAAAGTGTAAGGGAAAGAGTTCGGGGTGGGGAAGGACTTAGGGTGGAGGAAGAAGGAGCTCAGAGGGGAGAAAGGAGCTCAGAGGGGAGAAAGGAGTAAGGGCAGGAGTGATATCCAGTTGAATGTGCAAGGGAGGGGTCTGTGGATTCGATGACTGCCTCCTGGGGAGCGAAATGAGGGTGAGCATGGTAGAGGGAATGCTGAGAATGAGAGAGGGCAGAGTGAGCAGTTAGGGTGGGAGGGTGAGGGTGTGACGGTAGCGGTAGAAGGGACGGCGAGGGTCATTGGTGGGGGCTCGGAGGCAGACACGGAGCCTGGGAGTGGGAATGGGGAGGTCAATGTGGATGGGGATGGGATTTTTGGGAAGGTAGGGAATATGCATATTCACCTGGACGCCCTGGAAAGAAAAGGGTTCTGGCTGGCAGGTGACAGTGGGAGGTATAAGGTGATGACGGGGTGGTTGGGGGGCAGGGGGTGGGGGGGGGGGTCGACAGGGATGGGGGAAGAGGACATGGGTGACCGGGGGAGGGCAAAGGACAGCGGAGCTGAAAACACACTTTACAACCACCATGCTTCTAAAATCGAAAGTGAAAGGAACCTTGCATTGGACAGGCACAGGTGCTGCATGGGAGTGCCATAGGTGGATGGGCAGAGATACAGGTCAACTCAGATGGACAACTGAAAGAGAACTCCAGGAGGAAGCATTGAAAATGCTCGGGACATTGAAATGAGTGTGATGGAGGAAGACTCCACATGCGTGGGAGAGTGCTTGCATGAGGCTCCGAGAGGCCCTGTCACACACACACTTCTCCCTCCAGAATCACTCGTGGGCCAGCTGAGTGCAGCTCTGCTAGTCAGGGTGGGGAGGGAGGGCAGGCAGGGGGTTGGTGGAATGCAGGGGGAGGACTTGCGAAGCCTGTAAATGAAGCTGAAAGACACTATTACATATTATTCAGTGAAAGTGAATATATTTTCAGCTTATAAAGTGACAAAATGTGTTAACCTTTGCAACCTCTTATGATCAGAAATTCTTACCTTTCTAGGCCTAAGGTGCTGTAGTGGCATCCATAGCAGGAGTGCAGACAGCCTGGGCACTGGTTGCCGTGTTGCCTCTGATGACTTTGACGTGCATCCTCTGGAGAGCCGAAGCCTTGAGGGCCCCGGCTTGCTTTGTCTGTCCTCCTGTGGGCCAGCTGCTCCCTCTGCAGTGACAGAAGACGGGGTTGAGGGGGTCACAGGCAAAGAGGACTCAGAGGGAGAGGACAGCCTCTGAGATTCGTGAGTAGATGACCCAGGGGTGTCCAGCTGCTGCTCCTCCTCCTTTCAGGTGCCCGAGGGCCCCAGCCTGACTCCTTGAGGGAGAGGAGCACCTGGAGGGGCATCGAGGTGCCCCATTTCCCTCTTGTGTTGCCACTGCAGGAACTCACCCATGGCTACCGCAGGTCTGCACACATCTCCGCATTCTGCTGGACCAGGGTCTCCACGGCATCTGCTATCCTCCCCACGGAGACCTCCATACACGCACGTGTGGATGCTACTTCAGCAGAGGGCAGGCGGAACACTCCTCCGACTCGTGTGCCACTCTGTTGAGGGCTTCCAACAACCCTGCATGGTGTTCCCCGCCTACTGCTGACTCTCCAGGATGAGTTGGAAGGCCAAATCCTGAAGCTCGTTATCTGGCTTTGATCTCACAGATGCCTCTTCCCCAGCTGTCCTCTGAGTGCCGGGGAGCTCAGCTGAATTTACCTCCTCCTGCTGCGGACATGTGTCCATGCAGTGACCACCAGATTGTGAACCTGAGCCTGCTCTAGATCTAGGTCCCACCGAGGTGTGTGTCTCTGCGCTGGTGGAGGGTGTGGGTAAGCGCTGTGACGGGTCTTCCAGGCTGCTTATTTCCAGCTCTTCAATGGAGGAGGTGTCCTCTTGGCTGGAGGCGAGGACCTAGATGAAGCTGAGGGATTGGCTGGCTGAGGGTGTCGGTTGCTTGGCAGATCTCCCTGTGAACCAACGTAGGGATAATTAGTGCATGGCAGCAGAGTCAAAAGCTGGAGAGAGCGCACTTTCAGTTTCGTTGCGAGAGGGATGATATGGTGCAGGATCCTCATGTGGGTGTTCGTCGCTGACCTCACCGTTGCCGCAGGCACGGTCCATGTCCTCACCAGTCAGCGCGATGGCACTCTCCTTAAAGTGAGTGAGGGGCCTAATGTGGGCCATTCCATCCCAAGTCTGGGACCTCTATCTCCCTGCTGACGTGAGCAGGCTTGACCTTCATGAAAACAGACGGAAAGACTTTGAACAGGGCACATAGCACTGTATGGAATGTTTATGTGGTGAGTGGCACTGGGTGGCTTGCAGGGCATTGAAGCTGACCACTGCTGCCGCCACCTCCCATGCTGAACTGGTGACCTTGCTTGCTGACCTTCACCCAGACCGGAGGTAGAGGACTTTGTGGCGAGCTTCCAGCATGTCCAGTAGGCGCTTGAGGGAGGCGTTGCTAAATCTGGGGACAGCATATTTCCTCCCATTAGCAGCTATCAGTTCACAGCAGCTTCCTATCCCTTGAAGAGTGCTCGCTCTTTGCAGGGGTGCCCTTTAAATATGGCGCCCGTTTACTGAAAGCCTGAAGTGATGGCGGGGCAGGCGAATGAGTGGATGTCAGCGACCCGGCGTGTTTCCCTGGAATGCATGATTAATGAGGTGGGATTGGGACGATCCAGCGTGAAAAGTCGCCATTGCGGCCAGTGGATAAGACGTACTTTTTCCTGACCGCTACCACAATTAGTGCGAATTTGAGACGATTCCACCCACAGACTCACATTCCCCCCACACACATTCAGTATCTCGCACTCCCACCCCTCCCCACACACACGGTAAAGCTCTCTCACTTGCCCACACACTCTTTCAGTCACACTCGCTCACTTGTCCACACACTCACACGCAGACACGGTCTCTCACTACCCCCCACAGACACACATTCGTTCTCTCACTGCTCCCCTACACATACACTCACTCTCTCACTCCCACACACACAGTCTGTCACAACCCCCTCACACACATACATACTCACTTTCTCACTACCCTCACACACACTCACTCTCTCACTTCACCTCCCCTCCCCCCATACACACACTCTCTCTCTTGCACACACACACACACAGACATGTACTCTCATCCCCCTGCCCCCTCTCCCCCCAACAGCACTGTCTCCTCCCTGGCCCCACCAAAACTTCGCCCTCCCCAGGCCCGACATGCCTGGCTGCCCGGGCTTCAGCCCCGCCATAGCTTCGCTTCCTTCAGTCCAGCAGCCCTCAGCACACTCATCAACGCCGGTGTTCGCTGCTCCTCCAATCAGAGGCTGTTTCATTCCCTTATTTGCTGCTGATAGGCTCACTATCATGCAGGAGAGAAACACTCACTGATCGGAGGAGCATCTCCATGCAGAATCCTTCATTGAAACACATTTGACTGGAATTTGAAAACTGGCTCCAGGGGGCCGAATAGAGGGACTCGCGGGCCATACATTGGACAAGCCTGACCTAATCCCTGATGAGTGAATCCCTTATATCATTATAGAAACACGACATGGTGTTCAGTGGTGGCCAAACAGTGTGGCAGCAAGATTAAGTAGGGGTACGACATGGTGAACAGCCTTATTTCGTGCTACATGCTGTGAGATGACCCTTGACATTTTGGTCAGACCGCAACGAGTTCACAGTGTCAGGGAGTGTTGAAATGGCAGCGTTGTGACTGTGCAGTAAAGCTTTGAAGATACAGTGCTCATGTAAAGAGTTGGTAAGCAGATGGATCCCTTGTGGTGCATAGCCTGTCAGTTCTGTGAGTGGGACAGTGCATCGAGAGGGCAGCGCCAGGTTGGCTCATTCAGGAAAGGTGAGAGATCAGGGTGTGGCCCAGATCGATAGTGAATGAGAGAGAGTCAAACAAAAAGAAAAACAAAATAAATCATTAAAATTGAAGGCCAGAGAAGGTTGCGATTGTAACAGGGGGCTTCGGGATTTGCTGAACCATAAATTGAGTAAAACAAGGAGGAAGGTCAAAGGGATATTATCAAAATATCCACAAAATTCCCTAGTTTGAATTGGGATGCAGCTGACCTAATTTCTGAATTCAAAATGTTTTAATTGCGTACAGAGCTATCGTTTCTTGATTCAGCTATATCTGAACCAGACAAGCAAGACACAAAAATTCACCTTTAGGGGAAGCAGTGGCATAGTGGTATTGTCACTGAACTAATAAAGCAGAGGCCTAGGGTAATACTCTGGGGACCCAGGTTTGAAACTCGCCACGTCAGATGGTGGAATTTGAATTCAATAAAGAGCTGGAATTAAGAGTTTAATGATGACCATGAATCGATTGTTGTAAAAATCCATCTGCTTAGAGAAGGAAATCTGCTGTCCTTACCTGGTCTGGCTTACATGCGACTCCAGACCCCTAATCTGGTTGACTCTGAAATGGCCTAGCAAGCCACTCAGTTGTATCATTCTGCTACGAAGCCTATAAGGGATGACACCGGGCGGACCACTCGACATCAACTTAGCCACTGGAAACGACAATGGCAAACTCAGCCCTGTCAATTCTGCAAAGTTTTCATTACTAACATCTGGACACCTGTGCCAAAATTGGGAGAGCTGTCCAACAGACTAGTCAAGCAACAGCCTGATATAGTCATCTTCACAGAAACGTATCTCACAAATAATATCCCAGACATCACCATCCCTGGGTATGTCCTGCCCCACCGGCAGGACAGGTACAGCAGAGGTGGTGTACAGTTGGGAGGGAGTTGCCCTAGGAGTTTTCAACTTCGACTCTGGACCTCATGAATTCTCATGGCATCAGGCCAAATATGGGCAAGGAAATATCCTGTTGATTACCATGTACCAACCGCACTCAATTGATGAATCAGTACTCCCCCATGTTGAGCACCACTTGAAGGAAGCACTCAGGGTGGCAAGGGCACAGAGTGTGCTCTGGTTGGGGGACTTCAATGTCCATCACCAAGAGTGACTTGGTAGCACCATTGCTGACCGAGCTGGCCGAGTCCTAAGTGACATAACTGCTAGGCTGGGTCTGTGGCAGGTGGTGAGGGAAACAACAAAAAGGAAAAACATACTTGACCTCATCCTCATCAACCTGCCTAACACAGATGCATCTGTCTATAGCAATATTGGTAGGAGTGACCACTGCACAGTTCTTGTGGAGACAAAGTCCCACCTTCGCATTGAGGATGCACACCATCGTGTTGTGTGGCACTACCACCGTGCTAAATGGGATAGATTTCGAACAGATCTATCAACTCAAGACTGGGCATCCATAAGGTGGGTCATCAGCAGCAGCAGAATTGTACTCAAAAACAATTTGTAACCTCATGGCCCGACATATCCCTCACTCTACCATTACCATCAAAACAATGCATCAACCCTGGTTCAATGAAGGGTGTAGAAGGGCATGCCAGGAGCAGCATCAGGCATACCTAAAAATGAGGTGTCAACCTGGTGAAGCTATAACACAGGATGACTTGCGTGCCAAATGGCATATGCAGCAAGTGATAGACACAGCTCAGTGATTTCACAACCAACGGATCAGATCTAAGAACTGCAGTCCTGCAACATCCAGTCATGAATGGTGGTGGAAAATTAAACAAATCCACAAATATCCCCATCCTCAATGCTGGGGGAGCCCAGCACATCTATGCAATAGATAAGGTTGAAGCATTTGCAACAATCTCCAGCCAGAAGTGCCAAGTGGATGATCCATCTCAGCCTCCTCTGGAGGTTCCCAGCATCACAGATGCCAGTCTTCAGCCAATTCGATTCACTCCACGTGATGCCAAGAAAAGGCTGAAGGCACTGGGTACTGCAAAGACGTTGGGTGCTGACAATATTCCAGCAATAGTACTGAAGACTTGAGCTCCAGAACTTGCCATGCCCTTAGCCAAACCGTTTCAGCTTGTACAGCTACAACACTGGCTTCTATAAGACCATAAGACATAGGAGCAGAAATTAGGCCATTCCGCCCATCCAGTCTGCTCCGCCATTCAATCATGGCTGATAAGTTTCTCAACCTCATTCTCCCGCGTTCTCCCCATAACCTTTGATCCCCATACCAATCAAGAACCTATCTATCTCCGTCTTAAATACACTCAATGGCCTGGCCTCCACAGCCTCCTGTGGCAATGAATTCCATAGATTCAACACTCTCTGGCTAAAGAAGTTTCTCCTCATCTCTGTTTTAAAAGGTCTTCCCTTTACTCTGAGGCTGTGCCCTCGGGTCTTAGTCTGTCCTACTAATGGAAACATCTTCCCCACGTCCACTCTATCCAGGCCTTTCAGTATTCTGTAAGTTTCAATCAGATCCCCCCCTCATCCTTCTAAACTCCATCGAGTATAGACCCAGAGTCCTCAAACGTTCCTCATATGTTAAGCCTGGGATCATTCTCGTGAACCTCCTCTAGACTCTCTCCAGGGCCAGCACATCCTTCCTGAGATACGGGGCCCAAAATTGCTCTCAATGTTCTAAATGTGGTCTGACCAGAGCCTTATAAAGCCTCAGTAGCACATCCCTGCTTTTATATTCTAGTCCTCTCGAAATAAATGCCAACATTGCATTTGCCTTCCTAACTACCGACTCAACCTGCAAGTTAACCTTAAGAGAATCCTGGGCTAGGACTCCCAAGTCTCTTTGCACTCCAGATTTCTGAATTCTCTCCCCATTTAGAAAATAGTCTATGCCTCTATTCTTCCTACCAAAGTGCATGACCTCAGCAATGTGGAAAATTGCCCAGGTATATTTAACCTTGAAAAGTGTGAGGTGATACACTTTGGAAGGAGTAATTTGACAAGGAAGCATTCAATGAATGGCATGACACTAGGAAGTTCTGAGGAACAAAGGGACCTTGGCGTGTGTGTCCATAAATCTCTGAAGGCAGAGGGGCATGTTAGTGGGGTGGTGAAAAAGGCATATGGGACACTTGCCTTTATCAATCGAGGCATAGATTACAAAAGTAGGGAGGTCATGTTGGAGTTGTATAGAACCTTGGTGAGGCCACAGCTGGAGTACTGTGTGCAGTTCTGGTCGCCACATTATAGGAAGGATGTGATTGCACTGGAGGGGGTGCAGAGGGGATTCACCAGCATGTTGCCTGGGATGAAACATTTAAGTTATGAAGAGAGGTTGGATAGACTTGGGTTGTTTTCGTTGGTGCAGAGAAGACAAGGGGCGACCTGATCGAGGTGTACAAGATTATGAGGGGCTTGGACAGGGTGGATAGGGAGCAGCTGTTCCCCGTAGTTGAAGGGTCAGTCACAAGGGGACATAAATTCAAGGTGAGGGGCAGGAGGTTTAGGGGGTGTGAGGAAAAACTTTTTTACCCAGAGGGTGGTGACGGTCTGGAATGCGCTGCCTGGGAGGGTGGTGGAGGCGGGTTGCCTCACATCCATTATAAAGTACCTGGATGAGCACTTGGCACGTCATAACATTCAAGGTTACGGGCCAAGTGCTGGAAATGGAATTAGGTAAGTAGGTCAGGTGTTTCTCACATGTCGGTGCAGACTCAATGGACCAAAGGGCCTCTTCTGCACTGTGTGATTCTGTGATCTGCCCCATCCACAAAAAACAGGACAAATTCAACCAGGCCAATTACTGTCCCATTCGTCTACTCTCGATCATCAGTAAAGTAACGGAAGGAGTCATCAACAGTGTTATCAAGCAGCACTTGCTTAGCAATAACCGGCTCACTGACGCTCAGTTTGGGTTCCACCAGGACTCCTCAACTCTAAACCTCATTACAGCCTTAGTTCAAACATGGACAAAAGAGCTGAACTCCCAAGGTGAGGTGAGAGTGACTGCCCTTGACATCAAGGCAGCACATGACCGAGTGTGGCATCAAGGAGCGCTAGCAAAACTGGAGTCAATGGAATCTGGGGGGAAACTCTCCGCTAGTTGGAGTTATACCTAGTACAAAGGAAGATGTTTGTGGTTGTTGGAGGTCTGTCATCTCAGCTCTAGGACATCACTGCAGGAGCTCCTGAGGGTAGTTTCCTCGGGCCAACCATTTTCAGCTGCTTCATTAATGATCTTCCTTCTATCATAAGGTCAGGAGTGGGGATTTTTGCTGATGATTGCACAATGTTCAGCACCATTCGCGACTCCTCAGATACTGAAGCAGTCGATGTCCAAATGCAGCAAGATCTGGACAATATCCAGGCTTGGGCTGACAAGTGGCAAGTAACATTCGCACCACATAAGTGCCAGGCAATGAACATCTCCAACAAGAGAGAATCTAACCATCATCCCTTGACATTCATTGGCATTACCACCGCTGAATCCCCACTATCAACATCCTGACCAACTGACCAGAAACTAAACTGAATGAGCCAAATAAATACTGTGGCTACCAGAGCAGGTCAGAGGCTAGGAATTGTGTGACGAGTAACTCACCTCCTGACTCCCCAAAGCATGTCAAAGCATGGATGAATGCAGCTCCATCAACACTCAAGGAGGTTGACATCATCCAGGACAAAGCAGCCCGCTTGATTGGCATCCCATCCACAAAAATTCGTTCCCTCCACCACCGACGCACAGTAGCAGCAGTATGTACCATCTACAAGATACGCTGCCAGGAGTTCACTAATGCTCCTTAGACAGTACCTTCCAAACCTACAACCAATACCATGTAGAAGGACAAGGGCAGTATATAGATGGGAACACCACCACCTGAACGTTCCTCTCCAAGCCACTCACCATCCTGTCTTGGAAATACATCGCCGTTCCTTCACTGTCACTGAGTCAAAATCCTGGAACTCCCTCCCTAACAGCACTGTGGGTGTATCTACACCACATGGGCTGCAGCAGTTCAAGAAGGCAGCTCACTACCACCTTCTCAAGGGCAATTAGGAATGGGCAATAAATGCTGGCCTAGCCAGTGATGCCCACATCCCGTGAATGAATAAAAAAAAAATTGGGAATGAAGTTTTACACAGGCTGAACATGTGAAGGTTAACATTAGAAGAGCTAAAGGTTCCCCAAAAGATATGGACTACATTGGAAGACCAGTTCAGAATCAGGTTAAACCTTTGTATTCATCAACTAGAGTTCATGTCATTTCAACAACAGCCTGTGGAATCCAGAGACCACTTTGTCAGCAAATGCAGAGAAAAGGCTACATACTGTTATTTTTCACACACAGACAGGTCATGAGAGGAGAAATTAGCACTGTTTAAATTAACCCCCTTCCGGTCTGCAACACATCACTCACAGCTGGGCTTTAAAAATGTCATATGGTAGTCTTCAGTTTTGTACCTTATAATCCCCATTATGTCTTGCCTACTGGCATCAAGGTTTAACTTCATCTCTTAATGACCAGAAGGCATTCCTACTTTTTGCATTCTCCCTAAAGGAGAAGACAGGCCATAATATAATGGAGTGTTTGACAATAGGTAGTGAACTGAATCTGAGTAGTCTCAACTCTGATGTGCTTGAATCGAAATGGAAGTTAATTTCATTTGGATTGACTGATGTTTATGGAATTCATTAAAGACCCTTGAGTGGCAAGTATGCTTGTTGGCATGCTTACTGTTGGCCATCCACCTGGCAGAATTGGACCGAGTAGATAGAGATAAACTGTTCCCATTGGTGTAAGGATCAAGAATCAAAGGACACCAATTTAAGATGAATGACAAAAGAACCAAATGTGGCAAGAGGAAATACTTTTTTTAAGCGACAAGTATTTAGGATGTGGAATGCACTGCCTGAGAGTGTGGTGGAGGCAGATTCACACTTGACTTTCAGAAGGGAATTGGATAATTATCCGAAGTTTTGAAGGACTATGGGGTAAAAGCAGGAGAGTGAACTAGCTGAGTTTCTCTCTCAGGTACTGTAGCTAAATTTGCAGATGACACCAAAATAGGTGGGAAAGTAAGTTGCAATGAAGAAATAAGAAATTTACAAATGGATATGGACAAGTTAGGTGAATGGGCCAAAATTCGGCAGATGAAGTTTAACATGGATAAGTTGTAAGGTTATCCATTTTGGTCAGAAGAATAAAAAGGCGACTTATTATTTAAATGGAGAGAAACTTCAGAATGCTTCAGTGCAGAGGGATCTGGATGTCCTCGTGCATGAATCGCTGAAAGCTAGTATGCAGGAACAGCAGGTAATAAGGAAGACAAATGGAATTTTGGCATTTATTGCTAAAGGAATAGGGTATAAAAATAGGGAAGTGTTGCAACTGTACAAGGGATTGGTGAGACCGCACCTGGAGTACTGTGCACAGTTTTGGTCCCCTTACTTGAGGAAGGATGTAGTAGCACTGGAGGCGGTTCAGAGGAGGCTCACTAGATCGATTTCAGAGATACGGGGCTTGTCTTATGAGAGATTGAGCAGTTTAGGCCTATACTCCCTAGAGTTTAGAAGGATGAGAGGAGATCTAATTGAGGTATATAAGATGCTAAAGGGGATAGACAAAGTAGGCGTGGAGCGGATGTTTCCCCTTGTGGGGCATTCTGGAACGAGAGGCCATAGTTTTAGGTTAAGGGGTGGTAGATTTAAATCAGAGATGAGGAGGAATTACTTTTCTCAAAGGGTCGTGAATCTGTGGAATTCACTACCTCAGAGTGCAGTAGATGCCAGGACGCTGAATAAATTTAAGGAGGAGAGAGACAGATTTTTAATTAGTAATGGGTTGAAAGGTTATGGGGAGAGGGCGGGAAATTGGAGTTGAGGCCGAAATGAGATCAGCCATGATTGTAATGAATGGCGGGGCAGGCTCAAGGGGCTGAATTACCTATTCCTGCTCCTAGTTTTTATGTTTATGTTCTTATGTTCTCAGAGAGCTGACAAACACACAATGGGCTGAATGGCCTCCTTCTGGATTACAACCATCCTATGATTCTGATGATAAGACTTGTAAGAACTCCTCATTCCACCAGTGCTAACATCTAATTTAACAGCACAATGGAACACCTTCCCTATTCAACTGGACGCCAACACAATTTGATTACCACATCTTCGCACTGCACAAAAAAATACCTCATTTCTAAGGGTCTCTGTATGAACTATCAATCCAACTTTGACCGGGGATTAGTCGGAATCATTTCCCATCTCCCCCGCCACCCACCCAACCAACAAACAAACTCCTGCCACCGGCGGGAGTCGTGGCAGGCGAGAATTGACGGTGGGAACTTGCAGTCCCAACCGCTGTGGCGGGATAATGGCGGGTTGCCATTCCTGCCAGGGGTCGTTGGGAAGCCGGTTTGCATCCCAATGTCAAGATGCAAATTAACGCCTGACTGGAATTGTCCCCCACCGTCCAATCATTTCCCCGCCCCCAACGACGTGATCTCACGCTGGTCCAGAACCGGACCCAGAGCGGCGTGCATACGTTGGGACTTACCTGGACAGCTGAAGGCCTGGGACAGCTTGCGGAAAGTGAAAGAGATGGAGGCCTCCAGCGGTTATGGACCGTGGAAGATCACGTGCAGCAGGTGGGTGGAGCATCTATCACGTGGATCCTCGAGCGGTGGATGGTTGAATGAGGTACCGTTGGGCGGTGATGTCTGTGTTTGGGGTGGCCATGAGGTGGGGAGCAGAGCAATGAAGAGGTGGGGTGGGTGTACAGGCCTAGAGTGGGGCAGGGGAGGTTGCGGGTGGTAGGGGAGAGTGGAATGCTGCAGGGGTTGTGAAATGGGGTGAGGTGGTTTAAAGGAGCGGGAAGGTGGGAAGGGTTGTGCTGGAGTTATGGGCAGAGGAGGGGATGTGCAGGTGTGAACAGGCAGAGGAGGGGATGTGCAGGTGTGAACAGGCAGAGGAGGGGATGTGCAGGTGTGAACAGGCAGAGGAGGGGATGTGCAGGTGTGAACAGGCAGAGGAGGGGATGTGCAGGTGTGAACGGGCAGAGGAGGGGATGTGCAGGTGTGAACAGGCCGTGGTGGGATGGGTGTAGTGGAAAAGGGTGTAGACCCCTCCCTCTGAACCCATCAATGGGTGAGTCCTGGGAGGCATACTGAGGGAACAGTTGATAGAAAGGGATGACGAATTTAAAGGGGGTAATGGGAGCCGGTAGGGTGGGAGAGTGAGGGTTCGGCGATGATGTAAAGGGGCAGCGAAGGTTGTTGGAGGGGATATGGAAGTAAAAGCGGATTCTGAGGCTCGGCAGAATGAGAGGGGGCGGCGGGGGGGGACAGGTCTACTGGCGCAGGGGTGGAGGCAGCTTGCTGACCACTATGCCCTGTTGTCCTTGCTGACTTTGGCAGGTGTCTTATGTGTCATCAAGGCCTGGAGGGCCCTGGCTTACTTTGGGTCTCCAGTTCTGATGCAGGTGCACTCTCTGCACTCAGAGGCGGAGGCTGGGGGGGTCATAGACTGAGGGGTTCAAAGGGCTGCACACACTCCAAAAGTCCTGAGTGGAGGTCCCAGGAATGCCTGCCTTCTGCTCCTCTTCCCTTTGGGTGTCCGAGGCCCCCTCTCTGTCTCCTTGAGAAGAAGGGGCACTTGGATGGAGGTTGAGGTGCCCTTTCACCCTCTTGCATAGCCACTGTGAAACCTTGCCCAAGGGTACTGTGATGGAGCGAAGGTCCACGCACATCTCCGGCAGAAACTAGTCGTTCATCTGAACAAGGCTCTGCAGGCGATCACCACCCTCCCCAAGGAGACCTCAATGCGCACACATGTCGGTACCACTTCATCAGAGAGCAGGCGGACAGGCTCCTCCACCTCATGGGCCACACTGTTGAGGGCCTCCGACACCTCTGCTTGAGGCTTCCCCGCCTCCTGGTGCATGTCAAGTGTCCTTAGTAGGACTGGTCCCAGAGGCTCTGACTCAGACTTTGCAGTGGCCTCTTTCCCAGCAGTCCTCTGAGTGTCAGTGAGCTTGACTGTCCCTGCCTCCTCCTGCTGCAGAAATGTGTCCATGCAGTGACCACCAGATTGTGAAACTCTTCCTGGACTAATTCTTGAATCCACCGAGGTGTGTGTCTCTGGGCTGCTGGAGGGTGCAGTGACTGCTGTGATGGCTCTACAAGTGAAATGTCTTGTTAACCCTCGTCTTCCTCACTCATCTGTGGGCTGCCGGATGTGGTGGGCTCA
This sequence comes from Cetorhinus maximus, assembly GCF_964194155.1. Lineage (NCBI taxonomy): Eukaryota > Metazoa > Chordata > Chondrichthyes > Lamniformes > Cetorhinidae > Cetorhinus > Cetorhinus maximus. Next base: position 130,177,038 of record NC_135882.1, on the reverse strand, counting down.
GTGTCTTGTCTCACTCTCTTCTTGGTGGCACCTACAATTGTGAGAGGAGAGAGTAAGTAACTGCATGGGCTGCCTCCAATGTGGCACCACACATGAGCCTTAGGTTTCTTAGTAGAGACATTAAGCATTGTTCCTTACAGGATAGAGGCCAGGCGCTAACCTCGCCATCTCCTCATGCCTGGTCCCGCTCCTCCCCTGCCAGCTTGGCAGCCCGCTCCTCATACATCGTCAGGTGCCGAAGTTCAGCCATGCCCCCTTCCATCCTCTCGTGTTTATTTTGCAACAATTTGTCCTGCACAAGGAGAGAAAATGGTTTGAGAGCACTTGAGATGCAGGTGGCATACACATACTGCCAGTCAACAGCAACAACCCACTGGCTACTGTATGCCATGTGAAAGCTCCACTGCAGCTAGACCACTAGGGTTATCTGGCAGCACCCCCTGGAATGGTGAGCCATGTGCATAGAAGGAATATGTATGAGGAGGCATGGCATCTGTCGTGCTTACTGGTATCCTCTACGCTAGATCCCCCACCCACCCCACCTCCACAACATTGGGGTGCATTTTTCCTATGGTGGGCAGGCTGTTTGGAAGCGGGCATGGGTGGGCGCGGAGCTGATCGCTGCCCACGATCAGCTCTGTGCCACCATTTTACGTGGGCGGGCCAATTAAGGCCTGCCCAACGTGAATCGCAGCTCACGAGGATAGCAGGAGGGATGATGTTGTAAACCTCTTTGCACAGTGAGAGCAGCTGAATGGTCTCTCCTCAGTGTGAATGTGTTGGTGCACCCTCAGATCTGCCGCACTTTTGAAGATACTCAAACAGTCAGAGCATTTAAAAGGTCTCTCATTGGTGTGAGTGATGTGCTGTGCCAGGATAGCGGGAGGGGGCGGGCAGCAGTGGAAGTCCAATGACTGCCGGGTCCATTGGTGACCTGGCGGCCTATTTAAAAATGGTGCAGGCAAACTTCCAAAGGCTGTCCGACAGCGCACTTGGAGAGCAGGACAGGCAGGAGGACAGGTAGGCGGGGCAGTGTGCCCCGAGATTTTCAGATGAGTGCCTCGCTGCCCTCCGAGGCGGTGGCAGCACGCCACGACATCCTTCTGCCAAGGAACAGGAGGAGGAGGCAGCCCCCCCATGATGAAACATGCTTGGGAGGAGGTGGCAGAAAGGGTCAGCTCCCACGATGTGGTGAGACACACCTGGGTGCAATGCCGCAAGCAGTTCAATGACCTCTTGTGATCGGAAAGGGTGAGAAACATGTTGGCATAGGACTTAGCACAGCAGTTAGGTTGGCTCCCCCGTCCAACTCAGAATTTTGTTATTGCATTCATTCATTCACGGCATGTGGCCTTCGCTGGGTGGGCCAACATTTATCGCCCATGCCTAGTTGCCCCTGAGAGGGTGTGGTAGTGAGCTGCCTTCGGTATCCGCTGCATGTGGTGCAGGTACACCCACAGCACTGTTTCGGGGCGAGCTTCAGGATCTGGACCTAGGCGCAGTGGTGGAGCGCCAAAGCATTTCAAAGTCAGGATGTTGAGTAACTTGGAGGGGAACTTGCAGGTGGCGGTGTAGCCATCCATCTGCTGCCCTTGTCCTTCTAGGTGGTAGTGCGCATGGATTTTGAAGGTCTTAGAGTGTGAGTGGCAAATGTGATGGATGCAGCATCTAGGCAAGGGGGTCAGCCCTGGCTGCTTGGAGTGAGTGTATGGCAGCTCCTGGGTCACAAATCGGATGAGCCCTGCAATGTTTCACTCAGGTGGGGGTGGCAAGGCTGCAATGACAATGCAGGTACAGGGTGGACTAATCAATGCTCTTCTCTCCTTTCAGGAGAAGACCACACACAACAATGCTGAGCGGCTGCGGACAGGCGGAGGGCAGGCCCACCTACTCATACTAACTAGATACGAGCAGAAGGCTCTGGAGCTGGAGAGACACCATGCGCCCAGGTCAACCGGCCGCGGAGAGGTCGGGATCCCACTGGGAGATAAGAGTACCGTGCACTGAGGTCACATGTCTGTCATTGCAAACATTCCACTGTTGACTATATTGATTTCAGCTTCCAACATGGGTTGCCCATTGATAATGGAAGGATCCTGATCTAGGTGCCAGGCAAGCACATTAACAGTGTAACGACTTCGACTTCAACTAATCAAATGTTCAGCCTCTCCATAGCTCGCCCACACTCAGGAAGCAGAGGGACTGCCACTGACCCCTGAGGGCCCAGAAAATATGCAGCAGCATCACACCCTCTCAGCCAGGCAGGCACCAGTGCAGATACCAGCATCTCGGTGGGAATAAGATTGTCGGCTAGTGTCTCGCTGCACAGCGGTGAGGGCACTTCACACTTGAGGTGTACAGGTTTGCAGAGAGTGCCCAGGGCGCCGGCAGTTGGAGGACTGCAGGGGACCAGGCATATGCTTAGTCAGTGGCTGATGATGTGACTCTGGAGTTGACCCTGAGGCAGCAGATGCTGGAAGTCCAGCAGGTGTGCGGGATGATCTGGCAGAGATACATGAGGGAATGCATGCCATGGTCTCCGTGATGGAGGAGTCCATGCAGAGCATGAGCAATGCAATGACCCTCATGGCCGAGTGCAATGCCTCCTCCATGGACAGAGTGGTGACTCTCATGGAGAGGCTCCTCCAGGAGAACAATCAGGGCTTCCTGGGGGTGCACCTGGACCTGCAAGCCCTCACAGCAGCATTGACCTCAAGTGGCAGTGTCAGTGTGGGAGATGGATTGGGCACCCAGTATCCCAGCTAGGTGCCCATCCATCAGTGGTGAGCAGGGAGGTCCGAAGCGACCTCATGTTGGCGCATGAGTTGCCTGTCGTCTCTGCGGGCTCCTCTCAGTGCGCTCTGGATGAGGGCAGCAGCTCCTCTGCCCGTCTGCCAGATGAGGCTACGGCGACTGGTGAGATGCCAGCTGTGCCACTGGCCGCTCCCTCCCAGTCGGGGCCAGCACAGGCTCCACGGGCCAGAGGATGCCCGCTGAGATCATCAAGGCCAACAGGACAGCAGAGTGAGCAGGCTGCCTCAAATGCCGGTGCCAGCGAGGGGGGAGCACCTAGACGTAGCACCCGCAAACGTAAACATAAATCACATTAGGCACACCGTGGGCTTATCACTGGTGGTTTTCTTTTGCCCCCCATTTCAGTTACTTTTCAGTAGGAGTGCTGTTCAACACCTTTTAATGCACTTCCATTTCTATATGCAATCATTAAATATTTTAGTTCTCAACAAGCCTCTGGGTGCTTCATTAGTTCTGCTGGTGTAGGGGAACGCATGATGTTATGAGTGGCTTGTTTGTCATTGAGCTTTATTGGCAAGGCACATAGTTAATGTTCCTAACCAGGCAAATGTTGCTCTCAGGTATCGAGTATGGAGCCTCCAGCCCCGGCATGTGTTGGAGGTTCATCTGTGGTAGGCTAGCTGAAGGATCATTGGATCAAAGCCTCCCAGGTGTCCCTGCCTCCCTGGAGGTTGCCCGGGTCAGCGTCTATCCCGTCAGCATTCTCCTGAGCGTGCTCGTCCTCGGACTCATCGTCTGCAGCCAGAGCATCTGCGTCTACATCTACATCTTCTTTCTCCACTGCGACCCCCATTTTCAGTGCCAGATTGTGGAGAGCACAGCATGCAACCACTATCAGTGACACACGATCTGGGGGGTACTGGAGTGCGCCCCCTGAACGGTCCAGGCATCAGAAGCGCATCTTGAGAAGACCGATGGCTCTCTCTACCACCGCCCTTGTGGAGGCGTGGCTCCTATTGTACCGCTGCCCAGCCTCTGTTCTTGGATGGCGGAGGGACACCATGTGCCACCTTTTGAGGGGATAGCCCTTGTCACCCACCAGACATCCATCTAGCCGGGCTGGAGCCAAAGAGCCTCGGCACCTGGGAGTGTCTCAGGATGTAGGCGTCATGGGAGCTGCCTGGGTACCTTGCACAGACTTGAAGAATCTGCATCCTATGGTCACACACCATCTGTTCATGGAGTGGAATCCCTTCCTGTTGATAAAGGCACCAGGCTCACCCGCTGGCACCTTGATAGCGACATGTGTGCAGTCGATTGCACCCTGTACGTGGGGGAACTCTGCAATTGCTGCAAAGCCTCTGGCTCGCTCCTGCTGGCCAGCCTCGTCTGTGTGGTAGTGAATGAAAGTCAATGCATGCCTGAACAGAGCGTCTGTCACCAGCTTGTTGCAACTGTGGAAACCTGATTGGAAGACTCCACAAAGATCATCCACCGACCCCTGGAAAGAGCTGGAGGCATAGTGGGCAGCTGTGACCTTCAACACCACTGGCATGGGGTGTCCACCCACACATTTGGAGCTGATCTCAGGGCCTATCATCTGACAGATGGAGGTCACTGTCTCCCTTGAGAGACAGAGCCTCCTTTGGCACTGAAGCTCAGACATATTGAGGTAGCTGTATCACCGCCTGTAAACTCTGGCAGCAGGATAGTGGCGTTTTCTGCGGCCCCTTCCACCTTGCACTTCCTGTTGGCCCTGCGCCCTTTGTGCCTGCGCTTGTCCTCCCAAAGATAGCTCCCCTGGAGGCTGAACATGGACTCCTGGCCTCCTCCCCCTTCTGGCCCTCTCTTCTCCTCAGAATAGGTGCCTCCAGCGGAGAGCATAACCCCCATTCCCAGGGTAAGGGAAGGCTGCATAAAACCTGCAAGGCCCCAAGAATGATGTTTATTCCAGAGTCCTGACCTGAAGTCTGTTATTCCTGTCAAAGCAGCTCTGAAGAGAATTGAAGTTCTCCTGTTCGCACAAGCAAATAGCAGTAAATTTAAAAAGTAAATTACTAACAACTCGCATTCGCAAGCCACTCACCCCTCTTATATCGCCCGTGGATGATGTTTTTAAAAATATGGTCTGCCCATTGCTCCCTTGCGGTGCACTGAAAATCTCACGGGCTGTGAAAAATCGCTGTGTATTACTGCCTCAAGGGCCTTAAGTGGCCCATTAATTAATGACGGGCATGCCTCAGAAGTCATAGCGCCTGCCTTCCGAAATTTTGCAATGGTGCGCGATGATGTCGGGACATATGCCCGATGTCATCGCGCGTCATTTTACATGTCGGTGTGTCGGGCCCGCCCCCGCACACTGACAGCAAAATTCTGCCCATGAGCTGTGTGCGCGGCAGGGTCAGTGACCCACAGTCACCGCTGTACCTGCAGACTACATGGACTGCAGTATGGCTATGAGACCTCAGCGCTTCACGTTGTCAATCCCTTTATGCATGGGCAGTACCAATGGTAGCCTGTCCACTGAGGCCTATCACCCAGTCCCCACTCTGAGGTAAGTTGGAGCAGCAGAGGATTCGCTTACCCTGGTGGCACAGGTAAGGTCTTTCATCCTTTTCCTGCACTGCAGGACTGTCCTTTGATGTGTGCTATTCGCACTCACCACACTGGCAAGTGCCTCCCATGCAGGATTGGTGAGTCGGATGGGCCTCCTCTTTCCATCCCTGAGGTACAGGCCGTCCCTCTTCTCCTCTACTATGTTCAGTAGTACCATCAGGGGACACGTCACTAAATCTGGGTGCCGGTGCAGCTTGGTGTCTCTGGACCATTTCCTAGACCGTTTTTCAGATTTGGCAAGAGCGTAGCTCTCTGGACGCCTTTTAAATATGGCGCCCAGATATGACAGCGGAGCACGTGACATCCTGCCCGCCCTGTAAAACATCAGGAAACCCTGGCTGCATAATTAATGAACCCAGCATTGCGTGATGTGGCGCAACTTCCCACTGGGCTCCGTGAAGGGAAATACTCCCACTTCCCACCCCCGCCACGGGACTTAGGCCAGAGCAGAAAACACCAGCCTCTGTCATACATTGCCTGCTTTATTTTTAGATTTGCCATTTATTTTTCTTTTTAGCTTTATTTTTGGTGCAACATCATGACTTCAAAATTCATATCCCCCCCCATGATCTCACCCCTCCCTATCTCTGTAATCTCCTCCAACCTCACAGCCCTCTGAGAAATCTGTCCTCCTCTAATTCTGGCCTCTTGTGCAGACCCAATTATAATCGCTCCACCGCTAGTGGCCAAACCTTCAGTTTTCTAGGCCCTAAGTTCTGGACTACTTTCTCTACACCTTCCCATCTCTTCACCTCAGTTTTCTCCTGTACAACACTCCCCAAACCTCTCTCTTTGAGCAAGCCTTGGTCATCTGACCTAATATCTCATTATGTGGCTCAGAGTCATACTTTGTTTTATAATGCTCCTGTGAAGCATATTGGGACATTTCATTACATAAAAGGTACTATATAAATATAAGTTGTTGCTGTTGTTGCCTAGTGTCACTAAGTTGCTTGCATGGAACATTTTAGCCAGAACTCTCAACTGCCCTGAAGATGACACTGTCCAAGCAGCACAACATGGCCCAATTGACATACAGAAAAGAACAGGCTGAGGCCAATTTTATTTGCAGGAACTTAAGTGATTACACTGTCAGTCTGCAGAGTTCCTTATTTCAGTTCATTGAAGGGAAAGGAGGCCTGCCAACTCTCGAGTTACCTGATCCTGAGCTATTTCTCTTGGTCTTCAGACATCTAGACTGAAATGGCCAAAAAACAATTCATTTGAAGTCTTTTGAGTCTGAATTTATTGATTCTAAAAGAGTACATTATTCAGTGAGCAACAGTCCAATTGATTCAAGTGAATATGGATTTTTGCCAGAGGTAACAACTTCACAATGGAACATTAAAGTTGTTAATGGGCACAGTGCCAGTGCTATTGTGGCTGCAGTCACTGAGACTGTGAATAACGTTGAAGTAATCACAAGAGTTTGTAATAATATAGCACGAGATCATAGAACCGGTTATAATTGTAATGCAGTTTACAGGAACAAGAAGTGTAATATTCTGTGTAAAGATTTTGCTGATCCAACTTCAGATTTGTCCATCGACTGGAAGGAGACTTTTATTAGTATCCCAGTGGTTATGGCAATGATCCGGGTTTAAACTTAGATGTCAGTAGCCTTGGCATCAGGTGTTGCATTTCTTTTCAACTTGAATTTCTCCCAGATCGGAATCACAGCACAAAGTATAGCCTTTTGATGGAGATTTGCTCTATTCATCCAGCCAGAAATTCAATTGCATCATGCACATTTATAAGGGTGCATCAGTTACTTCAGGCTGGACTTCCCCCATCCTCCGAGGGTGGTAAATAGAGGGTGGGACTGTTTGCAGATCCTGAACTTGCCCTCAGGGGAAAAACGTCACTAATTGGGATTTTCAAGGGGGCACCCTCTTAATTGGCAAAGAGAAGTTTGAATATGAGAAAAAAAACAAGAAATATAAAAACAGACAGTCAAGGTTTCTACAAGTTCATTAAGTGTTTCGGGACAGTTCTAGAGCAGCGCCTTCTAGAGCCAACCAGAGAGCAGGCTATACTAGATCTGGTAATGTGCAATGAGACAGGATGACCTAATAGTGAAGACACCCTTAGGGAGTAATGATCATAATATGATTGAATTTCATTTTTAGTTTGAGGGAGAGAAGAGTGGATCTAATACTAGTGTTTTAAATTTAGAAAAGGGCAATTATTATGACATGAAGACAGATTTCGCCACAGTGAACTGGGATGTTAGGTTAAGGATAGGTCAGTAGAGGTGTAGGTAAAGTAGAAATTTAAGGAGACATTTCAGAATATTCAGAAAAAATACATCCCAGTGAGAAAGAAAGAACCGAAGGGAAGAACGCACTATCCATGGTAAAGAATGTTAAAGATAGTATTAAATTGAAAGAAAAGGTGTATAATTCCACAAAGACGAGTAGCAGGTCGGAGGATTGGACAGAATATAAAGAACAGCAAAAAATGACTGAAAGATTAATAAGGAAGAAGAAATTAGAGTACAAGAGAAAACTAGCTAGAAACATGAAAACAAATATTAAGAATTTCTACAGGTATTTAAAAAGGAAGAGTAAATAAAGTGAGTGTTTGTCCTCTAGAATTGAGTCTGGGGAACTAATCATGGAAAATAAGGAAATGACAGATGAACTGAACAGATATTTTGTGTCTGTCTTCACTCTAGAGGATACAAATAACATAGCAGAAATAATTGTGAATCAAGAGGTGAAAGGGAGGGAGGAAAGAGTACTGAGAAAAATTATTAGAACTAAAAGCTGACAAGTCCTAGATCCTGATGGACTTCATCCTGGAGTCTTAAAAGGAATGGCTGCCGAAATAATAGATGCATTGGTTTTAATTTTCCAAAATTCCCTAGATTCTGGAAAGGTCCCATCAGATTGGAAAATAGCAAATGTGACTCCTCCATTCAAGAAAGTAGGGAGACAGAAAGCAGGAAATTATAGGCCAGTTAGCCTAACATCTGTCATAGGGAAATTGCTGGAAACTATTATTAAGGAGGTTATAGTGGGGCATTTAGAAAATCTCAATGCAATCAAACAGGGTCAATATGGTTTTGTGAAGGGGAAATCATGCCTGACTAATTTATTTGAGTTCTTTGAGGAAGGAACAAGCAGTGTGAATAAAGGAGAATCTATGGATGTGCTGTACTTAGATTTCCAGAAGGCATTTGACAAGCTGCCACATCAAAGATTACTACACAAAATAAGAGCTTATGGTGTAGGGTGTAATATATTAGTATAGATAGAGAGTTTGTTAGTTAACTGGAAATAAAGAGTAGGCATAAATGGGTCATTTTCAGGTTATCAAAATGCAACGAGTGCCACAGGGTTCAGTGCTGGGACCTCAAGTATTTACAATGTATATCAATGACTTGGATGAAGAGACCGAATGTATAGTTGCTAAAGACACAAAGCTAGGTAGGAAAGTAAGTTGTGAAGAGGACACATAAGGAGTTTGCAAAGGGACATAGATAGGTTAAGTGAGTGGGAAACAATTTGGCAGATGGAGTATAATGTTGGAAAACGTGAACTTATCCACTTTGGCAGGGAGAACAATAAGCAGCATATTATTTAAATATGGGGAGAGACTGCAGGTGCAGAAGGATCTGGATATCCTGCGACATGAATCACAAGTTATTGTGCAAGTACAGCAAGTTATTAGGAAGGCGAATGCAATGTTATCATTTATTGCAAGTGGAATGGAGTATAAAAGTAGGGATGTTTTGCTACAGTTGTGCAGGGCATTGGTGACACCACATCTGGACTACTGTGTACAGGTATAGGGTGGAATTTTATGGCTCCGCTTGCTGGCAGGATCTTCTGGCCCTGCCAAAGTCAATGGACTTTTGAAAGGATTGCCGCATTTTTCAGCCGCACCCCCGCTGTGACAGGGTTGTAAAATTCTGCCCTTGGTCTCTTTATTTAAGAAAGGATAAAAATGCGTTAGAAGTAATTCAGAGAAGGTTCACTCAACCGATACCTGTGATGGTGGAGTTATCTTACAAGGAAAGATTGGACAGGCTGGGCCTGTATTCATTGGAATTTAAAAGAATGGGAAGTGATCTTATTGAAACATATAAAATCCTGAGGGGACTTGACAGGATGCACGCTGAAAGGATATTTCCTCTTGTGGGAGAGACTAGAACTAGGGAACACAACTTAAAAATGAGGGGTCTCCCTTTTAGGATGGAGATGAGGAGAAAGTTTTTCCTCACAAAAGGTCATGAGTTTTTGGAACTCTCTTCCCCAAAGAGCAATGGAGGCAGGGTCGTTGAATATTTTTAAGGCAGCGGTTGATAGATTCTTGACTAACAAAGGAGTCAAAAGTTATGGGAGGTAGACCAAATGTGGAGTTGAGGCCAAATCAGATCAGCCATGGTCTTATTGAATAGTGGAGCAGGCTTGAGGTGGCCGAATGGCCCGCTCCTGCTCTTAATTCATAAGTTTGTATGTTTGTAAGTATATAAAAAGAGAGTAGTTAAAAATGAGCAATGGTCCCTTATGGGTGAGACTGGAGAGTTAACAATGGGAAACAAGGAAATAGCAGAGACTTTGAATAAGTATTTTGTACCTCTCTTCACAGTTTTTTGTGTCTTGTAAAGTGGAAAAATAGAAGACTAAGAGGTGATCTATATTGATGCATTTTGGAAATCCAAATATGTTACATCTAGTTCCCCTTTATCCACCCTTCTTGTTACATCCTCAAAGAACTCTAATAAATTTGCCAAACACAATTTCCCTTTCACAATCCATGTTGACTCTATCTGGTTATATTATGATTTTCTAAAAGTCCAGCCACTACCTCCTTAATAGTGGATTCTGGCATGGTCCCAGTGACAGATCCTAGACTAACTGGCCTATAGTTTCCTGTTTTCTGTCTTCCCTCCTTTCTTGAATAGAGGTGTGACATTTATGGTTTTCCAACCTGCTGGGACCATTCCAGAATCTGGAGAAGTTTGGAAGATTACAACCAATACATCCACTATCTCTGCAGTCGTTTTTCAAAAAAACAGTACAATCCAGGACATCAGGTCCAGGGGACATCCGTCTTTAGTACCCTTAGTTTTCCTAGTACATTTTCTCTAATGAGTACTATTCTTAGGATGCTTTTTGTGTCTTTTATGGTGAAATTTCTCATCTCCATCTTAAATGGGAGACCCCTCATTTTTAAGCTGTCTCCCCTAGTTCTAGTCTCTCTCAAGAGGAAACATCCTTTCAGCATCCACCCTGTCAAGTCCCCTCAGGATATTATGTGTTTCAATAAAATTCAGCAAATACAGGCCAGTCAGCCTGACAACACTGGTGGAGAAACTTTTAAGGATACTAATCCAGGACAAATCTAATCGGCACTTGTAAAATTATGGGTCATTAAATGAAAACCAGCAAGGATTTATTAAAGGCCAATTGTGTTTGATTAACTTGATTTATTTCTTGCATGAAGTAACAGAAAGGGTTGATTTGGTTAGTAGAGCTGGGACAAAATTTTACCTGCGCAGGCGGGTGCGTGCCCGACCTGCTCAAGCGTAAAATGATGCGCATCGACGTTGGACAAGCGTCCCGACATCAACGGGCAGTCTCACGATATTTCAGTTAGCGCACGCTGGAGTCAGCAGTGTGCCCGCCGACAATTAAAAGGCCTATTAAGACTATTAAAGGATCAATTAAATAGAATTTTTCTCTGTCCTTACGGTTGGCGGGCAGGCAAAAAGGTCAAGCAGCCTTTGCACTTTTTTGGAAACCTCATCCACAGCCCGCCAGCATGAAATCGCCTTCCGGCCTCGATCGCGGATGGCGGTCAGCTTCCTTGCTGCCCTCACCCGCCCCTGCTGAGCCCGCCCGACAAGGGCTAAATTCTGCCCTGATGTGTGTATGGGCTTTCAAAAACTTGATAAAGTCCCTTATCGTAGACTTAAGCAAAATTAATGGTGTCAGCCTTGACTTGGCTGGTAGTATGCCCATTTGTAAGTCCACAAAATCAAGGCTGGCAGTCCAGTGCCATAATAAGGGAGTTCTGCACTGTTGACGGGATCATCTTTCGGATGAGATGTTAAACCAAGGCCCTGTCTTTCCCATCAGGTGGATGTAAAAGATCTTGTAACATTTTGAAGAAGAACAAGGTGTCCTGGCCGATATTTATCCCTCAATCAACATCAAATAAAAATAGATTGCCACATTGCCATTTGTACGAGTTTGCTGTGTACAAATCGGCCACTACACTTCCTACATTACAGAAATAACTGAGTTCATATGTACTTCATTGGCTATAAAAGACAGACATCCGATGGTTGTGAAAGGTGTTATGTTTGTGCCTGGTTGCTATACAGCTTAGAAGACTGAATTATCTCTGAACAATGCAGTGATGACTCTTATTCTAAACCAACAGCAGTGTATTTAGAGAATTTTAAAACATCTCAGAACTTACAGGATTTTCAACATATATGGTCTTTGCTAAATCCCAGACCCTTTCGGGAACATTTGCAGCCTAGTGTCAGTACTTAACGCTCTAGATTCATCCACAGGCTTAAGCAATCAAACAAGTGTAGAAGGGTCAGTTACTAGACTAGTACAATCAAACACAGATTAAGCAAACCATTGAACACTACGGGCAGAATTTTACAGCCCTGTTTTGGTGGGGACGGGCCGTAAAATGCAGCGAGCTATTATAAACCCCATTGACTTCAGCGGGAACGTAAAATCCAGCTGCTGTGTAATTCTGCCCTACATCTTGTTTGCCACGCACCCCCCCCCCCCCCCCCAAATCTAATTCTAAACAACAAACATATACATCAAGTCATTTTAACTTGTCTGTTTTCTCTAAGTACAGAAATATTCTTTGAGATATGGGGGTCTCTTCAAACTGTGATTAGATCCACAAATTTGTTGTTATTTCAGCTTGATGAGGTAGATGATCAATATCACTCATAGGAAAAGGAAATGTATCCTCATAATCACTGTCCTCGACATATCTAGTCTGCTCACTATCAAGCATTTTGCATTTGACTCGATTTTTTTTTATTATTCATTCATGGGATAGGGGCTTCACTGGCTACACCAGCATTTATTGCCTATCCTTAATTGCCCTTGACAACTGAGTGACTTGCTAGGCCATTTCAGGGGGCATTTAAGAGTTTACTGTGGGTCTAGAGTCACATGTAGGCCAGACCAGGTAAGGACAGCAGATTTTCTTCCCTAAAGGACATTAGTGAACCAGATGCATTTTTAAAACAGTGGTTCTATAGTCATCATTAAACTTTTAGTTCCAGATTTTTTTTATTGAATTCGAATCTCATCATCTGCCATGGTGGGGTTTGAATCCGGGTCCCCAGAGCATTACCCTGAGTATCTTGATTATTAGTCCAGGGAGAATACTACCACCCACCATCCATGGATCCGTAAGACATAGGAGCAGAAGTAGGCCATTCAGCTCATCAAATCTGCTCTGCCATTCAATGAGATCATGGCTAATCTGATAATTCTCAACTCCACTTTCCTGCCTTTACCACATAGCCCTTGATTCCCTTACTGATTAAAAATCTAGCTATCTCAGCCTTGAAGATACTTAACTATCCAACCTCTACAGCCCTCTACAGTAAAGAATTCCACAGACTCACTGCCCTCTGAGGGAAGAAATTCCTCCTCATTTCTGCCGTAAATGGGCAACCCCTTATCCTGAGACTATGCCCTCTGGTCCTAGACTCTCCCAGAAGGGGAAACAACCTCTCAGCATCTACCCTCTCAAGCCCCCTAAGAATCTTATATGTTTCAATAAGGTCACCTCTCATTCTTCTAAATTCCAATGAATAAAGGCCCAACCTACTCAACCTCTCCCCAAAAGAAAATCCCTCCATACCCAGGATCAACCTTGTGAACCTTCTCTGGACTGCCTCCAATGCCAGTATATCTTTCCTTAGATAAGGGGACCAAAACTGTTCACAGTATTCTAGGTATGGTCTAACTAGTGCCTTGTATAGTTTTAGTAAGACTTCTCTACTTTTATACTCCATTCCCTTTGAAATAAAGGCCAACATTCCATTTGCCTTCCCTATTACCTGCTGAACTTGTATGCTAGTTTTTAGTGATTCATGCATGAGGACCCCAAAATCCCTCTGTGCTGCAGCTTTCTGCAGTCTTTCTCCATTTAAATAATATTCAGCTCCTCTATTCTTCCTCCAAAATGCATAACCTCACATGTTCCCACATTATATTCCATCTCCCAAGTTTTTAATGATTCACTTAAACTGTCTATATCCCTCTATAGACACCCTCACCACTTTCCATCCCACCTATTTTTGTGTCATCCGCAAACTTAGTGATAGCACATTCACTGCCCTCATCCAAGTCATTAATATATGTTGTAAATAATTGTGGCCCCAGCACTGATCCCTGTGGCACTCCACTAGTTACAGGTTGCCATCCTGAAAATGCCCTCTTTATCCCAACCCTCTATCTTCTATTAGTTAGCCAATCCTCTATCCATGATATAATTTTCCTAATGACGGATGTTAAGCTAACTGGCCTATAGTTACCTGTTTTTTGTCTCCCTCCCTTTTTTAATTGGTCGTCAGCAATCCTCTGGGACTTTTCTAGAATCTAAGTATTCTTGGAAGATTACTACCAGTGCATCCACCATCCCTGTGGCTATTTCCTTTAATATCCTAAGTTGCAACCCATCATGTCCAGGAGACTTATCGGCCTTTAGCCCCAATAGTTTCCTTATCTTCACTAAGATCATTATCTTTAGTGATAGTTACTGTATTTATTTCCTCCTCCTTCTCTCTCTCTCTCCTTCCCCACCCCCCCCCCCCCCCCCCCCGGCCCAAACCACTTTTGCCCCTTTTGGAACACTATTAGTGTCTTCTACTGTGAAGACTGATGCAAAGTATTTATTCTACTCCTCTGCATTTCCTGGTTCCTCATTATTATTTCCCCAGCCTCATTCTGTAAGGGGCCTATGTTGACTTTGGCCTCTCTCTTCCTTTGTATATATTTAAAGAAGCTCTTACTATCTGTTTTAATATTACTTGCTAGTTTACCCTTAAAGTTTATATTCTCCCTGTTTATTATTTTGTGATCAACTTGTGTTGGTTTTTAAAACTTTCTCAATCCTTTGGCTTACCACTAATCTTTGCCACATTGTATGTTTTTTTCTTTCAATTTGATACTATCCTTAACTTCCTTGGTTAACCATGGTTGGTTTATCCCCTTCCTAGAATCTTTTTTTCTTACTGGGATACATCTTTGTTGTGAGTCATGAACTCTTTTCTTAAACATCTGCCTTTGTTCATCAACCATCTTTTCTGCCAAACTCCTTTCCCAGTCCACTCCAGCCAACTCTGCCCTCATTCCTTTTAATTACTCTTATTTAAGTTTAGCACAGTTGTTTCTGGTCCAAGTTTCTCACTCTCAAACTGAATGCTAAATTCTACTATGTTATGGTCACTGTTTCCTAGGGGAATTCACTCAGATTATTTATTAAACCTGCCTCATTACACATTACCAGATCCAAAATAGCCTGATCCCTGGTTGGATCCACAACATATTGTTCTAGGAAACTGTTCCAAATACACTTGATGAATTCTCGCTACCTCTGCCAATTTGATTTTCCCAATCTACATGAAGATTAAAGTCACCCATGATTAATGCACTGCCTTTTTTTACATGCCCTCATTATCTCCTGATTCGTTCTCTGTTCTACAGTATAGCTACTGTTAGGAAGCTTATAGACTACTCCCACCAGTGTTTTCTTCCCCTTGTTATTTCTTACCTCCACCCATATGGATTCTACATCTTCCAAGCCAAGATCATTTATTGCTATCATACTTATTCCATCTCATTCTAACAAAGCTACCCGACCACTCTTTCCTTCCTGCCTGTCTTTTCGAAAAGTCACATACCCCTGAATATTTAGTTCCCAGCTTCGATCTCCTTGTAACCATGTCTCTATAGTAGCTATAAGATCATACCCATTACCTCTATCTGTGCCATTAATTCATTTATTTTGTTCCGAATACTATGTACATTTAAGTAAAGAGCCATTAATTTTGCCTTTTTTTACCATTTTTCCCCCCTTTGACCCTATTTGCTGCTCTTTTTTATGCTTGTATACTCTGTCCCTTCCTGTCACATTCTGGGTATCATTACCTAAATAGCTGCCCGGCAAGGGTGCCCTTTTGCTTTGTAAGCCTACGTATCCCCTCTCCAGAACCCTTTCCCCCTCTGTTTAGCTTAAAGCCCTCTCTACAGCCCTAGTTATTGGATTCACCAGGACACTGGTCCCAGCACAGTTTAAGTGAAACTTGTTCCACCGGAACAGCTTCCTTCTACCCCAATACTGATGCTAGTGCCCCATGAACTGAAACCCATTCCTCCTACACCAATCTTTAAGCCATGCATTTAACTCCTTGACTTTATTTTCCCAGTGCCTGTTTGCCTGTGGCTGAGGTAGTAATCCCAAAATTATTGCCATGGAGGCTTTGCTTTTTAACTTAGCTCCTAACTGTTGTAATTCTTTCAACAGAACCTCCTTTCTAGTCCTATCAATGTCGTTGGTACCAATGTGGATGACGACAACTGGATCCCTCCCCTCCCACTCCAAGTTCCTCTCTAGACCTAAGGAGATGTCCTTAACCCTGGCACCGGGCAGGCAACACAACCTTTGGGACTCACGCATATGGCTACAGAGAACACTCTCTATCCCCCTAATTATACTGTCCCCTACCACTACTACATTCCTATTTCCTCCCCCCACTTGAATGGCTCCCTGTACCACGTTGCCATGGTCAGTTCACTCATCCTCCCTGCAGTCCCCGCCCTTGTCTACACATCTTGCAAGAACGCCGTAACTGTTGGACAATTGCAGGGGCCGAGGCTCCTTGAACGCTAACCCCTGGGTCCCCATACCTGCCTCAGATAAGTATTGGTACTGAGCAACCACTTGTTCTGCTTTGGACCCGATAAAGTTGACACAAGTTTGTGATTGTGATTTAGCTGTTTGATTTGAACCCAATCTTCAACTTCAAATTGTAGTTCCCTTGCACCTGTTTGTTTGTCAACATAGGTTTTTGTTTTATCTTGTCGCTTGGCAATTTCATCTGCTTTCACGCTGACCTCATTAACTGGTGTTGACAGCTTAAGAATGTTTAGTGGTGTGCAGAAATTAAGACCCATCATAAGTCTGCATGATGTCTTCAAATGTTCATCTAGGCCCCTCTTCTGACTAAAGCCTTATTTAATTCTGAACACTGGTGAAGTTTTTCCTGCATGTGTGTTCTAATATGCATCTTTAATCTGCCATTCTTGCTGAAAGCTTTGTCCCAGTAGGGACACTGGTAGGGCATTCACAAAAAATGTGCACATGTAATGTTTCATTGCCAACAAATTTGTGGCCAGAATATGGACAAATCTTCTCCTCTCATGTATATGTCAATTTATAATAAAGTCTGTTCATGGTTTTGTATCAGCAGACGTTTCTGCAGTGAGAAGGAAATCCGAAACAAAGCCTTAAACACCTCACACTGAAATGGTCTTTCTTCCAAGTGTATCTTTTTGTGCTTTTTGTATACATTTCTGAGGGCAAATCCTTTTCCACAAGATTTGCATTTGTTAAAATTACCTGGTGTTTTTTTTTGGTAAATACATGTTGTACCTCACTCTCAGGAAGAGACTCCTCCACATGTCGAACCAATGAAGTCTTCTTCAGTGACCTAAAGAACTTTGCAAAATGGCTCTACTTAGAGCATGCTTTACACTTTTTCCCTCCAGCTGGACATGGCGTAGTGACTTGATGAGCATTTCCACAATTTGGGCACAATTTTGAAGGTATCTGACCATGATGGGTTACATGTTGATGAGATTACAGAGATCTCCTTGCACTTAAAACAGGTTGAGCAAGCTGTACCTGCAACCATGAGTCTAAGGGTGTATTGCTGTGCACCCTCTTTGAAATTAACATGGCAGATTCAAGTTGAACTGCCAAAGTCATGCCTTTTTCCAAAGTTAGATAATCATCCTGCAGGAGGAGGCATTCCCTAATCCGTGGGATTGAAAACTTCTCAAGTAATTAGTAACGAATCAGTTTCTTGGTTAGTTTACCAAATTTTTAATGTGGAAGCTAATTTGTGCAGCATTGCCACATATTGTTTAATGGACTCACCATTTACCTGGGATCTCTAACAGAATGTATATCATTTGATCATTGCACCTTTCATTAACCCGAAGTATTTTGAGAGCATTTTTAGCAAAGCTTTTGATAATGTCCAACATGACAGACTGGTCACTAAAGTAAAAGCCCATGGGATCCAAGGAAAAGTGGATCCAAAATTGGCACAGAGGAAGCAGAGAGTAATGGTTGATGGGTGTTTTTGTGACTGGAAGGCTGTTTCCAGTGAAGTTCCGCAGGGCTCAGTACTAAGCCCCTTGCTTTTTGTGGTATATATCAATGATTTGGACTTGAATGTAGGGAGTATTTTTTAAGAGGTTTGCAGACTTTTCAAAAATTGGCTGTGTTGGTAATGAAGAAGAGCTGTAGGCTGCAGGAAGAAACCAATGGATGTACAAATAGATGGAACAAGGGCAAATGGAGTTCTATCTGGAGAAGTGTGAGATAATACATTGAAGAAGGCTAACAAGACAAGGTAGTACACAACAAATGGTAGGAAACTGAGAAATGTAGAGGAACAGAGGGATTTTGGAGTGTATGTCCACAGATCCCTGAAGGCAGCTGGGCAGGTTGATAAGCTGGTTAAGATGGCATACAGGATACATGCCTTTATTAGCCGAGGTACAGAATATAAGAGCTGGGAGGTTATGCTGGAACTATATAAAACACTAGTTCGGCCACAGTTGGAGTACTGCTAGCAGGTCTGGTCACTGGACCCCTAGAAAAGATGTGATTACAATATAAAAGGTACAAGAGATTTACGAGGTTGTTGCTTGGATTGAAGAATTTATGAGGAGAGATTGGATAGGCTAGAGTGGTTTTCATTTGAACAGAGAAGGCTGAGGGACCTAATTGAAATGAAGTGTATAAAATTATAAGGGGTCTAGATAGTGCAGGTAGGAAGGCCCATTCACCTTGGCTGAGGGGTCCGTGATGGGGCAAAGATATAGGGTAAGAGGTAGAAGGTTTAGAGGGGATTCGAGTAGCAATTCTTTCACTGAATGGATGATGGGGATCTGGAACTCACTGGGTAAAAGGGTGGTGAATTCAGGAACACTCATAATACTTAAAAGTACTTGGATATGCACTTGAAGTGCCATAAAATACAAGGCTACTGACCAAGAGCTGGAAAGTGGGATTGAGCTGGATAGCTACTTTCAGCTGGCATGACACGATGGGCTGAATGGCCTCCTTCTGTGCCGTAAATTTCTACAATTCTATGAGAAGAGACTTGAGGGAATATGTTGAAGGTGGCAGGACAAGTTAAGAAGGATCGGAGATCCTTGGTCATAAAATTTGAGGCACAGGACAAAGCAAGGAAGTTGGCTGCCCTTGATACAGGTTAGGGCCCAACTGGAGTATTGTGGCCAATTTTGGGCACTACATTTCAGGAAAGATGCCAAGGCCTTAGAGAGAGTGTGTAGAGTAGATTTACTGGAATGAGGGTTGAACAGCTTCAGTTACATGAGGAGACTAGAGAAATTGGGATTATTCTCCTTAGAGTAGAAAAGGTTGAGAAAACCAAATAATGAGAAACTGGTTTCAGTGGCAGAAGGGTCAGGAGCTAGAGGGCACAGATTTAGGGTAATTGGTAAAAAAAATCGGCAATGCGAGGGGAAAAGTATACGCAGCAAGTTGCGATTCAAAATGCAATGCAAAGATTGGTAGAAACAGATTGAATATTCACTTTCAAAAGGGAATTGGATAAATAGTTGAAGAGGTAAAATTTGCAGGGCCAGAGAAAGATCAAGGGAATGGCACAAATTGGATAGTACTTTCAAAGAGCCAGCATAGGCAGGTTGGGCCGAATAGGCTCCCTCTGTTCTATGATTCTATAATTTTACTTAATAGCTCCTGCTCCCAAAAAACCTGAGCTTATTAAATTTTCTTTGGTATGTGCATGTCTTACTATTTTTCTTCTTCAAACAGTGAAATCAAATGAAGAAAGAATGAATCAGATAATAAGTAGATAATCTGTTTTGACCACGTTTGTTGAGGGTAGAATGCTGGTTAACGGCTTGCTCTTCTTCGAAGTGACATCTTATCCCCATCTGAACCTGCAGACATAACCTCGGGTTAATGTCTCTTCCAAAATTTGGCATATTAAAATTAATATATTAACAATCACAGAACTATCTTTCCCAAAATTCCATGCGTTTTCTCTTGGTTTTCTAGCAAAACTACAGCAGATGGTTAGCAGAATTCTGAGGGAAATGATGCAGCAGACAATCTTCACCATTAACACCATTTCCATGAAATTCTTGGCAATCTTAAGGAATGTATTCAGTGTGCAATGTTTAATTTAACTGATTGTCCAAGTGAAAGGTAACTCAATTGGATTAGTAAAGCTCCTTGGGATAATTTTATTTAAAATGCGTCAAGCAAATAATCTTTCAATTTTAAAATTGCAAGGTTTAAAATTTGATTGAGTCAATTCATGAAGAAATAAATGTTAGCATTCTTATACCCTCAAACATAAAGCCTAGTTAAGCTTCTTCTCCAAACAATTATTTCAAGGAAGTGAGTAAAGCAGTAAACTAAATACTTTTGTGTTAAAACACGATAAGCAACAGGATAACTAATCCTCTGAAAGAGTCTCCAGCTACCAAGAGATATACATAGTTAATGTATTTGCTGCATTGCAGGCAATTGCATTAGTATCGTACTTAAATCTTCCAGATTAGGGTAACTGAAAAGTAGACAATTAAGATTTGGTCACTTATTATGCTTCATTTTTATAGAAAAATAGATTTCATATGTAAGGACAATGTTGGACTGGGTATTAAATGTGGTGGAATTTTTTTTTTAAATTGCAGAATTGGATGGTTAAATTGATTGTTTCTAACAGGGGATTGTTGTATCAATTCTTGATGCATCTGGAACAATATTAGGAGTTGAAGGCTGATGGCAATAGAATGCAAAATGAACTAGAAAAGCAGAAGTTATACGAAAGACAGCAAAGCATTCTCTGTCCTCTACCAGAAAACCCTATGTATGCTGGTTTATACTGACATACAGATCTCTTTGCCCCAGCAGCTATTTTCTAATGTTAATGGAGCTAAATGACAGCAGTTACTTTCCAATAACAAGATGGAAACTCAATACTAAGTTTATAAGGTGACCAGAGATCCATTGATCCGCATGAACATATTTATAAATTGGCTTCACTCAAGATTGGCGTTTTGCACCCATGTGAACCAATTCTCTCACTCTCACACTACTAGGCCTTTAGTGTGCTTAGGAATCAGATAAGAACCTGACTTCTGAGTTATGCTGCTGTTGGAACGACCGTCACAAAAAGTGCTGTCATAGTTGTCCATCAGTGTCAAGCTATGGCTCAGTTGGTAGCTGTTTTGCCTCTAAGTCCAAAGGTTGTAGGTTTAAATATCACACCAGAGATTTGAATTCAAAATCTAGACTAACACATCAGTGCTGTACCGCAGGACTGCTGCATGTTCAGGGATGTTGTCTTTTGGTTGAGACTTTAAACTGATCTCCTATTCTCTCAAAAAACAGTCGGAGAGTTTGTCATGGTGACCTTCCTAATATTTATCCATCAACCAATATCACTAAGACAGGTAATCTGGTCATTATCATATTGCTGGTCATCAAATTTTGCTGTGCATAAATTGGCTGCCGTGTTTCCTACATTGCAACCTATGGTTCATTTCCGAAGCACTTCGTTGGCTACAGAGTGCTTTGGGACATCTTAGGTTGTGAAAGGTGTTATGTAAATCCGAAGTCTTTCTTTCCATAATCCTCTCCAACCACACACCTACTTGTACGAAATCAGCAGAGCCCTTTGAAAATGGCAGTGATTCACCTACACCTGGTTTCTGCCATTTTCAGGAAATGTCCTGTAAAGAAAGTAATTTCCACCCCTTACACTCATGGCATCAAAGGGACAAAGCCAGGGATGGGAGTTCCCTTTGCCAGGAGTACCCACTTGACTGGAGCTGTGTGAAGTAAGGACAGCAGCTGGAGTTGCACCTGCAGTGGCATCTGCAAATGCCTGCCCCATGCAAATAAAGCTGCCCTTCAGTATTCTGATGGTATCAATGGTGAAGGACAGTGCCGGGTGCATTCTGGGCATAATGGCCAAGAAAGTGTGCCAAGGTTTTTGGGAGCAAACCTTCTCACAAATAGTTTAAAACCTTCATTGCTCACATGCAAACTGATGCTTTGTTTCCCTAAAACGGTTACTGCATTTCTTAAAAATTAGTAAGCGCTGAAGAGGCTTGGGTTGTCCTGAAGATGTGAAAGATGCCACATTGAATAACTTGCATTTGTGCGTTAGGAAATTATTCAAAAGCTACCAACAAAATGCAATAAATCTATCCTGGAACAGAATATTTTAAAAAATAAATAAATATCATTAACTTAACTCCACAGCTAGGGGAATTAAGAACAAAATTTAGCAATAAATAACACTATAGCCAAAGTTTATCCTTATACATAAAAGTAAACATTTAATATTGCATGTCACAACAATCCTTTTCTTTGTCTACAATAGTTACGATTCTAACTGCAGTAGTCCCTTTTATACTTTCTTTCTGCAGAATCATGTTCTTATTTCTTTCCATCTCTCTGCAATGTGATCTCTTGGACTCAATTGTAAAAGTAGTTAAGGGTAGATTATTGCAAAAATTTCCTTAGACATTAAGTTGCAATGTGATATTGCCTGTAGCATTTCACTAAACACTAAACCAGTAATTAGGATTCACTTAAAATTAGATTTTCTTGAGACGGACAAAAATGTGATTGTTACAGGTTGATATCCTTCCAGGCATCCATCACCCCCAAAAAAACTACCTTTCATGTTTAAACATCTTGACTGAACGAGGTCTCCCTAAGATTGAAAGGCCCTGTTCTTTTTCCTTTCCATGTTTTGAGTTACTATCACCTGGGCCAAATAACTGGACTCAGTACTGGCGAATATGTAGGATGTCCACTATAACGGCACCTTCAAGTGGCAGCTTGACTCGGTTAGTAGCACCTTTGATGGTCTGCGACAAATACTCATGAACTCAAACCCAACTATAAGCTTAAACACATGGGGTGGTATTTTATGCTCTCCCCCATGGTGTGTTTGGTTGTGGAGAGAGCATTTAATCGGATGGGATGGTGGCAGGTGGGGACCCCACCACCTTCTCACCTCCACTCTGATTAAGTCCATGATGGGAAGGCCTGTGGATGGCACCAATTGAAGCACTTAAGGGGTAATTAATGCCCGATTAAGGGCCTCTTCCCACTGTGCCTGGTATTAACCCATAGGCGGATGGGGCTCTCGACATGCAGGATGCATGATGAGCAAAACTGCATGGGTCGCTTATGGACTCCTGGGATGGGGGTGGGGAGAGGGGCATGTTTCCTCATTCAAAGACACTCAGTGCCTTATCAAAGGGACCTAGCTTCAGGGAGGGGGAGTGCTCACTGAGAACCAACCCCCTGCCCTTGCTGCTGACTCAACTACACCTCTCTCCCCTGCGACTCCACTCCATGGAACACCACCCACCATCACTTCTTTCAGGCTTTGATTGGCTCCACAATCCTGGTTGTCATTCAGGCAACAGCCATCACCCTACCCCCTGACCCCCCAGTGGCGCTGCAGTTCAAAAGAGCTGCAGGCCTCTAATTGGCTGACACTTTTCAGCTGCTGGGGCTTCCCGCCCACTGGGTCCTAATCCCATAGATTAGGTGACCTCTCAAATGCCTGATTGGCACGTGATATGCGTGAGCCTTCTTGGAGGACGCAGCGTGGATCTCTCATTAGCTCTGCATAGACCAAGCTAGCCGAGCCCTAAAGGACATAGCTACTAGGCTGGGTCTGCGGCAAGTGGTGAGGGAACCAACAAGAGGGAAAAACATGCTTGACCTCATCCTCAGTAACCTGCCTGCTGCAGATGCATCTGTCCATGACAGTATCGGTAGGAGTAACCACTGCACAGTCTTTGTGGAGACAAAGTCCCATCTTCACATTGAGGATACTCTCCATCGTGTTGTGTGGCATTACCACTGAGCTAAATGGGATAGATTTCGAACAGATCTAGCAACTCAACACTGGGCAACCATGAGGCAGTGTAGGCCATCATCAGCAGAATTGTACTCGAACACAATCTGTAACCTCATGATTCGGCATATCCCACACTCTACCATTACCATCAAGCCAGGGGATCAGCCCTGGTTCAATGAACAGTGCAGGAAGGCATGCCAGGAGCAGCACCAAGCATACCTAAAAATGAGATGTCAACCTGGTGAAGCTACAACACAGGACTACTTGCATGCCAAACAGCAGAAGCAGCAAGTGATAGACAGAGCTAAGCAATTCCACAACCAACGGATCAGATCTAAGCTCTGCAGTCCTGCCACATCCAGCCGTGAATCAAACAACTCACTGGAGGAGGCTCCACAAATATCCCCATCCTCAATGATGGGGAAGTCCAGTTCATAAGATAAGGCTGAAACATTGCCACAATCTTCAACCGGAAGTGCTGAGTGGATGATCCATCTCAGCCCCCTCCAGAGGTTCTCAGCATCACAGATGCCAGTCTTCAGCCAATTCAATTCACTCCATGTGATAAAGAAATGGCTGAGGGCACTGGATACTGCAAAGGCTATGGGCCCTGATAATATTCTGGCAATTGTGCTGAAGACTTGTGCTCCAGAACTTGCCATGCCCCTAGCCAAGCTATTCCAGTACAGCTACAATACTGGCATCTACCTGGCAATGTGGAAAATTGCCCAGGTGTGTCCTGTACACAAAAAGTAGGACAAAGCCAATTACCGCCCCATCAGTCTACTCTCAATCATCAGTAAAGTGATGGCAGGGTCATCAGCAGTGCCATCAAGTGGCACTTGCTTAGCAATAACCTGCTCACAGATGCTCAGTTTGGGTTCCACCAGGGTCACTCGGCTTCTGACCTGATTACAGCCTTGGTTCAAACATGGACAAAAGATCTGAACTCCCGAGGTAAGGTCAGAATGACTGCCCTTGACACCAAGGCAGCATTTGACCGGTTGTGGCATCAAAGAGCACTAGAAAAACTGGAGTCAATAGGAATTAAGGGGAAAACTCTCCACTGGTTGGAGTCATTCCTAGCACAAAGGAAGATGTTTGTGGTTGTTGGAGGTCAATCATCTCAGCTCCAGGACATCACTGCAGGAGTTCCTCAGGGTAGTTTCCTCGGCCCAACCATTTCCAGCTGCTTCATCAATGACCTTCCTTCCATCCTAAGGTCAGAAGTGGGGATGTTTGCTGATGATTGTGCAATGTACAGCACCACGTGCAGCACCATTCGCGACTCCTCAGATACTGAAGCAGTCCGTGTCCAAATGCAGCAAGACCCGGACAATATCCAGGCTTGGGCTGACAACTGGTAAGTAACATCTGCACTACACAAGTACCAGGCAATGACCATCTCCAACAAGAGAACCTAACCATCACCCCTTGACATTCAATGGCATTGCCATCGCTGAATGCCCCACTTTCAACATCCTGGGCTACCATTGCAGGTCAGATGCTAGGAATCCTGTGATAAGTAACTCACCTCCTGACTCCCCAAAGCGGTCCACCATCTACAAAGCACAAGTCAGGAGTGTGATGGAATACTCCCCACTTGCGTTACTGAGTTCCAACGACACTCAAGAAGCTTGACACCATCCAGGACAAAGCAGCCTGCTTGATTGGCATCCCTTCCACAACCACTAACGAACAGTGGCAGAAGTGTGTACCATCTGCAAGATGTGCAGCAGAAACTCACCAAGGCTCTGTGGGCAGCACCTTCCAAACCCATGACTGTTACCATCTAGAAGAACAAGGGCTGCAGATACATGGGAACACCATCACCTGGAAGTTCGCCTCTAAGCCACTCACCATCCTGACTTGGAAATATATCGCCGTTCCTTCTCTGTTGCTGGGTCAAAATCCTGGAACTCCCTTCCTAACAGCACTGAGCGTACCTACACCACAGGGGCTGCAGTGATTCAAGACAACAGCTCACCGCCACCTTCTCAAGGGCATTTAGGGATGGGCAATAAATGCTGGCTTAGCCAGTGACACCCACATCCCGTAAATGAATGAATAAAAAAAAAAATCCCCATTGCTTCCATGATCTATATTAACACTTCAGCACAGTACTACGGGAGCCCTATTGCAATCATAGATGGCATATTTTGTATGAGACATTAAATTGAGATGAGATTTGGCGGATATTTATTCAAAGATGAATTTTCCTGGCAAGAAAAATACTGCAATAATTGAGAGTGACTTTAATCTTCACATCAATTGGACAAATCAAATTGGCAAAGGTAGCATGGAGGATGAGTTTATACTGTGTATTCAGGACAGTTTCTTAGAGCAATACATTCTGAAACCTACCAGGGAACAGGCTCTTTTGGACCTGTAATGTGTAATGAGACATGATTAATTAAAGACCTCATAGTAAAGGATCCTTCAGGCAAGGGTGACCATAAAATGATAGAATTTCATATTCAGTTTGAGCATGAAAAATGTGAGTTCATAGCTAATGTCTTAAACTTAAATAAAGGCAATTACAGAATTGCCTAAAATGGACTGGGGAACTAGGTTAAAAGGGAAGACAGTAGAGAAGCAGTGGCAGACTGTTTAGGGAAATATTTCATAACTCTGAACAAAGATATAACCCATTGATAAAGAAAGACTGTACCAGAAGTATACACCATCTGTGGCTGACTAAGGAAGTTTAGGGTGGTATGAAATTGAAAGAAAGTCTGTACAATGCTGCAATGATTCATGGTAAGCCAGAAGATTGGGAAACTTTTAGAAACCAACAAAGGATGACTAAACAAAAAATAATAGAGGGAGAAACTAAATCATGAGAGAAAACTAGCAAGGAATATGAAAGCAGCCAGTAAATGCATCTACAAGTGTATAAAAACAAAGTAGCTAACATGAACATTGATCCCTTAGACTGGCTGAGACTGGGGAATTAATAATGGGAAACAAGGATACAGCAGAGACTTTGAAAAGTATTTTGTACCTGTCTTCACTGTAGGAGACACAAAAAGCATCCTAAGAATAGTAGAAAATCAAGAGGCAAAGGGAGGGAGGAATTTTAAATAATCTCTATCACTAGAGAAAAAGTACTGGGAAAACTAATGGAACTGAGGGCTGACAAGTCCCCTGGAACAGGTAACCTGCATCCTAGGATCTTAAAAGAAGTGGCTTCAGAGATACTGGATGCATTGGTTGTAAACTTCCAAAATTTCCTACATTCTGGAAAGGTCCCAGCCGATTGGAAAACCGCAAAATTAACACTACAGTTCAAGAAAGGAGGGAGACAGAAAGCAGGGAACTATAGGCTAGTTAGCCTAATATCTGTCATTGGGAAATGCTAGAGTCTATTATTAAGGAGGTAATAGGAGATTTAGAAAATCATAATACTATCAGGCAAAGTCAACATGATTTGTGAAAGGGGAATTGTGTTTGACAAATGTATTAGTGTTCCTTGAGGATGTAACAAGCAGGGTGGATAAAGGGGTACCAGTAGATGCAGTGTATTTAGATGTCCAAAAGGCATTTGATAGGCTGCCATATAAAAGGTTACTAAACAAGAATTTATGGAGTTGGGGTCATTAGCATGGGTAAAGGACTTGCTAACTAACAGGAAACAGAGTTGGGTCATTTTCAAGATGGCAAACTGAAACCAATGGAATGTCACGGAGCATAGCTGGGGCCTCAACTATTTACGATCTATATTAATGACCTGGATGAAGGAACTGACTGTTTATAGCCATATTTGCTGACTATAGGAAGATAGTTAGGAAAGTAAGTTGTGAGAAGCATACCAAGAGTCTGCAAAGGGATTTAAATAGGTTAAGTGAGTATTCAAAAATTTGGCAAATGAAGTATAATGAGGGAAAATGTGAGTCAGTCTACTTTGGCGCAAAGAATAGAAAAATAGAATATTAGTTAAATGGAGAGAGACTGTTGAATGCTGCAGTACTGAAGGATCTAAGCGTCCTTGTACATGAATCACAAAATGTTAGCATGCAGGTACAGCAAGTAATTAGTAAGGCAAATGGAATGTTGGCCTTCATTGAAGGGGGATAGAATACAAAAGTAGGGACATTTTGCTTCAACTGTAAGGGATATTGGTGAGACCACATCTATACTGTACAGTTTTGGTCACCTTACTCAAGGAGGGATATATTTGCATTGGAAGCAGTTCAGAGAAGGTTCACTAGACTGATTCCTGGGGTGAGGGGCTTATTTCATGAGGAAAGGTTAAGCAGGTTAGGCCTATACTCACTGGAGTTTAGAAGAATGAGAGGCAATCTGATTGAAACATAGGGGAGAATTTTCTGCATGTCAGGCAAGCCAGTCGGGAGTGGGCGCGGAGCCAATCGCCACCCACGATCAGCTGCGTGCCGCCATTTTACGTGGGCTGGCCAATTAAGGCCCGCCCAACGTGACACACAGCCGGTAGTGCTCAGCACTACCTGTGCAAGTGAGGGGAGGAGGGAGAATCAGTGCCTGCGCTCTTTCACGCGTGTGCACAAAAGAGCACAGAAATCTGAGGCACAGAGCTACCTCAGGGAGATTAAGTACATAATAAAAGTTCATAAATAATTAAGTTAAAAATTATTTAGACATGTCCCCTCGTGTGACAGTGTCACATGAGCTGGGACATGTTTATGAATTCTGCAAGATTTATTTACTTAATAAAACTTCCAGGAAACCTCATCCCGCCCGTGGATGAGGTTTCCTGAAAAACGCGAAAGCCGCTTGGGCTCTTCGCTTGCCCGCCAACCTTAAGGTTGGACGGGCAGTGTGTTGATAACAACTTTCATTGTATTTTTAACAGCCTTAATAGGCCGTTGACAGTCCAGCAGGCGCACAGCTGCCTCCGGCGCACGCCCGCCGAATGTAATAACTAAATGATGTGTGCTGACGTCGGGATGCATGCCCAACGTCATCATGGGTCATTTTACACATCGGCATGCCAGGCCCACCCCCGCATGCCGATGTCAACATTCAGGCCATAAGATTCTGAGGAGGCTTGACATGCTAAGTAGATGCTAAGGGTGTGTTTTCCCCCTCTCATGGGGGAATCTAGAACTAGGGGGCACAGTTACAAATAATGGGTCTCCCAATTAAGATGGAGATGAGGAACTTCTTCCCTCAGAGGGTTGTTGGTGTTTGGCATTCTCTTTCCCAATGAGCAATTAACACTGGGTCATTGAATATATTCAAGGCTGAGTTAGATTTTTGATTGGCAAGGGAGTCAAATGTTATGGAGGGCAGGGGGCAGGCAGGAAAGTGCAGTTAAGTCCACCTTGGTCACAACCTGAAACATTAACTCTGTTTCTCTCTCCACAGATGCTGCCAGACCTGCTGAGGATTTCCAGTATTTCCTGTTTTTATAATGCTGGTTCTGGGATATGTTTTGGGGATGGAGGGGAAAGGCATTTCCAGAGTTTAGCTCCTAGACAGCTGAAGGTCCTGCCAAAAGTCATCAGTAAAACATTAAGCATTATAATATCTGCAGGAGAACTGAAATTTGTTACTAGACCCTTTTTAAAAAGATGCCTTTTTTTAAGTTTCTTGAAATGTTAACCCAGTCAATTGTACTTTCATTTTGTTTCATACAGTTTTGAAATTATTGCCAGAATGAAAGGCTAGTATTTAAAACAGATACTCTTATTCCATGTACCCTCTTTTAGGTAATCCATTGCTTTTGAAGCATCAAGCGCACAAAGTGTCCTCACACCTTGGTAGACAATGATCTATTTCCCAAAATGCTTTCACGTGTGACCACAATTACAAATGGCATATCAGTCACAGTCACATCCATTAACATGCCACCCAACATCAAAGATGTTTATCTTAATTGGTTCCTGATGAAAAAAATTTCCTTTCCATCATAGGCTTGCTGTCTGTGTCCTACCATTTTGTACATTGCAAGAGAGCAGCCTCCCTTTACATAGTCCCAGGTCAGGTATAACTCAAAAACACAACCTTATTTTCCACCTGTACATTAAGGAAACTCTACCTTATCAATATGTCCACCTCTCTTGACCCCACTACTGTATCTAAATCATCTGATACATTGACAACCTCAATGTCATCTTTGGCCCTGAGATGAGTTTTCATGCACATAGCTAATCACTAATCACCTTCATAACATCACCTGCCTCAGCTCATCTGCTGCTGAAACCCTCATCCAGGCCTTTGTTGCCTCTGGACTTGACCATTCCAATGGAGTGCTGGCGAGCCTCCCACTTCTTACCCTCTGTAAACTTAAGGTCCAAAGACTATACTGCCCATGTCCCAACATATCAAGTCCATTTACCCATCATTCTTGTGCTTGGTAACCTACATTGAGGCATTTCTTAATCAGGAGCCAATGTTAACATTAGCATCTTTATTTTCAAATACCCCCCAATGGACTCACCCCTCCCTACCTCTGTTAATTCCTCTGAGATATATGTGTTCCTCCAATTCTGGCCTCTTGAGCATTCCCAGTTTTACTCGCTCCACCATTTGCAGCCGTGTTTTCAGTTGTCAAGGCCCTAAGCTCTGGAATTCCCTTCCTAAACCTTGTCACACCACTACCTCGCTCCCTTCCTTTAAGATGTCCCTTAAAAACTACCCCTTTGACTAAGCTTTTGACTGTCTGCCATATTATCTCCTTATGTGTCTTGCTGTCAAATTTTGTTGACTGCTCCTGTGACTAGGTCATGTAAGTACAGTAAAAACAAACTTGCGATGTTTTACTATGTTAAAGATACTATATAAATACAAGTTGTTGTTTACTCTGCCACTGTAACATGTCAGCTGCAACCTCAGAAAACACATCCTGTGGCCTATCTGAATAAGATTATTAATTTTATGCTGAGTTAGAGATAGCTTTGTGTTGTGAACTCACAGTGGCCAGAGACTGGATTAAGGTTACACTTGCTCATTATGTATAGGATTCAATCAGACAATGGATACTCTTATCCCATCACTATGGATTCAACCCCAATTCCCAGAGGTGAGATGTTTGCTCCTAACTTTATTGCTGCACCAGCTCCCCTATTCATGTAGAAGAACATATTTTGGAATTACCAGCTAAACATCCAGATATACTGTTCATATAGCGGATGTGTTTTTCTGAATAATATTATTGCAACAGGGATCAACAGAGGTTTACTCTACTCATAACTGTTCTACGCTTGACCTGAAAATGTTCCAGTCTTCAGCACTAATATTCCTCTGCTTGATAAGTACAAAACTCAGAAAAAAATTACTTTTGCAGAGGCATAAATCTCAATGGGTAATTTTAACTTTACCACTGGGTGAAAAACAGGCCATAGCAAACCGATCACCTGTTTCAGACTCAACCCAATTCTCTTTTTAATATATTTGTTGTCAATACAAATCTCTCAAATCTTCTTAAGCTTTTGCAATTGGGTGAAAGCAAAATACTGTGGATGCTGGAAATCTGAAACAAAAACAGAAAATGCTGGAAAATCTCAGCAGGTCTAACAGCATCTGTGGAGAGAAAAACAGAGTTAATGTTTGATATGGACTCGAAATGTTAACTCTGTTTTTTTCTCCACGATGCTGTTAGACCTGCTGAGCTTTTCCAGCATTTTCTGTTTTCGTTTGTAATTAGGTGCTTTGGAGTGAGCAACCAGTTCTTCTCTGTGGACTACAATTGACAGGACAAATTTATAGAAAATCCTTTAACTAATGGATCTCATAGTACTTTATAGAAATATATACTGTATAAGATTGAAACACCTTTAGAACATGGATCATGCTGAAAGATGCATTGTTCGGACAAAGTCTTGTTCCTTAATCATTCTTATGGTGTCACAGGTATTTTGTAACGTAAACTACTTATTGTAGGATTGCAAACATTCAAAAATACTGGAATTTAAATAATTACAAATTCTAAGGTTGCAGTACTGTATTTCATAATCTAACATAAAGTACAATAAAAACACACTTTGCCAATCCTGTTTGTCAGATCTTTTAAATAGAAATGTTTGTTTTGTCACCCTTATTGCAATGCCTTCTTTTCCTCTTTTTCTCTATTTTCAATCTATTTCTGATTTGGATTGAAAATGCTTAGCATTTTGCTTGTTGGTTCTCCTGGTTCATTTATTGCCAGTCTCTGGGACAGTGCCATGTGACACTTCTGTGAGGCCAGCATTACTTACAGTAAGACTTATATTGTTGGCTGTTCAAGATAACTCAAAGTCTCCTGAAGCTGGCTATTTTGATGAGAATTTTCAGCTCGTACCTTGTGAATAGAAACAAATGCTATTAAAACAACAAATCCCTCCATATCAGGATAGCTTTGTCAATGTAAAATGAATCCAATGTAAACAACCATAACTATTTTTAAGATGCAAATGCTAAAACACATCTGCTCACTCCCCATCTTCAGTTTTACATTTTACAATATAATGTAATATTTTTCTTAAGGTTTTTTAGAAAAAGGAAAATATTTTTTCTCACTGAGCCACTTAAATAACATCTTGAGGATTAATTTCAAATATGTCTAAAATGGATTATCATGTGACACAAAACAGGTGTTACACACATTCAACTGTGCGAAGTGGGACAAAATGATCAATGTTAAGATATGATGCTCACGCATAAATCAACAGATATGGTGCCCACGCATAAATCAACAGATATGGTGTAATTTTGCATTGTAAATTTGGAGATATTTTAACAGCACTACTGGAGTACATGACTTTAGTATTTGGAGTGCGCAGATTGGTTTCAGTTAATTTAATATGACTTCTAATAACTTGGCTCATTTGAGTTTATTGGCCCATCAATGCAACACATATATCATGTTAAAGCTACATCAAATTTGTGAATTGACAAATATGATTCCGAGTAGCCACAATACTGGACTTCCATATTCTGCATCATGTGAGTGTAAAAATTAAGAGTGTGAACATAGGTTCTTCTATGTTTATGTCCTCAATTCTCTGATTGCTTGAAGGCAAGGAAGAACTTGATTTTCACAACTAAAGGACATCCCAAAAAGCTTCACAAACAATGAAATGCTTCTTGAAGCATAGTCACTGTTGTAATGTGGAGAATGTTACGGCCACATCCAATGTTAATTGCTGCACAAACCAAATCCCAGAAGGAAACTTGGCTTACAGGCCACAACCTTTTTTTTTTGTATTCTGAAACCGAGATGTACTGAACTCAGCAGTAAGAGGTCCAGTAACACTTTTGGGATTTTAAAAATTATAAGTAAAAGTTTTATTTTATTAACAAAAATAAAAGAAAACTTAAGCACACAAGATTACAGTTACACAATTAAGGTTAGTCTTTTAAAACATTCCCCCAAAAACTCTCTAATTGGTCAAACCCACAAGTAAACACCTTCCAGGCAATACTTCCTTATGGATGTTAACAATGAAATCCGGTAATATTACACAGGCAAACTGCTGTAGCTTCAATAAAGGTTGTACCACATGACATTTGCCTTCTTCCACTCTGCAATGGAATGTACTTCAGAATAAACCTGCTTGCTGCAGCCCAAGACTTCTCTGGTTTGGCTGGATGGGTGATTCAAACAGCATCCTCCTCCAGCCCAGTGCTCCAGCTCAAACAGCTCCAGCCATCTCTAGGTCAAGAGTTATCCACAGCAACTCCAACTTTTCCCCCTTTCATCTCAGTCTCATTGCTCTCACACCCCTTTGAAACCCAAATCCCTCCAAATATAAATTTTTTCATGTTTCTATCTTGTCTTTATTTTTAGGTCAATAAAATATAATATCCTCACTACTTGTTTACCTATGGAACCCTAGAAAGATGCAAACATTTTCTTGTCAGTTCTGACTCCCCTTCGATATTCAAACAAACTCTCAGCTTATCTAAAAATGCAAATGTTAGATCTAACCTATTTACTTGCACCTCAACTTAACACCTCTATCCGTTTCATGTTTCTAAACCCCCAGACAACCTGACTCCTATCAAACTCTTGGCCAGTTTAATTAAATCACACACACACAGACCCCCAGCCTTCTTTACAGCATAATGCAATATACCTCAAAATATTTTTTAAAAACATCCATTCTCACAGGAAACGCACAGCAAAATCCCACAAGCAGCACTCAGATAACTTGATTTACCAATGTTGGTTGAAATAAATATTGACCAGGACAACAGAGAGATTACCCTGCTTTAAGAATGGTGCAATGGGATATTTTTCATCCACCTAAGCATAAATGGGGCAGCAGATTAACAGCTCTTACATATGAACAAACAAATTAGGGGCAGTAGGCCATTCAGTGCTCAAGCCTGTTGCGCCATTTGATAAAATCATGGCTGATCAGATTGTGGCCTCTATTTTCCTGTCTATGCCCTATACCTTTTCATTTCCTTGTCAGTCAAGAATCTGTCTTACTCAGCCTTAAAAATACTCAGTGACCCTGCCTCCACTGCTCTCTGGGGAAGAGAATTCTACAGGCGAAAGATCCTCAGAGAAAAAAATTCTCCACATCTCCATCTTAAATGGGAGAGCCTTTATTTTTAAACTGTGTCCCCTAGTTCTAGTCTCTCCCATAAGGGGAAGCATCCTTTCAGTATCCACCCTGTCAAGTCCCCTCAGGATCTTATACGCTTCAGTAAGGTCACCTATCATTCTTCTAAACTCCAATGAACACAGGCCCAACCTGTCCAAACTTTCCTCATAAGACAATCCTTTCATCCCAGAAATCAGTCAAGTGAACCTTCTCTGAACTGCTTCTAATGCAATTATGTTCTTTCTTAAATAAGGAGACCAAAACTATACACAGTACTCCAAATATGGTCTCACCAATGCTCTGTACAACTGTAGCAAAACTTCCCTACTTTTGTATTCCATTCCCCTTGCAATAAATGATAATATTCCATTTGCCTTCCTCATCACTTGCTGTACCTGCGTACTAACTTCTTGGGCAGAATTTTGCCCTTGGCATGTGGGATCAGCGGGGGCAGGCGGGAAGCCAACCATGGCCCGCAATCAGCAGCGCACCGCGATTTTGTGTGGGTGGGCCTTGCGTAAGACGCGGCTGCAGAATGAGCGCAAAGGGGCGGGCGGGGGTGGGTGCACAATGTCCACCGGGTCCAATGGTGACCCAGCGGCCGATTCAAATGCAGCCTCGGTAGCCCTTGGAAGGCTGCCACCGAAGGACGCGGAAGTCGTGCTGGAGAGTGTTACAGGTGGACACGGCAGGCAGGAGGGCAGGTCAGCAGGGCATTTCCGATGAGTTCCTCGCTGCCAGCTCCTTCAGGAGAGAAAACCCAGTTCCCAGGGACAGGCGGAGGAGGCCCCACCCCCCCCGCCCCACACCTCACCGAAAAGGCCTGGGAGGAGGTGGCATCCAGGATCAGCAGCCATGACGTGGTAAGGCGCACATGGGTGCAGTGCGATCAGGAAGGGTGAGTACCGTGTTGGCACTGGTCACTTTGCAGAGCAGTTAAGAGCTGCCCATCCCCCGTGGACCTCAGAGTATTAAGAATGTGAGTGGCAAATGTGAATGAGGCAGCATCTGGGCAAGGGGGTGAGCCCTGGCTGCGGCTCCAGGGTCACAAATCGGCTGAGCCCTGTGAGGTGTTCCTCAGGTGGGGTTGGCCAAGCTGCAATGGCAATGCAGGTACAGGGTGGACTAATCAATGCTCCTCTCTCCTTTCCGGAGAAAACATCTCATTACAATGCAGTGAGGTTGTGTACTGGCGGGAGACTGCCACACCTAATAATCCTCATTCATTATGAGCAGGAGGCCCTGGAGCTGGAGAGGCGCCATGCGCCTAGTTCAAGCAGCAGTGGTGAAGTTGGGGTGCCACACGGAGGTAAGAGTGCAGTGCACTGAGGTCAGAATGTCTGTCATTGCAACCATTCCACTGTTGTCTCTATATTGATGTGAGCCTCGAACCTGAAATCTCCATTGATAATGGAAAGACGAGGGCACCCTGATGAATGTCTCTGTCTCATGAGGCTGCCAGGCATAAACAGTAACAATGTGATGACTTCAACTAATGACATGTCCTTGTTGTTCCTTTTAGACTCACCACCAGCTATTCAGGATGAGGAGCCTGAAGCCCACTCCTGACCCCTGAGTACAACACTGATCAGAATGCACTTGCGTCACACCCGCTCTCTCAAGCAGGCACCAGCGCAGATACCATCACCTCGGTGGCCATTAGATCACTGGCTACTATCTCGGTGCACATTGGTGAAGGCACTTCACACTCGTTTGAGGTGCAGGCGGAGGCAGAGAGCGCCCAGGGCGCCGGCAGTCGGAGGACGGCTGGGGACCAGGACAATGCTCAGTCGATGGCTGATGATGTGCCTCTGGAGTCATCCATGAGGCAACAGATGCTGAAAGTCCAGCTGGGTGTGCGGGAGGATCTGGCAGGGATATATGAGGGAATGCATGCCATAGTCTCTGTTGTGGAGGGGTTCTTGCTGAGCATGAGCAATGCGTTGACCCTCATGGCCGAGCGCAATGCCTCCTCCCTGGAGAGAGTGGGGACTCTCAGGGGTTCCTGGGGATGCACTCGGACATGCAAGCCCTCACAGCGGCAATGACCTCAAGTGGTCAGTGTCAGTGTGGGAGATGGATTGGGCACCCAGTATTCCAACTAGGTGCCCGTCCATCGATGATGAGCAGGGAGGTCCAGAGCGACGTTACGTTGGTGCACGATCTGCCTGTCATCTCTGCGGGCTCCTCTCAGGGCATTCCTCCACCCCTCTGCCAATGACCATGGGATCTGATGAGGCTGCAGCAACTGGGGAGATGCCAACCGTGGCACTGGCCGCTCCCTCCCAGGCGGGGTCAGCCCAGGCTCCACGGGCCAGACGATGCCTGCTAAAGTCACCAAAGCCAACAGGACAGCAGAGTGAGCAGGCTGTCTCCAATGCTAGTACCAGCGAGCAGGGAGCACCTAGACGTAGCACCCGCAAGCGAAAGCTCATTTTTGTTTCCCCCATTTTTACATTCAGTGTTTATTGGTGTAATGGAAAACACCCGTCAATCTTAATTTGTAGAATGTTTGCCAGGCACTAGTTAATTAAACGTGCTTTTGTGCAACTGGCTTCTGGATGCTTCATTTGCTCTGCAGGTGCAGGGTAAGCCATGATGTTATGATGGACGTGCTTATCCTTTATTGAAATGGCACATGGCGTATGTTGTTGACCAAGGAACTGGACCTGTCAGGGATCGAGTATGAAGCCTGCAGCCCTGGCATGTGACGGTGGCCCATATTTGGTAGTCTGGCTGAAGGAGCATTGGATCAAAGCATCCAGGGTGTCCCTGACTCCCTAGAGATTGCCCAGGTCAGTGTCAATGTCCTCAGCATTCTCCTTACTGTGCTCATCCTTGGACCCACTACTGGACTCATCATCTGTTGCCTGTGCAGCTGTGTCAAGTTCTTCCTCCATTGCATCCCCCTTTCCAGTGCCAGATTGTGGAGAGTGCAGGATACAACCACTATCAGTGACAAACGATCTGGGGGGTATTGAAGTGCACCCCTGAACGGCCCAGGCATCAGAAGCGCGTCTTGAGAAGACCCATGGTTCTCTCTACCACAGCCATTGTGGAGGTGTGGCTCCTATTGTACCGCTGCTCTGCCTCTGTTCTTGGGTGGCGGAGAGGCATCTTGTGCCACTTTTTGAGGAGATAGCTCTTGTCACCCAGCAGCCAACCATCCAGTCGGGCTAGAGCACTGAAGAGCCTCGGCACCTGGGACTGTCTCAGGATGTAAGCATCATGGGAGCTTCCAGGGTACCTTGTACAGACTTGCAGAATCTGCATCCTGTGGTCACACACTATCTGTTCATGGAATGGAATCCCTTCCTGTTGACAAAGGCACCCGGCTCACCCGCTGGCACCTTGATGGCCATGTGTGTGCAGTCTATAGCACCCTGGATGTAGGGGAACCCACCAGTGCTGCAAAGCCTCTGACTCGCTCAGCCTGGCTGGCCTCAACCTTACGGTAATGAATGAAAGCCTGAACAGATCTTCTGTCACCAGCTTGATGCAACTGTGGACAGCTGATTGGGAGACTCTACACAGATCCCCCAGTGAACCCTGGAAGGAGCTGGAGGCATAGAAGTTGAGAGCCACCTACAGCGCCACTGGCATGGGGTGTCCACCCACACAGTCGGAGCTGATCTCAAGGTTGATCCTTTGACAGATGGAAGTCACTATCTCTTGAGAGACTGAGCCTCCTTTGGCATTGCGCCTCAGACATATTGAGGTAGCTACATCACCGCCTGTAAACTTTGGCAGCAGGATATTGGCGTCTTCTGTGGCCCCTTCCGCCTTGGACTTCCTGTTGGTCCTGTGCCCTTTGTGCCTGCACCTCTCCTCCCACAGGTTGCTCCCCTGGAGGCTGAACAGGAACTCCTGGCCTCCTCTTCTGGCTCCCTCTTCCTCCTCAGAAGAGGTGCCTCCAGCGGAGATCACAATTCCCATTACCAGGGTAAGAGAAGGCTGTCTGATACCTGGAAGACCCCAAGTGGTATGATTCCTCCAGAGCCCTGAACTGAAGTCTCTTATTTCTGTCAATGCAGCTCTGAAGCGAAATGAAGATGTCCTGTTCACATAAGCAATCAGCAGCAAGTTATATCCTAAACTACAAATTACTCGCATTTACAAGCCAACTGACCCCTCTTATTCCCATCCGTGGATGAAGTTTTTGAAATTGTGGCCTGCCCGTTTTGCCTGTCCGACAGCCTGAAAATTGCACGGGCTACGTAAAGTCTGAGACAACTGGTGCTTCAAGTGCCTTAACTGGCCACTTAATTAACGGCGGGAGCACCTCCATCTTCATCGCACGCCCGGCTACTGAAATATCGCGAGAGTGCGCATTGATGTCGGCACACTCTGCTGATGTCAACGCGCTTCATTTCGTGCTCAGGTGTGTCGGGCACGTGCTGAGCTAAAAATTCTGGCCCTTGTGATTCATGTACTAGGACACCCTGACCCCTCTGTACCTGAAAGTTTCCCCATCTCTCTCTGTTTAGATAATAACCTGCTATTCTATGCTTCCTGTTAAAGTTGACATGTTCACATTTTCCCACATTATATTCCACCTGCTAGTTTTTTTGCCCAGTCACTTAACCTATCTAAATCCCTTTGCAGACTCCTTATACCCACAGTACTGCACTTCAGTCCCAGCCTAGATCTTATGCTTAAGCCTCAAATCGTACTGAAGTGTCAGCCTCTTGATGCAGAGGCAGGAGTTCTACCCATTGAACCATATCTGGCAAGTCATCAGCAGTTGTCCCGTACTCACATATTTCAAGAAGTGAAAAATTGGGGAGCTCTGCAGTATTACCTGGAATGCAAATCAATATTAATGAAGTGGCTTGTCCCAGTGACCTGTTCCAGTTGCAACAAACTTACACAGTAGAGGTCACTTGTAAAGAATTCTTAGACCTCTTTGCATCATCCCCAAGATTAATGAATTAGCAAAGAAATTTGTGTTTTGTTCCCAGATTTTACCACCACAGATCTATCCGGTGAAATTTCACCCTTTATTCTTGGTATCAATGCAATATCAACCCTACAAAGAGTCTGTTACTTTCCTTCTCTAATGGGCTTCAAGCTTAATTAGCATACATATAAATAGAACTGGAAAATTGAAACCTTTTTCCCCCATCTGACTGGTTCCAGAATTCAAACACCGAATGGACTAGTAATCCAGAGACCCAGGGTAATGCTCTGGGGACCCGGGTTTGAATCCTGCCACAGCAGTTGGTGGAATTTAAATTCAATAAAAATCTGGAATTTAAAAATATAAATTAAAACGTCTAATGATGACCGTGAAACAATTGCCGATTGTTGTAAAAACCCATCTGGTTCACTAATGTAATTTAGGGAAGGAAATCTGCCATCCTTACCTGGTCTGGCCTACATGTGACTCCAGACCCACAGCAATGCGGTTGACTCTTAAATGCCCTCTGATCAGGGGAATTAGGGATGGGCAATAAATGCTGGCCCAGCCAGTGACGCCCACATCCCATGAACAAATAAAAAAAAATAGTTCACTGCCTATAACACCTCAGTTCTTTTTCTCAACAAATGTCTGTCCAACCTCCTTTTAAAATTACTAATTCTATCAGCCCTGATTGCTTCACTTAACAGTCTATTCAAAAACATTCAATATCGTATGTGTGAAATTAGGCTGGATTTAAAGCTCCCACACTGATGGGTTTGAAGGCTGCAGGGGGCCTACCCACGTCTACCCCTGTCCCCACCAGAATTATACCAGCGCTGGGGGTGACATCGGGCAGCCACCCGCCAATGGGTCATTAATTCCTTCTTAAATGGCTCATACTGTCACTGTTGGGATTTAACTGGCAATGAGAGAGGCCACGCTAAGTGACCAACCCAACAGGTTCCGTGGGCCCATTGGAGGGCCCCCACGGTTTTACGTCTCCTCAGTTTGCCTTCCCCCCACACGGCCTCTCAAAATCCCAGCCCCAGCCCCCACACCAGGCATCAGGTGAACCTCCATACTTCCTCAAATCCTGGCCAACGCCATACATCTCTGTCCTGAAGTGCTGGATATCTGCCAACCTCTGATTGGCCAGCAGCTCTCGGAGGTGGGTCTTCCTGATCCTGAGGGGTGGGAATCACACTTCCAGCCTATTAATGGCTAATTGAAGTCAATGGGAATCAGGCGATAAACTCTCCACTGCTTTGAGTCATCCCAAGCGCAAAGAAAGACGGTTGTGGGAGGTCAGTCATCTGAGTTCTAGGACATCACTGCAAGAGTTCCTCAGGGTAGTGTCCTAGGCCCAAACATCTTCAGCTGCTTCATCAATGACCTTTCCTCCATTATCAGGTCAGAACTGGGGATGTTTACTGAAGAAGCACAGTTTTCAGTACCATTTGCAACTCCTCAGAGTAGTCAGTGTCCATATGCACCAAGATCTGGACAACATTCAGGCTTAGGTTGATAAGTGCCAAGTAACACTCACCACACAAGTGCTGGGCAATAACACCTCCAACAAGAGAAAATTGAACTATCTCCCCTTGACATTCAGTGGCATTACCATTGCTGAATCCCCCACTATCAACATCCTGGGGAGTCACTATTGACCAAAAACTGAACTAGACCAGCCATATAAATACTGTGGCTACAAAAGCAGGTCAGAGACTAGGAATTCTAAGGAGAGTAAGTCACCTCCCGACTCCCCAAAGCCTGTCCACCATCTACAAGGCACAATTCAGGAGTGTGATGGAATACTCTCCATTTGTGCAGCTCTATCAACACTCAAGATGCTCGATACTATCCAATAAAAATCAGCCTGCTTGATCAGCACTCCACCCCGCACCTTCAACATTCATTCCCTCCACCAGGTGCACAGTAGCAGCAGTGTGCATCATCTACAAGATACACTGCAGCAACTCACCATAGCTCCTCCTCCTCTACTACCTAGAAGAACAAGGGCAGATGATGCATGGGAACATCACCACCTGCAAGTTCCCTCCAAGCCACACACCTTCCTGACTTTGAATGATATTGCTGTTCCTTCACCGTAGTGGGATCAAAATCCTGGAACTCCCTTCCTAACAGCACTGTGGACTGCAGCAGTTCAAGAAGACAGCTCCTGACCACTTTTTCAAGGGCAATTAGGGATGAGCAATAAATGTTGGTCTAGCCTGCAACACCAAAAACCCATGAAATAATTTTTTAAAATGGCTGTGGGGCAGTTGGTGTTCCCCTCGGTGAGATCCCGCCACCCTCCTCCTCCCCCCCCCGCTACCCCCGCCACCCACCAACTTTAGTCCATTGTTATATCTGACCTGATTAAAATCACGCTCCCTTTTCCAAGCCTCATCCCA
Organism: Cetorhinus maximus; assembly: GCF_964194155.1. Classification (NCBI taxonomy): domain Eukaryota; kingdom Metazoa; phylum Chordata; class Chondrichthyes; order Lamniformes; family Cetorhinidae; genus Cetorhinus; species Cetorhinus maximus. The sequence goes on along the minus strand of NC_135882.1, from coordinate 130,135,653 downwards.
AGAAGCCTTACTCTCATTTTCTGAGCCATGGTAAAAATGCTGTCCAGGCTAATTTTAAGGATTAGAAATTCCTGAATAGGATCCCTTCAGTTTTCTTCCCTACAATGTAAATGAACACAGCATGTGTACTCTACTGTTAGATCAGCTATCAACCGCCAGGTAAGAGATGAGGATCTCAAAATCAGACAGGCTCATTTTTGGTGATGCTGTGATGTGGAATATAATCCCAGTGCCCACATATTGTGGTACAAGCTACTCCCAATAGTGGGCAGAGGGTCTCTTTTTTATGAAGCAGGCAAGCTACAATGAGTGTAATCGTCAGCCCATGTTATTTGAATGTGGAATCGGGCTATGCAAGTAAATATACTTGAAAAACTTATTCTGGTGAAGGCCTGTAGATATGTATTTAATGACAGCTGCTTAAGCAGCCTGTGGTCTGGTTCTGAGGCAAAATAAATAACAAAAAATTTATTTAAAAAGCATCATTAATATTCTGACCTAAGTTGCTTCACAGGGGCATTATAATGCAAAAAATATGGCTTCAGTCTTCCAAATATTTAATTGGAGGAAATTTCTGCTCATCCAGTACTGAATATCAGATATCTGGTCTGATAATTTAGCAACAGTGAAGGAGTCAATAGTGGTGGTGGTAAGGTAGAGCTGGGTGTCATCAGCACACGTGAAAACAATACTGTGCTCATATGATTTTGCCGAATAACAGTATATGGATGAGAAATAGAAGGGGGCCAGGGGTAGATCCTTATTGGACAGCGGAGATAACAGTACAGGAGTGGCCATTGCCAGTGATACTCTGGGTCCGATTAGATAGATAGCAGTCCCACTGGATGACAATGTAGAGAGATTGGAGGAGGATGGCATGGCCAACCATGTCAAAGGCTGCAGGCAGTTCACGAAGGAAAAGGAGGGATGGTTTACCTTTATCAGAGTCACGTAGGGTGTCATGTGACTTTGATAAGAGCACTTTTAGTTCTATGGCAGGGGCAGAAAATGGATTGGAGGGATTCAGACATGGAGTATTGGGAAAGATTGACATGGATTTTGGAGGCAACAATATGTTTAAGGACTGGAGAGGAAAGGGAGGTTAAAGACGCGGTGCTAATTTGCAAGGCTGGTGGGGGTCAAGGGTTGGTTTTTGAAGGAGAGCGGTGATAATGACAGATTTAAAGGAGAGGGACAATACCTGAAGAGACAGAACCTTTAACAGTATTGGCTAACCTGGGAACCAGGAGAAGTTGGGTGGTCAGCAGTTTAGTGGGAATAACTTGAAGGAGCAGGAGATGGGCTCGTGGACAAAATGAGCTAGGAGAGCATGAGGAGAGATAGCAGAGAAACTAGAAAAAGATGCAAGTTCAGGGCTAGGGCAAGGAGGAGCTTTGGAGAAAGTTTGGCTCAGTGGATGGGAGGGATGGGGCAGAGGCGGCTATTTAGATTGTGTTTCCATCTTAGTGACAAAGAAGTCCTTCACATTTGTTGTTGGAGGTGAGGGTGGAGGAGATAGGGGTTTAAGACGACAATATGCTGTACAGCGAAGAAGCCAGGGATCATTTTTGCATTCCACGATTACCATAGAAGATGAGAGCAGGACCTGCTAGTATTTTATGTGGTTCAGCCAGACCTGGCAGTGGATGGCTATCCTTTCAAGCCTTCGTTCTTTGAGCTTAAGGGAGTAGAGATGAAGGCCACAATAGGTTGTAATGACCAGGGTGAGAAAGTTATGGTTTTATTGGGCATTAAAGGTGAAGATGAGTGTGTGGTTGGGCAAGTCAGTAGCTGCAGAAATATTGTGATGGATGACCAAAGGCTAGACAGCTGGGATTTTGAAAGTGCCATTATAAGTGACTTAGGAGATAGATTTTTCGAGGAGCAGAAAAAGGAGATAGGGTTGGAGCATGTAAGGAAGATTTGGGTGCAGAATGACACAGGGAAGTAATCAGAGATGGACTTATGGAAGGATAAGAGGTCAGTGAACCCAAGAGGAAAGAGAGCATGATGAGTTGAGATAAAGGTTGAAATCGCCAAAGATGAGAAGTTGTTCAGCTCAGAGGCTGAGGCAGGAAGCCGTGAAGATATCTCACTGACAAATTTGTTTTTTTAAAAACATATTTAGGAGGGTTGAGAGCACCTCAACAGGTGTTAGGTCCCTTATCTGCATATGCAAAAGATCTATTGCATGATTTAGACACAGCATTACATGCTGATTTTTTGGTCTTAATGAGAGGCGATGCAATTCCAGCTCACAATGCACGTGCACTCCCTGACCACAACATTAGAAGTCTGTTTAGTCCCCAAATAGTGGGTGTTGCATGATCCAATTTCTAGGGCAGGAGTCCTTTGATGCACCTTTTCCAGAACCATTACTTCTTGTACTATATTTATCAGAAATGCATGTAGTGCTCCAGATGGAAGTGAATCAATGCCCTACATTGGCACAAAATCACACCCTGTTATTTGATCTAGTCTATGCACTTACAACTCAAGGTTGCTGCTACCACACATTGAATTAACATCCTCAAAAATCTTTTCCCCTGCTGTTACTTATACATGAACACAATTTGTAGTTTATATGTTTAGCTGTCATCACTAGCCTGATCATTATTTACTTATTGACATTACATTTCATTTGCTGTTTCTCAGCTCAACACCCTATGCCCTGTGGGGTAATGTATTAGCATGGATTGAGGATCGATTAACACACAGAAGACGGAGTGGGTCTTTTCAGGTTGGAAAGACGTAACTAGTGGAGTGCCACAAGGATCAGTCCTAGGGCCTCACTTATTTACTATCTATATTAATGACTTGGAGGAGGGGGCAGAATGTAATGTATCCAAATTTGCTGACAATACAAAAATAGGTGGGAGGGCATGTTGTGATGAGGACATAAGGAATTTGCAAGGGGATATAGGCAGGTTGAGTAAATGGGCGAAAACTTGGCAGATGGAGTTTAACGTAGGAAAGTGTGAGGTTATGCACTTTGGTAGGAAGAATCAAAAGGCAGACTATTATTTAAATGGAGACACTCCAAAAAAGTGCAGCAGAGAGGGATCTGGGTGTTCTTGTGCATGAAACACAAGAAGTTAGCGAGCAGGTGCAGCAAGTAATTAAGAAAGCAAATGGAATTTTGGCCTGTATTGCTAGGGGGTTGGAGTTTAAAAATAGGGTGTTGGTGAGGCTGCACCTGGAGTACTGTGTACAGTTTTGGTCCCCGTATTTAGGAATGGATATACTGGCATTGGAAGTTCAAAAGAGATTCACTAGGCTGATTCCTGGGATGAATGAACTTATCAAGAATGGCTAAACAGGTTAGGCCTTTATTCAATTAGAGTTTAGAAGGGTGAGGGGTGATATTATTGAAACGTACAAGATTCTGAGGGGGCTTGACAGGGTAGACGTTGAGAAGATGTTTCCACTAGTGGAGGAATCTCAAACTAGGGGACATAGTTACAGAATAATGGGACACTTGTTTATAACTGAGATGCAAAGGAATTTCTTCTCTCAGGATAGTGAATGCCTGGAATTCTCTACCCAAGAGAGTTGTGGAGGCTAGATCACAAAGTATTTAAAGAGATAGATAGATTTTTGAAATATCGGGGAGTTGACGGCTGTGAGGAGCTGGCCCAAAAGAGGAGTTGAGGCCTGGGGCAGATCAGCCATGATCTTAGTGAATGGCGGGGCAGGCTTGAGGGACTGAATGGCCTACCCCTGCTCCTATTTCTTATGTCCTATATTCCACAAGGTCTGCTCAACATGCTCTTCCCATCATGGTAGCAAATTTTGACTAAACCACATATACTCAAGTGCTTTGTTCTCGTTCTGTTTGTTTTTCCCCTAAATCACGGATCTACAACACGATGAGCTGAGATCCGAGCACTGATTCTTCTGATAACACGATTAATCACTTTCCTCATTTGATGCAGTTTCACACACCACCTGCTTGTGTCTTTGATGCAGCTGCTTTTGTATCAGATTTCACACTTTTTGCATTCGTTAAGATATCTTAGGTTTTATAGCAAAACAAAATCATGTAGTAATGCTGAAGTGAGCTAATATAAACATCCCATTGCAGCACATCATACTCAACAGATGGAGATAAGGTACAGTATTTGTTTGATTGCACTTGCTTGTTTATTTAGCTCCAGGCAATCTCTACTAAAGAAAACAAATTCCTTTCGAAGCTCTTTCTCAACATTTGCCTAGGCTTGGTAATAAGCAAACTGACCGGTGTTGAAAACTTGCAAAATATTTCAGATCCTAGCAGTACATTGTAGAACCTGGTCATTTCTCAACAGCAAACAAATGTTCTCAATCTGGAATACTGATTGGAAATGCGAGCAATGAGTAACATCACATCCCCACAGCCTATTTATCTTAGTCAATATTTTTATTTATGCTGGAATAATAGACCAGAATACATTGTGAACTCTGAAAACTTGCATCCTCCAAGTAAACTGCAATTCAGAATTGCTATGTAGCCTATCTCAGCAACTTACACTTATATACCATTAACATAAAATGTCCCAAGTTGCTTCACAGGAGCACTATAAAGAAATATCTTACACTGATTCACATAAGGAGATATTAGGAAAGATGGCAGATTTTTAAGGAGTATCAAAGGGAGGTGGAGAATTTAGGGAGTGAATTCCAGAGTTTAGATTCATGGCAGCTGAAGGTGTGGCCATCAATGGTGGAGCAGATAAGCAGGGATGCATAAAGGGCCAGAGTTAGATGAGTGCAGATATCTGAGGGCTGTGGGGCTGGAGGAGATTATAGAGTTGAGAGGAGGACAAGGCTATGGAGGTATTTGAAAACAAGGATGAGAATTTTGAAATCAAGATATAGCTTGGTTGAGAGCCAATGTCAATCATCGAACACCAGGGTGATGGGTGAACAGGACTTGGTGCAGGAACATTCATGTATACAGAGTGCACTATGTGGGAGGCCAACCAGAAGTGCACTGGTATAGACAAGTCTAGAGATAACAATGTTTGTAGATGACCGTTTCAGCAGATGAACAGAGACAGGGTTAGAGTTAGGCAACGTTAGAGGTTGAAATAGGTGAGTCTTAGTGATGGTGCAGATGTGTGGTTGGAAGCTCATCTTGGGATCAAATATGACACAAAGTAGTAAATAGTCTGATTCAACCTCAGTTGCCAGGAAGAGGGGCTGTGTTGGTAGCTAGGGGACAAAGTTTGCAGCAGGGACTGAAGACAAGGGCATCAGTCCTCCCAATATTTAATTGGCAAAAATTTCTGCTCATCCAATACTGGATGTCAGACAAGCAGTCTGATAATTTAGCAACAGTCAAGGAGTCATGAGAAGTGGTGGAGAGGTACAGCTGGGTGTCATTGGCGTACATGTGAAAACTAACACTCCTTTTAGATGGCATTACCATGGGACAACGTGTGAGAAATAGGAGGGGTCAAGGATAAATCCTTGGGACACACGAGGGGTTACTGTGAAAGAATGGGAAGAGAAGCCATTGCCAGCGTACTCCCTTTCTAACACCACATGGACTGCAACGGTTCAAGGAGGTAGCTCACCATCACCTTCTCAGGGCAATTAGGGATGTGCAATAAATGGTGGCCTAGCCAGTGATGCCCACTTCCCGTGATTAGATAGATAAGAACGAAACAAGGTAATTGCAGTCTCAGCCAGCTGGACGACAATGGAGATGCGTTGGAGGGCGACGGTGTGGTTAACTGTACCAAAGAGCAAAGACAAGCCGAGAAGACAAAGTAGTATATAGTTCACTTTCGTCACAGCACATAGGATACTTCTGATTTTGACCAGATTTGTTTTGGTAATGTAGCAGGGGTAGAAAGCTGACTGGAGGAATTCAAACATGGGGCTACGGGAAAGATGGGCATGAATTTGGGAGGCAAAAACAATCAAGGACTTGAGAGGAGCTGGGAGATGGGTGGTACAGTGGAGTCAGGATTTCTGTTTCAGGAGTGGGTGATGATAGCAGAATTGAGAGGCGGACAACTGTTAACAATTTCAGCTAATAAGGGAACCAGGAGGGGGAGTTGAGTGGGCAGCAGTTTAGTGGGAACAGGTTCAAGGGAGAATAAGGTGGGTCTCATGGACAAGATCAGCTCAGAGAGAGCATAAGGGGTGATGGGACAGGAACTACAGAAAGATGCAAGTTCAGGGCTAGGCCAAGAGGCAGGGACGGAAATGACAAAGAGCAAGAGATGAATAACACAGGGGCAGGGGGGTCTCCATCCCCCTCCCCGGAAACAAAGTCAGTGTGGAGCTGACCTGTTGAAGCCAGCCTGCCATCAGATTGGCTGGCAGCTCCATCAATGCAAAGGGCATGTTAGTGGCCTGCATGACTGCAAGGAGGAGGAGGGTGGCCCATGGATCCCCAGAACCAGGTAAGTCTGGGGTCTTAGACAGGGAGAGTTTGGGCAAGCCTGGGGGGGGGGGGGGGGGGAGGGGGGTGGCGGAGATATGAAGGGGAAGGTTTCCAACTTGGGGGGGTGGAGGGCACCCCACGATCCATCTTCTTATCTTTCCCACCCTTGGAAGAATTGATGAAAAAAAATCAGGCTGCCCGCAACAAATGTTTTATGGCATGGGGAGCATATTATCAGGGTCAGTTGGCTTGGTGACAAGCCTAATTGATCCTTGATTACCTATTTAAATATGGTGGGTGAGCTGCCAATTTCAGTGCCCGCTCAGCCTCCCCCCCCACCCCTGTATTATGGGGGTGGCAGTTTGCGGGTGGGTGGGAAGGTGATAGGGTGGGTGTGCACCCTATTTTATGTGCCCCCCCCCTGCCAAAAACACATCCAGTGGGGGCAGGTAAAATGTAGCCTAGGGAGAGTGTAATGGTTTTATTGGCGACTAGTGCAAAGGTGGAGGTAAGGATGCACTTGAGCAGAAATGCTGTGGCAGAGTGCCAAAGACTACACAGCTGAGATTTTGTATTTGCAACTGAAGGCACCAAGTTACAACATATGTTGCATTGAGAGTTGTCAGAGATTTACATTCTTTGTTCAAGTTTGTGTATCAAACCATATGACAAAGATGCAAGTTGAGGATAATGATGCTCTAATTCTTTTCTTCAGAGCCTATACAATTTTAGTACAAACCTTTATATTTTTACATAAAAGATCCTTGGGGCAGGGTTTTTAACCTCATCAGGCAGGCAGGCCCGGGAGCGGTCGCAAAAGCATCCACCGCCTGCGACCAGGCCCCAACTGCAATTTCACGCTGGCTGGCCGTTAATTGGCCAGTAAGCGTGAATCGTGTGCCAAAATGCTCAGCGTTGCCTGGGTGGCCGGGGAAGAGGAGGAGAGCGAGCGCGTACACGTGGGTGCACGCTCTGAAAGCTCCCTGAAGGCAGAGACACCCCTCAGGTGAAGATTTTTAACATGAAAAATAAATAATGGAAACATAAGGAAAACATCCCCTCATGTGACTCTGTCAGATGAGCAGGGACATATTAAAAATGAGTTAAAGTTTTTATTTTCTAAATCACTGGTCGAAATCTCATCCTGCCCCAGGATGAGGTTTTGCAAAAAACGCAAAGGCCGCTTGGCCTGCCCGCCCACTCGCCAACCGTAAAGTTGGACGGGTAGAGAAAAATTCAATTAAATTAACTAATGGGCTTAATAGCCCTCTTGTCAGCGGGCGCACTGCTGACTCACGCGCATGCCAACCGAAATATCTCGAGTGTGCAATGACGTCAGGATGCTCGCCCGACATCACTGTATACTATTTTTCTCCTGTTCATGAGGGAAAAATTCTGCCCTTGGAGTTTTCTTCACTTCGACATGCAGGAGAAAAAACAGAGATTTTGGACACCAGATATACTACATATTGTGCAAAGGATATTAAGCAGCTAAGATGACAACTTCCTACCCAAGAATCTCTACTGACAAACTACAAAAAGCAAAGCCAAAAGAATAAGTTGGGGATGGGAGTACTTTAATTCACTGACCATCATCTCGTGTTAAATTTGTATGCAGGCTGGAGAATTTTTGATTTTAAAAAGAAAGAAAAATAAACACCAGCTGCCATATTTTATGTCTTTTCTACATAGCAAAAGTTGCAAATTGGAATATTGCATGGATTTGGAATGCACAGATTTCAGAAGATCATAAAAACACGGCTGGTCTTTTCTCCCCCACACAAGCTACAAAACAGTAATGAGAAATTTTAATAGTTCCTTTAAACAGCTAATTTAAACCTAAACATAATACAATTTTAAAGCACAGGCAGCTATTTACATCTAACCCGGTGCCAATTCTCAATTATCCACTGACTTTTATTTATTTACTTATTGCCCTTTTACCCATACACTTTTTAATTTTTCTTTTAGAAATATATCTTTGAAAAGCTATTATGAGCTCTGCTTCGTTATTCCAGTCTCATTCATTTTTTTTAAACAATTTGCTACAAATCAAGGCTTACAACTCAAACCACTTAACATAATTATTTTGGAAAAGTCTTTACTTTAAAAGAGTTGTTGCCTGCCTTATAAACTATTAGCTATCCATTCAATGATGAGAATGTGAAACTCAACCACATGGAGTAGCAGAGCCAAGTCGTATGAATGCCTTTAAGGGGAAGCTAGATAAGCATTTGAGGGAGAAGGGAATTGAGGGTTACGGGGATAGATTCAGATATAGAAGGCTGGAGGAGACTCAAGTGGAGAATAAAAACCAGCATTGGCTGGTTGGACCAAAGAACCTTCTTTTGTGATGAATATTCTATACAATTCTATGTAACTCTACAGGTAGGTCACTCTGTACAAAACAGCTAATGCTGCAAGAATAGTATACGATTTAAAGTTTCAAACTAAGTACCTAATAGCTATTTTATGCATGCCGGCAATTCATGTTTAAGATCAACTAGAAAACCCAGAATTTTTTTTATTCATTCATGGGATGTGGGAGTCGCTGACTAGGCCAGCATTTATTGCCCATCCCTAATTGCCCTCGAGAAAGTGGTGATGAGCTGCCTTCTTGAACTGCTGCAGACCATGTGGTGTAGGTACACCCACAGTGCTGTTAGGGAGGAAGTTCCAGGATCTTGACCCAGTGACAGTGAAGAGATGGCAATATATTTCCAAGTCAGGATGGTAGTGGCTTGGAGGGGAAACTTGTCCTTTTAGATGGTAGTGGTCGTGGGTATGGAAGGTGCTGTCCAAAGAGACTTGGTGAGCTCCTGCAGGGCATCTTGTAGATGATACACACTGCTGCCACTGTGCATCAGTGGTGGAGAGAGTGAATGTTTGTGGATGGGGTGCCAATCAAGCGGGCTGCTTTGTCCTAGATGGTGTCAAGCTTCTTGAGTGTTGTTGGAGTTGCACTCATCCAAAAAAATCGGTGTCATTCTAGCTCTTACAGCCCCCATCCATTTAATGTTATCTGCGTAAGTCACTCCAGGCAAGCAACTTACTCCTAGGCCACTCCCCATGTCAACTAGCTGTTAGGATGAAGAAAGTAGAGTCATGGTCAGCTGTATTTTCTGCTTATGATGAGAAGCTCATCACCTTCTGACATCGCATCCTGAGAAAGGAGAACTTACCATATGGGGATCAGGTTCTTCTTGCAAACAAGTGTGATTAGTCATTGGTGTACTGATTTATTGTACGATCTATTGTTCAGCTCACCCCGATTCCCAGCACAAACATAGAGCTTTTCATTTTGATGAAATGCTCAGTTTGTCCTGTGATGATGCTTCAAATATAAAGTCTATATTCCCCAAAATACTTATGCAGGCAATTAAAGTGTTGTGAAAGAATTAACCCCATGATAAGCATCATCTGTTCTAAATGATTTACTCAGAAGTTAGTAAATCATTGTGATTGAGAAAATGAACCGACCACTAAAAATGTCCTAGATAGAGAATAATCAGTATAAGAAGGATCAACAGTAAATAATAGATGAACTGGGATTTAGGTACTTTTTAAAAAAAAAAGTCACTTTGTTCCTTTGGATAATTTGAGGAAATAAATACACTTGCTATAAGATAGCTGCTAATGAGGCCAAAATTTTCATTACCATTTCTAGAAGGAAGATGAGAGAGAGATGATGCCCATGGACACTCATTTAAAAATCCACATACATTGCCTTACTTGTTATACAGGGAAGAGTTACAATAAAAAAGACAAAATTTAGAACTCTAACTATGCAGTAATTGCAGATAGGTTAATTATTCCCTTATCTACAAAAACTTCATTAACTATAAAATAGTGTATAAAAAAGATTTATGAGAGAATGAGGGGTGCTGGGTGTTTTGACAGGCCTAAAATGTGAAAGTGTCAGCTACAATGCAGGTAAACTACAATTTCTATTTTTAATTAAAGGTAAGAATGCCGTAATATACCTCAGTAACAGCTTTATTTGGTCCCTGACAAGACTAAAGGAGTACCCTGAGGCTTATAAATTGTGCATTCATACCAATAGGTTTGTTAACACAGTTTCCTAAAAGACACATGAATGAAGGCGATGGTAATTCATTAGTGGGCCACATAATTTATTCAGTAGTTTATGTTCCCCATCTTCCAAATTAAAACGTGTCTGTTAAACAGTAAAAACTGCAGCACTTAAATTAACTGAGCTTACAAAAGACCATACATTTGCTGATATCAACCTCAAAAAATCTGCATGACAGCAGTAAAGGAACCAGGGAATTGTAGGCACTTAGTAGGCTTATGAAAACCTGTACCTGTTGATTTCAAGAGGTCTGGTCCAAAATCTTCATTTCCTACCAAATTTAAAAAGAAATTAATACAAAAAAAAAGATAAAATTAACATACATCTGTGGCTGTATAAATCTACTTAAGTCACTAGTCTTTGGGTCTGCTCAGGATTATCATTATTTTATATCAGATCTTATGTACAGGAGATCTGTGAATACACATGGGCACAACTTTACAGAATGTAGCCAAAAATAAATTTTGTACTCCGTTTTCAGGTATTCAATTGCTAGATGCTTAAAGAAATAAAGCACAGTGTAAAATAAACATCGTGACACTACCATTCTATACAAAGTAGAGATCATGTTTACATAGCTCCCAAAGCTGAAATTACATTTACACATATTATCTGAATTATTTGAAGACAAATTGCACCATGAAAACTATAGAAAGGCATTTTAACATATCTGAAAAGATAAATTAATGAACAATTTACTTGCAAGATCAATTTTATATGCATTATGACTAAATTATAGAACTCTGATAGAAAATTTAAGAAAACAGAACAAGTATCTATCATACTTTCATTCTGTCTGCAGGTGGAGTTAATATCTTTTCTTCCTCAAATTTGGTAAACAATGGAAACTAAGCCATGTTCACTGTCACAATCTTAAGCATTAAGACTAGATCAAATGGCATGTTTGAGTTTAAAAAAAAATACATGAAAATGTTTTAAATACAACAGGGTTTGTTATAAGAGAGCCTGGATGTCTTTTTCATTAAGAAAAGGTCTTCATTATCTCTATGCAAAAAGCTTTAATTAGTATAGTTCAGTGATCTCGCAAATAGAGATACTTCGAAGGTTTATGCATAAAACTCCTTGGTTGGTGCCTTTTGATAGGCCGCAGTCGATGGTTTGCGTTCACCAAGGTCGTAGCTGCCTTCATCCTTCTTCCTCATGCGGTACACCAACAGTAAGATAAGGAAAATGGCGAACAAAAAGCCAATGACTCCTCCAGCAATAACAGCTGTGAGACAGATATTAGAATAGTGAGATAAACATCAGCAATTACCACATTATCATTCACTTATGATACAGTTAGGCATCTGAAAGATGATTCTGTTATGGAGTGCAGACAATTGAAAACAACCACCTTACAGAGGATTAAACTTTTATTTTGGCATGTTTTCAGTACTTGAGTTGCAATTAATTATTATGTGCAAACCCTAGAAATTTTGGACAAGACGTTGTACTGGGAGTTACCTAGGTTAGTTCGAGATTAATTTTTGGGGTGCTATTTCTCCGACTCCTCACAGTCCTCCATTGTAAGTGACGAGGACTCATAGAATATAACTGTACCAACATAATTACTGTCATTTGTGCCCCAGTACTGGGCACTAGGAATGTCCAGGGTACCCAGGCTTGTTAGAGCAGTGCAAGGGAAATTGCAGGTGCCCAGATGTGCTCCACCCACCTAAATTGCGCAAAATATCTTGATCCTAGAAAAAAGTTATTTGGGGTCGGGGCAAGCCGAGCTCCTGGCTGACACATTAACCCTCTTTTGGGTCAGAACTGTCAAAGAGACACAGGCTATTTTCAATTAGAATCCTGAATAGTGCAAGTGTTTAATGAATTTTCCCACTTAAAACCTGAATCTACTTTGGAACTCAAAGTGGAAGAGGCACCATACCCTGATGGCTTGTGTCCCAGAATGCCGAGGGGAAATAGCATGCCCTGGGCACATTTTTTGAAATGTTTTGGATATGAAAGCTGGGCTAAAGGACTAGCGATTGGCTAATCATCTCTGCTGAGAGAGAGACAGGAATAAGCTAGGTAACCATAGATGAGCAGGTTCAACATTGATTGTGGGTAAGCTTCTATAATATTAATGTTCACATTTAAAATAGTGCAAACCTGATAGGAAAATATGTATCTGGAACTCGATATTAAAAATAAATAAGATTAGGAAAATAATTAATTAGTAATTAAAATGCAGTAAGGATAGCAGGGCAGGTGATGTTCTGCAGCTGTACGTGGGATCTCACGAAAACCAATGTGATCCATGGCAACCACATCCGCAGTAAGTGTCCACTGCTCAAGGAGCTTCGGCTCACAGTCAATGAGCTGGAGGCTGAGCTACAAACACTATGATATATCGGGAGGGAGAAAATTGCCTAGACACTGTCCAGAAAGCAGTCACATCCCTTAGGCTAGGGTCTTCTGATTTGGGTCAATGGTCAGGGACAGGATAGTGTGACTGCGAGTGAGGCAGGTAAGGGGATTTAGAAGGCAGGAGTGCAGGAGCCTCAGCCCTTGCAATTTTCTAACAGGTTTAAGATTCTTGCAGCTTGTATGAATGAGAGCAGGGGCTGTAGGGCGGAGCAGGAAGCTATTCAAGCAGGGGGAATAAATAGGAATGCAGTGGTAGTAGGAGACAGTATAGTCAGGGGGCTAGACCCAGTTCTGTGCAGCCTAGAGTGAGAGGTCAGGTGGCTGTGTTGCCCACATGATGCCAGAGTTTGCTTGGGGCTGGAGAGGAACTTTCAGCAGGAAGGGGAGGATCCAGTTGTTGTGGTCCACGTAAGTATCATAGACAGGACTAGGAAAAAAGTTTTGCATAGGCAGTATGAGCAGCTAGGCACCAAATTAAAAAACAGAACCCCAAAGATAATAATCTCTGGATTATTACCTGAGCCACAAGCAAAGTGGCATAAAGTAAATAAGATTAGGAAGTTGAATGTTTAGTTTAAAGATTGGTGTGGAAGGAATGGCCTTTGATTCATGGAGCATTAGTACCAATGCTGGGGAAAGTGCGAGCTGTACCATTGGGATAGTCTTCACCTGAACCGTGCTGGGACCAGTGTTCTGCTGATTCGTATCACTAGGGTGGTACAGAGAGGGTTTTAAACTAAATGGGGGGGGGGGGGGGGGGGGGGGAAGAGAGAGAGAGAGAGAGAGAGAGAGAGAGAGAGAGAGAGAGAGAGAGAGAGAGAGAGAGAAAGAGAGGAGGGGGAGGAATCACGTGAGGGCAGATACGGTAGATTAAAAAGGTAAAGCCAAGGCAATAAAGCAAGGTAGCAAAATGGTAATGCCAATCAGTGTGGCAGCAAGGGACAGGACATACAAACTTATGAGTGTGACAGTTGGCAAGGACAGAGTTGGCAAAATTAATAAAGTGACAGAACTAAATTCTCTGTATCTGAAAGCATTCATAACAGAATAGATGAATTGACAGCTCAAATAGGAATAAATATATATGATCTGATAGCCATTATACAGGTGTGACTGCAAAGTGACCAAAGCTGAAACTTCAATATTCAAGGTACCTGACATTTAGGAAGTTCAGGGAGCTAGGAAAATGTGGTGGGGTAGCTCTGTTAATCAAGGATAGGATGACATTAGTATAATAGTGAAAAGATGACCAAAGTTCTAAAGATCAAGATATAGAATCAGTTTGGGTAGGGATAAGAAATGGCAACGGTAAGAAGTCATTTGTGGGAGTAAGTTTATAGGTCCCCTAACATCAACTACGCTGTAGGATGGAGCATACAGGAAGAAATGATGGGTCTTGTAAGAAAGGTACTGCAATAATCATGGGTGATTTTAATCTACATATGGACTGGGTGAATCAGATTGGCAAAGGCAGCCTGGAAGATGAGCTCAGAGGGTGTTTTTGGGACCATTTCTTGGAACAGCAGTTCTGGAGCCAACCCAAGAGCAGCTATTCTAGACCTGGTAATGTGCAATGTGACAGGGTTCATTAATGACCTCATAGTAAAGGAGCCTCTATGAAGCAGTGATCATAACATAAGCTGAATGTGAAATTCAATCGAGGGTGAGAAGAGTGAGTCTGGGACTAGCGCTTTAAACTTAAATAAAGGCAATTACAAGTGTATAAATACAGAGTTGGCTAAAGTGAGGTGGGAAATTAAGTTAAAGGGTAGCACAGTGGAGATGCAGTGGCAGACATGTAAGATATTTCATTACACTTAGCAAAGATATACTCCAGGTGAGAAAGAAAGGCTAGGAAAAGGATGCACCATCTATAGCTAACAAAGGAAGTTAAAGATAATATCAAATTGAAAGAAAAGCCTACAATTCTGCAAAGATTAGTGGTAAGTCAGAAGATTAGACAATTAAAAAATCAGCAAAGGAAGACTAAAAAATTAATGACAGTGAAATTAGAGTATGAGAAAAAGCTAGCTAGAAATCTAAAAACAGATAGTAAGAGTTCCTACACTAAAAAGAGTAATTAAAGGGAGCATTAATCCTGCAGAGACCGAGACTGGGGAATCAATAATGGGAAAAAAGGAAATGGTGGGAGTGTTGAACAGATATTTTATGTCTGCCTTGACTGCAGAAGGCACAGATAATATCCCAGAAATACTTGTAAATCAAGAGGTGAAAGGGATAGAGGAACTCAAAACAATTACAATCACCGGGGAAAGGGCACTGAGAAAATTATTAGAACTAAAGTTTGGCAAGTTCCCATTATCTGGTGGCCTGCTTTCTAGGGTCTTAAAGGGTGTGACTGTGGAGATAGTTGTAATTTTTCAAAATTGCTAAATTTGCTGATGACAAAGACAGGTAAGCGAGTAGGTTGTGAAGAGGACATGTGGGTTTAGATTTTCACAGAGAAATGACAGAAGAGGCCAAAAATCAGAAGTCCGGCCCCCAAACACAGCACCTACCATTTGCACAGGGGCAGAAAGGCCCAGGTCAGGATTGGCACATGCACGTTTTGCAGAAGCAGCTGCCCATAAAAAATAGTTGTCTTTGGGTATGGCCCCAGGACACCTTTGGGGGGAGGTCAGGTGCCCCTTGGGATTGTTAAAATCAGGCATGAAAATGTGTAAAAAGAGTATAAACTCATTAACTCCCAAGCTCATGAACTGTCAAGTGTCAAAATGAACTGTCAAAGGCAACTTTCAAGGCATTTAAAACTCCTGCCCTTTAAATCACTGAGATAATATCCAGAATGTTTTAAAAATCATTGCTTGCTATTTCACTCTGTCTGCTGACATAAGCCTGAGGGCTACCATTACAGGATTAGTGCTACTTGACTTGATTTCAGAACCTTCCATTATCATAGTAGGGTGTCCGACAGTTCAGTTTGACTGACAACTCCACTTGGCTCCAGACTCCGACGTGGGACTATGAATTCCAATGCTTACTTTTATAAGGGATTACGCACTTGAATGAAAATGTTCTTAGAAGAGATTATGTAGTTGAAGGAATGCAAATGTAGCAAATGGTTTTTTTTAAACGAATGAGTGTTTTTAAAAAAATAAAGTTAAAGTAAATATAGACACTTAGACCTTTATATTATTTCATCTCATCATGGCTCTTGAGGTTTGTCCATGCTGGATACTGGGCGAGTTGGCATGGTAGGTGTAAAGGCAAAGGGTAGTAGTTTGGGGGGGGGGGGGGGCCATGGGTTGACATGATTTGGCATTCGCTCTGAAGAGTCATATGGACTTGAGACGTTAACTCTACCTCTCTCTCTCTCCACAGATGCTGCCAGACCTGCTGAGTTTTTCTACCATTTTTTGTTTTTATTTCAGATTTCCAGCATCCGCAGTATTTTGCTTTCATGAATTGGCATTAAGTTGGCATAGGGGCTATAAGAGGCAATGGGGTGGGCAGAGGGGCATAGGTTGGTATGGAGGGAATGAGGGGAATAAGGTGGCATAAATGAGGCATGGGGAGTGTATGGAGGGGTAAGGGGGCGTGAGGGGTAAAGCCTAGAGTGTTGTTTTATTGTTTTTTTGTAAACTACAACACAGTGCCAGATACAGACAGGCCTTCCACCCAGCCCGCCTCCGCACTTGTTCTGGGGTTGCCCGACCTGACTCCCAGGGAACCCTGCCATCCCACAATGAAAATCCCAACTAACTTCCGGGGCATTTTCTCATGGGTCAAGTTTGTGACTCTGCACACCCGATCCAGGAGTGGAAATCCAGGCCAAGGAGTCTCAAAAGGGATATAGATAGGTTAAGTGAGTGGGCAAAAATTTTGCAGATGGAGTATAAATGTGGGAAAATGTGAACTTGCCCACTTTGGCAGAAAGGGTAGAAAAGGAGCAGATTATTTAAATGGAGAGAGATTGCAGAACTCTGGTACAGAGGGATCTGGGTGTCCTGGTACATGAATCACGAAAAGTTTGCATGCAGGTGCAGCAGGTGATTAGGAAGGCAAATAGAATGTTGCTGTTTATTGCAAAGGCAATTGAGTTTAAAAGTAGGGAAGTTTTATTACAGTTGTACAAGATGTCGGTGAGACCACATCTGGTTACTGTGACCAGTTTTAGTCTCCTTAAAGGTATAACTGCATTAGAAGCAGTCCAGAGGGTTCACTCAACTGATTCCTGGGATGAATGGGGTTATCTTATGAGGAAAGGGGACAGGTTGGGTCTACATCCATTGGAGTTCAAAAGAATGAAAGGTGAAACATCCTGAAGGGGCTTGACAGGGTGGATGCAGAGAGGATGACAAGGGGAGGTGGTAGCAGCATCGTGGTAATGTCACCAGACTAGTAATCCAAGGACCAGGCTAATGTTCTGGGGACATGGGGAATTTAAATTCAGTTAATTAAACAGCTAGTGACCACAAAACCATTGTCAATTGTCGTAAAAGCCCATCGGGTTCACTCATGCCCTTTAGGGAAGGAATCTACTGTCCTTACCTGGTCTGGCCTACATGTGATTCCAGACCTACAGCAATGTGGTTAACTCTCAAATGCCCTCTGAAAGCATGCCACACAGTTGTATCAAACCACTTCAAAGTCTACAAAAAGAAACGAAGCTAGACAGGTTACCCTGTCATCAACCTAGGCATGAGAAACGACAATTGCAAACCCAGCCCTGTTGACCCTGCAAAGTACTCCTACTAACATCTGAAGGCTTGTGCCAAAATTGGGAGAACTATCCCAATAGCCTGACAATCATACTCTCAGAATCTTGCCCTGCAGACATATGTTCCAGTCACCAACATCACCATCCCTGCCCCACTAACAGGGCAGGTCCACCAGAGGTGGCAGCACAGTGGTATACAGACAGGAGGGAGTTGCCCTGGGAGTCCTCAACATCCACTCCAGACCCATGTAATCTCATGGCATCAGATCAAACTTTGAGAAGAAAACCTTCTGCTGATTATCACCTTACCACCCCCCCCCCCCACCACCACACTTCCCCTCCTCCTTCTGCTGATGAATTAGTACTCCTCCAGTTGGAGGAAGCATTCTGGCAAAGGCACAGAATGGGTTGGGGGGACTTCAATGCTCATCAAGAGTGGCTTGGTAGCACTACTACTGACCGAGCTGGCCAAGTCCAAAAGGACATAGATGCTAGACTGGGTCTGCAGCAGGTGGTAAGGGAACCAGTAAGAGGGAAAAACATACCTGACCTCATCCTTACCAACTTGCCTGTCACCATGACAGTATTGTTAGGAGCGACCACTGCACAGTCCTTGAGGAGACGAAGTCCCATCTTCGCATTGAGGATAACCTCCAACGTGTTGCGTGACACTACCACCGTGCTAAATGGGATAGATTTCAAATAGACGTAGCAACTCAAAACTGGGCATCCATAAGGTGCAGTGGGCCATCAGGAGCTGCAGCAGCAGAATTGTATTCGAGTAATCCATGACCTCTTGCCACAGCATATTCCCCACTACCATCAAGCCAGGAGATCAAACCTGGTTTAATGAAGAGTGCAGGAGGGCCTGCCAGGAGCAGCACCAGGGATACCTAAAAATGAGGTGTCAACCTGGTGAGGCTACAACGCAGGACTACTTGCATGCCAGAGAAAGGAGCAGGCGACAGACAGAGCTAAGTGATTCCACAGCCAACGGATGAGATCTAAGCTCTGCAGTCCTGCCACATCCAGTCGTGAATGGCAGTGGACAATTAAACAACCAACAGGAGGAGGAGGCTCCACAATTATCTCCATCCTCAATGATGGGGAAGCCCAGCACATCAGTGCAAAAGACAATGCTGAAGCATTGCCACAGTCTTCAGGCAGAAATGCCAAGTGGTTAATCCATCTTGGCCTCCTCTAGAGGTTCCCAGCTTCACAGATGCCAGTCTTCAGCCTATTTGATTCAATCCACATGATGTCAAAAAACAGCTGAAGGCACTGGATACAGCAAAGGCTATGGGCCCTAACAAGATTCTGGTGACAGTACTGAAGACTTGTGCTCCAGAATTACCATGCCCCTAACCAAGCTGTTCCAGTACAGCTACAACACTGGCATCTACCCAGTAATGTGGAAAACTGCCCAGGTATGTCCTGACCACAAAAAGCAGGACAAATCTAACCTGGCCAATTACTACCCCATCAGTAAAATGATGGAAGGGATCGTTGACACTGCTATCAAGTGGCACTTACTCAGCAATAACCTTCTCACTAACGCTCAGTTTGGATTCCATCACAGCCACTCAGCTCCTGACCTCATTATAACCTTAGTCCTAACATGGACAAAAAAAAAGCGTTGAACTCCAAAGCTGAGGTGAAATTGACTACTCTGGACCTCAAGGCAGCATTTGACCGAGTGTGGCATCAAGGAGCCCCAACAAAACTGGAGTCAATGGGAATCAGAGGGAAAGCTCTCCGCAGATTTGTGCTAGGTATGACACCAAGGAAGATGGCTGTGGTTGTTGGAGGTCAATCATCTCATTCCCAGGACATCACTGCACGAGTTCCTCAGTGTAGCGTCCTAGGCTCAATAATCTTCAGCTGCTTCATCAATGACCTTCCTTCCATCATAAGGTCAGAAGCGGAGATGTTCATTGATGATTACACAATGTTCAGCACCATTCGCGACTCCTCAGATACTGAAACAGTCCATGCCCAAATGCAGCAAGACCTGGACAATATCCAGGCTTGGGGTGACAAGTGGAAAGTACCATTCGCACCACACAAGCACCAGGCAATGACTATCTTACAAGATAAAATCTAACCATCACCCCATGACATTCAATGGCATTACCATCACTGAATCCCCCAATCAATATCCTGGGGGTAGTTCCCATTAGCCAGAAACAGAACTGGACCAGCCATATACATACTGTTGACTACAAGAGCAGGTCAGAGGCTAGGAATTCTGTGGCGAGTAACTCACCACCCTGACTCCCCAAAGCCTGTCCACCATCTGCAATGCAGAAGTCAGGGGTGTGATGAAACACTCTCCATTTGCCTGGATGAATGCAGCTCCAACAACACAAGAAACTCGACACCAAGGGCAAAGCAGCCGCTTGATTGGCACCCCATCCACCACCTTCAACATCCACCACTGATGGCAGTAGAGTATACCATCTACAAGATGCACTGCAGCAACTCAAAGGATCCTTCAACAGCACCTTCCAAATCCGTGACCTCTACTACCTAGAAGGACAAGTGCAGCAGATGCATGGTAACACCACCATTTGCAAATTCCCCTGAGCTACACACCACCCTAACTTGGAGCTATCTCGCTGTACCTTCACTGTCACTGGGTCAAAATCCTGGAACTCCCTCCTTAACAGCACTGTGGGTGTACCTACTCCACATGGACTGCAGCAGTTCAAGATGGCACACCTCCCCCTTCTCAAGGGCAATTATGGATGGGCAATAAATGCTGGCCTAGCCTGTGGCGTCCATATCCTGTGAAATAATTTTTAAAAAGGACATTTCCCCTTGTGGGAGATACCAGAACTATGGACATAGGTTAAAAATAAGGGGTGTCTCATTTAAGATGGAGGGGAGAAATTTTTTTTCTGAGAGTCATTAGTATGTGGAATTCTCTTCACCAGACAGCAGTGGAAGCAGGGTCATTGAATATTTTTAAGGTCGAGTTAGATGGATTCTTGATTAACATGGTAGCTGAAGGGGGTGGATGGAAATTAGAGTTGAGGCCACAAATCAAATCAGCCATGGCTTTAACAAATGCTGGAGCAGGCTTGTGGAGCCAAATGGCTTACTCTTGCTCCTAATTCTATGCGTCTATGTAAAAATAACATGTCACTGTTCCACCAAGCCAACTGGTTTACAATCAATAAAAATGGCCTCTAAAATAATTTTGTTTTAAATTCAAAATTTATAACCCATAAGTATCCTTCAATATAATTCTGTAAGTATGTTTATGGCGTTCTATGATTCTGTTATGGAAGCATGAAAAAAACCACAAAGCTGCTATTTACCTGCAAGCACTTCTGTTCTCTGGAAAAGGCTTTCCGAATGTTTTTCTGCAGACACATCTTTATCATCAGTATTGATTGTTGGCTTTTCAATAACAAAGTCATCTATTACCTTTGGTTCCTCTTTAACTGGGGTGTCTACGGTTGCCTGCATGGGAAAAGCAATGCAAGGAGCCATGTAAATTCCAAAAGAGTGTAAAAAAGATACAATTCACTTGCTCAAAAGTACTCATTTGCCATAGTTAATCCACAATGCGCTGTGGGGTACTGTAATATAGTATGGAAAAAGGGTGGGATAGCGAGAAAAAAGAGCTAGGAACTTTCATTATAAATACATTTTACTGCAGTGCATGACCACATATACTGACAATAAAGAAAACTGACAGCTCTCGCAAAAAAGATACTGATCTTTACAAAGTACATTACAAATCTGAAAAGATTCCGTTAAACCAAGTTGTGTTTACTTGCCTCTGTTCGGGTAGGCTTCCTGCCCATTTTTTTCTGTGTAGTTGGTTCTATTCCCATAGTTACTGATTTTGGTGCACCACCAGTTGGTTTGACATCTGGGTTCACTTGTGCAGGATTATAGGTGACCATTTGTACCTTAGTTTCAAAATTCCCTGTGGAAGAGAAATGTCATCTCAACATATATTCAAAAAATGTCTACCATAACAGTTAAATTTGAAACTGGGACTGTTTTTATTTAAGGAATGTTCCTACTTGCACTTAAGTGACAAACTTGGCAGACCTGTCACCGAGCCCATGATCAGAAATGATTGCAAATTAAGACTGAACATCTGATTCTTACAGAATCGGGACAAGCACCTCCCCTTCACAGCTGTCCATTCCTATAATGGCTGTTGGCTCATATATCCTACACACCACACTGTATGACTAATCCTACACTGTTTATTTCCCAAACACATCACGACCTATTTTTTTCACCTCAGCCACTAAACCACGAACCAAAACACAATTAAA
Organism: Cetorhinus maximus; assembly: GCF_964194155.1. Classification (NCBI taxonomy): domain Eukaryota; kingdom Metazoa; phylum Chordata; class Chondrichthyes; order Lamniformes; family Cetorhinidae; genus Cetorhinus; species Cetorhinus maximus. The sequence continues at coordinate 130,113,826 of NC_135882.1, read as the reverse complement.
TTATATGATTTGGCACACAAAGCTGTGAATTTAAAAATGGTTATTAAAATTTTTCAGTTAGTTTTTCAAAACTCCTTGGGAGCAACTTTCTGTGGGGGTAAGTTAGAAGTAACAATGTGAAAAATCCACACAAAAATTCCTACTCATGTTATTAAGAAGGAGCTAACTGGGGGAAAAAAAGTCATATGGAAAATTCATTTTGTAAAACCCAGCACGAGCACAAGAAATGCTTTGGTTATAAATTGAACTTGGTGTTTTTGGTCCTTGCATGCCAGCTCAAAGGACACATTCATTGGGAACTTCTGGCATGCCATGCAGATTTAAAGGTTAGAACTCATACATCATCAACATCATCATCCTGCTCATTTCTGTAATGAAGTTATTGTTTGATGGGAAAAATCAACAAGCTTTTCAGTCAGAAGTCACAACTCAATTCATCATAGAATCATGCAGTATAGGAGGCCATCTGGCCATCATTCCAATTCCGACTCCCCAACTATCTCACTCTCCTGCTCTTTCCCCATAGCCCTGCAAATTTCTCATTTGGAAGTATATTTCCAATCCCTTTTCGGAAGTTACTGTTGTATCTGCTTCCACCTTTTCGAACAGTGCATTTCAAATCATAACTCTAGGTGCAAAACAAAATTCTCATTTCGCCTGAGTATTTTGGCAATTATCTCAAATCTGTATCCTCTAGTTACCGACTTTCATTTTGAACATTTTTATGCAGTCTCCCCTAACTTTAATACAAAATGCTGCAGATGCTGGAATTCTGAAAGAGAGAGAATGTTGGGAATACTTTCTGCTTGAAGGAGAACAATCCAGCTTCTCTACTTTCTCCACATAATTGAAGTCCTGAATCCCTGGTACCATTCTAGTAAATATCTTCGACACCCTACATCCTTCCTGAAATGTGGTGCCCAGAATTAGACACTAGCTGAGGCCTATTTAGTGTTTTATAAAGGTTCAAGGTACCTTCCTTGCTTTTGTACTCTCTGCTTCTTTAAAGCCCAGAATCCCATAAGCTTTAAAATAAAACAAAGAGCTTTATGAACTTGTCTTGCCTCTAAAATTATATTTAATTAATATTCCCTATCCTGATAGGAATATAAACATGCCAATATTGAAAGAAAATGAAACAAGTGCTTTAGCAGCTCTCAAGAAAACCATATATATGTTAAGTCACTAAGGTAACACTTTCTTGCAGAATGTTAACAAGCATACAAACTTGCCAACTCGCACAGATTTCCCCATCGAGCCTCATAGACCTGATGTCCACCTCAGAGTCTTACTTGCGCTTTAATCTGATGCAAAATATCAGTCCTCAGCACAGCAAAGCAGTACAGAGTCTTCAGCCCACTTACATTGAGGAGCAATCAGAGATCCAACAGTTAAACCACTTCTCCCAACTCTAGCCAATGCTCCTCTGCGCACACCAAGATCAACTTCCCTGGACGACTGTCATCCAATTCTCTGCCAAAAGACAGGCTGTGGTGGGACCAGCAACGGGATTGTAGAACCAGGCTAGTGTGAGCCTCAGGTTGGGAGAGGAGCCTTGAGCTTCAATTCATATTGAATTAATATGCCCTCTCACTTTAGCGGCAGAATTTTGCCTTCGGCGAGCAGGGGGCGACACGTAAAATTACGCGGGATGACGCCGGGCGGAACCCCTGACGCCATCCTGGTCCATTTAAATTTTCAGGAAGGCGGGCCCGCAGCAAAATCAGCTGTGGGCCTGCCGACCTGTCAATGGCCAATTGAGGCCATTGACAGGATCAATTATACAATTAAAGGACCTGCCCGTCCAACCTCAAGATTGGTGGGCAGGCCAGGAGCCCCGGCGGCTAATAGCTAAAACATGAAACCTCATCCACCAGTGGGATGAGGTTTCATGTCGGGTTTTAAAAAGTTTAAGAAAGTTATGATGTAAATTATGAACATGTCCCATCTCATGTGACATTGTCACATGAGGGGGACATGATAGGGAATTTTTTTCTTCTATTTTTCATATTTTTCAAAGTGTAAGTGATCTCCCTGAAGCTGGACTTTGCCCCCACATCCCATGAATGAATAGAAAAAATTCAAGCCTAATTCAGCAGGTGGAAGGTTTGGGGAAGAGGGTGATCAAGTCTACTGCATTTCGTAATTTCACAGCGAAGTTTGGAGTTGGAAATTTTCTCTAGTGTCAGATTAATCAACAAATGCAAACATCACATCTTCAAATTATCTAGCATTATGCAATTATATATGATCACTGCTTAACAAGATTTAATAATCCTATAAAATGTTGTTTCAGAGGTAAAGGTTGCACAATAAAAATGTAACAGGCTGAAAATACATACATTTTTAAATTTTGCACAAAGATAAATTGGTGCATTTGCAAAGATTCAAAAGGAAAGATGGGCTTAAGTGACACTTATTATCCTCTTTATTTTGGGTTGAAAGAATTTCGTCTGTTGAAAAATACTCAAGATAGCTTTGGCAAGTCAAATATTTCTGAGTCAAAGCAACTCTGCCATCATTTGATGAATTGTGAATGCTGAACTATTGGTTCATCATACAAAATGAACAGTTTTCACACTATTGAGCCTAGTTATATGACATGGATCAGAAACAAGTGCCTTGATATTAACTACCCCCTCCATGATTGTCCTGAAGAGATCATGGGTGAGCCCAAAATGGCTTGCAAACATTTCTATTAATGTGTTTAAATCAGGCTGACAGTGCAATTGGCAGCCTGATTTAAATCTAACTGGTAGTTGACCAGGTTTACCCAGGCCCTTCCAACAAGCCTTAGTCCACCCTTCTGCTAATTGTGGTCTCTCTCCAACCCTTGCCGCGATCAGCGACCTCCACCCCCACCAGACCAAGCCCTGACATGCAGTCTCCGTGATCAAAGCCAACAACCACCCTCATTCCAGGTCTGTAACCTGTTCCCCTCAAAATGGCCAGGGATCATCCTAAGGGTTTGTGGCCGCAGCCTCTGACCTGACCTGGTTTTCCCACCTGTCAATTTAGCTTGCTGCCACACAGGAAACAGAAACGGAAGATATCTTGAGGAGTTGGTTTTGAGTAATAATTTAATATTTGAATTAAAACCCACACAGACAAATTCAGGCTTGTGGTTCATGCATCATCGTTTCCCACTGAAGCCTTTCCACAAACTCATTTCTTCACAGAAAAAAAAAACCTCTGCAAAATTGTTGAAATCAGTACTGAAAACAACTTAATTTTGTAGTCATTTTCTGGGACATAAAATAGTTATAAAATCAGAATCTAAGCTTGCATATCAGAGAAGTCAATTTTCATCCTTCTTAATTTACTGATGGTTAGATTTCAACATCAGAAAGAGGAGAGAATTTATTGGCTAATGTGAGATTTTCTTGAATTGCCACTGAATTAAGGTAAGAATCAGAAGCAGGAGGAAGCTATTCAGCCTCTGGAGCTTGCTTGGCTATCCAATTGTGGCCTTAACTCCATTTTCCTGCCAGCCCCCTTATAACCCTAGGCTCCCTTGTACTTCAAAAATCTGTATAACTAGCTCTTGAATGTATTCAATGACCCAGCCTCCACTGCTCTCTGGGGTAGAGAATTTCAAAGATCAACAACCCTCAGAAGAAATTCCTCCTCATTTCAGTCTTTAGCAACCCCTTATTTTGAAACTGTGCCCCCAGTTCTAGATTTCCCCACAAAGGGAAACATCCTCACAGCATCTGCCCTGTCAAGTCCCCTCAGGGTCTTATATGTTTCAATAAGATCACCTCTCATTCCACTAAACTCCAATAAGTATAGGCACAACCTCCTTAGCCTTTCTTCATCCCAGGAATCAACCTACTGGACCTTCTCTGAACTGCCTCCAATCCAAGTATATCCCTGCTAAAATAACAAGATCAAGATCAACACAGTATGCAACATGGTAGACACTCTAGATGCCCAACATCCTGTACAGTTGTAGCAGAACTTCCCTACTTTTAAACTCCACCCCCCTTACAAAAAAGGCCAACATTCCATTTGCCTTCTGAATTACTTGCTGTACCTGTATGCTAACTTTTTGCAATTCACAAACAGGACAATGCTGCATTCTGCAGTCTCTTTCCATTTAAACAATATTCTGCTTTTCTGTTCTTGCCAAAGTGGACAACCTCACATTTGCCAACAGCCAAATTTTTGCTCACTCATTTAACCTATCTAAATCCCTTTGCAGACCCTCTCCTCACAATTTGCTTTCCTATTTTTCTGTCATCAGCAAATTTGACTAATACACTTTGTCCCTTCATCCAAACCATTAACATAGAAAGTAAATATTTGAGGCCCCAGCAATGACCCCAGTAGACCCCACCAGTTACAGTTTGCCAATTTGAAAATGACCCTTTTAACCAGAATGTTTCCTGCTAGTTAGCCAATCCTCTATCCATATTACCCCCAGCATCATGAGCTCTTATCTTGTGTATATTCTTTTACGTGGCACCTTATCAAATGTTCTTTGGAAATCCACATACATTACATAGGGGAGATGTGGCGTAGTGGTAATGTCACTGGACTAGTGATCCAGAGGGCCAGGCTAATATTCTGGGAACATGGGTTCAAATCCACAGCAGCTGGTGGAATTTAAATTCAATGAATAAATCTGGAATATAAAGCTAGTCTCAGTAAGCGATTGTTGTAAAAACTCATCTGTTTCATTAATGTCTTTTAGGGAAGGAAATCTGCCTTCCTTACCTGGTCTTGGCTACAAGTAACTTCAGACCCACAGTAACGCGGTCGACTCTTAACTGCCCTCTAAAAGGACTTAGCTCAGGTCAGTTCAAGGGCATTTAGGGATGGCCTTGCCAGCGACACCCACATCCCATGAAAGAATAAAGAACTACATCTCCTGGCTCTCCTTTATTCACCCTGTTTGTTACATTCTCAAATAATAAATTAGTCAAACATGATTCTCCTTTCATAGGACCATTTGACTCTGCTCATTATGATTATTATTAATTATTTAATAGTGGATTTCATCATTTTCCCAATGACAAATGTTAGGCTAACTGGTCTATAGTTCCTTGCTTTCTGCCCCCTCCCTTTCTTGAATGGAGGCCTTTACACATTTGTGATTTTCCAATCTGGAATTTTGGAAGATTACAACCAATGCATTCACCATCTCTGCTGCCACTTCTTTTAAGGCTCCACGGTTAGGTCACCAAGTCCAGGGGGCTTGCCAGCCTTTATTCCCATTTGTTCTTCAGTTTTAAATTCCTCCCTTCCTATTGCCTTTTGATTTTTCACCATTAATCGGGATGCCCCTAGTCTCTTCCACCATGAAAACGGATATCAAAAACTTTAACATCTCGGCTTTTTGTTTTAACCTTGCCAAAAAAAGGAAATGATGTACTGCTATCCGCTTACCTGAGCCTGATCCAGAATTATCATAATCATCGTCGTCAACTGGCCAATTTCCAGATTCAATGGGCTCATTCTCAAAAGACTGTTCAAGATAGAATTCCTCAGGCCATGGCATTTTTGTCGCTGAGACTGACTGCCTCTATAATACAAAAAAATAGATGGATTTTTAAAAAATTCAAAACCCAACAGCATTGGGTATTATTTGTACATAAGACAAATTAAGTTTCTATTGTCACACATCAAGAAGCTTGCTAGTCAATTATGAAAGTGGCAATGGAGAATAAAATAAATTAAATGCATGTTTCCTATATTCCTACGAAATGTTACTTAAGAAAGAGGCACAACTTTCCAGGTTCTCTCTAGTTGCATCGATTGTAGCCTTTTGGTATGGTCTTTGTAAAAAAAACGGCCAACACTACTTTTCAAAACCAGTAGTTTTTTGACATGCTGCAAGGGATTACAGGCTAAAAATCTGTTTCCTCCTGTTTTGGGCATGGGGAGAGAGTGTCTTGCGATCTGCCTGCGTCCAGTCCTGTTGGAGCATGACCTTTGCTGATGGATGGCTGAATGCTCCACAGGGGCCCTAGTAAATGTTCCAGCTAACCTGCATCTCAAAGGCGCATGTGCCTTCATAAAAGGAAGATGCTGCTGACTGCCTGTAGCACTTATGGAAGAAGCTGAACAAATGGAACACCAGGGAACAGAGAAGACTGAAGTTCATGGATGAGGCACTTGAGGTCTTTCTTAAATAGAGTTTGCCAGGAGCAGCCATGTTTCTGCCAGGGGCCAGGAGACCCTTCAGGAACACCCTCCAAAAAGGGAGGGAGAGTAGGGAGCTAGGGAGGTCAATTCATGGAGTCTAGGCCAGAGGGCCTGGCAGCAGTGCTGCAAGTTCAGTTGCCTCATGCAGGTAGCCAAGGTCAGTGATCACCACATGACATCACCAACCCCTCACTACTCAATGCACCACACCAGCATCACTCCACCAGCAACAGTCCCTAGCATTCAGGCCCATCATTCAGTTGCTTCACCTCAGCTTCACATACCTTCAATGATACCAGCCTCAGACCCATCTCTTGCACCCTCCACATACCTCTAGCGATTTAATGTAGCAGGCATTTCACCCAAACAGTGCAACACAATGACCAAAACAAGGATGCACACAACTGCAGAAACCAGAGCAGATCTGATTGGGGGGGATGCCAGGCAGACCTGCATTTCCTGAGCCTTAGGGAAGGGGTAGTCTTCCGCATTGTGGGGCCGGCTGCAAACAAGCCTGTCGCATCTCGCACTGCCAAGAACATGGAGGATGATGATTTCCCACCTTACGGCCCTTCTTAGCTCCAACCTCACCCTCATCCTGCTATCTGGCATGAAATGCCAGCTGCTGATGGTATTAGCAGTCCATGCAGTGAAAGCATTGCTTTAGAACACTGGTGAACTGATCCACGATGTTTCTGGTGGCAGCATGGTTCTCACTGTCTATCCATTATCTTCAAGATCTGGTGGCAATGGGCAGGGTATCAGCTGTATGTAAAATAGATGCTCCTTGTTCCCAGACAGACAGACACTCTGATGCTTTGTATTGGCCCAAAGATGATGGGAATCACTGACTGCATCAGGATGAAGGCATCGTGCCTGCTGCCAAGGTAGCAGTCATTCAGAGGAGTCATGTACAGCACAGGAGGCAGCTATTCAGCCCATTGGATTACTATGCAGGGAGCCAGCATGGATCAATCAGTCCCACTCCCCTTCTTGATCTCCGCAGCCCTGCAGGTTTATTTCCTTTATGTGTCGATCCAATTTCCTTTCGAAATCATCAATTGTTTTTCTTCCACTATTGTCTTGGGCAGCGAGTTCCAGGTCATTACCATTTGCTGCACAAAACAGGTCCACCTCACATTCCCCTGCATCTCTTGACCAAAACCTTAAATTTGGGTCCCCTAGTCCTTTTACTATAGCAGTTGGGAACAGATTTTCCAAACCCATCAGTCTTGTACACCTCTATCAAATCTTCCCTCAATCCCCTTTGCTCCAAGGAGAGCAACCCCAGCTTTCTAAACTAACCTTGTAATTAAAATCCCTTATCCCTGGAGCCATTCTGGTCAATATCCTCTGCACATTATCAAGGACCTCACATCCTTTCTAAATTGTCATGACCAGAACTGGATGCAATGCTTTTTTCACCGGTTTGTGCATTGCTCCCTGTTGACATGTGACATTCAAAATTACATGTGTGCAAATAGATGGATCCTTGTACCTTTGGGAATCCCATTATTTTATCAAAGCCTCACATCCTCTAATCCTGCTTGCATCTGCTTTTGAGACAATACAATGAAATCTTCTCACTTTGCATATAGGGACTCCATCTCCCTAATGCAGTTGTGGCCACCAGGATATGTTTGCTATGTCAACAGCTCCCATCTGGAAGGATCCAGTCGTGTCAAAGTTTACAGCGACGGTGACCTTGATGGGCACTGGCAGCACCATCCTTGTCCTGGTGAGGCTGCAGGTCTTGTTGAGCAAGGCAGCACAGTTCTGTAGTCACGTTCTTAGTCAGTCAATCTCCGGCACCTTGGACATTGCTTCGGGTGGATATGGAGATGGGAGAAGTACTTAAAAATCTATGGCGGGTAAGGCATTCTGTGTAGAGCCTCCTCCCTGTCTGTAGATCCTCCCTTCTCTGCAGCTCCATTTGCCTGTTACGTTGCAGACCCAGAAGCAAAACTACAATCCCCATACCTGTTGTAGCCGGAATGTAGACAGATCACCAAATCCTGTTTCTCCTTGTATGGATGCCTCAGCATTCCCTGTTAAATCCAGCAACTCACCACAACACCTTGTAAAACTGTACTTCCCCAAACTCTGCAATAGCTGAAGTTAAAAGCACCTAAAATCTGCAAGTCAGATGGCTGTTTCTTTAAATAGCGCTAGTTGGGCGAATCCTTGCACAGCTGAGCAGCAATTGGACTGCACTGAATGTCTGTGCTAAGTTTCGAAGACGTGCATGAAATCAGTTGCAACGCCTGCCAGGTGTCAGAACCTGCCCACAAAGGCTTCCAGCACATGCGCCAGCAATGGGACCCCTATTTATTTTTTAGCATATTAACATTTATGAGTCACATTAACATTTATGGCCTAAATTTTCACCAAGTCGGGAGCCATTAAAAGTGACGGGTGGATCCCGATTCCGGGATTCCCAACTCTATTCCCGGACTGTCTGATTTTCAGGGGCACCTTTAAAAGGTATGGGCTGGTTCCTGTCAAAAGCCAGTACCTGGCGCCCCTGACCTGTCCAGCTCCATTGCAGAGCTAGGCATATCCTACTCCTCTAATTTTCTTGGGCCCGGGCTAGGTTTTTTTTATATAAAAAAAAAGAGTTGTGGTTCAGGGCCCCTCAGAGGAGTTGTGAACCATAGTCTGCATGGTGGAACCTTTTAAAAGGCAAGTTCAAAAGGTTCTCCTCATGCCTCTGAGGCCAAGTTAAGGCCCCACACACCCACCACATCATGGCCTCTCCGAACCCCCATGCCAAGCCCTTCACCCTCCCCTAAATACAATAATCCCGATTATTGTCTCAGGATCATTCTGAACAGCTGTGAGACATGGAAACAAATAAGGATGAAAATTCAAAGCTTGAAGCAGTACAAAAATTCATGAAATCTCTGAAGAGATTACCTGAAACACTATACCAAATCCAGCTAAACTGCACTTTTCTCTGCTAATTGGAAAATTGAAAGGCACTTCAATGCTTTCATGATGTTGCTGCTCTGCTGGTGAACCACAGGAGTAAAGGTGATGTGGATGGTTAGTACTCATTGAGAATTGACTGCAATTCAAGATGTTTTGATGTACAAATGCTGGATGATGTTCTTTGACTGAAGCTTGACATTGGAAGGCAGAAAAGACACCTTAGATATTGAGGAGAGTGGGTCTCTGCTTCAGAGTTAATATTTGTCTGTTTCCAGAGGTAGCTGTTCAGGATTGCAGTTTTCGGTTTTTAATTTCTAAAAATTATACCTATTCTTAGTGTGTCTTAGATTAAGACAAAACATACGTAGATATTAACTAGAAGTAATTTTCTTTTATTCATGAGATGTGGGCATTGTTGGCAAGGCCAGCATTTATTGCCCTCAAGAATGTGGCAATGAGCCACCTTCAACTATTACAGTTCAGCTATTGGAGATACATTCACAGTGCTTTTAGGCAGGGAATTCCAGGGTTTTGACTCAGTGATGAAGGAATGGAGATATATTTCTAAGTTGTTATGGTGTACAATTTGTAGGGGAACTTGGAGGTGGTGCTGTTTTCCATGTGCTTTCTGCCCTCGTCCTTCTAGGTGGTAGAAATCACGGGTTTTTGAAATGCCTTGGCAAGTTGCTGCAGTGCATCTTGCTGCAACAGTGCACTGGTGGTGGAAGGAGTGCTAATCAAGTGGGCGGTTTTGTCTTGGGTAGTGTTGAGCTTCTTGAGTGCTGCTGGAGCTTCACGCACATCCAGGCAAGTGGCAGGTATTCTATCACACTGGTGGATTCTGCCTTGTACATGGAGGACAGGTTTTGGCCAGAATACCCCACCTTTACCCTGCTCTTGTAGCCACAATTTTTATGCAACTGGTGCAGTAAAGTTTCTGGTCAATGGTGATCACCCCTAGGATGGTGATGGTGGGGAATTCAATGATGATAATGCAGGTGAATGTCAACTGTAGGTGGTTTGAGCCTCTTGGAGATGATCAGTGTCTAGAAGTTGTGTGCCAGTAATACCCATGGCATGCCCCAGCCTAAGCCTCAAATTTGTCCAGGTCTTGCTCCATGCAAGTAAGAATTGCTTCAGTATCAGTGGAGTTGGAAATAGTATGGCACACTGTGCACTCATCAACAAACTTCTCCACTTCTGTCGTTACGTTGACAGAAATTTCAGGCTAGCACTCTGACTTGGGAACCTCCTCACGTGATGAACTGGGGCTGAGATGATTATCTATTACAGTCTACTGTGCCGAATATGAACTTTTCCCATCGTACTATTTGCAGAACAGTGACGCTTTCTGGTGACCAACATTTATCCTTCAACCAATACCATGAAAAACAGGCTCTCCCCATTACTGTTTATAGAATCTCGCTGTATGGAAATTTCCCTACAGTACAACAATGATTACACTTCAAAAGAGGTTTGGAATAGTTTGAGGTCATGAAAAGTGTTCTACATATGCAAGTCTTCTGTTCGTGGAGTCAGTAATTTGAATTAGCCTGAGGTGCAAATTAGCCATGTTTGATGCGGTTTCAGTGAAGCAGTACACTGTTAAGGTGCAGGAGCACTTAGGAAAATGTCACAAAACACCAATTTTCTAAAATGCATGTACCGTACAAGCTGCACAAAGCAAAGTACAGTTATTTCACCAAATAACCAGTAATTGTCGTTTGCTTCTTGCTGACAGCACATCTGTCTTCAAAGTTTCGACACTATTTGGTGCAGAAAAAGTTCCATCGGGACCCATGATCGAGTTGCCAGCAGTCGCACTCAATTCAATGTCATGGCTATCGTGAGAGCTGGCTCCTCTACCACCATTTGCTTGCTGGTTTCACTCAAATTGTCCTCATTCTCTCACAATGCTTCTGCACAGCAAAAACAATTTCCATATTGCTAAGTAATTTGGACATCAGAACATATCAGCATCAATAATGGACACAAACCCTGAACTGCCAGTAGTCTCAACTGGATTTCTCATGTAGTCAGAGATTTGTGCTTCAGGCTTGGCATCAGTATCCATGTGATGTGACGAATGAATGTTCTCACCCTCAAGAGTTTGGGTCCCAATTAAATAATTCCAGCAGCAAGCTTTTGAGAATTTAAAATAAAGGTTATTTATTCTCTCACCCACACCACGCCCCACCCATACACAAAAATGTATTGTTACAGCCTGCAATTTCTTGGATGGTTTCGATGCTTTAAAGTTGAAGTATGGGTCTTGTAAAGCGAAGGACTCTCAGCGGACTGTGAGGCCTTGTAGTGAAATGGCTTTTTTAAAAAAACTGAATGGAAAGTAATGAATTACTTTTTTTAAAACGTACTTTTTTTAAAAAAAAAACTTAGCATCACTATAGGATTTATCTGTTCTATATAATGTATAGTGGGTTATGGGACATGGAAGTGCCAAAGCTTAGCTTAGGGGACATGAGGAACCATGGGGACTGGGTCAGGGACACAACTTGTGTTATGAAAAATGTATAATTTTTAAGTTGACTGTGTTGTGTGTGTTAAGGTAAAAATGGTTTGAGTTTCATTTAGGTTGCTTGTGAGCCTTGGTGCCTGGGAGTCTGGATAAACTCCTGACTGAAAAGTCAGGTCTACATTACATACTTCCTTGGAAGAATTGCTCATCTCAGAGGGCTGTGAATCTTTGGAATTCTCTACCTCAGAGAGCAGTGGAGACTGGGTCATAGAACATATTCAAGGCTGAGTTAGACAGATTTTTGATCCTCAAGGGGTTTGAGGATTATGGGGGCTGCCAGGAAAATGGACTTAAAGCCACAATCAGATCAACCATGAATGGCAGAGTAGGCTCAAGGGGCCAAATGGTCTACTTCTGCTCCTATTTAAGTTATGTCCCTTGCTTTTGGACTCTATGCCTCTACTTTAAAAAAAAAGCATGCACAATCCTTGGCTTTATAAAGCCTTCTCAACTTGTTTTGCTGCCTTCAAATATCTGTATGCACACTTCCCATTGGGGTCCTTAAAACAAAGAGAAAAGCCATAAGTTATAGTACAAGCTTTTGTACCCTTTTCACAGGTTGATAGAGATAGCAATACTTCCAGTCTAGGTAGACTAAACCGAACAGTAAACTTCACTAATTAACTAAAGGTTCCACAATTGTTTGCTATATATTTAATGATCAATAAATCCATAAATATGGCAAGCACATGATAAAGCTTTTCTAAAATCAAAGCTTATTCAAAATATACAAGAGTGGTGTAAAGCTGTAAATATTGAATAGAAACAAAATTTACTGCATCATTACAGTCCAGCTACTTTAAAAAAAAGACCCTTCCATCCTGTTTTGACGAATCCAGATGAATGATTAAAGCTACCTGGGCTACCCTCTTGGAATTCAAATCAATAACTCGGCCGCTAATAGGGTTTTCACTGCCTCAATGCCCTTCTCTTCTGGCATTTATTGCTGCTGCTCCACGTGGTCACATTTCATGGCAAAATCCCTGGAAACCTATTTGGAACTGCTGAAGCTTGCCCCTGTAGATGTTTTTAATACCAATTGTATTCTTCAGCCTCATCAAAAGTAGCTGCAATCAATCATGTAGGGCTATGCAAGTGATGCCACATTCAGTGGTCTAGTGCAAGTTGATTGCATATAATTCACCCAAACTATTGACAAGAACTACTCAAAAAAACCTGTCCTTTATTGGCACCTTTCAATCTCAATATTCACCAAAGCTCTATTTATTGTCACAATAGAAGTACAGTAAGCACCATCCATTAAAAATACAAATGTTTGAACAGATACGCTTTGACCTAAACTACCATGTTCTTTTTTTTACACTTGCCATTTTTGTCCCAACTTGAATGCTGCTGAGAAAGGGTCTATTTGGGCTTACATACAAGGTGCTGTTTCCTTCTCTACATTAAACAATATTCAAGGGCAACTCTCAGCCTACTAAATCTCCCTGTACTGTAATCAGGCATTTTTGTTTACCTTCTTTGAAGCATCTTGGGATGTTTAATTATGTTAAAGGCGCCATACAAATACAAGTTGTAGTTGTTTACTAAAAGCATTGAGCTACCTTTGTCTGGACAATTCAATAAAGCAAAGAAATGAATCCTGGTAGAAGGAACAGTACTGTTTCAGCTGTTGTCTCAAAGCAAAAAGACTCCTTCAGCAGAGACAGAAATATCGCTTCGAGCTTGGTGGCAGTATTGTGAAGTCTATACTCTATTCTTCCAGTTAATACAAGATGGCCAAATTACATAATTTACTACTGCATCAAACCTAAGAAACTGGAAAGATGCACTTTGTAGGCCTGATTACATTGAACATTCCTCAATGCTCAGTTAAAACATGACAGCAAGGAAGCCTGATATAATTCCTCGAGGGCCAAAACCCAAGCAACATAATTAGATTCTACTCAAAAGAGAATTCATCATGGAAATTTCAACAGGTTCTTTCTTACCTACTGATAAATTGAAAATGCAGTAGCTGAGATGAGACGATTTTAATCCTCGAGACACTACTTCCGTTCATGTCAACAAGAAGAAACAGGATGAGCAGGGAATAAAAAAAGCACCTGGTGTTTTGTGAATCCTCCCATCTCTGATCTTGTCTAAATTTTCAAGTTTGTTCTTTTTGCCTTTTGAGGGTAAAGCAGCACAAGGTGTCAATTAATTACCTCCAGTGACTGGGATGGCATTCCTACAGCTTACAGTGATATTGAATCAAGACTTGGGAGTTAGATCAAGGCCCGGTGCAGGAATTGAAAATATCATTGTGCCTAAGGCCCCAATCAAAAAATGGCAGATGTGACGCCACCTTTCTTTTGTGAAAGTGCAATGTCTAGCAGTAGATTAAAACAGGTGTTGCTGAAGAGATGTTCAAAAAATAAATTCAGTTTTCAGGCCATTGACACGATGTCTTACGATGGATGGACAGAAGCATGATGTTGCTAACAGCCAAAACATGAATTTCAAACCTGGAGCCACTGTTAAGGCTATGTATTGTTGACTTGGATGGCTCATTTATCCTTTTATATAATTTTTTCCAAGGGCCCAAGGTATTGTATTAGATTTCATTAGTGCTATAAGCAAGTAATAAGCCAAGCATACAAACAAAATATCCTGCATCAGAAAACTGAATAGAAATCGTACTATTGCCTTCAATTTTCAGTTTTACCACTAGTACCATTAAAGCCAGCCAAGTGGTATAAAGCATAAAGAAGAAATTGGCTCATCTGCAGCAGTGCCTCTGTGCTCTGAATAAGGTATTTTCTTACAGTGACAGAAGAGAAATCTTGAAAGTTTAACTTCAACTTTGAACACTTTACAGATAAATCTTTTTGTAAAGCTTGAGATTTTAACTAAACAGTGGAAAGAGGCTCATTTTGATGTGTCTAAAAGTATTAATAAGCAGTTAATATCAAGAACACAAGCAGTCATGACACACTCAATTGCACCACCTTTTTTAAAAGACGCTTACATTAAAATTAACATTACGGAGCAGTAAAGGGTTGGAGGCAATGTTCCCTCTAATTTTTTCAATAACGTGCAAAATGAATTTTGTTATGTGCACCAATATCAAGCTAATGTGCCACAAAGTTGCCATAAATATGAAAGTAGAAAGAATATTAAAATAAGGGATAATTAACAAGGATGAAGTCAAATAAAAAGAAAATTAACTGCCAACTTTTCATTAACTTTTTACAATCTTGTATATCTATTCAATGCATTCTTCATGCTTGAAGGATTATATCCCTCTTGGCCACTAATCACTGTCACTGGAATGATGAGCCTGAGGTAGCAGTTGGCAGGCTAGATGGTGGTGCAGATACTGGTCTCTGATCTCAGGAATTCCCATTTTGTTGGTCGATTTTTTTTTTTTGCTTTTGTTTAGACATGGCTGTTAAAAGGGCATGCTGTAAGTAACCCTCACAGAACCACTTAAACCAACAAAGGCACAAACATTCTGGTCTCCAGGTCATTGGCAAGTTTCAACTCACTAGTGAGATGCAGCAAGTGCAGGAGGAAAACAGCCCATGATTGGTGGAGCAGCAGGAAAGTGACTGATGGCACATTAGCATGAGCACCAGAGGATCTGTGAACTGTGCACCCATAATAAAATGTGCAGTACTCCATAATCTATTGCTTGGCTGCGCAGGTGCACAGCTTAGACGAAACACAGGATGGAGGGGGGTGGGGTGCAAAGGTGAAGGACAGGGATGAAAGGAATTGGAACAGCAAGTGGGTAAATACAGAGCCCAGACAGTAACAACAAAATTGCTACTTGGTTCTTCATCCCCACAACAAGCAAAGTGGAGAATTAATTTTTAAAAAGTGGCAACAGTGGGGTACCAGGGGTACGGGCAGAATGAGGGGCAAACAAGCAAAGAGACAAGAAAAAAAGGCAGAAACATGCAGAGGCAAGAGAAACATCACATCCTCAGGTTTAGCATTTGCAATGCTGAAAGGAAATCCACAAGTGTGTAGATAACTACACAGATGCACACACGCCTATTAAACTATGACCTGCTCAATGCTTACAGAGTCTAATAATCATATGGCCTGCAGCGGCTCAAGAAGGCAGATCACCACCACCTTCTCAAGGGCAATTAGCAATGGGCAACAAATGCTGGCCTTGCCAGCGATGCTTAGATCAAACGAAAGAATTTTTAAAAAGCCATAAGTCAAGTCATTATGCAACCTCTCCACTCTTGGAAAGGAGATGGGGGTGGGGGGAGGGCAGACCCAGTGAGAATTTAAAAAGGGCACGAAGAGAGTGAGAGCATGTGGCAGAGCCAGAGTGTGTAAAAAGAACCAGGCCAGTCTGTGGCTCCAGAGCAGCCTGGCCCCATTCTGAGAAAAATCAGAAAAGTGAGACATTACAAGGGGACAGTTAAATGATTGGTGAGTATTTTTCTTGTTCATCTTTCAATGGTAATTTATTACTAAGTGTAAGGTTTTATTAGTAGTAAGGTTTACTAACAGTAGTAAAGATCATTAGTAGTAGGATTTATTAATATTAAATTAAGAAAAATAAATTAATTAATAAAAATTATTAATAAATAAATAAAGATGGCAGGTCAGGTTGTGTGTTGTGGCTGCAGTATGTGGGAGCTGATGGACGCCACATCTGCAGAAGTGTCTGTGACTCGAGTAGCTTACTCAGTCAGTCAATGAGCTGGAGGCCGAGCAACAAACACTGCGATGCATCAGGGATAGTATCACCTGATTTGGTTAATGGTCTGGGACAGGAGGGTTTTACTGAGTGAGGCAGGTAAAGACATGGAGAAGGTACATATGGATGGGCCTCAGCCCTTGTAATTCTCCAAGAGATTCGAGGTTCTTTCAGCTTGTATGAATGAGAGCCAGGGGCTGCAAGGTGGATAAGCGAACTGACCATGGCACCATGCTACCGGAAGCTACTCAAGCAGGGGGAGTAAATAAGAATGTTGTGATAGTAGGGGACAGGGGGTATACGCTGCAGCCAAGAGCTCAAGTCCAGAAGGCTATGTTGCCTGCCTGGTGCCAGGATTTGGGACATTTGCTCTGGAGAGGAATGTGCAGGAGGGGGGGGGGGGGGCGGGGGCGCGGGATCCAGTGGTCATGACGCACGTAGATACTAATGACAGATAGGAGTAGGAAAGAGGTTCTGCTTGGGGATTATGAGCAGCTCAGGGCTAAATTAAAAGGTAGAACCTCAAAAAGGTAATAATCTCTGGATTATTACCTGAGCCACGAGTAAATTGGCACAAGGTAAATAAGATTAGGGAGATAAATGCATGGCTCAGAGATTGGTATGGGAGAAATGGGTTTCAATTTCACGGAGGATTGGCAGCAGTACCGGGGAAAGTCAAGAGTGTACCACTGGAACGGTCTTCACCTGAACCGTGCTCCGACCAATGTTCGAGCAAGTCGTACAACTAAGGCAGTAGAGACGGATTTAAACTAGAGAACTTCCCAAAGATACTCGAAAATCAAGAGGTGAAAGAGAAGGAGAAACTTAGAACAATCACCATCACCAGGGAAAAGGTACTGAGAAAACTATTAGACCCAAAGGCTGACAAGTCCCCAGGACCTTTTGACCTGCATTCTAGGGTTTTAAAAGAAGTGGATGCAGAGATATAATAGAGGCATTGGTTAGAATCATCCAAAAATTCCTTAGATTCTGGAAGGGTCGCAACAAATTGGAAAATAGCTAAGGGAAGGCAATGGTGTAGTGGTATTGTCGCTGGACTAGTAATCCAGAGAGCCAGGTAATGCTCTGGGGACTCCTGGTTTGAATCCCGTCATGGCAGATGGTGGAATCTGAATTCAATAAAAATCTGGGCCATGAAGCCATTGTCGATTGTTGCAAAAACCCATTTGGTTCACTAATGTCCTTTAGGGAAGGAAATCTGCTGTCCTTACTTTGTCTGGCCTATAGGTGACTCCAGGCCAACAGCAATGTGGTTGACTCTGAATACTGTGGGCAATAAATGCTGGCCTAGCCAGTGACACCCACATCCCGTAAATGAATTTTTAAAAAAAACCTTTATCCAAGAAAGGAGAAAGGCAGAAATCAGGAAACTACAGGCCAGTTAGCCTAACATCCGTCACAGGGAAATTGCTAGAATCCATTAAATCAAAATATAATGGGATCAGGCAGAATCAACATAGTTTTGTGAAAGGGAGATCATGTTTAACTAATTTATTAGAGTTATTTGATGAATTAACAAGCAAGGGTGATAAAGGGGAACCTTATGATATGGTACATTTAGATTTCCAAAAGGCATTTGATAAAGTGCATCATCAAAGGTTACTACACAAAATAAAAGAGCTCATTGGTGCAGGGGGTAACATATTAACATGGATAAAGGATTGGTTAGCCAACAGGAAGCAGAGTAGGGATAAATGGGTCTTTTTGGATCTTATTGGTGTGCCAGTGCTGGGGCCTTAACTATCTATAATCTATATCAATGCCTTGAATTAAGGGATCGAATGTACAATAGCTAAATTTGTTGGCAACATTAAGATAGACAGGAAAGTAAGCCGAGCAAAAATGTAGCAGATGGAGTATGATGTGGGAAATCATGAACTTGCCCACTTTGGCAGGAAGAATAGAAAAGCAGTATACTACTTAAATGGAGAGAGATTGCAGAACTTTGTGGTAGAGGGGGATCTGGGTGTCCTGGTACATTAATCCCATAAATTATGTAGTATGCAGGTACAGCAAGTGATTAGGAGGGTAGGTGGAATGCTAGCCTTGGTGGCCCTGTACTGTATACAGCTTTGGTATCCTTATTTGAAAAAAATATATAATTGTGTTAGCAGTTCAAAGAAAGTTGGGTTTACCTTATGAAGAAAAGTTCAACAGGGTTGGGCCTAAAACCACTGGAGTTTAGAAGGATGAGGGGTGACCTTACTGAAACATATATGATCCAGAGGAGACTTGATAGGGTGGATACAGGGAGATTGTTTCCTCTTGCGGGGGAGATTAGAACTAGGGGACAAAGTTTAAAAATAAGGGGTCTCCTTTTTAAGACAGAGATGAGGAGAATTTCTTTTTCTCTGAGGATCATTGGTCTGTGGAATTCTCTTCCCGAGGAAGCAGTGGAGGCTGGGTCATAGAATTTATTCAAGGCAGAGTTAGATAGATTTTTGTTAGACAAAAGGAGGCAAGGGTTATGAGGGACAGACAGGAAAGTAGTGTCGAGACCACAGCCAGATCAGCCATGATCTTATCAAATGGCAGAGCAGACTTGGAAGGGCCAAATGGCCTACTCCTGCTCCTAAGTCCTATTTTCCTATGCGTGTTCCTAATATACATGTAGCAAAGTTTTTTGTTAATTTTCTTTTACGATTAATATATAGATATGTCTATCCTGGTTGGCTATTTTATTGGAATTCTGCATTCTATAAATATTTAAAGCATTTACTTTAATAAAAAATAATTGGCGTAAAATTTTCCCTTGATGGCTATTTAGAACACAGAAAAGCCTTGAGAAATAGTAGCGAGCTGCCAATAAGCACATAGATTCTACATTGTTTAATGCATGCTCCAGCAACTCCGAATCAGCAAATGGTGATTAACTCTGCATTTGTACTGAGGTGTACAAAGGAAAAGAGATCAGACTCCAAATGACAATACTGTTCAGAATAGAATCACAGAGGATTAAACAGCATTTAAAACCTTGGTACTTGTACTCAACATAGACTTTGTGGATCAATGCACAGGCAAGGCTATGGAGCATGCAGAGTTCAGGCAAATTAAGAGTATTTCAGCAGTCTTCCAAAAGAGGTGGTGAAATACATACTACATTTACATTTTGCTTCCTATTTATAAAAGACAAATTCTTGTATTAGGCAGTTCTAATTTTTGCAAACTCAAATGTAGCTTTTTTTTTGCTCGGAGATTGAACTTTCCATCAAACTGCTATGTTATCGCTGAACAAAGCACAGATCAAGCACTGGATGCTGGAGGAACAATCAGCAAACAACTACTGCACAACTTGCAGAGGCTGGTAATCATTAAGGCATGTCATTTCCTGGAAAGAGGCAAAAATTTTTTTTTTTAAAGAAAGCCCAGCTCTAAGCTTATCATAATAAATAAAGGTTTTTAAGCTAGGGGCCATTCTAGTAGACCTCCTTTGATCCTTTTCTATATAATCCACCATTAAGGAGACCACAAATGAACAGAATGTGACCAGGAGTTTAGTACTTAAGCAAAATCTCCAAGTTTCTGTCCAGAACACCAAAGTTGTGACAACTACGACCAAGCATTCTGTAGCAACCCAAAGGCCCTCACACCAGTGCCAGACCATCACAACCATTGCATGTGGAGCTTTCATCTAAGCATGCAACAGTTCAAACTCAGTTAAGTCAGCTGTTAACCCTTTAGCCTACAGGAAATGTTTGCCATGCATGATGCTAGCAAAATAAAATCTGCAAGCCATTCTCTGCTCACACCAAGGTCAGATTTCAGAGACATTAGGCAGTGGTGGCTCAGTGATAAAAGTAACACTCTCACCTCAAAAGGTGTTGAAGCTTGTGGGTTCAAGCCCTCTCCAGGGACTAGAGTACACAATCTGGATTAGTACTTCAGTTCAGCAATGTAGGTGGCTGCAGCTTTCAGATGAGATATTAAGCCTAGTCTGCCCTCTTCGCTGGATATAAAAAGGAGTGCTCCTGGTTTCCTGACCAACATTTATCCAGCACCACCCAAAAAAAAGACTATTTCTCTCATTGCTGCATGTAGAGTCATGATAACATACAAACTTACTGCTGCATCCATTTGTGCTTCACAAGTAAAATAAATGAAAATTCTTCCTGCACCCTCAGTACTGCAATGGGGTCTTGGCATAGGTTTTTGTGCTCAAGCCCTGGAGTGGGACTTGAACCTAGAAATTTGTATCCAGCTTTACTTGTCCCCCCCGCCCCCCCCAACCACCCCCCAACCCCTAAACCAGCTCATATTTCACCTCTCTTCTATTTTTACTTAGTTCTGTTGAAGGGTCATTCGGACTCAAAACGTTAACTGTGCTCCTTTCCGCAGATGCTGCCAGACCTGCAGAGTTTTTCCAGGTATTTTTGTTTTTGTTTTGGATTTCCAGCATCCGCAGTTTTTTGCTTTTATCTAGAAATTTGTAACTCAGGTGAAAGTGCGACCAACTGAACCATAACTGACAGTGAGATAAGAGGAAGTCTAAGACCTGAAAAACACAAATAGTAACAGCTCTAAAGGTTGGCACACTGGTGGAGAGAACCCAGCTGCACAGGAATATTCTTGGTTTGTACACACAAAACACAAGCCTACATTATGATTGGCAGAATCTAGGGCAAAGAGCAGAGGTTAGATCTCTCATTCTCAAACCCACTAATCTTTAGATGCCTCATACAAAACATGGAACTTTAAAATAATTGATAGTTTATTTTATTCTGCTTATCATAATCATAGTTTTCGCGGTTTAGTTATTTTGGAAAGATGATAAAAGTGTCTTTAGTACTCAGAGCTGGAATACTTTGTTGTTAGTGCTAATTGATCATTCCCCTTTCCCTATGATGTAAACAAGTGCTGCAAGTTATAAATCAATTTAAAAGACACAGTTTGTTCTTTGCCCTTTACCAGAAACCACACATTACGTTTCATACATATTCAAAAGTCTGCATTGCATTCAATTTTTCACACCAGCAGCTTTACTCTGCAATAGAATTAGATGCACATATATTTAAACATTGTTTTACTCACATTAAATGAGTGCAGCTGTTCCAAGAAACTAGACGTCCAAAATAGCTGACGTAAAAAAAAACATTCAATGGCCTCCTGCTCCCACCTCGAGCTACACACATTAGCCTCTGTACAACTATAAATAGAGTGGTCTAGATTTGTTTTTAGCCAGTCCACTCTGATAGAATAAGTAAGCTTACCCAGTATTGTGTTCATTACCAGTCTTTTAAAGGAATGGGAAGAATGGGTTTTGTTTTCTCCCTCCCTCCCCGACACACGTCCACACACAATAGTGCATCTGTAGCAGAGTACTTATAGATAATGCACAATGACTAACCAATTATTGGCAAGTCAAAAAGAGGAAACTACAAATATGTCCCAAAGATTCAGTGGGAGATGCAAAATCACCCCTTTCACTGCATGTAATGACACTGACAAGCCTTCAGACTAAGGGGCAGGAAGAGACTAAACAAAATACAGTACTCAAGAATGTTCCGTGAATTAATCACCTTGGGTTTACTCGGGTTTCTGTGGCCTTGCTGTCAAAATTATTTCCCGATTTTTAAAATTTGATCTGTCAGGGTCTATTTTATATTTGTACCTCATGGTCTGGGCTCACCCATAAGGTAGAAACAGTTTACCTACCTCCAGCCTTACAACGCTTACATAATTTTAAAGACCTCTATCAGCTCCCATCTTAATATTCTCTTTTCCAGAGAAAGCCCCAGGCTGTTCAATCTTTTCATGCTAGCAACATCCTCGTAACTTATCTCCCTGCTTTCATATTCTAATCCTCTAGAACTTGTACTTTTCATCACCTCACCAACTCGTCTTATTTTTATAGCTGTTTGCATGTCTGTATTCAGAGATTTCCTTGCTTCTCTACCCTTTTTAGTTTCTGACCTTCCATGGAATAAATAGCCTCCTTATTCCTGCTACGAAAATGAACCACGTCGCATTCTGCTATGTTGAATTTTATTTGTCATTTATCCACCCATTTCACAAATTTGTTATTACCTGCAAATTTCCATACAAATTCTGGAGTCCAAATGATTTATATATGCGGCCAATGGTCCCAGCACAGATCCCTACAGAACACCACTTCCCAAAAGTCAGAAAAATCCCTCAACTCCTATCTTTTTGAAAATTTTTGAGGCTAAAGTTCAATCAATCATTCTGTTACCTGGCCTGACTCCATGGATGATAAATTCAGGAGTGCCAATGTTTGAGCACGTCATTCACACATTGTTAACAGCCCAAGCTCAAAAGGCGAGGTTCCAGGAGCCCCAGATGTTGAGCCTTGGGCCTTAGCATGATGTCGATGACACTGGAACAGGAGACTGCACAGGTTAATGCTCCAATTTCCAGGTAAGTGAACAGCAAGTCCACGTTCGGAGTTTGATGGGGATCAGCTAGGAAGGTAGCAGGCCTCAGGAGAAAGGTGGCTATAGAGTGCTGTCCAGGGATCAGGTGGGAAGGTTGCAGGCATTGGGAGTACTGTTGGAGTGTTCGGAATGCTATCGGTGGATAAGGGTCAGCGGGTGTTAGGAGGCTGGAGATCACAAGACTGGGAACAGCAGTGATTAAGTATTTACTTTGGGTGATGTTTAGAGGTCGTTTTCCCTATGGCAACAGTATTGGCTTCCTCAGGATAAACCAAAATTGTAGCAGGAATCAGAAGCAGCTATTAGGCTCCTTTAACTAGTCTGAATGCCTGCTTTGGAAATGAGTAAAAGAACAATGCCTGTTTGATCTTTACCAACATGGCTTCCTCCATACTTCCCATCAGAAGTGACAACATCTCAGACCCCATTTTTCGATCCTCATGTGGCCATGTAGCGCCTGGAAAAATGAGCACTCCACGGCTCATTGTAGCACCCCAACATGTCCTGACCTTTGTCAGGAGTTCCTTGTCAAAAGCCAATATCCATACCACTTCCACTGATCTGCCTCTGACAAAATAACAGCAAGAGTAGGCAAAGAATGCAATTAGACTGGTTAAACATGACCTCTCTTTTGGAAATCAGAGCTTATTTTAAATTATTATATTCTCCATCTCCAGACGTTGTCATCTTTTGACAAAGGTTCTAGTATCTTTCCTACCACTGATGTTAAGCCAACTGACACATAGGTCTCTGGATTAGTTATATCCCCTTTCTGAAGTTAGGAATTATATTTGTTCTTTGTCAATCCTCTGGCACTATTACTTTATCTATTGATTTTTTTGTTTACATATAGATACTGGTGCCTCTGCCAACTCTCCTTAATTTAGAGTATCCGTTGGTGCTATCCATTGGACCCTTAGTTTTGTCCCCTTTAAGTTTGGTTAGCATGCCTTGCTTTCCATTTCATAAGTTGTAATATTCTTCCAAACTTTTACTGTTGTCATTTCCTCTTTGGTAACCTTTTCAGTGAAAACTGAGGCAAAATATAGAAACTGATGCTGAATGGATGAGTTTATCTTACTCATTCTGTGTTTTAACTCTTTTGTTACATGTGTCTATAGAATACTATTTCTTTTAATGTGCACTGATATTTCTATTTCACATTTCTTCATTATCTTCCTAATTGTCATTAACTTTTTTTCTAACTGATAATAAATGAAAAAATGAAATAGTATGTACTTTATATGTGCCTTTTCCTTTAAGATCATCTCTTCAGTTATCCATGGTATCTTATTCTCGGCCAGTTTGTTTAATTTTTAGCGGAATACATTTTTCCCGAACTCCACTTGCAATAACATTCACCGTTGTCATACTACTTTACCTGTTAACATTTTACTTAACTCCACTGTCATTTCCAAATAGTTGTCATTTCTTTGCTTATCTATTACTGTAACCTCCAAATCTAGTGGCAAGAAAGACAGTCCAACAGCAGCATCCTTGCCCAAGCCAACATGCCCAGCATCAAGGTACTAATCACTTCTCAACCAGCTCCTCTGAGCAGGGCATATAGTTCGTATGCCCGACAGCAGACTTCTAAAGCAATTGTTCTACTCAGAACTCAGTTGCGGCAAGAGTCTCCCAGGAGGACAACAGAAAACACTCAGGGATGTCCTCAAAGCATCCTTGAGATCATCAAATGTTCCCGCCAACTCATTGGAGTCCCTGGACTTGTGACTGACCAAAATAGGTGTTTATTCAGGGAGGCACCAAACACATCAAGAGACATCGCCGGGAGCATGCAGGGGCAAAGTTGAGGCATCAAAGAGAACGTATAAACCTCCAAACACCTCATCTATTTAACTCTTCAAGTACCATCTGCCCCGCATGCGGCAGTCTGCAGATCACGCACAGGACTTATCAGCCATCTCAGAACCCATCAAACTGGAATGGAAGCAAATCACCCTCAATCCCGAGGGACTGTCCAGGAATTATCTACATCTCTTAAGTTATCTTAATAGTTTATGATCACTGCTCCCTAAAATGTGGCCAGACTTCTCTTACCTACTCCACTCCATTTCCAAATAGTAAATGGAGTGCTTCTGCTATTGTTGGGTGCCTCATAGATACAAATCTTCACCCAATAACATAAAATAGACAACAATTGGTAGGATACAAACCCTCAGCTAACTAAGAGATGGACTTTGATTTAGAGAATACTTTAGATATTGCACTCAAGAAAAGGCAGTAGCACAAAGCAAGCAACCATGAAATCAGTAATACTTAACACTCTGCCATTGAAGCTCTATGTTACCAAAGACTCAATTCATTTTCACTCAACATTGCAAAACTTCAGGATACAAACAGCATGCAATGGTCAATCAACATGAATTTCCAATTCACAGGGCTGTAACCGCGTTACTATTTGTCAACTATATGAATTAGGAGCAGGAACAGGCCACTCAACCCCTTGAGCCTACTTCACCATTCAATAAGATCATGGCTTTTAACCCCTTTGCCTGTCAAGAATACCAGGCATCTACATGTAACATTGAAAATATTACAAAAAAATTGGATGCCCCAATGCTTAAAAATTGCCAGTTGTATTAGCTATTTCAGACACAATACATATCTGAAAAGGCAAGATGCAAATCAACTATCATTTTTACACTAAAACGCAATCATATGCTCATATGTATGTTCGTATGAACTACTATTCACTTCCCATAGGGTATCTGCTACTGGTGACACAAATACCCAAACATTTGGTCTAAGTAATGTCCAAACCTTCAAAGCTCCTCCCCCTGCTAAATCAGGTTGCAATTATATGCAAACATTATATGCTGTATCACTGCTTTCCTTTTTCACAATAACATCTGACTGTGACTTTATTCAGTAACTTGCATTCTACATTATTCTCCAGTCAAAAAAATTAACAGATGTTAAAGGCAGTAATTCATTACATTTGCAGGAATACAAGTTAATAAAATATTGGAATAGTTTGCTTGTAATTAGACTCATACATCTACTGAAACAAAAAAAGAGCAATAGTTAAAAGTCATGACTTCAAACTGCTATGGCTGAGCCATTAAAATACAGGAATGCAAATCTGTCCAATCTAAACTTATGTTTAATTGGAAGTATATGGTACCGCTTGGCAAAGTATTCTCAAGGCAGCATGGCACATTTCATAACAAGGGTATTGCTACTATTAGGAGTGCAGTTTGTGGTCTTATCTAGAACTCATGTTTTAAAAATCTGAGCAAAGGATTTTAGACCATATGATTAACTAAACTTTCCGGATTGTTGCCAGAGTCAGAAATTAGAGTTGAATTCCAAACTGAACACCTGCACCACTATGTGAAAAGCAGCACATACAGCTCATTAAGTTGGTGGGCAGCCGACCAATTAGAGGCCTGGGAAATCCCAGTTGGTACTGAGTCAGCAGACCTCAGTCCAGGATGAAAATAAGCGGGTGAATTTCATGTCTTTATTACAAATGAATAGGGGTAAAACTGCTTTACTCTTCTACTCCAACTGTAAAGGGCCTTGACAAGATCACATCTGAAGTACTGCTTACAGTTTTATCCTCCTCACCCAAAGGAGGATATACTTGCCCTAGAGGGAATGCAACAAACGTTCATCTGGGCTAATTCCTGGGACGAGGAGATTTGCCCACAAGGACAGATTTTGTAGAGCAAGGCTATATTCCCTAGAATTTAAAAGAATGAGAGATGATCTCATTGAAACATAAATAGCTTAAGGGGCTTGACACGGTAGATGCTGGGAAGATATTTCCCTGGTTGGGGAATCTAGAACAAATCAGTCTCAGAATAAGAGACTGACCATTTGAGGACAGAGAGGAAGAGAAATTTCTTCTCTCAAAAGGGTTGTAAATCTTTGGTTCTCTACCCAGAGAGCTGTGGATGCTCAGTAGTTGATTCAAGACAGGGGAATTTTGAATATTTTATTTTTTTTAAATGTATTCTTTCACAGGATTTGAGCTTCCCTGGCTAGACCAGCATTTGTTGCCCATCTCTAAATGCCCCTGAGAAGGTGGTGGCAAGCCACCTTCTTGAACTGCTGCAGGCCATGTGGTATAGGTACACCCACAGTGTTGTTAGAGAGGGAATTTCAGGATTTTGACCCAGTGACAGTGAAAGAACAGCGATCTAGTTCCAAGTCAGGATGGTGTGTGGCTTGGAGGGGAGCTTGCAGGTGATGTTCCCAAGCATCTGCTGTCCTTGTCTATATGGTAGAGGTCATGGGAAGATGTTGTCGAAAGAGAGTTGACGAATTGCTGCATGCACCTTGTAAATGGTGCACACTGCAGCCATTGTGCATCGGTGGTGGAGGGAGCAAATGTTTAAGATGGTGGATGTGGTGCCAATTAAGCAGACTGCTTTGTCCAAGATGGTGTCTAACTTAAGAGTATTATTGAAACTGCACTCATCTAGGCAAACGGACAGTAGTCCATCACACTCCTGACTTGTGCCTTGTAAGCAGTGGGCAGGCTTTGGGGAGTCAGGTGAGTCACTCACTGCAGAATTTCCATCTTGTAGTCACAGTATTTATATGGCTGCTCCACTTCAGTTTCCAATCAATGGTGACTCCCAGGATGTTGATTCTTTTTTATTCTCTCGGGATGTGGGCATCGCTGGCTAGGCCAGCATCGATTGCCCATCCCTAAATGCCCAGAGAGCTGTGAACGCTCAGTCATTTGAGTATAAATCAAGGCAGAGGGCTTTTTGGATACTTCATGATAGTGGGGGAATTCAACGATGGTAATGCCATTGAATGTCCAGGGAACATGGTTAGATTCTCCTGTTGAAGATGGTTATTGCCTCGCACTTGTGTGGTGTGAATGTTACTTGCCACTTATCAGCCCAAGCCGGAATGTTGTCCAGGTCTTCCTGCATTTGGAAACAAGAGTTGTGAATGGTACTGAACATTGGTCAATCAGTGGATGTGGAGATAGTGCAGGAAGGTGTAGTGGGAGAAGGTCAGCCCTGATCTTATCAAATGGCAGAGCAGGCTCAAGGAGCCAAATGGTCTACTCCTATTTACGTTTTGATGTCTCCTGATAGATAGGCTGCCATAGCCTTGACTGAGGTCCTATGTGCATAAAGCAGCACTTCTGTTGAGCCTTCAACAGTGGAGTGGAGAGACCAGAAGGAAATTCATTCCCTAGTACATTGGTCTCAATAACCCTGGAAACAGGAAAAGAATTGCTATCCTGTGACTCCTGCTACAAAACGAGATCAGGTTCAAGTTCAACTGTGGTGTTTCTCCACCCCACGTGCCAAAATCCCAGCTGCACTCATGGGCAAGGTTCACAATAAAGTAATGTCACCTTGAGAGATACACTGTGGAATATTACCCAACAACAGCCAGTAACTCCAGGGGGAACAGGATAAGAAACAGTACATCTCTAATAAATGCAAAAATATATATAGTGCTATATGCCATCAAGTTAAATGATTCAGAGCAACAAACATGCTGTGCAGCCAAAACAACAATCCAAGACCAACCACAAATGTCAAAAGGACATTTAACTAATATGAAGCACTAGAGGTGGCAAAATTGGGCCCATCCCTAATTGCTCTCGAGGTAGTGGTGGGAAGCTGCCTTCTTGAACCGCTGCAGTCCATGTGGTGTAGGTACACCTACAGTGCTATTAGGAAGGGAATTCCAGGATTTTGATCCAGTGACAGTGAAGGAATGGCAATATAGTTCAAAGTCTTGGAGAAGAACTTGCTATTGTTGTCAGTCGATAACTCTCGTCACCCAAACTTTTGGTTTGCTACAATGGTCAAATGTAACAGATCAACGACATTTTGCCTATTGCCAGGATACACGACATTGACCTACAGGGAGAAATAATGGCTTAGTGGCAATGTCACTAGACTAGCAATCCAGGGGCCCAGGTTCTGGGGACATGGGTTGAAAACCCACCATGGCAATTGGTGGAATTTAAATCAAATTAATAAATCTGGAATGTAAAGCTTGTCTCAGTAATGGTGTTTGTAGATTGTTGTAAAAAAAAAAACTGGTTCTCTAGTATCCTTTAGGGAAGGAAATCTGCCATCCTTACCTGGTCTCAACTATATTTAACTCCAGACCCTCAGTAACGTGGTGATTCTTAACTGTCCTCTGAAATGGCCTAGCAAGCAACTCAGTTCAAGGACAATTAGGGATGGGCAACAAATGCCGGCCTTGCTAATGACACCCACATCCCATGAATCACAATAAAGATTTGCTACCCAGTGTCACACACCAGCTGTATGTTGAGGAAATGAAATCCTTTCAATTCCAGTATAGGTCAAAGTTGAAATGTGATGCCCGCAAGTAATGTGTGCACAGTAAATGGTACTATGGACTATGTGGAAACCTGCATTCCAAAAGAAGCCATGTGCTTGGTCCACCTGCTTGTAATTGGCAGATGAGATATTAGTTAGTTCTCTTTGCATAGAGCTTCAGTGACCTCTTATGCAACACTGGATAGATAGAAAACAAATGTTCCAAACCTTCTCCAATACTAGCCCAGAAGGAGTCAGCCAAATAAAAGTTAATCACCAAGTTGACCTTTATAGCTCACTGGCAGTGCGGTCCTTGCTCTGCTTGGAGGTTGCACCCAAGGCTAGGCAGATGGCAGATTTCGCTGGAGGACATTCTTGCTCCTTGCTAGTATTTAAGTAGGAGAATTGAGCAATAAAACACCCTGAATGAATATGTTCCCCAACTGACACCTCTTTACTCTTCCCTCTTCCAGAAGCTTGTAGTGTTCTACATGGCCTTTGTTCATTCTTCCATGCTGTATTTCAGGGAGAATGTCTACTAGTGCACCAACACCTGGGAGCAACTGGGTTTGGGAAGAAGACTTGAAGTCAGCAAAAAAAAAACGTCCTTCCACTCCCCGTGGACTTCTGCAACTTGGAAACAAGTATAGAAAGCACCAAACACTTGTTGAATCATAGCAACAGATAGAGGAAAACCAACAAGCAATTAACCTGTAAGTAGCTGATAATCCATTTAATAGCACCGGTGGGAGGTCCTTCCTGCTGCAGGACACGTTCAACTATGTGAGGACTGGAGTGTTGAGCTCAAAATTGGCACCGCTGATGTCAAATTAGCAACGCACGCTGATTTACATCATGATCTACCTGCTCTGCATTCTTCCATTGGCTTTCACTCTTCGTACATGCTAACACCTGCAAAAACATGGCATCCCATCCACAAGTGTGCATCCCTGCGCAGATGCCATTTTAGCATCGAAGGGTACTCCTACTGGGGGCTAACAAGCCTAATTTCACGCACTATAACTTTTTGACTAAACTCTGACTGTAGAATTTCAACTTCAGCAGAATACAATTTGCTTTGAAGTACTTGTTACATGCATTTGTACTCAGCATTTAACTTCAACTAGTTTTGAAAGAGTTCGAAGAGAATGTAGACTTACAGAGGATCAGTGGATAAATGCAGCACCAAGCATTTGAGTCATGGGAGCGATGAGAGCCCAGTTAGTGGATTTCTGCTTTGCCAACGGCAGTGCAAACCAATTTAAATGCGGTATCAAGTCGATAGTGCAATACCATTAATACATAAAATTACATTTTGTGATGTAGTTTCAAATAAATAATAAAGCAAACTTACAATTTGTGATTATAAGGATAACATTTTCTCTGATAAAATAGGTTTCAGGCAAAACAGACTTTCAATAACCCATTAGCCAGGGAACAGTGAGCCACAGAAAAAAGGACAGGCACAGAGGCATGTAAATGTTATTTTAAACTAATGCATTATAAAAAGCTCAGTTTTCAATCTAAAAATTTTAACATTGAAACATTTTTTGTTCGAGTATGCCTGCAGGGTATTAGTTGGTATGTTAATGCAGGATGTGGAAAAGGGAGGAAAAAGCCCTCAACTGGTTTCAAAACAAACTGTACAGAGCAACATTTTCTAGTCAGGCGCCACATTCCAAGCCCTGCAGCTTCACAACAGGTCACTTGTACTCATATTTCACGTGGTCCATTCAGGACAGGACACGATTAAACTGGACAGGAAATGTCTCCTCTGTTTCTTCCTGCTTTAGATCCCAAACATCAAAACAAAGTTGGTCCCAAGATTCTTCAACTATGCATTAATTAAACTAAAATATATGGAGCTATGTGCTAGTATTTAATCATACAGAAAGTTTGAGGCATAAAAATGATCCTACTCAGGGGCATGGAACAGAATTCTCCTTCCTCCCCCCCCCCCCCCCCCCCCCCCCCCAATATATATTACATTTCTCTTCAGTGTCTCTTGCTCCACAGGGTCTTTTCCACAACATGATAAATTCCCTTTGGACTGGTGGGAAACGGAGCAGGTTTGCAACAATTTAAACTTGCACAGCCCCAAATATTTTTAATAGCTTCAACCAAATGGTTCCCAGAAAAAGGCAAAATTATTTCTCCAATTTAAACATTTCTCCTCTGCCTAATCAATTGCAGTGACAGTGATGCCTTGGTCAGTTTGTTCTGCAGCCATCTCGCTGACACTGGTAATACACTATCCGTACCAGATCC
Organism: Cetorhinus maximus; assembly: GCF_964194155.1. Taxonomy (NCBI): domain Eukaryota; kingdom Metazoa; phylum Chordata; class Chondrichthyes; order Lamniformes; family Cetorhinidae; genus Cetorhinus; species Cetorhinus maximus. The sequence continues at coordinate 130,082,566 of NC_135882.1, read as the reverse complement.
CAAATGAACTGATCCCCTGGTTCAGTGACCATAACTTTACACACTCCGAATACATATAGTGTAAGACTGTCTTAATTTTTCATCACCAGATCCTGCTTGGCCACCATACCTACAGTTAGTCCCTCTCTGGAACCAAATCCCATTACATATTGAACAGAGAGCTCAAATTTACAAAAGGGCGAGCTTGATTTTTATATCACCTCTCAAGGTTCGTATCACAAGAGGAGCAATAATGTTATGGGTCTTCCGCTTCTCGTGGTGCTCAATGGAGCATGTGGCCACAAGGTGTGTCCAAGATTATTTTGAGCCAGAGGTTCTGTCTGCGAAAACCAACAGTGGCACAAGGAGCCAGGGTCTTGACATTCAGAGGAAAAAAAAAGCGATTGAAGTTTCAGCACTAAACTGAATTACCTGCATTCAAAACACACTTTGCACTGTAACAATATTTCCGTGCATCTGTCCCTCCCTTGACTCTCAGGCTTCTACTCACTCAGACTGCGCTAGGCCTCAAGCCTCCTCTCCTCCTGCAAACCAGGCCAAGCTTCAGCCTCACTACAACACCCCTGCCTTATAACCCCTCTCACACATCCCCCCACCCTCTAACTCTTCTTTTAACCCCCTTGCTACATCCCCTCCCACCCCCATCCTCCATAACCCCTCTCTTACCTCATAACCCTTCCTATCCCCAACCTTTCAACCCTCTCCCCATAATCCTTCTAAAATTCCCCTTAACCACTCTTACCTCCCACTTTTCTGGATCCCCTCATCTCATAAGACTCTCTTAATCCCTCTCCATAAACCCACACTCACCCAGTCCCCCCTCTTAATCTCCTCTTCCCCCCCCCCATACCTTCATAAACCCCTCTTAACTTGTCCTCAATTCCTCTTACCCTCGCCCCTCCCTATAACCCACGCTTACCCTCCATTTTCACCATGGGCCCTCTTGCCCAGCCTCCCATTAGCCCTTCTTACTCTCCCCCGACTCTGTACCCCGCTAACCACCGTCTCCTCTTCCTATAACCCCTCTCCCACTTCCCACACCACCCTTAGCCTTCTTACCCTCTAACCTCCCATAACCTCTCTCTCACCACCATCCCACAGTTCCTCTCTCACTCCCCAAGCTCTTTTCTCCACAGCCCCATTCCCACTCTATACCCCCCACCCCTCCTCTCCCTGTAGCCCCTCTCTCACACCACACATCTCCCTCCCGTAGCCCCTCTGAACCCATATACTCCACCCTCTCCCTTTAGCTCCTATGTCAACAACCCCCTTTCCTGCCCCCATAGCCCCTCTCTCACTAGCCTAGGTCCATAGCAGTTACATGAAACAAATAGCCAGTCTTCCCCAGTTCTCTTTCTAGGTAGTTCGGTCTAACACTTAATACCAAACTGGTTTTGAAGTGTAGTCACTGTTGTCTAGGCCAACAAGGGAGTCTATTTGTGAACATTAATGTCTCATAAAAAGCAATGAGATAAGTGATGTTATAACATGATTTGGTGCTGTTGACTGAGGGATCAATACTGTCCAGAAAACCATAAGAACTCCCCTGCTCTTTTAATATTGCCATTTGATCATTTACAGCCACTCAAACAAGGAATGTTAAAATCAGCACCTCTGACAGTGCAGTATTACTGTCAAGACTGTGTGCTCAAGTCTTGCAATGGGGTCTTGGACCCACAATCTTCTAAATCAGAGGGAAGAGTAGGAGGACCAATTGACTATTATTACTAACACCATCTCCAACCTATCCTTACTCTTAGAGATCCTTCAAAGCAATTTTTTCCCAAAAATATACAAATTTTATGAATAACTACATTGCAAAACATTTCAACTTGAAAATTACAGGAAGTGCAATAAAATTCACCTCGTTGCCATACAGCACTTTCTGCTCTTAGGTGCCTCAATATAATTGCCATACTCTTGATATTTACAATATACATTTAATGTCAGGCATGCAGCCTGAGGGCAAAACATTTGAAATTGAAAATTACAGGAAGTGCAATAGAATTCAACTTCTCTATCCAACAAGTACCACTCTGGGAGGTGCCTCAACAGTTTCAATATTCTTGATATTCACAATGTACATTCCTTGTCAGGCATACAGCCCATGGGGTTGGACAGATTTTCCAGCCCCTCAGTGTACAATGGCTGAAAGACCTTAGACAGTGACCTTTCCCAATTGCACCCTTGTGGCGTCTCCCTCAAGCTTTAGTGCATCCTTCAGCACATAGTCCTAAACCTTGGAATGTGCCAGTCTGCAACACTCGGCTGTGGACAACTCTTTGCACTGGAAGACCAGCAAGTTTCAGGCAGACCAAAGAACATGTTTCACCGAGTTGAAGATCCTCTAGCTGCAGTTGATATTTATCTCAGTGTGTGTCACTGGGAACAGCCCGTAGAGCACAGAGTCCTGCGTCATGGAGCAGCTCAGGATGAACTTTGATGAAAACCACTGCACCTTTCTCCAACCTTCTTTGCAAAGGCACATCCAGAAGGAGGTGCACAACAGTCTCTTCTCAACCACAGCCACCTAGAAGGCAACGTGTGGAAGGATGACACTCCGAGCATGTAGGAATGATCTGATAAGCAGGGCTATAAATCTTGTTGCCTGTTTGAAAGTTCTGGCGATGAGGCATGCTGCCAAATGACTTTGACAGTCTGCTCAGGGAACCATCTGACAGGGTCTACCATTTCCTTTTCCCACAGGGCCTATTGGACATTACGTGGAGACCACTACCTGATGGAGTTGCGGTCAAAGATGTTTTTCTGGATAAACTTTTCCATGAGAGGTACGGCATGGTCCAACTGCTTGGAGCATTCTGCAGCAGCGTGGCCAGACCCATCCTTCACAACATCAGGGACAGGCAAGAACCTTGGCACATAGTGATACTTGATGTTTGCTTACCAAGGATCTATGCACAGCTTGATCCTTCAAAGCATTGTTGACGCCAGTGTTTTTATCTCTTTCATCATCCTACTGAACTCTATCCTGAGCACTTTCTGATTAAGCCACATCAAGATCACGCTGGTCAAAGTCATTAGCAGCCATTGTGGCTATAATCATGAGTTCCCTCTCTTCACTACCTTCATCAGGCCAATCGTCTTGCAATATCTTGTCCTCAGATAATCTTACACTCATTCAGAGATTAATCATTGAGTGGACATGCCCATAATATCTGGAAATCTAGTCCAGAAATTAATTCCTCATTATTCTTTTTTTTTTGAGAGAAACATAAGTGACAGGTTTAATTTCTCAATGTCAGCTATATAAGCATGGGGATGGGGCTCCAAGAAGATAATCAGCTTCAGAGCAACTGTCATAGACGGCCAGAGCAACAAGGAAAAGAAAAGATAAAAGCAAAAAACTGCGGATGCTGGAAATCCAAAACAAAAATAAAAATACCTGGAAAAACTCAGCAGGTCTGGCAGCATCTGCTGAGAGGAACACAGTTAACGTTTCGAGTCCGTATGACTTTTCAACAGAACTAAGCAAAAATAGAAAAGAGGTGAAATATAAGCTGGTTTAACAGTGGGGGGGGGGGGGACAGGTAGAGCTGGATAGAGGGCCAGTGATAGGTGGAGATTGCCAAAAGATGTCATAGAGAAAAGGACAAAGAGGTGTTGAAGGTGGTGATATTGTCTAAGGAATGTGCTAATTAAGGGTAGAAAGCAGGGCAAGCAAGGTATAGACAGCCCTAGTGGGAGTGGGGTGGGGTGAAGGAATCGAAATAGGCTAAAAGGTAGAGATAAAACAATGGATGGAAATACATTTAAAAATAATGGAAATAGATGGGAACAGAAAAATCGATATAAATTATTGGAAAAAAAAGGTGGGTGGGGGGGGGAATTGTAAAGGGGGTGGGGATGGAGGAGCGAGTTCATGATCTAAAATTGTTGAACTCGATATTCAGTCTGGAAGGCAGTAAAGTGCCTAGTCGGAAGATGAGGTGCTGTTCCTCCAGTTTGCGTTGAGCTTCACTGGAACAATGCAGCAGGCCAAGGACAGACATGTGGGCATGAGAGCAGGGTGGAGTGTCAAAATGGCAAGCGACAGGGAGGTCTGGGTAATGCTTGCGGACAGACCGAAGGTGTTCTGCAAAGCGGTCACCCAGTCTGCGTTTGGTGTCTCCAATGTAGAGGAAACAGCATTGGGAGCAACGAATGCAGTAGACTAAATTGAGGGAAGTGCAAGTGAAATGCTGCTTCACTTGAAAGGAGTGTTTGGGCCCTTAGACAGTGAGGAGAGGGAAGTAAGGGGCAGGTGTTGCACCTTCTGCGGTTGCATGGGAAGGTGCTGTGGGAGGGGGTTGAGGTGTAGGGGGTGATGGAGGAGTGGACCAGGGTGTCCCGGAGGGAACGATCCCTGCAGAATGCCGCCGGGGGGGTGAAGGGAAGGTGTGTTTGGTGGTGGCATCATGCTGGAGTTGGCGGAAATGGCAGAGGATGATCCTTTGAATGCGGAGGCTGGTGGAGTGATAAGTGAGGACAAGGGGGACCCTATCATGTTTCTGGAGGGAGAGGAAGGTGTGAGGGCGGATGCGCGGGAGATGGGCCGGACACAGTTGAGGGCCCTGTCAACCACCGTGGGTGGAAAACCTCGGTTAAGGAAGACATGTCAGAGGAATTGTTTTTGAAAGTGGCATCATCAGAACAGATGCGACGGAGGCGAAGGAACTGAGAGAATGGGATGGAGTCCTTACAGGAAGCAGGGTGTGAGGAGCTGTAGTCGAGATAGCTGTGGGAGTCAGTAGGCTTGTAATGAATATTGGTGGACAGTCTATCACCAGAAATTGAGACAGAGAGGTCAAGGAAGGGAAGGGAAGTGTCAGAGATGGACCATGTGAAAATGATGGAGGGGTGGAAATTGGAAGCAAAATTGATAAATTTTTCCAGGTCCAGATGAGAGCACGAAGCAGCACCGAAGCAATCATCGACGTACTGGAGAAAGAATTGCGGGAGGGGGCCGGAGTAGGACTGGAACAAGGAATGTTCCACATACCCCATAAAGAGACAGGCATAACTGGGGCCCATGCGGGTACCCATAGCCACACCTTTTATTTGGAGGAAGTGAGACGAGTTAAAGGAGAAATTGTTCCGTGTGAGAACAAGTTCAGCCAGACGGAGGAGAGTAGTGGTGGATGGGGATTGTTCGGGCCTCTGTTCGAGGAAGAAGCGGAGAGCCATCAGACCATCCCAGTGGGAGATGGAGGAGTAGAGGGATTGGACGTCCATGGTGAAGAGGAGGCGGTTGGGGCCAGGGAACTGGAAATTGTTGATATGATGTAGGGTGTTAGAGGAATCACGGATGTAAGTGGGAAGGGACTGGACAAGGGGAGAGAGAATGGAGTCAAGATAGCAAGAAATGAGTTCCGTGGGGCAGGAACAGGTTAACACGATCGGTCTGCCAGGACAGTCCTGTTTGTGGATTTTGGGTAGGAGGTAGAAGCGGGCCGTCCGAGGTTGGGAGACCATGAGGTTGGAAGCTGTGGAAGGAAGATCTCCAGAGGAGATGAGGTCAGTAACAGTCCTGGAAACAATGGCTTGATGTTCAGTGGTGGGGTCATGGTCCAGGGAGAGGTAGGAGGAAGTGTCTGCGAGTTGACACTCAGCCTCTGCGAGGTAGAGGTCATTGCGCCAGACAGCAACAGCACCACCCTTGTCAGCAGGTTTGATGACAATGTCAGGGTTGGACCTGAGAGAACGGAGTGCAGCAAGTTCAGAGAGAGACAGGTTAAAGTGGGTGAGAGGAGCAGAGAAATTGAGATGACTCATGTCACACCGACAGTTCTCAATGAAAAGATCAAGAGAAGGTAAGGATCCAGAGGGAGGGGTCCAGGTGGAGGGAGAATATTAGAGGCGGGTAAAAGAATCCGTTGAATGGGGAGAGGACTCCTGCCCAAAGAAGTGAGCATGGAGACGAAGGCGGCGGAAGAAGAGTTCAGCATCGTGCCGAGCCCAAAATTCATTGAGATGAGGGCATAAGGGTATGAAACTGAGTCCTTTGCTGAGCACTGAACGTTCAGCGTCGGAGAGGGGAAGGTCAGGGGGTATGGAGAATACACAGCCGGGGCTGGGGTTGGACGATGGGATGGGGACAGAGGGACAGGCAAGGGTGGAGGGTCCTGGATGGGTGTTGGTGTCGATGAGTTGTTGGAGCAAAAGAAAAGTGGGGGGCGGGGGGAGGAGGAGGAGGGTTATCATAAAATAAACATTCGGCTGTTCCCACGTTTTCATATTTACAAAGCACAAGTCATCTTTATTCAATCCCACTGCTCCATGACTCTTCTTCAAATATATGATATGATTCAATCTCACAGCTGTACGCATTCCTCAGCCAGTAGATCATCCTTTTCCATCCTTCACACAGACATGCAAGCTTATACAAAACTATTCCAGACAATTTATAAACCCAGAAAGACAAACCCCTCAGCTTATCTCAAGACTGTAATTCAGCATCTGCAAAACACAAAAACGTTTTGCATCAGCAGACTGCTACACAAAAAATTCACAGTCAATTCTGCACGGCTCATTAACTATCCCCCTGTGATACTTAGTGATCGTTAACTTCCGATTTCTAACAGTACTTCCTCAAAAAGGAAGTAAAAAAGGTTCTTGGACTCCAAAAATAGCAACTGAAAAAGAAATCAGAACAAGTTTTAAGACCAACTGTTCAGAGCTCTCCTTAGTGACTGATCCCTGGAAAAAAAACTTTCGCTCTTCAGCTTTATTGACAAACCTCAGCTTGGTTTCACTATCTTGTTCTTTTTAACGATCAACTGTTGCTTTTCACACTTCTCCCCACCCCCAACTTTGGCACATCACATGCATAAATCATCCAAAACTCCACTGCTTGCAGACACAGCTTTACCAACAGACACCAAGTCTGACCTGGTGAAATGCAAAACAAATGTCGGACATTTCACAGCCTTACACCAACCTCCTTTAGTTTATTGTTGCTGTAGAGGTGTTACTGGGGCAATGCCCTCCCTCTTCACAGTAGAGGGAATAGATTATGCAAATTCCAGAGAGAGAGAGAGGGTCAGTGAGGGAAGCATTTGCAGATTAGGTTGCAGGTTACTCAAAGGAAACAGTTCACATATTAAAAATTGATCTGCAAGTAGTTGCAACAAGTATAAATATCTTTTGTGGTATAAGGTCAATTTGCTCTTCTAAATCTAAGCATTTAAAAATGACAGTTGGGGAGTATTAATGCAAGTAGAAGATAACTACAGGATTATCTCCCTTGGTAGAGGTACTTCTGGGTCCAATCTTGTAACAAACAGCCCAAGGTCATTTTCAGTCAGAGACAAACATAAAAAGAGATTTCACATTTGTCCTTGGGTCTGTCAGTTCTTTGGTCTGGCTGCGAAAAAGATATGGTCAGTACAGACATCTTGTCCCATACGTCAAGGGATGTCCCAGACAGAATGGCAAAAAGGCATAGAAATGACTTCAACAAAAACAAAAATACCTGGAAAAACTCAGCAGGCCTGGCAGCATCTGCTGAGAGGAACACAGTTAACGTTTTGAGTCCGTATGACTCTTCAACAGGACTTGCTTTTATCATAGAAGTGACTTATCTGTGCATTTGTGAGACTGCATCTATGTTTGGAGGAACTGCAGGATTCTGCTGCAGCCAAATCCGTCCAGGGTGATGGAGGTGCAACTGAACCCAGCACGCACTGCTGGACTGCTTCAGTTTGATTAATATCCGAGAAAAAGGTTACTGTGAACAGTAACTTCTCCACTCAAGGAATCATAGCAAGCTTTACCCCCCCCTGCTGATCCAGGACCATCAAGCTGACTTTGAGAGCTATTGGCATAGTCAAAGTTCAGGATTCAGCACACAATTTACTATGGCTTAATGTCAGCTTTTGTTCTGGTTACCACTCATAGTCTAATCTAATATCAAACTATTTAGTTACCGTTGCTCTTCCTGGACCGAGATTTTAAATTTTTTTGCTCAAGAGAGTAAACAACCTTTTAAAAATGTTAGATTTGTTTACTGCAGCAAGGCTGAGTGGGTTTAAAAAACATAGTCCATTTCAAAAATGAGGTTTTCCCCATAAACCAAAACAACAGTAATAGGAGATTTCTGGTTACTTAAAATATGTTGTACAGCAACTAGAACAGACATTTTGCACCAAGTCTGACCATCAACAATAGCCACCACAGTAATTTCAAAATGCATCTGAATAAGGACCCCCACACCCTCACCTTAAACCAGTTCATATTTCTCCCTTCTCCTAACTATGCTTCAGTTCTGCCGAAGGGCCATGAAGGCTTGAAACGTTAACTGATTTCTTCTCCGCCGATGCTGCCAGACCTGCTGAGTTTTTCCAGGTAATTCTGTTTTTGTTTTGGATTTCCAGCATCCGCAGTAGCTTTTAGCTTTTTGTTTTTATCTCTGAATAAGGAGTGTTTGGAGGCAAAATATTTAATCAGGTAATGTTTGAATATTAGAAATTTTTTTTTTATTGTTAGCTTAGTCCCATTCACTATTACTAGTTCTTTTGGTTCTCAACATCAACCAGCTATTGTGGGTGATGTAGATCCTAAAACTGAACCCTTGCTAACTTTTGAAAGCAATTATTTTGCTAATGTGATTTATATGAAACCCCCATTCTCAAAGATTGCAACACAAACAGTTTTATTGCAAGTTTATTCCAACCCACAGTGAATCCCGGCTTGGTCTGACCTTCACATTGCTTCAGTTGTTAGCTTCTCTCCCAACTCTTCAAAAAAGAGGTACAGCCAAAATTTAAAAAGCTCCCTCAGGACTCTAAACATTCTTAGAAGATAAAAACAAAAAATTGCGGATGCTGGAAATCCAAAACAAAAACAGAAATACCTGGAAAAACTCAGCGGGTCTGGCAGCATCGGCGGAGAAGAGCAAAGTTGACGTTTCGAGTCCTAAAATTAGTTCTGTTGAAGGGTCATGAGGACTCGAAACGTCAACTTTGCTCTTCTCCGCAGATGCTGCCAGACCCGCTGAGTTTTTCCAGGTATTTTCATTCTTAGAATATAGTTATAGGTGGGAGAAAGTTCAGAAATATTATTGCTGATGGAAAGTCAGTCATGTGCTTTGACAAAATGCTCTCAAGGGCCAAGGAAAATCCTTCACAACAGACTAACCATACTTAGGGCTAGTATGATACTCAAAAGAGAACTCACTTACAGGAGTGAGCAAACAAAATATCCAACATCCAAAAAAATTAAATCATAAATCAACATGAGAACAGAGAATATTCGGGGATTCTGAAGTGTTGGTTACATTCCACACGCACTTTCAAATGACACACATGCATAAACAAAGCTACACTAAAATATTATATAATAGATTATATATGTCGTTTGATTTCAGAACCCAAGTACTGTGGGAAAATAAAGACATATGCTGTTGAAACTTTTCATCTTGCACTCATTAGGACAGAAGAAGGATGCCAATATTCAAAGGGAACAACAATTTATATTCCATGAGGATAGGATGCTGGTTGGTTGAGGCACTGCCTTGGAAAATGCACCAGGAACTATTGTCTCCCATCTTTATAATTCAAAAAAGGTGCAATGCCCAGACATGTTCTCGCCATTTATATAGAGGACAGGTCCCTGCGGAAGAACATATGCACCTTCTAGCAAGAGTAAGTGAACCACATTGCTAGTCCAACTGATAATCTTAAATTAGGTGTTAGTGTAATTCTCAGCACACGTGGGATTTTCCACAAGTGCTGTCCAGTCATGCATTACGTTCTAAGTTTTGTGTTTCCCCAAAGCTAGCCACTTCACACGGCTACTATGCAGCAGCAACACGAGCAGTATTTTCCACTAACAGGACACTGCCATCAAGTCAAAAAGACACTCTGCCCATCACACAAATGAGAAATGTGGTATATGAATTTTAGTGCTTGTGCGATGCCAGGTATGTAGGCCCTACGTTGCAATGACTGGTAAATCATATCAAACAGCATGTCACTTTGGCTGTTTGCAGTAGGCAGAGTTCAGACTGTACCTAACCATTCTTGCATAATTCAAACCTAAAAACCTGAGCAAAGCGTCATTTCCCATATTATAATATCAGTTGGAGGCGTGTAGTTTCGACACAAGTTGCTTGCTTCGCTACAACCCAATCGCACTAGGCACTGATCTCCAGATACATGGGCATGAGTTCTTATGTCCAGCCTTCTGCAGCAGAGTTTCCTAGTCAACCTTTTGATGAACACCTGGGAAATTCACAAAAGGACACCTTGAACCATGCAAGTCACCTTGATGTTCAAGACATCCAAATCTAGTCTGCATATTAGTCTTATTTATTACCAACTGCTTAATACAAGTCTGCACATGAAAAACTGGGCCAAGAGGTACACCTTCAGTGAATCCACCTCCAAGGTGGGGGCAGACCAGCAACCTCTCTTGACAGTTGCTTCTCTTGTGCCACAAACCTCTCAGCTCCGGCTTAGATCTCAAAACACGCAAAAACATTTGGACCCATATTCTTAACTCCACAAATTCAGCCTTTTTTGACTGCAGTCATTTTTAAAAAATGAAGTGCCCACAGTCCTAAAATGATTCAAGGTTAAATTTGATTCCTCCAGGTAAAATTTGAATTCTCCAGGAAGACTCCTCAAGACCTGCTGGGTGCCAAATTCAAAACTAGAAACAGCTCTACACAAGTTTTTGGACTTGCTCTTCTCCATAAAAATATTCGCAGTTCAGGCTCAGGACAATCTCACCAAAATTCAAAGCTAACTTTGTCACATGGTTTCCAGCATTCTTAGTCCTTATGTTCAGTAGTCTGAGGGAATAAGACTGACCACACAATGCCACAGAGGGCTCCCTTGTATTTCTTCCAAGTAATTCCATGGGACCGTGGCTTTGATCCAACTTTCCATCAATGGACTTCACTACAATGTGGCATTCCTGTAGTATTACAATGGGATGGCATTTGAGCTTTTTGCCCAAATACAAGGTGAGGCTTAAATAGAGCCAAGAACATTACCAAAGTTAAGCTGAAAATAAATTCTCATTCAGGGACCATTCACATTTCAGAAGTTCGACTTCATTTGGGATCATTTTTTTTACAGGAGTAGGGTTATGCAGATTATGTTGCAAGAAAAAGATTACAAATATTGTCACTTTGCCCACAGCAAGACCCCACAAACTGCAACAAGATCACACAAAGATGAATAGCAAGTCAGCTAGTAACGATTGAGAGAAGAATATTGACCAGGCAAAATGCAGAATTCTTCGCTTTTCTCGAAATGGTGCAGATTGATGGATTGGCCCTTCATTTAACACCTCAGCTGAAGGAAGCCACCTCTGATCATGCAGCATTCCCCCATCAATGCATTGAAGTGTCAGTCTAGCTTATGCGCTCAAAAGTGGGGCTGGAATCCACAACTTTCCCACGAGGAGACAACATTACCAACTGAATTAAGCTTCTGACATAAGGGACTGCTGTACGGTGTCAAATGAATAAACGAAAAGCAAGCACATGCAGTGATGTCCTAACACTGTCAATGCACTACTTGTGTCAAGATAGAGGGAAATAAATGTTAGAGGGTGGGGCTTCTTACTGATTTCACACGCAGGCCAACCCAGTTATATATCAGAGACAGACCCAGCAGCAGTTTGATCTACTTCTGAGGGAACGGAGAGGTGAAACATCTTTTCTTTACACAAAAGATAGTGGGCAACATGACAATTACCCTGGGCTCCAATAATATTTTAGGTAAAAGATCTTCAACCTGAAACATTAACTCTCTTTCTCTCTCTCTCTCCATAGATACTGACAAACCTGCTGAGTGTTTCCAACATTTTCAGTTTTGATTTTAGATTTCCAGCAACTGCAGTATTTTGCTTTAACGCTTTGATGAAGAAAAATGCCGCAACATCTGGCAGCTCTCACAAGAGCTTGAAATGAAACACTGGCTGGGAAATTCGTCTTGTGCAAAAAACTAGCACAGCCAAAATTCACTGTAAATTGAGCCTTGGAGCTCATCTACATAATACTGGTGAGCAAAAGGATGCTGATGCACCTTCAGCCAAGATCTAGACTGAGAGGTGACTAGAAGAGAGAGCAAGCACAGGATCTTAAAACATGTATGTTAGGAGCCTAATGAGCATATTCAAGAGGCTGACTATCGAAAGCACTCCCAGGCCCCTTTGTAGAAAGTCCTTTTGATATACAAATTGACTACCATATTTGTGTACAAAAGGAAAACTTCAGAGTTTCAAAAATGGTTTAAAAAATTGCAAATTCATTTACAAGATGTGGGCTTCGCTAGCTGGGCCAGCATTTGTTGCCCACCCCTAATTGCCCTTGAGAAGGTGGTGGTAGTACACCCACAGTGCTGTTAGGAAGGGAGTTCTGCAACAGTGGAGGAACAGCGGTATATTTCCAAGTCAGGATGGCAAGTGACTTGGAGGGGAACTTCCAGGTGGTGGGGTTCCCATGTATCTGCTGCCCTTGTCCTTCTAGATGGTAGCGGTTGTGGGTTTGGAAGGTGCTGCCAAAAGGAGCATTGGTGAGTTTCTGCAGTGCATCCTGTAGATGATACACGCTGTTGCCACTGTGCGTCAGTGGTGGAGGAAGTGAATGTTTGTGGAAGGGGTGCCAATCAAGCAGGCTGCTTTGTCTCAGAAGGTGTCAAGCTTCTTGAGTGTTGTAGGAGTTGCACTCATCCAGACAAGTGGAGGGTATTCCATCACACTCCTGACTTGAGCCTAGCTGGTGGACAGGCTTTGGGGAGTCAGCGGGCGAGTTCTCACCGCAGGATTCCTAGTCTCTGACCTGCTCTTGTAGCCACAGTATTCATATGGCTAGTCCAGTTCAGTTTCTGGTCAATGGTAACCCCCAGGATGTTGATAGTGGGGGATTCAGTGATGGTAATGCCATTGAACATCAAGGGACAATGGTTAGATTCTATTATTTGGAGATGTCATTACCAGGCACTTGTGTGGCGCAAATGTTACTTGCCACTTGTCAACCCAAGCCTGGATATTTTCCAGGTCTTGCTGCATTTAGGCATGGACTGCTTCAGTATCTGAGAAGTCACGAATGGTGCTGAATATTGTGCAATCAGCTTCTGACCTTATGATGGAAGGTCACTGATGAAGCAGCTGAAGATGATAGGGCTGACGACACTACCCTGAGGAACTCCTGCAGCGATGTCTTGATTGACCTCCAACAACCACAACCATCTTCCTTTGCGTTAGATATGACTCCACCCAGCGGAGAGTTTTACCCGATCCCCATTGACTCCAATTTTGCTAGAGCTCCTTGTTGCCATATTTGGTCAAATGCTGCCTTGATGTCAAGGGCAGTCACTCTCACTTCACCTGGAGTTCAGCTTTTGCGTCCATGTTTGAACCAAGGCTGTAATCAGGTCAGAAACAGTGACCCTGGCGGAACCCGAACTGAGCGTCAATGAGCAGGTTATTGCTAAGCGAGTGCCATTTGATAGCACTGTTGATGACCCCTTCCATCACTTTACCGATTATCGAGTGCAGGCTGATGGGGCTGTAATTGACTGGGTTGGATTTGTCCTGCTTAGTGTACAGGATATACCTGGGCAATTTTCCACATTGCCAGGTAGATGCCAGTATTGTAGATGTACTGGAACAGCTTGATGGGGTGGGGGGGGGGGGGGGGGGGGGGGGGGGGCAGGTTCTGGAGCACAAGTCTTCAGTACTATAGCCAGAATATTGTCAGGGCCATAGCCTTTGCAACATCCAGTGTCTTCAGCCATTTCTTGGTATCACGTGGAGTCAAACGAATTGGCTGAAGACTGGCATCTGTGATGCTGGGGACCTCCAGAGGAGGCTGAGCTGGATCATCCACTCAGCACTTTTGGCTGAAGATTGTTGCAAAAGATAAGGTTGAAGCATTCGCATGATGTTATGGGCTCCTCCATCATTGAGGATGGGGATATTTGTGGAGCCACTTCCTCCAGTGACTTAATTGTCTATCACCATTCACAACTGGATATGGCAGGACTGCAGAGCTTAGATCTGATCCATTGGTTGTGGAATCGCTTAGCTCTATTGCTTGCTGCTTGTGCTGTTTGGCACGCAAGTAGTCCTGTGTTATAGCTTCACCGGGTTGACACCTGATTTTTAGGTATGCCTGATGCTGCTCCTGGCATGCTCTCCTGCACTCTTCCTTGAACCAGGGTTGCTCCCCTGGCTTGATGGTAATGGTAAGAGTGGTGGATATTCCAGGCCATGAGGTTACAGATTATGTTAGAGTACAATTCTGCTGCTGCTGATGGCCTACAGCGCTTCATGGATGCCCAGTGTTGAGTTGCTAGATCTGTTCGAAATCTATCCCATTTAGCTCAGTGGTAATGCTACACAACACGCTGGAGGGTATTCTCAATGTAAAGATGGGACTTCGTATCCACAAGGACTGTGCGGTGGTCACTCCTACCAATACGATCATGGGCAGATGCATCTGCGGTAGGCAGGCTGGTGAGGATGAGGTCAAGTATGTTTTTCCCCTGCTCACCACCTGCCGCAGACCTAGTATAGCAACCATGTCCCTTAGGACTCAGCCAGCTTGGTTAATAGTGGTGCTTCCAAGCCATTCTTGGTAATGGACATTGAAGTCCCCCACCCAGAGTACATTCTGTGCCCTTACCACCCTTGGTGCTTCCTCCAAGTGGCATTCAACATGATGGGGTTATGATGGCACTTCAGGACATGCTGAGGAGAACAGGCACTATTTAAATATAAATTTCTTCTTTCCTTCAAATTACTAACTGTAATTATTTGTCCTAGTTGTAATACTGCAGACACAGCATCATTGATGACACCACATATACAATGCTGAATATTGCACAGAAATGCCCAGCTCAGCAGATTAATTCCTTGGAACTGAAACAAAAGATAAAGCAGTAGATTGGTGGTGGGGGTGTGTGTGCGCGCACACGCGCGCAGTACAGGGCGAGGAACACAACTCCTAATCATTTACTGGGAATAAGGGGCTTGTGCTCAGGAGGCTGCAAATGGTCTCATTTCAACAATCTTCAGGAAGGACGTGTCCACTTGCTTCAACAGAAAAATATTGACAAAGATTTGGGGAGAACTGTATAACCAAAATATTTAAATTAATTCTTTCGCAATCTTGTAGGCACCCCCTAAGATTGTTGCATACCTTCTACTGAGAGGGTAACACATCTGTCTTGGTGCATCAAATCACTGTACTGTTGCATTGTGGTCGTTTAATTTCAACTGCAATTATCGGGGCACGATCTGTTTGAGGCTGCTGTGGAAACTTAATGGGGTCATGGTACTTTGGATAGTGCGAGCAGTAGTGAATGGTGATGTGTAGCAACCCAAAACAGGCTCGACCATGATTCAAATATGAGGTTGAAGTGCCTGTGAAATCAAATAGTTTCGTAATTACGGATA
Source organism: Cetorhinus maximus (assembly GCF_964194155.1). Lineage (NCBI taxonomy): Eukaryota > Metazoa > Chordata > Chondrichthyes > Lamniformes > Cetorhinidae > Cetorhinus > Cetorhinus maximus. The sequence goes on along the minus strand of NC_135882.1, from coordinate 130,067,155 downwards.
ATATCCCCTGCACCCTACCCCACCCCACCCCCACAAATCTAAATGATAATACTCATGAAAGTTTTGCATGTCAAGAGTCATCACAACACAGGAGGGTTGCATTCGACCCAAACTCATGCAATAGAGTGTTTTATTAAAACCAGTATTTTACAGATATCAGCAAGATGGGTGTACCTGCTTCTCACTGCAGAGCCTATGTATGGTGTGGTATTTAACAATTACGCTCATAAATGATTAACTCCTACTTTACCCAATCAACACTCCAATGACTGGGATCTCACCATCCAGGAAAGGAGCAGGATCAGGATCAGTTGATGGGGCTTTAAAATTTTTTGACAGTTTGTAGATTAAATGCACTCCAGACTTGGTCCATTGGTAAAACACAAGCCTAGTTTTTAAAAAATTACTATTCTATCCATTCCTCGCCACAAACTGGGGATTAGCATGTCTGACTGTTGTGTTGACAAACCAATAAATGGTTAATGCCTCTGTTCCTGTCTAGAGGTTTCCAACCAGTACACAGAGGTGGTGCTTAGGTGTTAGTAAGCAGGCCAGCAAGGTTATGATTAGTGTTAACATTTAATTTTTATTGAAGGAGTTTCTTTTAGTAAACTTTCCATTTCAATAACCCCGTGTTCCTGGGAACGTGAACAGATCATTTGCGGATTGTAATTAGTGACGGCTGATTAAAGTAATGACAAATTGATATATGGAGATTTGCTTGGAGGTGAAGGAGAAATGTCACATACAAGGTCTGCTAAAAATGTGGGTTTGATTGGCCAAATGGCTTTCCTCCACTACACATTTTATTCTATTTGTGCATTCTTAGTAATAAAAGCTAATTGTAAAAATATTCCTTTACAAAAAAAATGTAATAAGTTATTCATTACAGTTAGAGAAAACGTCTTTGTTGAATTGAAATCTTTTAATTCTGTTTTCCTGAGATTTGATTAGCATAATACTGTAAGCATTTTACAATTTTGTGGTCAAGAAGGAAAAAATAACTTTCATAACTTCCATCTACTGCCTTATCTCATCTCTTGGGAGTGTCTGTTTGGCTCAGCCATAACACCCTCATCAAACTCCACTCCAGGACTTGAACATAAACTAGGCTAAGATGATAAATCAAAGCCCTCAGGGAATTCTCTGTGCCCTGGCCAAATTCAGCATCAAGCAACACCACCACCAAAAGCAGATTAATTGGCTATTAACTTTATTTCTTGTATGAGACACTGTTTTTTGCAGAATGGTACCACTTTTGCTTACAAAAATGTGACTAAGTTGGAGGAGATTGAGGTGTAGTGGTAATGTCACTGGACTAATAATGCAGAGGACCAGGCTAATGCACTGGGGACACGGCAACAAGTGGAATTTAAATTCGATTCATAAAAAAAAAATCTGAAATTGAAAGCTGGTTTCAGTAATGGTGACAATGAAACGATCATCGATTGTCGTAAAAATTCATCTGGTTCGCTAATAGTATACAGGGAAGGGAATTTGCCATCCTTACCAGACTCAACATTTTCCATTCAACTTTGCTAGGTTAACAATATGACAAGTGTGCTTCAAGTTCAAAATGGATTTTTTTTTTTTGCGATGTGGTTGACTCTTAATTGCTCTTTGAAAGCACCTAGCAAGCCACTCAGTTCAAGGGCAATTAAAGATGGGCAATAAATGCTGACCTTGCCCGTGATGCACGTGTCTCCTGGAGGAATAAATAAAACATTGGAGCACTTTGCGATGTCCTGAGGAAGTTATTTCTTGCTGTCTGGATACCTCAATGTGCTTGATAATTAGCTGCTTTGACAGGCAGTTACTGTTGTTACATAGCACAAACTAGAAACTTAATGGCTAGAAAAATTCTGTTTTTTTTGGTGATGGTCGAGGGAGGAACATTGGCCAGGACACTAGGCCAACTTCCTACTCTTCCAGTTAGTTCCATGGTATTAACTTTCACACAAACCACTGATTAATCAGATGGGTCTTGTTTTAACACATCAACCCAAAGGTTACCACATCTGACAGGTAAGTACTTTCGACCAAGTCTAGGCCTGGAGCAGGTTTTAAACCTACAAACTTTTGACTGCAATGCAAGATCGTCAAGTTTTTACAAACGCAGTATAAGGGCATTTAAGTATCTTACATTTAGCACATACCAATGAGATGTGGCAGCTTTTATTTTGATATTTACAGACTTGAATTGTGGAAAGTTTTTCTAACATTATACTATATGAAACGGTCCATGCGTCTGGGATTTAGTTTGTAAATTCCCTCCTCCAGGCTTTGTACCACAGAGTCTTCCAGTTGGCAGTAAGATTGGTTACATCATACATTTAAGGGTTCAAAACATATGTTGCTTAAAGGGTAAAGCCTGGTTTGGTGAAAGATGATGTGGTAGGAAATTTAGTATTACTGTACAAGCTTTATAATCTATGACTAGATCAAGACTTGATCGGAGGCTAAACAGTTTCCTGTCTGAATGAGAAAATTAATCAAAGTTATTGACAACATTCTAACAGTGAAGCTTAACTTTAATAGAAAGGACTAGGAAGTTATGCGCACTTAAGCATACATTATTTCACATTTGGTTTACAGAGACAGATAGATTCTGTGGCAGACTTAGCCAAAATGGCAGCTTGGAGCTTCACTGCCCTCAATGTGCCAACTCTGTTAAACTGAAAGCTCATTTTTGAAGATTATTGAGTTCCATTCGGACAGATTTTCTTTTCGCATCCAAGTGCCTAAAGATCACCAGTGATTAAGATTTGAAATTCAACATATTGAGAGGTATAATAAAAACAAAACTTAAAAAATTTATGTTCTCAGGATATGAATGTTGTAAAAGCCATGTTTATTGCATATTAGAAAAGGAAAAGCTCAGTTGATAACCAGCTTTTAAAATGCATACCAGAACCAAAGTTGTCAGGATAACATCTTTTGCACATTCCTTTAAATATTCATACAAAAATCAAATCCAAGAGAAAGCTGGATCATTTTTTAAAATTACAACTTTGACATCAATCCTGTACCAAAACGTCAGACACTGTTGATCATCTCAGCGTCAACTATTCAGTTTCCTTGCTGAAGAGAAGGAAGGGTGATACACATGAAATCACCACAGCTTAAGCGGTGCAGCAGCTTGATCAAAGAGTGGTGAGAACAGGCTGTCAGTCAGACGCCTCTTAACTAGTTCCAAGCAACAGAGTGTGCCTAGCTTAATTGCTCATCTGTTTCGTAGCACATGCTGTATGATGGAGACCACAGGGAAAAAGAAACAAAATCACAAACGCACAACTATGTAAAATGGATGAAAAAACAGCTAGTTAAGAATTAAAATTGTTGATAGTTATACTATAATTCATTTTATTTTTGCCTATTAAGAGGCAAGATGAATTGTGCAATAATGTTTCAACTTAGTAAACTGTTCACCATGTTTACCACCTTTCAACAACATCCTGCTGTTAGCATGATCAAAAATCCATAAAATTGATCATTATTGAAAACAGACTAACCTTATTGTAAAAAACAACATAGAACTTAGATAATCTAAGGCTTTGAAACTTCCAGGTTTCCCACAACTCTTCCAATATGCTGATTTTGAGTGTTAAAGTATCAGAAACAACAATAATTGTATACATTTTGCTTGCATTTATTTTAACGACTTGTTACGAAGTAAAATAAACCACAGAAAGTACAACTTGGAGGATGCAAGTTATCCCTGTAAAACAAAAAAAGGAGCACCTAAGACAACAATGGGTATGCCTTAAAATACCCAAGCAGAGCAATATAGCAGACTAGAAGATAGGCTGTGACATCAACATTTTCCATTCAATTTTGCTAGGTTAACAATATGGTGAGTGTGCTTCAAGTTCAAAATGGATTTTTTTTTTGTAAGGAGCAACCAACATTAACTGATCCTATACACAAAACAGCACTTTCTAATATTACACAAAACTGAGCAACACACTACGCTGTATTCTCTAGACTTTTCAAACGAATTTAGAACTTCAAACAGCATATTACACTTAGATTCCAAAATCCTTCGCCGAAAATCAAAAAAATGTATTCTGTACAACACCACATTGGACAAATAAATACTATATTATTCTCACTAATCAGCATATCATATCAGCAACACATGCAATCCACCCCTTCAACCAACCAGTGAACAATAGTGAGTATAACCTTTGCAGACAGCAAAGCCACCAATGTTTCATGAATTCAGGGATGCACTCATGCATGCTGTGCAATTAACTTCCTTCCACTTGAGGATTATGAGTCCCAGCTGTACATGCCCCAGTTGGCCTGTGTGTGCAAATTCCAATGAGATGAAACAATCCCAAATTGTGTTTATGGTCACCAGTCTGGCCATGCTCTGGGGAGATGGAATTTGTGGAGCAGGGAAATAGGCCAAAGTAGTTAACCTTCAACTCATGGAACTGAGACTAGATACCGTAGATATCAGCATTTAAGTTGACTTTAGGAGCCTCCAAAAATCATTCCAAACACGGGAGGTCAATTTATACAGCGAGTATAAAATGCAAACTGACAGTTGTTGATGGACGCCATTTTAAAATACAAAAAACTATTGGTAATTCATATTAAATTAATGTGGAATGGTTTAGTGAATAAATTAATTGTACAAAGACACCTTTAACTGGAATGAAAGGGTTTTAAAACCCATCAAATTCATTGCCCTTGGCATCGGATGCAACGAGTTCCGTGAATTCATTGAGTCACTTTGGCTTTGGCATCATCGTAAACATCCCACAATGGATCAGATGTGGCGCTTTTGGTTTCAGGATCATCCCTCCACATCCGTGGAATTGGATATTGCACATTTTTTAAAAGATCTGATGACCATTTGTGCACTAATAGCATCCCACGATTTAATGAAGCAGCATCAAGTGGAACAGTGCGCATATTTGCACTTTAAGGTTTTTTCTCCTTCAATCATCCATTCCATTTGGTGTGGATATGATCCTTGAATGGCTTGATGAGGCACACATCCAAAGGCTGAGCTACGGACCCCCTTGTATAACTACAATGTGGGCGTTATTTCTTCGCAGGCACCTATTGATCTCATCGGTTATATGGAATCTGAACATACTCCACATTAGTAAGCTTAATTCTTTATGTAGACCACCAGGATGCTTATTTCACACATTACTGATCCATAACTTCACTCCATCCTCATCCATCTAACCCTGGTCATGGACATGCACAAAAACTCCTGCAGGAAACCTGATTTTCAGAAATAAAAACAAGGTTCTGGAAAAACTCAGCAGGTTTGGCAGCATCTTAAGAGAGAAACATAGTTAACGTTGAGTCCAATATGACATCTTCAAAATTAATTTTCAGCAAGGTTTTACAGTTTAAAACTACCACTGGGTTTAATTTTGTTCCAGCTATGGAGGCTAGTACCACGGTGAATCTTGTCCTCTCAAGTCCTGTGGTTTTCACAATTGTTTCAAAACCTTTTCATTCCAGTTCGGTTGCAGGGCATACTGAAATTCATGGGCATTTCATCCATGTTGACGATGTGGCATCATGGGTACTAGGGATTTTTCCGCTGTCTGATGAATTGCTAGAAACTGCTAATTTTGGCAGAAGTCTGCTGAATACTAGACATTTTTGTCCCACGAAGCAGCTGCACAAACCAGCTATTGCTGATTGCAGGACCCAAGGTTTGATTTGGCCCACTTAAGTGCACATATGTCACAACAGTGGATTACAGCCTCAAGTTCAACATGCCCGTAAATAACTTAAGGTAGACATGTGATTTTTAAGCAAAGACACTGAGCAAAGGACGGCTGAGAATGTAAAGTAGCCACTTTCTGGAAAATTCCAATGTGGATTATACTTGACTGACTCGTCCTGAGAACACATGGAACTTCACACCAAAAAAGGTGACACTTGAAGACAGACACTTGAAAAGGAAGAGATGAAATTCAAAAAACTGAACCTTAATCTGTGTTTGCGGGGCAATGGAGACTGATTTCCACATCTCAGCAGGTATCCGAAACCATCTCCTGTGGAGTTATATCTCAAAGTGTGGGAATGATCAGAGTTGAACGAAAATGGACTCTGAGCAAAAGACATGGTTTGTTTTTTCCCTTCCAGGAATACCCAAGGAAATGGGTTAAAAAGCTAGCTGCCAATCTGATGCGTGTTCTAGTGTGCATTGAGAGAGTGAGATCAGAAGATGATCAACTAGACATCCCTGCAGCTTGCAGGCAAAAGGCTTTCTCTCTCTCTCTGTTGCTGGAGGCAAGTCAGCAAAGCCACAATCAAAAAGGAAATAAACAAGACAGCTTCTTCAGTCAACCTGCCGAGCCAGGTGTCTCCAAACCCACTGCAAAACTGCCAAAGTCAGCTCTGCCGGAATCTCACAACTTATCGGCCACAACATTTCGCCATCTACTCCTCATAGACAAGCCAAAGGCTGATTCGTATATTTTAAAAACAACTTTATTTGGACTCAACTTCATTTCTGGTGTGTGCGTGCGTTTTTATTTATTTTTTTTCCCCCTTGGGTTTTTCTTTGACTCAAGAAAGCCTGGTTAAATTGGCTCCTTCTAAAACAAATACATTTGGACTGGGAAAAGGCATCCACAGGGGAATGGATCCCTTTTAAATTAACCTTGGTGCGACCAACTGAGAGGGTTGAATAAAGGGGAGCCAGCTCATTCCTCCTCACCCGGAAGCATGAAATTAGGGATTTAACAAATTGGGGGGCCTCGCCCAGGGACCGGTCGTAACAATATGCATTGCATTTCTGGTGACAATGAAACCACTCTGATGATTTTTGAGTGCCTACTCCGATATATGCTTAAGTTCAGGGTACTGGCTGGTCCCTGTTCTCATGGCACATTTGGTCTTAGGCATCTTCTTCAGGGCAGGTTCCTCCTCCTCCCATTTTCACACCAGTTTTTCACTAACATCAAATTCCCTCACTGTAGCACAGCTATTTGACAAGCTAGTAAACGTCATGACTTTTAGCTTGAAACCAGTGGCTACTTCATTTTGTTTGAAGACTCATTTCTCTTTGTCATTTGCCGCATGGGGTCTGCTCTTTGTGGGCGTCTGAAACTCCCACACATCATCACAATACAGCCCCCATAGTCTGCTCAACCCCTCGTGCTCAATTATAAAGTAAAATGTGCATTTGTGGAGCAAAATAAAATTGCATACTCGCATTAGTAGTCGGGCTCAATGGTTGTGGCTGAAAAGAGGCGTCAGGGGTTGACTTATACACCATGTATATGCATAAATATGATTTTTGGGAGCCGGAAAAATTGAGTTGTCTTATATGCCAGGTCAACGTATTACCACAATCTACAATAGATTCCACATTTGACCCATCCTATAAAATGCCATTACCAACATAAGAAATATTATACAGTAATAGAATTAACTGATGAATATATTGCTGATTATAAACCAGATTAATCTTTTGACAGCAACAATATTTGTAAACTATATGGCCGTTAAAAACTTGGTGCTGTTTTCTGTATCAATAGAGTTGAAGTTTCTAACTAAAACCTTCCCTCGTCAATGAAATATAGTGAAGTTAAGATAGTTAATTTGAATAACTATGGCTTATTCTGGAGGTTGAGGGATTATGTTCTACCTAGGGAAATATTCCTTAATGATCACATGCACTGTTACAAGGTCAGCAATGAAATGCTGGACATCATTCAGGTTAAATCTTATTCGTTGACAACAGATCCCAAGTCACTGCTCAATGTGTATTAAAACAAAGGTCCTAGAAATAGCTCAATGCCCATCAATCATATAACTAAACATTAAAATACAGCAAAATAAAAAAGGGAAAAAAAGGACAAATTCTGGAGATTAAAAACGAAGATTATGTGGGAAATATATAAGATTAACTAATATCTGTAAAAAGACAAGCTTTTTTCATTTTGGCTGTGCACCTTTATGTGGGCTAGACACAAAACATCAAAAGGATCAGGACAGGGACTACTTTCATAATTTCTACATTTTCTGATGGTACCAAATTGGGAGGGACTGTCAACACAGAAGAACTGCTAAATATTACAAGACAACATTAATAAACTTACCTAATGGTCATAGCATAACAGTTAAGACTGATAATTTGGTAAGAAAAATCAGGAGATCACAGATTGTTACTTTACAGGCAATATAAATTAGGGTAGAGAAGCAAAGGGTTGTACAAATGCTGAAGTTGGTAAAAGTTGCGACAGATCAGTAAGTTCCAAAAGTAGAGAAGTTACACTAAACTTGTATCAAATATTGTTTAGATCATCCTTGGAGCTATGTTCAGTTCTAGTGATGTACATGGACTGCAGAAAGTGCAAAAACAATTTGCAAAAGATGCTACCAGAATTGAGATTACTTCTATCTGGATGAACAGCCTTTTGAAAAGAAAAGGCTGAGGGATGTCCTAATAGGAGGTCTTTAAAATTTTGAAAGTACACTTTCATTTGATAGAGGGGGGTTTTCACTTGCACAGGAAAGCAAAACAAGAGGCCATCAATGAGACAATCACTAGGAAATCGCAGGGAATTCAAAAGAAGCTTTACCAAGAGAATGATGAGAATGTAGAGGTCATTACCAAAGTGATTATGAAGGCAATTAGTATGGATGCAATTATGGGGAAACTGGAGAAGCAAATGAGGGAGAAAGGAATTAGAGAAGAAAGGATGGGAGGTGGTTCAAGAGACGTGGATATAAATGCTGGCATGGACTAGCTGGACCGAATGGTCTGTTTCTGTGCATGTGTTCTATGTAATCATAATCCCTTTTTTCTCTTTGCAGATACTAACTAACCAGTTAACCAGCATCTGTCTTTTTTTTTAAATTTTAAAATCTGGAAACACAAGGCAATTCTGAATAGGATTTAAGTACAACGCAAGATATTACCAACCTACTGGTGAATTAATAAATCTCTATTTCATAGACTAAGAAAGAAATAAATAAGAATGTTACAATCCCCACAGAGAAAGATAACTCTTTAAGGAATCCCCATGACAACAACAGAAAGGAACCAATGGATAAGATTTCACTTTAAGGCTTTTACTGTAAAAAAAAACTAAAATCAACCCAGATCAAACATTAAACAGGCAACTAATACTTGCCTTTAGTTTGATGCGGGTTTTTTAAAAAAAATTCGTCCATCGGATGTGTGTCACTTGCTAGGTCAACATTTATTGCCCATCTCTAATTGCCCTTGAAGGGGGGTTGCAGTGAGCTGCCTTCCTGAACCGCTGCAGTCCATGTAGTGCAGGTACACCCACAGTGCTGTTAGGGAGGGAGTTCCAGGATTTTGACCCAGCAACAGTGAAGGGACGGCAATGTATTTCCAAGTCAGGATGGTGAGTGACTTGGAGGGGAACTTCTCTACATCTGCCTGCTGCCCTTTCACATTAGCTACTAATAGAACAGAAATATGTCTTACAGAATGCTTTTAGTTTATGCCATGCTCCTGGTAGCCTTAAAGTAGGGGTTCCAAAACTGTGGGGCATGACCCCCAGTGGAGTTGCGAGCTTCCTCTCCTCTGTGGCAACAATGGCAACTGAGGAGCAGAGACTCAAACAGGAGTTCTGGGATCGGTTCCATCGGCCCTTGATAAGTGCACACACAAATTTTTCCTTGTCCTGCTCCAATGGGTGTGGCCTAATGGAATCAGCTCAAGGCTTGAACTGCCTGCCACAGAGCCTGCAAAACGAGAGTTGAAGAAAACACTGCTGTTCTCCAAGTCTCCACTGCTCTCAGCTGTACCTCCTCACCCCGTTCTCTCCTGCCTCTAAATTTTACCCTGACACCCCAGGTGACAGCTCCAATCCATCGCTCTCGCAACTCGAGCCTCCCTCCCTGCTCTCAACGCTTCACCCCACCCTCTTGCTCCCCCCCACCACTCACTCTGGAGTCACAGCAATTTTCAAGCTTCAAAATGGGCTCAGTGGGGAAAATTTTCAGGAAGCAATGCCTTAATAAGAACAGTCTCAAGTCACTCCTAGCTCTTCAGCAGAGTTTCCTCTCTCCATGCTTCGTCAGGTCCACCCAGGTTTTCTCAATCCAATCAGCACCAGCATGGCACGCCTTGACAATTCCCCATTCCTTCCATCTTCAAGAGCTCATCTGTCTGATCCTTTTCTTCTGAACAGAAAAAGAGATCCCTTAAAAGCAACTAGCTTGGTCTTTAACACAAAGTTTTCCCTGCTTTTCCACAGCAGCAGCCTTTGTCCTTCTCTTCTGTAACTCGTTGCAAAAGGTGCTGAAACTGCTACTTGACACCTCAAATGAATTTCTATTTGAGTTTCTCGCCCCAAGGCAACCTGAGATTTTTTTTTTTTTTTTTTTTGTAAAAATATACTTTATTCATAAAATATCTTCAATCACATTCCAAACCATTTCAAAAACAACATTACAAGGGTACAATCCAGGTTAAACTTTTACAAAATGTATCACCAGGTGCATCAGTACAAACAATATTACAATCATTTACAGCCTTTCATTTTGATCTGTACAGCCCGAGGGGCTCTAAACAGTTCCCAGTCTCTCGGTGCGCTGTGGTAGAAAGGTCTTAGACAGCGACCCTTCCCCATTGCGCCTTTGAAGCAGCTGCCCCAAGCTTTAGTGCGTCCCTCAGCACGTAGTCCTGGACTTTGGATTGTGCCAGTCCGCAACAATCGGTCGGGGACAACTCTTTGTGCTGGAAGACCAACAAGTTTCGGGCAGACCAAAGCGCGTCTTTCACCGAGTTGATGATCCTCCAGCTGCAGTTGATGTTTGTCTCGGTGTGTGTCCCTGGGAACAGCCCGTAGAGCACAGAGTCCTGTGTCACAGAACTGCTCGGGATGAACCTCGACAGCAACCACTGCATCTCTCTCCAGACTTTCTTTGCAAAGGCACAATCCACAAGGAGGTGAACAACGGTCTCTTCCCCACCACAGCCACCTCGAGGGCAACGTGCAGAGGGGGTGAGCCTCCTGGCGTGTAGGAAGGATCTGACGGGGAGGGCCTTTCTCACCACCAGCCAAGCTACGTCTTGGTGCTTGTTGGAAAGTTCTGGCGATGAGGCATTCTGCCAAATGACTTTGACAGTCTGCTCGGGGAACCATCCCACAGGGTCCACCCTCTCCTTTTCCCTCAGGGCCTCTAGGACGTTACGTGCTGACCACTGCCTGATGGACTTGTGGTCAAAGGTGTTTTTCTGCATAAATTTTTCCACCAGGGACAGGTGGTACGGCACGGTCCAACTACTTGGAGCGTTCCGCGGCAGCGTGGCCAGACCCATCCTTCGCAACACCGGGGACAGGTAGAACCTCAGCACGTAGTGACACTTGGTGTTTGCGTACTGAGGGTCTACGCACCGCTTGATGCAGCCGCACACAAAGGTGGCCATCAGTATGAGGGCGATGTTGGGCACGTTTTCTCCCCCTTTATCTAGAGGCTTGTACATCGCGTCCCTGCGGACACGATCCATTTTCGACCTCCAGATAAAGCGGAAGATGGCTCGAGTGATCGCCATCGCGCAGGAGTCTGGAATGGGCCAGACCTGCGCCACGTACAGCAACAGCGAGAGTACCTCACACCTGATGACCAGGTTCTTTCCCGCAATGGAGAGGGAGCGTCGCTCCCACATGCCCAGTTTCCTTTTCACCATAGCCACTCGCTCCTTCCAGTTTCTAACGCATGCCCCGGTCCCTCCGAACCATATCCCCAGCACCTTCAGGCCGTCAGCCCTGACAGTGAAGGGGACAAAGGATCGGTCAGCCCAGTTCCCAAAGAACATGGCCTCGCTCTTCCCACGATTTACCTTGGCTCCCGAGGCCAGTTCGAACTGGTCGCAGATGTGCATCAGTCTGCGCACCGACAGCGGATCCGAGCAGAAGACGGCGACGTCGTCCATGTACAGGGAGGCTTTTACCTGAGTGCCTCCACTGCCTGGGATCGTCACTCCTCTTATGCCCGGATCCTTCCTGATGGACTCGGCAAAGGGTTCTATGCAACACACGAAAAGGACAGGCGAGAGAGGACAGCCCTGCCTGACTCCAGATTTCATCGGAAAGCTATCTGTTTCCCACCCATTGATTGAGACTGCGCTACTGATGTTAGTGTAGAGCAGTTGGATCCAATTTCGAATTCCCTCCCCAAACCCCATTTTGGAGAGCACATCCCCCATGTAGGTGTGCGATATTCTGTCAAAGGCCTTCTCCTGATCCAAGCTGATGAGGCAGGTATCCACACCCCTGTCCTGTACATAGGCAATCGTATCCCTGAGCAGCGCCAGGCTGTCAGAGATCTTCCTGCCTGGCACAGAGCAGGTCTGGTCAGGGTGAATCACCAATTCCAGAGCGGATTTGACCCGATTGGCGATGACCTTGGACAGAATCTTATAGTCCACATTCAACAGTGAAATGGGTCGCCAATTTCTAATTTCCTCCCTTTCCCCCTTGTGCTTGTAGATGAGGGTGATGATGCCTTTCCTCATGGATTCTGACATACTACCGGCCAGGAGCATACTCTCGTACACCCCTAGCAGGTCTGGGCCGATCAAGTCCCACAGAGCCGAATACAACTCCGCCGGCAAGCCGTCGCTTCCGGGAGTTTTACTCTTCTCGAAGGACTCAAGGGCCTTAGTCAGTTCATCAGGAGTTAGCGGTTTGTCCAGGCTCTCCCGCGTACTGTCGTCTAAGACCTCCGTGATAGAGGACAGGAAGGACTGGGAGGCCGTGCTGTCCGTGGGCTTCACGTCATACAATCCGGCATAAAAGGATTTGCTGATCCTCAGCATGTCGGACCGTGATGACTTTACTGAGCCGTCTTCTTCCTTCAGGCTGCTGATCACAGAGCGCTCTCTGTGTACCTTTTGGAAGAAGAAACGTGAGCACGTCTCATCCTGCTCCACGTAGCGGACTCTGGAACGGAAGATGATCTTGGAGGCCTCCGAGGCAAAGTGCGAGGCTTGCTGGCCCTTCACCTCTTGGAGCTCCTCCTTGACATCGACCCCCATCGACTGCAGCCGGAGCAGATTCTGCATCTTTTTCTGGAGTCGGGACATTTCCCTCTGTTCCTTTCTAGCTTTCTGGGTGCCTTTGAGGATGAAAAACCTCTTGATGCTTCCCTTGATCGCTTCCCACCAGTGTGTCAGGGACTCAAAGAGGGGTTTCACGGTTCTCCAACCTTTGTAATCCCTCTTGAGCTCCTCAATGTTCTCTGGGGTCAGCAGTTGCACATTTAGCTTCCATGCCCCCCTGCCCACCCTCAGGTCCTTCTCCAAGTGGCAGTCCGCCAGAAGGAGGCAGTGGTCAGAGAAGAACACCGGCTTGACCTCGGTGGATCTGACTGTGAATGCACGGGACACAAACAGGAAGTCTATCCTGGAACGAATGGACCCGTCTGGCCGCGACCAGGTGTATCTACGCTGCGCTCCGTCTGCAGGGTTGCTGAAGACGTCGTGCAGCTTGGCATCCTTAACTGTTTCCATCAGGGATCTGGACGTAGCGTCCAATCTGCTGCCGGCCCTGCCGGATCGTCCAGCCGCATCGATGATGCAGTTGAAGTCCCCGCCCAGAATGACCGGCCTGGAGGTCGCCAGCAGCAGTGGGAGCTGCTGAAAAACCTCCAGCCGCTCAGCCCCTTGTGCCGGGCCATACACGTTAATTAACCGGAGTGGAGCGTTCTTGTACATTACGTCTGCTACGAGGAGTCGCCCGCCCACCACCTCCTTGACCTCGGAGACGGTGAAGTTGCCTCCCCGCAGCAGAATACCCAGGCCGGAGGAACGAGAGTCGTTTCCGCCCGACCAGATCGATGGCCCATGGGACCACCATCGTGACCATTGCCTGTAGGAGCTGAGGTGCGGTATCGCACACTCCTGCAGAAACAACAGGTCAGCTTTGACCTTGGCTAGGTGGTCCAAGGTCGCAACACATCGCGTAGTAGATTTAATGCTACGCACATTTATGGATACAATCTTTAAACCCATTTTAAAGCATTTATTCTCCTACCAAACCCACTGTCTCTGAGAGTCCCAGACCTGGCAACCTGAGATCACACAGGCACTTCTCCAAACTGAGGAGTTTACAAGGAATTCACCATCCTTGTTTCACCCCTTTTTCAGAGCTGTTTTACTTTTAAGTCAAAGGGACATTTTAAAACATCAATTTAAAAACTGTTAAGTTATGTGTTCATGACAAATTAAACAATTCAGATAGAGTAATGCCCTAATTTTGAAAATCTACTTATAATCAATAAGAAAAAATGAATAATTCGTTAAGTTACCTTTCAAAATATGCAGATGCCAGCATAGATATTCAAAGAATTTTCCTGAACATTTAGCAGAAAAACATTTCAGCTTCAGTTTTGTAACAAATACTAAAACTGGTGGAGTGAAAACTGGTGTTGCAATATAATCCAAATACACACAAACAAGAGCCACAAAACCAAATCATATCATCTACAGTTAGATCAAATCAGCCATAGGGTTAGAATTCATCAAGAGCAGTTTTGCAACAACTGCAAATCGAAGAGCTTTTTCAAAACTTTTGTGCGTAGTTCACTGCTGGTACACAATAAACCTGGTAGTTGCTCTGCCATGGACGCATTTAAAACAGAAATGTCCAAAAAACCTGCAGTAAAATTCCAAAGAAGATATTCATAATAGAGAGAGATTTCTAATACCAGGATTAGATGTTCATTTATTTATTCATTCATGGGACGTGGGTGCAGCTGGCTGGGCCAGTATTTATTGCTCATCCTTAATTGCCCTTGAGATGGTGGCGAGTTGGCTTCTTGAACCGCTGCATTCCATATGGTATAGGTACACCCACAGTGCTGTTAGGGAGTTCCAGGATTTTGACCCAGTTGCAGTGAAGGCATGGTGATATTTTTCCAAGTCAGTTGGAAATCATTTGGATTCACACTGAAGTTGTCAGCATTACAAAAATATTTGGAACTGGATTTGAACAGTTTGGAGGGAAAAAGTATTGAGTAACTAAAAGAATTCTGCTGTTTTCCTAGTCTAAGGCTTTCTGAATTTCCTTGCCATTTAGCCATCGGTTTTAGTGCAGCTTTATTAATGGCAGGGAGGAATTGCTATGCTTCTAACAAAATTGCAAAAGCAAAGTATTTTCAGCTGCTAAGTAGGTTGAGGGACCGAATGAACATCCTGCTTTGGGCGAACCTTTCCAAACTAAGCAGATGGACACCAGGTAAACAACATGTCAGGTCCCTTTTTTGGGGAACACTTCACTTTTACTAGTGCTGCAAAATAGAAGTTCTGTATGCCAAAGCAAAATCGAGCCTTGCAGCCTATTTCTGAACAAAGCAGACTCTCAGCCCACCCACTGTAAAATGTACTGAATGCAGCTGTGTTTTGTACTGGTTGGTGCATTGTTATGCTTGCCCACTCATTGACAGTATCAAAATTCTAGTAAGTAACAGAAATAAAATTACAGTGAGCTGTACAAATTTTTATCTGGGACTTGGAGGGAAATAAAGCAGCGAGGGACATCTTCTTAAATCATCTCATGCCAAGTTATAGTTTCACATTCCACCCTAGTAAACCTTGATGTGACCATTCTTCATTTGTTAACTTCGATGATGAGTCAATAGGCTGTGTTCAACTAGGATGTAGGCTGAGACTAGGAAAACCGTCAGAGCAATGCTTCATGCATGCACCTGTTTCTTGTAGCATGGAACACCGAACAGCACAGGAGCTAGAATCATAGATCCCCATTTCTCTTTATCAAGAGGTACTGAGGCCAAGTGTAGCATTGTCAACTTTGTCAGAGCCAAGGCTAGCTAATTCAGCACAGGTATAACAAAATGTTCCAGATCAAGCACATGTGCTGTTAAAACCCATCTTAACACTGGCCATTCAAAAGTACAATAATGAAGTTGGAATGCCTATAAAATGCATTCCAAGTCTCCTTTTCATGGCAAGTAGTAATGGAATGCACAAAACACTGTCTTAAGACTAGGTTTCACATCATCAAACCCTCAGGTGAAACTAATTACCACTTCCAATGCACAGCTCAAGAACACCAATCGCTAAAAGATGAATTTATATTGTTTCATTTAATCTTCATTGCCATGCCTAATGCATAGCTGCACTACAATGTAGATCACTATCAAATTTCACTCTTCAGTGGAGACCCAGTCAATTGTGGCAGATAATGGAGGCTCCACAGTTAGATAAATGCAGGTTTCTGGCAAAAAGAGAAAGGAGGCAGCAAAAGTGAAGCACATTCTTGTTTGGGTGTGATGAGGTCACACTGTTTAAAAATCTCATTGCTTTCTCAGTTATAGAGATAATTTTAAGTTAAAACATACAGTTGCAACCAGCATTGGGCGTGAAGATACAGCTCCCATCATACTAGCTTGTGAAAAAGAACAGCTTGTTGAGAGATAAAGCCATTTAGATTAAACCAGAGTAAAAGCTTTTTAAAAAAAGGTACTGACGAGAATAGCACTTTTTTGCCTCCCTTCCCCCTGTAAAAGTAGGACTCAGAAAGAATCAATTGGAGCATTAACATCAAGAACATAAAAATCCTAAATTAATTTGCAGGCAGGGAAGAGATGAGGCAGGACTCATTTTCTGATTCATTCCCATTCCCTAGGGATTGTCAAATGGGGTACATTATTTAATTGAAATTCTTCCTAACAATGAGAGAAACAAAACTCACTGCTTAGTTATTGAAGTGCAGTACTCAAATAGGGGGACTGAAAAAACACCATAAATCATCTTGCAATTAACACGAATACGAGCATTTAAAAAAGGAGATTCTCAAATATTGCAACGCAAGTATGCTTAATTCCCGAATGATTCTGAATTGCTCCTGAGACTGGATCTCAAATCAAAAGATCCAAGGTTCACACTTGTCAGTTTTCTAAATCCAATGTCTGAATCTGCATACATTAGCAGTCTACCAGGTTAGGCTTTTCATCCATTCACAGTTGATCTAGTATTTTAGAATTGGCTATGGCTGGGTTGTTTTTGTACAGTTTTATCGAGAGAGGAAACTATCAGGAAATAACTTGTTCTTTAATAAGGCATATTGCCTCTTTGTATTTGGCAATGAAATCAAGAGATACAAGGTCACATAAGCCAGTGCTCTTTAATACTTGCGGTTGTGCCAATATTGAAAACCCAGATCTGAATCAAAAAAAACTTCTATATAAAAACAGTAGATGTGGCCAATTCCAAAAATAAAAAAATTATTCTATCCAACAGGAAAAAAAACTTGTGTAATCCCTACAAATAAAATGTTCTGCATTAAGCATTCTGAACAACTAAATTTGTGAAAGATTAAAAACTTACATCTAAAACAGAAGCCAAGTAAATGAACAAATTTGGTCAAACTCAAAATGATATTTACTGGGCAAAGTGCTGCTGCCAGGACAATGTTTTAACTATTTAATAAGATACATCCCTCCCCAGCCCCAGATACCTCCTTGGAAGTGGGGCACAAAATTCAATTTTCCAAATGCCATGCCATCTCTTAATTAGAAGGCAATTGTCAGGCTAGGATCAGTAGGAAGTAGGGGCTGTCTGGCACTAAATTCAAGAATAATATCCTGAAAAATCAATGGCAGACTGAATCCAGAACCAAACAGGGAGGATAAAAGAGACACTTGGGAGTTGGGTTCACAAGAAACAAAAAGAAAAAACACCCAAATTTACACAAATTTTAACCACAATATAGAATATACCAAACATTTATCTTAATATTGACATGGCACTGAACACAGGAAGTTGAGCACTGCATTATGTTGCAACGTTGCACTGCAGTTTTTCTAAAAAAAAATCACTGCTCAAAACTATTAACACTGCACAAAAGTAGTAGTAATAACAGGTAAAGAGCAAAGCTATTATTACTGAATGTATAACCTTATACAAAATCAGTACAAGTTAAACCAGTAAATATAGCATCAACTACGCAAGCTACTGGTGAACATTTCACTACAGCACAGCCACATAAGCGAAAGCGCCAGTCTTACTTGCCCCGATGATCACATTAACATATACTATTGGAAACCATAAAATAATGTTCAGACAATTTTAATTACAATGAGAGAACCATAATAAAAATAAGTATTTAAAATGTCCCAGTTGGCAGCAATACTCTCAAATTACAATAAATAACCACTGTCCCTGGTGGAAATGCACACTAAACCACAGGAGGAATAAAAAATGCTGAAATCAAAAGAAAACAGAAGCCTCCCTATCACTGCTAATGCATATACAAGGTGGTCAAAATTGCATAGGTAGCCAATATTAAAACACTTATTGCTAGCAGCTGCACCATGGATAGAATAGCATGTTGTCATAATTCAAGCAATTGCTAGCTGCTTTGCACATGCCCACATTGGTGAAAATTAAACAGTTATATGGATGGCACCCTTGCACGCACAGAAAGACTGGAAATCAGCATATGCACACAAAGGAGCTTTTCTTTTCTAACTCCTTAAGAAGAATAAACTTGACGAGCATTCTTTCCACCCCACCCCCCCCTTCAAGCACAAAAAGTTGAGTGCAAGGACATGGATAGAATTAATTTCATGCGTGATTCTGGCAACAGGCCAAAAATAAATTATTTACTTTTTCATCTTAAGAATCCTGAAAATATATACTATTAGCATATTGAAAAGTTCCTCAGATGGGGAGCACCTAAACAGATTTCCTTGCAGAACAATTTACCAGTGATATTGTGAAAGGTTTAAACTAATGTGGCATGGGTGTTGGAACCAGGAGGTAATACGAGAGTAGCAGCAAGGTGCAGAGAATGCTACAAGAGACAGCACTAGTGTTGGCAATAGTGTGGTATTAGGTGGGTTCAGTGTAAAGGGGGAAGGCAATAAAGTCTAAATTAGGATTACTGTGTATGTATGTGAATGTGCGGAGTGCAGTAAATAAGATTGGTGAGTTACTGGCACAGATAGCCACATGGAAATATGATGTGTGGTGATAACAGAGGCCTGGGTCATAGGGCAGGATTGGATATTAAATATTCCTTGATACAAGGTGTTCAGGAAAGAAGAGGGAAACGGGTGGCAATAATGATTAACAACTTCACAGCGTTGAATAGAAAATGTCCCAGAGGGACTAAGGACAGAATCTATTTGGGTAGAGCTAAGGAACAAAAAAGGTGCAATTACATTGCTTAGTCTAGTCTATACACCAGCCAAGAAAGATGTGGAAGGACAAATTTGCAAGGAAATTAGTGGTGCAAAAATTATAACAGGGGCTTAATTATCCAATAAAGACTGGAATGGTATTAGTGCAAATGGCAGAGAGGGGCAAGTGTGTTCAAGAAATTTTCCTACAGCAATAGGCTTCAGTCCAACAAGAAAGGAGACATTGATAGAGCTGGTTGTAGGCGATCAAGTGGATCAATTGACAGTTGGGGAATATTTAGGGACATTGATCATTGTATCTGAAGGATTTAGGCTGGCTATAGAGCAGGACATGAAACAATCCAGAGTAAGAATAACTGGGGGAAGTCAACTTCAAAAGGGGTAAGAATGGATCTGACCCGTATAAGCTGGAATCAAAGCTTGGAAGGCAAAACTGTATCTGAAGAATGAGCTGCCTTCAGAGAAGAGTGGGTTTGGGCACAGTCAAATGTATATTCCCACGAAGGGGATAGGTGGGGCAAACAAATCCTGAGCTCGCTGGGTGACAAAAAAAAAAAGTCAAAAAGGAATAAAGCCACAGGGGCACCTGGCATCGACTTAGGCACTGGAAATGACAATGGCAAACCCAGCCTTGTCACCCCTACAAAGTCCTCCATACTAATATCTGGGGGCTTGTACCAAAATTGAGAGATCTGTCTCACAGACTAGTCAAACAACAGCCTGACAGTCATACTCAAGGAATCATACCTTGCAGCCAATATCCCAAACACCACCATCACTGGTTATGTCCTGTCCAAACGGTAGGCCTGACCCAGTAGGGTCAGCAGCACGGTGGTACACAGGAGGGAAGATCCCAGGTATCATATCAAACATGGGCAAGGAAACCTCCTGCTGATTACCTCCCTTAGATGATAAATCAGTACTCCATGTTGAACACAACTTGGAGGAGGTACTGAGGGTGGCAAACATGCAGAATGTACTCTGGGATGGGGGCTTCAATGTCCATCACCCAAGAGTGGCTTGGTAGCACTACTACTGACCGAGCCAACAGAGTCCTGAAGGACATAGTTGCCAGGCTGGTTTGGCTTCAATTGCATGGCATCCAGGTCTGGGTACCACATTTTGGGAAAGATGTGAAGTAATTAGAGATGGTGCAGAAAAGGTTCATGAGAATGGTTCCAGGGATGAGGAACTTCAGTTATGTAGATAGATTGGAGAAACTGGGACTGCTTTCCTTGGAGAAGGTTGAGGGGAGATTTGATAGAGGAATTCAAAATAATGAGGGGTCTGGCAGAGTAGATAGGGAGGAACTGCTCCCATTGGAGGAAGGATCAAGAAAGAGAGCACAGATTTAAAAGGTAATTGGCAAAAGTAGTAATTGAGACAAGAGGAAAAACTTTCATGCAGCAAGTGGTTAGTATCTAGAATGCAGTGCCTCAGTGCGTTGGAGGCAGATTCAATCGAGGCATTCAGGAGGTAATTGAATTAGTATCTGAAAGGGGAGATTGTGCAGGGCTACAGGGAGAAGGCAGGGGTGTGGCAGTAGGTGAACTGTTGCTTCAGAGCCAGCACAGACAAAATGGGCCGAATGGCTTCCTTCTGTGCTCTAACTGTTCAGTGGTGTTGCAATAAGTGCTGGATGCTGACAGAGGGAATTGCATCCATAAGTTCTCTGCATTAACAATTGTGTTCTTCCTCAGTTCCCAATTGGTCATATTGCCATTAGTCTTCATCACACCAGCTCTTGCTCAATTAAGGGTATAACCAATGCATTTGCTGAGGTCAGTGCCTGGAAGGAGTTGTTCTGAGGGAATTAAGTTCTCAGAGATCATTGGCAGAAACTTTATTACTCTTCTACAAATTGGTATTTTGGAATGTGGGCTTTTCAGAGGCAAAGCTCTTGCTGGACTTTTTCTCTTGGATGGTGGAATGCGACCATGCACAGTGTGGTGTCTAGGAACCCTACTTTTTAAGAACTGATGATAACCTACCTCACTGATGATAGTGCAATCCTTAAAAGGCAGTGTAACACGTGTGAGTGTTGCTTTCAAAGCGACTGACTTCATATCAATTTAGTGTGCATGGCTGCAATGTGACCATATTGGAGGCAGAGAATTCTGTCAATGGATAACAGGACAAGAGTGGGTGCTGAAAGTGTTTCGGTCAGCTCCCGATTTTGCATTGGCCAGAGCACACAGCACCTGGAGTTTACTTTTCCCTCAGTTTCTTGATGTGCTCTTTGAATGGCAACATTGGGTTTAATCTGACTCAAAGGTATTGAATATGCAAAGCTAGAGGACTGTACCATCATACATTATTTGGAGGGATTTTTCACCCCTTGCTGTACAATGTTGAAAGCGTAAAGCACACAATTGTATCTGGTAAGAGTTGGCATTCATGTTCAACACACAATATTATTTTCCAGACAATGGTTAACATATTTCTGCGTTAACCGAATGCAATTGTTAACCTCTTCAGTAACCTGAGCAGTTAAAATACAGCAGAGAAATGCATTGTGGGCATAATTTCTGTAGCAGTATTTAATTAGTGATCTCTCTAAAAGGGTCCTCTCAGTAATCCATTACAGTCAAATTAGTATTTTTTCCCCTATTTATTTTATTAGGCAGGAAAATCAGGGCTGGTGAGTGCACAATGGAAATAATGGCCAGAAAGATTCAGTCACACTGCTACTGGAACACCAGAATGGAGTGCGTCTTCTTGCTCAAGTTACTACAGCAGAAATACTATTGTGTACTCCTAGGCTGCTACAAACGAGCTATCCTCCACCCCATACCTTATAAAAGCCATTAAAACAAACTGAAACGTTGTGTTAGGAAGGGATGTTTTCTTTTATTCATTCACAAGATGTGGGCTTCACTGGCTGGGTCAGCATTTATTGTCCATCCATAGTTGCCCTTGAGAAGTGGGCTAGCAAAATAAAACGTGCGCTTTATTGAGCACCAGGTGATTTAAATCAATAATTCTGTCAGTCATTTGCAGCACAGGAGGCCGCCATTTGGCCATTCAGTCCATACCAACTCTCTACAGAGCAATCCAGTCAGATTGCCTTAAATCTGCGTCCACTAGCCTTTGTACTATCAGCTAGTGGGAATAGTCTTGTCCCTTAACAACCTTATCCAAGCCAGTCATAATCTTGTAAACTTCACTTTTACAATTTTGAACATGCACACTGAGCTTCCATGCATGTCAAACAGGCCAAAGTATATCTATAATTTCATTTAAAAATCTCTACATTGAAATCTATAGTAGACCTAGCAAACTTCTACAAGGAGAGCCAAAGAAATCTGGAATATAAAATGCCAAAACTTTCAACATTGGAGGACACTGTGCTATTAATGTCTAATACGCTCCATTTAATTTGAAGAAATGCCTCGTTTAGATCTCATTCATCTATTCAGTTACCACAGGATGATGAAAAATAGCCCTTTACTCAGTAAGAACGTGTGCTATTTGTATTGTACTTTTATAAACATAGGTGTTAATATATTTGGACTCAGCAGAATCTTGGCATTTAAAAATATTACTGAATAAGGGGAGGGGGACTGGGGAAGCACTACATTAAATGTCATTTTTAAAATTCTGCAGAAATTCAGGTTTGTCAAATGCCAGAGAGACTTCTTAACAAATCTTCGGACAGGCACTAGATTAATCATATACATTGTATAACAGTCTCAATTATTTCACCAGATTTGTGCCAGTGAATGACAATGGTTAAGAGAATCCATTATTGTGGCTAAGCTTAAAAAAATTAGATTCAGAACAGGTTGCAATAATCAAGCCCATGATGTATAAATGAAAAAATTCCTTATGTGCAAGTATCAGAACTAATAAAAGGAGCCTGGAGATAGTAAGTCACTATCCTTAAAAAGGAATATAAACAGACCAGTAACCTCTATCAAAAGAATTTGCTATGAATTTAATATACAGCTCTGGATTTGTGTATCAATCCCAGTGACATATAAAACAAGAAGTAGTATTAAAGGATAATAAACGAAAAAGGTTCATGCCAAGCAATTCTTTTCAACAGTATGATCCTATGTAACAGAGTGCAAGCCATAAAAGGTAGGAATTATTGTACATGTATCACCAGATCTCAACACATACATGCTTCAATTTATCATGGCCAGTTCTTAACATTCCCTCTCTTTTCCCATTTGGACTCAATTTTTGTTGCCACTTTTTAAAGACATGATGCTGGAAAAACTTCCCACAATGTTCTACAATTTTTCCAACTAGCCAGAGTATCTGGAAGTGTTCCACTCAATTACACTAAAACAAATAGCATATGTTATCACAAGTGGTGTCGAAAGTTCCCAGACTAAATGTCTTTTTCATAGTGCAATGCTTCAAAAGGCAACATTTTTGGAGTCACCACTAAAGAATCTGAAAAAACCACCCAAAGAGATCTAATTATATTTGGCAATATCTGCTTGGGTTGGGGGGGCAGGGTGGGAACTTAACACTCAGGTTTTGTATTGCCTTCAAGTTACAAAATTTTTGAAGAAAAAAGGTACTTCCTGCTTGACTAGTTTGCCTGCAGGTTATGTCCAGATCATAGTGAGGGAGGTAGGGGGAGGTTTGAAACCAACACAGAAGACAATGTAGCTGTGTCAGGAGATCTTTTTCTTCAAATTAAGCTGGATTTTAATCAAAAGCTTCAGATGTGTAGGGACAATGAAATATCAGTGCCCTTAATTTGAAAATCTAACTAAAAACAGAAAGAATGCTACAGATGTTGAAGATCTGAAACCCAAAAAAAGCCAAATTTGTTTGCAATTTTGCAGAGAATTCAGGACTTCAGCTAAAAAATTGGATGGCACCTATTTGCAGGTGTGGGGACTGATTTGTGACTTGCCCTCACCCATCCTCATTGAGGCAGGCAGCATACAAACCCCAAGCTGCTCTGCATGTTCAACAGTGAACCCAAGACGTGTTCAGTTAGCATATGTTCCAACCTAAGGCATGTCGGGTTAGCAAATCATATGTTCCAACCAGCCTCCAGCTTAATGCATTTTGTTCCTCGAAGCGAAGCTGCACTGAATCAAGTAGACTGCTGCTGACTATCAGTGACTAAACAAAAAAGGAAATGGAACACCAGGGCAGATTAAAGGCTTGGCAGTTCCAGGATGTGGCACTGAGCCCTGGACAGGAGGAGAGGTGCCATAAAGGAACACCCACCAAAGGGAATGGGAGCAGATGGCCAGGGAAGTTAACATAAGCAGTCTGCCACCACACCACCCACCCCCACCCGAGACCTAGCAGTAGTGCTGGAAGAAATTTAACAACCTCGAGGGTGGTAAAGGTCAGTGGTGTATTTTCACATGACCTCTCCCACCCTCTCATGCTGCTCAATTCTCCATATCCAAATCATTCAGTCAGCAGCAGTCCCTTGCGGTCAGGGCTCACCCCTAACATTCAGGTACTCCACATCACCCAGCTCTCATTGTCTCCACGTTACTCCAGATATTCAGCTATGGCAGGCACATCATCTAAACACCGATTGCTCCCACCACTGCCACTCTGCCAGTGCCTTTGCTTCTTAGCCAGCCAATCACTTTTTTTTTTAATTCATTCATGGGATGAGTGTGTTGCTGGCTAGGCCAGCACTTGTTGCCCATCCCTAGAGGTGCCCTTGAGGTGGTAGTGGTAAGCTGCTTTCTTGAACCGCTGCAGTCCATGCGCTGTAGGTACACCCACAGTGCTGTTAGGGAAGGAGTTCCAGGATTTCGACCCAGCGACAGTGAAGGAACAGTGATATAATCCCAAGTCAGGATGGTGTGCGGCCTGGAGGGGAACTTATACATGGTGGTGTTCCCATGCAACTGCTGCCCTCATCCTTCACGATAGTAGCGGCCATGGGTTTCGAGGGTGCTGTCTGAGGAGCCTTGGTGAGCTGCCAAGGTGGTACAGTCTGAAGCAGGGCCCTCAAGGCCCAGAACTGTTTGAGATCATCCTGCAAAGCTGTCTGCAGCCTCTCCGTGAAAGTCAACAGCCTTCCACAAGCCATGCTGCAACCACTGGGGCAACACTGCATATGAGCGCTAGGTCAGGTAAAGGCATCTGCAAGAGAGGCACCAAGAAAATGCACAAGAGTGAATGGCTCATTTCTGTTTGTATAATTTGAAGTGTTGTTGGATAAAGAGGTTAATGAAAAGATGATAGGGCCCCTCAAACAAATGTAGGGGTTAAGAGAAGTAGCTTTATAGAAACCAAAGTGTCCAGGAGCACTGCAGAGGCCAATTTCATTGCAGTTACATGTGTGCCCAGCTTTTCAACAAATGCACTAGTAGATTTTAATTCATTTACTTATTATAAAAACTACAACACTGGAGGAGGCCATTCACCCCTTTGAAAGTTGCACTTAGTTCCACATCCCTGTTTTTGGTCCCTAACCTTCCAAGTTCCTCATCCCCAACTCTATCTACTTTTTAAAACTAGTTTTCCACCAACTTGTCAGGTGGAGCTTTCCAGATCGCAGCAACTCTTGAATGAAAAAGTTCCTCCTTATCTCCCTTCTGGATCTTTTGTCACTGATTTTGAATCTATGACCTTTAATCACCGATTCACTGGCTACAGGGAATAACTTTTCTCTGTCATCCTGTAAACTTCTATGAAAACCCCTTAAGCTTTTCTGTTCCAAGGAGAACTGTCCTAATGTGACTGTCATGCTAAAGCTTATAACTATCTTCATCACTATCTACTACTTGTCCAACCTTCTTATATTCTGCAAACTTTATAAATGTTGCTGCCTACACCAGACTGAAGAGTTTTTTTTCCCCAATTTTGATAAACAGTAATGCTCACAAAAAAGTGATGCTTGGGGAACACTACTGCAAACCACATCCTAGAGTGAAAAAGAGGCACATCTTCTGCTTCCCGTCACTGAGCCAATCTTTTATTCATACCATAAGATGTAGGAGCAGAAGTAGGCCATTCGGTCCATCAAGTCTGCTCTGCCATTCAATGAGATCATGGCTGATCTGATAATCCTCAACTCCACCTTCCTGATTAAAAATCTGTATCTCAGCCTTAAATATACTTAACAACCCAACCTCTACAGCCCTCTGCGGTAAAGAATTCCACAGGTTCACTACCCTCAGAGAAGAAATTCCTCCTCATCTCTGCTTTAAGTTGGCAACCCCTTACTTAGATTATGCCCTCTGATCTTAGGCTCTTCCACAGGGGGAAAACCTCTCGGCAAGTATCCTGTCAAGCCCGCTAAGAATCTTATATGTTTCAACAAGGTCGCCTCTCATTCTTCTAAACTCCAATGAGTACAGGCCCAACCTACTCAACCTCTGCTCGTAAGAAAATCCCTCCATACCCAGGATCAACCTAGTGAACCTTCTCTGGACTGCCTCCAATGCCAGCATATCTTTCCTTAGATAAGGGGACCAAAATTGTTCACAATATTCTAGGTGTGGTCTAACTATTGCCTTGTATAGTTTTAGCAAGACTTCCCTATTTTTATACTCCATTCCCTTTGAAATAAAGGCCAACATTGCATTTGCCTTCTCTATTATCTCCTGAACTTGTATGCTTGCTTTTTTTTGTGATTCATGTGCGAGGGCCCCTAAATCCCTATGTTGCAGCTTTCTGCAGTCTTTCTCCATTTAAATAATACTCAGCTCCTCTATTCTTCCTGCCAAAGTGCTTAACCTCACACTTTCCCACATTCCATCTGCCAGGTTTTTGCCCACTCACTTAACCTGTCTATATCCCTCTGTAGACTCCTTGTATCATCCTCACCACTTGCCTTCCCACCTTTTTTTAAAATTATTCATTCATGGGATGCAGGCTCTGCTGGCTGGGCCAGCATTTATTGCCCATCCCTAGTTGCCCTTGAGAAGGTGGTGGTTGAGCTTCCTTCTTGAACTGCTGCAGTCCACGTGGTGTAGATATGCCCAATGCCGTTAAGAAGGGAGTTCAAGGATTTTGACCTAGCGACAGCGAAGGAATGACGATATGTTTCCAAGTCAGGATGGTGAGTGAGCACCTTGGTGAATTCATGCAGTGCATCTTGTAGATGGTACACGCTGCTACTGTGTGACGATGGTGGAAGGAGTGAATGTTTGTGGATGTGATGCCAATCAAGCAGGCTGCTTTGTCCTGGACGGTGTCAAGCTTCTTGAGTGTTATAGAAGCTGCACTCATCCAGGAAGTGGGGAGTATTCCATCACACTCCTGGCCTGTGCCTTGTAGATGGTGCACAGACTTTAGGGAGTCAGGAGGTGGGTTACTTGTCACACAATTCCTAGCCTCTAACCTGCTCTTGTAGTCACAGTATTTATATGGCTAGTCCAGTTCAGTTTCTGGTCACTGGTGACCCAAGATGTTGATAGTGGGGGATTCAGTGATGGTAATGCCATTGAACATCAAGGGTCGATGGTTGGATTCTCTCTTGTTGGAGATGGTCATTGCCTGACACTTGTGTGGCGCGAACGTTACTTTCCATTTGTCAGCCCAAGCCTGGATATTGTCCAGGTCATGCTGCATTTGGACATGGACTGTTTCAGTATCTGAGGGGTTACGAATGGTGAACATCATGCAATCAGCGAACATCCTCATTTCTGACCTTATGATGGAAGGAAAGTCATTGATGAAGCAGCTGAAGATGGTTGGGCCAAGGACACTACCCTGAGGAACCCCTGCAGTGATGTCCTGGAGCTGAAATGACTGATCTCCAACAACCACAACAATCTTCCTTTGAGTCAGGTATGACTTCAACCAGTGGAAAAGGAGGTTTCCTTGTCCATGTTTGCCTTGATGCCATGAAACTTCATGGGGTCCGAAGTTAATGTTCAGGAGTCTGAGGGCAACTCCCTCCTGACCATATACCACTGTGCCGCCACCTCTGCTGGGCGTGTCCTGTCGGTGGGACAGGACATACCCAGGGATGGTGATGGTGGTGTCTGGGACATTATCTGTAATGTGAGGATGACTATGTCAGGCTGTTGCTTGACTAGTCTGAAACAGCTCTACTAATTTTGGCACTAGCCCCCAGATGTTAGTAAGGAGGACTTTGCAGTGTCGACAGGGCCAAGATTGCCATTGTTGTTTCCGGTGTCTAGGTCAATGCCAAGTGGTCCGTCAGGTTTCATTCCTTTTTTGTGACTTTGTAGTGGTTTGTTACAACTGAGTGGCTTGCTAGGCCATTTCAGCGGGCATTTAAGAGTCAACCACATTGCTGTGGGTCTGGACTCACGTGTCGGCCAGACCAGGTAAGGGTAACAGGTTTCCTTCCCTAAAGGACATTAGTCATCTGCAAATTTGGCAAAAGTACATTCACTTCCCTCATCCAAGCCATTAATATATATAGTCAATAATCGTGGCCACCACTTTCCCCTCAGCCCATTGACTTCCATCTTCTTAACAAGCCTCCTATGTGGCATTTTGTCAAATGCCATCTGGAAGCCCATATGGATATCTGCTGCATTACCTTGAACAACCTTGTCTGATGCTCAAAGAATTCAAATCAAGTTGGTCAAGTCTTCCTTTAAAAAATCCATGCTGGCTCTCTTTGATAAACCGTCATTTGGAAAGGATGAGTTAATTTTTTATCCCCAGTAATGGTTTCTCATAACTTCACCACCACTGATGGCAGCCTAACTGACCTGCAGCCACCTAGTTTATTCCTCTCTCCTTTCTGAAGTACTGAAACACTAATCCTCCGGCACTACTCCTGTTTCGATGAGGATTGAAAGATTGCGACCAATTCCACTGTTTCTGCATTTGCATTCCACCTGGACCAGGTGACATGCCAACTTTTAGTAATGTTAATCTAATTACCTTTTCTCTATCTATTGCTATTATCCATGACTTTCCTCTCCTCTATGTAACCTCCCAGCATCCACTTCCTTTGTGAACACAGATGCAAAACACTGATTTAATACTTGAATTGTGTCCTCTGCCTCTACAGGAAGATTTCTCTTTGGGCTCCACAAGTCCAGCTTTTTCTCTGGCTAACTTTATAGGTTCATAAAATATTTCAGGGTTCAATTGAACATTGCCTGCTAAAATTTTCTTTAAAGCTCTTTGCCTCTCACACATTTAAGTTTTTCAATTCCCTCCTCTACTTGACATAATCCTCCTGGTTATCAACTAAATATTGCTCCTGACAGGTAATAAGCCTCATTTTTCTGTTATATTTTAATTTTCGATCATACAAGCCACATTAGCTTTGGATGATCTACTTTTTTCCTTCAAAGGAACATCCCTGGCTTCTATCCAAACAATCTCTTCCCTGAATTCTCTGCTCCAATTCTGAATAGAGATTATAGGGCCTGAACTCTGCTCTTTGTTTCTTACCTGGAAATCCAGCTGCTCCTTTCTTGCCCGACCTTCCAACTCAGCCTGGGAGAGAACTGTGTGGTGCCACATACTCTGGAGGCCTTCTGTCAAGGGCTGGAGAGTCAAAGGTAAGGAAGCCACACCACTTTTTTTTTTTAAAAAACAGCACTAGCTTCATAACGCAGGTAAAAGGTCCAGCCACTTTCAGAAGCCAGGGAGAAGTATGTTTTTAAGGTAAGTGGGTAGCATTGGGAGTTGGCGGGGGGGGGAAATGGTTTTAATTCTAACTTTTCCTGGGTAGCTATTACTATAAGACAGTCAGAATCATTTGAAGTGTGCGATTTAAATCGTAGTTTCAGATGGTTCCGATTGCAGGTCACTATCAGAAGTTTGAACTTCCTGGGCAATTCCTACCTGGGATCTTCCGGAGTGGGGATGGTGTCCTCAGCATATCTTTGGGGTACCCACAGTTACAACACCCGGGAGCTACGGGCCATTAATAAACAGAAAATACAGGAAATGTTCAGCAGATCAGGCAATACCCATGGAGATGTAAAGAGAGTTAATGTTTCAAATCTATGACCTTTCTACAGAACTGGACAAAATTAGATGCATCAGTTTGTACAAGTAGAGAGGCAGGGAATTGGAGAGGGGAAGGAAAGAACAAGAGGGACAGTCTGTGATTGGTTGGAAGGCAGGAGAGAAGTGATTAAATGACATTGGGAGAATGTTGCAAGGCAAGATGGGGCTGTCATGGGACAAGTAAATGAAACAAAAGATGAGTTTAGAGGTCAGAGCAGCAAATGGCAACAGAAGGACTATAACCAGCACCTGCTGTCGGAAAAAAGAGAGCAATGATCATGATCTGAAATTTTCCTGGGTAACTATGAGTCCAGAAGGTTGTAATTTAGAGCCTTCCAAAAACTGCCATAGGATTTAAATGGATAATGTACAACTACCTCAAGAGTATATTTTCTCTCCCACATCCCGGATGCTGAATTTTACAAAAAAGTTACTTGGACTGGAAAAGGCTAAAATTTTCACCACAAATTTCAGCATTGTTCAGAAAAAGTTCCAGCAGTGTGGCTGGATAAGGCATAACTAAATCTACACAAGAATTTGTTCAAGTCCCAAAAAGGCTTTAAAAAAAATAAAATCCATCTTCTAGAGTTATGATATATCCACATTGAAAGCACTATATAGGGCACAGGCACAAGGCAAATTAGCCCATTGGTCTAACAACTGCTCCGTCTTACCAACAGCATAAAGCAACTGAACCCTGATCCCTTGAAGGTTTATTCTGAAGAAGCCAATGATCTGAATCTCGTGTTTTTAAGACCAGAGATAGCCACACTAATCTAAACTGAAAGTGACAGCATGAAAAACAGACACCCAGCTTCAGGCAGTAGCAACAGGTGAGGATGGGTGGGTGAGGGAAAGGAGACAGTCTCACATTACAAAATTAGTTTTGGGTGTAAAAGATTTCATGTTATTGCCTGAAGCTCAAAACATTCCACAAATAGGGATTCCCTTACTTAAAAGGATATTAAACAAAAACTCTTTTGGTGCTTTGACAATAGAATTAAAAAGGGAAAAAAAAATTACCAACTTATTCCTGCATTTGCTGACTGTTCCAAGCGTTCATCCCAAAAACTTTCACCGAGTTAATTAAAAATACACATTTCACATCCACATATGGGTTACCGACTGTTCACTTCATATGTTTCAACTCGATGGACAGAATTGTAATCAAAAAAGATGGACCAAAACGGTTATCCCAAGCTAAGCAAGAGAGTTTGCCTCCATTACAAATGGCTTCAAAAGAAAAGCTTTACTGTAAATCCCGAGTCTAAACTCTTTTAGGTCTGCCACACGGTGATCAATCAATAAACCTTAAAAGATCTGGCTTGCAGGAAGCCATTTTCATTCCCATACCACATTTTACTGCTGTTCTAAGATGTCTTATTGACATCCTTTGGAAAGCTTCACAGATTCTTACACACAGGTCAGATTTATTTTTAAACAATCTAACAGCTGGAAAAATAAACAGTACATTTTCAAGCATTCCACACAAAACATATCAAGCAACAAGTTATGACTCTAGAGTCCATAAGAAAACTAACTTTGCTAACATTTGATTTTTAGATCTATTTTAATATTTCAATAAATGGCCTTTTTAAAACCATAAAACCATAATATTCAAATTAACCAGTGACAGAAAATGATGGATAAAAATCTCTTCAGGATCACACGATAGAAAGACTGTGGCAGTGCTTACTCAAAGGCTACTGTGTAACGAGGATATTGATGACTCTAAAATGTAGGGGTTCTGCTGTTAAGGTATTGTAACTCTGCTGCTTTGGAGAATTTCCAAAAGGTTTGCAACAAGCAAAGTCTCGGCACAGTTTTTAAGAGGGCAAATGTCGTGGGGTGGGAATGGAGCAAAAGTTCCACAAAACCTTAGGAGACCCGACTTCTCTGATTAATTTGGGACATGAAATATGTATCGCTGGAGGCCAGAATGCTAAGTGAGTTTAAGCATACGGACTTCCAGATGGACAAAAGACTCCACTGATTACGTCAAGACTACGGAACTGACCTGGCCCCACACCTGAGTCAACCCCACCTAGAGTTGACAACTGAGACTAAGTGTATTCCTGGGGGTTTCATCACATGACTTGCCCCCACACTCTTGCTATTACTCAGCCAACACGTCTATCCTTGTGACGTGCTGCCTTCCTGCACCAACTGGAAAGCAAAAAGACTCATTCCCCAATTGGATGATGCTTGACTGTCAGCCAAACAGCCTTTTTCTCTACTTTCAATATTTTTAATATCTGGAAAAGCTAAAATTTTCAACGATAATGACAAGAGAAAAACAATATTTTAAT
Source organism: Cetorhinus maximus (assembly GCF_964194155.1). NCBI lineage: Eukaryota > Metazoa > Chordata > Chondrichthyes > Lamniformes > Cetorhinidae > Cetorhinus > Cetorhinus maximus. Next base: position 130,034,819 of record NC_135882.1, on the reverse strand, counting down.
GTCACGATCTCCAGGGTTGCGCAAAGCACTGTTCTGGAGATTGATCTTCAATTACTGGAGATTCCAAACCAATCTTGACGGGTTGGTAACCTTAACCCCGTCCAATGTGAAGATGGAGGGCAATTTTTTTTTTTATTATACACAGGAGATTTAAGGGGACACAGCAGAGCTAGGGTCAATCTCTGCATTTACTGGTCACAGGATTTTCCAGCCACATTAGGCAAGTGGACACAGACAATGCACCCATAGTGACACTTACACCTGTCTGCAAACTGTAGCTGTGTCTGTGCTGAAGGGCACAATCTCAGACATTTGGGATCATGTTGGGAGAAGTTTTAGGGCTAATATATTTTACAGCTCTAATTCAAAGGTGCTTCTCAAAACAATTGCCAACCACGTTGCTTTCATGCTGACTACACCCGATTTATAATATCGTAGTATATATTCAAGGAGTCACCCCTTTGCCCTCAGCTGCTGCTCTATCTGCAGGGGAGCAAGCAGTTAACCAAAACACAGCAGCACGAGTGACTTGAGCCTGACCAAGCTTTAAGGCATCACTTCTAATACCGCTTTCTTTGGCTTAAGTGTAAATTTTCATCTGACTGCACTTTTGTGAAGCGCCTTGGGCAAGGTTTTCCTACGAATAAAGCACTACATAAATGCAAGTTGTTGTTGAGTGCTCCATTCTATCAGTAGTGATACAACACTTAACAGCACAGCACCATTTGTTCACAAATGTAAACTGTGGGGGAGAAAGGAGAACGGAGACTTTAATTTGAAGTTATATTCCTTTCTCTTCTCTATTGCCAATCATGCAAACTTCTCAGTAATACAAGCTGTTTCAGTCCTGGTCTATTAATGTAGATTTTGGAAGCCAAGCATTTGTCAGCCATATTTACAGTTATTTTTCCATAGCTTAATGTTCAGCTCTTTACTAGAGTTTTTACTAGAGTCCAGCACTGGACTACGGACGCCTGGCTGACCCACAGTCAGGGATCAAGTAAAACTGTCATACTACCTGGTGGAGCACTGAGCCATACAGGCTAGAGGGTGCCAGGTTCAATTCCTAACCAATACTGTGTTAGTTTAACTCAACTGAATCAGCATCAATTTGCATCTATGAAGCAAAACATCCCAAGAAAATTCACGGATTATCAAATAACGGTTGACACAGCCACAAGAAGAGATATTAGACCAAGTTTTTGGTCACCTGTCCTAATAGGCAAGATGATAACACAGCTGGCCGTAATGTGGTAGACATTGGGGTTGGGAGTGAGGGATAGAGAGGAGAAAGCATTTGGAATGGACTGCAGGAGGGGGGTCATCATTTCCATTTGGATCACCACTGGCTGACCCCTGTTGGAAAACGTAGATGCCAGAAAATGACAGGGTTTGGCAGGGAGAGTCAGACCTGACTGCAATGTTCACCATGGCTTAAGAACCTAGACACACATGAACTTAAGGAATCAGAGTGCGGCTGGTGACCATTAACTGTATCACAATAGGAAACAGTGGCTTCAGGGGCAGCAGATAGAAGGGCTGAAAAAAAAGAGAAACAGGAGTAATCTGATCAGTAAATGTTTACTTTTCAGTCTTACCACTATTTACAGTGGTGAGGGGGCAAAGTACTTCCTCCTCTCTCTAGGTTTTAATCAGACTTTCCAGATTGGGGGTGGTGGGGGTGAAAGAGAAAGAGAAGGAAGGACACAAACCATTGTACAGCAAATGGGAGTTGCTTCATTTGACTTCTGTTTGTTGTTATATGATGTCAAATGGTCAAACTTTAAAGTTCTGCATAGTTATACATCAACCACACAATAATTAGATTAACAAAATTATAGTACGAGGGAAAAAAGACAAATAAGCTTTTTCTAAGATTAGACCATCAAAAATTCTTGTGGAAATAAACTTACTCTGTTCTTCAATACCACTTTCCAAACAAAAACTAACTTCAGCTGATCAGTCAGTATTGGGACTGAAACAAAATTATCCCAGCTGTATTAATTTCAAAGGTTTGTGAAGTAATTTAATATTCTTACTTTTGAAATACTGTAGGATATCTGGTATTCAACTTGCTTCTGGAACCAGCTAACAGGAGACAGATGACAACAGAATGGTTTGCCACCAACTCTGCCCTTCCCCAGGGAACCATTGCTTCTACGGTCACTTTTCAGTCTTTGTAAAATTACTTATTTGGGAAGGGAGATTAAAAAAACAGAAGAGGAAGTAGAGAGAAAAAGAAAGAAAAAAAGGTGGACGTCACTTCACACACCTATCTCTCTGATGCACTCAGGACATAAACACAGGATTAAATTTTAGCTAAAATAGCCTACAATGAAATTAGAAGAACTTGTTTTGGACATAGAAAGCTCAATTTAACTTTTCTTTTTGGAGATCATTATTGCCCTTTATACAAAAATATTGTGAATAGGTCCTTGACTTAAATCAACACTAGACCACCACCCCCGCCTCTCGTGACCCCATGCCCCTCCCCACCTCTCTGCAAGGAATGTGGCTATGTGCGGCTTGAGTTAAACAATGTTTAGCACCTACTGGCAGAACCTCTGGCAGTTACTCATTTCTTTTTGTCCATTTTCTCTCTCAATCTCTGGAAACTGAAGACCCATCAGCTCTGTGGCTGGCTTGAAAGTCTGGCTGTAAAACCAAGATTCGAGGAACATTCATAAATTGTTTGAGCTTGGTCTTTGCACAGACCATTTATATCCATTCAGCTCCAACTCTATGAACTCCCTTTCCATTATTTTAGTCACCCCATCAGATTTTGCTACATTTGGATAAATTTTTATTTTCCTGAAATTTTCTTTACTCCCACCCTGCCCAATGTAAGAGTTCAGAAGCACCATGTGGCTGTTTCCTAGGCCTTTGTGCTGTAGCAGCCAATGAGAAACATGCTAAATATCACCGAGCATAATCTCTCCCCTTAGAATTAGGTGTAATTTCATGACCACTGTGTTAGAATTTATACGCACAGCATAGTTCCTGAGGTTAAAGAGTTTTCAACTTATTGGGATTCAATACTGACGCAAGTGGGTAGTTGATTTTTGAGGTGAATAGCCACCATCAGATAGATTGTAAATAGTATGCGCATTACCACACAGACTTGCTTGACACTGGTCCAGATCTTGAAGGCATCTGATTCAGGTATCCCACGCAAGACAGTTGCAGTCATATCATGAAGCAGTTTCAGGATTGTGAAGAAGTTTCTTAGAAATCCAAGTCTCTGGCACAATCCACAGCACCTCACAATTTACTGAGTCAAATGCTTTGGTCAGGTTGATCAATGCAATGAAGAGTTCCTAGTGGTGTTCTCAACATTTTTCTTGGACTTGTCTAGCAACAAAGACAGGCACCGCAAATCAACGCAAGTCCTAGTGTACAGAGTAGCTGTTGTCATCTAATTCCTGTACTTTAGTGAGACCTGGACTGTGCATCAGCAGCAAAGAGTGGAGAAATTCCAGCAGCAATGCCTCTGCCACATCCTCCGGATTCAACAGGAGAACCGTCAAACAAATGCTAATGTACTTCTTGAAGCCAGCTCCACAAGCATTCAGGCAAAACTTCTGCAAAATTAACTGTGCTGGACTGGACACTTGTGTCCGGATGGCTGAAAAGGGTTTCCCATGCCAGGTCCTGTTTTCTCAACACTCAAATGTTCCATGGGGTGACAAAGAAAATGGTTCAAAGAAAATTCTGAAGCTCTCCCTGAAGTGTGGCAGCATTGACATTAATGACTGGGTGGAGCTTGCTACCAACCATTCAAAATGGCAATAACCTGGCTATCAAGCAGCACCAAGCTTTGAGTCTTAATGATGAGGCAGTGGCAGCAGAGAAGAAAAGGAAGCAAATCCTGCACTCCAAGTCCCACTACCTCCTGGGACATCCTGCACCATGTGCTCAAAGATCTGTGCTGAAAATCTGTCTGTTCAGTTACATGAAGACCCATGGCAGAAACTCAGGACCCCGAGTAGGTATCATCCCCAAATTGAGGGACAGCGATTTCCTTCCTATTGATACCAATCAATATGTAAACACATATTTCAAAAACTGTGTCCCTTTTTGTGAAAGCATGATTTCTGGTGTCACAAACAACTGCAGAAAGGGATAATATGGTAAGCTCACCCAGGAATCCTTATTTTGTGCCAAGAATGCAAGTTCAGTGAAAAAAGGGTATATATATTTAAACAAAAACTTTTTTCTGCAACAAGTAACCTAGAATTTTTACTCTTCCCAATTCCTGTTAGCAGCCTTAGCCCTATTTTCTGGAGCTCTCCCTTAATGCTTCTGCCTCATTGTGTTTTCAAATCATTTCCTGAAAACCTACCTATTTGATCATGATTTTGGTCACCGCTCCCAAGTCCCTCTCTTCTGCCTTAGAATATAATATAATGCCAAGCAAAAGCAAGTCTAAAGTTTTATAGGTCAAGAAGTGTCTGTATGCACTTTTGTGATGTGATATGAACAGGTGACATTCAACCTAACCTGCCCTCTAACCCATTAACTAGGGTTGCCAACCCTCCAGGATTGGCCAAGAGTCTCCACGAATTGAAGATCAATCTTTAGGGCACAGCAGTGTGCAACCCTGGAGAAAAATAATTGGAACATTAAAGATTGATTTTTTGTCATTTTCTTTGAACATTTTGATCTACTAGATATAAAAATATTGAAAATTTGGGAGGGGGGGGGGGGTGCGGAGGGCAAGGGGGAGGTTGTTTGGATGACAGTTCAGCATCACCCAATTAGGTAACGGAATCTTTCCGCTTTCCAATTGGCATAGGGAGGCAACACGTCACAAGGATCCATGTGTTCGCCAACTAATGGCTGGAACACAGGGGCAAGTCATGTGACGAAACCTCCAGGAAAAGATTTAATCACAGTTGGTAACCCTAACCTCAACTCTAGGCTATCCTTTCCTGTTCCAAACTGCTGGTTTTCAAAACCCAAGATTGGTCTCACGTGACCACTACTTCATTAATTAGGTCATCTTCAGCCTCAGTGGTGTTTGGCACTGTGGGCCTTGATATCTCAACTTAGAAGAAACCCAAATCTTGAATATTAAAAGAAGGACACAGCAAGGAAGCATAGGAGATCAGTAACTCTGCTACAACACAACAGCACACCTAATTTTAAAAAGTACTTTATGCCTATAAGCTGCTTTGGGAGCTTCTAGGATCGTTAAAGGTGTTAGATAAATGTAAGCTCTTTATTTCTCAAGTTGAATAAATCCAACAGCAGGCATCTCTTTTCCCAAATGCTTCCCAAGCTTCCAAACTAGGCTGGAGTTTGAGACAGTGCAGTCACTCCATTTGCAGTCTACATGATTCAGCCAATACAGTCATATCTCAAGACAATAAAGCTCTCCACTTCATGAGAAAACCAGCAGGCTCTGTCTATTTCAGCAAAAATGGGCTTCCTGTTTGTTTTGGCACTAGTGCTCCTTGAGAGAAGCCCCTTGTGAACCTTCGACATCCAAATAGTCTTATTATTCAATGCACTTTTTGTAGCACAACGGAAAGCTGAAAAAGAAAGTAAGGCAAACTAATGCAAGGTCACTTGCACATCTGCAACCTATTTTCTGCAGCCACTGATCAACACTGACTAAGAATTGTGTGACTACATCAGTGCAATTTTCCCACAATTATAGTAGGCCACTTAAGACCAATTTTTAACAAAATTTTCCAATCCCAAAGATGTCACTAATTGAGTACAGTTGAGGACTAAAAACATTTAAGGATTTCCAAGCATTTCCTTCTGTTGGATTGGGTGGGGGGGCATGGCAATGGACAAAGATTTACTTCAGTTAGGCAAGAGACTTCAGAGAATACATGTCACAGTTCAGCTGTGCCCTTTCCTCCATCCAAATACTTAAAAATCACCCAGCTAAATTAGTTTTCATAAGCAGAATTCTCTCTTATGAGCCGAAACCTGAAATCTGAGTTATACAAGAACTGACAAGCATAGATTATGTAGACGTTAGCTGCATTTACACTGCACCCAGTTCCAAATCCAGCCAGGTACTAAGTACTGTTTTTACTCTGCTCAGCTCTTGCCTGACGGAAATCTCCTTATCCTTTCTAGTAGACAACCTTGTTTACATATGAATGCATGAACATACGAGCTTTCTCATAAATGGTGAAAGATGTAAACGCTTAGAAAGTATGCAGGAATTCCTGTGCTCTACGTTAAAATCAGGCAACTCCAACACCATGCTAGATACTTCATATCAAAATAGGTTTGACATCTTGCAGAATTCCAAAGTCAAAGTGATCTGATCTGTAATTCCTTCCTCTAATAAGTCTCATTCCACATCTGGTCAGAATCAGTTTGAATCAGATTCAGGATTTACACTGAAAATTTACTGCTGTTACAATCAAAATTAATTCAAAAGAAACTGAACTTAGGGTATACATGATCACTTAGACACATCATCTAATTTGGATTGTGAACACAACTGGAAGGTGCAAGAACAATACCAACAAAAACTCAACCATGAGTGGCGTTCAGAAGATATTCCTTCTTTCCCTAAAAAAATAGTGGCGGACTTCTAGAATAGTTTTTACAGAAAAGTAGCAAATGGTACTTATTCACGCCTTTGGGGAAATAAACTCTCCTAAATTTGGGTAACTCAAGTTAAATTTCAAAAAATGAATCACGTACATAACGATGATGAAATATTCATGGAATATATAATTAAAATACTCATTTCCAATTAAATGGACCAAAAAACTGTAGGGAAGGAAATTTGCCCAAATTGCCAAAATGCATTCCCAGCATGTGAAGCTAAGCACTGGAGATAAAAATCATTCCCATTATGATTACTGAACTACTGAGGCTAATAGAATATTATAGATGGGAAACCATGGTCAAGGCCAATCAGATTATTTTGGGATTACACATCCGTTGACATCAAGGAACAATTATACACATTTTTCTCCTCAGGACAATAAATTGGTCGGATTATGATCTGCAGTAGGTCAGATACTTCGTTAGAATCATCGAATCATATTCAACTCAAAACATTCTCTCCACAGACACTGCCAGGCCTGCTGCGCTTTTCCAGCACTTGGTTTTTATTATTAGTTCAGGTGATAATTGGTCTGTGGAAAAGACAGGGATTGATGAGCCTTGCATCCTTTACTTTCAATATACCAGTCATCTTTACACCCCAAAACACATGACAATTTATTTAATTCCACAAACTGATAAATAATTGAAGAACTACAATTAATCAACTTATTTAGTAAGACCCAAACTGAACTGCAGATTCAGTCAAGATTTCCAGCAGCAAAAATATTTGAGGTTTACATGCATAATAAATAGTTCCGTGAGATAAAATGCTACACAAATTCATTAGTTGTGAATGGAGTTATCTTAAACCAAAATTAAGTTTAAGTTCAGGTGAGTGAGAAGCTATTCGAAGTAATTAAAAGCATGAGGCAGGTCAAAGATGGGTTGTTACAACCTGCATTCTTTAACATTTTCTTTGAAATACCAATTGTAGTGGTTACATTGCTGAACTAGAAATCCAGAGGGCTGGATAATAATGCAGAGAACATGCTCAAATTGCAACAGAGCAGTTGGAGAATTTTAACTCAGTTTAAAGAACACAATATAAAAAAGTCAGTAAAAGTGAATATGAAACTGAGATTGTCATAAAAATCCATCTAGTTCACTAATGTCCTTAGAAACATAAAAACTAAGAGGAATAGGCCTTTCAGCCCTTCAAACCTGCTCCACCTTTCAATATCATGGTTGATCCTTTATCTCAATGTCACATTCCTGCTTTCTCTCCATACCCCTTGACGCCCCTAATGTCCAAAAATTTATCAATTTCTTTCTTGAATATGTTCAGTGACCCGGCCTCCACAGCTTTCTGTGGTAGAGGATTCCACAGGTTGACCACCCTCAGTGAAGAAATCCTTCCTTATCTCAGTCCTAAATGGCCTGCCCCATATCCTGAGACTGTGGCCCCTGGTTCTAGACTTCCCCAACCACAGGAAACATCCTCCCTGGATCCATGCTGTCTAGCCCTGCTAGAATTTTATACATTTCAATCAGATACCCTCTCACTCTTCTAAACTCTATGAATACAGGCCCAGTCGAACCAATCTCCTCATATGACAGTCCTGCCCTCCCCAGTATCAGCTAAGTGAACCTTCGCTGCATTCTCTATGGAAAGTATATCCTTTCTTAGATAAGGAGACCAAAACTGCACACAATACTCCAGGTGTGGAATCACCAAGGTCCTGTATAACTGCAGTAAAACATCCTTGCTTCTGAACTCAAATCCTCTTGCAATGAAGGCTAACATACCACTTGCCTTCCTAATTGCTTGCTGCACCTGTATGTATACTTTCATTGACTGGTGTACAGGGACAGCCAGATCCCTCTGTACATCCACATTTCCCAATATATCACCATTTAAATAATACTCTACCTTTGTTTTTCACACCGCAGTTTATAACTTTCACATTTATCCACATTATACTGCATCTGCCATGTGTTTGCCCACACAACTTGTCTAAATCACCCTGAAGCCTCCTTGCATCCTCCCCACAGCCCCGCCCAGTTTTGTGTTGTCAGCAAACTTGGAAATATTGCATTTGGTTCCCTCATCCAAGTCATTTATATATATCATGAATAGCTATGGTCCAAGCACTGATCCCTGCGTTACACCACTAGTCACCGCCTGCCACCCAGAAAAAGGCATTTATTCCCACTCTCCGTTTCCTGACTGTCAACCAATTCTCAATCCATACTAGTATATTACGCCCAATCCCATGTGCTTTAATTTTGTCCACTAGCCTCTTATGTGGGACCTTATCAAAAGCCTTCTTGAAATCCAAATACACCACATCCACTGGTTCTCCCTTTTCTATTCTACTAGTTACATCCACAAAAAACTCCAGTAGATTAGTTAAGCATGATTTCCATTTCATAAACCCATGCTGACTTTGTCTAATCGCGTTAATGCTTTCCAAGTGTTCTGTTACCACATCTTTTGTAATAGGCTCTAGCATTTTCCCCACTACTGATGTTAGGTTAACTGGTCTGTAATTCTGTTTTTTTGCTCCCTCCTTTTTTAAATAATGGGGTTACATTTGCCACCCTCCAATCTGTAGGAACTGGTGCAGGGTCTATAGAAGTTTGGAAGATGACCACCAATGCATCTGATATTTCCAGGGCCACTTCCTGTAGTGCTTTGGAATGTAGATTATCAGGCCCTGGGGATTTTTCAGCCTTTAACCCCAATACTTTCTCTGGCACTTATTTAAAAAAAAGTGATACTGATTTTCTTCAATTCCTCCCTCTCACTAAACCCTTGGTTCCCTAACATTTCTGGGAAAATATTTGTGTCCTTTTTCATGAAGACAGAACCAAAAATTCTTCTGCCATTTCTTTGTTCCCCATTATAATTTTCCCCCATTTCTGGCTGTAAGGGACCTACATTTGTCTTCACTAATCTTTTTCTCTTCACATATTTATAGAAGCTTTTACAGTCAGTTTTTAATGTTCCTTGCAAGTTTACTTGCATACTTAATTTTTCCCCTCTTGATCAATCTTTTTGCTGAATTCCAAACTGCTCCCAATCCTCAGGCTTGCTGCTTTTCTGGAGGGGAGGAAACCTGCTGTTTTTACCTGGTCCGGCCAGTCTCACACCAAGCTGTTGATGAAGTGGCCTAGTGAGCCACTCAGTTGTAACAACTATTGCAGCGATTCAAGAAAAGTTACAGGTGCCAACGAAAGGCAATAAATGAATGCCTTGCCAGCAACATATACACCCAGAGAATAACACAACATAACTGAAGTTCATTTTAGCTGTGCTGTATTTATTAAAAACAATAAAATCATCTGGATTAATTACCCACTATCCTTTTATCGTTAGAAAAAATTTCTGCCTCACTTGATCTGGTTGCTGAGACAAAAAAAAAATAATGGATTCCTATAATATATTTTTAATATGACTTTCGATCGGCAGGGTAAGTGCTACTTTAAAAACTGGTTTCAGCAGTCGCACCTGTAAAGAAAGCTCATTACCTCTACTCTAAGGATGACCACTGCAGAAGATGTCAGACAATCTCAGTTAGAATTGCTGGTCTTCAATAGATACCATTTGTAATGAAGACCTCCAGAAACAAGTCAAAATTTGTTTTGAAGAAGAGCCATATGGACTCAAAACATTAACTATTTCTCTCTCCACAGATGCTGTAAGACCTGAGTTTTTCCAGCATTTTCTGTTTTTATTTCAAAATTTGTTTAATGTCTACTATGAAAAATTGATATGTTTGGATTAAGAGAGCAGAGAGATCATCAAATTCAATTACTTTGATAGCTGAACCATTAAAAGGAGATGTTGGCCCACAGGCAGTAATGCCTTTCCCCACAACATGCAATACCAGTTGTGCTCACAGATTGTGTGCAAATTTCATAGGTGTAGTTTTTAAATTCAAAAAAGGTGCCTTTTGCACAAAACTCTGAATCAGAATTCACATCATGCACATGCGTATTATGATAGCCAATGAAAAATTTCCATCCAAGAACCTGGTCACCTATCAAGCAATTCACAAAAAAGGCACATGAATCATTTAGTCTTATGGTATAAAACTCTATTATTGGTGTATCTTGCCACATATTAATTCCATCCGCAAATAAATTTACCAGATCTAACACAATGATGTTTTCAAACTTTCACAGGGAGGAAGAAGAATGTGGTGAGCACATTCCATGGTTTCCAGGAGCTGATGTTCTAATAAAAAGGATCATTGTTAGTCCTCAGCATACCATCTCAGACATATATTTACTGATGGAAGTTTTGGTTCATACAAGGCTCGGTCTGCTCACAGAAACTGCCTTCATAAGAGAGGCTGGGTAAAGACAAGTTTCCTTCCCTCAAGTATTAGGAGAAAGCCTGAACGGTAACAATCTCTGCATCTAAAGCGTAGTAACCTTATATGTACAGAAACGGGTTCAGATGGTTCAAAAACATCAAGTAAATACTTCAGGCCCCCCGAAGACTTGCTCAGAAGACCACACAAGGACACTTGCCATAAGTACAATAAATACAAATGCTTGCAAAAAAACAGAACCAAAAGCAAATTAATTTACTTCACAGTTAGTACTGGCACTCTAGCAATGCTGCTGTTGGGATTGCAATTTAGCTTCAGTGTCTACTTTAACCTAATTAGGACTTCTGCTACCCAAACTTCATCTCCTCTCTCCAAGGGTCCACCTTACTAGAATCTTACTTTGATCTTATGTCAAGGTTAGATCATAATCTCTTTTGATTGTTTTTGTGATTCATCCTAGTTTTGAGTAAAAAAGTTGTCCAGCTCTCTTTTGATAGCTCTCCAAACAAATATGGTATTCCTTTAACATCTTAACTTACAAACTCCATTCTTAGGTATATCGCTCTGGACAGAACGGTAATCAAAATGGGAAGTCTAATTCATGTCATTATTATTTTCTCGGGAGTGGAACATAAAGCCCAAACTTTACTAGTCAATTTTCTATTTGAGCTCCAACTCTGAAGTCACAGATGGAGCAAAAAACAAACCCTGAATTTAATGATATGCAGGGTCATCGAAAATGAAAATAGGAACCATTATTATGATCCTCAGCTGAGGTTACCATTGAACAAGCCTTACCCCAGGGTCGAACCCAGTTTGATAGATCCTAACCTTTATTTGTTTGTTTAGATTCATGGAGAAGGGCTACTAAACAGTCAGCTAATGAACTTCTAACAAAAGCATAAAACATTTAATAAACAAGAACTGTATTACAATACTCCACCCATAACTATGCCTTTACAGATAGACAGATTTGTGAGGATAGCTTTTGTAACTTATGTTACACTTTATTGTTCACAGTAAGTGCAGTTCATGTAAGTCAATTGACAACCTGTGGTCAGACACACCAAACTCTGAAACCAAGTGACAGATCCCACCCCAGACAAATGCTATGGCTCTCCCCTCAACTCTTCCCCCAGGCTCGACATACCATGAGCCAATCAGTCTCACTGAATTCCGTCTTTCACACAAGGTTTCCAATCTCCACTTTCCAAGAACTCGCTTTGCAATCTTCTCCCAAACCAACGCTTTCCAGCAAAGAGTTTTGAACACTCCTTCTGATGTTCCTCTCCCTGGGTCACCACATGCATTCAAGCTTCCTTCCATGCACTCACTCTCACCGATTCAGCTGTCAACAGTACACCACTGCTTCACTTGCCCATAGCAAAGAGTTACAGACCTCAAGTTGCCTCTGAACTTTCTGACTTCTCACAAGCTTTTATATTACTTTGACTCTGCTTCCTGCAGCTTGGAGTCTTTCTCTGCTCCTCACACTTCACTTAACAGAACCTTTTCCAGGTTCCTGTCCTTCCTTTAACTGAAAGGTCTGCTTGGGACTTTCTCCAGTTCCACTTCCCTGGATTTTTGGGGACTTTCTTCCTTAGCTTGGGACTGGCTATCTGCCCCTTTTAGGTTGCTTCTGCCTGGCAGCTGTCTTCAAAACTGAATTCAAAAACTGCTGTTTCTAATTTCGTGTGTGTGTCTGTGGGAGGGACCTGCCTCTCTGAACCCCTGTTGCTAGGGAACAACCCAGTTCTTCTACTCGTGTTTTTGCTTAACTTCTTACACAGTCTTAAAACTCTCATTAGAAGTGCAGGCACCTTTTAAAGTGAAACTAAAACTCAACTTGACCAACACACAGATACAGAAATACAAATCAAACTTAAACATTAAAGCTAAAACTCATTCCTAACATCCACATATACCAATATAACTTAAGCTATTTCCTAACACCATTAAAAGCAGCCAAGGTTTAGAAGAAGTCAAATCTCTTAACTGCAATAAAAAAGAGAATGTCAGCTAAATAGAGCGATTCACTCACAAGCTAAAGTTGAAGATAACAGAACTTGCCAAGTAAAATCTTCATTACAGCAGAAATTAGAAGTCAGAAGTGATATTAGACCAGACAAGCACAGGAAAGGAAGAGGTTAAGTAGCAGCCAAACATGCATTTTATCCTTGATGTATATGGAAGAGCAAAGTCCCAAATATACAACTGGCAGGAATGGATTGAAAATAATTTAGCTTTGGTCAGGCAAAAACAATAAAGCCCACTCATTAAGCTCAAAAAACCTCAAGAACAACTCCCCCCATTGTGAACAGAATAACCAAAAAATGGTAGCTACGCTCGCCTGACAAGCAGTACCTCGTCACCCCATTCTCACTTAAGTGCATTGACACCATCAACTCTATCGCTGCTTGCTCACCTCTTCATCCTACTACTTTCTGTGCAACATCACAGGAGATCAAGTAGTGTTAATAAAAACCTTTATTAATCTTTGCTCATGAGGTCAAAAGTTTAAAATCTTCGTATGATCAATGCTGATCTTTCCTGAATTCTCTGATGTATGAATATTTTTATTTGAGGGTGGGACATCCAAATCAGTTCAATACATTCCACTTATAGTTTACTGAATCTAACCACATAAACCCAAACCAAAATGTACAAAACACTGATCCATGTGACCAAATTAACTAAATGGTCAGATCCTGGAGTAGTATTTATTGCATGGTAATTTACTACTTCAAACACAGCACAATGGGAGGATCCACATGAACTTCTATAACCTTGCTGCTTAATAGGTAATCAAAGAACTCCAGTTTTTCTTCATAAATATATCTTCCACAAAAAGTAATAAGGCTGTCCCATATTTCGTGACCGACTTAATTAGATTCAGGTCTCTTTCTACATCAACTCTTACTACTCATCTAATCCTAGATATTAAGTGGAGATATAGCTTAATGGAAGACACCTGACCAAAATATTTTGATTTCCAAAGCCTCTATTCGATCAGAGTCATATTTATACAAGCTTATGTTTAGCAATACAGTCTTGGAAACTCAACGAAATGGCTGCTACTCTTACTGAATGGTATCTGTCAGAGCACAATTTTTGTTTAGTTTCATATCCCATGCAACTTTCCCAGTGGAGTTGGGGGGGCAAAGAAGAAAATAGCAATGCTCAGGTGGGGCACAGATGATGATGCAAATGAAATCAAAGTTGATGCTCTTCTGGCTTTCCCTCCAAGAATAAGCATTTCCAAACTCACTGGTGCCTTCCCAGAGGGTTCCCAATTAAATCAGGAAGACATGCGAATGAGGAGCAGGAGTCAGTCACTCAGCCACTCAAGCCTGCTCTGCCATTCAATAAGATCATGGCTGATCTGATCCACATTCCCACCTACAACCTTTCAACTCCCTTGCTGACCAAGAATCTAACTCTGCCTTAAAAATATTCAAAGGCCCTGGTTCCACTGCCTTTTGAGGAGGAGAATTCCAAAGGCTCACAACCCTCAGGAAAAAATTTTGCCTCATCCCTGTCTTAAACCCTTATTTTTAAAAAGTTACCCTTAGTTCTACATTTGCCCAATTCTGGATTCTTCCACATTGACCCTGTCAAGGCCCCTCAGGATCTTGTATGTTTCAATCAAGTTGCCTCTTACTCTTCTAAAGTCCAGCAGATACAAGCCTAGCCTGTCCAACCTTTCCTCATAAGAACTAATACCATTCTAGGTATTAGTTTAGTAAACTTTCTCTGAACTGCTTCCAATGCATTTACATCCTTCCATAAATGAGACCAATACTGTACATAGTACTCCAGATGTGGTCTCACCAGTGCCCTGTACAACTGAAGCATAAACTCTTTACTTTTGTATTCAATTTCCCTTGTAATAAACAACATTATTAGCTTTCCTAATTACTTGCTGTACATGCATACTAGCCTTTTGCAATTCATGCACTGGAACACCCAGATTGCTCTGCATCCCAGAGCTCAGTAATCTCATTTAGATAATACGCTTTTCTATTGCTCCTGTCAAGATGGGCAATTTCACATTTTCCAACATCATACTTCATTTGCCAGATTTTTGCCCACTCACTTAACCTATTGATATCCCTTTGTAGCCTCATGTCCTCTTCACAACTTACTTTCTTACCCATCTTTGTCGTCAGCAAATTTAGCAATCGTATCTTTGATCCCTTCATCCAAGTCATTTATGTGAATTATAAAATGTTGAGGGCCCAGCGTCAATCCCTACGGCACACCACTCGTTATATCTTGCCAACCAGAAAATGACCCATTTATGCTTGTTTCCTGTTAGCTAGCCAATCTTCTATCCATGCCAATACGTTACCCCCTACACCATTTCTTGAATGTTACTCATACCCTGTATAGTGAAGACCAATGCAAGATACTTGTTCAGTTCATCTGCCATCTCCTTATTTTCCATTATTAATTCCCAGACTCACTTTCTTTTGGACTAATGCTCACATCGTTAACTCTTTTCTTTCTAAATTTCTATAGAAACTCTTACAATGCCTTTATATTTTCAGCTAGCTTTCTCTCGTACTCTAATTTTTCCCTCCTTATTAATCTTTGTCGTTCTTTGCTTTATTTAATATTCTGTCCAATCTTCTGATCTGCCACCCATCCTTGCGCAATTATATGTTTTTAAGTTTGATACCATCCTTAACTTTTTTAGTTAACCACAGATAGTGGATACTCTCCTTTGATTCCACTCCCCACCCCCTCCCCCCATGCTGGAACATATCTATTCTGTATATTCTGAAATGTCCCCTTAATTGTCTGCCACTGCTTCTCTAGTGACCTATCCCTTAACCTAATTTGCCAGTTCACTTTAGCTAGTTCGAATTTCATGCCCCCACTATTGCCATTATTTAAATTCAAAATACTAGTCTTGGACTCACTCCTCTCTCCCTCAAACTGAATGCAAAATTCAATCATATTATGATCACTGCTACCTAGGGATACCTTCACTATGGAGGTCATTAATTAATCCTATCTCATTGCACAACATCAGGTCTAGTGTAGCCTGCTCTCTGGTTGGCGCCAGAACATGCTGCCATAAGAAACTCTCTCTCAAAAACATTCTATGAATTCTTCATTGAGGCTACCTTTGCTCATCTGATTTCTCCAGTCATTATGTAGATTAATCATGGGGGATTTTATCACCGAATCTTTCTGACAAGCTCCATTATTTTTCTTTCTACCTCGTCCTATGTGGTTACTGTTAGGGGGGCCTGTACACCACTCCCACAAGTGACTTCTTGCCTCTTTAATTTCTCATCTCTACCCAAACCGCTTCTACATCCTTGTTTCCTGAACTTGGTTCATCCCTCTCTATTGTGCTAATACCGTATTAATTAACAGAGCCACCCCTCCACCTTTTCCTTGCTTCCTGTCCTAAATGTAATGTATCCTTCAATGTTCAAGTCCCAATCAAGGCCATGTTCAAACTGAAGTTCTGCTATAACTGGACAAAGACTTTAAAAGAGGCTGAAGCTATGTCTGCCTGTGACCCTGAACAAAAAGGAATTTTCTGGCAATATCTGAGAAGATGACACCTCGTTATCAATGAGGAGACACTAATGACCCTTGTGGCTGCAGAGATCAAATTCAAAGGGAATTATCCAAAGGCCATGTACATTTCCTAAACCAGGCCTGGCCAATGGAGACTACCAGCATGCTAGATTAAAAGGACTCTGCAACCTTTGAAATTACAAATGACTGAGACACTAACAATCTCAAGAGTCCAGATAAAGGAATATACAACCTTTGTCAAAGCCAAAGTGGACAGGTGTGAGTCATCATGTGGCCATCCTCCCATTAACCCTCCCCACCCCCCGCCCCCCAAAAAGCTGGGAGAACCAGTTACGCTGTCTTGCTGTACTGCCAATCAATCTATCATTTTCCATCTAGCAAGCAGTTCAGAAAAAGGGCTCTCCCCAGGTTTGAATATCTGTGCTTTTAAATTAAATTAAACGCCCCCCCCTGTCCATATCAGGTTCAATACTTTATACACACCCATAAATAAAAAAAGTTAGATTTACCAATTATTAATTGATCATTTATCCATGTATAAAAATGTTAGTTGGAATTAGTTGCTCAGTCAAGTGAGTAATAGTTTAAATATGGAGAGCCAATTGAAAACAAGTATTTTAGCTCCAGGTAAGCACTGCAGGAATTGTTCCTGGAAGCATGATCAGCCCAGCATTTTCCCTCAGCCCAACATTTTCCCTCAAGCCATAAGGTGAGTTGAGTTGATGATGCCAGTATTAGTTCTATCCAGAATGGCTCTGTTAATGAAGGAGGCAGTGCCAAAGCACGGAGGAACTGAACAATAGCAAGGCTTGGACTGACAGGTGAGAGGTAACATTTGCAACACAATTGCCAGGAATGATCAGGTTGCACAAGGAATAGCCAGCCAGCAGTCTACACTCAACACCACCCCCCTCCCTGACTTTTAACAGCATGATTATCAATATCTTGCATGTAACTGATTGGAACTTAAAACTGAATTATTCATAACAGCATGGTTACGTGAAGAGGGCATGGACGGGGTACACTGCTACTACAAATGGCCCACATTCTGTCCCCTCAAAGCTCCTTTACCATCTACAAAGTTGTGGTTGCACCCATTTACCAGGTTGGGTGCAACCACAACAACATGCAAGTAGCTCAGTATCACTTAGGAAGAAACAGTTTGCTTGAATGGCACAGTACATGAACAGGGTCAATACTCACCCCTTCCATTACTGTGGCCACAGGGTACAAAGTGCATTTTCAGCAACTCAAGTTATTTTGACAGCACTGTTCAACTGTCACCACTCTCACCAAGGTGCAGCAACGTCATTAGAACAGCATCCCCTTCAGTCTTGGACGCATGTTGCCATTCCTTCAGTTGCTGGGCCAACACCCTGGAATTTCCTAACAAATGTTTTTAGGATAAAGGTTGCAGTGGTTTAAGGAAAAAGCCCACCAGCATTTTCTCAGAATGACTACAAATGGGAAATAAATGCAACCTTGCCTACATCCTAAAAACAAAATAAAGTTTTCTCCGCCTCCGACTTCCTATGTTTTACTTGCAGATCTTCCTGCACTTAAATTCAAAATTAATTTAAGTTGGCAATCTGAATCTGCAGCAAAATTAGTTTCCACTCGAGTTACCTAACTTCTGTAAGAAAAAAGTCAATTGTGTCTGTAACACTTATGTATTGTTATTTCACATTGGTGAAACATGTTGCAAATTACAGCAAAGATTTCAAATTTCTCAAATCCTAAAAGGCATAGAAGCAAAACTAGTTAAATAAAAAAACACAGCACTGGGAAATTAACATAATTGCATGTAAATTTATCCACTGAAAAACAAGCAGTCCAGCGGTCTGTCATTTCATATGTCACAGATGCTCTGGGTCAGTTGCTTCATTTATTAAATTATATATTTTGTCATCAAGGTATTCCAGAAAATTCAAATTCTTCCTTTCATATTGTCTCAGATCTACAGATAGGCTTTGTTCCACTTGTTGCAAATATCTAGGTTATGGTTAACGTGTTTTAAGAATATAACTTTTAGCTTTAGGAATTAAAGTTTAACTGAAGGGAACTGGCATCTGCAATCCTTGAAGTAAGGGCAGTCCAGAGAGATGTTTTTGTTTTGGGAGTTCACGCTAAATTAGTTTAAAAGCATTATGTAAACATTAAAGGGTTGTAATATACATTTTTCTTCAGATCAAAGAAGGAATTTTAAATGAGGTATATTTAACCTAAAGATCTCTTCAAGATCATCCCAGAACATGCCATGCCATCATGGAGATGGGTGGAGTTTAGAGAGGTTTTCCGAGTGCTTGCTGAGAGCGTAATTAGTTGTAGCTTGGATTGTGTGCGGTACAGTTCACTGAGAGAAGACAGCCAAAGTCAATGACAGTTAGTTAGGCCTGCACTGTAAGCAGAGAAAAAGCTAACCTCATCATTCACCTCATGAATTGCAGGTCGCGTTTAACCTCATGAATTGCAGGTCGAGTTTAACCTCAGTTTGGATTTCATGAGGGAAATTAAGCTGGAAGATTGCCCAGTTTGAAGCTAGTAGAAAAATATGTAGTTATCTTCACAAACTTTTGTGGCAAAAGAAAGTAACTAGCAGATTAACTTAGAAGGCAACCAGAACAAGGGACTGAGGCATCCACAGGCAAGAGGCAGTAAACAGAGTCTCACTTCAGAATAGCTGGATCAGAGGAGAATTGAAGTAAATTCCAGAAGGCTATGGCATAGTTTGGTTGATCTCAACAGAAGTAGATAACTCAAAAGAATTCTTGTGGAAGGTGGTAAAACTGAGTGCATAACATACACAGTTAAAAAGCACACTGTCTAATAATGCTTGCTTTGTTTAAATCTTATATACAATAAAGTTATTGTTTAAAAACATGAAATCTTGTGTAGTTCTGTTAGAGAAATCTGAGCACCTCATTTTAACTAAGTGTCAACGATCTCCAATAGGATCATAACACACCATTGAGTGCTTAAAGCTGGGTGAAAAATTATTGGTCAATAGAACTTACTTAAACTTAACCAGAGATTGACATCCAAGGATATTAGAAGCATCTAAGGAAGAGAGTGGTGGCTGAGACTGTACCCGTTTAACATTCCATGAGACAGAAATTTGTTTGAGAGTCAAAGGGTGGAAAATTTGACACAAAAAAAAAGTAACCTTAAAGTTATACACAAGTTGGTCTTACTTCAATAGTTACTAAACTACCAGATGACACAGCTAAGCAATTGGAGAACCACAGGTTATTGTGAGCTGGTCAACCTGACCAACTTTACATAACATTTTTAAATAACACAGAGGATACCAGTAAGTGGTGTTCCAAAGAGTATATGTTAAGGCCACTCTTTTACACACACACTGAATGAACTGTACTGACATTTACTAAGGTAAATTATGATGGGGGCAAGAGTGTAAAAGCCTGCAGGACAGGCAGATGTGTGGCATGGGGAGTTTAAAAAAGGACAGACATAAAGTAATACATTTTTGGAAGCAAGAATTATGTAATGTTTGTTTCTTGAAAAAAAATTTAAACTGTAGGTATAGCAAGTAGAGAAGTCCCAAAAAAAAAAGCAAAGAGAATGCTAGTGTCCAATGACATACAATAGAATATCAAAAAGATAATGTTGAACTTACACGGAACCTTAGTTGGGCTGCAGCTGGGAACATTATGTATCGCCTTGAGCACAATATGTAACAGCTGCAGGCCATTCAGCCCCTTGAGCCTTTTGTGCCATTCAATTAGATTACGGCTGATCTGTACCTCAATGATATTGTTCCTTATCCCTGGACACCCGTACCCAACTGAAAAGACTATTGATTTCAGTCTTAAAATTCAATTGATCCAGCATCCACAGCCCTTCAATGAAGCAAGATCTAAATTTCCATCAACCAGTGTGTGAAAATGTGCTTCTTAATTTCATTCATAAATGACCCAACTCTAATTTCAAAATTATGCCCTCGTTTTGGATTTCCCTACGAAAGGAAACCATTTCTCTATTATATACCCTATCAAACCCCTTCATAATTTTAAACGCTTTGATCATAATCATTCTTTCTAAACTTAAGCCAAGGTTATATAGCCTGTCCTCATAATTTAACCCTTTAAACCATGGTATGCACTCTACACCTTCCAAAGCCAATATATGATTCCTTAGGTTTGGTGCTCAAAACTGAACACAGTATTCCAATGGGGTCTGACCAAGACTCTGCTCAATTGAAGCAGCACTCTTATCACCTCAGAATTCCAACCCCTTTGAGATAAAGGCCAGCATTCCATTAGCCTTCTTGATTACTTTATGTGCCTGTGCAATACCTTCATAGTAAAAGCAATGGAAAAGGGTTGTTTATTTATTCACTGCAATGTTATCCAGTATTAATTAGAAAACAGATTCACTGGAATTGCTATAGTTGAGGGGTAAAACCAAGAGGTCTCATTTCTGGACAAGATGATAATGAGCATGTATAAATGTAAGATCCTTACTAAAAGAGCTAGAAAGGATAGAAAGCCCCTTTACAAAGCAAGGGTCAGAATGTGAAATGCTCTGCTACAATCTCCTGAAGCAGAGTTCATAAAAAAAATATAAAAAGTGAATTAGACAAGTTGTAGACAGAACATGTATTTCCATTGGCATGAAAAATCGATAAATTAGCATAAATTTACGAGAATGAAGGGAGAAGTTAGGAGAGTTTAATTATGTAGAAGTTTGTTAGAACAGAAACAGAATATATAAAGTTTTTTTTTAAAAAAGGGTCTAAATGGATAGACTTTTCCAAAAAACCAAGACATGAAAGTCTAAATGATTTCCTCGTGTTATAAAATTTAATGATTCTGGTTGCTTGAAAAGAGGGGAAGGATTGGCTGACATCCAGGTAGATGCAGACTGGATGAGTTCTATACTGTAACATGCCACAATTCCTGTTCGTTCATCAACACTGCTGGTGTCCTGCATGAAAGTCAGCCGTGGCTCAGTTGGTAACACCCTCACCCAAGTCACATGGTTCTGGGTTCAAGTTTGTTGAGCACAAAAAACAAGGCTGCCAATCCAGTGCAAGTGCCAAGGGATTACTGCACTCTGAGGTGCCATTTTTCACCTGCCTGTTTGTGGGAATGTAAAAGAAACTACAAAACTATTTTGAAGAAGAGCAGGGGAGTTATCAGTGATGTCCTGGCCAATATTTATCCCTCATTCAACATCACAGGTTGTCTGATTATCACATTGCTATCTGTGGGAGCTTGCTATGCTTGTACTGGTTGCACGTTTCCTATATTACAACAGAGACCACACTTCAAAAGTACTTCATGGGCTGTAAAGCACTGAGATCTCCAGTGATGGTGAAAATCATTATATAAATACTAGTCTATTTTCCCTTTTATTATGGATCCTCATCCCCTTAGTTTTATTGAAAAAGTAAAATTAAGATATGGGCAGGTCATGTGGGGAAGAAAAACACCAAAAATAAAGCAGAAAAATGGCAGGGAAGGAAAGAAATAGGAAAATAGAAGTTTTAAAAGCTACATGTACAATAGCAATACTCCAAACAAGCATGAACACAGCAGATTTAATCTAACTGTTTAAAAAGAATGCACATTCCTTAATCTTCACCCCTTGGGTAAATTTATGAAATCCTCCAATAAGTTAATTAAAACAAGTGTGTCTTGTGAGAATTCACTTCATTAGCTTCAAACATTTGCCATCAAGATACTTCTAATTTACACTTTTTGCCACCACCCCCAAAGTAAACAAATGATCATCATTCAAACCAAAAAACTTGCAGCATTTGTTGTAAGCAGACAGGCATCTGACAGACAAACCAACACCACGTTGAAAGACTCTTCAAATCAAGCTGTTGATGAATCGAGACCCACTGTAAAGTTTCTACATGCCTAAGGCCAAGTGCATGCATTCTCCCTTGAGAGACATCCCTCAAACCCAAGTCTGGAAAGTCTAAATGCAGATTGGCAAGTTAAGCCTTTGGGATATAGTACTGCTGAGTTAATCATCTAAAACTGCTCAACTTGGCTCGATGATTTGTACCATTTTTCCTTTTAAGCTTGGGACATCCAAGTAGGAAAATCCTGCTCCCTAGATTCCAGTGAATCAAACTGGTTGATCAGTGCCTTTGGTTAGAGAGGAGCTGCTTACTACAAGACTATGGAGTCTGCCACAAAGAGTTGACTTGACTCGATCAGCTATGCCACCTTGAAGCTGCCTAGGCCCCAAGGTGCTCACTTACCAACAGACACTAGTTGGCCAGACAACCAGCAAGTGTAGATTTGAGCCTTCAACATGTAGACATGAAGAGCTCTTAACAAGTGGCACATGTATCTGGGTTGCTCATGTGTCCACTGGCACTGTTCTCCTGATCCCACACACCACATCCGATCAAATGGTAGTTCCACAGTTCTCAATGCAGAGCTTCAACAACAATTGTTTGTCTTTTTGTAACCCAATGATAGTTGGCATAAAGACCTGGATATATGCCTGCTATTTTGATATCTGGTTTCCAGATAACGTATTCCAGCAGTTATCATCTCAAATCTCAGAATTTCCAAATCAACTATAGGTTGGACAGCTGTTTTCACCTTGATAGTCTAGATGGTCAACTCCAATGGCTGATACCAAGCTTACTCATCAACAGCTTAGTGTAGGTCTTCAAGGTAAGGGGTCTTGAATAAAGGGGCATGCCTGCTATGAGACAGCCTTTCCCCTTCCATGATGTAATTAAACAAATTGTGTTTCTCCTCCAGAAACTAAGTTGAATTATTGACTCAGCTGAAGTAATAACACCATATGTAAAATGTCCACCAAAGCCGTCACAGTAATAAAAACACACACAGGGCATGATGCAGGAAACTAGCCCCGACCAGCCTGTATAGCAGCAAGACATTTTATGCAATTCTATTAAAGATTCTGCCAAAAGATGCAGCAAAAACAGTGTTATATTAGAATTATGTAAGATAGGAGTGCTAACAGTACTCAATACATATTCTATCTGACGTGTAATTTGACACTGTCACTGGTTACTTACATTAATTAGAATTTCATTTACAGTTGTTTTTTGCTGTTTTATATCAAATCTACTGCAGTGCTCCACTGGGAATTATATTTACAAGTCAGAACATAGATATATTTACTTCATTTGAAGCAAAGAAGGCAAGCAAGTACAGCTTTAAACTATTTTTGTACTTCTACCTTGAGAATATTTATCTCAAAAATACCATGAAATGAGACAGTAAATTTCCTGGGGGTGGAAAGTTTAATTTAAATTTCTTGCTAAAGTAAAGAAATTAAGACAAATAGATGTTAAAGAAAATAGCTATTTGCAAACATGGGTTAGATTTCATACTGTACTCCATTAATTTCTAGAATATTTTACAGGAATTTTGTTGCAAGTAAAAGTCATAAGTTTTAAAAATCCGTCATGTAGCTTTGAGATGAAAAATTACTAGGGATACAAACATTTTAGTTACAGGGAGTGGCAAAATAGCTCATGGGTCCAAATAGCCTACTCTTGCTCATATTTCTTAAGTTTTATAAAAGATTTTTAAAGAAATACTCCATATTTTCTCTAGTAGGTTATATAAAACTGGATGGATAATAATGCTGCAATAGATAGGCACAGTTATTATTCTTAGGTTACAGATAAAAAAAATTAATGGAAGTCAATTGTGTGTAATGAGCAAATTGGGATGATTTATATAAAAAGGTGCAATGAGTTTATTTCAAGATAATTTTGGAATTAAGTAGTTCCTGGAGCAGCCAGCTGCACAAATTACATGTAAGAGCCTGCAGACTGGCCGTTAGTTCACACGGTTTATTTTTTAGTAAACTACGAATAGTTTTCTTAATCACAGGGATCAAAAAAAAATTGTGCATGTACACAAACATCATTGAAAATATTTTATCTTCCCAGTGTAGCTGATACTCCTTCCAGAACAGAAATACTTTCAGGGCTTAAATTTCGATCTGCATTAATTGTATTTATTCCATTTACCTAACAGGCATTTTGGGGAATTCCTGTAATGTCAATTTTCCTTAAGTTCCTTATTTTACAAAAATAAAGCCAAACGCATAACTGCACAAATCCTACATCACGCAAAAAAAAAATTGACGCAACAACTAGATTGCAGTAAGTTAACATTTGTGGTGTTGTACATTCCAGTGATCCTGCATGTTATATAAAACTAGCCGCTAGAAAATCTCACACGCCATCTAAAGGGATTTGCATGTTATTCCAACAAAATATCCCACCTGCACTTTCACACGCACAGGAACTTTAATGCCTAACTTGTCCTTTTCCAGCTCTCCTTGCTTCCGGAGCTTATTATACGGCTCGTTCCTCTCAACAGGTTGGCTTGTGCCTTGATCCTTTCACACGGCAACGAGGGGGATTAATTTACTGCAATCTCCTTTCCACAGCCTCAGGCCAAACTACTTTTTGCCCTCCACTCTACCGGGGGGATTAAAGAATGTAACATTCCCGCATGAGTGAAGTGCATTTTTCCAGGGCGCTTTCTAAGACACGCCACAGTTATTAATCCCGATCCCTGTGTTTGGTTTCAATTCACCCAGCCTTGCTACAACCAATCGGAAACTCAGGGAGAAAGATTTACTAATCAATCCCTATACAATCTGAGAATAAAGTAGAAGTAAAGCACAACCCAGGCGCAGAAACTATATGGTTTAGCTGATGTTCAATTCGATAAATGTTTTTTTTTTACATACTAGATGAAGGTTTATTCTCTGCAAGTGACCACTCAAAACTTTTAAACCCAAGAATCGAAACACCTGAAAAGAAAAATCAAAAAAACAAGGCAAAATGCGTGGAAGCATCACAAGTTAGATGTGCTTCTGAACGAGGGAAAGCGTATCACAGGTTAGACTGATCGGATCCTGTAAATCTCCCACGCTTCACACTTGGGGGTTTACCTTGGAGCAAATGAGACTTAAACGGCTTTTAACACTGCACCGACTTACCAGCTCTCCGTTTGCCAGTGTGCAGAATGTTAGAGTCAGGAGGAGCCAGGAGTTCTCCATTCTCCCCCTGCTCCTGTTGCTGCTGTGCGGCTGGCGGGGCTGGCAGCCCGGGGGGCTCGCGCCTCTCGCTGGAATGTCCCGGGGATCACGCCGCGTTCTTTCGGCAAAGCCCGGCTTCCCGTGTCCGAGTCAGCAGCTTCCCACTCAGCAAAACTCCCCGCAAGCAAGCACTCTCCACCTCCAAAGAATATTCTTCCGCGGACTTTATCCTCACGCGCTTCTCTTCAAATTCTCTCTCCCTAATTGAATGCAATGCAGATTTCGAGCATATCATTAAAATAAAAACGCTTCAATGAATGCAAAAAAGAGCTCCCGTCTCAAGAGATTGTGGCGCTCCTTACCTAAACCTCCTGAAATAACCTCTACATTCGTCAGCTGCGCGATTAAAGTGGGGGAAAAAAAAACTCATTGAGTCAAGCAGACGCGTGCGCAGCTCTGCTTTGAGGGGGCAGCTTGATTTTGCTTCACATAGCCAATCGGGATAAAGCATTGCAGCGCCGCCCAGATAGCGGAGCATGGAGGTGAAAGCAGGTTTAAAGGGTTATCTAGTACATTGCACAAGATATGTGCAAAGTAGAGAGAGACATAAGATGATAGAATAAAATAGTGGGACATACTTCATCTAGGTAGGAGTGAAGCTGGTTTCGTTCAGGAGAGGCAAGAGCTTTTTGCTGAAGTTTCCCATCTTTCTGTTGTAAAGTCAATACTTTACCTGACTATTCGTTAATGAATGTTGTCTTATTAAATAGCCGCGTGCGCAATATGCTTTTTCTTCAGCGAAACTTCAGGTGAAGATCCCTTGCCTACAAAGAGAAACAAATCCAAATGTGTCATAACCCAGTGCAAAACCAAAGAAAACCCTGGGTTTGTGGATCTGGCAATCCAACTGCACTAAAACCAGTGAGGTGTTTCTTTCTACACATGATATCCATGAACAAGTCCCTATCACTGTCACTGTCCCTATTAGAAAAGCGGAGGCAATTTAAGTTTTGCTTATCCTTGAAAAAAATCGGGCACAGACTAATATTTTGATTTCTTGAAAGACTGCACTTCATGTTTGTACAGATTTTGAAATGTTTTCAAAGGACGCACGTCAAAAATAAACTTGACTTTGCAAAATAGTTATGTTTGGCCAACTGACTGCAACAAGTAGTGTGTACGCTGCCCTAAAGGTTTATTTTTAAAGTTTTCACATTTAGTCAAATTGCTTCTCGACTATAAATATTGTTCCTTTCCTCTTGCTAAGAATTGAATTTAAATTCAACAATAACAACTTCATAGAGCGCTGTCAAGGTAGCAAAACATCCCAAGGGGCTTCACAAGGAGTTACCAAACAAAATTTGACACTGAGCCAGATAAGGAGATATTAGGGCAGATGACTAAAAACTTGGTCAAAGAGGTCGCTTTTAAGTAGCACCATGAAGGAGGGAAGGGAGTCAGAGAGGTTTAGGAAGGCAATTGCAGAGTTTAAAGCCTCGGCAGCCAATGATTTCTTGAAAGACTGCACTTCATGTTTGTACAGATTTATTTTATTTTTAAAGTTTTCACATTTAGTCAAATTGCTTCTCGACTATAAATATTGTTCCTTTCCTCTTGCTAAGAATTGAATTTAAATTCAACAATAACAACTTCATAGAGCGCTGTCAAGGTAGCAAAACATCCCAAGGGGCTTCACAAGGAGTTACCAAACAAAATTTGACACTGAGCCAGATAAGGAGATATTAGGGCAGATGACTAAAAACTTGGTCAAAGAGGTCGCTTTTAAGTAGCACCATGAAGGAGGGAAGGGAGTCAGAGAGGTTTAGGAAGGCAATTGCAGAGTTTAAAGCCTCGGCAGCCAATGATTTCTTGAAAGACTGCACTTCATGTTTGTACAGATTTTGAAATGTCTGCAAAAGACGCACGTCAAAAATAAGCTTAACGTTTTTAAATTGGGGATGCACAAGAGTCTATATTCATAAACTGAGGCTATAAGAATAGAAGTAGCATTTTTGCTACTATCAGTTCTGATGAAAAGTCATCAGTCTGAAACATTAACTCTGTTTCCCTCTCCACAGACGCTGCCAGACCTGAGTATTTCCAGCATTTTATGTTTTTCTTTCAGATTCCCAGCATCCACAGTATTGTGTTCTTGCGGTGAAGAATCATTTTTGTTAGTTTTATTAAAATCCTAACTGAAATCACTTTAGACCTCTGGGAATGTGCTGAAGGTCATAATATAACGTGTACCAGTTTATGTACTAGTTTTTATATCATGCACACATCACACAATTCAGCAACATTGTGTAAATCAAAATTGCATCTCTTAATGCAGTGGCATTGCTTAATTAGTGTTCTAGCCATGGTAGTAATGCGCAACACTGGCCCAAAGCACATGTTCTTCTAGGGGATCTCTCTTCAAATACTAATTAGCGCTCCTTAGCTTAGAAAATCAGATAAGGGAAAAGTTGGGGTCAGTTA
Organism: Cetorhinus maximus; assembly: GCF_964194155.1. Classification (NCBI taxonomy): domain Eukaryota; kingdom Metazoa; phylum Chordata; class Chondrichthyes; order Lamniformes; family Cetorhinidae; genus Cetorhinus; species Cetorhinus maximus. The sequence continues at coordinate 130,006,893 of NC_135882.1, read as the reverse complement.
TAGTAAAATGGTTTACTTTGGAATCTGGCTAATCCTGACAGTGAACAAGGAAACAAATGGAAAATATTGCACTCTCCAACATTGATATGCCTCACCTTTCTAAACAAAAAAGACCTAAAATGTAAGTGAAAAAATCCAGACAAGAAAAATATGAGTAAACTGCTTTAATACATCATTTGCAGTTTTCTTAATAACTGTCATTCACTTTTGAAATAATAACTTAACACTCAGCAATGAAGCAGATTCAGCTTGTCAGATGGCAAACAGCATTAATGAAAAAAATTGGATCATGAACTGCCAAAGACCAAGCAATATAGATTATTTTCTGTATTTTCTTTTAAACAAACACTGTAACTATGATGGTGTATTCTGTGGTAGAATTGCTAATGTCCATCTACAATAAACTTTAAATTAAAATTGTGCAAAACGTCTGTTGCTTAGAGAAAGTAACAATGGAAATGATTGCAACTGCTCCTGGATTTTGACAGAGCTGCTGTGTTGGAGCTTTACTAACTGAGTTTGCACATTTCCAGCAGCCTTGACCACTTCTCTTGTGATGCATGGATGTGAATAGATGTGATGGTGTAACAGCTGAGGTCCTGATTTAAATATTAGTAAAGAGTACACTTTCCTAAACATTTTAAATTAAAACCATAAAATAAAGTTAGCAATTGACATCTTCTGTGGGAATGAAGGTAAGTTTCATGTGCCTTAAGTTGGTTACTCGGTTATCAGTGTGAACATTGACCTCATGAAATTCATTTGCAGAGTCAGACTCTGAAGAAATTGGATAAAGTGCTTCAATTGTGATGGAAAGGCTATGAGGCACCTGAACCCAAAAATGTAACCAGAATTAGGAAGTTGGCTAGGTTTTCTCACCTGCTCTTTAGCTGGCATGCTTAGTTAAAATTTTAATGTGACATGATCTATTTTAATTTATTCTGATTATGAAACTATGTGTACATTTAAACTTAATGGGCCTGATTTTGGTATCCCATAAAAGTCAGGAATATGTGCAGGAGTTGGCAAAATTGAGGCTGTGGGACCATAAATTCAAATTTTCCCCCAAAAGGAGCCCCACACACACTTGCCATAAGCGGGAAAAGGTTTGGGTTACGATTCCGCATTCACCGCCTGTAACATTGGGGTCATCATTGACAGGCCTAGGGGAAATTTATATTTACTGTTACATAGTATTTTTGTTGGTTCAGGCGGGTTTTGGAAGCCTTTGGAAAACCCACTAAGTAAGAAAGTTTGGAAACTTTTGGGGAAGCCTGGTGAAGAGTTGGGAACATTCCAACAGATAAGTGTTAAATGACAGAGGTGGGACCATTATGAATGCTTGGCTGAGTATCAAAGACTGTTAATGGTCTGAGCACAGCATGGTATTGTTTATACAGTTGTCCTGGGGGCTGATAGCTTTGATAAGAGGATGTAATAGGATTATCTGTCTTTGATGTGAGTTCTGAATAGATGATTGTTTGTTTCTTTTCACAATTTAATGATCACTTAAGGGGATTTAACTTTTTTTCAATGAGACTGGAGTATTTTTCTGTGTAGTATGAATGGTTATATGTTTTATTGACAGCTTTATTAGATTTTTAGATGGTTTTTTTTTCAAGTCAATTTCATAGGCTTTCTACTGCTATTACATGACTCCTGTGGTCTGTCCATAATGGATGCTGGGTGACCGGCTATCTAAGATACACGGGGCTATGGGGGTGTGAGGGAATGTGGAGGGGGCATGGGGAATATGAGGGGCATGGAAGGAGAATTGGGGCATGAGGGGGCATGGAGGGTAATGGGTGCAAGCTAGGAGGGATGGGGTGGCGAAGGATGAAAGGTTAAGGGGATAAGAACAATGTGGAGAGCTCGGCCGATATCATGAGAACTGAGGCAGGCCTTCTGACCATGAAACTGTACATTACAAGTGTATCTTTAAAGAAATGTAAATATTTTTATCTTGCTCATCCCTGATGACTTTCACTGCTCATTTAATCATAATCTTCATGCACTGAGCAAATATGCTGAGGTTGCATTATGTGGATATTCTGGTTGTCTGGGAAGGAGGAAACAAGACAATAGGGAGGGAAGTAAATAACACAGCTTGAGAATTAATTTGAGCGACTCAAAGGAATTCTGAGGAGACCTGTCTTTGGTGCCTCTACTTCATCAGAGAAGCAGTGAAAGCATTGCCCTGTGGCAAGCTATTTTTTTCATTCATTCACGGGGTGTGGGCTTTGCTGGCTGGGCCAGCATTTATTGCCCATCTTTGTTTCCCTTGAGAAGCTGCCTTCTTGAACCGCCACAGTCCATGCGGTGTAGGTACGCCCACAGTGCTGTTAGGAAGGGAGTTCCAGGATTTTGACCCAGCTTGACTGTGAAGGAACAGCGATATATTTCCAAGTCAGAATGGTGAGTGACTTGGAGGGGAACCTCCAGATGGTGGTGTTCCTATCTCTCTGCTGCCCTTGTCCTTCTAGGTGGTAGTGGTCATGGGTTTGGAAGGTGCTGCCTAAGGAGCTGTCTAAGAAGTCTTGGTGAATTCCTGCAGTGCATCTTGCAGATGGTGCACACTGCTGCTACTGTGCGTCAGTGGTGGAGGGAGTGAATGTTTGTGGATATGGTGCCAATCAAGTGGGCTGCATTGTCCTGGATGGTGTCAAGCTTCTTGAGTGTTGTTGGAGCTACACTCATTCAGGAAAGTGGGGGGTATTCCATCACACCCCTGGTTTGCGCCTTGTAGATTGTGGACAGGCTTTGGGGAGTCAGGAGGTGAGTTACTAGTCACAGGATCCCCAGTCTCTGAACTGCTCTTGTGTCCACAGTATTTACATGGCTAGTCCAGTTCAGTTTCTGGTCAATGATAACCCCCAGGATGTTGATAGTGGGGGATTCAGTGATGGTAATGCCTTTGAATGTCAAGGGGTGATGGTTAGATTATCTCTTGTTGGGAGATGGTCATTGCCTGGCACTTGTGTGGCACAAATATTACTTGTCAGCCTAAGCCTGGATATTGTCCAGGTCTTGCTGCATTTGGACATGGACAGCTTCAATGTCTGAGGAGTCGCAAATGGTGCTGAACATTGTGCAATCATCAGCAAACATCCCCACTTCTGACCTTATGATGGAAGGAAGGTCATTGGTGAAGCACATGAAGATGGTATGGCTGAGGACACTATCCTGAGGAACTCCTGCATTGATGTCCTGGAGCTGAGACGACTGACCTCCAACAACCACAACCACCTTCCATTGTGCTAGGTATGACTTCAATCAATGGAGAGTTTTCCTGCTGATTCCCATTGACTACAGTTTTGCTAAGGCTCCTTGATGCCACACTCTGTCAAATGCAGCCTTGGTGTCGAGGGTAGTCACTCTCACCTCACCTCGGGAGTTCAGCTCTTTTGTCCATGTTTGAACCAAGGTTGTAATGAGGTCAGGAGCTGAGTGGCCCTGGCGGAACCCAAACTTGGCGTCAGTGAGCAGGTTATTGCTAAACAAGTGCCACTTGATAGCACTGTTGATGACCTCTTCCATTACTTTACTGATGATCGAGAGTGGACTGATGGAGTGGTCATTGGCCTGGTTGGATTTGTCCTACTTTTTGTACAGTAGATACCTGGGTAATTTTCCACATAGCCGATTAGATGCCAGTGTTGTAGCTGTACTGGAACATCTTGACTAGGGCCGTGGCAAGTTCTGGAACACAAGTCTTCATTACTATTACTGGAATATTGTCAAGGCCCATAGCCTTTGCAGTATCCAGTGTCTTCAGCTATTTCTGATATCATAAAGAGTGAATCGAATTGGCTGAAGACTGGCATCTGTGATGCTGGGGCCCTCTGGAGGAGGCCGAGATCATCCACTCAGCACTTCTGGCTGAAAATTGTAGCAAATGCTTCAGCCTGATCTTTTGCACTGACGTGCTGGGCTCCTCCATCATTGAGGGTGGCGATATTTGTGGACCCTCCCCCTCCAATGAGTTGTTTAATTGTCCACCACCATTCACAACTGGATATGTCAGGACTGCAGAGCTTAGACCGATTTGTTGGTTGTGGGATCACTTAGCTCTGTCTATCGCTTGCTGCTTATGCTGTTTGACACACAAGTAATCCTGTGTTATAGCTTCACCAGGTTGACACCTCATATTTAGGTATGCTTGGTGCTGCTCCTGGCATGCCTTCCTGCTCTCTTCATTGAACCAGGGTGGATCCCCTGGCTTGATGGTAATGGTAGAGTGGGGGATATGCAAAGCTATGAGGTCACAGATTGTGTTCGAGTACAATTCTGCTGCTGTTCATGGCCCACAGTGCTTCATGGATGCTCAGTCTTGAGTTGCTAGATCTGTTCAAATCTAAACATTTAGCACGGTGGTAGTGCCACAGAACACGACAGGGGGTATCCTCATTGTGAAGGCAGGACTTCGTCTCCACAACGACTGTGGCCATTTCTATTGATACTGTCATGGAGAGATGCATCTGCAGCAGGCAGATTGGTGAGGATGAGGTTAAGTATGCTTTTCCCTCTTGTTGGTTCTCTCAACACCTGCCACAGACCCAGTCTAGCAGCTATGTCCTTTAGGACTTGGCCAGCTCGGTCAGTAGTGATGCTACTGAGCCACTCTTGGTCTTTGATGTGGGATTCCCCCACCCAGAGTACATTCTGCACTCTTGCCGCCCTCAGTGCTTCCTCCAAGCGGTGTTCAACATGGAGGAGCACTGATTTATCAGCTGAGGGAGGGCGATATGTGGTAACCAGCAGGAGGTTTCCTTGCCCATGTTTGACCTAATGCCATGAGACTTCATGGGGTCTGGAATCAATGTTGAGGACTCCCAGGCCTCCCTCCCGACTGTATACTACTGTGCCGCCATCTCTGCAGGGAAGATGATGGCGGTGTCTGTAAGATATGATTCCATGAGGATGACTATATCAGGCTGTTGCTTGACTAGTCTGTGAGACAGCTCTCCCAATTTTGGCACTAGCCCCCAGCTGTTAGTAAAGAGGATTTTGCAGGGTTGACAGGGTTGAGTTTGCCATTGTTGTTTCCGTTAACTAGGTTGATGCCGGGTGGTCCATCCGGTTTCATTGCTTTATTGAGACTTTGTAGCAGTTTTATACAACTGAATGGCATGCTAGGCCATTTCAGAGGGCATTTAAGGGTCAACCACATTGCTGTGGGTCTGGAGCTACATGTAGGCCAGACCAGGTAAGGACAGCAGATTTCCTTCCTTAAAGGGTATTAGTGAACCGGATGGGTTTTTATGAAAATCAAAAATGGTGGTCATCATTAGACTTTTAATTCCGGATTTTTATTGAATATAAATTCTACCATCTACCATGGTGGGATTAAAACCTGTGTCCTGGATTACTAGTCGCCAACTTGCCAAGTGGAAAGAGCCTAGTAGCTGAAGTGGACACAGAGGCCTTGGTTTTCACAGAAGGGGAGATTATAAAGGTGCGGGGTGCCCTGTACCAGATTAAGAATTTCAAGGTTGGGAACAAGGAGGCCCTGCCGATTTTAATCTCTGCATGGGGAAAGGATCTGGTGATGATTGGAAAGGGATAGGGGAGGGGAATGCATCCCCATCGATACCAGCTGCACCACAGCCATTTAACTTTTGGCAGGGTGTAAATTGGCTAAGGGTGAGACTTCTGTCCTCATTTGGGAAGGAAATCCTGCCTGAGAGCTGCCGGCCAATCAAATGGCGACAGCTCTGTAGTCCCAGCAGTGCCAGGTTCGAGCAGTGGCCACTGCTGAGACTAGAGCCAGTCCCCAAAGAAGAGGAGCTAATGGAGATCAGGTTGAAGGTAAGACACGGTAATCGGCAGCAAGGGGAGTGAGGGCGGTGGGGGGTTGAATGGCCGGGTTTGAGAGGTTGCTGCAGGTAAAATAGTGGCGAAGTGGGATGAAGCACTTGAATAGCTATTAATTGACCACTTAAGGCCTTCAATAGGCCCAATGAGATGGGCTGTCCGACACCTCCACTGCCCCCCATAAAATGGGAGGGAGGTCAGGGACAGGCGGTTAGGCACTGCGTTTTATCAGCCCCCATCCCTGGCCTTCAAACCCGCTGGGTAAAATTCTGCCCAGATATGTGTAGTTCCCATTTTCCCAAACAATGAAATTAGTGCCTTTTAATCTGTTCTGTTGATGTGGTAAATTAGCTGGAAGTATGGGAAGACAAATATTGCATAAATTGTACAGGTGTAATACCAATTAATATAATTTGAGCTCCAGATGAACAGGATAATGCAAGCTGGTTTGATAACAATGCTGCAAAATCTATCTTGAATTGTTGATATCATAAATGTTCCTGTTTTGTCCTTGAAAACATCGTAAAGGTGATATCATGCCTCAAGGATAGTAACATATAAATCACTCACAGTGAGCCAACTCTGGGACTCAGTTTTACTGAGCATTTATTTGCACCAACTACCATTTACTTACAGATGCACAGAGACTGTGGAGAGGAAATGCAAGATGCACTCAGCTTCCACGGCTTAAGATCAATATCTTCTCTCATTTTATACTACCATTGTGATAAAAGCATATCCATCATTATATGTTGCTGTCCCCTTTTTTTATTCTATCCTATTCCAAAGTCAGAAATTCAGGCAAGTAGGAGGTAGCAGAATAAAGCTAATTGTTAACAAATGAAATGATTCGAGAAGCAACTTTTGAGCAGTTACATTTTTGCTGAGGTGAAATGTTTACACAGAGATTCATGGCCTGTTGTTGGGATGAGCTTAAAATAAGCAGCATGCTGTACCTACATTAACAACAGATCAATGGATTTCAGCATGTGATGTGACATTAGTTGGTGGGTCATGGGTGAGAGAAAGAAAGCAGAAGAAAAAGATTAGAATCGTGTTCTTTTCTGGTTGATTTTATGTTTACCAGGATGTTTGAATTTTGGACTGCATGCGGTTTTTTATTAATGTGACTCTAGTGTAAATATCATGGCATAGTTAAATTATAATATTTTACTGTCATTTTTCAAACACATTTTTAGTCATGGCACTTAATTGCAGGGGGAGATTTTTAAAATCATTGACAAGGCTACAGCACCCCCTAAAGGTAGGGCAAGGAATTTCAAAGTGAAACACCGGACAAGTTAAAAAACACAGGTGCTGCAATGTATTAGTTTTCTGTTCAATATCTATGTATTGAGAAACCTCAATTATTTAGAATAATTATCCTTATTACCTCTGATTAAATTTTACTTGTGTTACTAATAGCCACCATTGTACATTGTTCCATCTAAAAATCTTTTTTTATTCATATGGCTAGGGAAGCAGTTATAGTTAGACGTCAAGGCAGCAATCCATTCAACAGTTTCAGCTGACACAGTGTGAACAGTTGGGATGCCACCAGGAATGGATCTCTCGGGGCAAAAGTTCAGTGATGGGCAATGGTCTGACTTGGATGGCCACAGTCACAATTAAAGCTATTCCTCATGTTCCACTTGTGGAGCAAATTGTCACATCTTTCCTGGCCCATCCTCAAGCGGTTGAGGATTGTTCAGAGTTTCTGTGGAAAGTTGAAATCTGGGCCTTCACCTCTGGGATCAGTTACCAGGTTGCAGTTGGTGATGTTTGCAATCACCAGGAGGTGTGCCATCGAGAGCTGGGGCTGTCGTTAGTTTGTAGGGTGTGGAGTGCATTCCAATAGGGACTTTGGGATTTCGGACAGGTGTGTGTGTTTTTGAGGTCCTGTGTCAATGGGAGTGCTTTGTTAACTGTCAGCCAGTGGTGTTCTTTGAGGAGGATATTTTCTCTGCAAATATCAGGAGGTTCAATGTGTGCTAGCACAGGAAGCCACTCAAGTTGTGTTGGTCTCAACATTTCAGAAATAAACCTCATGACTTCCTGGAGGTGGATATCTACCATGTTTGTGTGGTATTCCTGAGCCAGATTGAGCTGCAGTACTCTGCTGTTGTGTAGAACATGCCAAATGAAGCAGTGCATAGTGTGTTGGCCCTGCTGCCCTAGGCAGTACCTGCCAGGCTCCATGTGAGATTCACTGTCTTGTCCTAGGCTCGTTTTCTGGAGGTGTTGCCAGTAGGTCAATGTCTGGTTTTCAGAAAGTCCTGAAGACAGGATCTGCCCTTTGTTGACTTATCCTGTGCCTATGGTACAGTGTAGCACAAAAGCATGTTGCTGAAACTCTAAAAAGCAACAAGAAAAGGGGAAGCAAAATCCATTCAGATACATGCATCAAGGTACCTGTTTCATGGCCTTTGATTGTTGGCGACATTTCCCATCTTTGAAATTTATAACAGTGAGCAGACCACCGTTCAAGTTAAAAATGTAGGCTGTGCACTCCTATTGATGTGCAGTACCATTAGTGTCAGGTCAGCATTTTTAAGTGTTATATCTCATTGCTGATCCCTGTGAATTTGGCTGCATGAATGGTTCTATATGATATAAATTATGATGTGGGATATTGGCTAATAATTCAGTAATATCTAAATATTGTTAAAAGTCTTGTGTACAGCATGTATTTCCTGTAAATATTAATCGTACTTTGCCATATATTTATCATCAAAAAACATGTAAACCTGTCATGATAGAAAAACTTTAAACATTTACGATGGCCAAATGTTGCATCAACATTTCACTGAGAGTGAGACTTGTTGATGAACCAAGCATTCTCTGCTCATCTATGATTTTTTTATTCGTTCATATAAAAAGATATAAGCTGAGCCTGTGGGTTTCTTATGCCACATTAAGGGAAAAGGAGGAGAAGGAATCCTGACGACAGTAAAGTGTGGCAGAAAGATATTATGACACAGCCTATGATAAAAGCTGAGTTGTTCAAATCCCAGAGGGAAACTTGAAGCAAATATCATAACCCTTTTTGCAACTTGTATGTTTCGAGATGCAGGCTTTGAATTCAATAGTAATAAGACAGCCAAGTCTCAAGAGGTTTTTATAAAACTAAAGTAAACATTTACTAATATAAGAAGGATTGTAAATACACACATACATCTACAAAATTACTACAATAATAATCACAAAAATCACCTAATTAATCTGACTCTCAGTTACACCCCTGTTAAGGCAAAATAAAACTTATAGCAAAAACAGGAATAGCTGGAAAAACTCCACAGGTCTGACAGTATCTGCGGAGAGGAACACTGTTAATGTTTCGAGTCCGTATGAAGAGTCATACGAACTCGAAACATTAACTGTGTTCCTCTCCGCAGATGCTGTCTGACCTGCTGAGTTATTCCAGCTATTTTTGTTTTTGTTTCAGATTTCCAGCATTCGCAGTATTTTGTTTTTATCTTAGTAATAAAACTCATAGGTTTAACAGACCTCTGGCAAAGCACACCCTGGACAGTTGCATTCAAAATTAGTTTCTTTCAGCTGTGGGTCCTTACAGACAGACTTGGGGCTTACAGGCTGGAGGCTTTTAAGACCATAAGACAAAGGAGCAGAAATTAGGCCATTCGGCCCATCGAGTCTGCTCCGCCATTCAATCATGGCTGATAAGTTTCTCAACCCCATTCTCCCGCCTTCTCCCCATAACCTTTGATCCCCTTACCAATCAAGAACCTATCTATCTCCGTCTTAAATACACTCAATGACCTGGCCTCCACAGCCTTCTGTGGCAATGAATTCCATAGGTTCACCACTCTCTGGCTAAAGAAGTTTCTCCTCATCCCTGTTCTAAAAGGTCTTCCCTTTACTCTGAGCCTGTGCCCTCAGGTCCTAGGCTCTCCTACTAATGGAAACATCTTCCCCACGTCCACTCTATCCAGGCCTTTCAGTATTCTGTAAGTTTCAATCAGATCCCCCCTCATCCTTCTAAACTCCATCGAGTATAGACCCAGAGTCCTCAAATGTTCCTCATATGTTAAGCCTTTCATTCCTGGGATCATTCTCGTGAACCTCCTCTGGACTCTCTCCAGGGCCAGCACATCCTTCCTGAGATACGGGGCCCAAAATTGCTCACAATATTCTAAATGTGGTCTGACCAGAGCCTTATAAAGCCTCAGCAGCACATCCCTGCTTTTATATTCTAGTCCTCTCAAAATAAATGCCAACATTGCATTTGCCTTCCTAACTACCGACTCAACCTGCAAGTTAACCTTAAGAAAATCCTGGACTAGGACTCCCAAGTCCCTTTGCACTCCAGATTTCTGAATTCTCTCCCCATTTAGAAAATAGTCTATGCCTCTATTCTTCCTACCAAAGTGCATGACCTCATACTTCCCCACGTTGTATTCCATCTGCCACTTCTTTGCCCATTCTCCTAACCTGTCCAAATCCTTCTGCAGCCTCCCCGCCTCCTCAATACTACCTGTCCCTCCACCTATCTTTGTATCATCTGCAAACTTAGCCAGGATGCCCTCAGTTCCTTCATCTAGATCATTAATGTATAAAGTGAAATGTTGTGGTCCCAACACTGAACCCTGCGGAACTCCACTAGTCACCGGCCGCCATCCTGAGAAGGACCCCCTTATCCCCACTCTCTGCCTCCTGTCAGACAGCCAATCTTCTATCCATGCTAGTACCTTGCCTCTAACACTATGGACTCTTATCTTACTGAGCAGCCTCCTGTGCGGCACCTTGTCAAAGGCCTTCTGGAAGTCCAAGTAGATAACATCCATCGGCTCTCCTTTGTCTAACCTATTCGTTACCTCCTCAAAGAATTCTAACAGATTTGTCAGGCATGACCTCCCCTTGATGAAACCATGCTGACTTTGCCCTATTTTACCATGCACTTCCAAGTATTCTGAAATCTCATCCTTAATAATGGATTCTAAAATCTTACCAACGACCGAGGTCAGGCTAATCGGCTTGTAATTTCCCGTCTTTTGCCTCACTCCCTTCTTAAACAGAGGGGTTACATTAGCGATTTTCCAGTCCTCTGGGTCCCTCCCTGACTCCAGTGATTCCTGAAAGATCACCGCTAACGCCTCCACTATCTCTTCAGCTATCTCCTTCAGAACTCTGGGGTGTAATCCATCTGGTCCAGGTGATTTATCCACCTTCAGACCTTTCAGTTTTCCTAGCACCTTCTCCTTGGTAATGGCCACCATACTCACCTCTGCCCCCTGACTCTCTTGAACTTTGGGGATGTTACTCGTGTCTTCCACCATGAAGACTGACGCAAAGTACCTATTCAGTTCCTCCGCCATTTCTTTGTTCCCCACCACTACTTCTCCAGCGTCATTTTCCAGTGGCCCAATGTCCACTTTTGCCTCTCTCTTACCCTTTATATATCTAAAAAAACTTTTGCAATCTTCTTTTATATTACTGGCTAGTTTACCCTCATATTTAATCTTCTCCCTCCTTATTTCTTTTGTCCTCTGTTGGTCTTTGTAGGCTTCCCAATCCCCTGGTTTCGCACTGCTCTTCGCCGCATTGTATGCTTTCTCTTTAGCTTTTATGCTGTCCCTGACTTCCCTTGTCAGCCAAGGTTGCCTCGTCTTCCCTTTAGTATGCTTCTTCTTCCTAGGGATGAATTTTTGCTGTGTCTCCCAAATTACTCCCAGAAACTCCTGCCACTGCTGTTCCACTGTCTTTCCTGCTAGGTTCATCTCCCAGTCAATTCTGGCCAGCTCCTCCCTCATGCCTCTGTAGTTGCCTTTATTCAACTGTAATACCGTTACATCTGATTCCAGCTTTTTCCTCTCAAATTTCAGGGTAAATTCTATCATATTATGGTCACTTCCTCCTAAGGGTTCCTTCACCTTAAGCTCCCTTATCAAATCTGCCTCATTACACATCACTAAGTCTAGAATTGCCTGTTCCCTAGTGGGCTCCACCACAAGCTGCTCCAAAAAGCCATCTCGTAGACATTCCACAAATTCCTTTTCTTGGGATCCACTACCAACCTGATTTTCCCAGTCTACCTGCATATTGAAATCCCCCATGATCACTGTAACCTTGCCTTTCTTACATGCCTTTTCTATCTCCTGGTGTATCTTGTGCCCCACATCCTGACTACTGTTCGGAGGCCTGTACATAACTCCCATTATGGTTTTTTTACCTTTGCGGTTCCTCAACTCTACCCACACAGATTCTACATCATCTGACCCTACATCATTTCTTGCTATTGATTTAATTTAATTTCTTACTAACAAAACAACCCCACCCTCTCTGCCAACCTGCCTATCTTTTCGATAGGATGTATATCCTTGGATATTTAGCTCCCAGTCCTGATCCCCTTGTAGCCATGTCTCCGCGATGCTCACCGCATCATACCTGCCAATTTCAATCTGTGCCACAAGCTCATTTACCTTATTTCGTATACTGCGTGCATTCAGATACAACACCTTCAGTCCTGTATTTCCTGTCCCATTTCTCATTGTCGTCCCTTTATCTGATGTGTTTGATGTTAGATTCCTAGCCCTTTCCAAACACTCTGTCCTATTTTGTGTTCTGGGGACTTTAATAGCCTCTCCTGGGCTCTCCTTTCTTTTTAATTTTTTCATAATTTTCCATGAAGTTGAATCCACCCCCCCCCACACGCTAACCTGCTGCTTTGTTTCCCATTAGCCATACTTCTTGGAGTTTTACCCTTCCCTCCCCCCCACTTTCTAGTTTAAAGTCCTGTTGACCACCCTATTTACCCTTTTCGCTAGAACATTGGTCCCAGGTCGGTTCAGGTGGAGACCGTCCCAACGGTACAGATCCCTCCTGTTCCAATACTGATGCCAGTGCCCCACGAAATGGAACCCCTCTTTCCCACACCACTCCTTTAGCCACATGTTTACCTCACTTATTCTCACATCCCTATGCCAATTTGCACGTGGCTCGGGTAGTAATCCGGAGATTATAACCCTTGAGGACCTGTTCTTTAATTTAGTTTCTAGTTCCTGATAATCCCCAAACAGGTCCTCTTTCCTAGTCTTACCTATGTTATTTGTCCCGACATAGACCACAACAATTGGATCCTCCCCCTCCCTCTCCAATTTCCTTTCAAGCCGGTCAGAGATGTCCCTCACACTGGCATTGGGCAGGCAACATACCATGCGGGACTCTCGATCCTGCTTTCAAAGGATGCTATCAATTCCCCTAATTATAGAAGCCCCTACAACTACCACTTGTCATTTTTCTCCCCCCTCTTGAATGGCCTCCTGTGCCACGGTGCCGTGGTCAGCTGGCTCATCCTCCTTACAGCCCTATTCCTCATCCACACAGGGAACAAGTACTGCGTACCTGTAGGACAAGGTCAAGAGCTGAGGCTCCTCTGTTCTTGAACACAGGATCCCTCTACCTGCCTCACTTGCAGTCACACCCTGCTGACCCTGACCATTGACTGAACTTGAGGTACTTAATCTATCGGGTGTGACCGTCTCCTGAGACAAAATGTCCAGGTAACTCTCCCCCTCCCGGATGTGCCGCAGCATCTGGAGCTCGGACTCCAGCTCATCAATTCTGAGCCGGAGTTCCTCCAGCAATCAACACTTGCTGCAGATGTGGTCACTGCAGCTCGCAATGGGATCTGCCAGCTCCCACATTACAGCTACAGCACATCACCTGCCCAGCCATCTTGACTTAGATAATTAATTTATTAATTAGCTTTGCAGTGCTTTTTTTTCAAATTTGGTGCAGATTTCCTACCAACCAATCAGGTCACAGCTTTCCTGTGATGTCACTTTTTCAGTTTTGGCTTCAGTTACTCTGTGCCCCGAGGTCACCGCAATGCTGCTCCTCCCTCCGAGTCTGCTCCCTGCAGACAAGTCCGCGTATCCCCGAGGTAATCTAGATTTATACTCACCGCTCCGGTGCTCCTCCCTCCGAGTCTGCTCCCTGGAGACAAGGCCGCGGATCCCCGAGGTAAGCTAGATTTATACTCACCGCTCCGGTGCTCCTCCCTCCGAGTCTGCTCCCAGGATTTACTCACCAATCAGCTGCTTTTTCTTTAAAATCCACTTTCGGAAGAGTGTCCCTCGCAGGTCTGTTGCACTCCTGAAGGCACTGCCTGTTCCTCTCTCTCTTTTTTTTTAGGTTTGAGGAGGATGGAGGGATCGAAACACTACAGGAATGTAATGTCTCACACTTGTTGAATCTTGCCTCTGCCTTACCCACAATCTCCTTTCTCCTTTATGCATGTTATTCTCTTTGAATGTAAATTTTCCATTGTATCACTAGGCTTTTAACTTTACCTCTTCTAACAATAACATCCTTTCATCCCACCAATTTTATTAATAAGCTAAAAAAAATAAACACATTGCTTGGCGTCTTCTAGCTAGGTGTAAGATTTCATCTGCAGTCTTGAATAGTTTCTTTTAACAAATGCAAATTTACACTTTACCTTCTACCTTACTTACATTTATCTAATTAGCATCTCAAAACTACTATACATCAAAGCACCCAGACTAGCTGGCTTTAATCCAATTGAGACACATACAGACACACACATAGACACAGATCCCACTGGAGCTCTATTTAAAAAAAAATAATTTCCAATAACATTATAGACATTAATATCTTTTAATGACAAAGGTGAGAGCAATCTAACCATCCATCTCTATTCAGGGAAGATATTCAGGAGTCTGGATGAATTCTGGGTGTCATGATGTACCCCTTGATCCCTTTGCGTACAATTCCCCTTCAAGAGCCGTCCTCAGCAGCTGAGTATTAATACAAGCAATGCCTCAATTTGGTAGTTCAGTTCGTTCATCAACAAGTCTCACTATCAGTGAAATGTTGCTGCAATGGTTTCCCATCAATGTTTAAAGGTTTTCTATCGTGACAGGTTGACATGTTTCTCCATTGTAAAAGCATGGTATTTAGTCAACACAAGTAAATGAGAGAACTGTTGGCATTCTGAATACAAAGTTTCTGAGAAATTAGGAGAACGACTGGATGGATCTTCTCACATTGTGGCTGCACGCTCTGCTGTATAGAACTCTGTAATTGATAAGAAACTGGAATGGAAGGCCCAAATACTGTTGGGATAGAGGTACCTGAATTCCAACAAGAGGGGGATTTTGATTCGGAGGAGGTTACAATCCTGGCTCATCAAATTTCTCTTTGGAGCATGATAATAAGATCCACCTCCACTGACTCCTTCAGCCAAGGTAGATGCCTCCATAATTTTCATTCCCATTTTTCCAGTTCTCTCATGTTCTAGGGGGAGTTGGGAAACTTATCAAACTAAATCAAAATGGTGTTTTGGAGGCTGACGATGCACTCCAGCCCCCATGGTACCTACCAGTCACGGAAGGCCTCAAGTGTACCAGTGTAATTCTCTCTTTATATGTACTCAAGGTACTTAATCAACCAATGCCATTCACCCGTGTACCTTTAATCTAATTAATACAATCAACATACTATTAACAGATCGTATTTTCTTTAAATCAAAACTTTATAACACACAAAACAATATTTCCAAACAACTTGAAGAAAAGAGAAAGATAAGCAATGATTTTCCATATTCTATACACTACATCATAATACTAGATATCCCACTTCTAAGGCCTCCAATCATTTCTTTATGCAAGCGTTCCTTTCTGTAAAGTAATCTGACGATTGGTGACTTGCATTGCCACATTTTATCTTGGAAATTTCTTTTCTTTCTTGCATCTCTTTTACACTAGCAAGGTCAAACCTTAATCTTTTTTCATTCACACTTTTTGGCAAATGTTGGTTAACCCATAGGGAACTTAGTTCCAATACTGACATCTGGTCTTGTCTGGGTACACAGTCAATTCAACTGTCTAATCAAGCTTCTTATCTGCTCTGTTTCTTCGTTAGATGTAAAATCATCTTTCTGTGATGACCTAGCATGATTTATTGGGATACGAGTAACAGTTTCTAGATATGATTGCTGATTCAAGGTTGCTCCTGCCCTATCCTGCTTAATGTCTAAGCCCGTATATTTAAACGTCCCCAAGCCTGACTTCCAATTTTAACTTCCTCTTTAATCTTATTTGTAACAAATTTCTCAAATTCCACAGAATCTCCCCTTAGAAAATCATTGACATGCATCATAAAGATGCCTGAGAGTTTCCTTTTGTAGTACCAGTAGAAAATTGATAGATCTGCTTTCAGTTGAGCAAGACAGGCCTAACTGAGGAATATCACATTCTTGATGCATCATTCAATCTATAAACTCATTTATATAATTTCCACAGCTTCTCTCCTATATAGATTGCCTTATTAGGTGGTTTAAAAAACAACTTCTGATTTTTTCCCCTGCAAAAATGTGGCTTTTATATTGATTAACCTACATCCCCACCAATATGTGGTCAACAGAACTAAGAAAACTTTCAGGATTACTTTCCCTGTCATAGAGGAGTCCACTCTAACAACTTGATCTCCAAATCTCTCTTCAAAACCCCAAGCCACTAGTCCCATTTTAGCCTTATTTTTATGTGATAAGACTGGCTGTGTCCCCTGTCTGGCACTTCTCAGTGGACACCAAATTCCTTCCAATTATCCAATACTTCTTGTTTTGTCTCTCTTATTAATTTTTCTTCTAATTTGTTGCCAGCCACCAAAACCTCTTGGTCACATAGGCTCCTACTTCTAGTAGTTTTCCTAGGTTGTTCTGTAGTCCTTATTCTATTGTATAATCTAGTCAACCCACAGTCTCTACTTGCCCTCCTATGTCTTTCTGGGCTACTATTACAGTATCTCTCCCTCCCACAATCAGAGGTTCTATTGCCCCTACATGATTGTTTTTAGTATAAGAGTCACTTCCAGATCCACTATGAGAACTCACATTGCGTTTTCTTGCTGTCCACTGTTTCACTCCATTTTTCCAGTCCAGAGATTTTACCTCTTGTCCAACATCTTGTTGGATGTTGATTTCAACTTGTCGGTAGCTTTCCCTGCTCCCTGTGCAATAGTCACACCTCTCGATTCACTGGACCCTTCTGGTATGTACGTCATGCAAGTACCCACTCTAGGCAGTTGTCCTTTGGATATGATAGTCCCGTTCTGTGCATCAGTATCATTCTGTCTATCATCTTCTGGCCCCTTTTCTACCGTAAACTGTTCATCATAACTGTTAAACATATGAGTATATGAGGTGTATGGTGCCTCATTGCCTTCTATTAATTTCTCAGTTTCTGCAAGCTTATAATCAATTCAAATTAAACAAGATGAATAGGCCTTGATGGTTTGAAAACTATGTTGGAGAAACAATGTCTTACTATCACATCCTATCACCTTACCCAGACCTTTCCACTCTTTATGATAATTCCCGGATTAATGTTTATCTCAAATGATCTTATCCAATGCCTTAAAAGCACTCTGAATTTTCTTCAAGACTTTCACCTTGATGAATGCCCTTCTTCCTGCACATTAAACATTCAAGTGTGCAGAAAAAAATAGAACTAATTGTGGTCCCGTCTAGGGCTGGGGAACTATCATAAAGCATGGTAGGTATTTTGGTATTTCTCCCCAAGACCAACTGATATGAACTATAGGCCCCAGCCATCTGAAACAAATTCTTTGCATGGACTATATAAGGGCTGTTATAAACTTGCAGTTTGGTTGATCAGCTAAGGTCATAAGGAGCATCTCATCAGTCACTGAGTGGTTTCTTTCACAGAGCCCACTGCTGAAAGGTGTTTCAGCTGCAGTGCGCATGACCACATTGTCCATCTTTTTGCACATGTCAAAAACTCATCATTCAAAAATTCACCCTCCCGCACATCCCCCACCACCCCACATCACCCTCAGTGTCAGTTAGAAATTTAGCTAGTGATCCCAGTCCAGTCCCTATTCATTTTCCCATGATTTTATCTCTAATCACCCTGTTATCCTTACCATGAATCAATGTATAAAGACTGAATTTAGTTGCCATGTCTATAAAATGTAAAATGAAAATATTTCTGTTTTACTCCTACACCTTTAGATCCATGGCTATTACTTCATTAATGTGTCTTGCCAATGGGAGACTTGCAATGGGACATGGCAGCATCTTCCGATACTTTTTACATGTCATTTTTCACGAATCTCTTCACTGAGCCTTGTACACTCATCATCAACCACACCTGTGTCTTTCAGTGGGACCTTCAATCTGCGACAATAAGGGTTAGCAAATTGTGTAAATTTAAGACAATTTGTTTTTTTTCTCTCGAATTTTCACCACCTGCTTCCAATGACACTTCTTTAACATTCTGATTAGAAATGTTAGGTTTTGTTAAGGAGATGCAATAATGCACTTATTGGGTAAACTGAAGATCTATTGACTTTCCAAGAACAATTGCTTTATCATTTTCCACATCCAGTTTTATTTGTTTTTTCATGGAAGGCTTGCTCAGCAGCAAGGGTATCTCACTGGAGACAAAATTTGTACCAATAAAGAGGCATGCAATCATCACTCTTTTCATTGACCTCAATGTGTTGTCTTACCCGAACCTGAAACAAGTAGAACTTTCATACTCCCTGACCTGACTTTTATTACTGAATCTAAATAACATTTTAACCAATCTGTTCCACGCACTGTCGTGATGCAACCACTATCCAACACAGCACAATTAAATGAATCTGAAATTAATACAGTCATTACCAGACTAAAGCTTTTTGTGACTTGTACAATTCCCTCAGACTGATCATCATCATCTTCTGAATTCTCTGTATCATGCTCCGCTTCAAATACCCTGCTGATCCGCTTTGGGCAGTGATATTTTGAATAATCCCTGAAGCACCTGTTAACTCTTCCCCAGGCATTCCTAGAGTTCATTCGTCTGTTCGCCTAAGCCAATCCTGTCATCTGTCAGGTCTGCTAAAAATGCCTTAATCCTCATTCTTTCTGTCTGCAACTCTTCTGTTGTACTGACACCTGTGCCCTGTATCTGAACACCCGCAATCTTGAAATGGCACGATCATTGAGTCCTCCATCCTTTGTGACACCACATAATGTCCTATTTGTGCCATCAAAGATGCTGGAAATGACAGCTTCCTTAGGATTTTTTTAAAAAAAGAAGCAGACATTTGATTCAAAAAGGTGTCTTTCTGAAAAGCAAATGCCAGTTAAGACCAGGAGCCTATCCATATGCAACAGATTAGCACAATACAGCAATTTAAATATGAGCACTGAATAAGAATCTCCAAAGTGAATTTCTGTCATCTTTTATACAGTCTGTTAAAGACTATGACATATTCCTTTACAGAATGACCATGCATCTTTTAAAATCTAATGAAGTCTGACCATGCCCTGTGGCATCTAATAGATCATCTTTTTTGTAAATTTCATCCATGAAGCTTAATAGAAGGTTCATACCTTCATCATTATCAGCTCACAAAATATTTTGTTTCTGATTTTACTTTTGTTAGGAGGTGACAATGCCAAGGCTATATCTTGTTTTTTCTTCAGTAAGGATGTAATCCATGTCCATATATCCACTTTGTTTTTCTATTGGTTGTAAGGTTTGGATTCAGAGAACATCGGTGGGCAATCATATCCTAACAATTTACACTTGCTTTCAGCCATTCTCCACAAAAGCATTTCAGGTTATAATCTTCTGTCTGAAAAAAATTGTTAGTTTGCCACCTTCACCTTTAGGCAAACATTCTCTTCATTCTGAAGCCAGATGGTGAAGCATGAAACCAGACAGCAATCTACTATATTTATTTACAGAATCAACGTTAAATAGGTCTGCCTCCTCCCTAACCAACATCCTGTGTCACAGAAGTCTCTCTTTACATGTGCTCAAGGTACAATGCCTATAACCTATACATTCTTACTCTTAATAATACAATTAACATACCATTACCACAAGTTGGTTCATTCTAGCAACACATCTAGTTCCTCTTGAAGTCTCTCACTACTCTCTTCACAGTTTACAATACATCCAAGTTTTGAGTGATCTGAAAATTTTGAAATTGTGCCATGCATGCCCAAATCAAGGTCATTAATATGGATCAAAAAAGCAGTAATCCTAATATCAACCCTTGGGGAATCCCACAGTATACCTTCCTCTAGTCCAAGAAACAACTGTTGGCCACTATTCTCTGTTTCTTGTCACTCAGCCAATTTCAAATCCATGCTGCTGCAGTTCTTTTTGTTTCATATGCTTTGACTTATCTGACAAACCTGTTATGTGACACTTTATCAACCCCTTTGAGAAGTCCACATAGACCACATCAACAGCAATAGCCTCATCAAAAAACTCAATCAAGTGAATTAAACACAATTTGCCTTTAACAAAGAGATAAAAACAAAAAACTGCGGATGCTGGAAATCCAAAATAAAAACAGAAATACCTGGAAAACTCAGCAGGTCTGGCAGCATCGGCGGAGAAGAACAAAGTTGACGTTTCGAGTCCTCATGACCCTTCAACTGAACGAAGTAGAAATAGAAAGGGGGTGAAATATAAGCTGGTTTAAGTCGGGGGTGGTGGGGGCGGGGAGCAGGGGGAGGTGGTGGGGGGGGGGGTGTTGTTGGGACAAGCAAACAGTGATAGCAGGAGATAACCAAAAGATGTCACATACAAAAGAACAAAGAGGTGTTGAAGGTGGTGATATTATCTAAAAGAATGTGCCAATTAAGATTGGAGAGCAGGACAAGCAAGGTAGCTCTAGTGGGGGTGGGGTGAAATAAACCATGGGTGGAATACATTTAAAAATAATGGAAATAGTCTCTAATCTTTGCTATATCTTTCCCACTAGTTAGTAGCCTATAGAATGCACCCATGGTGTAATGGCACCTTTATTATTTCTTAGTCCTAGCCAAATAGATTCTGTCCTTGACCCCCTCTGGGACACAGTACTTCTGTAATTTACTCCCTTACTTCTATCTCTCTCCAGCACTGTAACATTCTCCTTAACATAGAACACAGCTACAACTTTAGCAATCACTTGACAGTGTGGAAAATTACCCACTTATGTCCTGCCCACAAGAAGGATGAGAAATGCAATCCAGTCAATTACCACCCACCTAATCAGTCTACCCTCTACCATCAGTAAAGCGATGGAAAGTGTCATCAACGGTGCTATCAAGCGGCACTTACTCAGCAATAACCTGCTCAGTGAGGCTCAGTTTGAGTTTTGCCTGGGTCGCTCGGCTCCAGACTTCATTACAGCCTTGGTCCAAACATGAATGTAAAAGTCGAATTCCAGACATGAGGTAAGCGACTGCCCTGGACATCAAGGCAGCATTTGACCAACTGTGAAATCAGAGGTGCTTAGCAAAACTGAAGTCAATGGGAATCAGGGGGAAAACTCTCCACGTTGGAGTCATGCCTAGCACAAAGCATGATGGTTGTGGTTGTTGAAGGTCAATCACCTCAGTCCCAGGACATCACTGCAGCAGTTCCTGGGGGTAGTGCCCTAGGTCTAACCATTTTCAGCTGCTTCATCAATGACCTTCCCTTCACCATCAGGTCAGAAGTGTGGATGTTTACACAGTATTGCACAGTATTCAGTTCTATTTGTAATTCCTAAGATGCTGAATCAGTCCATGTCCATATGCAGTAAGGTCTAGACCATGTGCAGGCATGGGCTGATAAGTGGCAAGTAACATTTGTACCACAGAAGAGCCAGGAAATGACCATCTCCAACGAGAGAGAACCTAACCATCTCCCCTTGACATTCAATGACATTACCATCACTGAATCCCTACCATCAACATCCGTAAGGGCTACCATTGACCAGAAATTTAACTGGATCAGCCATATAGATACTGTGGCTACAAAAGCAGGTGAAAGGCTGGGAATTCTATGGTGAGTAACTCAACTCCTGACTCCCCAAAGCCTGTCCATCATCCACAAGGCGCAAATCAAGAGTGTGATGGAATTCTTTCCAGTTGCCTGCATGAAAGCTCTGACAACACTCAAGAAGCTCAACACCATCCAGGACACAGCAGCCTTCTTGATAGGCACCCTATCAACCACCATAAACATTCGCAACCTCCATCACCAGCACACAGTGGCAGCAGTGTGTTCCATCTACAAGATGCACCTCAGCTATACCTCCAAACACTCAACGCCTACTGCCTAGAAGAACAAAGACAATGAGCACATCAGAACGCCACCACCTACAATTTTCCCTCCAGATCACACTCTGCCCTGACTTGGAAATATTTTGCTGCTCTTTCATCAGCAATGAGTCATAAACCCAGAACTCACATGACAGGATTTTGCGATCCCTCCAGTGGTTTTGCAGGTGAGCAGGTGCCCATAAAATTCCCCAGGTGCCCCTCCCCCACTACTCTTTCACCTGCCACCGACCTATTCGCAATTTTCCGAAGTGCAGGTGAGGTCTAGGGAGGCCTGCTCACCTCGCCCCAATTGAGGTCCTTATGTTGAGGCTGGTGGGAAGAGTTCAGGGGCAGGGGAAATGCCTGGCAAATCACCCTGCTTGGGTCTCGGGCCTAAAGGGAGTGGGCGCCTCCCTCAAAGGCCTTCTTTCCACATTGGGCACCCCTCTTCTCCCAGGATCTGTTTCCCACGGGTGTTTCCTCTACCCCTTCCCCTGGCCTCCCCATCAAAATCCCCATCCCCCTCAGGCCTCTGCTACCAATGGCACTGCTGGGATTACAACTTCACACTCGGGCAGAAGTCCCACCTACAGCCAATTAACCTTCCTTAGAGCTTTAAATGTCCGTAGGGACGCTGTGATTAGCGGGGGTGCATTCCCTGACGACCCTTAAGGTGCCGGGGCTGGAAGCCCCACCATCTGAAAAATCCGACTCATAGAATGATATTAAAGCCAAAGGGTATTTGGCCCTCCCTAATAGCCCTGTGGATGTATCTACCCAACAAGGACTGCAGTAGTTCAAGAAGATGGCTAATCGCTACTTTCTCAAGGGCAATTAGGGATGGGCAATAAATGCTGGCCTTACTAGCAATGTCCAGTTCCCATGCATGAATTTTAAAAAGGCCATGCTGACAGCCCTTTTTCCCCATCCCCCCTCTTCCAGCAGTTTGTCCTGCTTCGTGCCACCTCAGCCTAATCTCCCTCTCATTCTGTGTACATTGCTTCGCCCATGCCGAGGAGCAAGTGGTCTGTGAAGAACCCTTGAAGTCAGGATTAAGCCCTATGTCTCGTGCCACATCAGTAACTTTAAACAGTTCTGGAAATGACCAAAAACGTCTACAATTGCACCCATAGCTAGTAGAAATCAATCAGCAACTAACCTGTAAGTTACTGATGATTCCTTTAAATGGTGCTTCCTGCAACTGAATGCACGTTCAGTTGTGAGGTTAAGGGAGGATGTTAGCTGGAATGCTGAGCTTCAGACTGGCAGTGCTAGCATCAGACACCACTGCCACTTCTCTTCCAGGAAAGTCCAGCTTGTAGAAGTTCTGCTCTTCTCTCTGATGGGGTTTTCTTTTGCCTCTTTTATTTTGTTCACCTTCATTACTTCCTATTTCCCTGCCTGTGTTTGATCCAATATCCAGCCAGTTCTGATGAATTTGGTCATCTACCTGAAACATTGGGCTGAATTTTTCAGATGGCAGGGTTTCCCGACCTGCCACCTGAATATTCAGTGGAGAACGCATCACTGCCGATTCCAGCTGCCCCGCAGTCATTTCAGTGTGACATTAATTGGTTAAGAGCAAGACTTTGCCACCACCTGGGACAGAAGCCCTGCCTTAGAGAGCTGCGGGCCAATCAGATGGCTGGCAGCTCTGTAGTCCCAGCAACCAGCTTCGAGCGGTGGCCACAGCTGGGACTACAGCCAGTCTCCAAAGAGGAGGAGCTAATGGAGTCTGGACTGAAGGTAAATCCAGGTATTGGTGGGGCCTGGCTAGCAGAGGGGTATGAGCTTGGGGCAGTGGGTGTCTTTGATGGGCACAGTGGACCCCCAAAAGTGGTAACCCCATTGTCTAACACCAGCCTATGCAGCTAAAGCTTGGTGAGTAAATTAGCAGCAGGGGTGGGATGAGGCAAGTGATCATTAATTGGCCATTGTACAGTTGCATTTTCCTGGTGGATGCTCCTTGTACAGCTGGCAGGAGTGTAGACATGTACCGTGGATGCCATTTGGTGGCTAAACTGCACATGTAGCGCCAAAAAATGGGGTGCTCAGTGGCTGTAAGGGTCATAGTCGCAGGAAATAAAAATGACTTAGATAAAGGGGAGTGGGCAAGAACATGGCAGATGGCATGTAATGTGGAGTTATCTACTATCGTAGGAAAAAATAGAAGTATATTTTTTACATGCTGAAAGAAATGTTTGCAGCCAGAAGGACCTGAGTGGCCTTGTACAAAAGTCACAGAAAATTAATATGTCGGTACAGCAAGCAATAAGGGAGGCAAATAGTACGTTAACCTTTATTACAAAGTATTTGGAGTATAAAGAAACCTTTATGCATTATATTGGGGCTTTATGAGACAGCACCTGGAGTACCATGTACAGTTTTAGTCTCTTTAATTAAGGAAGGGTGTACTTGTCTTAACGGAAACAGAACAAAGATTCACCAAACTGACTCCTGGGATTGTGATAAAAACAAAAAACTGCGGATGCTGGAAATCCTGGGATTGTGAGATTGTTCTATGAGGAGAGATTGGTAGACTAGATCTACATTCTCTAGAGTTTAGAATGTGGAGCATCTCTTTTAAACATATGAAATGCTTAAAGGGCTTGACAAGGTAGATGCTGGGAGAATATTTCTCCTGGCTGAGGACTCTAGAATTAGGGGCCACAATCTCAGAATAAGGGTCGACCATTTAGGACTCAGATGAGGAAAAATATCTTTGCTCAAAGGGTTGTGAACCTTTGGAATTCTCTACCTCAAGATGGTTGTGGATGCTCCATCATTGAGCAAAGTCAAGTCTGAGATGAGGGCAAAGCTTGCTCGTAACCAAAGGGCACAAAGGAAATTAAAGGATATAAACTGGGAAAGTAGAGGTAATATAGAAGTTCAGCCATGATCTTGTTGAATGGTGGAGCAGGTTCAAGGGGCTGTATGGCCTATTCCTGCTCCTTTATCTTAAGTTAATAACTTCATGTTTGAATCTCTCCAATTAGTTTTCCATCCCTACCACAGCACTGAAATGGCCATAATTAAGTCATGAATGACAATTTCTATGACAACAATGGTGCTCTATCCCTTCACGCTGTTCTCAACCCCACGGTGGTTTTGACACTGTCAAAGACACCACCATCCTCCAAAACCTCTTCTCAATTATCTGTCTGACTGGGACTGCTCTCGCTCCTTTAGCTACCCAATCGTAACTAGGGCAGCTCTTGCAATAGTTTCTACTCCCGGCCTTCCACCATTAACTCTGCTGTCAAGTAAGGATCTATCTTTGGCTCCCTCCTTTTCCTCAGCTTACATTGCTGCCACTTGGTGACAGTATCTGAAGACATGGGGTTAGGATCCACATGTACACTGGTAACACCCATCTCTACCTCCCCCCCATCTCTCAAGAGTCTTTCTTCTGTGTTGTTAGACAGGTTGACATCCAGCTTTGTTGATTAGCCTCAATTTAATCCAGTTAAAGATTTGAAAAACCAAAATCATTGTGTTTGGACACCACAAACTCCACTCCCCTCCCCAGCATGGTCTCGGACTGAACCAGAATTTTTTCCACCTCAACAGCCTATTTGGCCCAACATTAAGCTTCAGACTGCATATCCTCTTCAATCACAAAGAGCACCTACTAGCATCTCTGTAATGGTGTCTGTCTCGGCCCCGACTCAGTAGGTCTGTTGGCAAAATCTTCTTCCATGCTTTTGTTACCTCCCTCTATTATTCTAATGCTTTCCTGACCAGCCTCCTAACCTTCACCCTACACAAACTTCAGCTCATCTAAACTTATATTTTCGCCCAGTACTCCAGTATTTCAAATTTAAAATGGTAAAATGCTCAAATGCCTACAGAAGCTTGCCCCTCCCCTGTGCTCTGGGATTCTGACTAAACATGTCTCTCCACCTCCCTCTCATCATCTAAGACTCTGTTTGATTTTTTTTGTTTTTCTGTTAAAGACATGATATAAAAACATTGCAACACAGAAATTGAAACTCAAGTCTTCCGTTCTTAGGTTAGTCCAGTTTTTTAGTTTTGTAGTAACCTTTATGGTAGAAGGGGCAGATGTAGAAGGGTAAAAGCAAAAAACTGCGGATGCTGGAAATCCAAAACAAAAACAAAAATACCTGGAAAAACTCAGCAGGTCTGACAGCATCTGTGGAGAGGAATACAGTTAACGTTTCAAGTCCAAATGACTCTTCATCAGAACTTCATTCTTCAATGATGCTGTCAGACCTGCTTAGGTTTTCCAGGTATTTTTGCAGATGTAGAAGGGTATGGCTGTAAAACTGCACATGCATTTTGAAGGACAATTGCTGCAGCTATACGACCAGGTATAAATGTATCACAGACACAGAAGCTTCCCCGATATCAAGGAGGTTGAGATGTGAAAGGTGAATTTACCAAGGAGCAGAGGGCCCAAGAGGAATGGCTCATTTTTGTGATTCTCTATTCCCTCAATTATTCACCATCCTTCCCACCCCATCTATAACTTCTTCACCCGAAGTAACCACTACCACTCAAACCTTCCTCCCTGACCGTCTCAATTTCTCAACCCTCTTAATTGCTCCCAGATTCCCTCCAAAAACCTTATTAACACAGTACTCCTCTCCAGAACAAAATATAACATCTCAATTAGTGTGAGCATTATCCCAGAAGATCCATTTCCACATAGAACACTGTATACTGTGAGAAAGGCAGTGGCACATCAACTAGTACTTAAAGAATTAAAATAGCATAGTTCTCATCCATTACACTATGCTAGATATATCGTTTCAAGGTCATGCTTGGGGAGATGGCCCAGCTCAAGACAGCTTCCCAGTTAAGTTGGAACAAGTCACTTTTGATAGGAGGAATTGTGCAATATAATTCCTGAATCACTTACAGGTGATTGCCATTGTCAGCATGTGTCCCTGCCCTTTCCACGGCAATTCTTTTTTCTCCAAATCTAGCACAACCATTAAGATACAATAGATTGTCCATGGTCTGCAAGGCTAGGAACCCAAAGTACAAAAGGCACCTTTAAGTCATTCGTTAATTTGAATGCAAAATATGAAAGAACATCACACATAATTGAACATTTTTTATTTTCCAAGTGTTTTATTGGAGCCACTGTCTATTTGTTAGTATCACAAATGTAACATTTTCCTGAGAAAAGACAGTCACAGTTTTCTTAAGAAATTTCATTTTATGATAGAGAGGTTCACCATACAAGTAACACTGTGCATACTGCAGCAAATGAACAGTGTTTGGGCTTTTGATAGTATACTGTATCACCTAGTAGTTCAAAAGGACACATGGTCTCAGATTCAGATCATCATTTTACGAACACAGATTCTGCAATGTCCTGCATTTCACCAAACCAATCTTCTGTTACATTATTCTCACTGCATATAAAACTTACAAAGGGATTGATCTAAAAACAAAAATTAGTAATCCATACTCCATTTGGAGGAAGAATTTATCTCATTTTGCTTAGGATGACATGTTAACTTCATCCATGACTTGCTCTTATGAAAGATAGAGCAAGAATATATATTTCATTCCCTTCAAAACAGTGACAAGATTATACAATGATACATATCAATTATTAAACACTAACGCACACAAAACTGACTGGGATTTCTCCTTTTAGCTGGATTGAAGTGTACAGCAGTAATTGATTTGCATTGTATCCCTCTTTCAATTTTGTGTATATATTATCTATTGGGTAAAAATAGGTGAAATGTTCAAGAATTAGAAGAAGTTATTTGAGAAATAAATCAATCCGGAACTAAACTTATAAAATCATAAGTAGTTGGCAAGGGTGGTACCTTCATAAACCAAGCAGTATTAAGCAATTTTGATCAATGAAAATTGGAATCAGCCAATACAACAATTCATACAATCAATATGTACAAATGAAGCATGCTCTACGCAAAACGGTATGATTTCAGTACATGGCAAATGTACAGAATGATAATGTTGCAGCTGATAATGATCAGAAAGTGCATTAAGCATGTGCTTTACTAAATATTGCTTGTTAATTTTACATGCTAACTAAATAGAAGTCAATGTATTTTAATGCCGTAGTCAGTCACAGTAACCTAAAAAAATTTCTGCGAAAACTTAAAATGTTTTTTTTAATAAAAATACAAAAAGGCTTCCAGCATTTCTTCCTTACTTTTCAAATCTTTTTAAAAAAATGCAAGATCCAATATAGGAACATTTTATTGTTATGTAAGCCTATGAATTATTATCTATAGCAAAACAATAAAACTGCTTAGTCTTCAAGCACCAGCCCTTGGCCACTGAAACAACTGATTATTCCAGAGACAGTCTTTTCCTTGTGCTCATTGGCATTCCAAATGCTTTTGGATCCAGCTCCAAATCTCCTTGTGCAAGGCAGTCTCCATCTCTCTGAAACCACCTTACTTCCTGCCAAGACCATTACTCACTTTACTTTTAGCAGAGCCTTTTTTCCGTTTTGTTACACCCTTGTCTGCTGCATTCAGGTGCAAGATTTCAGAGTTTCCTTCACCTAGTAAAGGGAAAAACAAAGACTATTGTCGTTTGGTAGTATGGAACTTGAGTATTGCTGAAAAAAGAGACACTCTCAAAGACAACTGTGATTCTGTGAAAAAAAAATGACCTTTTACCAAGTTTTCAATACTCACTTTGCTTTGTATATAAACTAAGTATTTAATTCAAATTATATTTAAAACCAACATAAAGATTGTACTTATGTTCATAGTACTGTATTCAATCAAGTTATTCACTCATTTCACCTATTATCAATAAAATTATCCAAAGCTTGATCGGTTAAAATCCATACAGAAACAGAAAACCAATTTACTTATTGCCTTAATTTGCAGAAATATATTGTCAAGCACAAGAAAGGTCAAGAAAGCTGCTAATAAGAATAAAAATAACACTGAACTTACTCCTAGCATTCTCAATTTAAACTAGTAATTGTTTAATCACAAAGTATTTTGCATTAAATACTTGCTCAGGAACACTGCAAATTCCTCTTTACAATATAGTAACTGTGCCATCAAATAATTGATAAAATAATTGTTCTTGAGTGCGAAGACTATGACTCATTGACATTTCTATCTGTGTCCAATTGGCTTTAGGAAAAACAAATAAGAATATTTTTCTTTCAGGAGAATAGTCTTTACTGATATAGGTTATGGAGCAACAAAGCAGCATTTACATTTTTCAAACGTGTTGTCAAAAGTTGCAACCAATTTTCAACCCCATATTTCTCACTCATTTAATAATATAAAGACCAAAGGACAAGTAAGCTGGGAAAAAACTGGAGCAACTCCAAGCCATGTGTCAATTTAAGGAAGTTTAAACGTTTATTTTTACAATTTGGATTAACTTTCTTGACTTCCTTTGACTTACTGTGAGCAGTGCAAAAGGATATTCCCTAGTCTAAAATGGTGTCTGGTGTGAAGTTCTTGGGCCTCTTACGTCAGGGTTCCATTGACATAAGGGACACATTTTGAATATATACATCAGCATGTGCTGCTTTCCGGCTGGTTCATTTCCAACTTCAGTCAATTCCTCCATCAAAATTGTAATCAAGGAGTTTGGAGCAGGAATGCAGTGATAAGTACATTCCTGTGATTTTAGCTGCTCACCCTACCTGTTCCCGCGAGGCAGGTAAACAAGGACATTGTGCAGTTTCAAGGATTGTACAGCCCTAATGCCGTCTCTGGCTTCGCTGATAATGGGCAACATCCATTCAGACCAGTGCAGTAACAAGATACGTTAAGGCAGTAGCTCAGTTTGTCTGAACTGATTGGACTGGTCAGGTGGGTAGAAAAATGGCAAATGGAATTCAACCTGGAGGAGTGTGAGTTGATGCATTTGGGGAGGTCAAACAAGGCAAAGGGATATATAATTAATGGGAAAATACTGAGAGGTGTAGAGGAAGTGAGGGACCTTGAACTGAATGTCCTTTAAGGTAGCAGGACAGATTGGTAAGGTGGTCAGGAAGGCATATGAAATCCTTTTCTTTATTAGCAGAGGCATAGAAACAAGAGCAGGGAGGTTATGCTGGAACTGTACAAATCATTCGTTAGACCACAACTTGAGCACTGTGTGCAGCTCTTGTCACTTCATTACAGAAAGGATGTGATTTAACTAGAGAAGGTACAGAGGAGATTTACAAGGATACTGTCAGGACTGGAACACTGCAGTTATGAGAAAGGTTGGAATGGCTGGGGTTGTTCTCCTTGGAACAGAGGAGACTGAGGGGGAGATTTGATTGAGATGTACAAAAATGTGAGGGACCAGGATAGAGTGGATGGGAAAGGCCTGTTTACCTTAGCAGAGAGGTCAGTGACTAGGGAGCATAGATTTAAAGAGATTGGTAGAAAGGTTAGTGGGGAGATGTGGAAAGGTTTTTCACCCAGAGGGTGATAGGGGTCTGGAACTCGCTATCTGAAATGGTAGAAGCAGAAATCCTCAGCTCAGTTAGAAGGTGTCTGGATATGCACCTCAAGTGCCGTAACCTGCAGGGCTACGGACCAAATGCTGGAAAGTGGGATTAGGCTGGGTGGCTCGTTTTTTGGCCGCGCAGTCACACTGGGCCAAGTGGCCTCTTTCTGTGCCATAAACTTTCTATGACCAATAGGAGCTGATTACCGGACCCTTTCGGGTCACCAACAGGTTGAGTGTCAGGGATTCTGTGCAATTGTAAAGGCTGCATGGCTCCAATGCTGCTCTGTGATTAGGGTTAAAATCAGGGCTTCAGTGTCAGCGTCAAGTCAGCATGGTTCAATTCAAAATAAAACACAAAAACACAATGTCACAAATTATGGCTGGAATTTTGTCAAAGCCCAAGGTGTCCCACTGCTAAGATCAAAAATGGGAGTTGAATCTTCATGGACAGCCGACAGGACTATGAGCAGCCTTTTACCGTCTGGACGTCAATTAAGAAGCCGCCGACAAGGCCATTGTCCAATTGAGGACAGTGACCCAGCTCCCAAACCTGCCAGCAGAGTGGCAGATTTGCTGCTTCAATGATAGGGCTGAGCACTGCTGAGGCTGCAGAAGAAGAATATTGTGTTTCTATGGTCTGTGTTGAGCTGTCATTGAAGCTCAGGCAAGTTTCGCAACTTAATGTACCAGGGCTAGGCAGGCAGGCCCCAACAGTTGGATGGGTGCATCCTCCAGTGGTGGCACTATAGCTGGGGGGTGGGCTGCAGGGCAGGGGTGGCAGGGAAGCCATTGTTCCTGGAGAGTCCCCTCCATAGGCCATGTAGCAGCCATAAAGGAGGCCCTCCCAACCTCCCACCCCCCCGCCAAGAACCCAAGGGATGCTGCCATGGTTTACCAAGTGGTCTCCCCATGCCGTGGCGGACCCTCCCAATACTGGTAAAATGTGAGCAATGGCTGATAATTGGCAGTTAAATGCTTTAACTGGCTGCCCACCTCCTGTTGGCGGGGAGTCACGCCGAGGATCCAACCCTAAGAATATCCTATGGCAGCAGGAAAACATCAAGCTCCCATCCTGGCATCTTTTGTCACCATTTCATGAGGCCTCCTGCCTCCCAGCTAGTCTCCAGAGGGCTGGTAAATTCTAGCTCTATATTTCGGCAGGCTACCTTCCACTCCATCAATCTGCACCACTCCGGCAATCTTGGATTCTCCAAATGTTATATCAAGGGTTGTTTTCTATAAATAACCCATTCCTACAACACAAAATTGCCTCAGTTTCAATAGATATAAATAAGATCTTTACCACTACGGTTCAAGACAACATTGGCTTGGATTTTGTGATATAAATAATGGAGAGGCTGTAGGTGTGGAATGAATTGGACAACAACTTCTGGCAGATAAACACCAAAAACAGGAAATTGATGTTGGATTTGCCTTCATCCTCAAGCTTTGCTACACTGCTATATTGCCAAAACATTCAGCATTCACACATAAGATAGTGCAATACTTACCTACTAGATACTTATTATATACACCAGAAAAAGTTAGGACTTGTCCACTCAAGTCTAAGTTCTTTTTTTAGCAGCACGATTAGTCTTAATTACCAACAGACAATGTTGCTATCACAGAAAATTTACTTTCAAAAGTGGTCTCTTTCCTTCAAGATTTAAAAAGGAATAAAAGTTTTTGTTTTACTTTTTCTCTTTCTTATCACTCTTAATCCCAACTTTCTCCCTCTTTTGTACATGATTTTAGATTGAATTCCTTTACACTTGCTCTAGGTCCCTTGTAGAGGATGCTGCACTGAAATTAATCTCTAGCAAGTGGTTGCGTAGAGCCCAGGGCAGCTGTAAGCATAATGAAAAGCTCGTACCAATCGTTCACCTTGACTGCAAAAATCAGGGCCATTAAGTCCATCTGGCTGAGATTGAAGGTGTAGGATCAGTGTCCAACCCATTGAACCTCCCGGTCAAACTGCATTTTTTGCTTCTGAACTCAGTAAATATTACAACAAAACTATTTTAAAAAATATACATAGAATGTACTGGCAGCAAAGACGACAGGGAAGTACATCTCAATTTACCAAGTCATTAAGGAGAAGAATCAAGTATCATTAAAGGGAACCAAAAAATGCAGATCACAGAAGGTCAAAGTATCCCTCCCCATTTTCCAGAGAAGTACTCCACTTTAAACTACTTCAATTTGTGACTAGAGCAAGTTTATGACAACAGTAAATTAAACGCTATAGCATCAATCTTGCAGAGTAAGCAAAATGACAAATGGGGAACAAAAATGCTCACCTTTGGAGAGTGGGTTCACAATGTGTCATGTTTGAGAGAGGGGGGCAGGAATTAACTTTCATACAGTATTCCTTTAGCCTTACTCAGCACATTTGTAATAATTATATTTTGAGAGTACTTATCACCAGTTTGCAGTGTCTGCACTGCATTAAACACAGCTGTAATGCATTTGTACAAACAATTATTAGGGACTTCCTAATCTAAAGTAAGCCAAATTGGAATTTCCTCCAGTTACTGTGCCCTTCAACTCATCTTTCAAGAGAGTGTAATACTGCCCACAATGTCAGACTAACCATTAATTACAAATCTCCCATATGTACTCTCCTACAAGATTTTCCTTCTGTGATTTGTCTAATTATAGTAATTAACATACTTACATGCCAAATAATTCTAAGATTTCAAACTAGCCTATTTTTAAAAAATGTCATTCACATTTATTGCAGTGTTGGTCTAATCCTTAGCGTGTTATGGCTGAGTCTGGTGTCCCTCAAGGATCTACTCTTGGTGACCTCGTCTACATCCTGCCCCTCAGCGACATCCTCTGAAAACACATCAATTTCCATGGGGACACTGACAACACCCAGCTCTATGTCACCACCACCTCTCACAACCCTTTTGCCAACTCTAAATTATCAGACTGCACCAAATCCTCTTCACCCATTACCCCTGTGCAGGCTGATGTACACTGGCTCTCGGTTAAACATTTCCAGGGCAAGTATTTGCAAAACTCCCACATATCTGGCCCAAGTCTCCACCACCGCGATCAGTGTAAGAGACATTCATAGAAGGTCCCCGGCAGCAGAAAATCAGCCCGTTGGAAGTTTAAACTTTCTGGGCAATTACAGCTCATGTGTGCACACCAGGACTTCTGCGGGGTCGCAATGTGCAACACAGACTTTTTTTAAAATTTGCTCTTGGGATGTGGGTGTTGCTGGCTAGGCCAGTATTTATTGCCCATCTCTAATTGCCCTTGAGAAGGTGGTGGGGAGCTGCCTTCTTGAACCGCTGCAGTCCACGTGGTGTAGGTACACGCACTGTGCTGTTAGGGAGGAAGTTCAGATTTCACCACCCTGGACATTGGAAGATTCGGGCCTATATGTCACACTGAACATCCATGTCAACAGTCGTCACTGGGCTCTTCAATGACAGGGAGTGGAGAAAAAGGGTCACTGAAAATCAATTTTATCCTATGAAAGTCCTTTTTCTTTAGAAGTTACATCTGGCTGTAAGCCAGAATGTAGATGAAAGTTTTAAAGCTAGATTTTAGGAAAATGTACAGAAAAGACAGATTTAGTAGAAAAAAGGAAATTTAAGGTTTAAACATTAAAATTTGCACTGAACTGTTTAGTTATAAAATTACTCCTGATATTTATGTAGCTTGGAGTTTATTTTAGCATCAATGATGATGTGAAAGCTTAAGGAACTAACTCAGAGATGATTAAAGGTCTAAAATTTAAAAGGACAGTCGCAAATATAAATTAATAATTGCACTTGTTATTTCAAAGCCAATGCTTCACAGCCTTCCTCTCTACACAGCAACTGTGGCAGGGGACAATCATCAGGCCCCTCATAATTCAGCTATGGTCCAACTAATAGGAAATTTATAATAGCGGGGTCCAATGATGGCTTTATGGTTTTCCCTCGTGATGGGCTGCACTTCTCTAAATCTAAAGTAAGATACTCTGTAGTTATAAATTCCAAGAATGAATCCGGATCTCTACTTGATGACATCTCACGCTGTCACTGCAACATAATATACCTCTGCCTAATTACTTTTATTGTTTAGTTGCACAGTGAATGCTGTATCGATTATGAAAAGAACAAGAGTTCTTGAACTCAAGTGCGTTCCACTCAAGTTTTTGTGCAAAAGTGAATCAAGAAAGTTCTGTAATGTATAGAGTGCAAAACAAAAACTGAGGCTCGTTTGCTGAAAAAAAGTCACTATTGTTATTAGCTTAGCAAGTCATTGACCTGCATTTTGTAGTCAACAGTAAGGTGACAGCGGTCACCACTTACCCCACTAAAACCTTCCTCTAAAGATCTAATGATCTCTGTGACCTGGATTTCCCATTGACAGTTTGAAACTAGTGCCATATCAACAGTGATGTCATCAAGCAGGGTAAGCAGCCAATCACTTTGCAGTATTCTCACAGACAGCAAAACAGGAAGTAAAATGCACTGATTTTTTTTGTTTTACAGGGAGCAAAATAAATCCTTACAATATGCACACGCGATTAAGGTAGAAACGGAAATTAATAACTTCAAAGAAAAAATGTCATTTTTATTATAATGGAGAAACATAACATTCCACAAACATAAAATTAGTTTTTCAGGGCCACTGAGCCTGTTCAGCAGTAATTTTAATTTAATATGCTGTTAAAGACCCAGTTGTACCTTATTCAATAAGGTATAACTTTTTCAAGTGTTTTTACAGCAAGACTAATGGCTTAAAAGGGCAGAGTTTTGCAAATTCAGTGTTTCTACTTGATTGCAGTCTGGTGGGGAAGTGGAGGTGTGGGGGGGGTGGGGTGGTGGTAGAACTTCAACAGTGCATCCCATGGAGAAGTGTTGAATCACGGGCAGCAATTTCAGGATTTCCAGATTTAACAGTAGAAGTTACTGTCTTTGCTACCAAAAAATCTGGGCCCTCGTAAGTAGGCTGACAACAGACAACAAAATAACTTTGGCTGTGGTAACTTGTAGTTAGCTTCTCCCTAATAACTAACAACCTAAGAAGAGAAGTGTTTTAAATTGTATACAAATACACAAACCTTTAGCATATGCGTCAGAATGTAATGGTGAGGAATCAGTGCTGCTGATTGTGTCTTCACATTCACATTCAGAAAGGGTCTGAAACAAAGAACACAATGAGCAGTGAAGTTAGTATACAGGAGTATACTCAGTAATGTTAAAGCACGATTAGTGCTGGTACTTTGCAAACAAGTGTATGGAAACTCTGGCTGATCAGTCATCTCCGGAGTGCAGTTACTTGGTAATTGCAGAACAGAAACAGACCATTTGGTCCAATTGGTATGTGCATGTTCAGGTCCCCAGGGCATTTCCCCTCACCCTATTTTATCTAACTCTTATCAGCATATCAAAAACAAACAAGAGCTGAAGTAAATCACAATTAATTACAATATCATGGACCAATCTGTAGAATTAACTTCCCCCCTGCCCCTCCCTGTCTACTCTCTTGTGGGCTGTGTTGGATTCTGCTAAGAAAATTCTTTTGCACTTCACCCAATAGCAACTCTTCATGTGAGCTCCTTCAGCTATGCCTAGATTTCCCTTTCTGGGGGCACCATATGCACCATAATGGCTACACCATAATGACAGATTTTAGGCAGACTCAAATGAAAGTGCCTTGTTGGCATCTTATTTTTCTGTCACTTCATTGAGCATAACTTGGATCTAAAGAGCAGAACTGCTGAGGAAGTATACAACATTACAGTCAGTTAGACATTCAAATATTGTTAATAGTTGCCTGTAGGCACCTCTTTGTTTGGGAAAAGGAGCTTCAGTCACGTAAGCAAGGTCAATTCATCCATCTAAAGATGTGGGTGCAAAAGTACCAACAGCTGGATGGACACAGAAAATCTCTTGTGCAGTCTGATATAACTAATCCTCTTCTTCCAAACAAGAAAAGGAGGGAGGAAAACAGGAAATGAAAGACCAGTTAATCTGACATCAGTCATCAGGAAAATGCTGGAATTTACCCTTAAGGAAGTGGTAAGAGGGCACTTAGAAAACCATAACATTAATAAAATCACGTTGACTGCCTAGTAAAGAGAATAATGTTTGACAAAGCAACTAGCAGAGTAGATAAAGGGAAATCAATGCACGTAGCATATTTGGATCTTCAACAGGCATTCGGCAAAGTGCCACACGAAAAGTTGTTGCACAAGATTAGGTCTCATGGGGTTTATATTTGCATGGATAGAAAATTGGTTAAAGGGCAGTGCACAAGAGAGTAGGAATAAACAGGCCATTTTCAGGTTGGCGCACTGTTACTAGTGGGGTGCTGAGATCAGTGCTGGGCCTCAGCTAACTACAATCTATTTTAATAACTCTGATAAAGGGACAGAGTGTAAAGCATTTAAGTTTGCTGGGGTCTCAGGCCAATTCTGGAGGGTGGTTGTAACACTTGGCGGAGATTGGGACAGGGGTAGGTGATCAGAGGCTTGGGGAGGCAGGGACAAGGTTGGAGGTCTGGAAAGAAGTGTTCAGGTTGAGGGCGGAAGGAGGTCACAGGCCCAAGACCGGGGTTGGGGAATGGGATGTCAGGGGCTTTGGCCGGGAGGGTGGAGCTTCCCAGGCTGACACACTGGTTGGGCAGATAGGTGTAAAAACGCTCACCTCCTGGACCTGGCAAGCACTCATCTGGATGTAGTTGCTGGGTTTTTCGAGGTTCAGGAACAATAGTCATCTATAGTTAAAGTCGAAAAGTAGAATAATAATGAGGCCTGCAGCCTGCCCACCTTCCCAGCTCAGTTAAAACTGGAAATGGAAGTCTGGAGACAGGTATTATGATCCCAGCTTATATCACTACTGGATAAGTCAGATCCCTTGGTGGAACCTGACTTGATAGATCCTAACTTTTATTTTTTGTTTAGAAATGTGGGGGGCAGCTACTGAAGAGAGTCATAAAGTTTGCTGATGAACTTTTAACAAAATAATAAAACATTTATTAAACAAGAGAAAAATGAGCCATATTAAATACCCTTTCACCTGCAACAATACCTTTATAGATATATACAGATTCATAAGGATTACCTCAAGTTACAAAATCTATCTTATACTCTAATGTTCACAATAAGTGTACAGTCCATGTAAACCTTTGGGTGGCCTGTGGTAAGACAAACCACACTCTGAAATCACGTGACAGATGCCACCCAAAGCAGGTGCTATAGATTTCTCATCAAATAAATGCCATCCAGACGCTCGTCACACCTTGAGCCAACCAGTCTCACTGAACTCTGTCTTTCTCCCGAGGGTTTAAAATCTCAATGCTCAAAGTACTCGCCTTGGAATCTTCTCCCAAACGGCACTTCATTTGGACATCTTCAACAAGCATCCACCTCCAAAGGTTTGAACTCTCCTTCCAATTTTCTCCTTCCCTGGATCTCTACATGCAGTCAGGCTTCACCCTCCACACACACTCTCAGGTATTTGGCTGTGCCAAGCAGGACACCACTGCTTCAGAGGCCAGTAGTAGGGGTCACCCACCTTTGGCCGTCTCCTCGAATCATCTGGCTTCTTGCAAGCCCACTTTGCCTTGATTCTGCTCTCTGCAGCTTTCTCTCTTTAATGTGGAGCCCTTTCCTCTGCTCCTTATTTTAACCTCACTGAACAGGTTCTGTTCTAGATTCCTGTCCATGTCCGTTGACTTAACTGTTGTCTGGGGGCCTTTCTTGTACCTCTCCCTGGTTTTGGGACTTTCTTCTTTGCTGTTTGGAACCTTCTTCCTGCAGTTCCCGCTCCTGCGTCCAGCTTCTCCTGGCATCTGCTTCCAACTGAACTCAAACTGCTTTTTTGTTTTTCCCTGTCTCTGTAGGTCTCCTGTTGCTAGACAACAGCAAAGTTTTTTTCTACAGTGTTTAATTCACAGTTTTTTTCTACTTTATTTTAACTTCCCTAAACCACTAAACTCCCTTGGTAACACACCTCCCCACTTCAAGGTCTGTAAAACCTTATTAAAATGCAGGTATATAAACAAAGCTCCAGACTTGTAGACTCCATCTCACAGAGAAAAACTCAAAATAAAACTTGACCTAGATTTCACCCTTTTAACCCACAAATAAAAATAAAATTAAACTTAAAGCTATAGCTTATTCCTAACTCACACAAACACTCATATAACTTACTTAAAACTATCTCTAGTTCCCAACACAGGCTTGAGTCAGGTTCTGAGATTTAAGTCTTTAGCCCAAACTTTAACCCATATAGCTTACTCCCCTTCCTGTTTCTTACATCAGTTAAAGGGGTGGGGAGAAGGAGGTGACCCTCTTCAATTTACCTCAACTGACGCAAAGGTTCATTACAATTGAAACGCCAAAGAAATAAACAAATAAGTAAGATTAGTGGTGGAAAGATGAGAGAAGGAAATTTCCCTTTATATTGCTATTGCCTTTCTGAAACTTCCTGATTGCTTACTAGTCATCCTGAATGCCTATTTACAATGAGTGTTTTTTTGTTTGGCATCCTACAAACCAGTATAGCAGAGACTGGCATTCAAGCCTGACACCTCCACATATTAATATTAAAATGAAACATTTCTGAGGCAGGCACTTACATTAGAACTGGTACTGTGCGTACCATAAAATGAATGAGGACACAAACCACTTTCTGCAAGGAGGAACTTTGCTTATTTTTAACAACCTCGTCCAGTGTCACCAGGGAAGGCAATGGAAAATATTGTTCTGGTGGTATTAGGCTGTGTGTGCAAGCCAAGAATCACAGCTGAGGAGCAGAAACCCTGTTGATTTTTCCCCTTCCTAGCCCAGGGACATGAAGACAAACTGCAGCTGGCCTGGCAGTGATCAGCAAGCAGAGAACAAACAGATTAGGGATTAAACCAGGGATCGTGCTCATCTTGACAGTTATGTATGTACAACACTCTAAACCTAAACAACCTTGATGCAGATAATGTAATGTTCATCAGATGAAACTTCCCTCCATGCACTAAAATGAAGCTTAAAGGGGAGCGAACTTCCTATTCAAAAACTTACCTTTTCACGTTGCCCAAAGTGTTCAGCGTACCATACCATTACAGCAAGACAAAGGAAGGTAATGAAAGCCTGTAATGAACAAAAAGTCCAATTAGGTGGTCTATACGATGTCCCATTTTCTAGGTCTAACTCACATGCAACCTAACAAAAAAAATGCAGTTTTCATCCAATACTTTTTAATTCAATGTTGACATTTTACAAAACCGATGCAGGACCACAAAATGATATCATTCCTGTTGGGAGACTAGGAGGTGACAAGCAAACTCAGAAAAGACCAGGGATTGATTAAGGAGCTTTCTCAACCCTGCGGTTATATACAGCACTACTCAGTTTTTTTTAAAAAATCATTTCGTCCCCCTTTTTAAAAAAAATACACAAGTGAATTTGCCTCTTAAGCTGTGAATAAATTACTCTGGTGTATATAAACGATGAAAATGACCTAACAATCAAATCACTCCCATTTTGCAAAGACTTATTAGCAGCAAAATCATTTTCAGTGAAATAACAAAATGTGCTGGAAACACACAGCACTTCAGTCAGCCTCTCTGCTCAGAAAACATTCCAGGAACAGGGCCTACCTGAAAGAGCAACTAGCCTTTTCTTTGCATAGTTGCTCACTGACCTGCTGTGCATATCCAGACATTTCTGCTTTTATTTCAGATTTCCAGCATCTGGAGGTTTTTTTTTTGCTTTGTATTTATTCACTTAGTGAACTCTGCAAATATTTTCCTTTGCATATTACAAGGACAAAATAACACACTTTTAATATGCTGAGCACTTTAGGCTTTAAGTTCTCTGGACCTAATTACTTAATTTTAAAAATGGTGGCATCAAGTAAAGTACTAAGTTCAACATTGAAACTAAACTTCTGACAATACTTTTAATACTGTTTTACTGTTTAGGTCCAACAACAAAAATTTTTTTCAGACATTTTTTCCCCTAATATTCCCTATCCCCACCACCATGCTCCTGGATGCTTCGAGGCTTCTGTTCTGTTTGAATTATTGGTGTATGCAGGGATTTAAGTTTCTACGAGAGAGGGGATTCCCAGGCACCTGAGGCAGCTGGGGTGGGGTGGGCTCCCAGGCATGAATGCACTGATGAATACAGCACTGCTTCTTCTGCAACAGTGCAAGTCATGGTCCTATTTAGT
Organism: Cetorhinus maximus; assembly: GCF_964194155.1. Classification (NCBI taxonomy): domain Eukaryota; kingdom Metazoa; phylum Chordata; class Chondrichthyes; order Lamniformes; family Cetorhinidae; genus Cetorhinus; species Cetorhinus maximus. Next base: position 129,966,381 of record NC_135882.1, on the reverse strand, counting down.
GCAACCTACTTATGCAAAGTTGGATTTTCAAAAATGACATCAACGAAAACAAAGTGCCAAGTCAGGATGAACTGTGGCCATGACAAATGTGTGCTTCTCAAAAAAGCATCACATCTTGACACAATTGCTGTTCAGCAGCAGCCACAAGATTCACATTAAGTAAAGCAAAACTAATATGCCTAATTGTATAATTGTCACACAAAATAACTTGTTTTGTGAAACAGGCATCCATAGACTTTTGCAACAAGGGGGGGAAGGGTTGAGATGCAAAAAAGTTGAAAACCCCTGCTCTATCCGGTTGAAACGGAGCCATAAACCAGGAAAAAAAAATTCAATAAATAACAGCGAAATGAATGGTATTTAGTACAAAACACTATTGCGCACACTTTGCTAGCTTGTTACAAAATATTAAAATAATAAAATCACACTCCTCCCCCCACCCCCTGAGGTGTTTCCAACGTATATTAAACCTTGTAGGGGATGTTTATTTCATACTGTGGTAGACCAATGCCACAGAGTCATAAAAGTTCAGTTTCTCTATTGGAAACAAACCGACTCTGCCACATAAATATCAGTCCAAAATCATAAAAAGGTGCACTACAAGAAATCCAATTCCACAAAATCTGAATTTTCCTCAATTTTATTAAATGGTATGTGATTCTACTAATTACAAAGAATGTTACTTATCTGCCCCCACTTTGAAATAGGACACTAATTGGAACTTAATGCATCATTCATCCAATCACGAACAACCAGATATTAGGCACAACTCGATGCCTTTTACTCATTGGGAGAGTTTAGGTAGGATTTTACGCACAATCTCCATCTTTTTCCAACCTGTTCTAAAGAGGTGGGCCAGTTATTTAAAAATACTAATGAGGCTGCCTAACAGTCTTTTAGATTTGACAGCTGTGGACTGGGTTTCCCAGGGTTCAGGAAACTGAAGGGAAGCCAAGTCCAACAGGCAAGTGTCTTTCCAGCAGCTTGTGGGGCAGAAGAACTTCTCCACACCCCACAAACAAATCTGCTTCTTGCCTCTTTATCTGATTGGCTGCCAGATGGGACATGGAGAAAAATAAAGCGTTTACTGAGGCACTACTATTAGACAGGACCTCCTCATTACCCATATTTCCCAGCTGATATGACACCCCCATCCCTATGACACCCCACCCTCCCCCTCACTGTAAATATCAGGGCCTTAGTTACCAGTCCCGGCTCAAGGTAGAATGTAAGCTCTTGCTGGGGCTTGCAATTAATGTGAAATCTACAAGAACGTTATTGAAATTTCTTACCATACAAATAAGCCAAAGAATGACGTACAATCCCAGAGTTTTAGAGAATAAATCTTGACCAGACTTGATGCACACTATTGCTTCCAGAAAGGAAATGGCACTGTTAACATTTAAAAAAAAAAGTTAGACAGATCTTGTCAATTCCGTCCGAGTCACAGCCAGGTCCACAGCCTAATACTTTTGGATTAATTTGAAGTTTTCTGGGCATCACAAAATGCATTCAATAAAAATAAATTACTTCAAGCTAAGCAATTTGATATAATAACAGATTTCATGTTGAATTGTTTATAGTGAGTCAGAAATTAGATTTTGTAACAGCGCTGTGGAATAGTTGGGTGGGCTTGGAAGGGGAAAACTACATAAGGAGCTCGAGGCTTAGGAGAATTTGAGGTTAGGAGAAATGTTATGTAGATGTCAGCTGTGGCTCAGTTAGTACCACTCTCACGCAATCTCTCCTCGCATTTTTTTGGAGTGTGCAGCCACTTCAATTGTTTTTGTGCGGCCGCACACTAGCGGTAACATAAAAGGGCCGACTTGTGCATGGCTACAGGTTGCTGTGCACCTGAATGGCTTAGAGGGAATATTGCTCTCACCTCTGAGTTGCAAGATCTCAGGTACAAGCACACTCCAGAACCTGAGCACAAAAACCAAGGTTGGCATACTAGTGCAGTACTGACCGGTTACTGGAGCTGCCCTCTTTCAGATGAGATGTTAAACCGACGCCCCTCTGGTCTTTCATGGTGAAAGCAAAAAACCCCATAACACCATTTCAAAGAAGAGCAGGCAGATATTCCCACTGTCCTGGCTGATATTTAATCCCCAAACTGAACGGATTCTCGGTTATCAAACTGCTGTTTGTGGGAGCTTGCTGCTGCATTTCCTACATTACAACTTCAAAAGTATTTCATTGGGTGTAAAGCACTTTGGGGTGTTCAGTGGCCATGAAAGGCATTATAGAAGTGCAAGGATTTCTTTTTTTGTTCACATTATATACACAATTTCTGATGTGCAATCAACTGTGTTTACACCATTCACCACAATAAAACTGGGTGCAAGCTGGAGGTAAACAGAGAATGTTAGAAACACTCAGCAGGTCAGGCAGCATCAGTGGAAAGAGGAACGAGAATTAACATTTCAGAATGATGACCTTTCATCAGAACTTGGATTGTTCAGAAATATAACATTTTTTGTAAAGTGGGGTAGGGAAAGCGGAAGGGTAAGAACGGGAAGGTCTGTGATAGGGTGGAAGGCAGGAGAGATAAAATAACCAAAGGGATAATAGTGATAAGCAAAGAGAGATTGTTATGGGACAAGTAAAGAAACAAAAAGATGTGTTTGGAGGAGGTCTAAATGGGGAAAGTACTGTTATCATTAGCAGCTGCTGTACAAAAAAAAGGGACAGAAACTGTTGAACTCTATGTTAGTTAAAGAAGGCTGTAAACTGCTGAATCTAACAATGAGGCCCTGCTCCTTGATCTTACGCTGGTGAAGTCACTGTTGTAATGTAGGAAACACAATAACCAACTTGCATTCAGAAACTTCCCACAAGCAGCAATCTGTTATTTTGGGTGATAGGTCAAAACTGGCCACTGTACCAGGGAGAACTCAGCTGCTCTTCTTTGAAATAGTACCAGGGGTTCTTTCGCGTGCACTTGAAAAGGAGGACAGGGTCTCAGTTAAATGTATTACCTGAAAGACCACACTCTGACAGTGCAGCACACCCTTATTATGCCACTGGAGTGTCAGTCTGGACTTCGTTCTCAAGGCTCTGAAGAAGGGCTTAGAACCACTGCTTTGTGGCTCAACTGAGTCATTTCTGACGCTTCAAAGTAATAAACCTATAATCAGCAGTGCATTACTCTGTGTTACATTACTCAAACACACTATACAATACAATGGAAGCACAAAACTTACAGTCTAATTGTACTGCTGAAAGTTCACTTGAGAGTGAAAAACAAAGTGCGAAAGTTGGGCTTTGCTGACATAATGGACACAAAAACGTTTTGGAAATTCACGAAGAACATACCTGGAATCATCAAGAACATCTGTATAGAGAGGGTTAAATTGCTTTTGACAATATGTTGTAATTTGAAGGAACACTGTCCTCATAATAAACTGCTTAACATTTTTATTTGTGGGAGCGGAAGGAGAAGCAGTGCGTAGACGAGTCAAAATAACTTCAGTTCAACTGTCAAGATGCTGATCTCAATGTTGTAAACCTGATGTTCTTATAAAACAAGAAAATTGTGAAGAAGTTCCCAAGTCTCTTTAATACTCTAAACTCCCATGACAGCTTCTGACTGCATTTTGAACAACTCTAAGATTTTGCCTATATTATCCTGCTTCAGTTAAAGAAACCTTCCTGATGTATTTGCTTTAATCTAGGATTACACTAATTATGCCTTTTAATATCTCCCCCATCTTGCAGTTCTATGAAGTGGAATTAGATACATTTCATGATGTTCTCAGCAGCAGTAATTATACTAATTTCACAGGTTAATTATTCCAGAATGTTTTTAACCTTTTATTAAAAATATATAAATAATTAAAATATCAGCTATTGTACAGCTGTACTACATTACTACTTACAAAATGATTTCTCTCCCTCTTCAGGCCATGCATGTCTTAGAAAAAAAATCAAGTCTTATGTTCAACATAACGAATTTAAACAACCACCAGAGGGCACTCAAACCCTATGAGATGGGTTAATTTTTACTTCTCAATCTCTGCATTTCTGCAGTTTTGGTCCAATTTACATCAGGCCCACACCTGTTCTTGATCTCTCAAATAACGTGACAGATAAGCAGTAGGCTTCTAGCAAGAGCTAAGTGAATTGAATTGAACCAGCAATTCAAGGTAAAGGCTATGTAGCTGATTAGGAATAACATCTGGTTTTACTTTTAGCCAATTCAAGTGTTAAATAACATAAAATTAACACAGTTGAGGGAAAAGTTAAAGAAATAAGCACACTTACCCAAAAACCCAGCACTGTGTCCCTACTCTTTTACACTGAGTGTCAGTGAGGTAAGCATAATACTGCCTGTAAACAAAACATTGAACAAGTATTTTATTCACAAGAGTTTCGCAAAATCCAAAGTACAAGTCACATCCATTTTTTGCAAATTAACAATACATTGTATCAGTAACTTGCCATTACATAACTCCTTTGATAATAAGTATCTTCACCAATCAGCTCATGAGCATTGAGGGGTGGATTCTGTTTAACAGCTACCCATAGCCAGAAAATTCAATATAACACAAAACTAAAAATAATGTTCTTCCAACTTTGATGAAGAACAGAATAGTTTGGAGCTCGGCTCCGGGTTAAACAGGTTACCTCATGATTCAGCAAGCAACTGTGAAGTGGGACAGAATCAGAGATGAGTGTTCAGTTGGGCAAAGTTCTAGTTCATCTGCAATTTGATGCCAGAAAAGTAATTGAACATGAAGGATTGCAAAGTCAGAGGCAGTTGTGGATAGGTAGAGCTGGAGTCATCCACAATATCTGGAAACTGATTTCATGGCTGTGGATGAGCACTGCATAAATTTTAAAAAAAGAGAAACAACGCTGGAATCTCGGGCCCTGGTGGTGTGATTGAGGCAGGTGGGCAGGCAGGCGGAGCAAAGCCAATGCTGAAGTTGTGCTGGCTAGATTTGGATAGGCAACAATGGAGGCAAGTGAGTGCACTGCTGAGGAGGCAGACCATAGGTGAAAGTGTTGGTTGATTGTAACAAATACTATAGTTAAAAGAGGCATGATGCACCATAGTCACAAAGGGTGTTATTGGTGACTCTAATGAGGATGTTGTGAGTAAGGAAACAGAACTGAGGATTTTAGGAGAAGCAATCATGAAGCTAGCCGTTGACCCTTAGTGACAAATCACAGAATCATTACAGCACAGGAGGCCATTTGGCATGTCATGTCTGCGCCGGTTCTCTGAATTAGCAATTCACCTAATGTCATTCTCCCTGTAACCCTGCACATTGTTCCTTTTCAGGTAATTCAATTCCCTCTTGAATGCCTTGATTGAACTTGCCCCCACCACTCTCAGGCAATGCATTCCAAATCTTAAACACTCATTGTATGAAAATTTTCCTCATGTCTCCATTGCTTCTTTTGCCAATTGCATTAAATCTGTGCTCACTCATTCTCGATTCTTCCACCAGTGGGTAGTTTTTTTCCGATCTATTCTGTCCTCATGATTTTGAATACCTCTATCTAATCTCCTCTCAGCTTTCTGCAAGAAAAACAGTCTCAACTTCTCCAATCTATGTAAATGAAGTTTCTCATCCCTAGAACCATTCTCGTGAACCTATTCTGCCCAGAACTGGATGCAATACTTCAGTTGAGGGCAAGCTAGTGTTTTATACAAGTTTAACATAACCTCCTTGCTCTTGTTCTCTATGCCCATATTAATAAAGCCTGAGGTATATGCTTTATTAACCATTCTCTCAACCTGTCCTGCCATCTTCAATAACATATCCACATATACACCCAGCTCCCTCTGCCCCTACACCCCCTTTTGAATTGTATTCTTGATTTCACATTGTCTCTCATGTTCTTCCTACCAAAATGAATCACTTTACACTTCTCCCCCTTTTGCCCTTGTTGGCCAGTACCTAGCCTGTACCTGAAACATCTTCTCCTTAAAGATCACCCATTGTTCCGTTACCATTTTTCATATTTGGTTCCATTTTACCCTGGCTAGATCCTCTCTCATCCCATTGAAGTTAGCCCTCATGCACTGGAGAAGTTCTACTTTAGGTTGTTCCATTTTCTTCTAAAAACCTCAAGTATCCTGGAATATATCGTTTCCAACATTAGTCACTCTGCAACCACAGGTCTGTTTTTAACACAGCAAATGAATGTGTTTTGAGTGAGTTAAAATCCCGTCCCATGGCTATTAAATCAAACCCACTAATTTTTATCTGTGCTATTAATTCACCTATTTTGCTGTAAATGAATTGCACATTTAGACATAGTGCCTTTAGCTTTAACTTTTTTCTACTAGGGAGCACAGTTTAAAAATAAGGGGTTTCCCAGTCAAGACGGAAACAAGGAGAATTTTCTTTCTCTCAAAGGGTTGCTAGTCTGTGGAATTCTCTAACCAGGGAGTAGTGGGGGCTGAGTCATTGAATATTTTTAAGGCTGAGTTAGATAGATTCTTGATTGGCAAGGGAGTCAAAGGGTATAGGGGCTAGATAGAAAAGTAGAGTTGAGGCCACAATCAGATCAGCCATGAACTTATTAGATAGCAGAGTAGGCTTGAGGAGCCAATTCCCTACTCCTGCTCCTAATTCGTATGTCGAGCGTACCTTTTGCTGATTTTACCATAGTCAATAATGCCCTGTTACCTTTGTTAGGTTCTCTGTTCCCTCCTGATGCTAATTTTTAATTAAATCATTACTCTGTTTTACAACCTCGACATTTTCTTACTTCCTTTTGACAGGGGAAATTATAATGCAGAATAAGGAAACGGCAGACACTTTAAACAAAAACTGTGCGTCTGTCTTCACAGAAGATTCAAAAAACATTCTGGAGATAGTGGGAAGCCAAGATTCTAGTGAGAATGTGGAACTTAAAGAAATTATTATTAGCAAAGCAATAGTAAAGGAGAAATTAATGAGTCTGAAAAGTTGACGCATTCTTTGGATCTAAGGGTCTGCACTGTAGGGTTTTAATGGAGGGAACTTGATAGATAGAGGATGTATTACTCTGATCTTCCAAAATACCCTAGAATCTAGGCCCCTGAATTGAAAAGTAGCAAATGTAACAGAACTGGGACATTCAATAGAAAAGCAAGGAATTGATCATGAACCTTATGTTGGTTAGGTCACAGGAGTACCACCGTATTAGTTAATTAGCCCATGATTGGAAGGATACTGGAGCCGTGAAATAACTGCATTGTAAGTTTATTTATATGCTACCAATGTCTCAATACTTCCTTCTTTGTTCACCTCAAGTTCATCTTACTTGCTACTTGCCACTTGCACCAGTTGTGCGCCCCAAATCTGCAGCTTCCCTGCTCTAGGTTTAGGCCTTGGGGCCCAATGTTTTCTCTTCATGACAAATCGCAGAAGCCTTCCTGCTCCAAGATCCACCCCCATTGCCTCAGTTAATTTCACATTTACTGATGTTGCAATAGTTTCTGTATGTGCTGGTACTGGTCAGGACCACAGATCCAAGTCCACCACGACATCAACAGGATACCATCTGACCCAAAGGGACAAGAACACAGTGCTAGATCCACCACTCTGTGTCAGACCAGAACTTAATGTCTCTTAATCCTCTTGGCCAGGCTCCAATCCTGCCAGCCACTCTCAGTTCAGCCCCAGTGCTGCTACTCCTTCCCAATGGGAGGTTCCAAACTCTTCCCCATATTTTCTCCCAGCCCAAGTGTCCTCTTCCCTCACAATCTTGCCCCGGCCCTGAGCTTCTGCACTCTCAATGTGTTGGAGTGCCTTCTTAGATTATATCCTCTGGCCAGCTATGGCCTGTCTTTGCTCAGCTCAGATCCCTCCTCTGACTGAGTAAACTTTGGTTTTCAACCTGTTAGGTGACTTACTTTTTTAAGTGGCAAGACACAAAATGTAGTAAATCAATAAAGGAACATAAATGAGATATAGAATATGTAGAGATGACAGTAAGAGGGCAGAATGAGCAAAATAAAAAGAATGAGTAATAAACAGGGAAGAGAGAGATGAGGTGGAATTTTACAGCCCCTCCCACCAGCGGGATCTTCCAGTCCCGCTGAAGTCAATGGAGTTTTGAACAGCTTGCTGTATTTTCCGGCCTCGCTCCTGCCGTGTTGGGGCCATAAAATTCCCCCCATAGTGCGTAAGGGTGATACTTGGAGAGAAAGAGGAGAAGGGAAGAACAAGAAAGAGGAAAAGGCCAGAGAAAAAGGTGGAAGACAAGTCGACAGGGCAACAACAAATTATCAGCAGTAGACAAAATTTAGAAAATAAACCATTTCTTTCTACCACAGGAAATGAACAAGTATGTGTAAAAACAAGTGATAAAGCTGCTTTACCGTACAGTTGGAGCTGTGATCACACCAATGAAGAGAATTCTACCATAACTCAGCACATGGCCCGCTTGAAACACAAAGATGTGTTTCAAGAAAAAGGTGTTCAGTTCAGTCAACTAAATAAGAGAAAAAAAACACATGCTTAATGAATTCCAATAATGCTTTAGTTTTCTTAACATTATGTAAAAATGTAAATAACTTCATTGTGATGTGTGGAGATTTTAAAACAGGTCAAATGTTTCACAACAGTAATATACTTGCATGACTTTCACAAGCTATACCTTGCATTGTCTATAGACCAAATTACTCAACTTGCTCAAATATTCAACTAAAGTGTCCAAGGTTTTCAAATGAAAATTGGTAACTATTTATATAAGCTGTCAAGTCAAATATTTTTGGATACACAACAATCACATCACCAACATGAAACCAGTACATAATGATATACATGCTAGAAAACAGTGCAGAATTAATCACAAGTCCATCTTTTTAAACCTGCAATCACTGATTACAATAACAACCTACATACATATCACACCTTTCATGTAATGAAATGTCCCAAGGCGCTTCAAGGAAGCATTATAAAACAAAGTATGACACTGTGCTACATAAGGAGATATTAGGTCAGATGACCAAAAGCTTGGTCAAAGAGGCTGGTTTTAAGGAATGTCTTAAAGAAGGAAAGGGAGTTAAAGAGGCAGAGGTGCTTAGGGAGGGTATTCCAGAGCTTGGGGCTTAGACAACTGAAGGCACGACTGCCAATGGTGGAGCGATTAAAATTGAGGATGCTCAAGAAGCCAGAATTAGAATCAGATATATCTTGGAGCATTGTGGAGCTGCAGGGTATTACAGAGATAAGGAGGGAGGACATGCAGGGATTTGAAAACAAGGATGAGTATTTTAAAATTAAGACACTGCTTGACCAGGAGCCAATGTAGGTCAGTGAGCACATGGGGTGATAAGGGAATGGGGCTTGCTGCAAGTTAAGAAACGGTTGGAGTTTTGGATGACCTCAAGTTTACGGAGAGTAGAAAGTGGGAGACCAGGCAGGAATGCATTGGAATTGCCCAGTCTAGAGATAACAAAGGCATAATGAGGGGTTTCAGCAGATGAGCTGAAAAAGGGATCAATAAACAGCATACTGTGGTAAAAATGTAAATCCTTCATTAGCTCTACACTTAACTCATCACATATTAAAAATAAAGTGAACCTTGATAAGACCATATCCTTCAGAATTATGATAAGAACATTCAGTTCTAGTACTGTGAATGGGAAATGAAATATGCTGCAGAGAGGATTGCCATCCTCAACTCAATGAAGTATCTATATTGAAAGCTGTGTATGGTTGAAAGCACCTCCTTTCCTCCTCCCCAGCCCCCCAATTTAAAATTAAATTTAAATTAATTCCTACATGCCAAAAGATACATCAATTATCAGTTCAGTCCCTGACCAGTTCAAGGCTCCAATTCAGCACAGCTGCTCAGCTGGATGTCAGTCAGAATTCAGTAGGGAGCAACACAGGCTCAAATACTTTACTGTCCCAAGCATCGATCAGGTGTCCGAGCTAGCAAACATCAGCAGAACGCTTAACTAATTATGAACAGTGCTTTCAAATTAGTTCAGATCAGGCGACATCCAAAAGGATTTTAATAACTCTGGTACCGCTAGTTATAGAAATCAGCAAAAAAGGTCTGAGGCTTTCACAGTCATCATACTTGCACATCTAACCTCTCTTTCTCTCTCCAGCACTTGTTTTACTCTCTCCCACTGTGTTCTTTCTTTTTCACTCGTGTTTTCTCCCCTTCCTTGCTCATCCTCCCCTAAGTCCTACAATATTGACACTGTAACATGGGGATAAACAGAAGTGAAGGAAGAGTGGGACTTTCAACTTCAGGAACAAGGGTACGAGCTAGCAGGCAACAATACATTTGAACACTTTCAGAAGAATGAGAGGTTAGAGATGAGGTGATAAGAAGAGCCAATGATGACAGTGGTTTTGAAGTGGAGAGAGGTGTACTAACAATGTCAGCTAGCATGAGTTCCCAGGGACAAAAACAGAAAATGCTGGAAAACTCAGCAGGTCTAACAGCTTCTGTGGAGAGAAAAAAAAAGTTAACGTTTCGAGTCCTCTGAAGAAGAGTCATATGGACTCGAAATGTTAACTTTTTTTTTTCTCCACTGATGCTGTTAGACCTGCTGAGTTTTTCCAGCATTTTCTGTTTTTGTTTCAGATTTCCAGCATCCACAGTATTTTGCTTTTATCTATAAGTTCCCAGGGTGTTGGCTTGAGTGGAGTTGGCCAAAAGTAAATACTTAAGCGAGGAAATGTTTGTAACTACAGTAAGATGGAAAGAGACTGGAGTGCAAGTCATAAAATAGACCAACCAAACTATTTACATCAATTGAAAGGTGCCTTCTCATTCCCATTTTTCTCTATTGTACTGTGCAATAGGGGTAGGGATATGAAAAAATATAGACCGACATGCTAAGGGCGAATGTAATTTATGACACAGCCAGAGCAAAGCGACCCCATAACCAATGAATCAGGACAAAGATCATTAGGCTGACTAAGGCCATTTGAAAATGGTAATGCAAACCAGGCAATGAACGGGAGAAGGACTGTCCGAGAGCATATCCATCTACTGTTATTGTATAGCCCAGCATGTGTGAGGCACTAACAATGGAGAAAATACAAAACATTCATTCTAATTTTAGTCACTCAATAAGTATTGGACGTACTGTTAGTGCATCAGAGCTACTGCCCTTCTTGTGCCCTCTTACTGACCTAGTCACATGCAGCCTCACACTTTCACAATACCTACCCTAGCTCACCCCACCCCCATAATTTGGGAATCACTTTGATAGCACAAAGTATACTTAAACATCAGTTCTGTTTGACCATAACTTAGCTAGCAACATAAAACAGACCAAATTACAAATTGATTGCAGAAATGCTGTTCTGTAAGTAAGGGACTTGCAACCTCCGTGAGGGTGTAAAGTAGGCAACAACAGATCAGGGTGTACAATGGGTGGCTGATCTGCTATCACCCATTTTACACCCCCGCTGAAGTTGAATGCTCCATCCAATAAGTCACAAACAAGTATCTTTATCAAAATGAGAGCTCATACATGCTTTCCAGGTTTATTCTTTACCTGCCAGATAATTAGGAAGAGGTAAATTCCAGCCACCCTCTGAAAGGAAGATTTTGGATCAAACCAGCGAACATATGTCCAGCTGGCTGGAGTAAATTGCAGCACTGCTCGTTTCAGCTTTCCACTGGTAGTGTGAATTGCCCTGATAAAGACACATTTTATTAGCATAAGCATAACACAAAATGGAAAGCCCTTCCATTCCTCAAAACAAAAATGCATTATAATTGCATTATATTGCAAATGGTTCTAAATAGCAGCTTATTCATTTCTGCAGTAGTTTAAATGCTGATATTAAAATGACCAAACTTGCAGGAAAGGTCACAATGAGAATTAAGCGTGGGGGGAGCTTTTGGGCAATAGTGATCACAGCATATTACAATAAGGGTTCAGAAGGATGAGAATTAAACTAGGGAAAATGAGGGGAAAACAAATTTTCGACTAACAAGCAAAGAAATAGAACAGCAGTGGGAACCATTTCAAATGGTGACAAATAGAGCCAAGAAAAAATATATTGCACAGAAAACAAAAACAAACAAGCCAATAAAGACACACCACGGATAAAAAAAGGATTTGCATTTATATAACACTTTTCATGACCACTGGACATCTCAAAGTGCTTTATGGCCAATTAAGTATTTTTTTTAAACTGTAGTCACTGTTGTAATACACGAAATGCATCTGCTAATTTGCCCTTTGCAAACTTCCGTAAACAGCAATGTGATAACGACCAGATAATCTCTATTTTTTGAGATGTTGATTGAGAGACAAATATTGGCCAGGGCAACGGGGATAACTCCACGGCTCTTTTCAAAATAGAGCCATGGGAATTTTTACATCCACCCGAATTGGCAGATGGGTCTCAGTTTAACTTCTCATCCGAAAGATGGCACCTTCAACAGCGCAGTACTCCCTCAGAACTGCACAGGAGTGTTGGTCTTAATTTTTGTGCTCAGGGCACAATTGAACCTGGTGATTATGACTCAGAGGTGAGTGTTCAACCAACTGAGTCACAGCTGGCACACAATAAAGAAACAGATAAAGAAAGAAATAAGGGTAAAATTGAAACTAAAGAGAAAGGCACAAAGTATATAGACAAGAAAGGCGAGAGGATGAACAAAAGGCAATAATAAAGCTTAGGGGAGAACTATAAAATAGGAAGGTAAAGAGAAACAACAAAATTATGAAGCGATATAAAAAAAATACTAAATTATTCTTCAAACACAAATAATAAAAGAAAATTCAGGATTGGGATTGACTCACTAAGGAAGACACATGATAAAGAGAGAGCAAAATGGCAGAAATAATAAATAATTACTCTGCCTTGGTATTTACCAGGGAGGATATGATATTAGAAGAAGATATTTAAAAAAGGCATTTAAAACAGAAAGTGGAGAGATAATTGATAAAGCTATCAAACTAGAGAAGGAAATACTGGAAATACTCAGCAGGTCAGGCAACACCTGTGGAGAGGGGAACAGAGTGAACGTTTCAGGTTGATGGCCTTTCATCAGCACCAGAAAAAGAAAGAAACGTAGTAAGTTCTAAGCAAGTGGAAGGGGATGAGTAGAAAAAGAACAAAAGTGAAAGTCTGTAATAGGGTGGAAGACAGGAGAGAGTAAATAACAGGAGAGTTGGTGGTGCAAGGCCAAAGGGAGTGGAAATGGGACAAGGGAAGAAACAAAAGATTGTCCAGAGGTGTAAATGACAGGATGGTGAACAGCTGCTATCTGAAGGGAGAAACAAAAACGAGAGAGAGAAAAGAAAAGTGAAACCGAAACCTGCAAAGAAAAGGAAACAAAATGGGGGAAGTGATTACAGTCTGAAATTGTTGAATCCGGAAGGCTGTGAAGGGCCTAATCGAAAGATGAGGTGCTGCTCCTCAAGCCTTTGTAGAGCTTCATTGAGCTTTTGTAATAGGGAGGATAAAATGTCTGGTCCAGATGGATTGCATCCACGCATATTAGAAAGATGTTAAGGCAGAGACATTCTTACATGTATATAAAAATTCATTAGAAAAGGACTGGCAGACAGCTAATGTGATTCCTTTATATAAACAAGTCAAGGGAACTATGGATTAATTAGCTTAACATTGGTGGTAGAAAAGGTAATGAAATCCTTACTCAAAGATGTAGAGAAAAAAAAACTCGAGAAACTGAAAATATAATAGTCAGCATGGATTCTATAAGGGAAGGTCATGCTTAACCAACCTTATTGAATTCTTTAAAGAACTAACAAAAAGGGTATGGGGTAATGAAGATATATCTGGATTTCAGAAAAGTGTTTGATATTGCATAATGGATTCATTACTGAAGTCAGAACATGTGGAGTTAGGGAAACAAGTAGTAAATGGATAGCAAACTGGTTACAAAGCAGAAAACAGAGAATTGGGGTTAAAGATAGATTAGCAAAAGGTGGAAAGCGGTGTTTCACAAGAATCAGTACTGGGACCACTTGTCCATCAGTTACAAAAAGAATTTGTACTTGGGAATCGGAAGTATAAATATCACAATTTGCAAATGAGACCAAACTGGGGGGTGTAGTTAATACAGGAGGGCTGTAATAGAATACAGGAAGACATTAATAAAATTGCCAAATAAGCATGTAATTAGCACATGAAATTCAATAAAAATATGCACATTTTGGCACAAAAAATAAGGAGGCTAAATACGAATTAGAAAATTAGAGTTTAAATGGGGTAGAAGAGGGATCTGAGCATACAGATTCACAAATCACGAAAAGTAACCACACATTTTCAAAACGTTTTTAAGACAAAAGCAAACAAAGCACCGAAGTTAACCCCTCAAGGATAGAATTGAAAAGCAGAGATGTTTTGTTAAACTTTCATGGAACCTCGGACAGACCACACTTGGAATACCGTGAACAGTACTGTTCTCCACATTATAAAAAGAATATTGTGTCAATGGAGATGGTACAAAAAAATATTTACTGGAATGATATCAGAATTGGGATACGCTGATCAGGAAAGGTTTGACAACTTGGGACTGTCAAAAAGGAAAACTAAGGAGTGACTTGATGGAGGTTTTAAAAATTATGAAAAGGTTGATTGGGTAAACCTAGAGAAGATGCTTCTACTTGCATGAAAGTCCAGAACTAGAGGCCACAAATAAAAGGCAGTAACTAATAGATGCAATAGGAAATTCAGGAGAAATTTCTTTACCTGAAGAGTGGTTTGAATGTAAACCTCACAACCAAAAGGAGTAGGACAGATGCTTTGAAGGGGAAGTTAGATAAGTACATGAGACAGAAAAGAATAGAAAGATATGTTGATGGGGTTAGATGAAGAAGTGTGGGACAAGGCTCATTTGGAGTATAAACACCAGTATGGAACTGTTGGGCAAAATGATGTGCTGTTAATGCTCTGTAATCATAGAATCACACAGTGCAGAAGAGGCCCTTTGGCCCATCGAGTCTGCACCGACACGTGAGAAACACCTGACCTACCTCCCTACCTAATCCCATTTACCAGCACTTGGCCCATAGCCTTGAATGTTATGGTGTGCCAAGTGCTCATCCAGGTACTTTTTAAAGGATGTGAGGCAACCCGCCTCCACCACCCTCCCAGGCAGTGCATTCCAGACCGTCACCACCCTCTGGGTAAAAAAGTTTTTCCTCACATCCCCCCAAACCTCCTGCCCCTCACCTTGAACTTATGCCCCCTTGTGACTGACCCTTCAACTAAGGGGAACAGCTGCTCCCTATCACTCTGTCCATGTCCCTCATAATATTGTATACCTCGATCAGGTCGCCCCTCAGTCTTCTCTGCTCCAACGAAAATAACCCAAGTCTATCCAACCTCTCTTCATAACTTAAATGTTTCATCCCAGGCAACATCCTGGTGAATCTCCTCTGCACCCTCTCCTGTGCAATCACATCCTTCCTATAGTGTGGCGACCAGAACTGCACACAGTACTCCAGCTGTGGCCTCACTAAGGTTCTATACAACTCCAACATGACCTCCCTACTTTTGTAATCTATGCCTCGATTGATAAAGGCAAGTGTCCCATCTGCCTTTTTCACCACCCCACTAACATGCCCCTCTGCCTTCAGAGATCTATGGACACACATGCCAAGGTCCCTTTGTTCCTCAGAACTTCCTAGTGTCATGCCATTCATTGAATGCTTCCTTGTCAAATTACTCCTTCCAAAGTGTATCACCTCACACTTTTCAGGGTTAAATTCCATCTGCCACTTATCTGCCCATTTGACCATCCCGTCTATATCTTCCTGTAGCCCAAGACACTCAACCTCACTGTTAACCACCCGGCCAATCTTTGTGTTGTCGACAAGCTTATTGATCCTAACCCCCCACATAGTCATCTATGTCGTTTATATAAATGACAAATAATAGGGGACCGAGCACAGATCCCTGTGGTACGCCACTGGACACTGGCTTCCAATCACCAAAGCAGCCTTCTGTCATCACCCTCTGTCTCCTACAACTCAGCCAATTTTGAATCCACCTTATCAAATTACCCTGTATCCCATGTGCACTTGCCTTCTTTATAAGTCTTCCATGTGGGACCTTGTCAAAGGCTTTGCTGAAATCCATATAAACTACATCAACTACACTACCCTCATCTACACACCTGGTCACCTCCTCAAAAAATTCAATCAAATTTGTTAGGCATGGCCTCCCTCTGGCAAAGCCATGCTGACTATCCCTGATCAAACCTTGCCTCTCCAAGTGGAGATAGATTCTCTCCTTCAGAATTTTCTCCAATAGTTTCCCTACCACTGACGTGAGACTCACTGGCCTATAGTTCCCTGGCTTATCTCTACAACATTTGTAATGACAAATGACAACCAAGGACACTTACTTAAAACTTCCCCAGTGATAGGTTCTCATTTCTAAGAAGCGACAGGCCACCATACCAAGCCAAATACCACCTCCATTGCAGAGCAGAATGTCAAGGATGACTTGATCCCACCAGCATTCAGCAAAGTTTGGCAGCAGATGCATGAAGAACAGCTAAAGAGGGATCAACAAAAAAAAATACATGACACTATATCACAACAAACAGGGAAATCAATTTTAAATTATAGCAGTTAAACAGTTTAAGACTTTAAACACAGGAACATAGGACCTAGGAGCGGGAGTAGACCATTCTGCCCTTTGAGCTTGCTCCACCATTCGATAAGATCATGGCTGATCAGTCTGTGGTCTCAATCCCACTTTCTTATCTTCCCCCATAACCCTCGACACCCTTGTCTATCAAAAATCTATTTAACTCAGCCTTGAATAAATTCAAAGCCTCAACTGAAGAGAATTCCACAGGCTAACTGCTCTCAGAATTTTTTTTCCTCATCTCAGTCTTAAAAGGGAGACCTCTTATTCTTTAAATGTGTCCTCTAGTTCTAGTCTCCCCCACAATTGGAAACATTCTCCTGGTATACACCCTATCAAGCGCCCTCAGGATATTTTATCTTTCAATAAGATCATCTCTCATTCTTCTAAATTCCAGTGGGTTCAGGACCAACCTGTTCAACCTTTCCTCATAAGAAAAGGCCTTCATCCCAGGAATGAGTCAAATGAGCCTTTTCTGAACTGCTTCTAACGCAATTATATCATTTTCAAATAAGGAGATCAAACTGTACACAGTACTCCAGATGTGGTCTT
The DNA here is from genome assembly GCF_964194155.1 of Cetorhinus maximus. NCBI lineage: Eukaryota > Metazoa > Chordata > Chondrichthyes > Lamniformes > Cetorhinidae > Cetorhinus > Cetorhinus maximus. Next base: position 129,949,267 of record NC_135882.1, on the reverse strand, counting down.
GCAACTGCAGTAAAAACTTTCCTACTTTTATATTCCATTCCCCTTGCAATAAACAGCAACATTCTATTTGCCTTCCTAATCACTTTCTGTACCTGAATATTAACTTTTAACTTTTTAATGATTCATGTATCAGGCCATCCAGATCCCTTTGTACCACCGAATTCTGCAAACTCTCCTATTTAAATAGTATACTGCTTTTCCATACTTCCTGCCAAAGTGAACAAGTTCATATTTTCCCACATTACACCTCATCTGCCAAATTTTTGCCCACTTACTGAACCTATCTCTATCCTTTTGCAGACTCTCTAACTCCTCTTGACAACTTACTTTCCTAATGTTATGACTGAGATGGGAGGAGTGCGCTGTCCATCTCTAGTTCCACAACTCCATGGGTCACAACATATATTTAAATGATTTCTTCAGCTAGCTACATGGCCAAATATGTGCTTTACCTATGAATCTCAGAATGACCACTCAATGCCCGGGTTTCCTCAATAAACAACAAAATTATTAGTTTATTATAAAACCAGACTTGTCATGTAGAAGGCAAAGCTGATTAACATACAGTATGAAATATGAAAGTATAATAATTACTCTAAATACCCTAACACATAGACATAAAAAAAAAAGTAGAGGAATTCCGCCCAAAAGGTTAAGAGTCAATGATTCAAGGTAAAAGGATAGATGGTGGAGTCTTTGAAATGGTGTCCAGGTTATACGTTTGGTCTCTCAGCATTGGTCTGGGAAACAACCGATGACTCCTGCATATTTTTCAGGCGGACTTCGTGGAAAACTTGGGAGTCAGTCGATTTCAGAATGTAGAGCGTCTTCAGAGCAATGTTCATTCACTTTTTGCTTTCCACTGGGTCTGGAGTTTCCAGGAGTTGTTGTCTTCTTTACCCAAGCAGTTCATCCGTCTTGTTTTCTCCCCCAAAGCAAAACCAGCCTATCAGCTTTTAAACAGTTTTCCAGGCATGTTTTTTTTAAAAGCTATAAACCACCATGTGACCCTCTTATAAACAGTCCACCGGGTTAAAGAGGCTTCCAGGTTCTTTAAAACTGCTTAATTACCTTTCCTTGTAAAATGCTGTCTTTTCCAGGAACAGCAGCAACCAGAGTCCTTACATCAACCCTTTAAGGGACAGTGTCTTTTAAAAAACACAAATTCTTCCAGCCCTTGAATATGAACCATTTTCTGTGATTAAAGCGTTTATGACACTACCTATCTAGGTGTTATTGGCTATTTAGCTACCATACATTCAGCCCCTTCAAAGTCATTCATATAGATTGTAAATCATTGAGGCCCCAGCTCTGACCCCTGTAGCACTCCACTAGTTACAACTTTCCAATTCGAAAAAGACCCATTTATCCCTACTCTCTGCTCCCTGTTAACTAACCAATTCTTTATCCATACTAATATGATATCCCCTACACCATGTGCTCGCTTATTGTGAGCTCTCACCTTTGATGTGTCACCTTATCAAATGCCTTTTAGAAATCTAAGTATACCACATCTACAGGTTCCCCTTTATCCAGCTTGCTTGTTACTTCTTCCAAAAAACTCTAATAAATTAGTTAAACATGATTTTCCTTTCACAACATGTTAATTCAACCTGATCCCATTACGATTTTCTAAATAACCTGCTATGACCTCCTTAATAATGGATTCTTGCAATTCTCCTGACAGATGCTAGGCTAACTGACCTATAATTTCCTGCTTTCTGCCTCCCTCCTTCCTTGAATAAAGGTGTTACATTTGCTATTTTCCAATCTGCTGGGACATTTCCAGAATTCAAGGAATTTTGGAAAATGATAACCAATGCCTCTACTATTCTGCAGCCACATCTTATAAGATGCTAGAATGCAGGCCAACTGACCCTGGGGACTTGTCAACCCTTGGTTCTAATAGTTTTCCCAGCACCTTTTCCCTGGTGACGGGGATTGTTTTAAGTTCCTCCCTCCCTTTCACCTCTTGATATTCTACAGTGAAGACAGACACAAAATAACTGTTCAACACCTCCATTATTTCCTTGTTTTCCATTATCAATTCCCCAGACTCACCAACACTAGCTTTAGTTACTATTTTCCTATTTAAATCCTTGTAGAAACTCTTATTATCTGTTTTTGTGTTACAAGCTAGCTTTCTCTCATACTCCGCTTTCTCCCTCTTTATTATTTTTAGTCATTCTTTGCTGGTTCTTAAAATCTATCCAATCTTCTGACCTAGCTTTGCAGATTTGTACAGTGTTTCTTTCAATTTGATACAATCCTTAACCTCCTTATTCAGCAACGGATGATGTATCCTTCTCAAAGAGTCTTTTTTTTCACTGGGATAAATCTTTCCTGAGAGTTTTAAAGTATATCCTTAAAAAGTCTGCCACTGCATCTGTATTGTCACACCTTTTAACCTCGTTTCCCGATTTACATTAGCCAGCTCTGCCCTCATACTCTTACAGTTAACTTTATTTAGGTTTGATTTAATCTTAGATGCAAACTTCTCCCCTTCAAACTGAATGTGAAATTCTATCATGCTATGATTGCTGTTGTCTAGAGGCCATCATAAGGTTATTGATTAATCCTGTTGCATTGCACATTAGCAGGTCTAAAATAATCTGCTCCCTGGCTGGCCCTAGAATGTACTGCTCTAAGAAACTGTTCCGAATACATCTGATGAACTCTTTTTCCCAGCTACCATTGCCAATATGATTCGCCCAATCTACATGTAGATTAAAGTCACCCACGATTATTTCAGCACCTTTCTTGCATGCCCCATTTATTTCTTCCTGTAACCTCTGCCTACAGTGTAAATGCTGTTAGGGGGTCTATAAACGACTCTCACATGATCTCTTACCTTTCCTATTTCTTATCTCTACCCAAATTCAGTCCACATCTTGCTCTTTCAAGCTAAGGTCATCCTCTCACTACTGTACTAATGACATCCTTAATCAACAGAGCTACCCCACCACCTTTTCCTGGCTTCCTGTCATTTTAAAATGTCAAATACTTTCAATATTCAAGTCCCAGCCTTGGTCACCTTGCAACCATGTCTCTGTAATAGTTATTAGGTCAAACATATTTACTTCTAGGCTGCATTTGCTGCCAATGGCGTGCATGTGCAATTGTACTTTTTTACTCCGTGATGTCACTGTGAGCGATAGAGTAGGCAGCAGCCAGGAGCAGAGATGCTTATCAAACAGCTATTAAAGACAGTGAGTCAGTGGGGCGGAGAGGACGAATGGAGCTGGGGATCGAGATGGTGAGGGAGGTGAGGCTTCTAATCCACCTGGTGACAGCTGCAATTTCAGATTACAACCTCCATATTCCACACTTGCAGCTCTGGCACATCTTCTGGTTGAATCTTATTTGGATCCTGATGCTGTTCATCTGGACCTGTCACCAGCAAGGAACTCCGGAGCTGCAAATGCAGGTTGTAATCTGGAATTGCAGCCGTCACAGTGGGGATCAAAAGCCTTCCCATTCCAATCCCTGGAAACTGCGCAGAGGTCGCACCCCGACTGCCCGCTTGTCGTGGGGCTCAGAAACTGGGTGAACAGCTTCAGGATCTGAATAAGATCTAACCGGCACTGTGTCTCCTTCAAATTATGTTACTGGCTTTCTGCACATATGCAGACAGGTATCGGCAGCCATCTTGTGTTGGCAGGAAACACAGTTATTTCTATCTGTGCTAATAGTTCATCCATTTTGTTACGAATGCTGTGTGCAGATACAGAGCCTTTTTACCATATTTGCAATCACTGGCCTTATCTGTTGGTGGACTCTTAAGTTTGTACGCTCTGTCCCTTCCTACCACACTCTGGTTATCATTACCCAAATTACTGCCCTGCTCCATAACCTCATTGTTTCCCTTTCATTTACCACACCTCCCTTCACTATTTAGTTTAAAGCCCTCTCTACCATCCTAGTTATACCACTTGCCAGACCACTGGTCCCAGCACAGTTCAGCGAAGACTGTCCCAACAATACAGCTCCCACTTACCCCAATAATGATGCCAGTACCCCATGAATCGAAGCCCATTTTTCCCACACCAGTCTTTGAGCCACTCATTCATTTCTCTAATCTTATTTACCCAGACAGAATAAGCATCTCTCAGTCACATCAGGAATTTCAAATGGGCGTGGAAGGAGAGCAACTATAAATCACTTCACAGCCTCAAGGTCACTGAGTGCAGGGCTGGCCATTAGCAATTGCTTTGACCTCCTCATCCCTCACTGAAAAGTAACTATCCCTACAGCTCAGCTGACAAGTGAAAAACTGTTTAGGTGAATAAATGGAATCTTGCCGACGTTATTTACACCTGAGGACAAATTTAAAAACTGGTTCCCCAAATATGTGATATTCCATTATTCAATTCTGACAGAAAAATTGGATCCATTACCACAGATAATATAAGGTTGCAGATTGGTATTTTCTGCAGGTCTAGAGACAAAAGTTCTAGTGGAAAATGCAAATCCACACAATACTCTCCAGGAAATAGTGCTTGGGTCTTTCACTAAATGTTTGGTGATCAACTGTTCTGGCAACACTACAACCTATTGAACAACTGCTCCTGTAACTGACCTGTAAACTCAACAGTTACTATAGCCCACACTGGATTTAAGTTTCTGAATGTACCATAGCATGAAATAAAGTGCAGGCTGTATCCAAGGAAGCAAAACTAAACAGAAATGCTTTCACTGTCCCTTAAAATAAGTTCCCTTGCAGTTTTTAAAAGCTCAGTTTTTTTAATTCTCTCTTGGGATGCGGGCATCACTGGCGATGCCAGCATTTGTTACCCATCCCTAATTGCCCTTGAGATTTGAAAATTCATATGGATTTTCTATATTTTTAAAAAATCATGCCAGATTTCATTCCCACCTCCAAGCATGCATTAACAGTAGGAGACCAGATTGCAATCAGGAACAGGGACTTTGATTTTTCCCTCCAGTCTAGGAACACGTGTAACAATTGTCCTCAACAACTGCAGTCCTAGTTGAAGTCAGATTAATCAGCACAAATTGGGACATGGACCTAGATTATTTCTCAACATATTCTCCTTATTCAATGCTCAATCTTCAGATTTAATTCTTGCAGAAATCAAAATATCAACATGCGCCAACCATCTGCCCGCCATATTGTTTTGAGTAAGAACAGTAGAAAATCCATCGTCACTTTGTTCCTTAGTTTTATAGTGGAAAAGATGTTAATATCTTGTTTCTATTCTGTACCCTTCCTCATCCAAAATTAACGGGTTGAGATGTCAATCTGTAGAGTAGTCCACACACCTAGTATGTGTTCATTTTTTGGAAAGAACACAGCACTGCTCCCAGTAGCTTCAAAATCTTAAGGAGGTATTGCTTAAACAGTGCCATCTGTAATTTGGTTAGTACAATTTAATAATTTGCATGAGCAGTTATGATTCTGTTAATGCCGTACCTCAGTTAATTCCCAAGTGATGCTAATAGTCCAGCAGAGCCCATAGCTACGTATAAGTAATGCTTTCATGGCCCAGCCCCAGAAGTGTCCAAATGCAAAGATGTCCAAATGGCTGAGAATCCTCTCCCACGTGATGACATGGCAGTTGATTGCATACTCCTATTAAGAATAAAATATTGGAGGAAATTGCTTTAATCTTTGAAGTTAGTCCTGATAAAAGACTGACATAAATGATTGTTGGATAAACCATTCTTCACATATAATTTTAAGATTAGAGAAAAAACATAAAATGAGGTATTTCTGTAGCAGTGGAGCAGCCCACTAACTAAAACAGTTGTACAAAACATTAAAGACATAAAAGGGTTGATGCTTTATCTGGATTTCTGTTTACATGATTTGAAATCAGTTAAGCAGCCAACATAATAACTAAGTTGGCAACTTTGCTGAGCTGTTATTGTACACAGGTATCTAAAGGAAGACTGCATAAATATTTTCAAAAAGACAAATCTTATTGAGAACCACATCGACTTCCTGAGATAAAAGTTTTAGTTTAAGCCCAGTTAAAGTTGCACAATCTAATGCTCTGGTTTGTTTAGGTGAGCATTGTTAAAAGCCATCAAAAGTTTGTTCAACACAACAAAATTTTCTTCCTTCCCCTCACCATGGAGAGTATAAACTTTAGGAAAATATTTAATGTAATTGCTGTGCAGGGCACCAAGGCGATAGGGAGTCTCTTGACCTGATGTATAAGGCATCATAACTGTATGGGACAGGCTGGTCTTTTCCTTCTTGCCGTTTTTTATATGTTCATATGTAAAATGAACCCAGGAACCATAAGGAAAGAGAGGTTAAAATTCTGGAACTAAAAAATTGATGCAAAAGTATAAAGTTTAGAGCATTAGACTTTTTTGGTTTTTTTTCTATCCCATGCACTGTCTACCCCAATCAACAATCAAACATCAAATTCAGACTTTCCCATAAAGTTTTTCATGCTGTTCCTTGATTGAGCCAGCAAAAAGTGGCTACAGCCTCACACCAATAATGCAGTTTTAGCTTTCTCCCTAAAATGACAATGGTAGAGATTGGAGAAACTGATCCAAAATGGGAAGAGAACTCAAATACAAAATATCAGCTGTGACCAAAGTTGAACTTGGGTGACTTCATGCTGGGAATTGACTTACTTAACACTAACCAGCAATCTTAACCAATAGTTTTCATAGAATTACTCTTCGAAGATTACTTATTTACAAGAGAATAAGTAGTCATCTAATTCCAAACCATGCAATATCCTTCTCAGCTCCTTATTAATAATGTCAAGATTTACACACCAGATTTGTACACTTAAATTCTGGTTATATACGGTTAAAGAATAATATAATAAGGAAAAAGATGAGCTATTTAAAAAATGTTTAGCTTGCAATAATTAACAACACTTTTTCATACATCTGGTTACAAGTTTTAACTAGCCACTATTGCTATGAAAGTGCTATCATTTGTGCATCTCTGGCTATGACTGCATCAATACTTATTTGTTAAACCGAATTTGATGGACTCCAGAGCTTTTATTTTGCATAGGGCACATTTGCCATTGATTTAATTTCCTGCAAAACAACACCAACTCTATTCGCCCATGAAGTGATATTATGGCCACTTGAGAATTGAGCTTCAGATCGACTGAAACAATAAAACATGTGATGTTTATGAAAATCATACCAGTCAGGACACTTGACTAAGCATGCAGTGAAACTGAAGAAAAATAACATTATGAATGTTCAAAATACAGTTGGATGCTGTAAATAGGTGCATTATGAATTTAAATGAGGCAATAGTTTTTTATGCATTTAAGATTTTTCTCATTATCTTAAAACATTAAGAAATAATCAGTGGAATGAAAAAAATTCCAGGATTTTAATCTTCATGAAAGTATTGTCACGACACACTCGCCAATGTGATACTCTAAAGATATTCCTGCTGTACGTACCATCACATCTGCCTCACGAGTAGCATAGCGTAGATTAGGGTCTAGCCAATACATGACAGATTTCACTTGTTCAAAGTTCAGGAACAGCAGGAACACCAGAAAAAGGAAATACAGCACGCTGAGGCCTGGAGTGATACAAAAAATAAAGCAAAATTCATGGAAAACATTACATTATCCAAACTTCAGGGAGATCATATGGTCCACTTCTGCACTGATCTCCACCTTTTAGTAAATGCAATTAACAGACCTTCTCTTCTACCAAATAGCAAAATCGTTTAGAATAAGTGAGAATGGAAATGTTTAGAGATTTTCATTCAAAAAAGTCAGAAGGAGAATTTTCAATCATTTAATGAACACAGAGCAGAACTGTACACCAATATAAAAAAGCATTACAAAAAGACCATTGCGAATTTTCTAACAAGCAATAGCTCAGAAGTTGAATTAAGTTTCACAATTGGAATCACCCGGTTTGCAGTTGAGATCCCAAATAGAAAATCTATGCAGAGATCTGTTATGCCAGGGTGCCTTCGATTTTGCACCATATCCAAATTCCCAGGTCAAGGGAATGCTGACTTAAGATGTACATTTGGGGGCAAATGCCCAACATTTTCACATGACATGGCCATTTAGAGTTGTTATACAGCTGTGAATTAGAGAAAATATTATACTTCAAGTGATTGATGCAACAAGTTGGATAGAAACATAGAAAATAGGAGCAGAAGTGGGTCATTCGGCCCTTCAAGCCTGCTCCGCCATTAAATATGATCATGGCTGATCCTCTATCTCAACACTGTACTCCCCATACCCCTTGACTCCTTTAGAGTCCAGAAATCTATTTCCTTCTTAAGTATATTCTCTGACTTGGCCTCAACAACCTTCTGTGGTTGAGAATTCCATAGGTTCACCACCCTCTGAGTGAAGAGGTTTCTCCTCATCTCAGTCCTAAATGGTCCATCCCGTATCCTGAGACTGTGACCCCTTGTCCTAGACGCCCCCAGCCAGAAGAAATATCATCTCTGCATCCAGTCTGTCCATCCCTGTCAGAATTTTATATGTTTCAATGAGATCTCCTCACATTCTTCTAAACTCCAGTGAATACAGGCCTAGTCGGCCCAATCTCTCCACATAGCATTTGCCTTCTTAACTGCTCATTAGTGGAGAGGCCAAGAACCAGGCATGACAACAACACCATAACAAATCATTTTGCTTAAAGGCTGAGATGTTACAATTATGCCCTGAATGCCTGCTCAGCTAGATATCAAGAATTCCATGGCATCATTTAAAGGAGAGTGGAGAAGTTTTAAGAGTATCTTAGCCAACATTTGTTCCTCAACCAAAGCCATTAAAACAATTATCTGGTCACTTACTTCATACTTCGGAATTCAAAGTTCTGAGGGCTTTTGTCAAACTATTTTCCACCAGTCAGTGAATTGGTAACTAACTAGAGGGCATTGATTTAAATTCATTGCTAGAATATGAAGGGATTACTTGGGAGAAAATTTTTTTAAGTAGAGGGTTGATGCAACATGGAATAACCTAGAAGAATTCAGAATTTTTTTTAAGAAGGGAAGGCAATAAATATTTAACAAAAAATAATTTTAATGGCTCTGGGGCAAGAGCTGGGCGTGGGGTGGAACTAACTAGGTAGTTCTTGAGAGCCAGTACAAGAATGATGGACCAAATGGACTTCTGTTTTGCATAAAATAATTCTACAATAGTAACTGCATTTCAATTGCACTTCTATGAAGCACTTTAGCACATCTTGAGGATGTGAAATGCACTACATAAATATAATTTTTTAAAATATATAGAAACAACCTGATTACAGCTTTGAAGCCAAATAAAACAGCGATACCTTCCATCAAAATTTCTTGTTCTGCATTGCAATGTTGTTAGATAGACCAAGTTAAAAGCTATTGCAATTATAAGCAGTTTGTCAGTCTAACTGCTGTCAGATAATGATGCATTTTTGTTAAGCACACTGAGTAACTGATGTAAATGTACACCTTCACCTTCTGGCTGGTAATCTGGTGAAACAAATTGCCTGGCTGATTTTCATTCAATTGATATCACAAAAAGATGTTCAATAATTCTTTTTTGTTTGAGGACACATAATAAAATGATTCAATTCATGTTGAAATGCATCGAGGCATGGGAGATCACAACAGAAAAAGATCAACAAAGATTCAGATGAAAGAGACCCTTCAGCCCATTGAATAATCACTCAGAATGCCAACCCTACTATCTTCCCTTTAAAGCTTTAACATCCACCAGAACAGACAAGTGCAACATGACATCCAAAGGACTGCATCTGTGGCAATACAACACTCCGTTAGTACAGCAAAGTACTCCCTTTGTCAAAAGGGAAAAAAATACTGCTGGGCTATGGGGATAGATAAGGAGCACAGGACTAACTATATTGCTCTTTCAGAGAACCAGCATGTTGGACTGAACAGCCTCCTTCTGTGCTGTATGATGCCACAATACTTGAGTGTCACCTTAGATTAGGAGCATGGAATAGAGCTTAAACCTTTAAGTTTCTAGAACATTGACTTTCTAATTCAGGAAGTGAGACACCCATCACTATGTCTAACATGCGCTATAGGCATTCACAATCATTTATTCATCCATGTGGAATCAAACCAGCGACCTATGGCTAGTCATTCTGATCTACTTGCTAAGTTTTCGAAAGCAATTTCCCAATACTTTTCAAAAAACATAAAATACTAATCTAACTGGTAGAAGAAATAAACCCAAGTCCCAAATGTCAGGAAAAACGTTAATAAATATGTGTAGCTTAAGAATAAACGGGCTTTTGATCTTACCAAATACCATCCTCCATATTGCTGGATGTGGTCTGGTAAAAGGACCTGAAAATATAAAATAAAACCCCTTAAACAATGAACCTTAGATAAATAAATTGCTTCAGAATATGTAAAATAATATGCAAGAAATGTGATTAATCACAATTCTCACTAGTAACAAACAACTTACCATTAGGAAACGCTAAAACACTTACAATTAGAAAAAAGAACACCACGGAAAGTACGCCCTTCCATATATTGTCTTCCGGGCTTGAATCATCCCTAGATTAAAAAACGATAGCACGTTGGGTATTTTATTACAGGCTTTCAGTCCTATCAAAGCATTTGGGGGCAAAGCATCAGTTATTAGACACAAAATTTCACAGGACAATGAAAATATTCATTTCACAATCCATTCGCGCTGCTGTGATATTGCGAGACAAAGTGGAAGTAGGTGATTCAGGAGGAAAAAAAATAAAATCCAGATGCGACACAGAATCGAAACCCGCAACCAAGTTTGCAAAGTGATACATTATAGCGCAGGCCTAGCAGCAGAATCTTTGCAAAGCCGGCCGGGTACTCATATGAAAGGAGCCAGCTGATAAGACAGCAGGCAGCTCAGTCCCAGGAAAATGGGGAGCTGGATGCAGCCAGTACCTGGTAAAAGCGAAATACATGACACTGATGATGGTGAAAGTGAGCAGGGTGATGGTGTGAGGCTTGTAGAAGAAGTCTATGGTGATATCCTCCACTTGCTGTTCGTTGATCATGCGGAAATGCAGTTTATAATTCACATCATCCTTGCTGATTGTCCTGCTGCTTGTGGCGTGCGCCATGTCTGCAGCGCTCCGCCCGACAAGCACCAGCAGCCAGCAAGAGCCCAGAGACCTCTCCAGTCAAAGAGAGAGAGGGGTGGGGGGGGGAAACAACTAATCCACAAATGCAAACAACTTCCTTGGAACAACACTGATGGATCATTTATCAGACATGCATCATGGTTAACTGTATATATTTAAGGTGGAATATTTTGAATATCGGAGCTGTTGATTAGTAAACTAAAAGAAAAGAGGTTTGTGATAATCACTCCCCTTGGTGGTGGACTGTTCCGTTCTGGAACAGGCTGTATTTCAGAATTTAGAGCGTCCTTGACGGTGCACGTGGGGACGGGGAGTAGCGACAGAGAAAGAAACAGCTGATAGAGGAGGGGAGAGAGAGACAGAAACAGCTGATAGAGGAAGGGGGAGAGAGAGACAGAAAAAGCTGATAGAGGAAGGGGGAGAGAGAGACAGAAACAGCTGATAGAGGAAGGGGGAGAGAGAGACAGAAAAAGCTGATAGAGGAAGGGGGAGAGAGAGACAGAAACAGCTGATAGAGGAGGGGAGAGAGAGAGACAGAAACAGCTGATAGAGGAGGGGAGAGAGAGAAAGAGCTGATAGAGGAGAGGAGGGAGAGAAAGAAACAGCTGATAGAGGGGGGAGAGAGAGAGAGAAACAGCTGATAGAGGAAGGGGAGAAAGAGAAACAGCTGATAGAGGAGTGGGGAGAGAGAGAGAAACAGCTGATAGAGGAAGGGGGAGAGAGAAACAGCTGATAGAGGAGGGGGAGAGAGAAACAGCTGATAGAGGAGGGGGAGAGAGAGAGAGAGAAACAGCTGATAGAGGAGGGGGAGAGAGAGAAAGAAACAGCTGATAGAGGAGGGGGGAGAGAGAGAGAGAAACAGCTGATAGAGGAGGGGGAGAGAGAGAAACAGCTGATAGAGGAGGGGGAGAGAGAGAGAAACAGCTGATAGAGGAGGGGGGAGAGAGAGAAACAGCTGATAGAGGAGGGGGGAGAGAGAGAAACAGCTGGTAGAGGAGGGGGGAGAGAGAGAGAGAAACAGCTGATAGATGAGGGGGGAGAGAGAGAGAGAAACAGCTGATAGATGAGGGGGGAGAGAGAGAAAAAAACAGCTGATGGAGGAGGGGGAGAGAGAGAGAAACAGCTGATAGAGAAGGGGAGAGAGAGACAGAAACAGCTGATAGAGGAAGGGGGAGAGAGAATCAGCTGATAGAGGAAGGGGGAGAGAGAAACAGCTGATAGAGGAGGGGGAGAGAGAAACAGCTGATAGAGGAGGGGGAGAGAGAGAGAGAAACAGCTGATAGAGGAGGGGGAGAGAGAGAAAGAAACAGCTGATAGAGGAGGGGGAGAGAGAGAAAGAAACAGCTGATAGAGGAGGGGGGAGAGAGAGAGAAACAGCTGATAGAGGAGGGGGAGAGAGAGAAACAGCTGATAGAGGAGGGGGGAGAGAGAGAGAAACAGCTGATATAGGAGGGGGGGAGAGAGAGAGAAACAGCTGATAGAGGAGGGGGAGAGAGAGAGAAACAGCTGATAGAGGAGTGGGGAGAGAGAGAGAAGCAGCTGATAGAGGAAGGGGAGAGAGAAACAGCTGATAGAGGAGGGGGAGAGAGAAACAGCTGATAGATGAGGGGGGAGATAGAAACAGCTGATAGAGGAGGGGGGAGAGAGAGAGAAACAGCTGATAGAGGAGGGGGGAGAGAGAGAGAAACAGCTGATAGATGAGGGGGGAGAGAGAGAGAGAAACAGCTGATAGATGAGGGGGAGAGAGAGAGAGAAACAGCTGATAGATGAGGGGGGAGAGAGAGAGAAAAACAGCTGATGGAGGAGGGGGAGAGAGAGAGAAACAGCTGATAGAGAAGGGGAGAGAGAGACAAACAGCTGATAGAGGAAGGGGGAGAGAGAAACAGCTGATAGAGGAAGGGGGAGAGAGAGACAGAAACAGCTGATAGAGGAGGGGAGAGAGAGACAGAAACAGCTGATAGAGGAAGGGGAAGAGACAGAAAAAGCTGATAGAGGAAGGGGGAGAGAGAGACAGAAAAAGCTGATAGAGGAAGGGGGAGAGAGAGACAGAAAAAGCTGATAGAGGAGGGGAGAGAGAGGGAGAGAGAGAAAGAGCTGATAGAGGAGAGGGAGAAAGAAACAGCTGATAGGGGGGAGAGAGAGAGAGAAACAGCTGATAGAGGAAGGGGAGAGAGAGAAACAGCTGATAGAGGAGTGGGGAGAGAGAGAGAAACAGCTGATAGAGGAAGGTGGAGAGAGAAACAGCTGATAGAGGAGGGGGAGAGAGAAACAGCTGATAGAGGAGGGGGAGAGAGAGAGAGAAACAGCTGATAGAGGAGGGGGAGAGAGAGAAAGAAACAGCTGATAGAGGAGGGGGGGAGAGAGAGAGAGAAACAGCTGATAGAGGAGGGGGAGAGAGAGAAACAGCTGATAGAGGAGGGGGGGAGAGAGAGAGAGAAACAGCTGATAGAGGAGGGGGGGAGAGAGAAAGAAACAGCTGATAGAGGAGGGGGGAGAGAGAGAGAGAAACAGCTGATAGAGGAGTGGGGAGAGAGAGAGAAACAGCTGATAGAGGAAGGGGAGAGAGAAACAGCTGATAGAGGAGGGGGGGAGAGAGAGAGAGAGAAACAGCTGATGAGGGGGGAGAGAGAGACAGAAACAGCTGATAGAGGAAGCGGGAGAGAGAATCAGCTGATAGAGGAAGGGGGAGAGAGAAACAGCTGATAGAGGAGGGGGAGAGAGAAACAGCTGATAGAGGAGGGGGAGAGAGAAACAGCTGATAGAGGAGGGGGAGAGAGAGAGAGAAACAGCTGATAGAGGAGGGGGAGAGAGAGAAAGAAACAGCTGATAGAGGAGGGTGAGAGAGGGGGAGAAACAGCTGATAGAGGAGGGGGAGAGAGAGAAAGAAACAGCTGATAGAGGAGGGGGGGGAGAGAGACAGAAACAGCTGATGGAGGAAGGGGGAGAGAGAGACAGAAACAGCTGATAGAGGAGGGGAGAGAGAGACAGAAACAGCTGATAGAGGAGGGGGAGAGAGAGAGAGAGAAACAGCTGATAGAGGAGGGGGAGAGAGAGAAAGAAACAGCTGATAGAGGGGGGGAGAGAGAGAGAGAAACAGCTGATAGAGGAGGGGGAGAGAGAGAAACAGCTGATAGAGGAGGGGGGAGAGAGAGAGAAACAGCTGATATAGGAGGGGGGGAGAGAGAGAGAAACAGCTGATAGAGGAGGGGGAGAGAGAGAGAAACAGCTGATAGAGGAGTGGGGAGAGAGAGAGAAGCAGCTGATAGAGGAAGGGGAGAGAGAAACAGCTGATAGAGGAGGGGGAGAGAGAAACAGCTGATAGATGAGGGGGGAGATAGAAACAGCTGATAGAGGAGGGGGGAGAGAGAGAGAAACAGCTGATAGAGGAGGGGGGAGAGAGAGAGAAACAGCTGATAGATGAGGGGGGAGAGAGAGAGAGAAACAGCTGATAGATGAGGGGGAGAGAGAGAGAGAAACAGCTGATAGATGAGGGGGGAGAGAGAGAGAAAAACAGCTGATGGAGGAGGGGGAGAGAGAGAGAAACAGCTGATAGAGAAGGGGAGAGAGAGACAAACAGCTGATAGAGGAAGGGGGAGAGAGAAACAGCTGATAGAGGAAGGGGGAGAGAGAGACAGAAACAGCTGATAGAGGAGGGGAGAGAGAGACAGAAACAGCTGATAGAGGAAGGGGAAGAGACAGAAAAAGCTGATAGAGGAAGGGGGAGAGAGAGACAGAAAAAGCTGATAGAGGAAGGGGGAGAGAGAGACAGAAAAAGCTGATAGAGGAGGGGAGAGAGAGGGAGAGAGAGAAAGAGCTGATAGAGGAGAGGGAGAAAGAAACAGCTGATAGGGGGGAGAGAGAGAGAGAAACAGCTGATAGAGGAAGGGGAGAGAGAGAAACAGCTGATAGAGGAGTGGGGAGAGAGAGAGAAACAGCTGATAGAGGAAGGTGGAGAGAGAAACAGCTGATAGAGGAGGGGGAGAGAGAAACAGCTGATAGAGGAGGGGGAGAGAGAGAGAGAAACAGCTGATAGAGGAGGGGGAGAGAGAGAAAGAAACAGCTGATAGAGGAGGGGGGGGAGAGAGAGAGAGAAACAGCTGATAGAGGAGGGGGAGAGAGAGAAACAGCTGATAGAGGAGGGGGGGAGAGAGAGAGAGAAACAGCTGATAGAGGAGGGGGGGAGAGAGAAAGAAACAGCTGATAGAGGAGGGGGGAGAGAGAGAGAGAAACAGCTGATAGAGGAGTGGGGAGAGAGAGAGAAACAGCTGATAGAGGAAGGGGAGAGAGAAACAGCTGATAGAGGAGGGGGGAGAGAGAGAGAGAGAAACAGCTGATGAGGGGGGAGAGAGAGACAGAAACAGCTGATAGAGGAAGCGGGAGAGAGAATCAGCTGATAGAGGAAGGGGGAGAGAGAAACAGCTGATAGAGGAGGGGGAGAGAGAAACAGCTGATAGAGGAGGGGGAGAGAGAAACAGCTGATAGAGGAGGGGGAGAGAGAGAGAGAAACAGCTGATAGAGGAGGGGGAGAGAGAGAAAGAAACAGCTGATAGAGGAGGGTGAGAGAGGGGGAGAAACAGCTGATAGAGGAGGGGGAGAGAGAGAAAGAAACAGCTGATAGAGGAGGGGGGGGAGAGAGACAGAAACAGCTGATGGAGGAAGGGGGAGAGAGAGACAGAAACAGCTGATAGAGGAGGGGAGAGAGAGACAGAAACAGCTGATAGAGGAGGGGGAGAGAGAGAGAGAGAAACAGCTGATAGAGGAGGGGGAGAGAGAGAAAGAAACAGCTGATAGAGGGGGGGAGAGAGAGAGAGAAACAGCTGATAGAGGAGGGGGAGAGAGAGAAACAGCTGATAGAGGAGGGGGGAGAGAGAGAGAGAAACAGCTGATAGAGGAGGGGGGAGAGAGAGAGAGAAACAGCTGATAGAGGAGGGGGGGAGAGAGAGAGAGAGAAACAGCTGATAGAGGAGGGGGAGAGAGAGAGAGAAACAGCTGATAGAGGAGTGGGGAGAGAGAGAGAAAAACAGCTGATAGAGAAAGGGAGAGAGAGACGAGACAGAAACAGCTGATAGAGGAAGGGGGAGAGAGAATCAGCTGATAGAGGAAGGGGGAGAGAGAAACAGCTGATAGAGGAGGGAGAGAGAGAAACAGCTGATAGAGGAGGGAGAGAGAGAAACAGCTGATAGAGGAGGGGGAGAGAGAGAGAGAAACAGCTGATAGAGGAGGGGGAGAGAGAGAAAGAAACAGCTGATAGAGGAGGGGGAGAGGGGGAGAAACAGCTGATAGAGGAGGGGGAGAGAGAGAAAGAAACAGCTGATAGAGGAGGGGGAGAGAGAGAAAGAAACAGCTGATAGAGGAGGGGGGGGAGAGAGTAGCAGCTGATAGAGGAGAGGAGAGAGAGAAAGAAACAGCTGATAGAGGAGGGGGGAGAGAGAGAGAGAAGCAGCTGATAGAGGAGAGGGAGAGAGAGAAACAGCTGGTAGAGGAGAGGGAGAGAGAGCAACAGCTGATAGAGGAGGGGGGAGAGAGAAGCATGACAGGAGGGGGGAGAGAGAGAGAAACAGGTGATAGAGGGGGGAGAGAGAGAGAGAGAAGCAGCTGATAGACGAGGGGAGAGAGAGAAAGAAACCGTATGGAGGAGGGGGGAAGAGAGAAACAGCTGATAGAGGAGGTGGGAGAGAGAGAGAGAGAGAGAGAGAAACAGCTGATAGAGGAGGGGGGAGAGAGAGAGAAACAGCTGATAGAGGAGGTGGGAGAGAGAGAGAGAGAGAAAGAGAAACAGCTGATAGAGGAGGGGGGAGAGAGAGAGAAACAGCTGATAGAGGAGGCGGGAGAGTGAGAGAGAAACAGCTGATAGAGGAAGGGGGGAGAGAGAGAAACAGCTGATAGAGGAGGGGAGAGAGAGAGAAACAGCTGACAGAGGAGGGGGGAGAGAGAAGCAGATGACAGGAGGGGGGAGAGAGAGAGAAACTGGTGATAGAGGGGGAGAGAGAGAGAGAGAAAGAAACCGTATAGAGGAGGGGGGAAGAGAGAAACAGCTGATAGAGGAGGGGGGAGAGAGAGAAATGCAGCTGATAGAGGAAGGGGGAGAGAGAAACAGCTGATAGAGGAGGGGGGAGAGAGAGAGAGAGAGAGAAACAGCTGATAGAGGAGGTGGGAGAGAGAGAGAGAGAAAACAGCTGATAGAGGAGGCGGGAGAGAGTGAGAGAGAAACAGCTGATAGAGGAAGGGGAGAGAGAGAGAGAGAAACAGCTGATAGAGGAGGGGGGAGAGAGAGAGAAACAGCTGATAGAGGAGGGGGGAGAGAGAAACACCTGATAGAGGAGGGGGGAGAGAGAGTAGCAGCTGATAGAGGAGGGGGTGAGAGAGAGAGAAGCAGCTGATAGAGGAGAGAGAGAAAGAAACAGCTGATAGAGGAGGGGGGAGAGAGAGAGAGAAGCAGCTGATAGAGGAGAGGGAGAGAGAGAAGCAGCTGATAGAGGAGAGGGAGAGAGAGAAACAGCTGATAGAGGAGGGGGAGAGAGAGAGAAACAGCTGATAGAGGAAGGGGGAGAGAGAAACAGCTGATAGAGGAAGGGGGAGAGAGAAACAGCTGATAGAGGAGGGGGGAGAGAGAGAGAAACAGCTGATAGAGGAGGGGGGAGAGAGAGAGAAACAGCTGATAGAGGAGGTGGGAGAGAGAGAGAGAGAGAGAGAGAGAAACAGCTGATAGAGGAAGGGGGAGAGAGAAACAGCTGATAGAGGAGGGGGGAGAGAGAGAGAAACAGCTGATAGAGGAGGTGGGAGAGAGAGAGAGAAACAGCTGATAGAGGAAGGGGGAGAGAGAAACAGCTGATAGAGGAGGGGGGAGAGAGAGAGAGAAACAGCTGAAAGAGGAGGGGGGAGAGAGAGAGAGAGAAACAGCTGATAGAGGAGGTGGGAGAGAGAGAGAGAAACAGCTGATAGAGGAAGGGAGTGAGAGAAACAGCTATTAGAGGAGGGGAGTGAGAGTAGCAGCTGATAGAGGAGGGGGTGAGAGAGAGAGAGCAGGAGGTGATAGAGGAGGGGAGAGAGAGAGAGAAAAACAGCTGATAGAGGAGGGGGGAGAGAGAAACAGCTGATAGAGGAGGGGGGAGAGTGAGAGAAAAACAGCTGATAGAGGAGGGGGGAGAGAGAAACAGTTGATAGAGGAGGGGGAAGAGAGAGAGAAACAGCTGATAGAGGAGGGGGAGAGAGAGAGAGAGAGAGAAGCAGCTGATAGAGGAGGGGGAGAGAGAGAGAGAGAAGCAGCTGATAGAGGAGGGGAGAGAGAGAGAGAAAAACAGCTGATAGAGGAGGGGGGAGAGAGAGAGAGAGAGAGAAACAGCTGATAGAGGAGGTGGGAGAGAGAGAGAGAGAAACAGCTGAAAGAGGAAGGGGGGAGAGAGAGAGAGAGAAACAGCTGATAGAGGAGGGGGGAGAGAGAGAGAAACAGCTGATAGGGGAGGGGGGAGAGAGAAACACCTGATAGAGGAGGGGGGAGAGAGAGTAGCAGCTGATAGAGGAGGGGGTGAGAGAGAGAGAAGCAGCTGATAGAGGAGAGAGAGAAAGAAACAGCTGATAGAGGAGGGGGGAGAGAGAGAGAGAGAAGCAGCTGATAGAGGAGAGGGAGAGAGAGAAGCAGCTGATAGAGGAGAGGGAGAGAGAGAAACAGCTGATAGAGGAGGTGGGAGAGAGAGAGAAGCAGCTGAT
Source organism: Cetorhinus maximus (assembly GCF_964194155.1). Classification (NCBI taxonomy): domain Eukaryota; kingdom Metazoa; phylum Chordata; class Chondrichthyes; order Lamniformes; family Cetorhinidae; genus Cetorhinus; species Cetorhinus maximus. The sequence goes on along the minus strand of NC_135882.1, from coordinate 129,930,484 downwards.
AGAGGAGGGGAGAGAGAGAAAGAAACCGTATAGAGGAGGAGGGAGAGAGAAACAGCTGATAGAGGAGAGGAGAGAGAGAGAGAAACAGCTGACAGAGGAGGGGAGAGAGAGAAAGAAACAGCTGATAGAGGAGGGAGAGAGAGAAAGAGAGAAACAGCTGATAGAGGAGGGAGAGAGAGAAAGAGAGAAACAGCTGATAGAGGAGGGGGAGAGAGAAAGAGAGAAACAGCTGATAGAGGAGGGGGAGAGAGAAACAGCTGATAGAGGAGGGGGAGAGCGAGAGAGAAACAGCTGATAGAGGAGGGGGAGAGCGAGAGAGAAACAGCTGATAGAGGAGGGGGGAAAGAGAAACACCTGATAGAGGAGGGGGAGAGAGAGTAGCAGCTGATAGAGGAGGGGGTGAGAGAGAGAGAAGCAGCTGATAGAGGAGAGAGAGAAAGAAGCAGCTGATAGAGGAGGGGGGAGAGAGAGAGAGAAGCAGCTGATAGAGGAGAGGGAGAGAGAGAAACAGCTGGTAGAGGAGAGGGAGAGAGAGCAACAGCTGACAGAGGAGGGGGGAGAGAGAAGCATGACAGGAGGGGGGAGAGAGAGAGAAACAGGTGATAGAGGGGGAGAGAGTGTGAAGCAGCTGATAGACGAGGGGAGAGAGAGAAACAGCTGATAGAGGAAGGGAGTGAGAGAAACAGCTATTAGAGGAGGGGAGTGAGAGTAGCAGCTGATAGAGGAGGGGGTGAGAGAGAGAGAGAAGCAGCTGATAGAGGAGGGGAGAGAGAGAGAGAGAAAAACAGCTGATAGAGGAGGGGGGAGAGAGAAACAGCTGATAGAGGAGGGGGGAGAGTGAGAGAAAAACAGCTGATAGAGGAGGGGGGAGAGAGAAACAGCTGATAGAGGAGGGGGAAGAGAGAGAGAAACAGCTGATAGAGGAGGGGGAGAGAGAGAGAGAGAGAGAAGCAGCTGAAAGAGGAGGGGGAGAGAGAGAGAGAGAGAGAGAGAGAAGCAGCTGATAGAGGATGGGGAGAGAGAGAGAGAAGCAGCTGGTAGAGGAGGGGGGGAGAGAGAGAGAGAGAGAGAAGCAGCTGATAGAGGAGGGGGAGAGGGAGAGAGAAACAGCTGATAGAGGAGTGGGAGAGAGAGAGAGAGAAAAACAGGTGATTGGAGAGGGAGGGAGGAGAGAGAGAGAGAGAGAAACAGGTGATGGGAGAGGGAGGGAGGGAGAGAGAGAGAAACAGGTGATGGGAGAGGGAGGGAGGGAGGGAGGGAGAGAGAGAGAGAGAAACAGGTGATGGGAGGAGGGAGGGAGAGAGAGAGAGAGAAACAGGTGATGGGAGAGGAGAGAGAGAGAGAAACAGGTGATGGAGGAGGGAGAGAGAGAAACAGGTGATGGAGGAGGGAAAGAGAGAGAGAAACAGGTGATGGAGGAGGGAGAGAGAGAGAAACAGGTGATGGAGGAGGGAGAGAGAGAGAAACAGGTGATGGAGGAGGGAGAGAGAGAAACAGGTGATGGAGGAGGGAGAGAGAGAGAGAAACAGGTGATGGAGGAGGGAGAGAGAGAGAGAGAAACAGGTGATGGAGGAGGGAGAGAGAGAGAGAGAAACAGGTGATGGAGGAGGGAGAGAGAGAGAGAGAAACAGGTGATGGAGGAGGGAGAGAGAGAGAGAGAAACAGGTGATGGAGGAGGGAGAGAGAGAGAGAGAGAACAGGTGATGGAGGAGGGAGAGAGAGAGAGAGAGAGAAACAGGTGATGGAGGAGGGAGAGAGAGAGAGAGAAACAGGTGATGGAGGAGGGAGAGAGAGAGAGAGAGAGAGAAACAGGTGATGGAGGAGGGAGAGAGAGAGAGAGAAACAGGTGATGGAGGAGGGAGAGAGAGAGAGAGAAACAGGTGATGGAGGAGGGAGGGGAGAGAGAGAGAGAGAAACAGGTGATGGAGGAGGGAGGGAGAGAGAGAGAGAGAAACAGGTGATGGAGGAGGGAGAGAGAGAGAAACAGGTGATGGAGGAGGGAGGGAGAGAGAGAGAGAAACAGGTGATGGAGGAGGGAGAGAGAAACAGGTGATGGAGGACAGAGAAAGAAACAGGTGATGCAGGAGCGAGAGAGAAACAGGTGATGCAGGACAGAGAGAGAGAAGAGCAGTTGATGCAGGAGAGAGAAAAACAGGTGATGCAGGAGAGAGAGAGAAAAATAGGTGATGCAGGAGAGAGAGAGAGAAAAACTGGTGATGCAGGAGAGAGGGAGAGAGAAGAACAGGAGGCAGGAGAGAGAGAGAAAAACAGGTGATGCAGGAGAGAGGGAGAGAGAAAAACAGGAGGCAGGAGAGAGAGAGAAAAACAGGTGATGCAGGAGAGAGAGAGAAAAACAGGTGATGCAGGGGAGAGGGAGAGAGAAGAACAGGTGATGCAGGAGAGAGAGAAAAACAGGTGATGGAGGAGGGAGTGAGGGAAACAGGTGATGGCAGAGAGAGATAGAGAGAGAGAAAAAGGTGATGGAGGAGAGAGAGAGAAAAACAGGTGATGGAGGAGGGAGAGAGAGAAAAACAGTGATGGAGGAGAGAGAGAGAGAAAAACAGGTGATGGAGGAGGGAGAGAGAGAGAAACAGGTGATGGAGGAGGGAGAGAGAGAGACATAGGTGATGGCGGAGGGAGAGAGAGAGAAACAGGTGATGGAGGAGGGAGAGAGAGAGAGAGAAACAGGTGATGGAGGAGGGAGAGAGAGAGAGAAACAGGTGATGGAGGAGGGAGAGAGAGAGAGAAACAGGTGATGGAGGAAGGAGAGAGAGAGAGAGAAAAACAGGTGATGGAGGAGGAGAGAGAGAGAGAGAAACAGGTGATGGAGGAGGTGGGGGGGAGAAATAGAGGGAGGTTGGGGGGGGAGAAATAGAGGGAGGTTGGGGGGGGAGAAATAGAGGGAGGTTGGGGGGGAGAAATAGAGGGAGGTTGGGGGGGGAGAAATAGAGGGAGGTTGGGGGGGGAGAAATAGAGGGAGGTTGGGGGGGAGAAATAGAGGGAGGTTGGGGGGGGAGAAATAGAGGGAGGTTGGGGGGGGAGAAATAGAGGGAGGTTGGGGGGGAGAAATAGAGGGAGGTTGGGGGGGAGAAATAGAGGGAGGTTGGGGGGGGAGAAATAGAGGGAGGTTGGGGGGGGAAATAGAGGGAGGGGGGGGGAGAAATAGAGGGAAAGAAAGTAAGAAAGAAAGAAAAAAAGTAAGAAAGAGAAAGAAAATAAGAAGAGTGGGAGAAAGAAAATAAGAAAGGG